>NC_068365.1:80527895-81801389 GCF_020536995.1 Dreissena polymorpha
CATTCTACATTCGAACTTAGATTTGGTATTGCAATTATTCATGTACATGTACTTGAGTAAAAGGTCGGTTTCTAAACAGTTACGGTAATGTTTGTCAATAAACTTCCTGCACCGTAAAAGCTGTAACACGATGAATAGTATCTTCTTACGTGGGTGTATTGTGTAATGTAGGACAGAAAATGAATTCATGCTGAGCCAGTTTCTTAGCCAACAAAACATAACAACTTTCTCGTTTACTACATTCAGAATATTCAGCATGAGGAGAACAACTCTGTTAAATCGTGCTACATCTTAGAGTATACATTTGTCTCCCTTTCTTGCAAAGAACTTAAAGATTTCGCTAATTTCTGTGTCACAGGTAAACCGCTGTTTGCTAACGTATAACAAGGAACTTTTTTCGGAAGCTCGCGCAGTGATCTTCAACGGCCATGTCCTGGGATATAAACAAACGTCACAAGTACGTCACAAGGACCAACTTTGGGTGTGGTGGTCCAATGCCCCGCCTTCGAACTACTTTCAAAATGGAGACAGATGGACTTACCCACCATATGTACGTATGTCTGCAACAACATCGTTTTCAGCGTATCCCCCTTGAAAAAGGGTTTCTGTAATGCATACTGAATTTATTCTTTCCAACATTATGAGAAGTCTTTGCGCCATCAAATATAAAAACTTCTGAAATAATCACATGAACATGTCTCAAAAATTGTTTAATTTAAAATGTTACATACAGTATTGTTCACTTATTTTGTAGTGGGGAACAAATTCGTTAATTCTGCATGGTTAGCAAAAAGGTTCTACGCTCACAATTGCATAAACTATAAAGTTTGAATGTCGATTTTAACGAAGACTGCCCAATAACAGCTGCTATATTAGCCCACTTAAATGTTTGTATTGTCATAACCGGTATGGCGGTATTAACAACTATGTTTTAAAGTCCATTCTTAAATCAATATAGCGTATCATTTACTCAACTTAGCCTTACTAAATGTTACCGGTAGGTTATGTTGTGGGTTCTATCGTGGAAGAAAACTCAATTTGGCTGAAATATATATTTATTAATGATATTAAAAATCATTAATATATCAAAGATGTAGAATCTTTATAAGCAAATCATCGAATCTCACTAACAATAATATTAATAATAGACACATACAAGTAATGCATGATCCGACGGTGAAATGTTTACATGTTTGCAACTAACGTGACGTGTAGCCTCAGAGCGTTGACATATGCTAAAAATAGCCGAAAGAAAATTCAATTTTAATTCTATTTTAACATTTTTTTACAAGCAGAAAGTAACTTATTAGATCACTACAAACGTTATAACCTTTCAGAATAGACCTACTTTGTGAGTGATACCGGAAAACGTTAAAAGTCGTCGTTATATTTTTGGTGACCTGAGTCACTTTTACTTTCTCTTTCGCGAGTAAACAGCAATATAAATAAACTTATTGTTTGTAAACACAATTGACTTGGAGGACACTTTATTTTGAGCTCAAAACAAGTTGTATTGCTCATTTTTTTATTATTATGTCCAATAGCATATATATATTGTTTTTTGATAACCTTTATACATAAAATATGAAAATAATATTTAAAAATTTGTAAATAATTACGTATCTTCACCTTTATAGAGCCTTTAATATCCATTATGCTCATCACAATACGGTGGTCTGTCTCGAGCTGTTGTCCGGTAAACCAAATCGATAACTACTTTCTACCCAATCCACACGCATAAATAGACAAAAAAATATATTAAAAATGTCAAATATCATATATAATCTTGCACAAACTGTGTTTTTAACTATATAGTCCGATAGAAAACACTTTGCTTCGTATGTTTAATATCTTGTCACACAATTTTATAAGCTCAGACTATTTAAATCCTTGAAAAAGATACTCGCGATAAAACATTTACTATCGCGCATGCGCACTTCAATCCCTATAGTTTTAGAACCGTAATTACCTTTAGAAGTTTTAGTTATGAAAACGAATAAAAAGCATCAGAGAAGATAATATCGATTAATATGTGTACACATTTTATGTTTGAAATATACAGTTGTTAATTTTCACGTTCTTCAATTTAATGTTATATCTTAAAATCGATTTAGTCCGATTTAACGGACGCGGGTGACGGGGGGGGGGGGGGGGGTAGAAAGTTAGGATGAGTTTTTAGCAAGGGTTGATAACATGAAATAAAAGCAAAAGATAACTACTGAACAAAGTCTAATGGTTTGTTATCATATCATAATCATATCATGAAATGTCGCTGTTGATTAATTTAAAAGGTCTAGCGATACCGCGTATCGCTGTTTTAAGCCTTTGTCTTCTAATAAAATAAATGAATTGTAATAAATCAAAGAAAGCACATAGGTTCATTGTTGTTTAAACTGTTTGTACAAAACTTAAGTTCCACTATGATATGATTGGAAATTTTGTATCTCCGATATAGGCTGCATACTTAATAAGGTCTAACGCCATATTGTTTATTATGAAGAGTAAGGACTACTTATCGATGTATTAACGTTTACCCCTCTTTTGCGATTAATGGCATAAACCTCAGAATTGTCATTGGTAAACGTGACTTGAGTCATTGTGAATTAAACAAAACACATTAACTATTACCTTTTATTTCATGGTTTTGCATATGTGTATGTATATTAATAAAATGTATGTGCAATACACAAAAATATCAAAATAATATTAACACAAAAATCAGATTTCAAAAATAACAACTAAAGAATAACTTTGAACTTGCTAGTCCTCTCATCTCAATAAATTGAAAAAATACACATGTTCTTCTCTTTTGATTATTTTTTTGATGGTGGGCAACATAAAAAAGGAGACACCCAATTAAAATATCCGAGAAACAAACATCACTCGTTATAGAAGTAGCACGCCCAAATATGTTTAAAAAAAATGTGCGCACCGCTGTGTGATGTTTCCATTCGGTAAAATAGCTAGCTATCAAAATCGTGAAATACTCCACCCAATCCTTAACAAAACTTATGCAACTGTGCAAGATTTTGTGAATGGCATCATATTTAACTTTAAATGAGATCTTACCTGTAGATAGGCCATTTCTCGGTTATTTATTTATTTGATTACGTGGGAACAAAACTTATGTTTTAAAACTGAAGTTGATAAGTCGTACGCAGTACTCGAAGGATAGTGTGATATACTAGTAAATTTACAATCCCCATTTGTTTTCAGAGGGAGGGGTTCAATCTCACAATGACATATCACCACGGAAGTGACATTATAATGCCTTTTGGTGCCATCACAGTGAGTGACGTCACACAACCTCTAGACTGGTTTGCGGTTGCGGACAAGAAATACAAGGATGCCGTGTTTATTGAAACCAACTCCTGCTTTGCCAGATCGGAGAGGGGTGAGTATATTGAAACACTAAAATTGTACATCAACATTGAAATCTTCCATGCGAACGACTGTCATGACTCGAGGAAAGTATGGCATTGCGCATCCCGGCACTATAGTGACGCATGTTATGACATCATCAATGAATATAAATTCTATCTTGCCTTCGAGGACGCTCTGTGCGAAGATTACGTCACTGATCAGTTTTTTAAGCATTACAATTACAACGTCATCATTGTGACCCGTACAGGAAACGTTAACAACAGTACGAGGAAAATTCTTAAAGATGCCACTTACATCAACGCAGACGACTTTCGGTCGGCGCATGAGCTTGGTGAATATCTCCAAGAACTTGGTCGCGACATGAAGCGATATGCTAACATTCTGGAGACCAAGAGCAGAACAAAAAGTGTGCCTTTTTCTTCGACTTACCAAAACGCTTTGTGCGATTTGTGTGCGCATGTTAGAAAGGTTCCGAAAATACGCCACGATGTGATTGTCACTAAATACGACAATATTCGTCATTATTTTAATGAAGACAACTTTTGTAAATACCCATCGGATCTGAAACCTCCTGTGACAAAACCGATGAACAAAACGACTAAAACGACAAGCACTAAAACGTTAATATATTAAAATGTGTGTAATCTTAAAATTGTTTAGTTTGTATTAGAGATAAAAATATAGGTCGTGTAAAACGGGTAATGTTCGCAGTAAAGTGGTGTCCCAGATTAGAGTGTGAAGACTGCACGACATTACATTGTCCGAACATAAACAGCAGTTCGATATATAGTATTAAGTTCAATATATAGTATTAGATCGATACATAGTATTATGTTCAAATCTTGATGAAGTATTATATAGGGCCTTTACTACAGGGTTCACTCAAATACAAACACGATATTATACAGGATTGATACCTTCTAGGTTTAACAAAACTCTGCAGTAATCGTTATCAAGGTAACCGAATTTCTGACTGGAAACGACACGTACTCTTAAAGGGATCTTTTCACGCTTTGGTAAATTGACAAAATTGAAAAAAGTTGTTTCAGATTCGCACATTTTCGTTTAAGTTATGATATTTGTGAGGAAACAGTAATACTGAACATTTACCATGGTGTAATATAGCCATTATATGCATCTTTTGACGATTTTAAAACCTAAAAATTATAAAGCGTTGCAACGCGAAACGATTGAATAATTTGGAGAGTTCTGTTTTTGTCGTTAAATTTTGTGAAACTACGAAGATTGCTTATATAAGGTATAAAATACGTCAAGTATGTGTACTCGGCGGAATAGCTCAGTAGGCTAAAGCGTTTTTACTTCTGGACTCTGGCCGGACTCCAGGGGTCACTGGTTCGAAACCTGCTCCGGGCAATGTTCTTTTCCTTTTTTAAATTTTATTCTTGATTTTTTACTGGAGCTTTTACGATCCAATGTTTACATTTATAAATATAAAGCATTTAATGAATAAGTTAAAAAATGCCAAAATCTGTGAAAAGGCCCCTTTAAAAAGTGTAAGTTCTTGAAATACGTGCATTCAAAGAGGAAGATTTAAAATTATTTATTTAGATATATATTTACAATACTATGCAATATGAAAAGTGATAGTATGTAACATACTATTAATAAATAACATTGTGCAACGCGAGGCCATACAAACATTTGCCATCCTGTCACTGTACATGTTCTATAACAGGGCCATAAACCCTTCTTTGCAAGAGGCCTCATTTTCTTCCCCTTGACTCAAAAGGCCCTTTCCCCTACAGAAATTTCTTTAAAATCATGCATTTTCCCCTAAAATTCCAATCTACCTAAGTATTTTTTCTTTCCCAAAGCCAGATAATTGTGTCTTTTTTCCCCGAAAAAAAGGCTGTGGCCGTTTCCCCAAAGTTGGTGTTTTGGCCCTGTATAATATACACATTCACGATAAATCCAGACGTAATATGCATACATATATTATGAAAATATATGCATGTACTAATTGTTATTATATTTATATATTCTACCATTACGTTGTTGTCGTAGCCATGCAAATCATAGAAAAATGCGTTGTATTTATGTATTTGCAAATCAACATTACGCTAGTACATAATGTATGCTCGAATAATTTAACCCATTTATGCCTAGTGGACTTTCCCGTCCTTCTAAATTGGATCAATTTATATCCAAAATTAGGGATGTCTAGTATATTTATTTCTACATTTAGAAAATTTATAACATAAATTCCTTAAGCAAACAGCCCAGACCCTGATTAGACGCCGCATCATGCGGCGTCTCATCTGGGTCTACGCTGTTTACCAAGGCCTTTTTTCTAGACGTTAGGCACAAATGGATTAAAATACCGATTTGTTGAATATACAAATAGTATGTTGTCGTTATGGAAAATCTGGGTTAAATGCATGTGCTTCAAGTGTCGTCCTAGATTAGCCTGTGCAGTCAGAACAGGATACTATAGGACCGAACCTTTCCACCTGGACTGAGTTTACCTTTAGAATAGACCTACTAGACGGGGATTGTCGACTCTTATTAGCCAGTGCGGACTGCACTTTAAGCGCGTAATTAAAAACCAGTTTTCACAGAAAGGGCCCCATAGTTCAGTATTCAGCAATACTGGTGTCAGTAAACTCGTGAAACAAGTACAAGAAAGTCCTTGGTATGAATACATCGCAACAATTCAAGTATGTATTTACGCTTCTAAGGTGTATATTATCTGATTAATTTTAATGAGCTGTCCACATCCGTGAGTTAACCCATTTATGCCTTGTGGACTCTCCCATCCTTCTAAATTGGATTACATTATTTCGAAAATAAGGGATGTCTAGTATATTTATGCCCCCTCTTCGAAGTTCAAAGGTCAAGGTTACAGTGACAAAAAATTGTAAAATGGTTTCCAGATGATAATTCAAGAATAATTAGGCCTAGGATCATGAAACGTCATAGGTAAATTGATCATGACTGGCAGATGACCCCTATTTATTTTTAGGTCACTAGGTAAAAGGTTACATTAACAAAAAACATATTCACACAATGGCAGCCACTACAACTGACAGCCCATATGGGGTTCATGCATGTTTTACAAACAGCCCTTGTTATATTGGTTTTCATAAACCAAAATATGTTATTTTGTTTTGTTTTATGAGTGATTTGTTCATGTAAATAACTCAGATTATTTACAAACATTTAAGTTGTAAAATGATTGAGATTTATGAAAATGTGTTTCCTTTATCTGTGAAATAATATGAATTCATGTTATCATTGTAGTAGTCAGAATCCATTTGTAGAACCGTTCACAGAAATTTTCTGCTTTTTGTTGTAATCATTAATTAAACTAACAGATATTTTCATTTCACATAACATAGATGGTTTAGGACCAATCCTTTTAATCTTAAGCACACATCTTGCGTTCATAATGATGATTTATTTGCATGCTTGTGAATGCGTATTTGTTTTGCACACTGCATGAATGTTGAGGGACATGTTTTTGTCCCTATTCCTGTATCGTGTGAAGCTGTGGGAACACAAATTCAAATTCAGGTACATTAATTTTTATTCATTAGAAACATCACCTGCCCATAAATTGCAGCACGTGTTCCAATTTCAGTTCCACACAACTGTCACTATATTTATGCCCATAATGTTTTATTTAACATGTAATTTTCTTAAAAGTGCTATATATGTATGTGATGTTTTGAACTGTTACTGGAAATCCAAATATTTCTCCTCTTGTATACAAAGATTCACATTATATAAAACAGATTTATGCCTGTTCAGTTTCTGTCAATTTTAAACCAATGTACTGGAATAAAGATCATAATCTAGCTAAATTATTACTTATTGACATTTGAATACATTTAAAAAAAAATGTATTGATATCATTAAAATAATAACAATCGGCTAAGTTTTGCAAAAATATTTTTAATACAAACTATTTTATTGTTTCATCAACATCAGGATTAGATTTTTGAGATTGTTTTGTTGTGAACTGCATTTCTTGTGCTTATTTTACAGCATATAACTTGCAATATATATCTTGTATGTGCATAAACATCAACGTTACCCTCGTTATTTTAGTTACCGTATTGTTCAAAATATCATTATTGCTTGCTTTCCATCACTTTTAAGTATCTTTCATTTCAAATTACCATTTTGTAATGTTTGCATGGCATATTCCAGTAACAATGGAGGATATAATGACTCGAACATGTGCTTAAGACATCATGCTTTATATCCGGTTGATAATGTTTTATTAAGGTACATTTTATGCCCAGCTTGTCTGGTTTTAGAAACATTTATTTTATTTATCTACTATATTTATGCGTCCCTTCGAAGAAGAGGGGGTATATTGTTTTGTTCATGTCGGTCCGTATGTCCGTATGTCCGTCCACCAGATGGTTTCCGGATGATAACTCAAGAACGCTTAGGCCTAGGATCATGAAACTTCATAGGTACATTGATCATGACTCTCAGTTGAGCCCTATTGATTTTGAGGTTACTAGGTCAATGGTCAAGGTCACGGCGACCCGAAATAGTAAAATGGTTTCCGGATGATAACTCAAGAACGCTTATGCCTAGGATAATGAAACTTCATGTGTACATTGATCATGACTCACAGATGACCAATCTTAATTTTCAGGTCACTAGGTCAAATATCAAGGTCACGGTGACCCGAAATAGTAAAATGGTTTCCGGATGATAACTCAAGAACGCTTATGCCTATGATCATGAAACTTCGTAAGTGCATTGATCATGACTCGCCGATGACCCCTATTTATTTTCAGGTCACTAGGTCAAAGGTCAAGGTCACGGTGACCCGAAATAGTAAAATGGATTCCGGATGATAACTCAAGAACGCTTATGCCTAGGATCATGAAACTTCATAGGTACATTGATCATGCCTGGCAGATGACCCCTAATGATTTTCAGGTCACTAGGTCAAAGGTCAAGGTCAACGTGACTCAACTTAGAAAAATGGTTTCCGGATGATAACTCAAGAACACTTACGCCTCGGATCATGAAACTTCATAGGTACATTTATCATGACTCGCAGATGACCCATATTGACTTTCAGGTCACTAGGTCAAAGGTCAAGGTCACAGTGCCAAAAATCGTATTCACACAATGGCTGCCACTACAACTGACAGCCCATATGGGGGGCATGCATGTTTTGCAAACAGCACTTGTTATTTCTATATTTAGAATATTTCTTACAGAAATTCCTTTAAGCAAACAGCGCAGACCCTGATGAGACGTCGCATCATGCGGCGTCTCATCTGGGTCTACGCTGTTTGCAAAGGCCTTTTTTCTAGACGCTAGGCATATGGGTTAATATGCTTATCATCACGGTGTGTACATGCTGCAAAACCAAATTGTCAATTCAGTGTTAACATTTATGTAGATCATAAAACTCGGGCTACATGTTCTGCTTTACGTACTGGAATACTTTCTTGATTTGCAAGCCGAATCATCTTTTGCAAAGGTCTAATAGACTGTTGAGTTGCAAATAAAGATGAAATTTTGTTAAATAATTCAAGTAGATATTATAATGAGCTTTCTAATTTGAAAGGCCAAAAGACTTCTTTAAATGTTTCACAAATTGGGGCACATACATTTGTACTTTTTCTATAACCGGTGCATATCTCAGCACACTATTGTATGTTCTCTATGTGTGAATATAAATTTATGTACAATAGGTATGACTCCTTGATAAAACACTGACATTTTTACACATGTCCTGTATATGTTTGTATCGTCTTTTAAGTTTGTTAACGGCATGAAATAAAAGTTTAAACACAAAAACCCCTTGAATCATTTTTGGAGTTGATGATAATGAAGATAAAGAAGATGATTATGAAAAAGATGAAGAAGAACAAGAAGAAGATTATGATGATGATGATGATGATGAGGAGGAGGAGGAGGAGGAGGAGGAGGAGGACGACGACGACAATGACGACGACGACGACGACGGTGATGATGATGATGATGATGATGATGATGATGATGATTTTGATGATGATGATGATGATGATGATGATGATGATGATGATGATGATGATGATGATGATGATGATGATGATGATGATGATGATGATGCTGATGATGGTGATGATGATGATGATAATGATGATTATGATGATGATGAGGAGGAGGAGGACGACGACGATGATCGATTAGGTCGATTAGGTCGATATGTCCGTATCACAGCTAATAAAAAATAACTTTCTCATTGTTTTGTATTTAATGTATACAGTGTAAGTACTTTGGGATAAAGACATCATTACTAATATTTGCCACCCGATACACGTATGATTAACAGCTATTGTATGCTTAAAACAATAGTAACATTATTTTTTATGAGCTTCGATCTTGGAAAACTGATTTTAATGGATTTAAGAAAAGTGTCGTCAAAGGCAATTACGGACGATATTTACCGCTTAAACTACGTTTATAGTTTGAAGGACTTATTTTAAACGAACAATTCCATAAAAGCGGAAAGTGTCGACCCTTAGTAGCCTGTTTGGACTGCACAGGCTAATCTGAGACAACATTTTACTCAAATAAAGTAAGCCAAAAACTCTCCAGAACACGTCTCATATTTTTAACGGTGTTGTGTAAACAGAGCAATGCTTTTTGCAAACTTGCGAACTAGGATTGTATCCACCATTTTTCTATAAGTTACAACAACGGTCTCGTTAAAACGACATTCGGAATTAAACGTCCTAAGCCGAACAAAGAATCTTCAAAAATGAATTGCGTTCTCCTGCGTCAAAATCGTCCGAGAATTTCACAGAAAATCAAATATCACCATGGTAACAAATATCACCATGGTACAATTGAACAATCAAGAGTTAATCTGCAAAAAACATATACCACAAGATTTTCTTATAAATTCACATGACATGCATGACAATATTTAAGTCTTAGATACTATGACCAGGTTAATTCGCAACACTTGTAATTCTAATTATTTCACGAAAGCAAAGTAAAAGCCAACAAGCACACCAACAAACCAATCAAGCACATTAAGCCTGGTGACATTGCCAAAGCCTTGTTGCAAAGGTCAGCGTCCTCGCAGCAGTCTCTGCGCACGCATCCATGTGTCGTATGACGCATGCGCGAACAGTTCCGCAAGTCGTCCCGTGGCTCGCAGTGGTGTGCGCAGCTTCGAACGGTGGACACGTACACTGTCTCCTCTTTCTCGTTCTCGAAGATCATTTCGAAGTATACTTTCTGTAAATACGAATATACAGATACAGATGTTGGTCACTTTGGTTAAATTCCCTTCATGATGCAATATCAACAAATGACATAACAGCTACATACCGGCTACAATGCATGATATACTAGTAGTAGCCTCGCTCTGCAAAAACAGGGCTGAATGCTTGTGCGTAAAATGTCGTCTAAGATTAGCCTGTGCAGTCCAGATAAGAGTATGCAGGGACGAAAATTGCCGCCTAAACTGGTTTTTCGCTTAAGGGAAGACTTCCTTTAAGCATATTACCTTCAAAGCATAAAGTGTCGTCCCTGATTAGTCTGTGCTGAGTGCTCAGGCTAATCTAGAACGACACTTTACGCATATTTATCAAGCCTGGTTTTCCCAGAGCAGTGCGGACTGCACAGGCTTATCTGGGATCACACTTTACGCATTTGCAATACGCCCGGTTTTCCCAAAACGAGACGTATCTTGTGAATGTGTCTCTTCTCACCTGACATATCTGTCCTTGACCGCAGTCTTGTTTTTGAGCCTCGTCGGTCGAGGTTGGGTCTTCACGGCAGGTTTCGGACTTGCAATTCCAGCATCGCAGCCCAAAGATGCCCACTGTGGACATGAAACATGTGAGTGAGCAAGGCTGGACATGAAACATGTGAGTGAGCAAGGCTGGACATGAAACATGTGAGTGAGCAAGGCTGGACATGAAACATGTGAGTGAGCAAGGCTTGAGGACATGAAACATGTGAGTGAGCAAGGCTGGACATGAAACATGTGAGTGAGCAAGGCTGGACATGAAACATGTGAGTGAGCAAGGCTGGACATGAAACATGTGAGTGAGCAAGGCTGGACATGAAACATGTGAGTGAGCAAGCCTGGACATGAAACATGTGAGTGAGCAAGACTGGACATGAAACATGTGAGTGAGCAAGGCTGGACATGAAACATGTAAGTGAGCAAGCCTGGACATGAAACATGTGAGTGAGCAAGGCTGGACATGAAACATGTGAGTGAGCAAGGCTGGACATGAAACATGTGAGTGAGCAAGGCTGACTGGGACAGTCAGAGCAACAGCGAAATTAGGAATTATTCAGTGAATATTTGACACCGGTCGCGCTCTGTCAAAATCGGGCTAAAGCATGTGCGTAAAAGTGTCGTCCCAGATTAGACTATGAAGTCCAAAATTTCCCTCTATAGTGGATTCTTTTCGACGATACTTTTCGCACATGAATTAAGCCCGGTTTTCACGAAAGTGTGGCTAATACTTTTTAAGATATTGGATAAGTTATACCCCTATAAAAACTTACTATATGAGATTTATCACTTTTAAGCCACTGTCAATTTATATAAGTCAGTCCACGGTTAGTTAGGTCGTTGCCTTTGACGAGCTTTCTCATACGACTTGCTCAAATGTTGTGGAAAGTAAATCAACAAAAAAGCAAAATATTAGGTTTTAATATCTTTCTATGGATTAGATACATTTTTGTTTAACATATATCAGGTAATGACCAAATGATATTTCACAGAAGTAATACCTAAATTACGTGAGTAATAACTAAATTACTTGACCTATAAATCCATATGTATTGAAAGAATACGGGAACAGAATAAACCAAAATAACAAAAAATAAATAAAACAAGCGGCACTTACCGTGGAAAAAAACAATCAAGATGAGAACTTGGTATCCATGGATTGGATTGGTCATCGTTGTTATAGTGATCGTCATTTAATGCCTGCAACGAATAAACAGTCATTTTCATTTGGGGCTGATAAATATATCTAAAAATGTAATTTGAGAACAAAAATTCGCTGACGGTATCAACTACATGTATTAACATAGAGAAATTCTACTTGCATCAGCGGGTAAGAAATCTAACAATAGACGAAGACAGAAATAGTCAATAAACACGCTCCGGGAAAACCAGGCTAAATGCATGATCGTTAACTGTTATCCCAGATGAGCCTGTGCACAGGCTAATAACTCACGGCACTTTCCGCCTCAAGAAAGCAACGAAAATTAATGTGCCGCGAATATTGATGATTATACATCATTGTTCTATCTGCCATACATTTAACTTTGTACAAACAATATCCACAAAGTATATTGAACAGAAGAACATAGTTTTAACAAATGAATATTATAGAACGGACAGTGAAACTGTGCCCTTTCTTATCAAAGATCCCCGTTATAGTTTAAGCCTCTCTCTGGGAAACTGGACTTAATGGATGTGCGTTAAGTGTCCAACAAGATTAGTCGTTTTGTTCAGGGAGAGACTCAATTGTATGATGGCTGAACGTAACGTTCAAAACAAGTAAAAAAATCGTTACTGTTCTGTTTAATATAATCTTAAAAGAAGGTCATGTAACTTAAAAAGTTCAAAATAAATGTGAAACTATGTTAAATGATTCAAGTAAATAGTTTAATGAGCTTTCTAGTTTAACGGTTAAAGGCCCAAAGGCATCTTTAAATGTTTCATAGATTGGGGCACATTAGTTTGTACTTTATTCTAAAATCGATGCATATCTCTGCACAATAATGTATGTCCCCTGCGTGTGAATAATAAATTATATACAATAGGTCAGAATCCTTGATAAAAACACTGACATTCTAACATCGTTTTTGGCCTCAGGCGTAGCCCTAAGGCCATAGTAATGATACAAATTTCTGAGAATTGGCTGGCTGCCAAAACCCACGAATGAATGAATTCCCAAAACTCCGATTTACCACTTGGCGGTAATTTATGTGCAATCAAAGAAGTTCTTCGCAGATCTCAATAACCCGTCTTGTAAATACAGAACATCAATATGTAACATGACAGTGTCATAAAACGTGTAAAAAAATATGATTGAAGCAAAATTGCTTTAGCATTCGCTACGACATCCTTTTTATTTTTGTTTGCATATTCATGCGAGAATAAGTTTCTCACTTGACGGTCTAGGCCGAAAAGATATGGAGACAGTAAGAAGTTGTTTTTTTTTATACATTTTTGAAGACATTACATTTGGTATTTATAAACATATTTTAAGATATTGTTATTTTATTTTGCGTTAACGAGACATTCAAGAAAAAAGAAAATGAAAAAACAACAACAAATATTCATGCTCATTCTCGGAAATATACGAAGTTACCGGATATGATATTTCACTGCGCAGATCGAGCGCGCAAATCGAGCGCGAAAAGTTCTACGTGAGACAACGTACACAATCTGTACACCGTTCTTTATCAGGGTAAAGGCCCAGTCTCACTATGATGCCGGCGGAGCCCCTTTGCGTGATCCGGGATCTACCGAGATGAACCGGGACTCTACCGGGATGAACCGGGGCTCCATCGGGGACGACCGCGTTGAGCCGGGGAAACCGGGGCTCCTCCGGGAAAGTATTAAAATGTTTAATACCTCCGTGATGAACGGAAGTCACCGGGAAGGACCGGCAGTGACCGGCGCGGTACCGGGAACAACCGGGACGGCACCGCGAACAACCGGGACGGCACCGTAGCTCCACCGGGGCCCATACAGACCCCGGCAGAGCTACGACAACGCCCCGGTGAATGCCGTTAGAGTCCCGGTATAGCTACAGTATATAAGAAAACAGGAGCTCTGACGGAACGCCACCGGCATTCACCGGGGCTCCGCCGGGGCATTACCGGCGACGACCGGGGTAAAACCGGGGCGTTGCCGTGGCTCTGCCGGGATCTGATGCCGGTATAGACACGGTAAGTGGCGGCAGTGTTACGGTAACCGGGGCTCTGCCGGCTTTAACCGTGGCTCAACCGGGGCACTACTGGCGACAACCCGGGCTATGCCGGGACGCTGCCGGCTTTCACCGGGGCACTACCGGTGACAACCGGGCTCTGCTGGGGCTTCACCGGAATAGCCGTAGCCAGTCCGGGTTGACCGGGACTCTGCCTGGCTGTTGATCGGCTTCAACAGGGGCGGCACCGGGAAATAGTGTGACTGCGTTAACAAATTTCTACGAATCATCCCGGTCCTCGCCGGTCGACCGGCGTTAGCAAACCGGGATGGACCGGGGCTATACCGGCAAAAGTGAGACTTGGGCTTAAGTGGATTTTCTTTTGTATACACATTACAAAGGCCTGATCTGTTAATTATGTAATAGAAAGCTATTTTAGGCTATAGAAGGTGATTTATTTGACGCCAACAATAACAGTTTTTCGCGGCCATGTTGTTGTTGTATATCTTCACCGCCTATGTAGACGAACATCTTCCAGATCTGTAGAGTTGAACAAAAGGTTATCGTTCCCACAACCAGTATCGTGTTGTCCTCCACCGTCTATGTACACTGTAGTATATACACAACTATTGTCTTGTCTTACAGTCTCTGAGCTTCTGCACTCATCCGCTAGTGTCAATCCGTATAAATTCGGACAAAATTAGAAATTCGGACAAAGCATCGTAAATGCATTTTACGTCACACTAAACCTAGCCCCAGGCCTTCAGCGCCTACAGAGCTTTGATTTAAGCTTGTTAACGGAATGAAATAAAGTTTTACAAAAAAAAACTCCTAAAATCAATTTTGGCGTTGATGATTATGAAGAATATGATGATGAAGATGATAGATAGATAGACTTCTATTTTCCTCCATTCATGAAGAGCATAACATATAATATATATTATAAGCAAGTTAGTACAATCGAGTATAAACACATACAAGAGATCAAAAATGAAACAACTCAATACAGCCATTATATTATTTACAAAGATAAGTAACATAACGTAATTATATATAGATGATAAATAGTTGTTATTTCCTAAGGAAAATAATCACATTGACATAATAATAATCACCTTTTTCAGTGTAACTTATTCGCCGAGGATATGTCTTAAAGCGAAAACGAAAATAAAGACATAATAGACATAATAGACAGATATACTTAATATATGTCACAATAAAGTTTTGCCTTCCACGGAAGACTGCTATATAGTGTTAAGATACACTTACATAGATTTGATCGACATGTCAACATCATATGTGAAAAAAAACCTGGCTCAATTATAATGATGATGGTGATGATGCTCATGATGATGATGGCGGTAGTAGTGATGATGGGGATTATGGTGATGATGATGAGGAGGATTTGGATGATGATGATGATGATGATGATAATGATGATGAAGATGAAGAAGAAGAAGAAGAAGAAGAAGAAGAAGAAGAAGAAGAAGAAGATGATGATGATGAAGAAGAAGAAGAAGAAGAAGAAGAAGAAGAAGAAGAAGAAGAAGAAGAAGATGATGATGATGATGATGATGATGATGATGATGATGATGATGATGATGATGATGATGATGATGATGATGATGATGATGATGATGATGATGATGATGATGATGATGATGATGGATTATTATAGTAATATTTTTTAATGTATTTCTTTCTTATATCAGCAAATGCTGAACAAATACATACAAAATGAATTTGACCTCAATATCCGAGGAATTACAACAAATACAATATCTTTCTTGTCTAGCAATATTGTTTCCATTATATCTGCCAGTCTGTATACGTAGGGGGTGAACAGATAATCTTAAACGGCATATATAAATCCTTAAATTTTTCGGAACTAAGTCTAGGTAAATCTCATATTCAAGATTTGACTTAACTGTTCTATAAATATCTAACATTGAACTATCTTCTAGTGTACGGTGCCAATTTTGTTTATATGAATCAATAATTCTTGATTTAAGAATGGGTTTAAAAAATGTAACATCAATATCATGAACGCTGTTAAAAACATAACTGAATCCGTAATCATCCAATAATTTGTTGATGGTATAAATCCAATTTCGGCAGCCTCTGTTATAATCTGAAACTCCAATGTTGTATACAGTTTTGATTATTATTTTATCAGAGGTTGCTATTTTAAACCAATATTGTATAATTCGTATGCATCTATGTATAAAGAGAAGATATCTTCCAAACTCACCATAAACACATGCATTACAGGTGTTAGTTTTAACTCTTAAAAGCCTTTTACAGAACTTCAGATGTATCCTTTCCAATTTCACAAACAAATTAATCACTAAGATCAAAGTGAATCGAGTAAAACATGTTAAGTTATCAGCTTTGAGTAACTATGGTAATATACTCGTTAGCGTCACAAAGCGTTACAAACAATTGAAAGAGAGTTAAAATATAAGTTGTTCTCAACGAGAGGTGTGAAGTTTGGAAAAGGTGTGACATTTATCCTTTTGGATCTTCTTGTATGTAAGTGCGCATGCGTGGAAAAAGTAATATAAACCACGCTTATAACTGTAAATTTAAAAAAACGAAAACCAACTTAGTTTGTTTAATTTTTAAAGTTTTACAGACATAGTTTGAATCATGAAGCTTACATATACTCGAACTTCCGGTAAGACAGGTCAGCGTCGTGAGCGGACAACATTCACACGTGAGCAGCTGGACGCTCTTGAAGCCGTATTTTCGGTAACCCGATACCCGGATGTACAAGTGAGGGTTCGCCTGGCAATCAAACTGGGTCTAAGCGGTGACAACATTCTGATCTGGTTTAAGAATCGTCGCGCAAAGACCAGAAATACGGATAGTAATGACGTCGGTGAAACGTCTCCAAATTTTTTCCCAGCAGACACAAGAACCACGGGTACCGATAAAGGAAGAAATCTAACATCCAATATCCGCCTCGCGAAGAAAAACACTCGTGATGATGATGATGACGACGTCTGCAAAATAATGCCAAAACAACGGAATAAGCGTCTAAGATGCGTGGACGTCGAAGTCAGTGACGGTCTAGCGTGGATGCCGAACCGAACGTCAACGCCAGTTTCTTGCAAGACGGAAGACTGCGATTCAAGCGCCACGTTGAGTTCCAGCGAAACCGATGACGTATCGTTTACGAAACATTACCCAAATGATGCTTACGTAAATGAACAGTCTGTTACGTCATTTGGAAATAATATTATTTATAACAAGTTGCGTTTGATTGGAGACGCTGTTACATTTGAACAATACCAATTGGGACAGAACCTCAAAAGTGAAGCCATGTCGACTATGGCCTATTTTCCAAATAGTGAGTACTTTGCTCAGTATAATCATGCCTGCATTCCGTCGGCTGGAGACTCCTGTTTAATATGTAGAGCCATAGTAGGAATTAACCCGGAAGTGATTGTCCCGACACCGTATACCAAAGAACTGACGTATACTGAACTGTGATACCTATAACCTGCTGTGTCCATATCAGTACAAGTACTGTGATACCTATAACCTGCTGTGTCCATATCATTACAAGTACTGTGATACCTATAACCTGCTGTGTCCATATCATTACAAGTACTGTGATACCTATAACCTGCTGTGTCCATATCATCACAAGTACTGTGATACCTATAACCTGCTGTGTCCATATCATTACAAGATGTTTAGAAAACATTATATAGGCGTCATTAATCACGAGTATCATTTCGGCTATGAAATCAACATTAAGTTACTCAACCGACGCATGCAACTGCAGGCATATCATACGAGTCTTAGTAAAACAGAAATATGCCTGTACATGTTTAAGATCTATATGGATAGATCTATTAATATTAAAGTTCTATTTGTGTATTTTAATTTATTGCTATTTTTTACTCGTTTGTTTTATGTTGTTGGGGCATTTATATATTTTTTGAAGTACATAATTATGCCTTTTTAAAACAATCATATGTATATCCATAACACGTATTATATTCGGAAATAAAGTAATCTCTAGGTTCAATACTTGATAGTTTTCAATACAATTGTGTCACATGAATATTCACAAATTGACAAAATAAATAGGACCACACTGGTTTCTATGACAATACTTAACCGAGTGGACTCATGTCATTTTTATTTGAACTACATGTAAATAAGCAACAAAAAGTTCATATCCACAAGTATTAGGTAATAAACTAAATATTATCATATCACGTATCTGAAAATTGATACACAGTATTGAATAAAATTCAATCATACATAATTATTTAGCAAAATTACCTGATCATCACACTCGGATACAACATTTAGCGGTTAAACTAAATTCTGCAAAATGCACGTTCTCGTGGATTCCGACGTGCCAAAAACAACATGGTGGTGGTTGACTATATAAATGCATGATAACAATCCATATGGCTATGTACAAATAGTCAACGAATTTACGTAACTGAAAAGGTCTTTTTATCTGGAAAAAACACGAATTTTCATGCCAACGAATATTAATGATTTTACATTAATTTGTGTAATGACTAAAGTTTAAATTCAAAACAAGAAATAATTACTGATGAATATAATCTTAAAATAAAGAACATAGAAAATTACCTAGGCCTTGAACACACACACAATTTTCAAATGTGTTGGTTCTCATTAACTAAATTTATTATAATTTTGAAATGTATATGACATTAGTTGGTAGATACCGTTTAATCATCAATTTTCGACGGATATTAATTTTCTTTGATTTTGACAGATCCACGTATTTAAAGGGGCCTTTTCACAGATTTTGGCATTTTTTAACTTATTCATTAAATGCTTTATATTGATAAATGTAAACATTGGATCGTAAAAGCTCTAGTAAAAAATCAAGAATAAAATTTTAAAAAGGAAAAGAACATTGCCCCGAGCAGGTTTCGAACCAGTGACCCCTGGAGTCCTGCCAGAGTCCTGAAGTAAAAACGCTTTAGCCTACTGAGCCATTCCGCCGAGTACACATACTTAACGTATTTTATACCCTATATAAGCAATCTTCGTAGTTTCACAAAATTTAACGACAAAAACAGAACTCTCCAAATTATTCAATCGTTTCGCGTTGCAACGCTTTATAATTTTTAGGTTTTATAATCGTCAAAAGATGCATATAATGGCTATATTAGAACATGGTAAATGTTCAGTATTACTGTTTCCTCACAAATATCATAACTAAAACGAAAATTTGCGAATCTGAAACAACTTTTTTCAATTTTGTCAATTTACCAAAGCGTGAAAAGATCCCTTTAACACAAGCACATCCGAAATTTTCCAAATCAGAAACAAACACATGAACGTGTCCACATACTTTTTTTAAACCAAGAATTAAGAATTTGTATGCTAAAGAATATAATGCTTTTACAGTATTTAATTGGATTGGTCATACATAATTCTCATTCTAATAGGCTTTAATGACACTTCTGGTATACCACACCTGATGTACAATGAATGTGCTGCGAATGTCGTTACATTTAATTTATATTCTTTCTACCCCTGTTGTGTACTCGTCTTTTGTTCGCGTTGCTAGGAAACGTTCTTATTGTGGTTTGAAACAATACATGGATTTAAATCGTTATAGTATTAAATAATTTACAAATCGTTTAGTGCGGACAAAATAATATTTCTTAACGTTGTGGCACGTTATGGTTATTATTTTGGTAACTAACCCCCCCCCCCTTCCCCCGTCTGAATTTAACATGGGATATGTATAAATATAATACACATTATGTGAGAATTTAGCATATAATCTTGTGGAAAGGTCATATATTATTAGAAAACAGTTAGATGCCCCTCTCAGTAATACATAAGTATAAAAACAGTTTACTTAGATAGCCATCAAATGATGACGTTTACCGATGCCAAATATACAGTAAATTGGTGTATGATAAATTACAAAATAAAGGAATATTACAAAAATGACATGAATCATATTTGAATCAAGGAAACAAACTAATGGAATTGTAACAAGCAGGACACCCCCGGCTTAAGCCTTTGGCTTATTTTGCGAATGGCAGAGTAAGTCCTGAAACAATTAGTAATTTATGAAGCTTAATACCTGTTGCATGTATATATGCGCCTCACTTTGGGAAAATGTGGCTTAATGCCTATGCGACACAGAATAGCATGTGCAGTACACGCAGGCTAATCAGGAACGCCGCTTTCAACCTAGACTGAATTTTCGCTTAGAAAGGTCTTCCTTTAAACTCTAAATACCATAAACGCGGTAAATGTCGTCCCTGATTGGCCTGTGCGGACTGCAGAGTCTAATCTTGGACAACACATTTCAAAATGCAATAAGGTTCGTTTTCCCAGAGCGAGGCTACGATATACGTAGTTACTTGCAATATTATATTCATTCACATATTAATATACGTAATAACGAAAACAACTTACTCGCACACATTGTCATAAGCTGTGTAATATCCTTTTTTGTTTACCGTTTTGTCTTGCTAACGCAAGTTATGATTATGCAGCCCGAGGTATAGCCTCTTCAACTGGGTCTGATATTTATAACCAATAAATGTAACCATCCATTAACGCCTTATAATGCTCTGTGATGGAACAATTGTATCTATATTGTATCACTCAACTTACCCATTTGAGAATTGCGTTCGATTTCCTTTTGCAACAGAGTCAACATTGAAACTTAAACATAAATTGACTTCAAGATGCCACAGAGTTTTTCTACACCAAATTCCTTAAAATACATTCAGTCTCCCACAGGCATTCCAGTAAATACCTGTCTGTGTTGAGTTTATAACGTGAACCTGTACAATGAGCTTACGTGTGGATAACGCTCTCTCGGCTGGTTAAGCACAAGTCATTAGGGGATGATATGTTGCAGCCTGCTTATCTCGCTGGATATCGTCAGCAACACGGTTCTTTCAATACGAATATTTACTGTAATTGCAGCATACACTCTAATATAAAAGTGTAAACGTGCGTTTTGAAAAAAATAAGTTGAATAATAATGTAGAGTTACCAAAAAGTTATTTAGTGAAACTATTCGGTTGGATTACCCCCATATAAGCAACAATTTTTGTCTGTGTCAAATGGCATAAACTTCGCTATAAAGCGTGTAACTAATTAAATTTCATAAAGAAATTCATTTAAGCAAACAGCGCAGACCCAGATGAGACGCCGCATTATGCGGCGTCTCATCTGGGTCTACGCTGTTTGCAATGTCCTTTTTTCAGGACGCTAGGCAAAAATGGGTATTGTTTGCTGAGTTAGAACAGCGATATGTAAAGCCTCGTTCTTCGACAACTGGGCTTAACGCATATGCGTAGATTCTCATCCAAGATTAGCCTGTGTGGATTTCGAATGCTTCTCTGGGACGACACTTTATGCTTCTCTGGGACGACACTTTACGCACATTCATTGAGCCCATTTTTGTTCCAGAACGAGACTTAATTAACCAAGGATTATCATACAGGCGATTTATATGTGACGTAATTTTATAAGTTGGAATGACACATTACATACAATATTTAAACAAATTAACCGGTAAGTTGAGCTTTGAAGATTACAAACGCTTGTTTCATTTGAATGTCGCCGCGTTGTCTCATCTCGCCATCGCACAAAGTATATCGGCGATTAAATAAGTGTGATACATATGTAGTGAATACACTATTCTGAAAATTGTGGTACATTCTAAACAAAATGAGGATGAGATATTTCGGCGCAACACTAATGCCCACCATCAACATGCGTTATTTCAATGCGAATATTTATTGTAATGTAAAGTCAGTCCACGGTTAGTTAGGTAGTTGCCTTTGACGTGCTTTCTCATTCCACTTGCTCAAATGTTGTGGAAAGAAAATCAACAAGAAAGCAAAATATGAGGTTTTAAAATATTTATTTATATATTTATTATTCATATTTATAAATATATATTTAGATACATTTTTGTTTAACATTTATCAGGTAATGACCATATGATATTTCACAGAAATAAAAACTAAATCAGGTGAGTAATCACTTCATCACGTGATCTATAAAACTATACCAATTGAAAGAATACGGGAACAGAATAAACCAAATAACAGAAAATAAATAACAAGAGCGGCACTCACCGGGGATAAAATCAATCAAGATCAGAACTTGGTATCCAATAATTGGATTGGCCATCGTTATTCTATTGCTTGAACGAGGTATCAGAAGACGTGTTTTACGCGATCAACATATCTACGTATGCATTGAAGAGAGCAACCATCGTCATTTAATACATGCAACGAAAAAACAGTCATTTTTATTTAATGTTTGGAGCCGAATAATACTTCAAAAATGTAATTTGAAAAAAATCGCTGACATAATCAACTATAAACATAGAAAAATTCTACTTGCATCAGCAGGTAAGAAATCATGTAATAACTACGAGATGCTTAACTTTTAAGCAAGTAACCAAGTGTCTAACATTTAGACGAAGATAGAAATATTCAACAAACACGATCTGAGAAAACCGGGCTTAATGCATTATTAAAAAATTGTTATCCCAGATTAGCCTGTGCACAGGCTAAAAACTCACGACACTTTCCGCCTTACGAAATCAACGAAAATTAATGTGCAGCGAATATTCATGATTTTCGTCATCGTCCCTATCTGCCATACATTTAACTTTGTACAAACAATATCCACAGTTTAAAGTAGGACCAAGCGAAAAGTTTATTAAATAAAAGAACATAGGAGTCGATTTCTGAGAAAAATGTTCGTAATGCATGTGTGTAAAGTGTCGTCCAAGATAAGCCTATGCAGTCCGTACAGGCTAATCAGGGACGACACTTTCCGCCTAAATGATTATTTTGCGAAGAAGAGACTTCATTTAAACAAAAAATGTCATACAAGTGGAAAGTTTCGTCCCTGATTAGCCTGTACGGACTGCACAGGCTAATCTGGGCCGATACTTTACGCACATGCAAATGCCCAGTTTTCTCAGAACGCGACTCATAGTTTTAACAAATGAATATTATAGAACGGACATTGAAACTGTGACCCTTTCTTATCAAAGATCTCCGTTATAGTTTAAGCCTCTCTCTGTGAAACTGGACTTAATGGATGTGCGTTAAGTGTCCACAAATATTAGCCTGTGCATCCACACCAAGCATTAGGCCCGTTTTTTGTATCAGGGCTGAAGTTAACGTTCAAACCAAATAATCGTTACTGTACCGATAAATATATCTTTAAAAAAACATATAAATGTTCCATGGAAATGAACATACCGGTACATAAAATTAAACGTAATCATATGTGTCGATTGTTATTAATTATACGTCTTTTAACGTGCTATCGTATTTACTTATTGTAAGAAACTGTAAAACCATTTTTATTCTTGTGAGATGAGTTATCGTTGATTTCGTGAGTTGGCACATGAATTTAAGAAAAACAAAGGGACTTTGTATCATCGATGCAACATTCCATAAATAATTTGCAAGAAAAACTTATGTCTTATGCGTTGACAAACAATGATGAATAAAAATAAGAACAAACTGAAATATATTGAGTAACAAATTCAATCTCTCGGCACTGATACAAAACTGAAAATACGCATATAATATTTTAATCATATAACTTGTATATACTTTTTGAATGCATTAACATACAAATAATACAAAACTAGACATACCAGCAATGTGTACACTTTCCAAGTTAACATAATAGCATTGAGTTATGAACTTTCCAAATTATGTAAATGAACATTCCTCGATCTTGTACAGGAAAAATCATGTCTGAAATTATTTTAGTGGCTGTGGTCGCCGAACACCGAACTCGTTCGTATTCGCATAGGGATCAACACATATCCGCCTCATTTTATTGTTGCTGATGGACCAGCACCAGCTGTTGATAATCTTTAGAATAATTCGCTTGATAACAGTCCCGTAGCTGTTGCATTGTTGAATGAGTTTGACTTTCCATGACAAGCACTATTTGGAGTCCATTTGTACGCCATTGGCTGAACTGTAACGTCACCGAAACGTTGGCGCTCAATAACAAAGCAGCCGCATAGCCGACATGTTTGCGTGTTAGTCTGTTACCGTGGTGGATCGTGTTTGTCAAAGTAGGTCTGGAGCGAGCGTTAATCTGCTTTTAAATTGTCCCGCCAATTATTCCGATCTCCTTCAACTGAGTCTGATGTCTCCATCTAACGCGTCCATTTTAACGCCAGATTTGAACTCGCATTTCCAATTTGTCGATCGTCTTCGCCACATTGATTCTCTTTTGTTTCGTCCACCCGACTTACTGCGGCAATCTCGACGCAGAATTGTCGTTACTTGCTATCACATACAATCTCTGCCATCACAAGAAAATCCTACCAAATTTGGTAGGATTTTATTTTTTGTTAAAGTATTATTAACTGAAAAGTAGTATTATTTTCTTTAATATTTTGAAAAAAGTGTATAAGTTTAGGTTCATAATAAAAATGAATTACCTAAATTATAAAAAGTAAAAATAACAACAGTAAAATTATAATACCACGTGGCTAGGTTAAACTTATAATCACGTGCTTGGTTATGATTCAGGGATTTGATCCAGCTTTGCTGGTTCCAGTCAAATCTCTACGCGGAGGTTGGAACTGCCGATGGAAACTTTAAAAATAGCTTTGTGGACGTTGAGTTGGTCACGTGAGGACGTTATCCTGTCCCAACGCCGCTGCCTTGTTTTAGCGGGAACGTCTTAATCATGCCTGTACTTTATCTGTATTCGTGTTTCTTATTGTAAAATATTATATAATTCTATCTAGAGCATAATGTCAAATAAGTTGACACGATTACCTGCATTTATTTAGACCTTAATCCGCACAGAATGCTCATTGCCTTGATACTATTTGATATGCGAACGACCTTATATTTTGTTGTTCGGGGTTTTCACAGACAGACAGACATCGTCAACAACACATGGGGTTGGTATTGATAAATGTCAACATGTATATGAGCAGAAAACAATTGTCAACAAACATGAATATTTACAAAACAAATATATACAGAAGTACAGAGGATGAACAATTTGAAAATTACGTTATACGATTTAACAAATTCAATCTAATTCTCAACGATTCCTTAACAAATAAACAAAGTTTTATTATTTCAGACCTATTGTTTGATTGAAGCAGTTGTACTTACTTAATAACAGATGGATTATTATAGTAATATTTTTGAATGTATTTCTTTCTTATATCAGCAAATGTTGAACAAATACATACAGAATGAAATTCGTCCTCAAAATCCGTGGCATTCCAACAAATACAATATCTTTCTTGTCTAGCAATATTGTTTCCATTATATCTGCCAGTCTGTATACGTAGGGGGTGAACAGATAATCTTAAACGGCATATATAAATCCTTAATTTTTTCGGAAC
This sequence comes from Dreissena polymorpha, assembly GCF_020536995.1. Classification (NCBI taxonomy): domain Eukaryota; kingdom Metazoa; phylum Mollusca; class Bivalvia; order Myida; family Dreissenidae; genus Dreissena; species Dreissena polymorpha. The sequence goes on from NC_068365.1 coordinate 80,553,576, forward strand.
TAAGTCTAGGTAAATCTCATATTCAAGATTTGACTTAAATGTTCTATAAATATCTAACATTGAACTATCTTCTAGTGTACGGTGCCAATTTTGTTTATATGAATCAATAATTCTGGACATAAGAATGGGTTTAAAAAATGTGACATCAATATCATGAACGCTGTTAAAAACATAACTGAATCCGTAATCATCCAATAATTTGTTGATGGTATAAATCCAATTTCGGCAGCCTCTGTTATAATCTGAAACTCCAATGTTGTATACAGTTTTGATTAGTATGTTATCAGAGGTTGCTATTTTAAACCAATATTGTATAATTCGTATGTATCTATGTATAAAGAGAGGATATCTTTCTAACTCACCATAAACACATGCATTACAGGTGTTAGTTTTAACTCTTAAAAGCCTTTTACAGAACTTCAGATGTATCCTTTCCAATTTCATAAACAAATTAATCACTAAGATGAAAGTGAATCGAGTAAAACATGTTAAGTTATCAGCTTTGAGTAACTATGGTTATATACTCGTTAGCGTCACAAAGCGTTACAAACAATTGAAAGAGAGTTAAAATATAAGTTGTTCTCAACGAGAGATGTGAAGTTTGGAAAAGGTGTGACATTTATCCTTTTGGATCTTCTTGTATATAAGTGCGCATGCGTGGAAAAAGTAATATAAACCACGCTTATAACTGTAAATTCATCAAAACAAAAACCAACTGCGTTTGTTTAATTTTTAAAGTTTTACAAACATAGTTTGAATCATGAAGCTTACATATACTCGAACTCCCGGTAAGACAGGTCAGCGTCGTGAGCGGACAACATTCACACGTGAGCAGCTGGACGCTCTTGAAGCCGTATTTTCGGTAACCTGATACCCGGATGTACAAGTGAGGGTTCGCCTGCCAATCAAACTGGGTCTAAGCGGTGACATCATTCTGATCTGGTTTAAGAATCGTCGCGCAAAGACCAGAAATACGGATAGTAATGACGTCGGTGAAACGTCTCCAATTTTTTTCCCAGCAGACACAAGAACCACGGGTACCGATAAAGGAAGAAATCTAACATCCAATATCCGCCTCGCGAAGAAAAACACCTGTGATGATGATGATGACGACGTCTGCAAAATAATGCCAAAACAACGGAATAAGCGTCTAAGATGCGTGGACGTCGAAGTCACTGACGGTCTAGCGTGGATGCCGAACCGAACGTCAACGCCAGTTTCTTGCAAGACGGAAGACTGCGATTCAAACGCCACGTTGAGTTTCAGAGAAACCGATGACGCATCGTTTACGAAACATTACCCAAATGATGCTTACGTAAATGAACAGTCTGTTACGTCATTTGGAAATAATATTATTTATAACAATTTGCGTTTGGTTGGAGACGCTGTTACATTTGAACAATACCAATTGGGACGGAATCTCAAAAGTGACGCCATGTCGACTATGGCGTATTTTCCAAATAGTGAGTACTTTACTCAGTATAATGATGCCTGCATTCCTTCGGCTGGAGACTCCTGGTTAATATGTAGAGCCATAGTTGGAATTAACCCGGAAGTGATTGTCCCGAAGCCGTATACCAAAGAACTGACGTATACTGAACTGTGATACCTATAACCTGCTGTGTCCATATCATTACAAGTACTGTGATAACTATAACCTGCTGTGTCCATATCATCACAAGTACTGTGATACCTATAACCTGCTGTGTCCATATCATCACAAGTACTGTGATACCTATAACCTGTTGTGTCCATATCATTACAAGCTGTTAAGATAATAAAACATTACATTGACGTTATACTATCACGCGTATCATTTCGGCTATGAAATCAACATTAAGTTACTCAAACGACGCATACAACTGCATGCATATCATACGAGTCTTAGTAAAACAGAAATATGCCTGTACATTTTTAAGATTTATATGGGTAGATCTATTAATATTAAAGTTCTATTTGTGTATTTTAATTTATTGCTATTTATTACTCGTGTGTGTTATGTTGTTGGGGCATTTATATATTTTTTGAAGTACATAATTATGCCTTTTTAAAACAATCATATGTATATGCATAACACGTATTATATTCTGAAATAAAGTAATCTCTTGGTTCACTATATAGTAAGGTTTATTTGCCATACGGCCACCGGCCCTTGCATATACATAAACACATACAAAATGCATATAGATATAATATCAATGTGAACTCATATATAATTTAACAGTGGTACAGCAAAACAAGTGTTTAAGTTAACAACCCTTAACGTCTTTCGAAGGCATAGTAAATATACATAGAGAATACTAGGTTAGCGTTGAATACAGAGAAGTTTATGTTGCGAAACTTAGAACGCCGGGGGCGCGAGCCTTGGCGAGCGCTTTCGGTGTTCGAGCCGAGCAACATAAACTTCTCTGTATTCAACGCTAATCCTAGTATTCTATTTATCCCATTTGATTTTTTTCAACGTGACATTTAACATAAATAGATCTAATAACCTTAACAATAATTTTAATTCAGTCTTAAAAGCGCTTAAAATCTAACAAATAAAGCGTAGTGATATAACTGTATTTGTTCTGGTACGCAAAATAGTCTTAAAATTCACACACAAACTGTAAAACGAGTAAATATATCACCATATGCCTCGATTCAATTTTACGCAGTATGCGAATTGTAACACATTACGACCGTGAAAAGAAGATTTTACTTTACTATAATTCATTTTATTTTCGAAAGAAAATGATCAAAATCCAATATGGCGGCGATTGCTCCTAACAAAATGATGTCGATGTCAGCATACATGTACACCATCGACGACTTTGACAATTTTGACGAGTAAACAGACAATTGCAGCGACTTACACTTTATTTGACTTAATATACAGGGCAATACGTTTTCCGACGTCGGATGACGAATTTAAGGACGCGCAGAACGTGTTTTTATATTATGTTATGGGTATGCCGTGTGTGATCCGTTGCATCAATGGCGCCCATGTTAAAATCCTTTCCCCGAGAACAGGGAATGACAAAATTACAAAAACAAAACAAAACAAAAAACACGTTTGAACTAGTATCTTACCTTTAATTATCATTTTAAATCCATCTAATAATCCATTTAACTCAATAATTGACGATTTTGCATCTAGGGTCTTTAATAATTATTTTAGCATAGTTAAATAAAGGCCCTTTTGCCATCCTATCACTATATTCAAATGAGTTTACGAACTCAATAAACTTTCTTCTTCGTCACACGCTACGTCATGTACTCTATGTACATTACTGTTGTTAAAATGAACCGGAGCAGTTTATTAAATAATAGCCGTTGGTAAACTCGGTTGCATTTGCAGATTTCTGCATACAAACATAATTATGTTTAAACTTGCACAATGTTTTATTGTCTATGGTAAATGCCCTTATTGTACAAGAAAATAATTTAATATATAAATACACAAAGAATTGAAAACATTCCATTACATAACAGATAAATGAGCGGATAATACCCGTGTACAAAATGGGACATTCCGAATTCCAGTGTGGTGCTATTTTTACCATCTTATACTTTACACAGCTCTATGCCTAACGTGAATTAAATCGGAAAGCAAATATTGGAGATTATTTATGAATTGTGCGATATTTGTATGGCTTGTTGTACATTCTTAAATGTAAAAATTATATGCATGGATTATAAACAATGCACATTACACGAAATCAGGAAAATGTGATAAATTGACAATTCAAATATGTCGATATACAGTACATGTACATGTGAAATAAGTCGAGTTTATAATAAATCGTATTTTTTTTTTGGGGGGGGGGGAAATGACGCAATAAGTTTGTCATTTTATGACGCCATCAATCAGCTGATTCATTATACGGATGGCGAACAATTATATCATATGACTAGATTTAAAGGTTGGAGGTCGTATAATTTTGAAGCTAAAGTTTTCTCGACTTTATTTCTTATGAAAAATCATTCAGTGGTAAAGTAAAAAGTAGTCCGTGCACGCGACAGGTATATCCCACAAGGTTGAATACAGGCTAGTATATTCCACAAGGTGTTATACCGTCAATGTCGCGTTGAAAATGGGATAAATGGCACTATTTTGTATAATGTTGTCACCACGCGAGGCCATAGCATTATTAAATTTGTTGATTGTTGGCTGATTGTAAAACCGGGAAGGAATATACGTTTCTCGGAGATCTTCATAGCAAGAACATACAAGTAAGAAATGATATTCGTTTTCGATAGAAGTCTTGCACCTTTCGTTTCGTTCTATATTTATGTATCGCCCATGTTCAATCATAAGTTGATGTGATGAAGTTCTGAAACGGACATATGCATTTCCAAATTTTCGAATCAAAAGGACGTTAAGGTACTTTTCCCATTCAAAATCTATTTTAAAACCGGTATAGCTTATCAATTTTGAAGTATCATTGCAAGATTGTGACCATGACTGTTTAAATATATCTTTCAAGCGTTGAAAATAGTTGAAAATAATAGAACAAAAATACGTTTTACTTTACAACACCTTGTTCATTACCCAAATCCTACAGAAAATAAATGTTCACGTAGTGACGAGACCCAATTTGTATAACCTAAACCATCATACACTTTTAACATTTCATAACATTTTTTTACATTTCTAGTATCTAGGCATGTTTAACAAACGCAGCCAGAATTTAATGACACGTTTACATGTAAAAATATATACAGGATATCTTCCACAATCGCCAAGGATACTGCAACACGGTTGACTCGCGGTACTTAAGGAATATTCACTTGCGTCTAGAAACCATCTTCATATATTAGACAAGTGTCTTCAAATACAAATATATTTGACTTAACTTCATTTGATAATTGACTTTTTATTACGAAAATCCTTCAATATTAACTGCCATAGAAACAAAACCAACACCACTGTCCGCCATTGTTGTTTTATTTGGCTCCCGGTGGAGTCGCGGTTAATAGGTTAAATTGCACCAATATTAAATTAAAAATGAACAATCAAAGCTCTTACATACTATCCAAAGTAACAATATATAACGTATACAACAATTTAAATATATGCAATTTAAGACATTCAATAAAATAAATATAACAGTTATTTTCAAGCACTGTCTAATTTCCATTCTCAATATTGACATAATCTAACATTTTAATTTACTCTTCGGCACAATCGGGGCACCTGAATAAACTATCCCGCCTTAAGAAACGTACATCAGTGCAATGTCCTAAATGTACCCAATGCGCACACACACTACATTCACCCCATTAAAAAAAAACGAAACATCTTCCTTCAATTCAGGTGGACAACTTTTCTGGCACACGCTGCAAACGCCATCACTCTCCATGTCAATGTCAAGAGTGGACTCTGACCCTGAATCAAGCGGTATTGGCCGCCCCGGTTTTGCCGACATTTAAGATGTAGATGGCTGTTGTGCCTGATGTTGTTGTTTGGCCAGAGCTGCTTTTAACACCTTTTGAGCCTTGGACTCCCTCGTTGCTTGCTGTCGGCGCAGCGTATCAGCATTTGCCTCAATGTTAAGATTGCCGACTATCTTCACTGGTGGGACAAATTTCTTCTTTGGACGCTGCACAACTTGCATAATTTTTCTAGCATTAAAAAAATGTTGCAGGATCCGTTTCAGTCCTTGGTGCTGCCACCACCTCAGACGCAGGGTCGCTCTCATCAATGTCAGCATTCGGGTATATAGATGTTGGGGCTGTCTGGACATCAGTAATGGTGCTAGCACAGAATGGGTATATACCAGACTCTCTGAAGGCTGATGAAATGTTTTCTGTGCAGCATGCCTTGGTAAAGGGCTTAGCAGTGAGCCTAGCGATGTCTCTTGTAGTTATGGACATTCCTGGGTTGGCATGCATGAAGCCCGGACATTCCCTATTGTAGGACGCCTTCATAGGTCCAAACACCCCAATGTCCAAGGGCTGTGTGACGTGACTAGAGTGTAGGGGAGAACGAACAAATTAACATTTCTATCCGATGCCCATGTTCTCAGTGTCAGGGAGAGATGACTTTTGTGTCCGTCATACAGTATTAATGTGACTGGGTTGTCATCCGTGTTTGCGCTCAAGGCTGCATACCGGGCTAAATGACTCGTCACGTACTCTTCAAATATGCCCCGGTTTATCCAATCACTCTCTGACATTCTCCCCACAGACCCTGCAACCGCACCTTTTATTAAGCTGTCTTGCCACATCTTTCCTGGGAAAATATAAAAGGGCGGAGCATGGTTGCCAAGAGCATTTATACCCCAAATCATTGTGACAGTCTTGGACCGTGGGGCGGTGACTGCTTGAGCCTTTGAATCTTTCGCACATACTATTTTGGCAGGTGAAAGCTCTGTCGAGAAACCGGTCTCGTTAACATTCCAGATCCGCTCTGGGGCATCAATGGGACCATTGCGATGCAGAATGCTGCCTAGCTCCCCGAAGTACCGGTCAATCGTATCCTTCGATGCCGTCTTTGCTAGCTGTACACCAAGCTTCTGTGGCTTTACAGCTTTAAGTTTAGCCCAACGCTCCATAAACCCATAGAACCAGTCTGAGCTCAGTTACCCCTTGGCCCTTACATTCTTCCCTAGAGACCGGGCATAGTCTGCAGCCATACATCTGACATCAGTGACAGAATATCCAACGCCTATATTTGCCATGAAAACTATATGGTCAGCCAGTTTTCTTTCCTCTTCAAGAGTCTCTCTGCTCCATGTTTGCAGTCAATGTCAACATTTTGCCTTGTTCTGTCCCTTAAGGTTGACTCAGGGACATTGTAGAATCGTGAGGCTCTGTACACAGACATTCCCCCAAGGGTAACATCAAATGCTCTCTCGAGGTTGTCCTTATCTTAAGGCTTGTTCCTCTGATTCGCATCTCTAATCTGAAAAAAAAAATGAGTTTCTGCTAAGTTAAGCCTTCAAATCGTCTTACTAAATATTGAAGTGTTTGTTGAGCCTGACCTATAGAAAAACCTTAAAAACGGTGGTGAGTTATTCCCTCCAAAAAAGAAATAATAGTGTGTGACCTAAAACTTGTTAGCAGACGAACTCAAAAAGTGAAAAAGTTGAACGGAAATTTTCATTTTAAGATTGAATTTTACGATATTATGGTTTAAATGACGTTTTACATCGTTTTGGGGTATTTACTTACCAAAAATCGATTCATTCTTGCAGCAAAAGTTGTTTTCTGTCAGATTTGACAAGTAGGTCACGCAGGTTTGTTTATAAACAAAATCAAGATGGCGCTAATGAAATACCGCGAGTCAAACCGACCCGCGAGACAACCGGGTTTGACAATACAGCCATATGAGATGTATGTAATGGTGCTGACATAAATCTCTTGCAAGCATAGATATGGACACGTTCGACAACATCAAAGGATTTTAGTCCCCATAGCTCTGAACCATAGAATACGATAGGCATAACCTTGGCATCAATTAGCTTGAAATAACAGTTATATTCGTATATATTCGTTCAAAGAATATATCAGCGATACAATTACACGTTTTGCTTTAATAGCCATATTTTCTGACATTTTATACATGGACATAGTTGATGAAAAATATACGCCTACATATTTGAACCCGTTAACACATTCTAACTTTTCATCGGCATAATACCAATTTTCCCTTGAGGATAACCTTCCCCCATTTTTGAAAACGACTACTTTAGTTTTTTAAACATTAACTTCTAGTTTATATTCAATGCAAAAATTCGTGTAAATAATTTAATTGTTGTTGTAGTCCAGAAATAGTATCAGATGCTAACGCAACATCGTCAGCGAATAACAACATAAATATTTCGATATCATATGGTGTTAGTTGTATACCCCTTATGTGCTTGCTTTTAAGATATTTATATAAATTATTTATAAATAGACAAAATAATGTCGGACTAAAATTACAACCTTGCCGTAGACCCATAGGACAGTGAATTATGTCACTTAAAGTATGATCAGACTTCACTTGAGATTTCACTTCTGTATATAGACCCTTTATGGCGTTTAACAATTTTCCACTGATGTTATTTGTTAATAGCGTGTGATATAATTTCCCCCTGTCGACGTAATCAAATGCCTTTTTAAAATCAACAAAAGCAACATATAAAGTTTTACCTTTTCTACACAAATATTTGGTGATTATTGAGTAAAGGACAAATGCGTTATCAATCGATGAATACCCTTTTCTAAAACCGGCTTGTGAATCTGTTATGCGCCCATATACTTCAACATAGAACGTTAATCTTTTGTTTAGTATATAAATATATTTTTTACTGAAGATATCTATAAGGGTTATACCCCTGTAATTGTCAGGGTTATTTGTGGGTCCTTTTTATGTAACGGTATCATTACAGAGCACGCCCATTTTGGAAGAAAGTAGCCTGTACTAAAAATCTTATTCAAAATAATATTTAAAAAAGGTAGAATAATATCAATACTGTATATGAAATGTTTAGCTAGTAAAACACCAGAATTAGCTTTAGAAGGGTTTAAGCATTTTACTGCCTCTAATATATCTGTATCTGAGATAGTGAATTGAATAATTCATCCTGACATTCGTCAATATTAATATTTTCTCCGACAATATTAACATCAAACATTGTGCCCTCTGTTTCATGAGTATGACTATTAAAATGCGTTAAAATGGTCAAACCATTGTTCACAGGATATAGTTGTTTTATTTATCTCCTTTTTGCGCAGCTTTTTAATGTTCATCCAAAAAGCTTTCTGATCGCGAACTGAGTTAGAAAGTGTATTTATCACTTTTGTTTTGCATTCATAACGTTTCTTATTACACATAGTGCGATAAGCTGTTTTAATTGACACATAAATATTTAAATTAGTGACACTTTTATAACGCCGAAAATTTCGCAGAACCCTATTGACTTAAGTTTTATAATTCTTACAGTCCCGGTCAAACCAAGTTGATTTGGTAAACCGATGTAAACAACGTTTTCGTCTGGATACTGAATGCTCATTACAATTTATTAAGACGTCTTCAAATTGTGTCACAATTTCGTCAATTGTCATGCATGTGTTTTCAAAAGTAAATGGCATTCCATTATCATCTATTAACGACTGTAAATTGTCTTTATAAATGGAAATATTGCCGGTACTAAAGTCGGTTATGGTTACAATATGTTCATGGTTTTGGTTTGAAGTTTCAGATTCATATGCGTTTGGTTTTAATTTTAACACAATAGGTAAATGGTCGGATGAGCAATCATTGCCAACAAACAGATCTTGTACAATATCAAATATTTTAGAACTACCAACAAAATAGTCAATGACGCTGCAACCGTTGGAGCTAACGAATGTATAACTACCTTTATCTTTATCGTCCCCACATCTAATCGACCATTGAAAATAAACAATTTATAAGCTTTACATAGATTAAAAAAAAATCGGCCGTAGTTATTTACATGGAAATCACTTGATGTAGGTTCACGCATACGAGGGTTAATACAAAATATTTCTTCTAAATCATGAAATATTTGCAAATTTGTGTTAACATCAATAAAATCAGGTTCTTGTCCTGTTCTGGCATTTAAATCACTTCTGATATATCAATACTTGATAGTTCGCAAAACACTTGTGTCACCTGAATATTCCCAAATTGATAACAGAAATAGTGCCACACGGGTTTTTATGACAATACTTAACCGAGTGGACTCATGTAATTTTTATTTGAACTACATGTTAATAAGCAACAAAAAGTTCATATCCACAACTATTAGGTAATACATGTCATATCACGTATCTGAAAATTGCCAGTGCACAGTATTGAATAAAATGTAATCATACATAATTATTTAGCAAAATTACCTGATCATCACAATCGGATAGAACGTTTAGCGGTTAAACTATATTCTGCAAAAAGCACGTACACGTGGAAGGCGACGTGCAAAAACAAACATTAATCAAATGTGTTTTTTCTCATTAACTAAATTTCTTCTAATATTGCATTGTACATGACATTTGTCTGTAGACACCGTTAAATCATCAATGTTCGTTGGATTTTAATTTGCGTTGATTTTGCGTTGATTTTGACAGATCCGCGTATTAACACATGCACATCCGAAAACGTCCGACGTTAATTCCAAATACTTTTCTCAATCAGAAACAAACACATTTAAGTGTCCACATTTTGTTTTTGAAAACCAAGAAATTGTATTCTGACGAATATGAACGCGCTAACAGTATTTGATTGGACCGTGCTCTGTGAAAAAGTGGTTTAATGCATGTGCGTAACGTTTCGTCCCAGATTAGCCTGTGCAGTACGCGCAGGCTAATCAGGAACGACACTTTCCGCTGTTATGATAAGTTTCGTTTCAAGAAAGTCTCAACTAGCAAAATTCCAGTTTAGGCGGAAAGTGTCGTCCCTGATTAGCCTATGCGAACTGCACAAGCTAATCTGGGACGACACTTTACGCACATGCATCAAACCCTCTTTTCACGGAGCAAGGTTAAATAAGATTGGTCACTTCACACAGAATTCTCATTGTTAAATGTTTTAATGACACTTCTGGTAAACCACACCTGATGTACAATTAATGTGCTGCGAATGTCTGGTAAACCACACCTGATGTGCAATGTATGCTAAAGAATATAATGCTTTTACAGTATTTAATTGGATTGGTCACACATAATTCTCATTCTAATAGGCTTTAATGACACTTCTGGTAAACCACACCTGATGTACAATGAATGTGCTGCGAATGTCGTTACATTTAATTTATATTCTTTCTACCCCTGTTGTGTATTTGTCTTCTGTTCGCGTTGCTAAGAAACGTTATAACTGTTGTTTGAAACAATGCATGGATTTAATTCGCTATAATATTATATAATTTACAAATCGTTTAGTGCGGGCAAAATAATATTTCTTAACGGTGTGGCATGTTTTGGCAGTTATTTTGGTAACGACCCCCTCCCCCGTCTGAATTTAACATGGGATATGTATAAATATAATGCAAATTATGTTTCTAAGAATTTAGCAAATGGTCTTGTTGAAAGGTCATATAATATTAGAAAACAGTTAGCCCCCGCCCCCCTCAGTAATACAAGTATAATACTAGTTTGCTTAGATAGCAATCAATTGATGACGTTTACCAATGCCAAATATAAAGTTAATTGGTGTATGATAAATTACAAAATAAAGGAATAATTATAAAAATGACATGAATCATATTTGAATCAAGGAAACAAACAAATGGAATTGTAACAAGCAGGACACACCTTCCCCCTCTGGCTTTAAATTGTCTGTACTCAAATTTACTGAAAAACATCGAAATGCATATAATTTTGTCTGTTTTATAGCGGGTGTTAATGAACATTTTAGGCAAATTTGATTTAACCAAATATGCTATTGCGTAACCTTTGGATTATTTTGCAAATGGCAGAATAAGTCTGGAAAACATTATTAAATCATGAAGCTTAAAAAAACTGTTGCATGTATATATGAGCCTCGCTCTGGGAAAATGTGGCTTAATGCGTATGCGACACATATTAGCCTGTGGAGTCCTTACAGGCTAATCAGGAACGCCGCTTTAACCTAGACTGAATTTTGCTTTGAGGGGTCTTCCTTTAAACTCAAAATATCATAAAAGCGGTAGGTGTCGTTCCTGGTTAGCCTGTGCGGACTGCACAGTCTAATGGTAAGTGTCGTCCCTGATTAGCCTGTGTGGACTCCACAGTCTAATGGTAAATGTCGCTCCTAGTTAGCCTGTGCGGACTGCACAGTCTAATGGTAAGTGTCGTTCTTGGTTAGCCTGTGCGGACTGCACAGTCTAATCTTGGACGCCACATTTCACACATGCTTTAAGGTCCGTTTTCCCAGACCGAGGCTCAGTTATACGTTGTTACGTGCAGCATAACATATAATCATATAATTCACATAATAATTAACCCATTTATGCCTAGTGGACTCTCCCATCCTTCTTAATTGGATCAATTTATTTCCAAAATTAGGGATTTCTAGTATATTTATTTCTATGTATAGAATATTTCTTACAACAATTCTTTAAGCAAACCGCGCAGACCCAGATGAGACGCCGCATCATGCGGCGTCTCATCTGGGTCTACGCTGTTTGCCAGTGCCTTTTTTCTAGACGCTAGGCATAAATGGGTTAATAAACGTAATAACAAAAAACAACTTACTCGCACACATTGTCATAAGCTGTGTAATATCCTTTTTTGTTTACCGTTTTGTCTTGCTAACGCAAGTTATGATTATGCAGCCCGAGGTATAGCCTCTTCAACTGGGTCTGATATTTATAACCAATAAATGTAACCATCCATTAACGCCTCATAATGCTCTGTGATGGAACAATTTTATCTGTATTGAATCACTGAACATACCCATTAGAGAATTGCGTTCGATTTCCTTTTGCATCAGAGTCAACATTGAAACATAAACATATTTCGATTTCAAGATGCCACAGAGTTTTCTACTCCAAATTCCTGAGCATACATTCAGTCTCACACAGGCATTCCAGTAAATACCTGTCTGTACTCACGTGTTCAGTATATAACATGAACCTGTCCCGTGAGCTTACGCGTGGATAACGTCGTCTCGGCTGGTAAAGCACAGTTCATTAGTGGATGATGTTACAGCCTGGTAATCGCACTGGATAACGTCGTCTCGGCTGGTAAAGCACAGTTCATTAGTGGATGATGTTACAGCCTGCTAATCTCGCTAGATAACGTCGTCTCGGCTGGTAAAGCACAGTTCATTAGTGGATGATGTTACAGCCTGCTTATCTCGCTGGATAACGTCGTCTCGGCTGGTAAAGCACAGTTCATTAGTGGATGATGTTACAGTCTGCTAATCTCGCTGGATAACGTCGTCTCGGCTGGTAAAGCACAGTTCATTAGTGGATGATGTTACAGCCTGGTAATCTCACTGGATAACGTCGTCTCGGCTGGTAAAGCACAGTTCATTAGTGGATGATATTACAGCCTGCTAATCTCGCTGGATAACGTCGTCTCGGCTGGTAAAGCACAGTTCATTAGTGGATGATGTTACAGCCTGCTTATCTCGCTGGATAACGTCGTCTCGGCTGGTAATGCACAGTTCATTAGTGGATTGCACAGTTCATTAGTGGATGATGTTACAGCCTGCTAATCTCACTGGATAACGTCGTCTCGGCTGGTAAAGCACAGTTCATTAGTGGATGATGTTACAGCCTGCTAATCTCGCTGGATAATCGTCGTCTCGGCTGGTAAAGCACAGTTCATTAGTGGATGATGTTACAGCCTGCTAATCTCGCTGGATACGTCGTCTCGGCTGGTAAAGCACAGTTCATTAGTGGATGATGTTACAGCCTGCTAATCTCACTGGATAACGTCGTCTCGGCTGGTAAAGCACAGTTCATTAGTGGATGATGTTACAGCCTGCTAATCTCACTGGATAACGTCGTCTCGGCTGGTAAAGCACAGTTCATTAGTGGATGATGTTACAGCCTGCTAATCTCACTGGATAACGTCGTCTCGGCTGGTAAAGCACAGTTCATTAGTGGATGATGTTACAGTCTGCTAATCTCACTGGATAACGTCGTCTCGGCTGGTAAAGCACAGTTCATTAGTGGATGATGTTACAGCCTGCTAATCTCGCTGGATAACGTCGTCTCGGCTGGTAAAGCACAGTTCATTAGTGGATGATGTTACAGCCTGCTAATCTCACTGGATAACGTCGTCTCGGCTGGTAAAGCACAGTTCATTAGTGGATGATGTTACAGCCTGCTAATCTCACTGGATAACGTCGTCTCGGCTGGTAAAGCACAGTTCATTAGTGGATGATGTTACAGCCTGCTAATCTCGCTGGATATCGTCGTCTCGGCTGGTAAAGCACAGTTCATTAGTGGATGATGTTACAGCCTGCTAATCTCACTGGATAACGTCGTCTCGGCTGGTAAAGCACAGTTCATTAGTGGATGATGTTACAGCCTGCTAATCTCACTGGATAACGTCGTCTCGGCTGGTAAAGCACAGTTCATTAGTGGATGATGTTACAGCCTGCTAATCTCACTGGATAACGTCGTCTCGGCTGGTAAAGCACAGTTCATTAGTGGATGATGTTACAGTCTGCTAATCTCGCTGGATAACGTCGTCTCGGCTGGTAATGCACAGTTCATTAGTGGATGATGTTACAGCCTGCTAATCTCACTGGATAACGTCGTCTCGGCTGGTAAAGCACAGTTCATTAGTGGATGATGTTACAGCCTGCTAATCTCACTGGATAACGTCGTCTCGGCTGGTAAAGCACAGTTCATTAGTGGATGATGTTACAGCCTGCTAATATCGCTGGATATCGTCGTCTCGGCTGGTAAAGCACAGTTCATTAGTGGATGATGTTACAGCCTGCTAATCTCGCTGGATAACGTCGTCTCGGCTGGTAAAGCACAGTTCATTAGTGGATGATGTTACAGCCTGCTAATCTCACTGGATATCGTCGTCTCGGCTGGTAAAGCACAGTTCATTAGTGGATGATGTTACAGCCTGCTTATCTCACTGGATAACGTCGTCTCGGCTGGTAAAGCACAGTTCATTAGTGGATGATGTTACAGTCTGCTAATCTCACTGGATAACGTCGTCTCGGCTGGTAAAGCACAGTTCATTAGTGGATGATGTTACAGCCTGCTAATCTCACTGGATAACGTCGTCTCGGCTGGTAAAGCACAGTTCATTAGTGGATGATGTTACAGTCTGCTAATCTCGCTGGATAACGTCGTCTCGGCTGGTGATGCACAGTTCATTAGTGGATGATGTTACAGCCTGCTAATCTCACTGGATAACGTCGTCTCGGCTGGTAAAGCACAGTTCATTAGTGGATGATGTTACAGTCTGCTAATCTCACTGGATAACGTCGTCTCGGCTGGTAAAGCACAGTTCATTAGTGGATGATGTTACAGCCTGCTAATCTCGCTGGATATCGTCGTCTCGGCTGGTAAAGCACAGTTCATTAGTGGATGATGTTACAGCCTGCTAATCTCACTGGATAACGTCGTCTCGGCTGGTAAAGCACAGTTCATTAGTGGATGATGTTACAGCCTGCTAATCTCACTGGATAACGTCGTCTCGGCTGGTAAAGCACAGTTCATTAGTGGATGATGTTACAGCCTGCTAATCTCACTGGATAACGTTGTCTCGGCTGGTAAAGCACAGTTCATTAGTGGATGATGTTACAGCCTGCTAATCTCGCTGGATATCGTCGTCTCGGCTGGTAAAGCACAGTTCATTAGTGGATGATGTTACAGCCTGCTAATCGCACTGGATAACGTCGTCTCGGCTGGTAAAGCACAGTTCATTAGTGGATGATGTTACAGTCTGCTAATCTCACTGGATAACGTCGTCTCGGCTGGTAAAGCACAGTTCATTAGTGGATGATGTTACAGCCTGCTAATCTCACTGGATAACGTCGTCTCGGCTGGTAAAGCACAGTTCATTAGTGGATGATGTTACAGCCTGCTAATCTCACTGGATAACGTCGTCTCGGCTGGTAAAGCACCGTTCATTAGTGGATGATGTTACAGCCTGCTCATCTCACTGGATAACGTCGTCTCGGCTGGTAAAGCACAGTTCATTAGTGGATGATGTTACAGCCTGCTAATCTCGCTGGATATCGTCGTCTCGGCTGGTAAAGCACAGTTCATTAGTGGATGATGTTACAGCCTGCTAATCTCACTGGATAACGTCGTCTCGGCTGGTAAAGCACAGTTCATTAGTGGATGATGTTACAGCCTGCTAATGTCGCTGGATAACGTCGTCTCGGCTGGTAAAGCACAGTTCATTAGTGGATGATGTTACAGCCTGCTAATCTCGCTGGATAACGTCGTCTCGGCTGGTTAAGCACAGTTCATTAGTGGATGATGTTACAGCCTGCTAATCTCACTGGATAACGTCGTCTCGGCTGGTTAAGCACAGTTCATTAGTGGATGATGTTACAGCCTGCTAATCTCACTGGATAACGTCGTCTCGGCTGGTAAAGCACAGTTCATTAGTGGATGATGTTACAGTCTGCTAATCTCACTGGATAACGTCGTCTCGGCTGGTAAAGCACAGTTCATTAGTGGATTATGTTACAGCCTGCTAATCTCACTGGATAACGTCGTCTCGGCTGGTAAAGCACAGTTCATTAGTGGATGATGTTACAGCCTGCTAATCTCACTGGATAACGTCGTCTCGGCTGGTAAAGCACAGTTCATTAGTGGATGATGTTACAGCCTGCTAATCTCACTGGATAACGTCGTCTCGGCTGGTAAAGCACAGTTCATTAATGGATGATGTTACAGTCTGCTAATCTCACTGGATAACGTCGTCTCGGCTGGTAAAGCACAGTTCATTAGTGGATGATGTTACAGCCTGCTAATCTCGCTGGATATCGTCGGCAACACGGTGCTGATTGAAGCTTGAAAAATCACAATTCTGCCCGTTTTATTAAAGTATTACAATTATGATGAAATATTTCAGGCAAGACCAATGCCAACCATCAACATGCGTTATTTCAATGCGAATATTTATTATATTTGCAGCTGACACTGAAATATAAAGGGTACATGTGCGTTTTGAAAAATATAAGTTTACTAATAATGTCGCGTTACTAAAAGGTTATTTAGTGAAACTATTCGATTTGATTACCCCCGTGTAAGCAACAATTTGAGTCTATGTCAAATGGCATAAACTTCGCTATAAAGGCTAAAACTGAGTAGCTAGTAAAAAACGTTTGCTGATTTAGAATAGCGAGTTATTGAGCCTCGTCTTGAAAAACTGGGCGTTATGCATATGAGTAAATTCTCATCCCATATTAGACATGAGAGTCCGTGGAATTTTTCGTCCCTTATTAGCCTGTGCGGATTTCGAATGCTTATCTGGGACGACACTTTACGCACATGCATTCAGCACAGATTTCCCAGAACGGGGTTGAATAAACCAAGAATTATCATATGTACACACTTGCTCGTAATCACACATTAAAATTAACCATACACAAACGGATACCTTTTGGAACAACTGAGCTCAATGATACAAAACCATCCTATCATGACGTATTTTCAGGTGTTGGAATCACACATTACATAGAATATTCATACATGTTTACGGGTAACTTATCTTTCATGATAACGTACTGTGTCACGTAATTACACATTGTTCCTTGATAATACACAGTAACAACCAAAGTTCATTTTTGTTTTCATCGAGATTTATTTCTGTTGAATATTCTCTAACACAACGCTTGCTAATGTTCATGAAATACAATTTTACAGCGCGGTGGCCAACATGGCCACCACGTCAAGAAGACGTGACAAATCTCTAAACGCAGACTCCCTGAATGGCTCGAATGGATCCTCTCTGCATATTTTGACGAGGTATTTATACCAATTTCGTTACGTACTCGCATAATTCGTGACCCACGCCTGTCATCAAGTAATGGGCGTCAAACGTGTGCATCTTGGCGTTCATGGACAGATGACATATCGCCCCATCGGACTTTACGCCTCTGTACTCGCGGGTCTCCATTTAATTTGACATCTCCAATTTGAATTCACACCTGGAAAACGCATCGGAATGTCGCTTCTTCCCGCTTAAAGTACCTACTAATTGTTTATATGCATTTTGCGAGTCACGATTCTTATATTTTTCTGTTCGTTACATATTACTGAAATATACCCATTATCCTTTCATAAAATAAACTCATAATAATAAAATACATTGCATATACATTTTACTGAAATAGACCCATTATAACCCGTTACATTACAAAACAAAGTCTACACTGTTAGCTGAAATTTGCTGCATATATAAGAAGTTTCTTATGCATACGAGACAAAGGCATATTATTGCATACTGAACTTGCAAAAATTCTCTTTCCGTTTTTATAAACGGTCAAATAAAACCAACGCATAATCAATTTAAGAAATAAAAAAAATACTTGTCTGATACTTTTCCTTTTTAATCAAAGCGCTGAAGGCACTAAAGTTGTTCGCTTTTGCATAATCTTAGACGCAACTCATAGACACAAATTGTGGCCCAGTTACAATTACGCGTTAACATCCATCTCGCAGAATTTCAGGGTATGTTCTCGGTCACTGAATCGTCAGTGGCAGACGATAAACACAGTTTTGTTTCAATATGAGAAAACAAAACACTACCGAAATAGTATAGTGTCACGTTAAGAGAAAATCATTTAAGTATCTAACCACAAATGTTTGCCGTACTCGCTCAGCACGTCTGGAAATCGTTACTGAACGGTTGGATAGGCTACCTTAGTTTACCAGTATGCTATATTTGCTTGTTTAAATCAATTTTATATCGAAATGCATTGTGCTAAAATATGTCATTTACAACTCGAACTGAGATTTAAAAGGACCCGCGTCATGAAAAAATGGGTCTTATGCCATTTGCACCCATCATAGCTATAACCCGCCCAGCCTGCGCATCTCTTAGTCTTGGAAGGAGATACATAATGAGACCATAAAACATTGAGTGATTTTATAGCGGAAAGCACCGCCACTGACCAGACTACGTAAATGAACAGGCTAGACTTGAGCTTCGCTGGCCGAAACGCCATAATACCCATTTTCGCATGACGCGGCTATGGATGTGTGATTTGAATATTTCGAAAGAAAACTGCGTGTTAAATATTATTAAACGATATATTTCTATGGTGGAGAAATAAACTCATAATAAGCCATGTGAGGACACATATAATGTAGTATAATTTGTGTCTACTAACACTAGTGTGTGGTTTGACTATAATA
Source organism: Dreissena polymorpha (assembly GCF_020536995.1). Lineage (NCBI taxonomy): Eukaryota > Metazoa > Mollusca > Bivalvia > Myida > Dreissenidae > Dreissena > Dreissena polymorpha. Next base: position 80,572,337 of record NC_068365.1, read on the forward strand.
ACACACATTTCATGCAGTAAATATGCGACGTGCAAGTAAAACCACACACACACAATAGTTTTAATTTTGTTTTCAAATCAATTGTTTAGAAAAGTATTTTTCAAACTTTATTTCAATGTCAGCATTTTTGCAACTAATATTCAACGCTAAATAAATTGAGAACTGTGAATATAAACAGGCTTAACCTGATACTGTTGCATTTTCATCGTCCGTGCAATCGTCCGTGCAATCGTCCTTGCAATCGTCCGTGCAATCGTCCGTGCAATCGTCCGTGCAATCGTCCTTGCAATCGTCCGTGCAATCGTCCGTGCAATCGTTCGTGCAATCGTCCGTGCAATCGTCCTTGCAATCGTCCGTGCAATCGTTCGTGCAATCGTCCGTGCAATTGAGAATACATGAGGTATTGCCGCTACCTGTTGAGAACAAAAGAACGTTTCCCAGACTTATCAAATTTAACCCCGCGGTAGTAGCAAGCACTATCAACGAGGTTACGCAACAAAGGCATGATAGTGTATTGGAGTCTAGCTATATTTTAAGATATTTTTCGATCGTTTTGCGTCTGAGACGCTTTATAATTTTATCAATTTCTAACGATGATTTTTTGTAAAACAAAGTGTATTTTCAGTATAATTCTGTGGCATTAGTGTTATTTCGCACAATGGTGTACAGTGTAAAGGGGTGTTGCTGCAGTTTTGCTGATTTTTTTTTCCATCAAAGAGATTTTGTCCAAAATTTATATTTAAGATATATATACAAATACTATATGAAAAAATGAAATAAAAACATAGGGTTACCGGACTTGTTCTGATTTTATTCACCATTATAATATTAGCATGTATTTTTTTAATAAAACTAAAAAATCTCTAATTGCGTAAAAATAATTAATAACATATAAAATTGGCAACATGTAGATATTATATAAGCTAAGATACATAATATACCATTTAATTAAACCACACACTACCAATAAAATGGAGTACACAACTTAAATTTATAGAACTTTATTTTTTATATTTGTTTATGTCACCCAAACAAACGTCATTTTTTTCACTATTGTAATCACATCAATGGAATTTAAAAAGTCTGTCTCATAGAATTCTTTGAAACTGCTCAAATATGTTCATCTACGTATTGTCATCATACAACAAAAATAAAAAAAGGGGGTCACCGCACTTATAACAGAGATGTTTGGTTTGAACAAACCGTCTACGTCAAATTTCATAAAATACAGCAAATAGGAAAAACCCAAGTTCTGGTACATAGATTGTTAGAAATGTGCATAAACATAAGAAATTGTTTACAATCTTAACTGGGATCACAACAGTTTAGCAAAAGACATTAATAAAAAACACTATTTAATCTCAAACATAATACCATACAGTATCAAACACGACCTTAATCATAATAACTTACATCAGAGGCGTATCCAGAAAATTTTCATAGGGGGGGGGGGCTCAACAGGGGAGGGTGCGGGAGGGGTGTCCCCTTCCGTCGACGAATTTTCTTTTAAATGGCACCTTGAAATGATGCGATTTCCTGCTATCTAATCAGCATTTTGCATGATAAAAGTGCATGTAAAACAAATAAGACTTGAGTTCACACATCAAGTGTGACAGACACACGGACAGATAGACACACAGGGGTAAATCAAATGTCTCTCAAACCACAAAAGTGGTGGGAGACATTATCTTTATCCATAACTTTTTTAACAGAGGTAGATGGGTGGACCTCCTATTTAACCTTGTTGGATATCCTACTAGGTCAACTTAGGTACAACATTAAAATGTTTATGTCCATGTCCCTATGAATGGAAAGCAGGCACACAGCGGACAAGCTGTCCTGACCCATTGATGATCTTAGTTTTGTCTTAACAAGTCCTTGGGCATTGATACTCTTTTCACACTCGCATGATGTAACAGGGAACACACATGATATGGACAAAACAGTGTAAATGATGGGGTACAGCTGGGAATCACAATGTGCAACAGAGCCCTGAATGGTGGTAGGTGGGTTGGGTACACCTTTCCACCTAGCCTGCCATATAAAGTGCAACTCAGCAGGGAGGGACTGAAGGGAAGGGAGATCATCAATGAACCATTCAAGGTCACTAGCACTGACAGGAGAGGCGCACATTTGTTCAGGTATAAACTTCAATCCTATGGCTGCCTTAGTCTGCAAATCACTGAATCGGGTGTCCATTTCGTTCACAAAAGTGTTAACAAAGGGAGTCGTTAGGTTTCTGTGTAGTTTAATTCGGGTGTTGCTGCCTCGATGTTGTCACGCTTTAAGAAAATGATTTAGTTTCATATAGCAAAGTAATTCTTCATTTTTGAGGGTTTTTTATTTTAAAAGGTATGGATGAACATCAAAGCAGTTAGCCCGATTTGTAAAAAAAATAATAAAATAATAATAAATAATTGCCATTCATTAAGTGTGCAGTTGAATTTCACTGGCAATAACTTGTTACTCAAAAATAGTATCACTCTAAAGAGCTAATACCGATTAAATTCATTAAAGAAATTACCGAAAAAATAATTATGATTGTCCATTGCGTTCGTCTAAACTCTTTAATTGCCACAAATTGAAATATTGTTTTTCACAAGTCTCATGCGGCAGCCATTTGTAAACATTTATCTATAGCTAAATGTATGGATGAATTTCCTTAGTTGAATGTATCTTCTTCAGCCAATCAAATAGCGCAGTTTATTACTTACAGTCAATGAAGCGTGCACTTTAGCTGACGAAGGTTAGATCGTCTGTACACATGCCTGGGGGCTAATCACACAAATAGACAGCTGTTTATGGCTTAATTAGGGACATATGACAGGAAATACACAAGTGGATTGAAACTGTAAGGGGCTCATTTTTATTAAAAATCGTGTCTAGCCAGCCAGCTGGGGGGGCTTTAGCCCCCTAGCCCCCCACATAAATACGCCTCTGTACATGTACTTATTTACATATTTCGGCATGTTTTGAAGTTTGTGATTAAATGCTTTAAATTGATAAATGTAAACAACAGGACTAAAGAACTCCAGTATAAAACAAGAATGATATTAAAGAAAGAAAACAAAAAAGTAAAAAACAACAACAGTAAACCCCACCTGGGATCGAACCACTGACAATTGTATTATGAACCAACTCGGTCATTTCTGATGATACTGATAACACAACTATTGAGTTGTGATAATAGCATCATCGGTGTTGCTATAAATATATCCTCGGTTAAATAAACTGCCGCAACACTCCTTAATTTATTTCTTGAATCTGTGACAAAAAGTTTAAAAATTCTCATTTTGATAAAATGTGAACAAGTTCCTTTAAGATCTGATAAAACACTAAACATGAGCAAACTTGAAACAAAACATGATGTTTATTCTTGAGACCACCTGATGCAACTAATCTATATTTTTGTTCAAATATAAATACATTTATTCGTATATAATATGGTACTAAATAGTATATATGCTTATAATATTAGCAAATATAAAATATACACTTGCTTGTTATTGTTGTGTTATTTGTGCATTTAAAAGATTTTAATTAATGTATTCAATATGTTACAAATCAATATCTTCCGTTTCCCTTCTTGCAATGTCCATAAACGGTACAGCGTGACATCCATGATTCCGGTATATTCACTTTACTTCGTAAAAGGGATATAACTGTCAACTTTAAAAAGTCTCATTTTCAAAAGATTGTTTATGTTTGTGATTGTATAAACTGTTCATTAATATACACAAAAATAAATGTATAACGAAAAGGTGGGAAATAGTCATATCGCCTTTCGGTGAACAGGTCTGTTAAATGGTATATCTAAGTATGCTTAATCTGAGTGGAGACAACTTTAGATGTCGACTTCACGGACATCCTGCTGTATAAGCTTTCCCATTTAAAACCAGGATTTAAGACAAGATGTGAAGTAAATAATCTTTAATCTTAATATGATAATACACCATACCAGGCTATGAACCAGGAAATATATAAGTGTCCAGAAATGGCCATTTATGGCTTACAAAGAGGACATTTTATTACTTCGGTAGATGTTTTATTTTAACTTAAAGCGATCAGCGAAATTATTGTTTTCACGAGTGACGTAGTCACGAAAACATAATTGTATTTTTTTATTAAAGACCTTAAGCAATACGTCCAATGGACGGAAATAAATAGGTTTGGTCTCAAAAGTCGGGAATTCAGAAACAGGACTTTTTATTCAGATGTCACTGTCAGCAAGTACATGATATCCTTTAACAGACCTGTATTGTAAGTGAAATCCACTTAGCTGTATTTTTGTAGATATAAATTTGCGTTTCCTTTATCAGCAAAAGTTTCGTTATGCACGAGTTTTATTGCTCGTGTCACTAAATCCGGATATATTTCCTTAAAGGATATTGGAAACAAACAGTTTGATGATCGGACGGCGCACGTATCAATACAAGACTTTCTTTGATTGATTCATTTCGACCCGGGCATTCGGTGGAGAATGTTGATCTTATTGGCATTGTTTGCGCTCGCGCCCTCTGTTGTGGAGAATGCGTCTCAGAAGAAGGGGCTGGCTATTGATACGCCAAATTTAATGTGCGATGATTTCCGTGTGATGACAGGAGTGTCGTGGTGGTGAGTGTTCATATTTTATATATGAGCTGCGTTCTGTGAAAAAAGGATTTAATGTATGTGCGTTAAGTGTCACCCAAGATAAGCCTGTGCATGATACACAGGCTAATATGGAACTAAACTATTCGCTTTTTGGGAATTTATCGCTTAAAGAAAATATCTTCTTAGCAAAAATTCAGTTATGATGGAAAGTGTCGTCCCTGATTAGCCTGTACGGACTCCACAGGCTAGTCTGGGACAACACTTTACGCACATGCATTAAGCCCCGTTTTCCGACAGAGAGGCTCATTTCTATCAAACGCCATGACAGGCATGATTAGGGGCAGGACTCGTTAACACTATTGCATTAATGTCATTGTTATGAGTAAAATTGCTCAACTTATCCACCAATTACAGGTACGATTGGGGGCAGAATTATGACCAGTTTAAACACGCATGCCCGCACCATCAATCCCCCATGCCCCAGTTCGTGCCCATGGTTTGGGGCCGCAAGTTCGCTTGGAACATCCAGATTCCAGGGGGCTCGCAGTTCGTTCTCGGGTTCAACGAACCCGACCATGGTGAACAGGCTAAGATGTCGCCAGAGGAAGCAGCAAGACTCTGGCGAAATATCGAGAGAGCGGCCCCCGGCGTCGCGCTCGTTGCGCCCGCGCCAGCGCTACACAACTTCGAGTGGCTCGATCCGTTCTTCCAGCATTGTCAAGGATGTCGAATCGACTATGTCGCGGCCCACACTTACTTTTGTAGCGCTGACGAAACCATGAATTACTTGGAGGTACGTTCACGTTTTTTAGTAAGACCATTCTTTTTGAAATGATGTCGTTAGTTCCTTTTTTTTTGGGGGGGGGGGGGGGGAGCACAGATTTTTAAAGCAAAGAATGGCGGAAGTGTTTTTGGAAAATACGCATTAAAACCTATGCCTTAAGGACAATTATGATAAGTAATAAATACAGAACATAACAAACAAAAAAACAAGTGACGAATGCAGACGTTCATTTAGCGAGAGGTTCTTGTTTTTGTGCCGACAAATAAACTTATTAAGCACTTTAATGGTTTTCTCGTCATTTTATCATTTTAACATTTTTTATCGTTTTTGTTTTAAAATTTAGAAATGGTAAATAGTTGGAAAAAAACTCAAATGACGCAATCGACATGACGTCGTAATATTGTGCGCGTTTGCTGTTTTTAAAAAGTTTGAAGTACAGTATTATCTCATTCACTGGATATTATTTTGCCAATGCAGAAGCGATGGTATAAAAATAAGACTTAATTAAGACTTAACGACTTATTTATAAGTTTGATATTACTTAAACGTTTTCAGAGGTTGTGGAACCGCTACCACAAGAGGATTTGGCTGACCGAGTTTGCGTGCGCTAAAACTGGGGACATTTGGGGGCAGTATTGGCTGATGAAGACTCTGTTGCCGAGACTGGAGGCGGCACATTACGTCTTCCGGTAAGGATCCTGATACGTGAACGATAGTAGAAATATATGAGCCGCGTTCTTGGAAAACGGGGCTTAATGGATGTGCGTAAAATGTCGTCCCAGATTGGCCTGTGGAGTCCGCACAGGCTTATCATGGACAACTCTTTCGGGTGTAATGTTTTTATTTTCGTTTAAATGAAGTATCTTCCGGCGAAAATCCAGTTAATGCAAAAAGTGTCTTTCATGACTAGCCTGTTCGGACTGCACAGGCTTATCTTGGACGAAACTTTACGCACATGCAGAAATTCCCTATATCCCAGAGCGCGGCTCATATCTAATTTTAAATCCACAAAGAACTTAAAAGTACAGTGGTAGGGTCATCTTATTGTGTGTTATCTATAAGTAAATATGTTGAGACAAAATGTTGTAGAAAAAAAACATAGTTACAAGCGAGTCTTAGAAAATATACACATGTAGCGGAGAATAATCTTGCTAAGAATAAATACTAACTTAACGGATATACATATATACTTATATTCTCATATCCTTAATGAATACATATATAATTCATAAATATGTTCAGATATCGTATAGTTTGCAAGATGCATTTGATTAAATACATAACGTATGACTTAACTACTAAACGAGTTAAAAATCAAAGAAGAGAAAGTCTGTCTTATCATATAGATGATATGGGCAAATGTGCAGAGGTAGGACAATCTCTTATTTTTCTTTCAACGAGTAGCACATACGTATAAATAGGAATATCTCTAAACTTGCTATCGAGTTTTAACAATTGTGTATAAAGAGGATTTTTCCCAGCGATAAATGTGTAATTTTATTAATGTTCACTTCCAGCTACTCCTGGTTTATGGGCAGACTAAAGAGAGATGAGCCAAACGGTTGGATCCGCCAGTCTGCTAGTCTGTTTGAAGCCCACTCTTCTACCTTGACGATGATTGGTCGATTCTACAACGACTTCTAGCCGGATGGCCACAGCTCTTCCATCATTGGAGCTTGGTCCTAGGAAAACTGGGCTTAACGCATGTGCGTAAAAAGCCATCCCAGATTATCGTTTGAAGTCCGCACATGCTAATCAGGAAAGACGCTTTCCGCCTTAACTGTATTTTCGTTTAAAAGAGACTTTCTTTAAACAGAAAAATCCATAAAAGCGGGAAGTGTAGTCCTTAATCCCTTATCTGGGACGACACTTTGCGCACAGGTATTAAAGCCAGTTTTCCCAGAACGCGGCTCATTGGATAGGATGAAATCAGTCGCGTATGAAGCTGCCAGTAATTGGGGCCGCCAATTTTTAACATATATTGAACACGAACAAAGTTTTATATTTCTTTATTATCATATACACATTATAATCGGCAACGGTTTTTCTATTTTAAGTAGCATTTCTGACCCTAAAATTAAAGAAGGTCGCAAGGGCCACTTATGTTGTGCATATGAACAGGCCTTGTAATATGCACATCCAGTGATAATTTTTCATGTGCGTTTTGCGTTATTCGCGCATTAAAATTACCAAAGCGCATCTGACTAAACTATCTGCGTCTAAAAAAGCGCATTGATTCTCAAGAAATACAAAATCGGAAAGGTACTTGTCAATACTTAAAACGGCCTTATTTTTTCCATATTTATCGGAACGCAAAAGGTGATTTCTACTGTAACATAGGCTATATGTGTACTACGTATTACTAAGTCTTTTGTATTTGCATTTAATACTGGTTCTCTGCTTTGTGCGTGAACTATAAGGATTAATAAGACGACGTAGAACCATCAAACCACTTTCGCTTTCTGAACTGTCAAAATGCCACCAAAAAAATAATAAAATCCTGTCAAGATCAATTGACTTTGTTTGAAGGCTGCATTTGGAATTGCTGATAGTTATAAACATGTAGCATCATCCGACGGCGTCAGGGAGGCAAATACATCTACTTTTAGTCTATTTCGAACAAGTTTTTGCCTTATTGGCTCTATTCAAAGAATTGAACTCGGAACTCCATGTTAATGTTATGTGTTTTAGTGATAACAAACTCGGAACTCAGTGCTAATGTTATGTATGTGTTTTTAGCTATAACAGTCACCTTTAGAAATTAAAATGTTTATGAATCATTAAAACTTTCATGATGTTTCAAGTTTTTTTATTAATAATTTGGAAACTAAAAAAGCTCATTGTTTCTTAAAAAGCTCATTGTTTCAGCACATGTGCACTTTTAAAACTCATTGGTTAAAAATGAAAAATTATCACTGCACATCCATACCAAATATGAAGGTAAATTGTTAAGAGGACAAAACTTATATACGTTATGAGTATTTTATCGAAACCTTAACGCAGACTTCGAAACCTCCACGCGGATCCATATGTTCAACGTCACAATTTTTGTGTGTATGGAAATGATTAGTCCATAAGCACATGCATACCAAATATGAAGGTATAACCTCCAGTGCATAGAAGTTATGAGCTTTTATAAAACCCTAACGAAGTTTTCGAAATCTAAGTTCAAGGTCAATGTCACAGGGGTCAAACTTATTGTGCGTATCGAAAGGCCTTGTCCATATACACACGCATACCAGATATTAAGGTTTTATCTCAAGAGACATAGAAGAAATCAGCATTTTTCAAACCTTAACGCGGACACCAAGTTCAAGGCCACAGGGGTCAAACTGTTTTTGGTATGAGAAGGCCTTTTCCATATACACATGCATACCAAATATGAAGGTATAACTATATCTCAAGAGACATAAAAATCACGAGCCTGTCATACTTCTGTCTAAATCCTTATTTGATCTAGTATTTTAACCGACATTACACATATCCGAACTTGACCTAGATGTCATTGGGATACAACTTCTGACCAAGTTTGGTGAAGATCAAGGCAAAATTGTTAGCGCTAGGGTGCATATGGTAACTGTGAAATTGTTTAACGACAGGTGGACAACGTACACAAAGTGACCACAAAAGCTCACATTGTGACAGGTGAGCTAAAAATGCTACAACCAGCCTAATTTCGGAGACTGTTATTGTCACAATATCTTCATTTCTTTATCAATTTGATTCATATCCACACAAGTTTTCCAACATTACTACAGAATTATGCATATATAATTATATCAATGTTTGATATTGATATTCAGCTGACCTTTGACCATAATAAATTTCTATCACAATTACTTGCCATTTCCTTACCACTTTGGCTCATATTGATAATCCCCCCACACCCCATTGGGAGACCTTAATGTTGACTTAGGTCACAGGGGTCAAAATTTCACCTTAATCTTGAACTGTATTAATCTTCAAGAGTAGGTGGTTGATTTGATTTTTTTTCTAAGTAAAATAAGAAAATGATCAAAAGTAGCCGGCAAGAATGCTCAAATAGCCAATCAATTTTGCCGCTACAGTTGTTCAAACCCCGGGTAAAGTCCCTGTCCTACTGATCAATGGTAAAACCCCCGCAAAAGTTCCCCAACATTTTCATTGGTATGGTCACGGCCATATTTCCCTAAAAGCCCCACACTGACATTGCAGTGAAGGGACATTAGACAAGTAAAAACAGTAGACTGTTCCGCCATCCTTCCCTGGGGTTGGGGGGGGGGGCATGGTTTCAAGTGATTGGTGCATAATTTTTAAACTATACAACTTTGAAATTCTTGTAAAATCTAAAATTCAATCATTTGCACAATAATTGATAAGTTTGGGATGGTGGAAAATACCTTTTCATTTCTGCAGTCGTATCCCTCGCTGCCCTTAAACTGTCGAGTTATGGTGTAAACTCTGGATGTGATGAGGTCATTCTGTTCTCATTTCTGGTAAGAGCATCCAATCTTGTGAGTGACGAGTTAATCACGCCAGGGACCTATTTGTCTCTAAAGTTCTAGTAATTGAATAAAACACATCCCGAAAAGTCTCACAAAACCGATATATGTCCATATTTACGCTCAAATGATCAATTATCGAACAATCACTCGAGTAAAAGTTTATAAAAAAGTATTTTTTACATTCAAAATGGCGCACAAATGCGAAGTGTTACGAGTGTTCTGATTGGTTGATTGACTCATTCTCAAAACCGATGCCGTAATGTAATTTACGCCAGGAAACCGTTTCGGACGGTTTATATTTAAAGTGTATCGGAGGGTTTGTTATCCACAAAATAAATCGCCCGATACGGCTAACAGACGCACGAGCGGTTCAAAAGTATGAAAACCGTTCAATACGGTTTAGGAAACCGTCCGATACGGTTTATAAACCGTCCGTTACGGTTTATAAACCGTACGATACGGTTTAGTATAGTTTTGGACCCAGTTCGTTAACCATAGCTATTACACTATATTTGTTGATAAGCAGTAGTGTTATTTTCCCGAGTTTATTAATAGCCTCAGATTATGAATGACCTATGCTGAGCCAAAAATACCACGTGATTAAGATGCAGCAGATAGTCGACTATTTTAATCATTAATAAACTTTCTATTCCGCGACACGTATATTTCTAACATTGTTTACTTTTTTTCTATATACGCTCCATTAAAGATATTCCATGTAACACGATATTCGCATTATGTTTCCATTTTTGAATGAACATTGTTTAGAACGCAAACCTCTGGCATAAGTTATACAACTCTTTCTCGGCGCGGTTGTGGCAGATGCGGCCGTTATCAGGTTTATCGTAGGTAAGAGAAAACTGGCTTGAAACGCGTGGTATCAACCTAAGTTGTTCACAAGCGTACAACTAAAATGATATAATATAATTCTGCGTTACGCATAAAATTTTTAAGTTTACGGCTAAAACATTCATTACCTTATGTGCTTTACGTTGCATCTATAATTATCATGAACTGTTAATCTTCTGTGTTTGCAACTTATTTAATTGTTTAACTTGAGGGCGTAGCAGCAAATAAAATGTTTTATTCGAACTGATTTCAGCATATTTTCATTTTTGATAATTATCAGGTCCACATTGGATAAACTGTAAGTTAAAGTTGGCATTGACTTGCTCAACATCAAACACAATAAAAGGTTGCGTAGTGGATTTGGTGTCCGCTTTGCGACCGAGAGGTCACGGGTTCGAGCCCCACTGTGGGAGCGATGTTTAGATTACCCCCATAGACATCAGGTACAGGTTCTTGTAGAAGAAAACGGCCTTGAGAGCGTTTCCAACAAGCTTAAGGCTTTCTATGCAATCGAGCTAAAATAAAAAGGTTTAAACTAAACACAATCAATGTTTAAACGCTCAAGAATGAATTACTTTATTGAAAGAAAAAATTGTTTTGTTGTAACTCTTAACCAAGACAACTTACATACATTTGGTCTGCGATGCCATGGACTGAATCACTATATCAACAGTGACACTAGGTATCGTCCACTAACGTATTTCCAGTTGTGTAAACGTCAAAATAGTTCTTGGGATGTACGGTTAGAGCAGTATTGAGTAAACGCGCTTCTCAACTAGGCGACCAAGGTTCAATCCTCGTTCCCGGAAGCATCTGAGTTTGGTCGGTGGTCACCGTACCGCATAGGCTAATCAGGGAATAATCTTTCCTCATAAGCATGATTTGGTCAAGATTGGACTTTCTTTTCACAAAAATACCATAAAAGCGAAAAGTATCGTCCATGATTAGTCCGTGAGGATTGCACAGGCTAATCCGGGACGATACATTTGATCATTATGTAATAACATGGTTGTTAAAATATTAGTATAAGGCCCTGAAATGTGGGGTGTATTTTTATCAAGGATGTTGAAGGATTAAATCATCCATTTTTAAAGCACCTACATGGAGTTAAGCAATAAAAGCCTCAACATTCTGTCGTTATGGAATTTGGTCCTCTATTACTTTTAATATAATATAAAGAAAACCGTACGTTTTCAGCTAAAAAATATGAAAACTAGGAATTTCGATATGTAATGAAAAAAAAATGGGTACGAAACAAAAATGGGTACGAAAAATTTTGGGTACGGAAAAAAAAATGGGTGTACGGGGAAGTAGTACCCGTGGGGAGCTTGACTCACAATCGCCCATGCTCGGCCCTTTCCGTCAAACATCGGATAAGTACCGTATAATAATCTGATAACTATAGCCAGGTCAATTTAGGACATAAAATACAATTGTTTGTCCTTATTTCATGAAGACTTGGGATATTTATGCACATAGAGTATCAAGATATGGGGTGATCCACAAATAAAAGTATTTTGATCTGTGTTGTGCAGGCTCTTTTTCCATGACTGTTAAAGTAAAATTTTCATGTGAAAAGGATTTCAATTTTTTTCTAAAGTATGTCATTCAACCATTGCATATAATGAACCATTTTGATAGGTGTTTGTAAGGTGATTAGCAGGAGATTACCAGGGTGCCAGAGAAAAGAGATATACATTTGAGATCTGGTCAGGGCTTCATATAAAAGTGGTTAAATGGTATACACTTTATATCTTGCCAGTGCTCAAGAGAAAATGGGTTTACATTTCAGAAAAATTTTACCATTGAAAAATGTTTAAATACCGTTTGACTAAGGCTCTTAATTAATCTAGCATGAACATTTGTACTATATTTTTTAACACTAAAAACAATATTCAATGTACAAATTTAATCTACCAATGTGTACAGATACCACTTAACATATATTTGACTGTATTGAACGTAGGAACTAGCTAAAATATCCATTAGAAAAAAAGATTAGGGGGTGAAATATTAATTGCCTAAAGCTCTGACCCTGGAGCTATGTGTATATATCTTTAAACACACTGATTGAAGAAGTAAAACAATACATTGATACAACAGAGGGAAAATTATCCCCTCTAAACAATATGATACATAATTATGTATAATATTTTTGGATCTGGCTCTGGAGTTGGATAGGTACACAGCAGGACCTTTAGGTATGCGCGCTGCGGGAGAGAGATGGGAGTGACTTACATTTCGGATTTACTTTAATTCACTGAAATTCATCACTGAAGTTACAGTATGATCTCATTTGATATAGATGAACATGATTGTTTCAAGCAACATATATTAAATAATTATCAGTATAAATTACTGTCATGATTTCAGTATCATTTAAAGGGGCTTGTTCACACTTAAATTGCATTTTTTGAAGTTTTTAATTTAATGCTTTAAATTCATAAATTTAAACATCGCAAATAACGTGCTCCAGTATAAAACTAAAATAAAGTTAAAATAAGAAAGAAAAAAGTAAGCCGCACCAAGGCTCGAACCACTGAACCTTGGATCGGTTTTTTCCCCGACTAAATATAGATTTAAATATAAACACGAATTGTGACAACAACAAATATGGCGGAATCTGTATTGTCAAACACGGAAGAAGAAGGTAAAATATGTTTTTCGGCGTAAGCTGTATTAAGCCAGCTTTTCACCCTGACTTGACTTTTGTAAGTGTCCAATAATACTCAAATAAAATTTCCCGCGGCTAGGTACGAATGAATACACTTCATTTATTCCATTGGCTGATTTGAGTATAACACCAGAACATTGGAAACATATCCGAGTCTTTGTAACACTGTTTTACTGCATGAAGCAATTTTATCTCTAATGAAAAGGCTCAATAGATAGAACAGTTTTACAATCAATTTTCGACATAAATACAGTTTGTGCGTTCACCTTTTATTTTCAGAGAATTACCAGCGCAAAAGCGTTTATACTAAAGGCTATGTTGTCATATTTAGTACTTACTTGCATTGCATTTCAACCCGCGAGGTTTCGGGTCAATTCGCGGCCATTTGTGAAAGTCAGAGTTTATATACAGTTCATCACCGGAGTTCGCAGAAGGGGTTGCGATCATTGTGTTACACCGGTCTTACTGACAATAACGTAGTGACTGTAATGCATTGCATTCCAATCCGCAAGGTATCAAGGTCAGTTTGCGGTCAGTTGCAGAAATCTTTATATAAACGCCGTCTCGTAAACTTTGTGCATCTGAAGTCTGTTTTGATCAGAGATATACTAAATAAAGATATTCGGCGATATTATTGTGGTATGTCAATCATCGATTTTTAATATGGTTTCAACATTTGCATGATAAGGACCAATTTTGATAAAATTAATTAGAAATATTTATCCATTTAGACCAGTTTATTAAGCATGAGCACAATAATTCACTATACTATAATTCTGCAATTAAATAAGATTCGAGTATTGCCGGCTGACCTATATGCACTCGTTTATTTTCATGTTTCTTGTGTTTTTCTATTCTGTAAATATAGATATCTGAGTAATAATATCACATAAAGCAAAATAAGCCACGAAATCTGGCGCAACACCCCGTAATTGGTTTGCTTATGATGTAGCTAAGAACTGCGCAGAAAAAAGGCATCCGCTACTTTTTATCTCATAGAGATAACTTTTGATCGTTCAAAAACATCGACCACAATCAACGCCGTATATCTTTTTTAAAGATATTTCTTGTTTTATTGTAAAACTCAATAGTTCGTATGATTTTTTTTTATAAAAGTAGATTAAAATAGTATAACTGATCAAATAATGCGTTTTCGTTACATAAGTATATGCATATACATCACAGAACGCGTAAAGACTGATTCTCTCGTTTACACTAAAGTTACAGACAGAGACTAAAATTAAAAGCCAAGTTGAATACAGAATTAACTTTAGTATTCGCGCAAATAGATGAAATTTATCATTAGCCATGGAGTACTGAGATCATTAAAACATTACAGTATCTTTTTCTTTCCTCATAACTGACAGTGACAACATTATTTGTTGGCAGGCAATTCAAGATGCTGTGCATTTATTGACATATTCATTATTGTGTGTTATATGACAATGACATTTATTATTAACTAACTAATTATTAACTTGAAGGGTACTGGTAGTTTATTAATTTAAACCCAAAACTCATTGTTAACCCTTTAAGCGCTGAAATTGAATTTTGAAGGCCTTTGCAAACAGTTTGGTTCCAGATGAGACGCCACAGAAAGTGGCGTCTCATCAGGATCCAAACTGTTTGCTATCCTGCTAGTATTCTTTGAAAAAAATCGAAGAAATGGGTAATTTTAGAAATTCAGCGGATGACATTTAGCAGATGACAAATTTCCAAGCATGCAAAGGGTTAATGTATTTATATCAGTTTCTTCTGCACAGCTATTTTATAAATAAACTGAATAACCAAAATGTTTTTGAAAATAGTAACACAGTTTAGTCATTCAGGGCATCAAATGCATGTAGCTGGCGCCAGACAACTCGCCCCAATACTAACTTGCCCCAAAACAAACTCACATCAAACATATGGTCACTCGCTCCAACCAAGAGACAACTCGCCCCAATTTATTTTCGTGCATCTTATTGTTTCTTTATTTAAAGTATTTTATCTTTATATTCTTTGTTAATTTAGCAAAGCACGTATATATTTTGATAAATGTGTATTTCAACAGTACATTGTATTTTGAATAAATCAAATACAGGTCATCTGAAATGCATATATCATTATATTTGTAAAAGCCAAGAATATTCTGGATATTCCTCTTTTTCAATTGTTTTGAATATCCTCAAGATTTGATTTCCTGAATGTCGAAGAAAACTGATTAGATAATAATACCACATATTTACAACTCACTTTTTAAATAGAGACCATAAATAGTTTTAAAAAGTGGTTTAAATTGTGTATTTACTTTTTCAATAGGATACAACCATAATTAAACCAAGAAGTTTATGAAGAAGGGATCACTGGATTTTGTCACTTTGGTACAAGAAACATAAAAGGTATACTTATTTAGCTGCATTTTTTTTCTGATGATTTCATTTGAGAATATTGAAATAATTTGTAGATAATGTTTTCAGATATTCAGGCAAGTTGAGATTTCATTGAATTTTTTTATGTCATTTCACAATATTCTTGAATGGAAACAGAAAAAAACACAGTTCAACGCACTAATTGTTGATATATAAAACAAAGTCTTTGTATGTAAAACTGTGTTGCTACATGAGCAAAGAATTTAAAAAATGATCTTACACTACACTAGATGAATATTGAAATTTTACACACAAAAAACTGACAAGAATGTTTAAAAATGGTGTCACGAAAAATAAAAAATTCCATATGTACATGTAGCTACATCTTGTGTCAAAATTCTTAGCTTTATGTTCAAAACATTTATTGTTAAATGCAGAAATGTCTTTTCAAGGATATCATAGACCACCTTACTTATACGGAAGCATAGGAGCTGTTGAAGGAAATTGCTGCCAGACAGTCAGCAGTTATCACTGACAGCCTGTCCTGGCCCAGCTTGGACCATCCTCAAGCTAACCTTGATGGTGTGTTTGCAAGAATTGTCCATTTGGTAGACCATGATGAAGACCAGCTTTGTTTTGGCATGGCCTGACAATACTGTACAAGCCAGAGATCAGTATGTTTACTGTTGTTGAATATGACCCATTTTTCATGTTTATTTTTCCGTGGGCCTGTTTAACAGAATTAATAATGCACTTTATCTATTTTAAATATGTTATTTTTCTGTAGACTTTTTAACGGAATTATTAATGCATTTTATCTATATCAAATATTTTATTTGTCTGTGGGCCTGTTTAACGGAATTAGTAATGCATTTTATCTTTATCAAATATTGTTGCTTGTAATATGAATATAGAACACGTAAAACTACTCATGTAAAAGTTGGACAATAACAGCTTATATATATATAGAGAGATAGATTCAGCAAGGGGTTTTGAGTTTTTTATGTGTTCATATTTTTCAGAAAAAGGGTAAAGTGGTGACTGATCCTCTCACCCTCCTTATCCAGGAAACGTTTCGGAACAGCGTGTTGGCACTGAAGATGTGGAGGACGCAGATTGATCACAGTACATCCTTTGGATACATGGACACCTTCAATGGGACGACAACACAACTGTACCTGCCTTTTTTTGAAAGGAAGTAGTTAATAAAGTTATTGTTAACAGCTTTTTTAGTCTTGTTGTTTTAGAATGCTTGCAACATTTAAGTGGATAAACGGTTGTTTTAAATTTGAATCGTCAGTAATGCATTCTTTATTAAATGATGTAATCTTATTTCTTTCAATATAGCGTAAATAATAAGAACATAATTATCCTTTGTATACAAAATGAAAACCAAGTTTACTCTTCTATTAATCATTATTTATTTATCTTGTTCTTTTGTCAGAAATATTACAGGGGCATACATACAGTATTCCTTAAATAAAAGGGGCAGTTCTTAGAAAATTAACATGTATTTTAGCAATGCATATTCAAACTTTTTCCACATTTATAACCAGCAACAATATGTAAGTATTATACTGTAACACAAATTAATACTATGAATTTACTACTGATTTTTCCGTGCCTGTCATCAAATAAACATGTTTTACTGAAAGTTTCTTAAAAGATGTTATGTGGAAGACTTAATCAATCATTTAATAAATATTTGAGCCTCGCTCTGTGAAAAGGGGGTTTAATGCATGTACTTAAGGTTGTCCACGATTAGGCTGTGCAGAGTGCACAGGCTAATCAGGGGCAACACTTTCCGCCTTATCTGGATTTTCTCTAAGAGACTCCCTTTCAACAAAAAATACAATAAAGCAGCAATTGTCTGCCTGATTGGTATGATCAGCACATGTTAATCTCGTACGACAATTTACGCACATGCATTAAGCCCCATTTTCCCAGGGCAAGGCTCACCTATTTAGGTTTTAGCTGTCTATATGCTCTTTAACTTTTGAATCATGATGCAGTTTCATATAATAATGTATTATGAGTCGTTTTTAATTGATGCATATTCTTTTGTTCAGTGTTGAACTCAACATGTATTATAATAAGGTGTTCACTTAACATTCTTGCAGTAATGTTTTGCTGTGTAATATACATGTAATAATAAATCAAAATTGAACAACTAGCTTCTTATTTCTTCATGTTATTTATTAAAACATTTTAAACCAAAACAACAAAATCCATAACATAATGAACACAAAACATAATACTCTATATTCATGAAACAAAACTATAATTGATAACATTTTTAATAAATGTTTCCAACTTTCAACATTTGACAGATCAAATTATTTCTGAATTCCACCAATTTTTTATTTATGGATAAACAGCACTTTATCATCTTTATGACAGTTTATGTAAGGCTATTACAATAAATGGTTGTTTATAGACTGATAAACAATGGAAAACAATACATAATCTATATATAGCATTGTGCTTTGATGTCATTGTTAATGGAACATAAACAAATGTGGTGTGCAGCACGCACTCAACATTGACTATGGTAGCTTATACCTAAAAGAGTCAATAATTTCTTTTCATAGTCTTTACTTGTGACAAAAATCAGGAAAATGCTGAGCCCAGTGTTTATTTAGCTATTTGCCAGACAAGGTTTTCACAAATTCTTCTGTTTCAGAGTGACCTATGATCAAATACTTTGGATCCTCTATTGTAATAACAAAACAATTAATTCACCATGTTTGATCATGGGTCTCCCATAAAAAACTTAACACAAATCATGATACATAACACCTATAAGAGTCAACGATTCCTGTTAATGGTCTTGACTTGTGACAAAAAAAATCTGGAACTTGGCCCATTGTTTATGTAGTTATTTGCCAGACAAGGTTTTTACTTATTCTTTTTTTTCAGAGTGATCTATGATTGAATACTTTGGATCCTATATTTTTATAACAAAACAATTAACAAAATTCACAATACCTTACACACTTAAAACTCAAATACATATTCTCATGGCATTTCAGGGCACTTGTATGCTATGTTCATCAGTATTTTATCAATGATATTTCTGCCCTATGTTAATAAGCAGTTCACTTAAAATCACATTTTATCACCATGATGATGACTGGACAGTCGACCATAATGTCACACATTTGGTCACGCCTTCATATTACACAAATAAATTCAAGCATCATTTCAAATACTAAAGTCATCTACTGACTGAAAAAACAGCCAGGGTCACACATGCACTTTCATACTCAATGGTATACATCCTATAAAACCATGCTGCCAAATTCACACAACATGTTCCTACCCATAGTCAGTTATCATTGATTTCAGCTTTGTCAATTTTTTAATTCATACTAATGGTATGTTGAAGTTAGTTAAAACAACATAGTTACATACACCATGTACCAATTTGTATGAGTAAAGCTTCATATTGTTCATATTGTTTCCGGGTTGCTTGCCCTTGACCTATTGGATATTGCAGCTCCTCATTAGCCGCAGGTGGAAATATAAGGGGCAATTGTAGAGGCAGTCAGCTTTGGGTAAGCTGAATCAAAAAGGAACTTTGATCGAAGGGTTATTTCCTTGATGATCTCTGTGTACTCAGTGCATGTACGTGTATCCCTTCTTTTCATTGATTGGCACCACCGTCCAATTGTTGGCTGCCGTCAATTTACTCTGAAATAACATATAAGCATATTTGTATTTTGAAATGTACACTAAAACTTATCATAAAAACTATGTATGAAATTTGTTTGTTATTTTAAACATTATTTTATTCATATCATGCCAATCAGGTAACATACCAATACTTTTCTGGGCTACTTGATTCACCAGT
Organism: Dreissena polymorpha; assembly: GCF_020536995.1. Classification (NCBI taxonomy): domain Eukaryota; kingdom Metazoa; phylum Mollusca; class Bivalvia; order Myida; family Dreissenidae; genus Dreissena; species Dreissena polymorpha. The sequence continues at coordinate 80,591,925 of NC_068365.1, forward strand.
ATTAACTTATGAACCTACCAATACTTTTCTGGGCTACTTGATTCACCAGTATTAACTTATGAACCTACCAATACTTTTCTGGGCTACTTGATTCACCAGTATTAACTTATGAACCTACCAATACTTTTCTGGGCTACTTGATTCACCAGTATTAACTTATGAACCTACCAATACTTTTTTGGGCTACTTGATTCACCAGAATTAACTTATGAACCTACCAATACTTTTCTGGGCTACTTGATTCACCAGAATTAACTTATGAACCTACCAATACTTTTCTTGGCTACTTGATTCACCAGTATTAACTTATGAACCTACCAATACTTTTCTGGGCTACTTGATTCACCAATATTAACTTATGAACCTACCAATACTTTTCTGGGCTACTTGATTCACCAGTATTAACTTATGAACCTACCAATACTTTTCTTGGCTTCTTGATTCACCAGTATGAGCTTATTATATGATGAAGTTATCATACTTGAGTCACTAACTGACAATTACTGTACAACTAGAGATTGGAGGTGAATGGCATTGAAATAATTTCATGACCAATCACCATGCAAGTTATCTGAACGGTTCAGAAAACAAACCAGTTATCGGATATCCTCTGGTTTTCATAACATAAAAAGTTTCTGGTAAAAAAAAGAAGCAATATAGAATAAAGCAATTATATTACCAAGGAACTTTAGGAAGCACATATAGTTGCAATAATCCAACTCCCAGCTATTGACCCTCCGGGTATGAGCTGTACGTACGTACTCATAAAAGCTCAGAGCATTCAAGAAGAACTAGAAGCACATAGAATCTTATTGAATATAAATATATCATTTTATCAATTAAAATATGCTAAGACAGGGTTGTTTGCATACTCTAAGTAAGATGTTAACTCTCCAATTCCTGACACATGACCAGGTGTGGTACTTCCTTGTGACACAAATGACAGGCCAGGACCTGGCGGGGGCTGATGACCGTGCATAGGTGAAGAGTTTGTTGTTCTAACATTATGCTGAACAGTCAAACTTGCAATAGTTTGGCCGGCACGTCTTCCTAAATACCTTAAAAAGAAGGTTTGTTTTAGAATATAAAATTGATCACATATCAATTTAAAGAAACAACAAAATTGATGTTAAAATCAGGGAATAAACTGTATAATCATATTATCATATCATGATAATTGATTACATAATATAACATATACATTTGCATACCAGTATATTTTATAATATAATATATACCGAATAAATTAATCATTCATAATTCATCATTTATCATTAATTTCATGCTTCATTTGACTCGTGTTGGAGTGTTCCTTATAAGTTATAACGAATTCATTAAATTGATACGAACATCTTGGCATAGGGGCATAAAGGCTTATTTTAAAACGCGCAATGAATATGTTGCCGGCCTAGCTACGCGCAATTTGCGTACTTTGGGTTCGACGACAAACTATCGAATCAATCGAGGTTTAAAGTTTTAATAGATCGATAAAGGTATCTGAAATAGAAACAATTAATACATGCAATTAGGTATATAATCAAGACAATATATGTATGCATTCAAATGAAATACACATTAATAATGACTAGCGTTGCATGGCGGTGTGAATATTACTCGCAATAAGTTATTTTAATAAATAACTAATAAACACAACCGTAACCGTCAGATGTCTTAAATAACAATACAAACAATTGACAGATAAAATAAACAAAAGATTCAAATTAGTTACCTGCAGGAATATAAAATGTCCTACACAAATAATATGATGTTTCAATCAAAGATTGAATGGCTGTCTGAAGCAACCTTCAGCAAACAACTGAATAAAGGAGGGAAAGTGTATGATTGGTTGTTACGTGCACGTGCTAAATTAGGTTAAATGCAACTATATGTTAACTTTAAAATAACTAAGACTACAGACTTTATATCAGAGCTACCTAAAACTACTCGACATGAATAACAAATAACTTACTAACGATAAATATGAATTTATACCCTGTGACATATTCCCCCTGCTTTAGAAATGTCGTCTCGACATTAATTTATATATGTTCTATAAATTTATAGAACTCGCGGTGATAAAACATATACGTTCATCACGTTACTTCTTCCAAAATTTGCAATAACACAAACACATGGTATCAATCATAAGTTTTATTATAAAACATTCAAGTACAATAACTGGCACATTTTTGTTCGTAATAACACAAACAAATGGTACGTATCCATCATAAATTTTATTATACAAACATTTAAGTACAATATATGGCAATTTTTATAAAGACCCATATTTATATCATTTTTTAAAATAACTCTATAACTTATGCCACACTTCTGTCTATTAGCAAACACTTCACATTATCATATCACTGTAGTCTTTACCGTTCATATATAACACGAACCCGCAACGTAGAAGTTCGGTGCTTTACGTTGGCGGTTCGAGCGACGTATGGGTACACTACCGTCGTCATAGTTGTCACGTGATTGTTTCCGTCGTTGCGGTATAACGTATTTCGGAGCTTTTTGCTCTTTATTTTGATGTTGTTCCGTTATTCCCAATGGCAGCAACAAGTTTCTGTGTACACGACGTATACGTTTGGAGTGAGGTTGATCCTTCTTGACGTCATACACGGGAATTTCAGTATTTGGCTGGTCAATTACCACATATGGCACATCTTCCCACTTGTCAGCGATTTTCTGTTTCCCGCGTTGAGTTACATTTCTTACTAAAACCAAATCACCTGGAATGATTTTAATGGCTCTAGCTTTAAGGGATCTTTTCACGCTTTGGTAAATTGACAAAATTGAAAAAAGTTGTTTCAGATTCGTAAGTTTTCGTTTTAGTTATGATATTTGTGAGGAAACAGTAATACTGAACATTAACCATGCTCTAATATAGCCATTATATGCATCTTTTGATGATTTTAAAACCTAAAAATTATAAAGCGTTGCAACGCGAAACGATTGAATAATTTGGAGAGTTCTGTTTTTGTCGTTAAATTTTTTGCAACTTCGAAGATTGCTTATATAAGGTATAAAATACGTCAAGAATGTGTACTCGGCGGAATAGCTCAGTAGGCTAAAACGTTTTTACCTCAGGACTCTGGCAGGACTCCAGGGGTCACTGGTTCGAAACCTGCTCCGGGAATTGTTCTTTTAATTTTTTTAATTTTTTTCTTGATTTTTTACTGGAGCTTTTATGATCCAATGTTTACATTTATCAATATAAAGCATTTAATGAATAAGTTAAAAAAATGCCAAAATCTGTGAAAAGGCCCCTTTAGTGTCATATACCCTCTTACTTTTCTCTGCATTTTGAAATGCGTTCTCTTTCGCACGACTATACGCAGTCGCCAATCTGTCGCGAAGTTTGCGGCTGTACTCATTCTGGAACACCGTCCCATTATCGTTCGACGGTAAATCAAGTAGTGCGTCGATCGCTAACCTTGGGTGACGTCCAAACATTAAGTAGTACGGCGAATAACCAGTACTGGTATGAATTGTGCTGTTGTACGCATGAACCATCGGTGCAACATACGACTTCCAGTCGGATTTCTTGTCCTCCTCGAGTGTGGACAACATGTGCAGCAATGTCTGGTTAAATCTCTCTGTCATCCCATTACCCATAGGGTGATATGGAGTTGTTCTAGATTGTTCAATTCCAGCTAACTTGCACAGTTCGCTTATAAGGCCAGACATAAAATTGGTACCTTGATCACTGTGTAAACGCGCCGGAAAGCCGTAATGCACAAAAAACTTCTCAAACAAAACTTTCGCTGTTGTTCTTGCTGTCTGATTTGTCGTTGGGAACGCCTGCGCATATCGCGTAAAATGATCGGTGATAACTAAAATATGCTCGTATCCACCTTGTGATTTTTCTAAACTCAAGAAGTCTATGCAAACAAGCTCCATTGGTGATGAGGTTGTAATGTTCACAAGAGAACTAATTTCGGCTGGAGTTTTGCTTCTTATGCATCGGGCGCAATTACTAATCTTGTCTTTTACAAAGCTTTCCATGCCAGGCCAAAAGAATCTTTGTTTAAATAATGATAGTGTCCGATCACGTCCTTGGTGGCCGAGGTCATCATGCAGGCTTGAAAACACTATCTCCCGTAATGCTTCTGGCAACACTAATTGGCTGTACTCCTGCTCACATATCTTAGTTCTTCGGTATAAAACCCCATCCTTCAACTCAAGACTGGGCCAGTGTCTGCTATATTTCAAAACACCGGTACATGAGTCTGAGGAAGATGATACAGAAGGTCTTGTGCCAACTGGTAATTTATGAATAACCTTGGAAATTACTGGGTCGGCCAGCTGTGACTTTCTCCAATTGTGAGAACTCAGGGCGTATGTTTGCAAGACATCTTCTGGAACTTGATCACAAGCCTCAGGTTTGTCTTTTACAGGTGCGGATGTACTGAAACAGTAGGGCGCTTGTTCAATCCCTGGTGTTACGGCAGTGGTTATAGCAGCTATTGTTTCTGGTTGCACTACCACCCTGCTTAACCCATCTGCGTCGGCGTTGTTTTTACCTGCCCGATAACGTGTCGTAAAGGTGTAGTTTGATAACGCAGCAAGCAATCGTTGCCCTGTCGCGTCCAACTTAGCACTCGTTAGCACGTAGGTAAGTGGGTTATTGTCCGTTATAACCTCAACTTCCGCGCCGTAAAGATAGTCGTGAAACTTTTCCGTCATTGACCATTTCAACGCTAAAAATTCCAACTTGTGCGCAGGATAATGCTTCTCTGACGGTTTAAGTGAACGGCTTGCATAGGCTATGACCTTTTCGTGGCCGTCTTGGCGTTGATAAAGTACAGCACCCAATCCCTTTGAGGAGGCATCTGTGTGCAGAATAAACGGCAATGTATAGTCTGCATAGCCTAAAATAGGTGGATTGGTAAGCTGTTTCTTTAACTCCTCAAAAGCAGTCTGTTGGTCGGATCCCCATTGAAATGGAACTGGTTTTATTGCTTTGTTGTTTCTTTGTGTTGTACGTTTAGTCGGATGGCCTTTCAGCAGGTTATTTAATGGTCTTGCAATGGAAGCGAACCCTTTGATGAATCGCCGATAATAGCCAACGAAGCCGAAAAATTGGCGTACTTGTTTCACAGACTTTGGGGTTGGCCAATTTTTTACTGCTTCTATTTTGACGGGATCTGCTTCTATGCCATCTACTGATACAACATGGCCGAGGTAAGTGGTTCTTGTCTTGAAGAATTCACATTTTGATGGTTTGATCTTGAGGTTATATTCAGCCAAACGACAGAACACTTGGTTTAGTCTTGCAATCATGGTATTGACATCTTTGGAATAAATAATGATGTCATCCAAATAAATGAGGCAATCTCTAAGATTTAAATCGCCCATACAGCGTTCCATCAATCTTTGAAAGGTTGCGGGGGCGTTGCAAAGTCCGAATGGAAGGCGGTTACATTGATAAAACCCTAGTCCACCCACTTGAAACGCTGTCTTTTCCTTGTCTTCTTCTTCTAACTCCACCTGCCAGTATCCACATTTAAAGTCCAACTTTGAAAAGTACCATGATCCTGCTAACAGATGAAGTGTGTCCTCAACTTTTTGTATTGCATAACTATCTTTCTTGGTGTTTGCATTTAGTTTTCTAAAATCTATACAAAATCGTATGGTTCCATCTTTTTTCCTGACGATTACACAATTCGATGACCATGGACTTTGAGATTCTTGTATAGCTCCCATTTCTAACATTTCTTTGAGATGTTCTCGGACTTCATTGAAAAGAGCTGGGGTGAACTCGTCGAAAAGGCTCTTTAAAAGGTTCTGGATTTGTCAGTTTGATGGAGTGCTTAACTGCGGTTGTGTGTCCGATGTCAAATTTTGATTTTGGAAACACTGTATCCCATTTTCTAAACAACTTGTATACCTCTTGCTTTTGTTCCGGACTTAAATCAGTTCCGTCGAGATCAACATCATATTCATTTTTCATGTCCTCTAGTTTTGTTTTGTTTTCTGTTTATGTATTGACAGTTGATATGGTTGCGCTTGATGGTTGCAGTATTGGAGCTTCACGCAGAACTTTCACTTCCTGTAATTCACACAGTTCTTGTTTTGCTCTTATATTTACAGGTCTTGCAGATATGTTGCACAATCTCACAGGTACCCTCGCAGTTCTTCCACGAGTATTTATGGAGACAACTCTTGGACATACCAATGCCCCATGACTTTCAATTTGGCATTGTTCTGTTACTGCTGCTTCAGTGTTGTGAAGTTTTCGCAGAAGACCTACAACTGTCCTGGTTTCATTTGAGCCAGGTCACAGGAAAAAGGCAGTCAAATCAGTATCCAATTAAACTATTTGTTATTTTCAGAAAACCGCTTTTAAGCAAACAGTTTTCAAGCGACTGTAGGCTAATCTGGACACAAAGTGCCACAATCGCCTTAATGTCGCATTAACTGTGACACAGTTCATTTAACTTTAAATGATATCAAGTACTAAAATAGAAAGAAAAAAGAATACAAACCAGTAATTTGAATAAAGACTTTGTAATCAATGTTGAGCTTTGATATGCCAATCCCATATGAGATGTTGATATCGGGTTCATAGTCATTCAATAAGTCGCAAAACGCTCGAATACAATTTATTAAGCAAAATGTTACTTAAATTGATAACTAAAAATACCAGAATGCCAGTTTTGCCATATCAAGCTGTCAAGATCTAGAAAGTCCTTCATTCACATCGAATATATCCTTCGAATTCCATCCATTGTTGTCAATAGCGGAGATTTAGTGCATAAATAACTCGTATATCCTCAATGACAGTTTCTAAATAACCAACCAAGCCGGTTTATGGTGTAAGAAAGTTTTGACACGAGTGTCAACATTGTCTCCTGGGCGCGGCTATTGTTGTAGGTTGAGGCACGAACGACAACTCTGCTAGGAGAATGTTATCAATGATATTTTGCGAGGTATGCCGATTAGAAAAATCGAGCTATCTCAATAGGAATGGCTCGGTATTTTACATAGGTAGCCATTGTGAATAATTTTATCATTGTATGATAACTTAGACGAGCTGCTTCGCTGAAGCAGCATCGTCAAAAACAAACCAACCGATTTATGCAAACGATTAGCCCGTATCAAATTCTAGAGAATTTATGATTATGCCGTTGTTGAAAGATGAATCTTATTTTAGACTTGCTGTGATAACTTAAACAAATTGAAAATGCAGTACATATGTAATACACTATGGCCTTCTATATGTAAAACATCATGGCCTTCTATCAAGTCATTTAACACTTTAATGCCATCAATAACATTAAGACAATTTAAGGTGTATGTAGATATGTTAATGAAGGTAACAATGCATACAAATGACCGTTCTGAAATATCTGTTCCTCAAATATTGTTAAAAATTGCTTCAGTATATTTGTCTGTACAAATGTATCCCTGTATTTGAATATTTACTTTCAAATTTCTATTGGTATGCTCATTATCAATTATACTTTGTATGCCCTATTAACAAAGTATGCATATGTGATTTGCTTCATTGTCTTTGCCGTAATTTACGTATTATGTGAATGCCTAAAGGTCATTTGTATTTTCCGTTGCCGATCGAATTTGTCGATTGAAGGTCAAGATATTATATCGACTTAACCATTGGGTCTGAGCCCTTCTAGACGCACAACCATTTCGTTTATGACCCCGTGATTCGCATGTGCAATGACAATGAAGCTACGAACAGATACCGCCAGTGTGCGCTTGTAGTTTGTGAACGTGATACCAGTTCTTACAGTATTCGACGTTCATTTTCATATAACATACTATAAGCGGCAAAAAAGGAAAATGACTATGATCCCTTGGTTTGGGTGGGGTTGTCGGGTGCTGATAAGATTTGAATTTAAATACTAGTATACGTAGATATAGAGAATATTTGGTTGGTGACTTTTGATATCATGTGATATAAGACGAGTCTGATATGGCGTAAAAAAAGGCGAGGCTTGCCGAGCCTTTTCACACGCCATATCGGACGAGTCTTATATCACATGATATCAAAAGTCACCAACCATATATTCTATTTATTATGCCACATTTTAAAGTAAATAAGAAAATATTCACAAAACAAACAAAAACAAACAACCGCTAAATTCATTGATGTAGATACGGTAGTAAATATGCAAATTAGTAGCAACCTGATTACATCCGCTAGCGTCTAAGCATATATATTTAGACATAAAAAAATAGTTCGCAAGTAAGCAACAAACAATCAAATTTAAACGCACATAATACAAAAATTGAAGCGAGAAATCGAAACTTAAAAGAACAATTTCTGCACTAAAAACACAATACCAATATTTTTTACAATAACACATTCTACATGTACTTCCAAGAGTACATACCAACCGCTATTTTCAAAGCGAATGTGTAGAGTGAAAATTTCAAACAATAAATACAATAATAAAATGGAACGGGATTTTAACGTAGTGCGCAATTTGGAAGTGATAAGAGTGATTTATTTTTCAACTTGTCCATCTCTGTAGTATACGTTTAGTTGTGAGATGTTTACAGTTTTTCCCCCAAAACAGGCCTTCACGTGCGAAGTCAAAGTGGGTGGGGAACGCGTTGGTAAGTTTCATTGTTATGTATACATGCTTAAACACACATGTTTCGTTATTTTTGCCATTTTTTACACCCATTCTCATGCTGATGAACCAATGATCAGTGCCAGTTGTTCTACTGTCGCGAACTGTTTATTCAAAATTGTGGAAAAATGAGTTGCGCACTGTTCGAAATTGTGAAAAAATGAGACACGCACTGTACGAAAATTTGAAAAAATTAGTCGCGCACTGTTCCAAATTGTGAGAAACATTAGTTGCCCACTGTTCATTCTGATTTCAAAATTGTGGAAAAATGAGTCCCACACTTTTCATAAATTAAATTTTGAAAAAATGAGTCACACGCTGTACAAAATTTGTAAAATGATTTGCTCACTGTTCAAACTTTTTGAAAAAAATAAGTCATGCACAGTTCATTCAAAATTGTGGAAAAATGAGTTGCGCACTGTTCAAAATTGTGAAAAAATCATGTCACGCGCTGTACAAAATTCGGAACAATCACTTGCGCACTGTTAAAAAATGGGGGACAAATTAGTGGGGCACTGTTCATTCAAAATTACAAAAAAATAAGTCACAAACTCTTCAAATTGTGAAAACACATGAGTTGCGCACTGTTCAAAATTTGTAAAAACTAGTCGCGCACTGTTCAAAATTTGGAAAAAAATGAGTCGCGCACTGTTCATTCAACATGGTGGAAAAATGAGTCGCGCACTGTACACAATTTCAAAAAATGAGTTGCACACTGTTCAAAATTGTGAACAAATTGAGTCACGCACTGTTCATAAAAAAATTTCACAGTTGAAAACTGTGAACAAATGCGTTGAGCGCTGTGCAACTTTTTTGAAAACATGTGTCGAAAACTGTTCAAAATTGTGTCGCCACGGATCAACATTGTGAAAAAATGAGTTGCAAACTTTTTTTTATTTGTGAAAATTTGAGTCGCGAACTTCTTTAAATTGTGAAAATTTGAGTCGCAAATTTCGCAAATGAGGAAAACACCTATTCCCTTAATAAGCAAAAAACGCCCCGAGTCTATGATAAAAATATTTTAAGTTAAAAGAAATTCTTAATTATTTTTATATAAAGTGGAGTTTATGCATTTTCATTTTGTATTAATAATATTGTGTCTATTAAAGTTGTAATTTGTTCAAGTTGTGCCATAAAAATGTTATTAAAACACTCTATTTTGAAATGTTATCTCCTGTTGGATTTGTTTTATTTTATTATAATATGAAATGTTTTTCTTTTAATGGCAGAAAGTTGCGACCACACATTCCATGGGTGATGATATCTACCAAAATCCTTGGCGGCACAGTTCTACCCTCGTCAGTTGCGCAGTTCTGAGTCTTTCTCTGCCTCTCAACCAACTCGAGATATTCCCCCCCCCCCCCCCCCCAACTGCATCCCGGCACAGCTTCAAATCAACCCATCTAATTAATTTGTCGGAAAGGTAATACTTTTTTGTCGACAAATTTATTTTTGAGAGTATTTATGTTATTGTTTTATCTGAACATGTTATAAATCTATATGTCACTATATTCATAAAGTTTAAATTTTAATACAAATTATATATCTGGATTTTTATTATTAAAGCAGTTATGCAATGAATATTTGATGATGTTTTTTTTTTCTAAAGGATTCTTTTTTTTATTTTCAGGTTGACTACACAAATTTCCTGTTTGGTTGTGGAGATAGAACCATTTTTTTGTGAAAGTTTGATTTCAGACACTTAAAAATTGAAATTGTCATCTATTATTAGGCATGGCAGGCATTAGCAAAGCATCTCAATCAAGTATTATTTATTTTACTTTGTCAATGTTAATTCATTGTGTATGCTATTCACCTGTTTGCCTTGCTTTTTATAAGAATGACACAAAAAGGAAAAGCATTTGTAAAGTATTAGTTTTTTTTTTTATATAATCTTAGACGAGATGTTTAGTGAATATTGTCATAAATTCTTCGTTAAATTGATCAAATCTGTCATTTTTTATTTAAAACGTGTTAAGTATATTTGTGTTACGTTAAATGTTTATCATTGCTGTTTTAAATTGTGTTCATCTGCAGCCAATGAATGGTAGCGGTGCACATTTGTTTTTGTTTATTTTTTCCATTGATTAATGGATGGGTATCCGAAAACACTTTAAAATATCATGTCAGCGTCTCCAACGTAAATGCGCTGTCGTGGCATAATAAATATTCAGTTTGCATAACGACAGAGTTAATCGCTTGATTGTCTTAATGATAAATTTTGAATGTATCTCATACTTCATATTTTAACAATGGCATAAGTGATACTGAAGTGCAAGTACTGAAAAAAAACGATGAGCGATAATAACATTTTTTTCAAAACGACTTTATTGTCGTTCGACGACAATTAACTAACATGCCTTAAACCTATACAGTGCAACTAAAATAGGTTGTGCGAAATAGTCATGACATGTTTACGTTGTAGTTAAATATGTTCTGATAACGTAAGCTATATTCTTTTACTTGTTAAAGCGCAAAGGGTAAGATGATATCCGAACGTGAATCAATGTCTTTTATTTTTAAGACAATAAAGGCTCGTTTACAACACAATCATGAGATGCTTCATGGTGCTTAAATTACTCGACTCTTGTAATAATTGCACCAGTAAAGGATGTCCACATATTACCGAAGAGATAGGCATCGTTCGGCCAGCCCAACTCTACCCAGACCTCGTCCGCCGCGTTCAATTGTACAACAATCGTGATAGAGCCCTGGTCACGCACATTGTCTGCACCGTAGCTGTGCGTCAGCGCCTTGCGAGATCCGTTGACAACCAGAGCTGTTTCGATGTGATTATGTGGTGGGTAATCGCAAAGAATAGACACGGAAAAGATATACAATCCCCTGACAGGAGCGATGAAAAGGCCGTGGTTGTTGTGATAAGCCCCGCCGACGTTTGTAAAGACGGTCTCAAAAATGATGGGCTGACCGAAGGTTAAGTGGGTGAGTTCTTGTGTATTTACAACGGCATGAAATCCGACAGCTTCCACATCGCTCATAACCAATCGCTTGCGCACGTCCTCTGAATGTAAGGAAAATATATTATAACTGCCGGTGAGAAGCAGACATAAAAAGACATGTATTTATACGCACAAATGGAACGAAGCAGTAGAAAATGACAAACTACCACATCTTCATTTATGTTACAACCGTAGGGGGTTACATTATGTAATTATAAATTCAATTCAATCATTTAAATACATTCGTGTAGATAACAATGGTCACAGAGATCGAAAACAAGTACCTTCATATTCCTATGTCCATACCTTCACACAAATGAAGCTTTTCATGAATGCTTTCATTCACTGATCGTCCCAAGTCCACAGCCAATTGTAAGTCTTTCATATCGCTTTTCAAACTTCTAACATCGCTTTTCATAGATGCAAGTTCATCTTTCAAGTTTTCGATTATGTCGTCTCTTGCGGCAAGTTCATTTCTTAGTAATATTTCTGTAATAAATAGAACCAAATCACGTACCATCTCAATATCATGCAGTGATATTGACAGTTTCAGTTTACTAAGCATGCGTCAGAGAAATGAACTTAATGCGAATATCCGAAGGTGAAATTAATTCTGTATACGTCTTGAAATAGGAAACGATTTGCTTTTCTTATAAAAAGGGATATAAGTTAATGTTAAGTAAATAATATTTACGTTTGTTTCATTAGAAAAGTGTAAGTTTGCGTACAGATCACAAATTACATTCCCGGTGGTAAATTTTGTGTTAAATGAATAAGCAAATACACTAAGAAGCTATACGACGTAAATAAAGCATGCCATACCATTTTGTTCGAGTATTTCTAGTCGCTTCAGTATCGCCTCAATGTCTCTGGCATTGGCATGAGCGAGACCAAACAGGGCAAGAATTAACAAAAATATTGACGAATCCATGTTTTAGACCTGTCCTTCCCTCAAGTGTAGCTCTAACGATATGGCAAATTTCGCCGTCTGTCAGCCTATCACGCTGTTGTGATAAGACATTGGTCAAGGACTTGTTCTTTTAATGTATGTCCTGATAAGTGTTGGGATGGTTGAAGAACTACAGGTCGACAAGTATGTTTACATATTACAGTCATGGTAACATATGCATGAACAACTTTAAGAGACTCCCTGGTGAAAAGAAAAATAACAAGTTAATACAAAAATATGTTAAAGATAAATAAAAAATATCATCTTTTTTAATTTTCATTTTTTAAAGAAAAACAAGATATGTCGAAGAGTGTTTTGCGAGTAAATTATTAATTACATACCATAAATGCATGAAAGTATTGATATTATCAGAAAATATCGATAAGGTTTTATCATGTTTGTAAGACTGCTGTAAGATGATGTTCATAAATCGAACTTATCATAATTTATTATCCAATTCAAAGTGATGAAACGAAAAAAATGTTGTTAAAGGGACACCAATTGAAAATCATTCATAATCGGGAAGTCTGTATGGATAAAACTACACGAATTGTTTTCTTCTTATCGCTCCTGTAACACAAAAATCTCAATACTTTTAACTAAATTACAGAAACAGCTAAATGTAAATTTCCCACTTCCGCATACTCTTTTTCCAGGAATATGGTACTTTAAATACAATTAACAAAGATCTTTTATCTATGTCATTAAAATGTATCTTACAATTATACAACACTGTGCACACTGTGTTGAACTTTCGTTTAATATTCATATACACTACCGAAGTTTAGCGGACATACGCTATATTGAGTCTTAACATGTAAAACTTGGAAATATCCAATCTACCATGGTGCATGTATGTTCAGAAAATAGAATATGAGCCGTGCTCTGTGAAAAGAGGGTTTAATGCATGTGCATAAAGTGTCGTCCTAGAATAGCCTGTGTATTTCGCATAGGCTCATCATGGACGACACTCTCCGCCTCAACAAGATTGTTGCTAAGAAGAGACTTTCTGTAAACGAAAACATACCATAAAAGCGGAAAGTCTTGTCCCTGATTAGCCTGTGAGGACTGCACAGGCTTATCTGGGAGAACACTTTACGCACATGCATTAAACCCCTTTTTCACAGAGCACGGATCATATTATAAAACACAACTTCGGAACAGTTATCAAGCGCATAACATAACAAATATATTTAATTGTAACAATATGCACAGACGACGTTAATTAATCAGCCGCGCTCCTATTTAAAACCTTTACTATTGAAACTGTTGAATTTTTCAAATGTTAAGTCATGACAGTTGATAAATTGTTCAAACTGGACGACATCTGTAGTATTGTTAACAGATTATACTTAAGAGTTTTTATGCAGATATAGATAGTACTATATGCCTCCATTCTTTTCAGACTATACTTAGCCGTATATAACTCACGATTTATCTAAATTGATGACGAAGGGGTTTGGCATGTGAGGCTTCAATTTGTGACAACTTCTTTTTTTGTTATTGTATTGTTTCTCGTCTCTTTGGTAAGTATATATCGTACAATATAAATGTTTTGGAATCTTTTTGGAATTATTGTCCATCGCAAAAATAGGCTGTGCAAAAATGCTTTGGTGTTTTACCGTTTCCAATCACATTTCGAAGAAAACCACTTATTAATTCGTTCCCACGGCATGCTTACTCGTTTGCAATAATACGTCATCTCGTTCCTACGACAACTAAAGGGAAATATGCAAACGTGCATGTCTTGTGCGGCGGTATAGACATGTGCTAAGTTGATTTTTATCGATGAATCGGATTTCTCCCAGATTCTCATTGTCCCAGAGTACTTTTTGACAATGCTGGAACAGCGTCGTCCAAGGTTTCATAACAAGTAGAAAATTTTCTCACAATGGCGGCCTATGTAAAAGACCGAGCCAGTCCGATTGAGATAACTCGATTTTTCAGTTACTTCCCTTTTGCATACGCCACTGCGTAGGGTCATTGATAACATTCTCCTATCAGAGTTGTCTTTCGTGTTTCAACATTCAACAATGGCCGCCTTAATGAGAGTCTCGATTCAAAACTTTCTTACTGCATACATTGGCTTGTTTCGCTATTTATAAGCTGTCATTAAGGATATATGAATTATTTATTCACTAAATCTCCGCTTATGACAACAATAGTTGGAATTCGAAGGTGTGATATACTCGATGTCAATGAAGCACTTTCTGGATCGTAACAGCTTGACACGGCAAAACTGGCATACTGATTACTGGTATTTTTAGTTATCAATTTAAGTCACATTGTGCTTTATAAATTGTATTCGAGCATTTTGCGACTTATTGAATGACTATGATACCCGATATCAACATTTCATCGGGGATTTGCAGATCACAAAGCGGTCCTGAGATTCAACATTGATTTCAAACTCATTACTGGTTAGTACTCTTTCTTACTGTTAGTACTTTTTATCATTTTAAAGTTAAATGAACTGTGTCACAGTAAAAGAGACATTAAGGCGATTGTGGCCAGTTTGGATCTAGATCAGCCAGCAGTCGCTTGAAAGCTGTTTGCTTAAAAGCGTTTTTCTGACAATAACAAATAATTTAATTGGATACTGATTTGACGCTTTTCCTTTGACCTGGCTCAAATAACAGAATTTTCATTAATCAAATTATTTATTTCGAACATTAATCAATTGTTTTTCTTGTCCCTCGGGATCAATGACTCCAGCACTTTCCTGTTGAGAATTGAATACTGCTAAAGGCGATGCTAGGGGGCGTGAGAGATGTTGCACCTTCCAGTATCGCTCGATTGTTCATTGTTGGCTCTGGTACTACTTACATGTACTCGGGTACTCTTAAGTATACTTACATGTACCTTGGGTACTCTAAGTATACTTACATGTACCCCAGGTACGATAAATAAACGTAATTGTACTCGGATCATATTAGACTGTACCCGAGTTGTATTCGCGCCCAAAATCCGATGTCGGCGCAACCGATTATCTTAAACACACTTCTCTTAAAAAAATACTGCATCAACATGCTTTTTGAGTATGTGCTCCGATAATATAGAGGCCATTCTACAGAAAATTGACATAAATGTGTATATATAATTATTACAAAAAAATAGTCGACAACGACTGATTTAAGGTTAAATTTCCCGGGTACATTTTAGTATATTTACCGTACCCGGGATACATGTAAGTATACTTAAGAGTACCAATCAAGCTCCATTATCCCTCATGAACCGACTCAAAAAACCGAGTCGGCAATATTTGACTTTTTTATGGTTTTGTTACTCTCGAGGGATCGAACATTTCAGAATCTTCCTAAAAGCCCTACGGGTTTGATCCCCAGAAGCGACATTGAAAACTATTATTCTTTGTTATCTAAAAGGTTGCTGAACCTGATTTACAATGATAATGTGAATTTTCTCTCACATGATGTTCATCAGTCATATTATATAAAAACTTACAGCAGTAGAAAACAACTGGACAATAATTAATGAACGCATCTTTCATTTGTCTTTGACACTTTGATTTTGACATGGCCTAGATTTAAATATGTGACTGGCCTTTACCAGCACTCTTGTAACAGAGCTAAAGTTTAAATGTACCATTGAAGATCGCCTAAATCCAGATTTGCTATTACAGACGTGTGGAAAGTTTTAAGGGTGTGACAAGTAAGCAAAAATTGGTCATTACCCAGAGGCCACAACTGATCTATAACTGTATTAAAACAAGAAAAATCAGTGCCTGATTTAGATTTCCTTAGATAGTTCAATAAAAACTAATTTCATAAGCCTGTTAACAGTTTAACAGTAATGCTACCAATGTGTCACACTAGAGACTTGAATTTGAAATCTAGGACATGCATGGTCATTTCTTCATGAAATCAGGACACACAATTGTATTTTAAGTCCTTAATTGACCTGGCTATAGTTCTCAGATTATTATAAGCTCAATCAGTATATTTATATCATTATTTATGCTTTGTGTATTGTAAACGTATACACAATCATGCAGTTACATGATAGCAATAAATAATATCAAAGCTACCCATACTATAAAGGTCATTGACAAAGCCTATGGTCAAAATGTGAACACATTGAGTGTAATCGCCCTCTCGTGCCAGCAAAAACAACACGTTGACAGGTTGTCATTTTTGACAGTTCTACTTTCACTTTCATTTTGTGATATCAAACTATTAACAATTATGTGGATGAGAAAAATATCGCCATTTCTTTTTGACGATGCTGGAACAGCGTCGTCCAAGGTTTCATAACCAGTAAAAAAAATTCTCACAATGGCGACCTATGTAAAAGACCGAGCCAGTCCGATTGAAATAACTCGATTGTTCAGTTACTTCCCTTTTGCATTCGCCACTGCGTAGGAGATTGCTCGTCATTGATTACATTCTCCTAGCAGAGTTGTCGTTCGTGTTTCAACATTCAACAATGGCCGCCCCCATGAGAGTCTCGAGTCAAAACTTTCTTACTGCATAAATTGGCTTGTTTCGCTATTTAGAAGCTGTCATTTATGATATATGAATTATTTATTCACTAAATCTCCGCTAATGACAACAAAGGATGGAATTCGAAGGATATATTCGATGTGAACGGATCACTATCTATGGCTTCGCCCATGAGAGACTTGTTAACACTCGTGTCAAAACTTTCTTACAGCTTAAATCGGCTTGTTTCGCTATTTGGTAATGCAACAATTAATGGAATTCGAAGGATATATTCAATGTGAATGAAGCACTTTCTGGATCTCGACAGTTTGACAAGGCAAAACTGGCATACTGATTATACTGGTATTTTAGTTATCAATTTAAGTCACATTTTGCTTTATAAATTTTGTTTAAGCATTTTGCGACTTATTGAATGGCTATGATACCCGATATCAACATGTCATATGGGATTTCCATATCACCAAGCTGTCCTGAAATACAACATTGAATACAAACTCTTTTGTCAAATTACTGGTAAGTATGAATTCTTTCTTCTTTCTATTTAAGTAGTTGATGTCATTACAGTCCAAATAATTAGACGTAATTTACCGTTTAGTCCATGTATATTGACCTCATATTTATAGGAGTAGATATTATGTTAAAAGGCGCCTTTTCACAGATTTTGACATGTTTTGAAGTAAGTCATTAAATGCTTTATATTGATAAATGTAAACATTGGATATTAAAAGCTCCAGTTAAAAATCCAGAATAAAATTCTTTAAAAAAAGTAGTCCGCAGCAGGGCTCGAACCAGTGACCCCCTTAGTCCTGGTGTAAAAACGCATTAGCCTGCTCGACTATTCTGGCAAGTATAAATGGTTGACGTATTTTATACCTAGTATAAGCAATCTTCGTACTTTCACACAATTAAACAACAACAACATAACTCTCCAAATTATTCAAACGTTTCGCGTTGCAACGCTTTATAATTTTAAAATCGTTAAAAGATGCATATAATGGCTATATTAGACCATGGTAAGTGTTCAGTAATACTGTTCCTAAAAATAACATAACTAAAATGAAAATTTGCAAATCCGATACAACTTTTTTCAATTTTTGTCAATTTACCAAAACGTGAAAAGATCCCTTTAAAGTTAAATGAACCATATCCCAGTAAAAGAGACATTGAGGCGATTGTGGCCAGTTTAGATCCAGTTCAGTCTGCAGTTGCTTGAAAGCTGTTTGCTTAAGAGCGGTTTCTGACAATAACAAATAGTTTAATTGGATACATATTAGACTGCCCTTTTCCTGTGACCTGGCTAATTAAATTCAGAAGCCTGGTAACAGTTTAACGTTTATGTTACCAATGTGTCAGACCAGGGCCTGGATTTTGAAATCTAGGACATGCATGGTCAGAAGATGCCATTAAAGATTATACATTTTTTCAAACACATACAAATGCATACAAATATAAATAGTAAAATGCACCAAGTCAGAAGGCATTTGACTTGGGCTGGTGCCTTGGCACACCAGGTGTTTCGGTTGCAATAGTTTGATGGACTCACTACTTGGATGTGTAGTTACATTATTTACAGTATATCAAACAGTATTTAGCATGAACCAATGATTTTTTCAAACATAAATTATTGATGTAAAATGCTTGAAGGAATAATATTTAAGGTTTAAGAAGGCATTTTCTTTTTGTTTTAAAGGATATATTTGAAAATTATATTTTTCATGATTTTTTGGCAACAAGGGGTAATGCATTTTTAAAAAATGTGATTAATTTTCTGACAAAAAACTGGTACCATGAGTGGCATGAAACAATAATTTTTTTAAACATTTGTAATTGATGAAAAATGATTGCAAAAATAATATCTAAGGTCATGTAAAGCATTTGTATGCCCCCCTTCGTAGAAGAGGGGGTTTATTGCTTTGCACATGTCGGTCGGTCTGTTGGTCTGTCGCTCCGTCCACCAGGTGTTTGTCCGGATGATAACTCAAGATCGATTGGGCCTAGGATCAAGAAACTTCATAGGTATATTGATCATGACTCGCAGATGACCCCTATTGATTTTCAGGTCACTAGGTCAAAGGTCAAGGTCACATTGACAAAAAACATATTCACACAATGGCTGTCACTACAACGGAGAGCCCATATGGGGGGCATGCATGTTTTACAAACAGCCCTTGTTTATTTTATTATAATAGGTTACTCTGAAAATTCTATTTTTCAAGATTTTTTTTTGCAACAAGGTGTTATGAAATTTAAAAAATGTTACGGGATTTTTAGACCAAAACTGTACTATGATAATACTATGATGCACTTCGCATAATAATTGTATTGTTTATTCTTGAACATGTATTTCCCCTATTAACTAAAAATAACACTTTTGATCAGAAAATTCATATATAATGATGTTTACTTTTATTTTCAAGAATCATAATGCCTCTTTTTAGTTGTATTTAGCCACAAGTTCTTGTCAGCCACTTAAGGGTTATATGTTGCCTTTCTTTTACTAAATGCAAAATAATTCTACACTTTGAGACATTCATAAAATATTTTATGTCTTTACAACACCGACAGGCTAATAAATTTATATATCAAGTACTTCCATACTAACGGGACCATTCTAGGCGGGCAACCTAGCAACCTTGATTTGTTCATATCTTCCTATCAATCTGTTATATGTGTTATGAGTCATTTGTTCGGAGAACATTTAATGTTTGTCATAACTTTTAAATAATTCAATGTTCAAAGTGATATTGTTATTGACCGATAAACCAACAAACTGATTAAAGGGAATATTTTATTTATTATTTGCATTTTATCTTACATGAGAAATATTTGCCTAAATGTTTTTCAAACTATAGAGAAATCCATATACAATTAATAATAGACGACGTTTTACAGGAATTCTCAATTATGTTCCTCGAAAAATAATGGGTTTGCATATTGTTGCTGTTTTATCCAGTTGTCTGGACCATTTCTCCCAAAAGAATTTTAAGTTCAAATATGAGATATTTAGGTAAATAAATTTCATTGAACTGATTGAAGGGATGCAGTGTCCAAGAACAAAAACGATTGCACCACAATCATTAACTATTGGCCTGCGGATAAATGAAAGCAATAAAAATTACACAATTGCGGTGATGTAGATTAACTTAAATGGATGCTTATTTATGTTATGCTTTCCGGTGATTTATGCAGAAATATCAGTGAAATAAACTGGTATTTCACTTTTTTAAACAGTGAAAAATAACAGTGAAAATATCGATATTTTTCGCATTTTTTCTGGGAAAATCGATATGCCACCGAATCGAACAAATATCTTCTATATATCCATCCTCTTCAAAAGCATCGTCAAACCAGTACTTTCAGTACTTTGATTAGTTGGGTTACGGGAGTAATACCCGATAAGGAGGCCTCTCGTTTCAGAGACGAAGCGACCCGATTTCTGTTTAGCGTCCGGTATGAAGCACCTAATGCACAGCACATCTGTTAAATGTCTTAATGCCAAGCGAAAGACGAGCTAGTATTTTCGGGTTGAGCGGGGGATCGAAACTGCGACCTCTTACTGTTGGCGCCTGTGTTACCACGGACAAGCTTACGACACAGCTATAGTGCAACCAGATATATGGACGACCACAGGTTGAGCCTTGGTGTTATTTAAAGATCAAACTTCAGCGTATCGAATCTTATAATTATTGATCTAAAATTGTGTTAAATTTAAGTAAGCATAATTATGCGAAAAGTATTCTTTTGCGTTTTATATACATGAATCAATAAAATATTATCGTTTCCACTACCCAAGGTGAAACAGCGTTATTGCTTCGTGAAGTTGAGTACGGCCTAAGATTTCCATAGAAACATAGCGTTTGATCATAGTAATTATTGCGGATATGGAAAGAGAGGCCGTATTCTTGAATTCATGATCTAAAATGAAAACTTAATAAAGACAGACATAATAAAACGAAAGGCGTACACATTTAAGTTAATAAATTACACACACGTTTCACCAAATAAACGTTTTGAAAAACATTGTTTTCGGTATACAAACCCTGAATTATTAAAATGAACCTTGAGTTATCAGACAAAGTTGAGCTATTTATAAAACGTTTGAAACAATCATTTATTTAAAATGTATAAAAAGATAATTATACTTAAAAGAAAATCCTGCCTTCATGTGACAGTGGTGCATGTTTCAGTTGTAAAAAATAGCTCAAAGTGTATACAGTCAGTATTCTACTTGTAAAATAATACTAACAACGGTTTACCGTTCTTTCACAAGGACTTAATGACCCCCATAGTACCGCTCGATTGGTAATTGTCGGCTCGGGTACGACTACCTAAATGTGTCCCGGGTAATCTTAAGTATACTTTAATGTACCCCGGGTACGGAAATTATACTTACACGTACCCGGGAATTTTAACAATAAATTGGTCTTTGTCGGCTTTTTCGAATTAAACATGTTCATATCCCAGATAAGCCTGTGCAGTCCGTAGAAAGTTTCGTCCCTGATAAGCTGTGCAGATTTCGAATGCTTCTCTGGGACGACACTTAACGCACATGCATTCAGCACATTTTGTTTCCAGAACGAAGCTCAACTAATCAAGGATGATCTTACCACAGGTTTACATACACACTTGTTCTTATGCGCGCAGGAAAATTAACCATTTATCGACGGATACCTTTATGAACAACTGAGCTCAAGGATACAAACCATCCTATCATGACATATTTTCAGATTGGAATGACACATTACAAACAATATTCAAACATCTTAACCGGTAACTAAAGCTTTCAAGATTACAAACACTTGTTTCATATGAATGTCGCCGCGTTGTCTGATCTCGCCATCGAACATAGCATATCGGCGTTTACTTTTTTGTCAAACAGATGTAGTGCATACACTATTATGAACATTGTGGTACATTCCAAACAAAATAATTGCGAAACATGAAAACAAACATTTGCTATTAAAATACACATCGCAAGTATCCGATTGAATAACGAGAGACTTCAATTTGGTGTCTGAACTGTAAGTTGAAATGTGTTGCGTACATTAGAAGTTTCCTATATGCATAAAAGACGAAGGCATAGTATTGCATACTGAACTTGCACGAATACTCTTTCCGTTTTTACAAACGGTAAAATAAAATAAACCTATAAAAATACCTTAAAATTCAAGAAATAAAAAAGTATTTGTCTGAATCTTTTCTTTCAATTCAATACAATTTTATTTCGAAATTGCAAACGCATTCATAAATAAAATGCTAAGTAATACAATAATGTAATGCAATCAAAGATATGAATCCTGTATATAGCAACTCTTTAGATGTATAAATACAGATTTGAAAATATATGTTATAAAATGACAATTTTATTGTATGTTATACGCTCTTAAAGGTATAAGTATTACTTTTGCTGAAACTAATTACAGGCAAGAGCATACTATTTGTCGGTTCCACATTGTATAAATATAAGTTTAATTTTGGCATTGACTTGCTCTATATCAAACACAATTAAAGGTACCGTAGTGGATATGGTGTCCGCCTTGCGACCGGAAGTCCACGGATTCGATCCCCACTATAAGAGCGTTTTTTAGATCACGTCCATAGGCACTAGGTACAGGTTCTTGTACAAGGAAACAAACTCGAGAGCGTTTCAAACAAGCTTTAGGCCGTTCATGCATTCGAGCTAAAATAAAAAGGCTTAAAGCGAGTATGCACGATTTTTATGTATATTTAATTGTAATATATTGATAAAAAGATGTTACAATAACACAAAATAGGCAAGAAAAATTATACATTGAAGACGAATTTCATAAAATGCAGCAAAGAAAAGTTAGCGCCCGAGCCGATTGTGACGACGATATTTCGTACATATTTTCCTACAATAACCGAAGCATTCGTCTTTATATTAGGATCGGAGTACGTGTTCGTGTGTTGTATGAATATATATCGTTGCAAGAAATTAAAATTATCCGTAAAACTAAATTTAGATTCACATCGTACATGCATGATATACATGCTGGCTAATTCGACTGACTGACTGTACAGACATTTTCGAGTTCAGATATTATTTCGCATTTTCGACACATGTTCTTCTTAACTTTTATTTTAATTTATATTGAAATATATGTTATTATGTATAGAAAGTTTTTTTTACACATTTTATATAAATTCATCAATATTTTACAAAATCGTGCATACTCGCTTCAAACTAAACACAATTAATGTTTATTCACCTAAGTATGAACTACTTTATTAAACGCAAAATTGTTTTATTGCAACTCTTAACGAAGACAACTTACACCCATTTTACACCCATTTTGTCTGCGATGCCATGGACTATATCACTATATCCACTGTGACACTTGGAATCGTCCACTTACGTATTTCCACTTGTGTTAACGTTCAAATAGTTCTTGGGATGTCCGGTTAGAGCAGTATTTAGTATACGCGCTTCTCACCTAGGCGACTTTGTTCAATCGCCGTTCCCGAAAGCATCTGAGTTTGGTTGGTGGTCACCATACTGTATAGGCTAATCAGGGAATACATGTTCCTCGTTAGCAGGACTTTGGTCAAGATGAGACTTCCTTT
Organism: Dreissena polymorpha; assembly: GCF_020536995.1. Lineage (NCBI taxonomy): Eukaryota > Metazoa > Mollusca > Bivalvia > Myida > Dreissenidae > Dreissena > Dreissena polymorpha. The sequence continues at coordinate 80,615,491 of NC_068365.1, forward strand.
TCACAAAAGTACCATACAAGGGAAACGTGTCCCGGATTAGTTTGTGCAATCCATACGGACTAATCAGGGACGCAACATTTGGTCATGTTTTCCCATAGCGCGACTCAAATGCATATAAAGCATTGGGATCCTTCAATTGATCGTTTTTATAAATTACTCGAATGAATGTGTTTATACAAGTACTAGCAATCAATTAGTAGAAATGAAACGCCGAATATTTCAGCCCCTCACTGCGCTGGTACCTGCAAGTGGGACATGCGCCTACACGTTTAGAGAAGTTTGTTCACACCATTTTCCAATGTTTGAGCAGTTAGACTCATTAAAATTGAGATGCCCAGATTGGCGATGTTCTACATTGACGACATTTTTGTCTCCTGGTATAGAAGCAAAATAGGGATGTTGAAACCACAGAGACGTCCACTGGGAGGGTGATTCCAAGCACAGGGAGGGTGATTCCAAGCATCCGATAGACCTTGTTTAATACCGTCCATAGTTGCCTTTACAAGAACGAACATATTTTTGACGCCACAAATAGAGCTATTTGTCTTTGGAAGTCAGGTCTCAAAATGTGTTCAAACGGAAGTAAGTTCCAAACCGGAGGTTTATCCAAAATTTTTTGGCAATCAATTAGTTATCAGAGATGAAAAGGCGTCGGGAAAATAAAATAATCGTGATTTTAGTTATATTTTACTGTACACGTGTGTCAATACTGTATATTATAAGAGAAACTGATATTTGTACATCCAAATTCTCGAACGTCCTGTAATTAGTCAACAGATTTGTGGAGGGTCTTCCTTTAATAACTTTTTTATCCCGACGTCTGCGATCTTAAAACAAACAAAACCGAGGGAAGCGCAAACACTCTAGAGCCAAGGGGGTAATAATTTAAAAGAAATGTAAATGTAAAGTGGCTTACCGGGTGAAAATATCCGCTACTCCTTCACGAAATTCACTCAAACGACGCCATATTGGAAGTAAGGTCCAACTTACCTCACTTAAACCCGGTCAGCCCCTGTATACGCACGCCCCTTCCCACACCTGATAATAACAGCTACTTGTTTTATTATAATATAAATCTTGCTCAAACTTTCCGATATTCTGCTTGTGAAATGTTAACGTTCGTGTTGTGTTACACGTAATATCATGCATTGTTTAGGTAATTAGTAATTTTCTTTAATACAAGACCACAAAATATATATTACCATTTGATGGCTCTACCTTCACACAAGGCAACCCTGTCATGAAGACCCTTGATAACCACGGCCTTCTCTGCAAGTTCTTGTGTTAGTTCTTCCACGAGTTTGGTAAGATGTGCATCTAAACAAATCAGAAATATAAATGAAACAACTAATTGGCATACTACAACACACGCGCATGTTATTTATCTTTGAATATTTAAGAAATGCTGTATGAAAACCTAATGATGAACTTATATGAAATTGTAATCTTATTGTGCGTCAAAATTATGCACAATTTATACACATTTAGCAATATTCTCTTTTTTAATATTATTCCTGTCAACATAAATTTCGTAATGTCATCATGTGACTTGACATACAAATGTCAAATTACCAACATTTTTCTCAATTGCATGCATATGCAAATAAACGGATTAACTAGTCAAAAACATGTAAGTAAGTATGTCCGCCACTGATATATTTCCAATATGAAGCATAGAAAACGCTTTGAGAATCGCTATACTTCGATGTACATTATAACGGTCACTAGCTTTAAAAGTAATGAGTGCATACAAAATCTGTTAGCTAGATTACCTATGCAAGATTGCATTCAACGATTGTTATATAATTCAATTTAGTTCACGTTATTAGATAATCTGTCTAAAAACAAAGTATTCGTACCATTGAGTTCAAGCCTGTTTAATTGCCTCTGCAAATCGACGATGTCTCCGACATTTGCGTGAACGAGAACAAACAATGAAATGAATACTATTCAAACAGCGCCATTATGTCTCTCTTTTTTGTAACAATCAAAGTGTATTTTCAACGAATATATTTAGCCTACATGCCTCTTGACAAGGCTTAAAGATAAGGCATCTTTCAAAAGTCCTAATATGTTCCGATTTTCATTTGGATAAGCATTTACATATTTGCAGGTTGCATAACAAACGGGCTAATGGACATTCCGTTAAAAGTTTGTCGATAATGTCTTTTTATAGACATTTCCAAAACTTCGCATCGTGGGCTTATTTTTTATTATATGTACATTTTTGTAAATACATTAAATATCAAACAATACCTCCGAGTTTGAATTAATTCCGACTTAGCTTTTTTCAAGACTTCTTTTAGAATAAAATGAAATGGTACACATATTTGTACGATGTTTAAATTTTCCTCTTTGGGTTGTTAGATAAAGCTAAGTAATATTGAATTTATTGAACAAACATAGGATGTATTACAATTTTAAACCTCAAGGAGCCTAACATATAACATCCGGTAGTAGTCCCTTTCGATAAACTAAAAAACGATTAAAGCTCAATCGATTTATTAAGGGATGCTTGAGCTACATGTATGTTAGAAGGACCTCCAATTATTACCGAAGCGACAGAAGTCATTTGGGTAGCCCGACTCCACACCGACGTCCTCTTCCGGGTTATTTTCTATAACGATCGTGACATAGCCCTGTTCCCGCGCTTTATCCGTGCAGTTACTGTGGGTTATAGCGATGCGAGACCCGTTGACAACCAAGGGCTGCTTTGATGTAATTATGTTGGTATGGTTAATAGCTAATAATAGACACAGAGAATAGGTTAAGTCCCAACAGAACGCCATTATGTTGATAGGTCCAATCCGCATCTGTAAAGACGGTCTCAATAATGATAGGCAGTATCCAGGTTAGATGGGTGAGTTCTTGTTTATTTAACAACTGCGTGAAAATCCGATAGCTTTTACCCCTTGCATTGGCATGGGCGAGGACACAGAGGTCAAGAAATAACAAAAATGCTGACAACTCTAAAGGTTTAGCCTGTCCTTCCCTAACGTCTAGTTCTAACAAAGGTTGCCGATTATCTGTTTACCGCGCTGGTATGATAATACATGGATGCTGGACTCGTTCAATAAATGTATGTCATAACAAGTGTTGGAAATACGAATCTTATTTGCATGTAAAACGCGTAAACAAATAAAGGGTTTTAACTAGTGAAAATCAATCTAACAAGACTTTCACGAAATCTTAATGACTGATAACACGTTCTTCATCGTTTGAAAGAAAAACATACGCCTATGACTTTACTTTTCTGTCATGTTCACATGTAATAACGTACCATAAAATGCAAAAACAAAAAAAAGAATTTACCGAAAAGTTGATGTTGCCTTTAGCGGCAAATACAGTTTTATTATGTTGCTTCAAAATAATGTCCAATAAAAGAAATAATCATACTATATGATCCCATGCAAAGTGTTGAGTATTCTCAGCATTTATTGTAAACATTTTCAAGTTGTAAAGACACCGGTTTTGATTCGTGTTTGCAGTTCTGATTTATCTAAATAATGTAAAAAACAAATGTTTCAAGTTACCTACCACTCGAGTCTTCTTGTTTACACTGAATTTAAATTGTTTGATATATATTCTTCAAATAACTATAAGCATGCACCGTGCATTGGAACGATCGAATTTGTTGATAGATTTTGCTGATTATCGATAGAACATAGCCGTTGCCAGTTTTGTCTATGTATTGTGGTGTGAAGCTAGGGCTCATCATCAGTATTCCGTTGCTTACAACATTTGTATGTCTCTAGCGACAATATTTGTTTTGATTACACAGCCGTCCAACAATGTATTAATGTTAATATATAAAGCAGGCTAAATTTTATATGCGACAGTTACAGTACTCAACAGACAGCTAGAGGGATCGGACTTGTTTATTAAAGTTACACTATTTCTGTCCGGTACAGGAGTCCTGGATATATTCGTTTGAATGAATAAAATATATCGTTGTTTACCGTCGTATTCATTAGCAAACAAAATTTCAATGAACAATTCTTCGAGTTGAGTGCGTTTTTGTCCCACCGCATTACGTATCAAACGAACCAAATGAATATCAATGATCATCTAACCGCTCCAACAAATACACTATCTCAACACCTATCACTTAATAAAAGAAACCCCCATCTCGTGTAGTACAAATTGCCCTTACATATTATAACTCTATCTGCATGTTTATTTGTACCCAGGAATACAATAAGTTGATATTTAGTCGGGATGCATTTAGGCTGTATAAGTCGGGTTCAGATCTTATATTTGTGTCGCGTTCTGAGAAAACTGGGCATAATGCATGTACGTAAAGTGTCGTCCCAGATTTGCCTATGCAGTCCGCACAGGCTAATCAGGGACGACACTTTCCGCTTTTATGGTATTTTTCGTTTAAAGGAAGTCCCTTCTTACCGAAAATCTTGTTTCGGCGGAAAGTGTCGTCCCTGATTAGCCTGAGCGGACATCACAGGCTAATCTGGGACGACACTTTACGCACAGGCATTTCGCCCAGTTTTCTCAGAACACGACACATTAAATCACATACGTCATCAATCAAATCATGAACTAACAACTATGATGAGTTGGTATCGCCACGTATTGATAAAAAAACGTATTGAACCAGATCGTGAATTACGGAACTTTTTATTTGGAGAATTTACATTTCAATAACTTTCTCTCCAAAGCATAAAATAATAATTATGTCTTCAAAGTTTTAATTCTATAGAAACAAACACACTAAGGATATTTCGAATAAATAAGAACATCTTGAACGTTTATTAAATTCAGCCTTTCAAGTGACTGTCCCGTATGTTGTTTTAATTCCACAGACGTGTTATAAGTGCACCCGTGAAAGAGGTCCAGCTATTTCCGAAGAGAGAGTCGTCATTCGGGTACTCAAGCTTTACCCAGACCTCGTCGCCCGCGTTAAGTTCCACGACCATCGTAGCGGAGCCCTGGTCACGCATGTGTTCCGCTGAATAGCTGTGGGTTCGAGCTTTTGTCATACCGTTCACAACCAAGCTGGTTTCTATGTGCTTGTGCGGATCATAATCGCTTAGTACGGAAGCCGAGAACATGTTAAGTCCCGGGACAGGGGCGATGAACAGGCCGTGGTTGTTGTGATAAGCCCCGCCGACGTTTGTGGAGACGGTCTCAAAAATGATGGGCTGGCCCTGGGTTAGGTTAGTTCTTGCACATTGACAACGGCATGAAATCCAACAGCTTCCACCTCGCTCATAACCAATCGCTTTTGCATGTGCTCTGAATTTCAGAATAAATATATTATAACAGTCGGAGAGAACAGATATTAACATACGTGTATTCAAATGCATTGGTATAATCATACTACAAAAATTTACTAACTTCTACATCTATATTTCTGCTACAAACATTTTGAGTTATAATATACAATATTCATGAAGTAGTCATTCACTGATCGTCCCAAATCCACAGCAAATTTTACGTCTTTCATAACATCTTGCAAGCTTGTAACATCGCTTTTCAATGCTACAATGTCATCGTTTAACTTTGCAATCGTGTCGTCCTTCGCAGCAAGTTTTTTTTTTCGGCGTAAGCTGCATAAGCCAGCTTTTCACCCTGACTTGACCTTTGTAAGTGTCCAATAAAATTCAAATAAAATTTCCCGCGGCTAGGTACGAATGAATACACTTCATTTATTCCATTGGCTGATTTGAGTATACCACCAGAACATTGGAAACATATCCGCGTCTTTGTAACACTGTTTTGCTGTATGAAACAATTTTATCTCTAATGAAAAGGCTTAATAGATAGAACAGTTTTACACTCAATTCTCGACATCAATACAGTTTGTGCGTACACCTTTTATTTTCAGAGTATTACCAGCGCAAAAGGGTTTATACTTAAAAGGCTATGTTCTCATATTTAGTACTTACTTCCATATTCCTGTCAACATGTTAACATGTAAAAGTATAAAGAGCAGTGGAAGCGAGGCCTCACTTTAAAGAATTGCATTTCAACCCGCGAGATTTCGGGTCAAGTCGCGGACATTCAGAGTTTATATACAGGTCATCACCGGAGTTCGCGGTCAGTAAAATAATCGTTATATAATAAAGACGCTATCCGTGAACTAGGTGACCTGGAATTTTCTTTAGACCAGAAATATGTTAAAAGAAGATATTCAGCAATATAATTATGGTATGTCAATAATAGATTCTTAATGTGTTTTCAACAATACAATGATAAATAATATTTTTTCATAAATTTAACAATAATTATTCCACCATATTGCCTAATGTACTAAAGTGATATTATGAACAGGTAACAGTTTATAGGTGTCTATCGCAACCGTTGATTATTTTTGATGTTTCTACTTCATATACACTTATAGTAATTAATGCAGCATCAACATACTAAAACAATATACCAGAAAGAGAAAAATAATGCATTTGAATATTAACCGTACTTTCGTTTGACAACTGATCATGCGTTTACGAGTTGAACCTAAATTTAGTTTTAGTGCAGATTTGTTCATACGACACAAAGACACAATATTTTTTACGGATCATTTCGGCTTACAGGACTGGGTGGGTCACGTAAGAATATCGAATATAAAATATATTTTTATAAACAACTGGTAGCAAGGTGAGTTGCAGATAATTGATCAGTAACCACATTTTAACTAACTATTTTGACCTGTTAATTCTTTTCAGCTCAATTCAACAGTGCAAAATGCCCATAATATCACTTTAAGCATGAGCACGATGATTCTCGATACTGTTAATAATCGAATCAAATAGCAATGCCCGACAGACCCCTAAAACAGGTTTGTTCTCGTGTGGCCGGTTGACTCATATGTTTAAATTTCACTTCCATTCTTCTTTTGGTTTTCTGTTTTGTATCTATAGGTTTATGACCAGCAATATGTTATAATGTAAAATAAGCCGCGAAAACTCCCCGTAACATCCCGTACTGCGTGTGATGCAGCTAAGAACTGCACAGAAAAAGACATTCGCTATCCTTGATCTCATTCATTAAACTATTTACGCCGTATATCTTTTTTAAAGATATTTCTTGTTACTTCTTCCATGATTGTAGTGTGACGAAAATCTGTGTTAATCAGATTAATGTCCATTCGAGCATACATGTGGAGATAGTAGCAATCTCAGTTTACTAAGAAATTTACTGAGAATGCCTCAGAGAATCTATACTGGACTTAAACAATATGCGAATGTAAAGATCTGTATGCGTCTAGAAATATGAAAGTATTTGCTACTCGTATAAATAAGGCCTTTCAAATAATGTGAATAAAATTCTCACGTATAATGCAATAACCATTTATTATCTTTCATGCGTTGCCGGTGGTAATTTTTATTTAAACTGAAACCGTGAAAAAAATCAGCACATAATATTATAACCTTCTCAAAGTTAATGAAGCACGCCTTACCATTTTGTTCGAGTATTTCTAGTCGCTTCAGTATCGCCTCAATGCCTCTGGCATTTGTATGGGCGAGGCCAAACACCGCAAGAAATAACACGCATCTAAGCAACTCCCTGTTTTAGAATTGTCCATCAAGTCTTTCTCTTAAATATCGCAAAGGTTGTCGTGTTTAAGTCTATCTCGCTGGCATGATAAGAAATTTCTTAAGGTCTCGTTCCATGAATAAATGTCCTGACAAATGTTTGGCTTTCCGCGACACAGACAGGTCGACAATTATCACTACATACTACATTAATGGTAACAAATGTTAATAAAAAATAGCGTGAACAAATTAAGCTTTTTGGTAAAATTCATAAAAAACTATATATTTACCAAATCTTTATTTTAATGATTATTTAGCGTTTGAAAGAAGATATATGATCGTCCTGCTATCATGTGACATTGTTGCATGTTTAATGGTCAAGATTGCCTTTAAATTAGGGATATACAATAACTTAAGTGTGTCAAGTTGTGTTAAGTAGCCCTACAAAAGTAGCCCTCAACTGGGCTCAACCACTGACCCCTGGAGTAAAAGCCTATCGCTTACACCACTCAGCCATCCGTGCTACATACAATGATTGATGTATTTTATACTTTATATAAGCAATCCTCGTAGTATCCCAAAATATAACGACAACAACAGAACTCTCCAAATTATACAATCGTTTCGCAATGCAACGCAAAGATGCATATAATGGATATTTTAGAGCACGGTAAATGTTAAGCATTACTGCTTCTTCACACATATCATAACTACCACGAAAATTTGCGAATCAAGCTACCAAAACGTGGAAAGGCCCCTTTAACCTATTAGACGACGTTCATCTATTGATAAAACGTATGAAACAATAGGGGCCGTCCATAAAGTATGTCACGCTCCAGGTGGGGGGAGGGGGGTGTAAGAAAGTGTGACAGTTTGTGACATGGGGGAGGGGAGGGGTCAGCCATGTGTGATGTCACACATTTATCTAAAAACAAATATTTCTAATTTATTTATTATTTCTTTAGTAGAATTAAAAAAGTGAAACAATTGACTTAGTTTTATGTCAATATTTGACGAATTGCGTATCTCCTGAATGAGTAGTTCGAATTTTTAATAGGCACCTTGGCTGGGCCGGCTTATTCAATAGGCACAACCTCCACGTAGATTTCATTAGTAAATGACAAAATAATTTATTGAACTGTTTCATTTTTTAGTTAGTAGGAGTTGAAAGAAAATCTAAATTATAATTTCGGTTTTATTCGAGGTTAACACATGGATAAATATTTATACTGCCCACCGTAACAACCCTACAGTCATAAAAGCCTGAGGCCAAAGGCTCGTGAACATTTTTGAATTAAACATGTTATTCAATGAACAACTGTGACAACTGTTGACAATTAACTATTCTAGTTTTAAAGTCATTTTAATAATGTTAAAGTTCTTTTAAGTGAAATTTTAATATGGTTTAATAGTGAATTGTGTTTTAGATTAAATTTGAAATAGGTATTAATTTAAAAAAAAACATATATTTGAAAGTGTGAGCTTGTGACGTACTTTAGGGGGTCCAAGATTTTGTGACAATTTGTGACAGAGGGGGGGGGGAGGGGGGGGGAGGGGGGGGAGGGGGGGGGAGGCGGGGGGAGGGGGGGGGGGAGGGGGGGGAGGGGGGGGAGGGGGGGAGGGGGGGGATTTCAAATGGTCAAAAAAGCGTGACATACTTTATGGACGGCCCTATAAACAATTAACAATAATTAAATTGTATCATCATTTTAACTTGTAAGAAGATCCTGCTATATTGTGACATTGTTGCATGTTACAATTAAATTGTCGAAATATACAGATCCTGTCACGACAAATGTTAAAGTTATGTGTATTTGATACTTCATTTTACGCAGGTCTTTTTATATTTACAAGAACAATCGCTCTTTATAGTAAAGTCGCATTTTTTATACAGGAACAATCACTCTTTATAGTAGCCCGCCACATACAATGCATTATTTATTATCTAATAATCGATATTGACGTGTATATATACCGTTAACTTAGTTAAGAATATTCATTGGACTTAATGGAAACCGTAGTACCGACACGCCCTGTTGCATCTAATTGAAGTTTAAACTATGATCTTGCGATGCGTTACATCAACTTCTAGTCGAGTACCTCACCAATACATCGCTAACACATGTGTTTGTGATATTCCTAAGCGAATACAGATCATAAGCAGTTCTATCATTATTACTTTCTTCAGTCGATATACACATACAACAGACAAATAGTAGCACCATCCTGCGTTCTTGTGGTTGCTTAGGTATATGACTACCCCTTGCGTTACAGGTAAGAATGAGGTTTATTGGAACAATGTGTTTAACATGCAGACTAGTTGTGTGACTTTTCATTTACTATTAGTACGTATGCAGGTTATATACGAATATCTGTTGTGTTCAACGTTGTATATTTTGTGTGTTTTGTGAATCACTGGAGGTTTTTATATTTTCAGGTAAGCACTATCATCTTGTTAAATATGTTGCGCTTTTAAGTTCAGAATAAGCAACTCGAGCTTTGAATTATCAATAAGAAAACGACGCACTTTTCTGTAAGCAAAAACTGTTTTTGCTACTTTCACTTTCAGTTTGGTTGTTTACACTTATAACGTTTTGCTAAATTAATTAAATTTAAATTGTGTGGTTTGTTTATTACGGTTAAACGTTTAACTCGTGTGTGTGTGTTGTCCGATGCTTTTAAAAACACATGTTAACCATATTTATTTGAAGATGGTCAATGTTTATGTTTCATTGCTGTTTTACACATTTCTATTTACACGATTGCTCGGTGTTCCACTTTTTTACTCTGAGATCATCGCAGTGCTGTGTGTATAAATACCAAATATTTTATCGTCTGCTTCTCGTACACAAAATCATCGCACCAACCATATTTAAATTGGACGTGGACAGGATAGACAGATGGGCCATGATTGTAACTAGAATAAACGCTGCCTGTACAGAGTTAAATTCATTAAACGCAAACATAGACAAAACGTATAATTGCAAGTTAATTTTTCAAATATGATTGAGTGTAACACACATATTTTAACTCAAAACTGTTTTAGCCATACATAGCATTACTGGTGTAGGCATAGTTTAGGGGCTGATAGTTTTCCCTTGTTTATGCTCTTTAAAAAGGTTAATTTTGTTTTCAACATGAAAAATACTTTTGTATAATTAGTTCTTTATGTGATGCCTGCACTGTTTTAATTAATTTTCAATGTTATACATGCACAACGTAGAATGCATTTAACCCGTTTATACCAATGACTCACCCATCCTTCTAAATTGGATCAATTTATTTCCAAAATTAGGGATGTCTAGTATATTTATTTCTATGTATAGAATATTTCTAACAAAAAAATCTTTAAGCAAACAGCGCAGACCCAGATGAGACGCCGCATCATGCGGCGTCTCATCTGGGTCTACGCTGTTTGCCAAGGCCTTTTTTTCTAGACGCTAGGCATTAATGGGTTAACATCGTATCTGTACGTAAACGCCCGTACTTAAGTGTGCATTGTATATAATGTGTACTCAAATTCTCTGTAAGTGGTGGATTGCTTTCGCATATAAAAAAAACAGTAACTGTATAACAGGATTTTGTAGATAGTGTTTTTTATGACGTTTTTAATTATTTATAGTAAAACTACAACAGTCAAAAACTTAATACAATCAATGTGCATTTCGTACATTAGACGTACGCTATTAAAAGTCTAATACCTGAAAAGTTTGACGTTAATGTAATAAAACTTAATATTTTGCTAAATTCGATTGACATTGCTGAAAAATACTACCAGTGTAAGAAGTTGCTTAATATATTCGCTTAGAGAATTACTTGTTTTACTAAACTTTACATAAGAACATAAAAACCCAATAACTCGTTCATATGACTTTTATTCTTAATTTGGGGAATCGGGAAAACCTTTTTTGGAGAACATTTTATCAAAGAAATAAAGAAGGGAAAACATATCCCACGGTTAACTTATACTTAAGGGAAAAAAATAATTAAAGAAGTGCCTCGCTTTTGGAAACTTGGGCTTTTGCATTTTGCGTTAAGTATCGTCCCAGATTAACCTGTGAAGTCCGAACATGCTTATCAGGGACGGCATTTTCCGCTTTTATGTTATATTTCGTACTTAATGGAAGTCCAGTTTATGCGGAAAGCGTTGTCCCTGATTAGCCTGTGCAGACTACACGAGTTTATATGGGATTACACTTTACGCACCATGCATTAAGCCCAGTGTTCCCAGAGCGAGGCACAACTTTTCTCGTTGGAAGGGGCAAATTATCTCCCCCTACCATAGTCCTATACGAGAACTACAAACAAATACAAGGACATGTTCCCTTTAGTCTATTTACAGCAAATCCATTGAGGTGTTGAGGGCCGCGACCACCAGACGACACGATGGTGCTCCACGACATCAAGCGCGTGCTGCTGGGCCAACTTCCGGCGGAAGAGTTCGTGACCCCATACAGCGCCTCGCTAATGTACTTTATTATCACCATGGCAACCGGCTACTCGCTAAGGTTCATCAACTACAAAATTTCTCCGGAGCCAATCAAGACTTACGTCGGAAGTTTTCTTGCCACGCTTGAAATGTGTGCGTATTTCTTTGAAAACAACTTTATTTTTAAGAACTTTGGAAGCTTTTGGCTTTTCGTCGCAGTAATTGTTGAGTGTCTTATTGCGAATAGAACCTATTTTGGAGCATCGGAAAACCCGTGTCATGCGTTCACGGCGTTGCTAGAACGGCAGATCTCGGTCGTTGACGCGCTTCTACGGATCGGAATCCAAACGCTAGCTGGTCTGGCTTCGTACCGGTTCGCCAAGATGGTCTGGTCCCTGGACATGGTACCCGACCACAGAGAAAGGTACGCTATTGAAGTTAAATGGGGCATTTGCGTGCGATTGTAATACAGATGGTCTTGTAGTTGTCTGAACATATACATATATTTTTATTGTACCCCACTCCAATCACTTACTCAGTACCTTTTAACGATGTTCTGGTTATTTAAAAAAGGAAGGACTCTAAGTGCATTGTAGTGCCATTTATTTGCAATGTCGGCGAGATATTAAAATCTTCCATGCAAACGGCCATGTTTTAAGGGCATTTTAACATATTTTGGCATGTTTTGAAGTTTGGCATTATATGCTTTCTATTGATAAATGTAAAAATGTGCTCTAAAAAGCTCCAGTAAAAAATCAAGAATAAAATTTAAAAAAGAAAAAAAGAAACCCTCAACAGGGCTCGAACCACTGACCGCTGGAGTCCTGGAGTAAAAAGTCTCCGACTTAACCCCGCGGCCATTCTTCCGCAAACAATGGCAGGGGTATTTTATACTATATATAAGCAATCATCGTAGTTTCACAAAATACAGCGACAACAACATAACTTTCCAAACTATTCAATATTTCGCGTTGCAACGTTTTATAATTTTCCGGTTTTTAAATCGTCAAAAGATGCATATAATGCTATATTAGAGCATGGTAAATGTTCAGTATTACTGCTTCCTCACAAATATCATAACTAAATCGAAAATTTGCGAATCTGAAACAACTTTTTTTAAAGTTTGTCAATTTACTAAAACGTGAAAAGGCCCCTTTAAGAGTTACTCATGTCCGCATTCGTGGGAAAATCAGCCCACATCACCAAGCAAATCATCCGCACCAAACAACATCACCCAAAAATTATCCGCATCAAACCACATCCCCCAACAAATACTCCGCATCAATCCACATCACCAAAGAAATCATCCGCACCAAACAACATCGCCCAAAAAATCATCCGCATCAAACCACATCACCCAACAAATCCTCCGCATCAAACCACATCACCAAAGAAATCATCCGCATCAGCCCACATCACTCAAGAAATCCTACGCATCAGCCCACATCAACCAAGAAATCCTCGTATCAAACCACATCAACCAAGAAATCCTACTTATCAAACCACATCAACCAAGAAATCGTCCGTATCAAACCACATCAACCAAGAAATCCTACTTAGTAAACCACATCAACCAAGAAATCATCCGCATCAAACCACATCACACAAGAAATCCTACTTATCAAACCACATCAACCAAGAAATCGTCCGTATCAAACCACATCAACCAAGAAATCCTCCTTATTAAACCACATCAACCAAGAAATCGTCCGTATCAAACCACATCAACCAAGAAATCCTACTTATCAAACCACATCAACCAAGAAATCGTCCGTATCAAACCACATCAACCAAGAAATCCTCCTTATTAAACCACATCAACCAAGAAATCGTCCGTATCAAACCACATCAACCAAGAAATCCTCCTTATCAAACCACATCAACCAAGAAATCGTCCGTATCAAACCACATCAACCAAGAAATCCTACTTATCGAACCACATCAACCAAGAAATCGTCCGTATCAAACCACATCAAACAAGAAATCCTCCTTATTAAACCACATCACTCAAGAAATCCTCGTATCAAACCACATCACACAAGAAATCCTCCGTATCAAAACACATCAACCAAGAAATCATCCGCATCAAACCACATCAACCAAGACATCATCCGCATCAAACCACATCAACCAAGAAATCCTCCGTATCAAACCACATCAACCAAGAAATCCTCGTATCAAACCACATCAACCACGAAATCCTCGTATCAAACCAGATCAACCAAGAAATCCTCCCCATCAGCCCACATTAGCAGAGCACGACTCATTTGTATTAGTATACCTCATATCGGATTTGTTAAGGCGCTGAGTGTAATAATAAATTGGTATTGAAGTACATGTTTCAGGGGCATTGACTCACTTGGAATGGATGCTTAAAAACCTTTAAAGTAATCTCCCTTGAACGAGCTTATATACTACAATACTTGGGTGTCTGTGTGTTTTGACGCCAATAAATGAACACAAAATAAGTCGAAAAAATATACATGGAAAACAATTCACGCATGTTTCTTTCTGTTTTTGAATTTAGAAAAAAAAGTGATCTGCAGTAACTTGAAAATAATGTGTTGTTCCAAGCGGATCGAATGTATACTCAACTCGAGTAAACAATATTGTAAGAGAACATCATGACAACATTGATAAATGTTTCTGATTTCCATAAATATGCGTCTCGTCCTGGGAAATCTGGGCTTAATGCATGTGCGCAAAGTGTCGCCCCAGTTTAGCATGTGCAGTCCGCTAAGTCTTAATATAGACGACATTTTCCACCAAAACGTGATATTTGTCTAGAAGAGACTTCCTCTCAACGGAAAAGTCCATTAAGCTGCACAGGCTATCAGGGACGACACTTAACGCACGTCCATTAAGCTGCACAGGCTATCAGGGACGACACTTAACGCACGTCCATTAAGCTGCACAGGCTATCAGGGACGACACTTAAAGCACATGCATTAAGCCCAAATTTTCCAGGACGAGACGCATATGACTAGCAACAAAACTTTTTTTGAGAATACAGTACACTAAGTCATTGTGTAACCCTCCTTGGTCATTCTTAAACGTACCTTTTCTTTTCGGGATTTAAAGCGATTAGAAATGGCACCCATGCTTTTTATGATTATTTTCGGCATCCTATGTGTGTCTCAAACATTTTGGTGCATTTTTTTTTTGGGGGGGGGGGATGAACGTTTGGATTGCGTTTATTGATGTATATGTCGAAATTTCACTTCCGAAAGTCTGTTGTCCGACTTTGCTTGCCTTTTGGCGAATTTTCCTTGTTTTTAAGTTGCGAAATCATATATGTTTTACTGCATTTATTAAACGAGGACAAATTTATCTTGAAAATGATACCGGTCTTGCACAATTTGATATATCGAAAAACAAGAGAAATGCTTTGAAAGTTTGCGGTTTATAATGGGACCATATGGGAAATGGAATTGGTGTAATTCAACCTTGACCCTTCGCAGGTACCTGGAGACGGCGTGCTCCTCTGACCTGAACGTGACCTTTCTGGTGGGTTTCATTATCGAGCTGGGCGCCACCCTGGTGGACACATGGATGGGGCGACAGACGCTGCTGGCCCAGCCCCTTGTGGACGAGGTGATCAAAATCGCCACCGGCTCGCTGATGATTGTACTGGGTAAGGCGACGTTTTAATCAGCATTGCATTTTCGGCATCCGTATGGCTCAGGCTTTGAATTGTTTAGCCTCGTCGTGGGAAAATTGGGCTTTCTACATGTGCGTTTAGTGTAGTCAATGATTAGCCCGTGAAGTCTGCTCAGGCTTATCAGGGACGACAATTTCCGCCTATACTGGATTTTTGTATGGAAGATACTATCTTTGATCTAAAAATTCCATTAAAGTGGAAAGAGTCGTGCCTGATAAGCCTGTACGGCATGCACATGCTAAGCTTGGACGACACGTTTTTGCATCAATTAAGCCCACTTTTCCCAGAACGCGACTCATTAACGTGTCCTGTCCATGAGCACGGCATACCAGTCATTTGTTTTGATTCCATTTGCATTACAATTGTGTAAGTATGTAACAATCAGACAGAACGAAAACGCTATTAAGTAATGTATATATCATACTATATATATGTACTCTTCAATATGAAATTGGCATAAAACAGTGTTACCAGTGTTGGCTATCTTGTGGTGTGTTTTGTTGTCTAAATGGTTGAGTGACTGTGGGAGATGAAAGCAAATCTGAGTAATGGTTTAATTGGTTTAAATGAAAGTTTGAGATTGCAAAAAGCCGTTATCTGTCGTTTTCCAAACGTATTTCTAATTTGTGAAAGCGATTTGTTTTTACCGCATGAAGGTATACCTTTGTGGAGCTCATAATAACTTAGGCTCGTTTTAGGAAAACTTGGCTAAATGCCTGTACTTTATGTATCGTCCCAGATTTGCTTGTGCAGTCCACAGAGGCAAATCAGGGGCGACACTTCCGCTTACATTGGATTTTTCATTAGAATAGACTTCCTTTAAACAAAACATTCCATTATAGCGGAAAGTGTTGCTCATACTTTGACCTCTGGATTATACAGGCTTATCTAGGACGTAACTTTACGCATATGCATGGCCACCCCACCCATTTCCCTACACCTAGGCTGATTATAAAGATATGCCGCTGACGGCACACCTTCAATTGCAGGTATCAGCATGACCGGCATGTACTTCAACCCGGCGATGGCGTCAGGTCACACGTACGGTTGCCATGGTACCGACGCCTGGGAGCACTTCTTCGTCTACTGGGCGGGACCGTTCCTCGGTTGTTACGTTGCCGTCATGGTGGACAAGGTCATGCACGTTGACGTCAGCGTGCAGTCTGCGGAACTCACGAAGAAGAAGGCTTAAACAATGTAGATTTTTACGAGACTCGCTATTGAAGTTCCGGTGACCGTACTGAAGAATGAATTCTCGTGCTCATTCATTTAGAAATAAGGCGTACGTTTTTTTTTATTAATACATCGTTTATCTAACAGATGAAATGAGCGGATCAAACAACGAGTGCAGAGCTCAATTAATTGTATTAATATATTGTTAGAAAATTGCTTTTACGTTTATATGCGAAACATGAATATCGCCCCATGGGTGCAAAAAGGTACCACGTGACATTGAAATAAGAAAGCACATGGTACCTATTTGCACCAATAGGGCGATATTCAGATATTGACACACGATATGAGATCACTTTAGAGTAAATTAGATTAAAATGTTGCGTATATGATACACGCCTCTGATTTGATGCACAATTTCACAATTGTTGTATTGTCCCCTACCGGCTTCACCGGAAGGGACTTATGGTTTGCGCTCTGTGTGTCCGTCAGGCAGTCAGTCCGTCAGTCTGTGAGTCTGTCACACTTTTCTGGATCCTGCGATAACTTTATAAGTTCTTCATTTTTTCATGAAACTTAAAAACATGGATAGATGGCAATATGGACATTATGCACGTCATTTAATTTTCATTTCCTACATCAAAAATTCTGGTTTCTATGGCAACAAATATATATAAACAGTCTGACAGTGGTGGAGCCGGTAGGGGACATATATTGCTTGGCAATAGTCTTGTTATAAATGGTGTTTTTATTGTATTTTCATTTGGTAATTCCTTATTATGTTTACCTTATTTCTGTGTGCGTCACTCAGAAAGTTTAGTCATAAAAGAGTGACAGCTCTCTTCCATTTATTTCACTTTGTCGTACAATTGCTGATATATATGATCAAATAATGTTCGCGCATGTGCATGGTATATGCTGTAAAAAGTACGAGTCTTCGCTTCTTGTTTTATTATAAAATGCTATACTTTATTATGTCCAGTTTTTACCAGTATTATTATTCGATTTTTTAGGTCTTCGAAACAAGTCGCCTTATTACTTTCCAGAAATGTTTATTTCTGTAACCGTGGATTTTTTATATATTGTTTACCATGTTTATATATGTCATTTTGTAGTGTTTAAAACCGTTTGAATAATTCCAATAAAGTTAATACATCTACACGCGTATTTCGTTATACAACATAACCTTACTCTGGGAAATCGAAGCTTTTTATGTGCGTGAAGTTTCGTCCCAGATTAGCCTGTGCAGTCCATATAGGCTAATAAGAGACGACCCTTTCCGCGGTTATGGTATTTTTTGTTTTAAGGAAGTCTTTTTATAGCGAAATCAAATTTGGCGGAAAGTGTCGTTCCTGCTTAGCCTGTGCAGACTGCAAAGACTAATCTGGGACGAATGCTTTAAGCCAAGTTTTGCAAACGTATTTCGCTTCGTAAAAATTCCGGGTTCCTTTTTTCTTCGGCCTGCCTCAACACGATGAAAATCCCGTGTCTTTAGAAAGAATCAGCCTGACCACTCATTCATAGAGGATTTAAAACTAACCAACATAAAATAGTACACACTATTTTAACAGCGTCGTGCGAAAATGGATCTTAAGTCATATGTGGCCAGTGTAACTCCAGCCTTTCCTGTGCAATCAGGTCAGAAGCTACCATGTCCGATCTGAAGTCACGCATATATGTGTGGTCTCATTAGCGGACAGTTTAACTCCTGACCAGACCGCGTTGATGTGCCGATTGTAGGACATAAGCCCCCCCCCAGGACAACCCCGCCCCCCCCCCCAATGAAAAAAATGAACATTTGGACAATTTCCCCCCAGGTAGGATATAAGCCCCCCAGTGCTTATTTTGCATCTGGACATTTTCCCCCAGTGCTTATTTTAGAAGTGGACATTTGCCCCCCAGTGCTAACATCATATGTTGTTTCCATTAGACTAGTATATCTCTATATTTGGATTCAGTATTACTTCATATCTCATTAATATATAATCATAGAAACTTGGATCATTATAATTTGAAATAAAAAGGTCCAGAAACTCACTTTAATTTCCTAATCTTAGGTAAAACAAACATCTTAAAGAATTTTAATTGTTCTTTAATTAATCAGTCAAAGGGATTATCAGCTTGTTAAAGGTGTGACATGTGGCTTTGATCATATTCTTGTTAATGAAAATTAAATGCTTCTTTATTCAATCAATCAAAAGGATTATAAATAATAATTATCATAATTTAGTACAAACAATGATAATTAAAGTAAACACATATAACAACATTTAAAGGCAATTATTTTTGTAGTTACATTGTTTGAGTGATAATTAACAAAAATTTAGTATATAAGGAACTATCACATTTCAAATGATACATTTCATCGTGATAACCTATCGAAATATTCAGTAGGTGTACGAGTGGCTGCTGGTAAGCCAGACACAGTAAAACGTGCCATTAGACGAATTAAACGTGGAAATACATCACCGGAACCAGCAAAAAATACATCACCGGAACCAGCAAATGTAACAGAAATACCTGAGATTCCTGAAGAGTACACAACCACTGGTGGGGTGGATAATATACCATTCTTACAAACCAGATCAGGAAAATGAAAACAGAATTGTAATATTTGGAACTGAGTTGGGGGGGGGGGGCAAATGTCCAGATGCAAAATAAGCACTGGGGGGCTTATATCCTACCTGTCATTTCTACTGGGGGACAATTGTCCAAATGTTCATTTTTTCATTTGGGGGTTTTGTCCTGGGGGGCTTATGTCTGGATCCCGGATGTGCCGGCTTGTTTGGAGCTGCACTTCCCGCATATGGCATAAGACCCAGTTTGGCATGACGCTGGTCAATTGTTATTACGATAGCCCGGCAACATAGATCTGAACTCATCAAGCATAACTATAACGCAAGGATTATTCCTTAACTTGAACTCAGTTTTGTTCATACACGTTTTGCATACGTATAATGATGATAAAACGGTTTATTCGGTGACATAAGCTTCAATCGATTAGAATCTCTTCAACTTATTTATTCTTCTTTTCATATACTCGTAAAGAAAGGTCAGGGCCAGGTTAATATTTTTTATGCAGTGAAATGATTGTGGATCGTTGAAAATAAAACAACAAGTTGCATGCACTTCCTGGTGATGACATATTTCAAGTTTTAAATTAACCCATTTATTCCTAGCGTCTAGAAAAAAGGTCTTGGCAAACAGCGGAGACCCTGATGAGACGCCGCATGATGCGGCGTCTCATCAGGGTCTGCGCTGTTTGCTTAAAGGAATTTCTGTAAGACATATTCTAAATATAAACATAAGTATACTAGAAATCCTTGATTTTGGAAATAAATTGATCCAATTTAGAAGGATGGGAGAATCCACTAGACATAAATGGGTTAAACACTTGAGAAACGTGGAAGTAGTTCGTTCTACAAACTCATATTATGTCATTCTAATGCTCATGGCTGACCCTCTGATCGACTACAATATACACCCGCGCGGAGGGGACATTGCAATATACACCTGCGCGGAGGGGATATTGTGCGATTTCGTGGACAAAATATTGGGACAAAATTATAAACTAAAATAAATTCTTGTCTTAATTCTTATGTTGGAGAAATAAAGCGTTGTGTCTTCCTTTCGTTCTTCCACAGTTTAACCCTAAGTTAACTTTAGCCCTTTCCATCTCAGAAGCAAATTGAAAATGGCTATGTGCAAACAGCCTAAAACCAGAACAGCCTGCGAGTAACTCGCAGTCTGTTCAGGTTTTATGCTGTTTGCTGCTCATTACTATCTCAGGGTTTGAAATGAAGCATTTACAACTTGAATCTAGTAAGAAAGGTCTTTAATTAAATTTAACTTTCTAAGGGACTAAAATGCATAAAAATACATATCAAAGTGGTAAAGGGTTAAATTATTTGTTTCTTAAAACATCTACAATGCTTTCTTTATAGCCTTGATACTCTCAAAGATTTTATCTTTGAATACTTTTAACACATTCACATCACCATTCTAACCTTATAGATTAACGTAATATTGGACCTCGATTGTGAACATGTAAATTCATTTTGGATCAAAATTACCCAAAAATTCCCGAAAAGCTTGAATTTCGTCCTACTGTATGCCTATATTTATAATGTACACCTTCTGTAAGATCATATGAGCAGGAGACCTAAAAAGACAAGAAAATAACAGCTATAATTTAAAACAAAGTTATTTTATAACCATCGATAACATGATTACTTTCATGGTATTAACAGTATTATCATTAATGTTACCGTACATTTGTTACCGCGCACCACGCTCAACGCTATTGCGCTTTTATCCCATTGTTGACCTTCTTTGGAGTTGCATACGTTCATTGAATAAGCCGTGCTCAGGGCAACTGAATGTTATACATGATGTGCAGTGATAGTCATCCAAGATCACTCTGTGCAGTCGTACAGGCTAATTAGGGACGAAGCTTTATCCTACAGCTAAATGATTTTATAGAACAAAATAGGACTCATACAGAAAAGATAAGGTTTTCTCCACGGATATTTTTATATAAGGTTTATTCTACAGATATTTTTAGAACATGTACATAGGGACTACTTTTTTGGCCTTTCACCCCTGATTGCGTCATTCAGGTCAGTTGGACGAGTTAACGAGTGTGTGTGTGTTCCGATCGATAATTAAGAGGATAATACACGGCTGAGCCGGGCCGAGCAGTGATAATCGGCCCGCAGGAAGCATAACGGCCCGAGGGCTTTAGCGACCTGGGGCAGATTATCACTGCCCGGCCCAGCTCAGCCGGGTATTTAACGTCTATAATATATATCTTACTTTTATACTACATTAAAGATGGGCACAGGTTTTGAGTCATTTAATCATACTATTTTGGTCCTTCACTAAAATTTATGAAGAACCAGCTTTCCGTACTTATATTTTCATTGAATTGATTACGCAATTTATGACGTATCTCATGTGACGTAATTTAAATGACGAAACAAGCTAGATCTTTGGATTTAAGGACAACAACAATTCGGACTTGGATGATTTTTTTTTAACAGTTAAATATTGTTTAAGCATCGAACGATTAGTGTATGTGTTTACGATGGATTATGAATGTGAATAACAGTCATGGGATATATTTTATATAAAACTGGAATGAAACTGGTGAGACTGCATTTTCGATTTCGTTAAAATGTCGAATGTACTCGAATAACGCGATTTATTTTATGCTTTCCGGTGGTTTATAGAGAAATATCAGTGAATTAAAACTGTTATTTCACTGTTTTACACAGTGAAAAATAACAGTGAAAAATATCGATATTTTTCACTGTTTTACTGTGAAATGACGTCATTTTTATGACGAAATGACGTCATAAATCCAGCGAAATTATCCAGTTAAACTCTTTTACAATGTAACTTAACGGTGAAAAAAGCATAAAATAAAAAGAAAATTTGTTGAATTCGATGGAATATCGATTTTATTCACTCGTGATCATAAAAAAATACATATCTTCACTCGTGGCTGCGCCACTCGTGAACATATTATTTTCTATGATCACTCGTGAAATAAAATCGATATTCCATCGAATCCAACAAATATCCTCTATGTTTTGTTGAACAATTGATGGATTAAATTTAAGAAAAGTATCAGTGAATTGTTCTTTAACTGTTCAAAGGAAATCGAGCTTGAGTTAAAAGGGTAATTTCTTTGATGAATAAGTCGTTCCTTTGTCAGTCGATCAAAGAATGTCTATTCACAAAGAATTGCCTGCTTGCATCCAGTGCGTTAAAATGGAAAAATGGATGGCGATGAAGAAATGTGTCCAGAATTTTAACTCGTCATGGAAGCAAATTAAACTTTACGAAAATAAACATGGTTATTAGATGTACACAACTTCACGTAGGTGTCTACACATTTTGTAAATTTCAAAATGGCAGCCATTTTTGTTTTCGGTATTTTACAGTGATGAAACCAGAATTGTAGTTTGAACACACCCGTCCGTGTTCTACTTGAGTGTGTAACATTTGGAACGCTGATTAAATTTGAATCGAGGCGTATAGCGATATATTGTCTTGTTACTCTTCTTTTGCGTGGAATTCTTAAGGACTATTTCGAATTCCGTAAACGGGAAAGATCACAATTAATATTACTACGCAATGTTAGATTCAGTTAATTTAATGTGTTTTTGCTTTTATTTTATAAACTAAAGACTACTATTTTTATTGCATCAGGAATAAATTAACTAAAAAAATATTGTAGGATAAATACAATACTATGTAAGTGTGATTGTGTACTTTAATTTATTCCACTCGTCTCAGAAAGGCTTACACGCCTCGGCAAGCCTCGCCATGTAAACCTTTCTTCACTCGTGGGATAAATTTAAGTACACAATCACACTAACATAGTATTCTCTATTTATCCTACAGCTAAATGATTTTATAGAACTGAAAACGACCCATAAATAAAAGATAAGGTTTTCTCCACGGATATTTTTAGTTCAGGTTTATCCCACATATATTTTTAGAACATGTACATGGGGACTACTTGTTTGGCCTTTCACCCCTGATTGCGTCATTCAGGTAATTGGGTACGCAGTTGTAACGAGTTAACGAATGTGTGTGTTTAAGATGGATTATTTAGAGGATAATACACGGCTTAGCCGGGCCGGGCAGTGATAATCGGCCCGCAGAGAGCATAACAGCCCGAGGGCCGTTTTGCGACCTGGAGCCGATTATCACTGCCCGGCCCGGCTCAGCCGTGTTTTAACGTCTAGATAATATATATCTTACTTTTATACTGAATTAGATATGGGCACAGGTTTTGAGTCATGCTATCATACTATTTTGGTCCTTCACTAAAATTTATGACTAACCAGCTTTCCGTACTTTTATTTTCATTCAATTGATTACGCAATTTATGACGTATCTCATGTGACGTATTTCAATGACGAAACTAGCTAGACGCTTTGGATTTAAGAACAACAATTTTAAGCATCGAACGATTCCAAAATATATGAATGTGAATAACAGTGTTGGGATATAAAACTGTAATGGAGACTGCATTTTCGATTTCGCTAAAATGTCGAATGTACTCGACTAACGCGATGTTTTGTTGAACAATTGATGGATTAAATTTAAGAAAAGTGTCAGTGAATTGTTCTTTAATTTTTGAAGGAAATCGATGTTGAATTAAAAGGGTAATTTCTTTGATGAATAGGTCGTTCCTTTGTTAGTCGATCAAAGAATGTCAATCTTATTCTACAAAGAATTGCCTGCTTACATCAAGTGCTTTTAAATGGAAAAGATGGATGGCGAATACATTCGGCGATGAAGAAATGTGTCCAGAATTTTTACTCGTCATGGAATTGAAATAAACTTTACGAAAATAAGCATGGTTATTACACAACTTCGGTGAGTAGAACAATAACCAGTGGATGTTTTATTTTTTTATGTCAGTAAGTAAAACGTGTGTAAAAAGAAGAGTTTTTATAGACAGTGACTAAAATTAACAATATCGGCTGGGATAAATGCTGAATCATGCTTCATGTAGGTGTCTACACATTTTGTAAATTTCAAAATGGCAGCCATTTTTGTTTTTGGTATTTTAGTTTTTACAGTGGTGAAACAAGAATTGTACTTTGAACACAACCGGCTGTGTTCTACTTGAGTAACATTTGGAACGCTGATTTAATTTGAATCGAGGCGTATAGCCATATTTTGTCTCGTTACTCTTCTTTGCGTGGAATTCTTAAGGACTATTTCAAGTTCCGTAAACGAGAAAGATCACAGTTAATATTACTACGCAATGTTAGATTCAGTAAATCTAATGTGATTTTGCTTTTATTTTATCAATTAAAGCCTACTATTTTGATTGCATCAGGAATAAATGAAATTTAAAAAAAATACTGTAGGATAAATATAATACTATGTAAGTGTGATTGCGTACTTAAATTTATCAGACTCGTCTCAGAAAGGCTTACAAGGCTCGGCAAGCCTCGCCATGTAAACCTTTCTTCACTCGTTGGATAAATTTAAGTACACAATCACCAGCGCCCTAACACTACTTTGGGGGAAGGGGTCCGCAGCCCTTAGGAGGGGGAATTTCGGCGGCAGATTTAATAGATTGAGGGCCCTGATCACACTAACATAGTATTCTCTATTTTCGCCCAGAATGGATTTTCGTTTAGAAGAGACGTCCTTTAAACAAAAATTCCATAAAGGCGAAACATGTGTTATCTGCCCGCACAGGCTAATCTGGGATGATACTTTACCAATATGCATTAAGCCCAGTGATCGCTTTAATAAATTGTTTACTCAACAAAGATTTAAGTCATTTTATCGTACGACTGTGCAGCAATAATACTTGATTGATAAATAATGGTACAAAGTCAGTCTCCTATTTTTGACGGACCGCACGAATCGTGCTAATTATCACTGTTTGTGGATCACAGTTAAATCATATGAGTCGTGTTCTGAGAAAACTAGGCATAATGCATGTGCGTAAAGTGTCGTCCCAGATTAGCCTGTGCAGTCCGCACTGGCTATTCAGGGACAACAATGTCCGCCTAAATTGAATTCTTGCTAAGAAGAGACTTCATTTAAACGAAAAATGTCATAAAAGCGGAAAGTGTCGTCCCTGATTAGCCTGTGCGGACTGCACAAGCTAATCTGGGACGACACTTTACGCACAGGTATTATGCCCAGTTTTCTCAGAAGGCGACTCATATATGAACTGAAATCGACCATAATTAATAACAATAATTCATTAAATACATTTTAGGAATAACTGAATTTTATTTACTATATGGTTTGGATTAATTTGTACACAACGATCATTTATGGTGCTTTTTGCAAAATATACTTTTACATAAAAAGACAGATATGTCACGCACAATTTTTTAACAGAGATACAAGGTATGCAATAATGGCAAAAACAAAACGAGTTTTAACAAAATTGTCCGGTTCAAGTTGGTTATCATCCATAATTTGAACAGCTAATAGTAGTGTTATATATTGTTACTATAATACAAGATACAAAGGGGAACAATAAAATGGAGTGTTCAAACCATTTCAATGTTTACAAGTTCGTTTGGAAGGGGGGGGATATAACATATCTTTTCATGTAAATATGCAATAGTTATACATCGAAATCATAAATCATTTGAGTAATGTGTACACAATACGTAATAAACAATAACTATATACAAAAAATCGCAATTACAATACACATTTTATATATTGTAAGGAAGGCATATTAACAAAATAACAAACATTTTTTTCTAAGATTTATGTCTTTGAGCATCTTCATTAGAGTGTGAAATAACTTGAAGATACCTTACTTGTGATATTTAAGTAGAAACAAGGAACTATTTTTTTGCCGCTGTCTATTATCCTTTGATATTTGTAATACGTACATTAAATCATTCGGATTCATAATTCATAAATTCGGACAAATAAGGAAATGACAAAGGTAAGCTGTATTAATATTCGAAGCCAAACTTCATGGATCTTAAGCTACTTCATTAGTTATATACAATCTTTAATTATACATATTAGCTAAATAAACACCTGCACAATTTATATGCAATTACAAATTTGTGATTTCATTCTGATGACGACGATCCGTCAAAGTATCTGTTTTCTCTCGATCAAATACACGTGATCGATCACAAACTATCACGGATTAAATCCTATCATTCGATCCTGATTAAATATGTTTGTGAGGAGTCCGAATCAATTGTGCAACAGAGCTTGTCGCCAGCGTGAGATTTCGCGTGTCGAAAAATGCGATGTCGTTGTTTTGAAATCGTCTACTAACTGGCGATTTATGAAGAAGATACTCATATTTAAACAAATGGATTTACAATTTAATGGGAACTATGTAAATATATTGTGATAGGACGGGCTATATTTGAAGTAAATCGTTGCATGTTCATCCGATATTGGTTTTCAGACGCATCATACACTTATGCCGCGCTATGAAAAAACGGTGCAGTCCGCACAGGCTAATCAGAGACGACACTTAACGCCTATATGCTGTTTTTGTTTGAAGGTTTTATTTTGTGATCGAAAATCAAGTGTAGGCTAAAAGTGCAGTCCACGCAGCGCACAAGCTAATCTGGGACGACACTTTACGCACATGCATTAAACCCCTTTTTCACACAGCACGGCTCATATACGTAACATCACGCACAATGTAATAACTAACACGTGTATACATCTTAGTGTAACTACTTTTGTTTATATGAGGATAATTCTGCGAGTTCATGTACATTTTATTAACATTTTCTATAGATCTATACGGTACTTTCAACAAACCAGTAAGTGAACAGTGCTATCCTATGTTATAACGTTTGCATGCTAATATATTTATAATGTAGAAATTAACCAACACTTGTTATTCTGTCAATGAAGAAAGGACGTCGTTCGAAAATATGGTTTGATACTGAAGTTGATGAAAAGCTTAAGTTTTATGAAATTTAAATATAAGAGCATATTCGTAATAGCAAATACCGTTTGAAGTGGAATGGACACAATAATCGTCCAAGTCACGACACCACGGGAATATTGATGTATAGTTGTACACGTTTTCAATCTTATTGGTAATCAGCGTAGTCCCAGATGAGACGCCGCATGATGCGGCGTCTCATCAAAGTCTGCGCTGTTTGCTTAAACGAATTTCTGTAAAAAATATTCTATACATAGAAATAAATATACTAGACATTCCTAATTTTGGAAATAAATTGATCCAATTTAGAAGGATGGGAGAGTCCACTAGGCATAAATGGGTTAAGATGATTGAAGTGAATAAACTTCATTCATAGTAACGTATTCTAGAGCTGTATTCTATGTATTGTTTCCTTTTACGTGAACAAAAAGGAAAACATTTTGTAGTGCCACAAATATAATGTACTTATATAAGAACATTAAATCTTTCAGCTAAATGCATTTTCACAACATGTGTTAACCGACATGTACATTTGAATGCGTAGAAATATACATTTGTATTATCAAAGTTTACTTCGTGCACCGACAATTTATGGCTATGCTATTTTAACCCCATATAAATCATACATGAATGCATCTAATATTTATCATTGTATAGTTTGCTATACAAACATCACAATAATATATGCAATCACAAAGTGAACGATGTGTACGGATAAGAAACAAATGGGCGGTTACGGAACGAATGAGCGAACACCGAACAAATGGATACAAAGATATTATTCATAAGATTATATCAAAAATATTATTTTTTATTAGCCTACACATACAATACTTACATTTTCTGCTCTTTAAATTTCCAAAGAAGTCAGCGATACAATTTGAAGCGTCGTTTTAAAGCAGAAGATTGGAATAAAACCGAGGAATATTTAGCAACCAAAATGTTTTCATGACATCTTTTGAGGGTTTGGAGATTGAAGCAGAACTTCAAAGTTCTTTTCGTTGTCTAACTGCAACGGAACAATGCCCTCTCTGACAATGTAAGTTTTTTCAGTTCAGTATGTATGTAAACAGAGTTCGATAATTTGTCCTGAAAATGTCAGCGTTTGCAGAATCCAGCATTCGATCCTGCGAGATACAGTACATTATTCGCAGACAGGATTACGACAAAATATATGTAAGTACGTGTGTATCAGAACCGCTAGTTTTCGTGGAAACTTTCTGTTTTGTGAAATAAAATGGGCCGTGCTCTGTGAAAAAGGTTTTAAATGCATGTGCGTAAAGTGCCGTCCCAGATAAGCCTATGCAGTTCGCACAGGCTAATCAGGGACGTCCCTTTCCGCTGTTATGATATTTTTCCTTCCTAGAAAGTCTCTTTTTAGCAAATATCAAGTTTAGGCAAAATGTGTTGCCCCTGATTAGCCTTTGCGGACTGCACAGGCTAATCTTGGACGACACTTTAAGCACATGCATCAAACTCCTTTTCACAGGGCACGGCCCAAATACATGTACTTTAATCGATACAAATTCAGGGCATCTCATATAGAATAATAACACGTTACTACATGTTTTCTATAACAAAAATACATAAACTTCGTAGTTGAGTCGCGCTCTAGGATTCTGGGCATAATGCATGTGCGTAAAGAGCCGTCCCATGTTAGCCCAAGCAGTCCGCACAGGGTTATCCCGGACGACATTGTACGCACATGCATTACGCCTGGTTTTCCCAAAGCGCGACTCGTATATATAATAATAAAAAATAATGTCAATGAAACAAATGCTGAGTAGTATAAATTATATAAACAAGAGGGCCATAACGCCCTAATCAGTGCTCACCTGAGTCCATAGACATCAAATGTTTTAGACTTGACCTGCTAATCTAGTTTTATAAACCTCTTGACCCTGATTCTTAAAAGTATATTTGAATGTTTCAAATATTGGATTTGAGCTTAATTTTAAGAACACAAATAACTGAACATATTACCTGAAGTATATTGATGTGATTAAACTAGTGTGTTCTCAAGCTTTTTTTCCATATAAATATAAGGTAAACTGCCCCGTCCCCCTGGCAGCCATGTTTTTCAACGGACCGGAATCATTTTCAAACTAAACTCACGCATCTAGAAAACAAATGTTTTGAGCATAGTTCATAAAGACCAAAACTGTGAATTCTAGAGTGTTAACATGTTTTCACTATATACATATAGAGAAAACTACTCCGCCAATGGTGGCCATGTTTTTTTTTCACCAATCTGGGCCATTTTCAAACTCGTCCGAGATATCAATAAAACCAATGTTTTGACCAAGTTTCATGATGATTGCGCAAATATTGGGATTTCTAGAGTGTTTACAAGGCTTCTCTATAGCCAACTAAGGAAAACTGCCCCGTCCACTGGCGGCCGTGTTTTTCAATGGACCGGAACCACTTGAAATCAACCAACATATCATTAAGACAAACATTTTGACAAAGTTACATGAAGATTGGGCATAAAATTCGACTACTACATTGTGTACAATGTTTTTCTTTTTTTGACCTAGTAACCTAGTTTTTGACCCAGCATGACCCAGTTTCGAACTTGATCGAGGTATCATTAGGACAAATCTTCTGACCAAGTTTCATGAAGATCGGACAAGAAATGTGAAATCTAGAGTGTTCACAAACCAAATGCGGAAAGACGGACGGACGACGGACAAAAACCGATCCAAAAGCTCACCTGAGCAATCAGGTGAACTAAAAATACACGTGCAGCTCATGTTAACAGTGTGCGCGCGTTAAATAAACCAACACATGACGGTTACACAAATAGGCGTGAGACGAGCTGTTTATGAAGCAGCGCGAATGTAAAACAAAACTGTACGATATTATACCGTATATTCAATGTGGTAAAACAAAATATGCGACTTTGTTTCAGATACTTAAAATGTGTCAGAAAACATTGCTACAACTATAACTTATATTAAAGATTTAGTTCAGTAAACATCGTTATCCGTTCAATATCATTAGAGTTATAAATTATCGGAAGTGTCACGAATTTCCTTTCAGTTACAGACCACATACTATTTTGGCGTAACTTCTGTTACGTACACCGTGAAATATATTCAAAGGTCTTTTTGTCAATAATAAGAAAAGGATATTTAATAATTTAATTTAACTTATGACAGCTTTAAATCAGTCATAGTGTTTATTTTCAATAATGGCAGTCACATATTATGCACTCCAACAATCAGACCAGCTATTATCACGCGCTCTTTTAATGACAAATTACAGTTCAACGTGGTTAACACATTTCATATAAGCATGATACGGGCTTATATGATATTCATGACCACAAACATGTTAAGCGGTGTTATTGCACTTTTTACCAAAGCTAAAAGAAGTTCCACGACGGTGCATCGCGCAGTAAATTATAGATCGATATGTGTTATTCAGGGAAAAAATGCAATATGCCCATCATTCCACATATAACACAAGACAAAGAAATATGTATCCGGTTGATGATGGGGCATGTTAGATATCTTTACATACATATGGTAAAATACAGATACAGCAACATTTTTTTTGTAATAAAAAACATTTGGAAGCAATGGTAGCAAAAATATCTAACCTTTATCTGTCTTAGACCAGGGATTATTTTGTTCGGATTTTTTTTTAAATTCTAGCTTAATGACATGAAATTACGTATTGAAAGTGCAAATTTAAATTCGAACAGTATTGTTTGAATATATTTAAAATATGTATGTTATATGCCCCAAATAGGATGATGGGAATAATCTCAAAAGATGAGTTAACACAAAAAATGTATTAAATTAAGGTGACTTAATCAATAAAACAGTAATTATATTAATTTTTAAGATGTGAATTGCATTTTCCTAATGAGAAAGCAAAAACTTCAGAAAAACACTTACGTGGGCATGACAAAGTGTTTCATTTAAGTTAAAAGTACATATCAAATATTTATCAATATTAGTGATTTATAGTTCTCGATTGAAAGCACACGCATTAGTTTTATCATAATTTTAGCTATATCATTTTCGCATTTACGATAAAAAAACTTATCAACAAGCAACGGTTGTTAGATATTTGACAAAGCTATTGAACTTAAAACAATCGACCTGTTTATTTATCCATAAAACAATGTAATGCAACACAAATTTAATATAACATACATAATTTAAATTGGTTTGGTTTTCGTAACCCATCAAATCGTGTTTTTTATCCTGTGCATACACATGTTAATTTATAGAGCACATTTGTACTTAAAATCGTCATTTATAATTTCAAGTGTTCCAATTTTCGCTTTATAGCTATATATTTTTCAAGCCGCGATCTTTCAGAATATTTCAAGCTTGTGAATTGTACCGTTAACCTTTTCGGTGCCGGAACCGAATTTTGAAGGCCTTTGCAAACCGTTTGGATCCAGATGAGACGCCACAGAACGTGGCGTCTCATCAGGATCCAAACTGTTTGCTATTCTGATAGTATTCTTTGAAAAAAAAATCGAACAAAATGCTCATTTAGGAATTCAGCAGACGACATTTTAGCAGACGACAAATTTCCCAGTATGCAAAGGGTTAAACTTCTCATTTGTATGTAAAGTACTCCTAATACTCCGCGCGACCTTTTCTTTCATTTGTATAAATATTGTTATCACATAAACCCATCGATTGGTAACTTTTATTTTATACTTTCCGGTGGTTTATAGAGAAATATCAGTGAATTAAAACTGATAATTTCACTGTTTCAAACAATGAAAATTATCAGTGAAAATTATCGATAATTTTCACTGTTTATGTTAAATGACGTCATTTTTTGGACGAAATGACGTCATTTTCCCAACGTAATTCTTTAGTTAAACTCTTTAACAATTTATATAAACTGTGAAATAAAGCATAAAATAAAAAGAAAATTTGTTGGGTTCGGTGGATTATCGATTTTAATTCACTCGTGATCATATAAAATGTATATTTTCACTCGTGGCTGCGCCACTCGTGAAAATATTATTTTCTATGATCACTCGTGAATTAAAATCGATAATCCACCGAATCCATCAAATATCCTCTATATATTGGTATACCGCTGTAACAGAAAAATACAGTAGCTCGATTCAAGTTTGTAAATACTGCATTCAACACTTGAAAAGAACAATTTTGGGTGGTAAATGCGCACACTAAAAGACGATTGTAATTTAGTTAGAGTCTACAAAATCTTTATACAAATCGCTCCATTAAAGTCTTGAACTGGGTGTAAGAAAAGTGCGAATACTTAAAAGGAATTCCTGGACAAATGTGCGCTGTTTGGGGATTCACAACGTGTTTTAATATAAATGACTTTTTGTGGATATTTGACTTGTACTTGTAAAAATAAATTGATGCGGCGTATACGTGAACTATTATCGGTTAATATTTGCGTTGTATGGAAAAGAAACCGTTTTCAGTTAATATAGTAAATACAACGACTTTATGTTAGTGTGAGAATGAACTCTTTTAAACCAAGTACTGGATTTGGACTCAGTGTATTATTGTTTGAAACGTGTACCTGTATGCAGAGCTGCAAATGAATTATAAATAACGCATCAGTGCAGTAACTTAATACTATATGGAATATTAATATTTATGAAATTGTAAACATGTACAACACGATAAGAGACACTTATTTGTGCCTCTTCGTTGTGGAAAAACTTTATCCATTTCTTAATACCAGCCTAATGAACGAAAAACTTTGACGTAAAACAAATCTTGCTTTTGGTCTAAGACACTATCTGTGTTTTATCTTACTGAGATCAGCGTGTCTATTAAAATATTTGCATATAACAGCACACAGATGTGTCGATACGTACCTAAATGACACCGAATTCACCGGCAGTTGGATTTATAAAATATTGGACATTGTTAAGCAAGACAGGAGTTCTTCGACAATAAACCTATTGAAGTTCAAAATTAGTTTAGATTGCTGAAATGTCTAATAAAGGATAAAATTTAAGTCCTATTGTAAGTTATAAAAATATTACGTGTACATCTGTGCTGGTCGTTTTATATAAGGGAGAAGTTTGACCAAGATGAATTAAAAACATATTAAACTTACGTAAGACTGAAGAAGTTACTTCCGTTTCAAATATACACCATGGGTTATTCTCAAACACAATAAAATTATCATAGACGAATTAAAGTTCCAAGACTACTCGCGGATGGATTTAAATAGGAATGTAACTAAGTTTTAGCAGTATATTCCCCATACGCGAACATGTTTGCAGGAGTGGTGACTGGAGACATTCAAAGTCTTTTAGAGGTAACACCGAGCCATTTGTTGGAAACTAACAATTGCATTATCAGTAAATGCTGATTGATTTTAAGTACTGCTCATGCTGCTGTTTATGCTTTTGATACTTCTTCTTTTACAGTTATACCTAAAAGAAAACAAATACGTGAATATTAAATAAAATTACTACTACTACAACCACTACAACTATTACTTCTACTACTACTACTACTACTACTACTACTACTACTACTACTACTACTACTACTACTACTACTACTACTACTACTACTACCACTACCACTACCACTACCACTACCACTACCACACTACCACCACCACCACCACCACCACCACCACCACCACCACCACCACCACCACCACCACCACCACCACCACCACCACCACCACCACCACAACCACCACCACCACCACCACCACCACTACCACCACAAGTACTACTACTACTACAACTAGTACTAACACTATAACTACTATTACAGGCACTGGTTTATTTTTTAATTTTTGAAAATAATAATACAAAAAATGATTAACAAAACAGTCGTTTTTGGAATAGTTTAACATAAATATAATAGAAAAGAGTAAAGTTTGAGTTTTAAATGTTCAAACTTGGCTGACTGGTGACAGACCACCGTGCCACAGACAGCGGGCCACATTGCAATATTAAAGCTTGGAATCCGTGTCATCCCAAGCACATCGAAATGCAACTCAAAAGCACAAAATAGGCCTAAATTCTTGCTTTAGTGTAATACAATCTTTTCACGATCTATTTCTTTTTCAACAGACGATCCAGTCAAACAGACACCTTGGGAGTTCATGGAGTTAAACATTTGGATCAATGGCAATACATCAATGGGTTTATACTGTTTCAATTTTGGCCTACGGATAAATGTCAACATGAAACTTATTATATTTAATATCATATTGACAGCCGATGAGCACACATAGGTTATGCATTGACTGGACGAGGTATGCTCCCACTTTTCAAAGTTAAACGTAATTAGGATAGTCATTTTTATAATCTTTCTTTCTAATATTTCTCGGGGAGTGTGAGGGCGATGGATGGATTGGTCATATTTTGCACCGGATTGGGCATGTGCAACGATGTAAGTTAAGCAAAACTGAGTGAGTGGTATTGTAAGAAATTTAAGGATATGCGTCGCAGTTTGAGTAGAAGCTTCGTAAAAGACACGTTTGAGTAACGGTATTTTGTATCAAAGACTCTTCTTAAAGAAAATCCAGTCTGGGATGAAAATTCACGTCCTTAACTAGCTTGTGCGGACTGCACGGCTAATTTGGAACGAGAACGCGGCTAATTACGGTACCGCTAACATTCTTTGTAGTGCATTTATGTTAAATTATGAAATGCGAGTTACAAACAATTATAAAATATAATTTTATGAGGCGTTGAGGTGTGAAAATCTATGAACACGTTTCCATATCTCCATCCTTAACGGAACTAGGTCGGGAAACGGCTTTTAAATTCTCCGTCGGATTATAAGGGATTACTGATGTAAATGAATTAATTTGTTGAAATGCATCTCGTTATGATGGCACTATTGATCGCAATCTATGATGTATTGACGTGTTCACTGAATCGAATGCAACCAAATGTGTGCAATTTTTTAACTATTCACTGTTCACCTGATCTCTTTCTGTCAGTTTGTATCTTTTTCCTACGTTTTTTTATAGGTCACGTGCGCTATTTAATAGCGGTGATCAAAATGCATTTTTTAATTAATACGTATCGTTGCTTGTCACACTTGCTGGATTCTTTAACATAAGTTTAGGACTAAAACACATTGTATAAACTTATGCATAAATAATGACAAAGATTAATGTGTAATGGCGTGGACTAAAATGAAGGTAGTACTTTCATTAGTACTTTCATCAAATACATTATATTCAATTATATAGATTAAACACGCGATACAGAAATTGTAAAATATGGAGGTTTGAATTAGCATTAGCCTTTCTGTGTTCAGCATTTATTTTTTTAACAATATTTTTATGATTGTCCCTATATTCTCGTCCAGAATGATTTTATATGCAAGAGTTTAATTTTCACTTTATTTTTTGGAGAACGGTTTAATATTTGCGTTGGGCTTTGTATTGTAGAACTAAAAACAGCTACAGATCGTGCCACGGTTTTTGAACATTCTTTTCTAAAAAGCGGATTTAACAGAAGTAAGGACATGGGCGTGTGTAGAGTAAACAATTCTTTAAAATGATCACCGAAAGTTTTAGTTAGTATTTTTATCACATGCCATACCCTGTTTCCCATGTAATATAATCATAACGAATATTTTTATCTTACACATGTGTAATATACTTTTTAAGCGTTTGAATTGGCTTTTTTTCGTTCGATTGACCAATCGCATTTTTTTATTTTGCTGAAATGACGTTGTAACGTCAAATGACGTCACGAAATATAAACAACATTCGAGAGTTATCATTATGTTTGCGTAAATGTTATTTTATTTGCTCATTTAAAAGCATGTGATAAAAAGATCTTACACTCGTTGTCATTTTATACCATATTTTATTAAACTCGTCCAGGAAATTCGTTAATAAAATATGGTATGCTATGACAACTCGTGCCAGATCTATACGTACTTGATCGAATATACGTTTCTGAAAACGAGACATGCACATGTGTCAGCTGTTTATCCGATCATAGTTTTTTGACACCACGTGATGAACGATTAACTTATTTAAGCTGTACAAGGTGGTGGTTTATTACGTTAACGGTTTTGTTGTCTATTTTGCAGACGACAAACAATCTGTCCCGGGTCACAACACGACAACAGAGCGAGGATTCCATCAACAAGCAGCTGGCAGCGTTCGAACGTCTGCTACAGCATTCTATGTCACGATTCTCCAATGAAAGGCTGTATCATCTATTACGTCAAGTCACGCGATGGGCTGACGCAAAAGAAAATGTAGATAAAAGTAAAAATACTACGAAAGCTGCTTTTAAATTGAGATCGGTACACCAACTGAAGGAGATTGTTGGTACCATGAAAAAAGAAAATAAGTCAGCACTGAATCATTCAGAGGAGAATATTTTCAAAACGTTTGAACTGTTTGTCAACGATCTCCTCTATATAAAGGACATGAAGAAATATTTTGATGATGAAATTTTCAGATCTCTTATGCGCTATCACTTTGATGCTTCAAAGACAGAACCATTTGATGATAATGAAAAAGCGTCTCCGAAACCTGAAGACACGGATAGTGGAAATGGCTCAATGGTTGATACGGACAGATCTACCGGTAGAAATTCTATGACAATTCGCGGTAAGAAGCCACAACTAAAAATAAAATCTTCATCAAGTGGTAAAAATGCTGCGGAGAGTTCTAAGGACAAGTACAAGGCTACCGTTGATGAGTTAAAATCGATTCTACATAAGTGGGAGGGCTTACTGACAGAGCACGATCTTG
The DNA here is from genome assembly GCF_020536995.1 of Dreissena polymorpha. NCBI lineage: Eukaryota > Metazoa > Mollusca > Bivalvia > Myida > Dreissenidae > Dreissena > Dreissena polymorpha. Next base: position 80,652,396 of record NC_068365.1, read on the forward strand.
ATCTGAATGTTTTCGATCCTGACAGTTATCACGAACTGATGCAGTTCAGTTATTACTTGCCGTTTGAACCTATTTTGAGGCTAGTCCCGGACATGTTTGCTAAGTGCTATAAATGCATCGAACTTGCAAAAACGTGGTTAAAACTATCTAATGTCGTACTCAAGGACGTTCCTTTGGACGCAGCCGAATTAGAACGTAGTATTGAAGAAGAACAAGATGTGACACCAGATGGTTGGAATGACGATGTTAACACAGATTCTGCAAAGACAGAAGAAGAGTTTTGGGAAGAAGTTAAGAGAGTACAAGGTCAGATTGAATCAGTGACTAAATCTATAACTGATGACGAGGATCTTTTGGAAAAGTACAATGAAGAAATGGACGTGTTGTCTGGGAGGGAAGAACGGTTTTCCTCGGTGACATCTCAAGTTGAAAAGATTGACTCGCTAATCACGCTCGCGGCTGGGGAGTACCAAAAGGCAAAGATTGAACAAAATGCGATGGCAAATAAAATGAAGAATGTTCAAAAAGGAAGTTCGACGTATTCGGAGATGAAATCGAAGCTTCGTCGGCTTGATAGTACGGTAGCGGAAAATCACTGGAAAGTGAAGCGCTTGGAATTTGAAAGAACTTTGGTCAGGGAAGATTTCGTTGTCGAGCTGGATGTACGACCTAGTTTTATACTTTTTATGGGAGACACAAAAGAGAAAATAACTGATCTGAAGAGATTTTTGGAAGTGAAGCGCGAAGAGAAAATTAAGCTGGAAAAGCAGCTCGCCCTTATGAAAACAAACACTGAGCGCATGCGCGAAATCATGCGATCATATCTGGGAAGCGCTTCGTCGAACTTGACTGAGAAATCAGTCTCACGGGAATCGTCATTATCGTCATCTAGATCGGAACAGGAATTTGTTCATCCTCCTAACAAAGATCGTATCGAGGCGGGCGGTGAATTGGGTGGACGGTTTGAAACAATTGAAACGGTAAGAAGTGACTCAAAGCAGGATGGGAAGCGAACGCCTCACACGCATGACAAAAATGTCAAATCCCCTGGGCCTCTAGTTAAGAAACCACAGCTGCAGAAAAGGGACTTACGACCGGCGTCGGAGAAGCATCCTGGTGATGTGCCAAAGACCGGAATGTCTCCCACTGGGCGGGTGGTGCGAGTTGACCCGAAACCAGCATTGAAGTCAACTCCACGTAGGGTGTGGGAAAATGTGTGACACAACAACAATACCAAAGTAGATTATTTAACACTTGGGTCAACATCGATATAAGATAGGCATGCATATATTCTCGATATTGACCAAACATTGGCCACACTAAGGATATAAATCAGCGCAAAAGTCAACACCACGTAGGCGTAGCATAATGTATGACAGAACGATGTATTATGAAATTACAATCATTCTTTAATATAAGGTTAAGCATTACTTAAACGTATATTGTGCCAAATCGAGACATTACTGATTATTGTAAAAAAAAACATACCCATTGTTTAATGATACTAAGAAAACCCTGGTCAGTAAAATACCTAACCTTGATACTTCTTTGTAAATGTGTCACTTTTCAAATCAGCACATGCGTTTACTAGTTCATTTAGATTTTTGCATTCATAACGAAGTTAATTTTGATATAAAGATGGAAAATATTTGACCCAACATTTACAATGTTTATTTTACACACGCTGAACGTTTTGAAAACTGGATAATGTGATTCATTTCAGGTCTGCATTCAATTCGGTGAAAGAAATACTAGGGCCCGTTTTAACCAATGAATTCTTAGACTTCAATTTTAAAATGATGAATTTTCTTCTTTGTTTTTTAAACCTTTAATATACTAAAATTACTTGAATATCAAGTCTACCATGACAGGTAACATCTTTAATTGTGTTTTTTTTTCGTTAAGAACAATATGTTAATGATGAAAGCAGCATTTTAAGCCAGGGCATTTGCACACTCTGGCGTATTTTTTATTGAGTCGAAGACAATTTTTTTTAAGTCTCATGGTTTGGTGGTTACGGACTCAGGTGTTAGATCGTGTCTCGATTTGGATATACTTGGTTGTACTGAAATGTCCTTTTGAAAAGAACGAACAGTGTATATGTTCACACGTAAATGGTACACAAGTACATTAGTTAAAATGATATTTAAAAACTCACGAAGAACTATACTGTTTTGCGTACATATACATATGATATCGTGCTTGTTTATGTGTTTTTTTAACACTGAAGTTGTTAAAAATTACAGTCTTAATTTATCCATTACATGTTTAAATGGATTTTTCTTATTCGAGTAATAGATATTAAAAATTGACAAAATTTAAAAAAAGTAGTTTCAGATTCGCAAGTTTTCGTTTTAGTTATGATCTTTGTGAGTAAATTGTAATACTGAGCATTTGCCATGCTCTAAAATATCAATTATATGCACCTTTTGACGATTTTAAAACCTGAAATTTATAAAGCGTTGCAATGCGAAACGATTGAATACTTTAGAAAGTTCTGTTGTTGTCGTTATATTTTGTGAAAATACGAGGATTTGCTTTTATAAAGTAAAAAATACATCACTCATTGTATGAGCACGGGTGGCCGAGTGGTCTGAGTGGAAGACTTTTTACTCCATGGGTCAGTGGCTCGAGCCCAGTTGAGGGTTACTTTTTTATATTTTTTGTATTGCATGCTTGTTTTCTTACTAGATATGTGTAGGTCTAATGTTTAAATTTATCAATATAAAGCATTTAATACAAGCAAAGATCTGTGAAAATGCCCCTTTAAAAATTACTTGTAATGTTGCATTATGTTTTGATATATGCACAATTTTCACTTGTAATTTGCATGGAATTTGAGTTTGTGTAGCGTTATCACGATTCCATTCATGGAAATTTTATACTAAATTTGCACACGTGTTACTTACAATTCTAATGGGTGATTAATTATTTAATGTATAAAAACATGTTTTTTCATAATATAATTTTTGGCTCTAGATCTACTTTATAAGCAGTGCATATACCCTTTTAAATTACCAAGTGAATTATCTCAGACATAATGCAGCATTATTTCTGAATAAAATATTGAATAAAATATTGGTCACTTTAGGCGATACATTTTAATGCAACATTGAACTCCCCATATGTGTCGTGTTCTGAGAAAACTGGGCATAATGCGTGTGCGTAAAGTGTCATCCCAGATAAGCCTGTGCGGTCCGCACAGGCTATTCAGGGACGACACTACCGCATAAACTGGATTTTCGCTAAGAAGGGACATCATTTAAACGAAAATTCCATAAAAGCGGAAATTGTCGTCCCTGATTAGCCTGTGCGAAGTGCACAGGCTAATCTGGGATGACAATTTACGCACAAGCATTAGGCCAAATGTTCTCAGATCAATACACATATAACGAGGGAGTCATACATATCCTGCGTTAAAAGAGATTTATCGCAGGCAAAACAGCTTTTCCCTACTGGGTTAATGTTGGTGGAGTAAATACAGGATCTCCATTACTTTCATCAACCCGGCTTAAGTACTTAGTTTTGATGACAGAGCCAAGATTATAGAGTTCAATTATATATGTTAACATAACAACCGGACATTTGGCTTAAAATCCATAAATAACAAGCATACACTTGTACTCCACCTTATATCGTTCTATACATGGACTGAATTGTAACATACTTGCTTAGGAACTTTTTGAAATCATGAAGCATCCAGATGAAAGTTTTTAATTATTTCCTATTGCAATGATACATATTTTCCAACGAAACGCACTGAAGTATCGGTAATGTGCATATTACACATTAAGCCGACATGCACATACTTGTAATACGTTACAGCAAACTAACTCGTGTACTTGTTTAGTTGTCGAATCCAGATTTACATGTTCACTTATTTCTGTAACCATAGCAACTGCAAATTTTGTCTGACGGAAAAACTGAAATAACGGGTATATTCCAATTTTGATCCACTGTCAACAAACGAAGTTTCATCAAACTAGCTCAAGTGCGGTTTTAGTTATCGTAGGATTCATATACGTACAGTAAGACGGACAAACGGCAGGTGTGAGGCTACTAAGAGTCCCCACCGGTTTGACCAATGAAGGACAAATAATCATATCGCCTCTCCTAGGAATTTTTATTTTTACATTCCTTCATTTAAGATAAATCGATTCCCTCCATAGAAATTTCGGACGTCATTAGCAAGAATGGTTAAGGTGTATGATATCTTAAGCATGAACGGTTATGGAGTATGACGTCATTAGCATGACCTGTTATGGTGTATGATGTCATTAGCATGAACGGTTATGGTGTATAATGTTAATAGCATGAACTGTTATGGTGTATGATGTCATTAGCATGAACGGTTCTCTAATTTTTAACATTTTGCTTTCACATACAATGTCTTTTTCTTAATACATTGTTTCAACATGTTTAAACAACTTTGGTTCCAACCATACATATAAACTTGTTTAAACTCGAATGATTATTCAAATGTTTTGTGTTTAAAATGCAAATACCGCCACTATGTTTTGTAAATATACTACTGAGGAAAGGAACCATACTAGCCTAGCTATCGTTCCAATCCTATAAACATTAGATGCGTGTAAATTATGTTGTATTACACATTATTGAATACATATGCTTAAACCAACGGTTATGATGTATGCTGTCATGAGCATGAACGGTTATGGTGTATGATGTCATTAGCATCAACGGTTATGGTGAATGATGTCATAAGCATGAACGGTTGTGGTGTATGATGTCATAAGCATGAACTGTTATGGTGCATGATGTCATTAGGTTGAACGGATATGGTGTATGATGTCATTAGCATGAACTGTTATGGTGTATGATGTCATAAGCATGAACTGTTATGGTGTATGATGTCATAAGCATGAACTGTTATGGTGTATGATGTCATAAGCATGAACTGTTATGGTGTATGATGTCATTAGGTTGAACGGATATGGTGTATGATGTCATTAGCATGAACGGTTATGGTGTATGATGTCATAAGCATGAACGGTTTTGGTTATGATGTCATAAGCATGATCTGTTATGGTGTATGATGTCATAAGCATGAACAATTATGGTGTATGATGTAATTAGCATAAAAGGTTGAAGTGTAGGTTGCCATAAGCATCAACGGTTACGGTGTATGATGTCATAAGCCTGAACTGTTATGGTGTATGATGCCATTACATGTAGCGTGAACGGTTATGGTGTATGATGTCATAAGAATGAATGGTTATGGTGTATGATGTCAAAAGCATGAACTGTTATGGTGTATGATGTCATTAGCATGAATGGTTATGGTGTATGATGTCATTAGCATGAACTGTTGTGGTTTATGATGTCATAAGCATGAACTGTTATGTTGTATGATGTCATTAGCATGAATGGTTATGGTGTATGATGTCATTAGCATGAACTGTTTTGGTGTATGATGTCATAAGCATGAACTGTTATGGTGTATGATGTCATTAGCATGAATGGTTATAGTGTGTGATGTCATAAGAATGAACTGTTATGGTGTATGATGTCATGTAAAAAGGTTTAAGTGTAGGTTGTTATAAGAATGAATCTTTATGGTTAATGGTGTCATGTGCATGAGCCTTTATGGTAAATGGTGTCTTTAGCTTGAACGGTTGAGGTGTTTTATGCCATTAGCATGAATGCCTGAAGTGTATGAACGGTTGATGTAAGTTATGTCATTAGCACGAACGTGTGAAGTGTATAAATTCATAAATTAGCATGAACAGCTGAGATATTATGTTATTGGCATGAGCGGTTGAGGTGTATGCTTTCGCAGGAACAGTTGTGGTGTATGATGTCTTTTACATGAACGGTTACTGTGTCTGATGTCATAAGCATGAACGGTTGATGTGTATAAAATCATTATTAATCGGCTTCAATATTGATTGAAGCATTTTCTGAAAAGAAACCTGTACTTATATGTGTTTGGTGTACTGTAAGGCTTTTCTGTTTAATATATTTCACCTCAGCAACCTAATTAAATACAATCACCTACGAGCCCTTTTCAAAATTATGTTCCTTTTAAAAACGTGGAATTGGAAGGCTGAACTCGGTTGCAACATTTATTAAAAATATATCGTCCCATAGCGTTTCAGTAGCATAATTAAGCATTAAAGCCTTACGTTTAGGCGGAACGTGACGTACCTGATTTAATAGCCTTAACGACACTTTACGGACATTCATTCATGTTACGGTAAGGATTGCAAATTTGTACAATTTATACAGCATCATTTACCCATTTACACACATAAAAAAACGTTCCTTAAACCCTTTACCACTAAGATACGTATTTCGACGCATTTGTAGTCCCTTCGAAAATTGAATTTAATAAAAGACCTTTCTTACTAGATTCAAGTTTTGAAGGCTTCATTGCCAACCCTTAGATACTGATGAGCAGCAAACAGCATAAAACCCGAATAGACTGCGAGTTACTCGCAGGCTGTTCTGGTTTTATGCTGTTTGCACATAGCCATTTTCACTTTGCCTCTGATTTTGAAAAGGGTTAAATCTCTTAAGTTTTTCTCTTTCAGTCTGAGTTATTTCCGTACCGCAAATTTAATGAAAGTCGTATTTGATTTGATGATAAAGAACATGCTGTTTTCATGATAAAGAACATGCTGTTTTCATGATAAAGAACATGCTGTTTTCATGATAAAGAACATGCTGTTTTCATGATAAAGAACATGTTGTTTTCATGATGAAGAACATGCTTTTTTCATGATAAAGAACATGCTGTTTTCATGATAAAGAACATGCTGTTTTCATGATAAAGAACATGCTGTTTTCATGATAAAGAACATGCTGTTTTCATGATAAAGAACATGCTGTTTTCATGATAAAGAACATGCTGTTTTCATGATAAAGAACATGCTGTTTTCATGATAAAGAACATGCTGTTTTCATGATAAAGAACATGCTGTTTTCATGATAAAGAACATGCTGTTTTCATGATAAAGAACATGCTGTTTTCATGATAAAGAACATGCTGTATTCATGATAAAGAACATGCTGTTTTCATGATAAAGAACACGCTGTTTCCATGATAAAGAACACGCTGTTTCCATGATAAAGAACATGCTGTTTCCATGATAAAGAACATGCTGTTTTCATGATAAAGAACATGCTGTTTCCATGATAAAGAACATGCTGTTTCCATGATAAAGAACATGCTGTTTCCATGATAAAGAACATGCTGTTTCCATGATAAAGAACATGCTGTTTTCATGATAAAGAACATGCTGTTTCCATGATAAAGAACATGCTGTTTTCATGATAAAGAACATGCTGTTTTCATGATAAAGAACATGCTGTTTCCATGATAAAGAACATGCTGTTTTCATGATAAAGAACATGCTGTTTTCATGATAAAGAACATGCTGTTTTCATGATAAAGAACATGCTGTTTTCATGATAAAGAACATGCTGTTTTCATGATAAAGAACATGCTGTTTTCATGATAAAGAACATGCTGTTTTCATGATAAAGAACATGCTGTTTTCATGATAAAGAACATGCTGTTTTCATGATAAAGAACATGCTGTTTTCATGATAAAGAACATGCTGTTTCCATGATAAAGAACATGCTGTTTTCATGATAAAGAACATGCTGTTTTCATGATAAAGAACATGCTGTTTTCGCATTAAGAGTGGTTATAATAGCGGAAACGTTGGACATTATTTGTATATCTTATCCACGCACTTAATATCATAGTCGCAATTTATTAATGCAACACGACGTGTGTAGTACGTTTAATGTTAATATTTCTTTTTGTAGAATACGCTTTTATTAGTCATGAATTGAAAGGAAATCAGAACAGCATGACAGCAATCAAAATCAACTGGGCTGAATGCATTCAATGTCAACACCGCAAGAGTCGAGAGTGTGATTGTTAAATTCTTCTTCCTATGATTGTTGATGATGACACTGATGATGATGATGGTGGTTGTGATGCTGCTTATACAACTGACCACAATGACGACGACTTTGATGGAGAAGAAGAAGAAACAGATGATGAAGAAGAAGAAGAAAATGATGAAGAAGAAGGAGAAGAAGAAGAAGAAGACGAAGAAGAAGAAGAAGATGATGATGATGATGATGATGATGATGATGATGATGATGATGATGATGATGATGATGATGATGACGATGACGATGATGATGACGATGACGATGACGACGACTACGACAGCGACGACGACGTTGATGTTGTTGTTGATGATGATGATGATGATGATGATGATGATGATGATGATGATGATGATGATGACGATGACGATGATGATGATGACGATGACGATGATGATGACGATGACGATGACGACGACTACGACAGCGACGACGACGTTGATGTTGTTGTTGATGATGATGATGATGATGATGATGATGATGATGATGATGATGATTTTATTTATTTATAATTCAATCTTTCCTCTGATGATGCAAGCCACCGATTCACTTTCTAAATTCAATTATACACACTCCATTAGTGCACTTTAATGTCATTTTGATGACGACCGTGCAGCAAAAACTTCAAAACCACAAACTGACAACAGGCGCCCATTTATTGCAATAAAATCTTTACGTCCCATTTCCGCTTCGTTCAAATTTCAACACAGATGAGCACGTCTTACTGACGTTGTAAATAGCGGCAAGTTTGTTTGTTTAATAGAGTTGTCAACCGTGTACATGAACGTAGTTGAATTTATGAGTGTGCACCTTATCTAATAGAACCTACAGCGGGCGTGTGTTCATATTTAGTATTGTGGTGGACTAAATATATTTATGGAACGTGTGGACAAAATACATTCACTAAGATATTAACCTAAAAGGTAACTTATTTTGCTACGAACTGCATTTCTTTTATTTTTAAATACGTGTATGAACTGAATAACATCTCTATATTGTTATTCAACGTGTGTTTATTTGTTTTTTATTAAATGCGTTTAACATAGCGTTTTGAAACTGCAATAAACTGCAATATTGTTTTTCTGTAATAATTTTTGTGCTACACGCTCGAAATGATCGGTTTTAAGGGATGTTTCTAAAATCATCTGTTTAAAGTTGTTGATCGCTTACATATGCTTTACGCATTTTTATAGTGGGCATGATGCAATCTTACAATATTTGCCGCGATCTGGGAAAACTGGGGTCCATGCATGAGGGAAAAGTGTCCTACCAATTTAACCTGTGCAAACCCCACACGGCTACACTGTTAGGATTGCAGCTTATAAAACGTGTGACTGTGTCGCCACTGTTAACGCTTGATGCGCACGAACACAATTTAACATCTTGATTGATAACATGCCTCATAACTTCCATGACAAATGACAGAAATGCAGAGATTAATTTTAAACGTTTTTCGGAAAATCTCACATAGCAACGTTGTTTGCTTTTTTATCTTTGTAAGTTTTATCGTTGGTTTCAAAAATTACATATTTCTTTGCGCCTTGATTATGTGTTTCTGTTCATGACTTCAAGAAAATAAGGCGTGAAACAACATAAACAGAGTATCGTTAACGGAGTGCGTTTAAATGATATTTTTTGCTCTGTATCTGTTTCTTAAATGTGAGTAATTCGTGTTTTAGTATCCATTTTCAAACACGTACATTCTTGCATTTATACGAGTATTTTAGTATCTATATGAAAACAACAATGTATAAAGATTATCAGGTTTCAATGTATGAATATTATTGTAATATCGTCTTTGCAATTAATTTTTATAAATATGACAGTGTTGAACATGTGCTGCATATGACACAAAATACCGAAATTGTAGTGTATGATAATAGATAGATACGTTTTTGACGATTAATTTATGGAAAATATGAACCAATAACTAGTAATGTCGACACGCCATTGAACATTTCGTTGCTGTTGTTTGTCAAAGGGGAAACATATCTCAATCCTGGTACATATTAAACACTGACCCTATAATCGTGAACTTCAAATAGCAATAAAATTAAATTATAATTTATAAATTTACAACCTCCGATGAACATCAAACTAAAGCCTCTGTCAATTTATCATTATTAACCTTATCCTCTTTCCAAACATTGTTATCAGGTCATAAAAGCACGTCTATCTAGTTGGCTCTGAAATAATTTTGTTAAGATTTTTACAGCATTTTGTTTGTGGGGTTGTGCATTCATTCCCATAATAAGTTAAGCCGTCACTTAAAACTAAATGGTGACAAATAACCATATTGTTCTTAAACCGTTGACCTGGGCAATTTTTACGCGTAAGTCAGTATTTGCCGCAATTTTCGTAGTTCTGAAAAAAAAAACAATGAAGAAAAAGACTCAGTCGACGTTTTGATTTTTATAGAGCGTGTACATGTATATTGTACATGTATTCAAAAAATTCGTATTACATTGACCCGAGAACAATTTGCGTGCATGTCAGTGTATATTAGTCGCAATTTCCGTTGTTCTTAAAAAAAGATGAAAACAATGCATAGTCAAATTATGTCATAGAGCATTTTCATGTACTTGGTTTACATGTCCTAATTACCATTTCAATTATTATAACCGTTTGGGCGTCCGTTTCTGTACAAGTGTAAGTGACAACCAAATATAAGCCTCGCTCTGGGAAAACAGGGATACACGAATGTGTATCGAATGTGAGAAAACTGGGCATAATGCATGTGCGTAAAGTGTCGTTCCAAATTAGCCCGTGCAGTCCGCACAGACTAATCAGGGACGACACTTTCCGCTGTCATGATATTTTTCGTTTAAATGAAGCCTCTTCTTAGCAAAAAACCAATTTAGGCGGAAAGTGTCGTCCCTGATTAGCCTGTGCGGACTGCACGGGCCAATATGGGACGACACTTTACACACATGCATTATGCCCAGTTTTCTCAGAATACGACCCATATAGTTCCAATAATGTATTGATCAAACACTTTTGTTGCGGTTATCCTCCCCGAAAATCGTCATACTTGGTTAACACGAATGGTCTGAGCGAGCAATTCCAATGTATTAGATATGCAAATATAGGTTTGGCTCACGCCTACACGATTTACTACTAAATAATTGTTCTTTTCATGGTGATAAGACATCTAAGGGAACTCTCAAGTTTTATCCGTTTTATAACGATTCCGCCATGTGTCCGTGTCTATACAAAAGCCGGTGTAAACTCCTTTAGTAGAGATAGAATCGTTATATAAAAGCTTATTAAAGTGCCTTGTTCACAGATTTGCGTATGTTTGAAAAACGTAATTAAATATGTTAACATTTAAATCTATAATGTCTTTAATAGTCGTCGATCATTGTAAAAGCAAGAAAAATGTTGACTAAACAAATTGCCTTAAACGAGGTTCGAACTCTTAACTGATTGAAGCAAAGACCAGCGCACTGCCACTGCGCCACGCACGCTTTTCTATTTGGACCGAGCCCTGTGAAAAGGGGTTTAATGCATATACGTAAAGTGCCGTCCCAGATTATCATGTACAGTCCGCAAAGGCTTATTCGGGACGACACGTTCCGCCTCAACTGGATTTTCGCTAAGAAGAGACTTTCTTGAGACGAAAAATATCATAAAAGCGGAAAATGTCGTCTTTGATTAGTCTATGCGAACTGGTGACTTTTTATCTTTTTTAGGTATTTAGAGAATGAAGTTATAGAGCATTTTTTTTTAAGAAATTTCACTTTCATTGACTATACTCAGTGACTGATCAAAATAATGATGGGTGCGAACGAACCCAGGGCATCCCCCCTGGCTACGGGTATGCGAGAATAAGGTGAAACGCTTCATATAGCCTGTTCCCAACTATGCACCCGGTTCATTGCCCGATTAAATGGCTACGCATATCAACTAAATGTATTCATTTTTGCGACAGTGTTTTTTAAACGCCGCGTAATTGAAATACATCAATAAAATTGACGATGATATAGTGAGTTTATGATAGTGTATAACATGGGATAATTCAAACATGGTGTCGTTAAAATGTTAGAGCACTCAAATTTGATCATAAAATATGTCTCTAAAGCACAACAATAAAATCGCTTTTGATTTAGAAGATTCTTATGACATTGGTATGAAATAATGGTGTTTATAAGCTTATTCACATAACCCGGTGTTCAGCTCCCGATATTTCAACCATCACACAGCGTCGTTCGGAAGACGATCGTAATTTGTTACACTGACATTTTATACATAAATGGACAATAAGTCAGTTTGTAGCCCACATTTGCACCCTGCTGTGTAGCAACTTTGGTGGTTATTTATGACCAACAAGATACATCATGGTGTGACTTTTAAATACTGCGGTGAAAGCTGTATACGATGCAAATTGCAACGTTTTTGCGGAGTCTGCAATGACAGAGTTTCGTATTAATTAACGCATTGTGGATATTAACTTATACAAACTCGTGTTATGAATAAAAGGCGTATACTAACAGATGTATTTGTAAAAACTTCTTAAAAGTTATATCTTAGTTTATATATTATTAAGAGGAGAATACACTTAACTGCGAGAAGTGCGTTAGTGACTGATATTACAAAGTTGAGCATTGTTTAGTTGAAACAAGAGTTAACATGACAGAAGGAAGACATTCATCAGGTAAGATAGATTTCGAAAACCATTTATTCTGAGCGATCAATTTTAGGTTGAATGATGAAAAAGAATATCGCTGAGAAATGCGTATTATAAAATACAAATGATGTCGTGTTCTGAGAAAACTGGGCATAATGCATGTGCGTAAAGTGTCGTCCCAGATAAGCCTGTGCAGTCCGCACAGGCAAATCAGGGACGTCACTTTCCGCTTGTATAGTATTTTTAGATTCAAGGAAGTCCCTCCTTACCGAAAATCAAGTTGAGGCGGAAAGTGTCGTCCCTGATTAGCCTGTGCGCACTGCACAGGCTAATCTGGGACGACATTTTACGCACATGCGTTATGGCCAGTTTTCTCAGAACGCGACTCAAATGATTTCGCTGTCTGATTTCATCAGATAAATCATGTTGTTTTTTTTTGGTAAACACTAATTGGACTTTTTACTAATCCTATCGTATTGTGATTCAACAAAGTATAATAGAAGAAAAGATATTATGCAGATTATCACACACGGCGCCGTGAACGCCGTCAATTAGAAAAGAAAATGTATTATAAAGAAGATAATTCAAAAATAATATTGTGTAAATAACATATAAAGCTCCGCTTTTTTTGCTATCCTTTCTTAAACAAACAAAAACACGTTCATCAATATATCATATCGCAAAAATTACGGAATGTTTTTCTAATAAACTGTAATGACTTCTTCACAGTTTAGCAAAATCACAATTATCAAAGTACGTGTAATATATTCAAACCGGAAGGTATGAATTGAACTCTAACAAATCAAAATACCACTTTTTACAAAGAGAAAAAATAATGTTTAGTTTATAAATATTCATCGATGGAAACAATTAAAATAATAAAGGGTGTGTAACTTTTTTCATCGATAATTTAGCAAAAACGTGTTTTACTGATATAGCGTTTTCGCTACAAACTCAATCATCTAGGCGACCCGTGTTCAATCCCCGTATCTGGAAGCATGTGGCTGGTTAGTTGTAACCCGAATTGAATAAACTAGTTTATTTTTACTTTAGCATGTTAAGCTCATTGATATTAACATACATGTTTAAGTACATAAACACATACATCATTTTGAAGAGCAATCATTTAAATTACACAGGAAATAAACATGTATTCGTGATGGCAAACAATCTGGGTCCCTTCATAATGCAGTCTCGGTCCCGGATGGATCTTATATAAACTTCGAACTGCACAAACACACTCACACACAAACACACACACACACGCACGCGTACGCACACACACACACACACACACACACACGCACACACACGCACACACAAACGCACAAACGTACGCACAGACACACGCACGCACACAGCCATGTGCGGATTATCTTATTAACTGATACACAATCAGTTGGTGCATGTTACAAAGGACGAATGTGCGTTATGATAAGATGTGAGTTTTATCACGGTGCCTATACCACGTGACTCTTTAAGATCTGTGTTGGGAGAATAAAGCGCAACCCAGTTAACATTTTTAATGATGTCTTTTTGACGATGCTGGAACAGCAGCGTCCAAGGTTTGATAACCAGTAAATGGCGACCTATGTAAAAGACCGAGCCAGTCCGATTGAGATAACTCGATTTTTCAGTTACTTCCCTTGGCATTCGCCACTGCGTAGGAGATTGCTCGTTGATTTTCATTGATAACATTCTCCTAGCATTCTCCTAGCTTGATAGCAGAGTCGTCGTTCGTGTTGATAAAGGTAAATATTAATAGAACAGCATATCCTGGGGAAACAGATTCAATAAGTGTATCAGAACGTTAATTTCAAATTAGTAATTTTACAACCATTTTATTTTTATGGACCAATGAAACAACTATATATTTTCTCTATTTTGTTTGATATTTTTTCTCGATTTAGTAAATAAATTGCGAATAAAAACATGTAAAATTAACTTTTTACGTGATCACAAAACTAAAGAATGCGAACGATTTCGAACCTGCAAATTGTAAACGCTGCACTGCTATGATATATATAGATAAAACAACATTTCTTTGCGTAATTGTCCGTCCCGCTAGCGCAATGGTAAGGACGTTCGCTTTTTCACCTTTACGACACCGGTTCGATTCCCGCTTCCGGCGCAATGTTATATTTTGTATGTTTTGTGGTCACCATTCATGACAGTTGTTTTTTTTTCCGGAAAATCTCATCCCCCCCGCAGCATTTGACCATATAAAAAATTAAAAAGTATTTCAGTTAAAAAAAAATAGCTGGAAATTGCAATATTTGTTCTCGATTTAGTAAATAAATTGCGAATAAAAACAAGTAAAATAAACTTTTTACGTGATCACAAAACTAAAGAATGCGAACGATTTCGAACCTGCAAATTGTAAACGCTGCACTGCTATGATATATATAGGTAAAACAACATTTCTTTGCGTAATTGTCCGTCCCGCTAGCTCAGTGGTAAGGACGTTCGCTTTTTCACCTTTACGACACCGGTTCGATTCCCGCTCCCGGCGCAATGTTATATTTTGTATGTTTTGTGGTCATCATTCCTGACAGTTGTTTTTTTCCGGAAAATCTCACCCCCCCCCCCCCCGCAGCATTTGACCATATACAAAATTAAAAAGTATTTCAGTACAAAACAATTAGCTGGAAATCGCAACTATCATTCAAAATTCGTCCCAACTGTCGCCAATCTAATCTTATTAGGTAGGAGTGCTGGACACACTCCGGGTCCCAACATTATGCAGCCTCAGCGCGGAGGTAACTCATTACCTTGGAAAAACACAAATACACACACTGGGTGCAGCCTAGGCGCGTATAGACTCAAACAAGGCAACAAACTCAAGTGCGGGCACAATCATTTAAAATTTACATATTGAATACGATATTCTAACAGAAATTACACAACCACCTAAGTGTACATACCATGTTTGATATTTCGTTCGATTGTTAGATTTCAGCATATACATGTATAAGGTCAGTTCGCTATTAGTTAACTTATCCATATGTTCGTGGGCGAACTCGGATAGTCAAGTGCTCATACGATTGAGCTCACATGGTCCGGCTATGTGCTCATACCTACTTTCGAGAATCATCATGAATGTATTGCCATACTTAATGAACAAGAATGTGACCCGCCTCCCAGTTTCGCTCAATGGATCAAGTTACCCACGGGTACTACTTTCCCGTACCCCTTTTTTTTCGTACCCAAAATTTTCGTACCCAAATTTTTTATCGTACCCAAATGTTCGTATCAACATACACAATTGTGGTGATATAGATAAACTTAAATTGATGTTTTATATCCATCCTTTTCAAAAGCATCGTCACACCAGTACTGCCAGTACTTTGATTAAATATTTCACCATTTTTTATGGGATAAAGTGGAGAGCCCGCTCATTCGTGAGAGTTTTCTATAGGTATCATGATCTTTTTAAACAAATAAGTATTTTTTTCAGTAAAGTGCAACCGCGCGTTTGTAATATGAAGTCCCCGCACTGATCCGACATTTTTCTAACCGTTTAAATGCGCAGTTGCACTTTATTGAAAAAATAATAATCATTAGGCTTTTGAAATAATCGAGCTAAACGTGAAGGGTTTAGTGTAAGTCACTGTTTGTATTTTTGAGCCTTGTTCAGAGAAATCTGGGCTTCATGCATTTGCCCAAAGCGTCTTCCCAGACTGGTCAGATTATCGGACCTCTCAAATACATTCTTCTGATAATACAAGTAAACAGGCAATCAATTTTAACGAGAGTTAATTTATGTATTGAAGTAGACTGTAGTGTTGTATAGTGTGTATACAATGCCAATGCTATGTCTATATTTGTAATGCAAACTCCATTAGTAAAGTGTGCACACTTAAATGTGATGCAAATGACGACCGTGCAGCATAAAATAAAAAAAACATCAAGACCACAAACTGACAAACAGCGCACATTTATTGAAACTGTTTTACTGAATGTCAGCTTTCAATTTTCGTTTCAATCAAATTTCGACTCAGAAGAGCACGTCTTAACGACGGAGTTGTTGTAAATGGTTTGAGTGTGTTTGTTTTATAGAGTTTCCGAAGGTGTACGCGTACGTAGTTGAAATTAAGAGTGTGCCCCTTATCTGACGAATACAAAACCCACAACAGGCGTGGGTTGAAATTAAGTGTTCTATTGGACTAAATATATGTATGGGTCACAGTGCCAAATATATTGTCTAAGATATTCGCCTTAAAAGTAAGTTATTTTGTTACGATTTGGATTTTTGAACGTCTTTTATGGACAGATGAACAGCCATACTGTTGATTTCTATTTCATGTGTGTTGATAATGTCTTGTAATGTCTTAACGGAGCATGTTGACACTCCATCGGTGTGTTTCTTGTGTTAATATAGTATTGGTTTGTTTGAAGTAGTTCTTTATTTCTGTTGTACTCATGTTCAAAGCTGTGACAATACGTGGATCGCGTAAATATTTTGAAAAGGCTTGATGCAGTTAAATGGTAAACATAAAATTAGGGATAACTATAATATGAGCCGCGTTCTTCCGCATTGGTCTAACTGCATGTGCGTAAGGTGTTTACCAGATCAGTGGCGCTACTTTCCTCTTTGTATGGATTTGTACTCGTTTAAAGGAATTCTCTTTTCAACGAAAGTCAAGTCGAAACGGAAGAAGACTGCACAGGATTATCCGGGACGACACTTAACGCACATGCGATTAATTCCAGTGTTACCAGAAGGCGGCTCATATAATAAATATATGTAACTAATAAACTCTGCAATTTATTTCATCTGTCACTTGTCCTGCATAGAAACAGTATGTTGAGGATTCATTTTAATACGAATCAAAAAATGTTTTTTATAATTCTACTAGTCAATAACTTGCTTAACAAGAGTACAACGCACGGGGAAAAACACTTCATAAAAGCATGTTAACTGATCCTTTCTATGGATTTTACGAAGACGCCTCAGTAGGGCAATCATTTACTCGTGGAGGTTTTCAAAGATTGTTTTAAGTGTAATAAAGTGTTCACTGTATGAAATCACACTCCATTGGGCTCACATTCTTTGAGACTATTGTAAAAATATGAGGTAGCAAAATCCGACACAAAATCTTGTTGTAAACGTTATCTCGTTGTGTTGGCAACTGTGATCTGACTGAAGCTTTTTAAAACATCGTTACAGCCAATAAAATTGCCAAATCTTTTTTATGCGTTTTATAAATTATGTAAAAACTACGTCGGTTGACATTTCAACCATTGTAGATTGATCTATTGCATGATAAAGACATTAAAAGTAGACCTCTTTCATGCATGTATGAACATTGCTACAGATGTAATACGTTACCTTATGAAATCATAAGCAATGTTAATTAATTATCTTAGGTCATATTTATACTGAAAGTAAACTATAATAATACAATTTTGAAGTTAATGACACATGGAAAGTATGTAATTTTCGAGTGCGTAAACAATATTTTATGTATAAATGAATTTTTGATTGAACACATACTTAAACGTTGCGCAATGACTTAATACGTATTGTAATACGTAGTAGAAATGTTTTGTTTTCATTGACAGATATAATTAGTTGTGAAAGTAGGAAAATACAATAGTGAAATATAAGCACATGTTAAACATGCATAATAAGCCTTCAATGTAATATTAAATACTTGACTTATAATTAAAACCTCTTTATTATTACATGTTAATACAGTCTTAATAAAGATCAAGTTTGCAAATTAAAGCTATTTGTATCAACGTAGTTGATATTAATAAAACTCATCTTTATCCACGTCAAAGTCCATAAATTATTTCATAAACATTATGAAATGTCAAAGCAAAATAAATAATATCAATATGGAGAAGTGCATAGTCAACGAAGCATACAACAATAAATTATTTATCATCAAACTAATAAGTCTTAAGATAGAAAAGTGAAACATTATACAGATGGAAACACAACGGCGAATTAATAACAGAAGCGTATATATATTTATATATTTTAGTTACTTACTTACTTACTTACTTACTTACTTACTTACTTACTTACTTACTTACTTACTTACTTACTTACTTACTTACTTACTTACTTACTTACTTACTTACTTACTTACTTATATTTATTTATTTATTTATTTATTTTTATTTATGTATGTATGTATGTATGTATGGATGGATGGATGGATGGATGGATGGATGGATGGATGGATGGATGGATGGATGGATGGATGCATGGATGCATGGATGCATTAATTTATTCATTCATTTATTCATTCATTCATTCATTCTTTCTTTCTTTCATTCATTCACTCATTTATTTATATGTATGTTTTACGGAAAATATACACTATAGACGATTCGCTTCAGTTGGGTGTCTGAATGTATTTACGACTTGAGACTACGCGGGTAATTCAGAATACTGGTTGTACATCAGAAACGCATCCCGAAAGCATCTTAATTAGCTCATAGGTTTCGAAGCATCGTGCAAAAAAAATAAAAATAAACTAACGAAGCACAAACTAACGAAGCACAAATAAAAGAGGATCTCATCAACAATATTCAAATAAATCAAAGTTTATTAACGATGACTAGCAATTAGAATATTTGCATATTATCAAATACTTTAAGGCTAACATAATGAACGAATATCAAATTTAGAATCGTTAGAGATATTGGAATAAAAATCAGTTAAAAATTGTCAAAATTGGTAAATTATTGAACCTTTTACAGACACGAACACCAAAAGTATATTTACTTTCCTACTCTTAATATTTGTTTAGGATCTATCGAGGTTTACATTTCTAATACCAGCTCTGACTATCATGTCGGTCATCGTTTGCATTTGTTTAGCCTCGTTCTGGAAAAAAAAATTAGCTTAATGCATGATCGCAAAGTGTCGTCGTCCCACATTAGCCCGGGAAATGCGCACATGCTAATCAGGGACGACGCCGTCCGCCTTAATTGGATTTTCGTTTAGCAGTGACTTCTTTAATCGAAGAAATCCTTAAAAGCGGAGCGTGCCGTCTCTAATAAGCCTGCGTGGACGGTGCAGACTTTGCACAACATTTAATGCACATGCATTAACCCCAAGAGCATTTGTATTATATTTTTTTGCTACACGTCTCGCGTTATAAAATGACGCGCCATATAATATATCATGCGTGAAATTGTACTCGTGGGTATATTCATTAAGGGTGTAAACGAAATTATACCGTTAGTGTCGATCTACGTATGTTTCAACACTAGTTGATAAAATCAATTACATACATATTTGGTCGATCGTCCATTAATGCATGATGCGGCGTCTCATCAGGGTCTGCGCTGTTTGCTTAAAGAAATTTCTGTAAGAAATATTCTGAATATAGAAATACAAATACTAGACATACCTAATTTTGGAAATAAATTTATCCAATTTAGAAGGATGGGAGAGTCCACTAGGCATAAATGGGTTAATCCAGCCAGTTCCACCGCCAGCAGTTCCTTTGATCCACTTTTGAACCGGTTGAGGATGATGCGTAGCATTACTTTTCTGGAATGGCGTATGAGGCTAATGGTTCTATAATTCTGGCACAGCTTATGATTTCCTTGTATCTGTAGCGGGTGACATTGTATCTGTAGCGGGTGATCTGAGGCTGGTTCTACTCCTTGAGCCATTGTTGTTCTCTTTCCATTTATTTTGACATCCAGCTCAGAAGGGAAGTTATCAACTACTTGAGTTTCCCCTGCCTTCAGACTGCGCACTGTCTCCCCATATCTCCGTTGTCTGCGCCAGGAAACATTCTTGACCGTTTGGAGCATGCGATGTCGCTAATTGGGGCAGTTTGTATGCATGCAGCGTGTTGACCATATGAGTTGGTGGCTTCTGGTGAAGTCCAGAAGTCTCAGCCCCTATCGCTTGTATCTTCCATGCCGAATCTACCTACTATCCCTGACCAGACTGGGTGGGCGTCAGATCCAACCTTGGTGTTCCAGTCGCTCTACGCTGAACAACCCATACATCCCTTATCGCAACAATTACTACTAGTGTGTTGCCCCATAGTGCGTCAGTAGCAAGACTTTGCATACAATGATAGGAACATAATAGTTAATGTAGGTTACATTATACTGAATAATCGAGTCATGTAGGGCTGTACTCTTTCAAACAAATCATCACATTTTACTCGAAGGCATGTTTTACAGTTCTGGTTTAATGTTTTGGAGAGATATATCGGGTAAGCATATGAGTTCACTACTAAAACCCCGAAATATTATAAAGTAAAAGACTATTTTGAAGAAATGCACTGACAAAGGTTACATTCAACAATAAAGCGGCCGAAAAAAGGTGCAAAACGGTCGAGTTTGAGTTGTCTCGAGTTCTTTATTCGTTTGAACATAATATATCTTCTTTTGTTAACAGCTATTCAGCCTAGAATGTTCTTTAAGAAAATATATGGTTATGGGGGTTTCAATGTGCGAAATGATGCATTTATTTTCGCTTTACGTTGTCGCTTTTATATTGAATTATAGGAAGATATTAAGTATAATGTGACATATAAACAAAACAGGCCCCGTCACAAAGGAGCAGTATTAAAATCTAATAACACCATTGTATGCTGGGTATTTTACGTGTTTTTTTTAATTACGGAATAAGTGCGTTTTGTTTATGAATTCAGCGAATAGTGCGATTTTTAAGAAAAAAAAACCCCTACTTTTTCGGTGGAACATAGAACAAGGACAAAAAACTTGTCTTAAGCGTCAAACAGCGCATCAATTCTTGCTAAAAGAAAACATAAACACGCTTTCGTAAACGTTCATTTCTTTTTCGACAAAGCATGTAAACATATACCAGTTTTATGACTGATTTGTTATTTTAATTTAAGCTCTTCAACGCTCGTTGCAAATCAAAGCACCGACAGAGAAAAATCAGATGGCATATCATGCGTTGTTATGAAAGATCGATCTGAACTTTCCCATGCACATTGCAATTATGTTAATGGTTATCAAGAAATGCCTATGTTTCACAATTTACACTCTTACATCGCCTGTATGGGACTCTGAAACATTGACATCACTGACTTGGGAATTCTTTGGTATTATAATATTGAATCATTCCAATTAATTTTTTCCACAAAAAGGTTTTTCAAAATATATAGTTTTAATGAAGAATCATTTACCCATATACACGCATTAAATACGTTCATTCGAGTCACTCGCAGTTTTTGCCGTCTGTCTGAATAATTTCCTCACCGCAGATTTAATCAAAAGTCGACTTATTTCATGATTAAGAACACGACGGGTTCGCGTAAGCGTGCACAACATAGCGGAAACGCGGGACAATATTTTAATATGATCATGCCATGCACTTAATATCCTGGTTTCAAATAGTAATCACAAGATGTGGAGTACGCGGACATGAGGCAACAAACATGGCAGCAATCAAAACCATCATTGACTACACTGCAAGGACAGAGATTATCATAGGAAATTACATATTGCTAGGGTTACTGATGATGGCACTGAAGACGACGACAATGATGATGATGGTGGTTTTGATGATGCTGTTGATGATAACCTCAATAGCGACGACGACGATGTTGACGATGATGATGATGATGTTGTTGTTGTTGTTGTTGTTGTTGATGATGATGATGATGATGATGGTGATGATGATGATGTTGATGTTGATGATGATGATGATGATGATGATGATGATGATGATGATGATGATGATGATGATGATGTAATGATGATGATGATGATGATAATAAAAACAAACCATCAAAACCACAAACTGACAAACAGTCGCACATTTATTGCAATTGTATTACTGAATTTTAACGTCTAATTTCCGCTTCGTTCCAATTTCGACTGAGATGAGCACGCTTATTGACGGTTGGGTTGTAAATGGTGGCAAGTTTGTTTGTTTTTATATAGAGTTTTCAAGTGTGTACATTAACGTATTGAAATTTATGAGTGTGCACATTATCTCTCGTAAAAACCTACTGGGGGCGTGGGTTGATAACTTGATATTAAGTGTTCTGATGGACTAAATATATGTATGGGTCACATGGACAAAATACATTAATTAGGATATTCACCTTAAAGATAAAGGTAAGTAATTTTGTTACGAACTTCATTTAAAAAAAAATCTTTTTGTGAACTCGGTATACACTTATTTCATGGATGCGCGGTGAACAGTCAAAACTGTTTCCCAAGGTATCAGGGATGACTTTGGTACTGTTGCCCGAGGCCGATAGGCCAAGGGCAACAGTTCCAAATGTCAGCCCTGATACCGAGGGACAACAGTTTTGACTGTTCACCAAGCATCCATGAAATAAGTGTTTTATTACCTGATCGAATTTCCAACATAGAAATAACAGCAAACTAAATTTTTTTATCCCATCATCAGACGTGCATTGTCGAAATAAACCACTGTGAAATAAATTTACCTTTATTTCAGCAGTGCTGAAATATAGCTGTCACGCGCGGCGAAGAATGTTCATATTACTCGGAATCAACTATAAAGTAATCATTTTTAGTAAAATCGAATCAGATTCAACAAAACAAACAATTTGATACCAAGATGTAATATAGTTTTTACACATAATGCAACTCAAAAAGCAAATAAACATTATTTACAAATATTAAGTGCGCGTACTCGTGACGTCATTATTAATACGTCATACGACACAATGCATGTTGTTTCACGCTAAAGATGCAGTTGTTTAGTGTCTTTTTTTTCATAAGTTCTTAATAATCGGGGACGTAGAGGTATGATAAACGAAAAACAGGTTGGTTACTGATCTTTTTGTAATGTATTAGGCTCGACACGATTAAAATAATGAAACAATGTTTGCTTAAAATATCTTTGGGATTTTCCGTCTAGTTCGATTTTTCTATTCTATTTTAAAGAAATAATTTACGACCAAGAAAATTGATGGGATAAATCGAATACTAGGTCGGTGCCGAATAAAGCAAAGTTTATCTTGCTCGGCACGAAAATCTGAACCACTCGCCAAGGCTCGTGGTTCAGATTTTCTAAGCCTCGCAAAATAAACTTTGCTTTATTCGGCACCGACCTAGTATTCTCTATTTATCCCATTTTCACCGCGACATTGACGGTATAACACGTTGTGGAATATACTTGCTTGTATTCAACACTGTGGAATATACCTGTCGCGTGCACGGACTACTTTTTAAATGACGTCATGCGATATGCGCTAAAATTAGGTCGAAATTGTTTGGTTCATTGATCGAATTTTAAGGTCACCCATGAAAAGAAAATGTGCATATTTTGCAGAAAAAAATATATATGATATATTCACCAAAAGAAATGTTGAAATAAAATATCAAATTACACGATTTTTGTTTTGTTATTTTTTTATGTATATTTACTTTACCACTGAATGATTTTTCATAAGAAACAAAGTCGACAAAACTTGAGCTTCAAAATTATACGACCTTCAACCTTTAAATCTAGTCATATGACATTATTTAGTGTAATGTGCATTGTTTATAACCAAAGCATATACTTTTGACATTTAACTTAAATATTAAGAATGTACAACAAGCCATACACATATCGCACAGTTCATGAATAATCTGCTATGTTTGCTTTCCTATTTAATTCACGTTAGGCATAGAGCTGTGTAAAGTATAAGATGGTAAAAATAGCACCACACTGGAATTGGGAACGTCCCATTTGTACACGGGTATTTTCTACTCATTCATCTGTTGTGTACTTGAATGTTTTCCATTCTTTGTGTATTTATATATTAGATTATTTTTTCGTACAATAAGGGCATTTACCATAGATAAATAAAACATTGTGCAAGTTTAAACATAATTATGTTTATATGCAGAAATCTGCAAATGCAACCGAGTTTACCAACGGCTATTATTAGATAAACTGCTCCGGTTCATTTGAACAGCAGTAATGTAGAGTACATGACGTAGCGTGTGACGAAGAAGAAAGTTTATCGCGTTCATATACTCATTTGAATAAAGTGATAGAATGGCATAAGGGTTTTTATTTAACTATGCTAAAATAATTATTAAAGACCCTAGATGCAAAATCGTCAATAATTGAGTTAAATGGATTATTAGATGGATTTTAAAGGATAATTAAAGGTAAGATACTAGTTCTTACATGTTTTGATTTTTGATTGTACTTTTGTCGTTCCCTGATCTCGGGGAAATGATTTTAACATGGGCGCCATTGATGCATCGGATCACACACGGCATACCCATAACATAATATAAAAAACACGTTCTGCGCGTCCTGAAATTCGTCGTCCGAAGTCGGAAAACGTATTGCCCTGTATATTTTGTCAAATAAAGTGTCAGTCGCTGCAATTGTCTGTTTACTCGTCAAAATTGTCAAGGTCTTCGATAGCTAAAGAAACTTCAGCGTACAGTTTATTTAGTATTGACAGACCTGTACAAAGTCGCGCCAGTCAAAAATCATAAAAAGCGACATTTAAAGTAATGGTAGCCAGAACTAGGTCGTCGATGGTGTACATGTATGTTGACATCGACAGCATTTTGTCAGGAGTAATGGCCGCCAGATTGGATTTTGATCATTTTCTTTCGAAAATAAAATAAATTATAGTAAAGTAAAATCTTCTTTTCGCGGTCGTAATGTGTTAAAATTCGCATACTGCGTAAAATTGAATGTATGCATATGGTGATATTTTTACTTGTTTTACAGTTTGTGTGTGAATTTTTTAAAGACTATTTCGCGTACCAGAACAAATACATGTATATCACTACGCATGGTTACATTTGTTAGATTTTAAGCGCTTTAATGACGGAATTAAAATTATTGTTAAGGTTATTAGATCTATTTATGTTAAACGTCACGTTGAAAAAATCAAATGGGATAAATAGAATACTAGGATTAGCGTTGAATACAGAGAAGTTTATGTTGCTCGGCTCGAACACCGAAAGCGCTCGCCAAGGCTCGCGCTTCCGGCGTTCTAAGCCTCGCAACATAAACTTCTCTGTATTCAACGCTAACCTAGTATTCTCTATATTTACACACAACAGTAATCGAAAAAATAAATTTTTTTGACTGTTTAACTGTAAAATGACGTCATTTTTTCGACGAAATGACGTCATTATTCCAGCGGGCAACAGTTCAAACTGTTGACCGGTCAACAGTTTGATATTCACCGGTAACAGTTTAAAACATTGCAAATTTCTTTTTCGACGAGTAAACAGCAAAACATAATTAATTATCATTTATATAAGACATCAGGTAATAATCTTATCTGTTTACTGGAATTTAGTGTGTGCTGTTTTATCTCATTAAATGTGTTAACGGAGCATTTTGAAACACCATCGCTGTGTTCCTTGTAACATTAAAGTGTTACAATTGACAAATGCAAAATGATGGGTTTAATTGACGTGTTTCCAAATTTCTGGTGTATTCATGTTCAAAGTTGTGACAACACGTGGAGCGCGTACATAAATTTATTAAGGCAGTATGAATTTTAATAATATGCATGATGGAATAGCATTATAATACGGGATACATCTAATAATATTACCCGCGATTTTATGCGCGATAAGTGCTGTATAAGATCATTGACGATACCTTCCGTTTTTTATGGAATATTCAGTTAAAGGAAGTCTCTTTTCAACGAAAGTCCAGCCTAGGCGGAAAGTTTCGTCCCTGATCAACCTTTGCGGACTGCACAGGCTATCTGGGACGACACTTTACGCACTTGCTTTAAGTCAAGTAACCCCAGAGCGCGGCTAACCTATACGTCTATCATATACTTAACGATGATTTACGTCTGTCTCTTGTCCTACACAGAAACCAGGTTTTCAGGATTCATTTAAATATGTATTAAACATAAAATATTTTAATCATTATACTAAAATTCAATAACTAAAAAAGAGTGCAATGAACTGGCAAAAACAAAACTCTGAATAAAGGCATATTAAATGCACCTTCCTATGGATCTAACGAAGACACGCTTTGATGTTCTGTGCGACATAGTATTACTCGAGGATGTTTCCAATGATTATTTTAAGTGCAATAATATGCTTACTATTTAAAAATCGAAACCACACAACAGCGGGCACAAAGCCGGAAAATCCTATCTTTGAGACTTTTGTATAAACAAAAGTAGAAAATATTTACACAAATCATGTAAGAAACGTTATCTAGTTGTGTTTACTGATGTGATCTGACCGAAGCTCTTGCATCGTTTAAACCTTTAAAATTGTCAACCGCTTTATAATTAAATTAGTTAATGGCGTGAAAACTGAAAACAACTTCGATTGAAATTTATGCGAGTTGATATTGATCTATTTCATGATAAAGACATTTAAGTTATACATGTACCTGATTCATATACATAAATGTGCATTCGTTCAGAGTTGATGTGTTACCGCATGAAATTATGAGCGTGTTAATTGAACATCTTAGGTGATTACTACACTTATATCAGACGCTCATGATATGAGTCGTGTTCTGAGAAAACTGGGCATAATGCATGTGCTAAAAGTGTCTTCCCAGATTAGCCTGTGCAGTCCGCACAGGCTAATCAGGGACAACACTTTCCGCTTTTGTGGCATTTTTAGTTTAAAGGAAGTTCATCCTTACCGAAAATCAAGTATAGGCGGAAAGAGTCGTCCCTGATTAGCCTGTGCGGACTGCGCAGGCTAATATGGGACGACACTTTACGCACATGCATTAAGCCCAGTTTTCTCAGAACGCGACTCATATATTATAAAGTTAATGTATTTTCAACAGCGTAACAGAAATATTGCATGTATGAAATTAGTTTTCAATTCAAACAAGTTCGTATTCGTTTCGCAACGGCTATTCGTATTTTATTATGTTTCAAAATGTAGTATGACTGTTTTGTTTTCATTTGGATACATATCTTTATTGCGAAATAAAAATATACAGTAGTGAAATAAACAAACTAAGCCTTCAACTTGATATATAGTACATGTACATAAATGCTAATAAAAACATCATTATAATTAAATGTAACGGCAGTCTACCGCAAAGGTGCAATTTGAATATTATACAGCTATTTGTATGCACGTAGTTGATATTCATAAAACACATATTTGTCGCTGAACACGCACTACACTGTCAGGACTGCAGCATATACAATTTGTGGTTGTGTCACTTATTTTAAAGGGGCCTTTTCACAGATTTTGGCATATATTGAAGTTTGTTATTAAATGCTTTATATTCATAAAAGTAAACATTGGATCTAATAAGCTCCAGTAAAAAAATCAAGCATCAAATTAAAAAAAGAAAAAAGTAACACTGAACAGGGCTCGAACCACTGACCTCTGGAGTCCTGGAGTAAAAGTCTACCACTTAGGTCACTCGGCCATCCGTGCTCATACAATGACGGATGCATTTTATACTTTATATAAGCAATCCTTCTAGTTTCACAAAATATAAAGACAACGTCAGAACTCTCCAAATTATTCAATCGTTTCGCGTTGCAACGCTTTATAATTTTCAGGTTTTTAAATCGTCAGAAGATGCACATAATGTCTATTTTAGAGCATGCTAGATGTTCAGTACTACTGTTTCGTCACAAATAGCATAACTAAAACGAAAATTTGCGAATCTGGAACAATTTTTATTAATTTTGTTAATTTACCAAAACGTTAAAAGGCCCCCTTAACGCTTGATGCGCTCGAAAACAATTTAACAGCTTGATTGATAACATGCTTCATAACTTCCATGACAAATGACAGAAATACAGAGATTAATTCTAAACGTACATTTGTACGTTTGTATTTCGGAAAATCTCACGTAGCAACGTTGTTAGTTTCGTGATCTTTATATAATGCTGTCTTATGTTTAAATAGACATATTTCTTTGTGCGTTGATTATGTATTGCTGTTGGTGACTTAAGAGTGTGCAATCCCGTCTATCGAGCGTCTTAAACTGGGTGAGTTTATATGATATTTATTACAGTTGAACTGTTTCCTAATTTTGAGTGGTTTTTGTTTTTATTTTATCATCCGTTTACAAGCACGTATATACTTGCATTTATATGAATAAATAAGTTTATTTGTAAAATGTTTTGGTTTTTAGTTTATCAGGTTTTAACGTATCAATATTATTTTAATACTGACGTTGCATGAATAAACATATGGTTGTGTTGAATGCGTGCTGCGCGTTACAACATATACAAAATAAGGCGGACGTTTGACAATAACGAAACTTGGGTTTTTATGAAAAATGAATTGAAAATATCAATCTGTAAATAGCCATGTTTACAAGTCATTGCACATTTTGTTGTTGTTTATTTTGAACGCGAAACATATAAATCGTTTAACATAATAAAAACTGACCCTAAGATTAAAAACTTCAGATAGCAATAAAACGGTACAGTAAAATTTATAAATTTACAACCGCCTATGAACATCAAACTAAAGCCTCTGTCAATTTATCATTATTAACCTTATCTTCTTGCCAAACATTGTTATCAGGTCATAAACATCCGTCTATCTTGTTGTCTCTGAAATTTTTCTAAAGAATTTTCTTTGTGTTTATGTTCATTCATGGCCTTACGCCGTCATGTAAAACTGTACAGGGACTTATAGATTTAAATAATTGTTCTTGCAACATTGACCTTGGCAATTTTATGAGCGTATTAGCCGCAATTTCCGCCGGTTAAAATAGCAGAAAATGAATAGTCGAGATTTGTTATGCAGTGTATACATGTAAATTTTACATGTATTCAATAATTCGAATTTACATGACAATTATGCTATGTTATAATGTTAACCGTGTGGGCCCCTGTTATGTACAAGATCTACTGTGACAATATAATTGGAACGTGCTCAGT
The DNA here is from genome assembly GCF_020536995.1 of Dreissena polymorpha. Lineage (NCBI taxonomy): Eukaryota > Metazoa > Mollusca > Bivalvia > Myida > Dreissenidae > Dreissena > Dreissena polymorpha. The sequence continues at coordinate 80,681,758 of NC_068365.1, forward strand.
GAAAAGAGGGCTTAACGCATGTGCGTAAAGCGTCGTCCAAGATAAGCCTGTGCAGTCCGCACAGGTAAATCAGGGACAACACTTTCCGCTTTTATTGTATGTTTCGTTAAAATATAGTCTGTAATTAGCAAAAGTCCAGTTATGGCGGAAAGTGTCGTCCCTGATTTGCCTGTGCGGACAGCACAGGCTAATATATATGACGACACTTAACGCACACCCATTGAACCCCTTTTCACAGAGCACGGCCCATTTATGTGTTAAATGTGTCATATTACCGCAAACAAACGAACCTTGCACTCTGGAAAAACTGGCATTTTGCATGTGCGCACATTGTCGTCTCAGACTGGGCAGTCCGCACAGGCTTATCAGGGAGGACACTGTTTGCCTTAACTTGATTTTCGATAAGAAGAAACTTCATCCAAACGAAAAATAACATCAATACGTAAAGTGTCGTCCCTTATTAGCCTGTGCAGACTGCACATGATAATCTGGGACGACACAGTACGCACATGCAATAAGCACATACAAATAAATCAGTACGTGTTGATATGTCTGTTGGTGAATTTGCGATAATAATAAGATCGTGTTATTATTCAAATAAGTTATTTACATATAACTTTGTTGCAGTGATCCACTCCTAAAATTATCATACACGTTTAACGCGAATGGTTTGAACAAGAAATCTCTGTGTATTAGGGCCTAGTTAGGAAACTATTGGTTTGTTTCACGCCTTCACGAGTTTCTACTATTTCAAACGCCCCGGGTGTTAAGACATGTAAATGACCGCAGTCGTTTTATCACCCACTTAGATACGTATTTTTACGCATTTGTCGTCGAATACAAAGTTAAATTTAGTAAAAGACATTTCTTACTAAATTAAAGTATTAAAGGCTTCTTTTCCAACCCTTAAATACTCATGAGCAGCAAACAGCATAAAATCTGAACAGACTGCGAGTTACTCGCAGGCTGTTCTGGTTTTATGCTGTTTGCACATAGCCATTTTCAAATTGTTTCTGAGTGGGAAATGGTTAATCTTCCACTGGTAGAGTTAAATCGTTATCTACGTTTAAAGATGTACAAATGGACGATTTCATGTGTAGTATTTCATATCTTTAAATCAAACGCTTTGTATGACATACGTCCCAACTTTACATTCTGTTGATTGCCATTTTACGATGACTCAGCATATTTACATGAACGTATTCATGTTTTGCAATACTGTATTTGAAGTTGAGTAATTGGAATATATATCAATAAAATTTACGATGACATAGTGAGTAAATAATATTGTACTGCATGGGCTAATTCAAACATAGCTTCGTTGCAGTCATGTGTCATTACATATGTTATTCAAGCAGAATAATAAAAGTAAATAATATTTATTTATTCATGTATTTATGTGTTTATTTATTTATTTATTTTCCATTTATTTATTTATTTATTCATTATGTATTATTCGTTTTGGATTTACACGATTATACTTTTTTGACATTGTTTTGAAATAATGGCTTTTAAAAGGCGCGAACATAACCTGGTTTCAGCTTTCTAGATTTCAACTCACACAACGGCTAATAGAGTCGTTTGAACGACGCTTGTAATTTGTTACACTGACATTTTATACATTAGCGGTCATTAAGTCATTTTGTGGCACACATCTGCAAACTGCTGTGTGCCAACTTTGGTAGTTTATGAGCCACAATTTACATCATGGTATGAGTTGTAAATACTGTTAACTGTGGAGAAAGTTATGAACGGTATTATTGTTACGTGTACTACATGTGTCTGAAATGACTGTGTTTCGTGTTTATTAAAGTAATTCTGGTACATTAATTACCAAATTCTTGTTATACTGTGCATAATGCATATAAAAACTGAAGTTAGTGTATGCGTCCTAAGAAGGTCTTCCTAAGTGGTGTTATTTATATAGTGTTCGGAGGAGATAGCATATACCAGCGGGAAGCGTGTTAGTCATTGATATTGCGAAGTTGGGCTTATTTTATTGGAACATTAGAAAGCATGGCAGAAGGTAAAAATGCGTCCGGTAAAATGGATTTAGATGCTGTTTGAAAAAAAGTAATTAAGAGAGTTCAATATCAAGTGATATGCGAAGTACACATAGTAATGATGTAACAATTGGTTCATTTAAATGGCTTTTTTTACCGTTATTTTTCATAAACAAGCCGCAATATGTAGTAAGGTAGCACTGTTCCTGACAATAGGATATACTGATTTTTAACCTTATTTCTATATTCTTATTTCTTTTACCGATCATTAAAATAAGATAAATTAAAATGCTTTGAAATAAATCATTAAAATAAATTATTTAAGAAAAAGATGTATTGATAAAATTTCATGAAATAACATATCGCACCGCTAAGTAGTTTCCAACTACACGTTGAAAGTACACAGATCTGTTGACATTTTTTAAGTTTGTCTTGAAATTTCATAATGTCATAGATTAATAACTCGGGACTCAAGAACTCAACTATAATATAAATATTTATTGTTATTTAATGCCACTTAAACGTATATGCCTTATGCCGCTCATTTATATTATGACTTTTTATCAGTATAATTCATAATCAACATCATGCTTTTTTATGCAACACTACATGTCATTTTGTCTGAACGCTATCGAGGTACATCGCAGTATACTTCTGGAACAAGTCTTATACAGAGCTTCACTAGGGGTGGCGTAAACACGGTCAATATCACTGGAACAAGTCTTATACAGAGCTTCACTAGGGGTGGCGTAAACACGGTCAATATCACTGGAACAAGTCTTATACAGAGCTTCACTAGGGGTGGCGTACACACGGTCAATATCACTGGAACAAGTCTTATACAGAGCTTCACTAGGGGTGGCGTAAACACGGTCAATCAGAAAAACAAACAAACATGAAAAACAATAGCAAATAGAATTCGTTACCAAAGCGTGAAAAGATCCCTTTAAGGCCTACCCTCAGTCTGTCTGGTCGGTCCGTCTATACGTGAATCCGTCCGTCCGCAAAACTGGATCATTCGATTCACTAGGGGATATTATTAGTTTGAAGAGGTTTTGTATACTTATAGAGAGAATGCAAACGTTATTCCATGCCCTTTTTCATCATTTGTCAGACCACATGTAAATGTTACTTAAAGGAATCCTTTCACGTTTTGGTAAATTGGTAAAATTAAAAAAAAATGTGTCAGATTCGCACATTTTCGTTGTAGTTATGATATTTGTGTGGAAACAGTAATACTGAACATTTACCATGCTCTACAATATCCATTATATGCATCTTTTGACGATTTACAACCGCCTATAAACGATTTAATAAATTTGAAGAGTTCCGTTGTTGTCGTTAATGTTTGTGACACTACGATGAATGCTTATACACAGTATAAAATACAACAATCCAAATATGAGCACGGATGGCCGAGTGGTCTAGCGATAGACTTTTAGTCAAGGGGCCAGAGGTTCTAACCCAGTTGAGGGTTACTTTTTGTCTTTCTTTAATTTTATTCTTGATTTTTACTAGAGCTTTTTTTATCCAATGTTAACATTTATCAATATAACACATTTAATAACAAACTTCAAGACATGCCAAAATCTGTGAAAAGGCCCCTTTAAGATAAAACAATAACACAAGGTTGTTAAAACTACATAAGTACATGAAGAATGATCATGATATTTGGTATACACACTGGGCCATATATTAATCATTTGTGTCTTTGTCAATCCTTTTCTCGGTTGACTGTTATGAAAAATGCTCCATTAACTCGCAAAGTATATACCGGTATGATGAATAATTATATGAAACTTAATATACAAATGAAGAGCAATGTGACAATTACCTGCGTCATTGTTTCAACAGGGGTAGATCTGATAAACGGGAAATATGATTGTAATGCAGACTGATTTGAAAGGAGTTTTCACTTTTAATAGACACTGCTGCAATACGTGTTAGCTTTGCTTATTTTTACAAATCAACAAGAAAATAAGTGTAATAAATGTATTAACATCTTTAATAATTTAATATTGTAAAATATATGTTACTTGAATGCCATTCGCATACGCTGAGAAAACAAGCTCGTTTGTTAACATAATTACTAACTGAAATTATAATAAATATTCACTTGTGGTACACTGTTGCATATAGTTCAGTTGAATTAGCTTTCGGAATGTTGCATCTTATTTCCTTAAACGCTCTGACTCATTCATTAATGGTAGACTGATTTATGAAAGCTTTAATGAATAAAAATGCTCCAGCCTCGTGACTCGACCGAGCATCAGACAGCATGACGTACTTTATTTTTTTATAAATTGATCTGCGTTCATTCAAAGCAATGTTTTATGATGCAAATGTACCCCATTCTGTTTCACAACGTATTAGATCACGAAGGCTGAATTTTTACCGACATTTCACTATTCGTTCGTCTATTGGAATATGATATGGTTTACATCTGTATGTTACATAGACAATATTGATCATTCAATTAAAAGAAACGTTTTGTTTATATCATGTGAATGCTCGTTTCTCAAACGCTGTGGTGTCCATATTTATAGTGTGTGCAGTCTACACCTAAATACAAATGCCAAGGAAAAGGATAACAGGTAAAAAATATATTTATGTTCATGCATCCGCCGTGAAACTACGATCGACATGTGTCTTAATTTCTTTAAACATGCTCGCCCAATCCGGCGTGGGTAGATTTCTGCTTTGTGTATATACGGGTTATCATTTCGCCGTTTAATTGGTAAATTTATAAACAACACTTCCTCATAATAGCATTGGTGTGTGGTTTCAAACCGTTACACTGAAATGAAGAACATTTTCACGGCGACACTACAGACGGATGGGTTTGGTTTAAGCGATACATTACCACAATGCCCGCTGTTAGCGGCATTATGTTTGAATATCTACCCTTACATTTGCTGGTACTTAGGGCATATGTAGGAGCATAATTTGTTGCAGAATAATAAAGTACCTTGATCTAGATAAACTGAGCTAAATATATTTGCCATCCCAGTCCGCACAGCTAATATGGGACGACACTTAACGCACATGCATAAAGCCCGGTATTCTCAGAAGGAGGCTCAATACATCGCGCCTCATCAACAATTGTCAAATTATCAAATACTTAAAAATATTTTTTTTAGAAATATTTGAATAAAAATCAGTTGAAAATTGTCCATCAACAGCCAGGAAAACCAACAGTATGTTGACTTTCCTACTCTAAATATTCGTGTAAGATCACCGAATTTCTGGTACAAATACTGAGTAAAACTGCCATTCATTGTTTGTATTGTTTTAGTTTAATTATTCTATTTAAACTTCGCTCTGCGAAAACAGGGCTTGATGCATGGGCGTAATGTGTCATCGAAGATTGGCCTGTGCAGTTCGGACTGGGACGGCATTTTACGCCCGTGCATTAAGCTCCGTTTACCCTAGCGCGGCTCATTTGTAATTTAATGTTTCTTTTTGTTGTTACACGTCTCGCTTTATCGTCACACGCCATGTACGATATCATCAAGGAGTCATTGTGCGTGAAATTGTACTGGTGGCTACATTCATTAACGGTGTAAACAACATTTTACCGTTGAGAGTAGATGTACGTATGTGTCAACACGAGTTGATAAAATCAAATGTACATTATTCATATAGAGATGAAGAAAGGGTTAGAAGTGCACTTTAAATGAATGTCTGGTCGATCGCCCTTAATGTCATTGACACTTCCAACAGCGGCAAAGCATGCGGCATGCATGTATACAAAAACATTCTTTAAAGGGTGTAAACTTTCTTAATCAGTATCTAGCTGGATAATTCTCAACATTTTGTTATTAAACACACGTAGCCTAAAGTAGTAAAAAATGATCCAAATGAAGCAAATGGGAGTAATCCGATATGTTTTTACACTTTGTATGAGACAGGTAGAGACACTTTGTATGAGACAGGTAGAGACACTTTGTATGAGACTGGTTGAGATGTAATTTCAAAGGGATTAGTATTCTGTCTGGGTATGTATTAGTTTGTCTCATAATGTGAATCACATACATGTACTTGTATGTTTTCCATGTATGATTTCAGAGAAATTACTATCAAAGCCCAATGTACACCGATGCATACATTTCTGTCAAACCTTTGAATTGGTCGCACTCAGTACAATTGATTACTTTTTAAATATACTTTTCTTGTACTGAAACTTGCTTGTAGTTCCGGTAAAAAAGCATTTTATTCCATTGTTTGTGTCTTTCTGAATCTACTTTGCTTTCGCTGCATAAACTTGTTTTTTTAAACATGTCAAATCTGAACATTTAGATATTTAAAGGTAACTCTTTAAAGTGAATAGGATTTGTATAGTTTAATATGTCATTTATGGCTTAAGCAGCTTATTGTCGCGGACTAAAATTAGGAAGATAATGTGACTGTGTAAAGTGAACAGGTATAGGTCTCCTTCTATATTGATGGTTTTAGAAGTTTATTGTTTTCAGGGACAAAATAAGTCTAAACCTAAATTATTCCATTTATGCCTAGCGTATAGAAAAAAGCCATTGGCAAACAGCGTAGACCCAGATGAGACGCCACATGATGCGGCATCTCATCAGGGTCTGCGCTGTTTGCTTAAAGGGATTTCTGTAAGAAATATTCTAAATATAGAAATAAATATACTAGACATCCCTAACTTTGGAAATAAATTGATCTAATTTAGAAAAATGGAAGAGTCTACCAGGCATAAATGGGTTAATACGCCATATATCATGTATTTTTCCTCGTCTGGTTTCAGTGATGGACTCCAAGCAGACGACAGACAACAACCTTGAGAATATCAGCCGCGTCCTGAAGAAGGTCCGGGACTTCATCATCCTCGTGTTCACCTTCTGCCTCTACCGTCTCTCTCGTCTGCTCGTCACTTCATTCCAGAAGTTCACATGGGTCGTAACAGGGGTCGAGAAAATGCGCCGAGACACACGCAGTGGCCTGAACTTCCGGTCCGCCGCGCATGTGCAAGATATAAAATGGCGGCGGAAAATACACCCGCTGGTAACGGCGGACGCTTCGAATTTTATAACATTTCACAATTCGTTTAAACATCCAAACTGCGTCTTGAAGCCGCACGTGTCCCTCTACTGCGTGACGCAAACCGAGGCTGTGTTTGTGGAATGTGACGAACTCGAGGACGTGTATGCGTCAGACGGCAATTTCCATGACGCCCAGTTCAGGCATGCGCGTCGGCTGGTCGTTCTTCCACGCGGAGTCTTCCACAAACTCGCCACGGACCTTGGCGACCCTAGGGTGCCCGTGATGCTTATTTCTAGTACCGGGCGGTGCGGGGCTACACTAATGACCCGTATGTTTGAAAAGGTTCCCGGTACGCGCATTATTCAGGAACCGGACTGTCTCACTACGCTCGCGTTCCTGATGAAGACTTTGGCCTTGTCAGCAGTGGAATACGACAACGTGCTCACGAGCGCCATCCGTCTGCTGTGTAAGCCAGACGACAGGGTCGGGATGATAGTCATCCGCTCGCGCCCTTGCTGCTGTACTCAGATCAAAACAATACAGAAACTCATGCCCAGAATCCGCCAAATCTTCCTATATAGGAACAGCTTGCGGACTGTGTCGTCTTACATAGGAACCATGTCCAACGACACCACCGCCCAGTGCGCGCGTTTTATCATAGATAATGAGGTGATCGCCACCATCATGCCGTTCTTCCGTAGGCTGTTTCACCACTACTTCATGTACACATTGGACCAGGATCCCCCGCTCACCAGCCCGGGTTCCATGTCGACGGTGGGCATGTTCACGAGCGTTTGGGCGGCGTGCATCACGTCCGTCGTGGAATGCACGGAGAAAAACATTCCCGTTATTTCCGTCCTTTACGAAGAGATGCTTAAAAACCCCTGGCGCACATGCAGTGCCATGTTTGAACGGCTCAACATCCGGTCTCAGTATGTGAACAGCGCAACGGACGCGTTCAAGGTCGACGTGAACAAAAACCAAGAGCTTAGTCAGACGTTTTACAACACGGACTCCAGGCGAAAAATTCAACCGGAAGCGCGCGCTGAGGCAGACACAATTCTCCGGAAATATGGATTTCCAAAACTTGGGGAGAGATTTGAACTGATTGGGTTAATGAACTTCGACCATCCGGCTTTTAGCAAATCTTTGTCCAAAGATAAGTTTACGTATTCAAGCTAAGATGTGCAGTCGCTTGACATTGGTTTCAAATAGTCAATGTATTATTAACCCATTTATGCCTAGTGGACTGCTCCATCATTCTAAATTGGATCAATTTATTTTCAAAATTAGGGATGTCTAGTATATTAATTTCTATATTTAGAATATTTCTTACACACACAGAAATTCCTTTAAGCAAACAGCGTAGACGCAGATGAGACGCCGCATTATGCGGCGTCTCATCTGGGTCTACTATCTTTGCCAAGGCCTGTTTTCTAGACACTAGGCATCAATCGGTTTAAGTTGTATTATTGTATAAAACGTGAAGAATTTACACAAAATGTTGTTACCGTCCTAACTTATGTTGTCAACGTCCTAGGAAGCACTTATATGTTCACATGTGATCATCACACATTTGTGTTTACATGAAGATAACATAACGTCATACTCAGCAAAGTTTCAAGATGAAAAATGTCGATACCAATTGCTAATTGTGCAGATCTAATCCTTTGTTGTTTAGGTATCATGCATTATCGGTGTTTGGAAATACACCAAGCAAGCTGTCGTTAATTTACGGCTACGTTTTTCCATGATATTGTCAGGGCATTACTGGTGAGTCTGCATGCTTCTACTATTCGGCTGGTTTTTCAAAGTTACAGGGATTATAATGTTGTTTTCTTCTTCTCTTAATGAATATCTGTTTTAAATAATTGACCATTACAATAATTTTCGAACAAATTCAATATACATGTTCGTGTGACTGAATATGTTTGTGTGGCTGAATATACATGTCTGTGTGGCTGAATATGTTTGTGTGCCTTAATATACATGTTTGCGTGACATAATATGTTACTGTGGCTGAATATACATGTTTGTGTTACTGAATATGTTTGTGTGCCTTAATATACATGTTTGTGTGGCATAATATGTTAGTGTGGCTGAATATACATGTTTGTGTGACTTAATATACATGTTTGTGTGACTGAATATGTTTGTATGGCTGAATATAAATGTTTGTGTGACTTAATATACATATGTGTGTGACTTAATATACATGTTTGTGTGACTGAATATGTTTGTGTGACTGAATATACATGTTTGTATGGCTGAATATACATGTTTGTGTGCCTGAATATACATGTTTGTATCCGCGCTTATGCCTGATGTTATGAATGCGATTCTAGTTGTAATAACACTACAGACATGCAACAAAAATATATATAACATTATATAACAATAACAAATTTTCATAAAACAATACATTTTTCGTTTCGTGTTTATATGCCCCAATTAAATAACAGCAATAAATAAGAGTACGAGTCAGTCCGTATGAAAGATTATGTACTCAATCCCACTTAAGATATTGTATGTATTTCGATAAAACTTATATATGTAAATGGTCGAAATGTGTGTAAAGGAAAGGTCTATTGAGAAATAACACACTGTTAAATATTTGAAAAAAAAGCTTTAAGAAAGTCATGTGACCTTTCTCGTGGGTGTGCCTGTGTCAAAACTTGTGTCGTGGGGTCATGACCTTACTCGTGTGTGTGTCTGTGTCCAAACCTGTGTGCGGGGTCATGACCTTACTCGTGGGCGTGTCTGTGTCAAAACCTGTGTGCGGGACCATGACCTTACTCGTAAGTGTGTCTGTGTCCAAACCTGTGTCGCGGGGTCATGACCTTACTCGTGGGCGTGTCTGTGTCCAAACCTGTATCGCGGGGTCATCACCTTACTCGTGGACGTGTCTGTGCCCTAACCTGTATTGTGGGGTCATGACCTTACTCGTTGGCGTGTCTGTGTCCAAACCTGTGTGCGGGGCCATTACATTACTCATGGGCGTGTCTGTGTCCAAACCTGTGTCGCGGAGTCTTCACCTTACTCGTGGACGTGTCTGTCCTAACCTGTATCGCGGTGTCATGACCTTACTCGTGGGCTTGTCTGCGTCAAAAAATGTGTCGCGGGGTCATCACCTTACTCGTGGGCGTGTCTGTGCCCAAACCTGTGTCGCGGGGGCATGACCTTACTCGTGGGCGTGTCTGTTTCCAAACATGTGTGCGGGGCCATGACCTTACTCGTGGGCGTGTCAGTGTCAAAACCAGTGTGCGGGACTATGAACTTACTCGTGGGCGTGTCTGTGTCCAAACCTGTGTCGCGGGGTCATGACCTAACTCGTGGGCGTGTCTGTGTCCAAACCTGTGTTGCGGGGCCATGACCTTACTCGTGGGCTTGTCTGTGTACAAGCCTGTATCGCGGGGTCATGACCTTACTCGTGGGCGTTGTTGTGTCCAAACCTTATCGCGGGGTCATGACCTTACTCGTGGGTGTGTCTGTGTCCAAACCTGTATCTCGGGGTCATGACCTTACTCGTGGGCGTGTCTGTGTCCAAACCTGTGTCGCGGGCTCATGGCCTTACTCGTAGGCGTGCCTGTGTCTGAATCTGTGTCGCGGGGTCATACGTTTTTGTGATACATCAGATCAATACTATACGGCAAACCCTTCTAACAATACAGCGTTTCTGTGACATAGTATATAGAAGTAAAAAAATTATATAAAGCTTTTAATCGAAAAAAACGAAATCGGGAATTAGGGTAAAAATGATTTGCCCCTGCATTACTGAGCATAAACAATATTTCGACACAGCCTATATCGCAATTAACGTATTATTAGGCTTAAAATCATATCAGTATACCAAAATGCGTACAATGACAGTTTGTATTAATCTAGTAAATATCACAGTTGCGTCGTTAAGGCTAACGTTCAACAATGTCCAAACAATGTTCAACAATCGCGTGTTTACATTTAACAGAAATATTTCGCGGTGAACTCCCTTCCCTCGCCCAGGTCCGTAAAATTCTCGCTCCATATGTATGTGAAGAGTATTGCCAAAATACAAAATATACATAACATAATATTAATGAAGTATGATGTGATTTAGATGTACACTACAGACAACATATACTGTAACCCAAAATAGAATAACTATAAATCATTTTGTGAAGCTTTGAATATTTTGACGTACTATGCATGCTTTACATAAACATCAGTTAAGGTCCGGTTACACCGCCAGAACTTTGCTGGAGCGTTTCTTGAACGGTATGAAGAGGGGCCGAATTAAAAAAAAAATCGAAAACACGGGCGTTGTCAAAGCGGTGAACCGCTGAAGCCAGCGTTGGTTTAGCGTTGGTAAAACGGTAGCGAGCGGTGACGCGAGCGTTGGTTTAGTGGTGACGCGAGCGTTGATAGAGAGGCGTTCTGCGCATGCGCACGTTGGCTCGGCGGGAGTTTAAAGTTGGTATTGCAGCAAACCGCTTTTGACTTCAGAACTGCACGGATCGCTTTGATCGACGTTCTGATAATTTTTGATAGAAGTCGATAGTTGAAGTTCATCTTGCCACGTAGACTAAAGAAGTGGAATGCTGGAGATGGAGAGGCAGCAGCCTCCAAGAAGACCATTACTGAGCAGGCAGTTGAACCAATGGAGTCAGGTAAATATAGGTATAACATTTTTAATTTATAATTCATTTGTTATATTTTGCAGAGACCAGTAATGCCACACCAGAATCCACTGCTAGCACAACCACTGATAACACAGCCACTGCTGCAACAGCCCAGACAGGGACAGCTATTGATATAGGTAATCGCCAATAGAAATATTAAATTTAGTGATGATTATAATACACCAGAATCCAATGTTAGCACACCCACTGCTAACTGCTACCACAACCCTGGCAGGGGCAGCTGCTGATGAAGGTAATCACCAATGAAAATATATGAAATGTAGTGATAATGATAATAATAATAATAATAATCTTTTAATTACGTTGACATAGCGTATTTATTATTCATTTGTTATTTTTTGCAGACTCTGATGACGAGCCCGAGATGGCCATGACACAGGACCAGTCTGACAATGAGGAAATACCACCTGGAGATGACCAATCTGAGGAGGGCCGTGCTACTGCTGGTGCTGAAGGTAATGATAATGTGATAGAATGCAATGAAAAATCAATACAAATTGATCTAAATAATGTATGTTTCATTTATACATTTATTATTTCTATTCAACTGTTATTCTTTTCAGAATCTGAACGAGACGATGAACAGCGTCAGACGCAGAAGAAGTCTCGTCGCAAGGCCCTCTTGCTCGACAATGACACTCGGGAGCAACTCATCGAGTGAGTCCGGGAGCACGAACGTTTGTGGAGGAAGGGGGCCACAAACTACAAGGATACACAGAAGAAGACGGAACTTTGGACCAGGAAGGCAAGAGAGCTGAACATTGCGGAGGGAGCTGAAGTTCTCAGGACATGGTAAAAGTCAGTCCGGGACCTTTACGCTAAGCTTATCTGCAAGAAGTCAGGCCAGGCTGCAGCGAACTTGACGGACAGAGAACTGTTCATCCAGAGAAACTGCGCCTTCCTGCACACGGAGGTCAAGCCCAGGAAAGGCCAGCCTCTTAGAAACATACCCCTCACACAGGAAACTTTAGCAAACCAGCATCCAAAAGTCCAGCCCTCGGCGTCGACCAGCATCTCTCATAAGTCTTCCCACGACGTCGAGGAACAGGAAGAAGACGAGGGTTCCCTCTCGCTCATTGAAACTCAAGCGGCACTCACGACGTCCCAGGGCATCCCACCTCCACTAGCTCTCTCCTCCGCCACCACCAGACCACGCCGTGCCGCCACCAGAGCCGAGCCTGAAGACGCCCCTGCGATGCTGGTGATGAGAGATAGTATGAAGGCTACCAACGCCCTCCTGGAGAGACTGGTCAAAGCCCAGGAGATCAGCCATGCATGACAGCCCTTCATCACGTATATGTTCCAGTCTCTCCAACAAATACCTGAGACCCAGTACCAGCTCACAGTAGAGAGATTGACGGCCATCCTCCACCAGATGCAGCGACCCATCCCCCATCCCCTCCCTCCAGTTCAACCACCACCAGCATCAGTACCTTCACCCACACTCACCTTTTACCAGCAGCGGCCGCATTGCTACCAGCCCCAGACTCAGCAATACTGCTTCCAGCAGCAGCCTCAGCCTGAGCACCAGCCTCAGCACTTCCAGCAATTGCAGACACCCAGAGGCAGCCAGCCATCCTCCACCCCAAGGAGCTCCAGCGCAGGACTCATGTTGTCAGACATGCCGAAAATTTACTCCTTTAACCAAGCCAACATAAGCGCCGTCAGCGAGGGGTGGATTCTCCAGGATCTTCAACGGCAGGATATAAATTCTCCATCCATACCAATCCCCGCCACAGCCTAAGGGACTGATGTTTTACTGGCAGAGATAAGGGCCACCGTTGAGGAGAATTGAGACTGCTTGTGATGTGTTGAAGGGACTGCTCAGTTATTTCATGTGATTTTTGTTTAAGGAATGAGCTGGCAAGCTGTTTTGATGTTTATTGTTTTTATGTGCACTTGTGTGTTTGCGTGGTCTCATAAGTTTTGAGCTTTAATAAACAGCATTTATATTAAAATATTCTTGACTACTTTATTTATTGGAATTTCTAACTTAAAAAAAAACCTTCAAGTATTAAACAAGACATTTTTTAACCCATTAAGACCCAGGCTATTTTTTGAGTCTACCTCTTTGACTAAAATTACCAAAAAGACAGCTTACTACAGGCTTAACGACTTACAAGACCCCATAGTACTAAAATCATTGAAAACATTAGAGTATTTGCTCCCTTTTGGAGCAAATGTTTTATTTATTACAATGGCTCAGAGGTGCGAAAAGCGCTTCTGGGACTTAATGGATTAAACATTAAGTGCTTTTATTAATGTAATATGACATCAAGAATGAATCGTATCACAAGTTTCTTTATAAATATCATAACATTTCAAACAAACACAAGTACAATTTGTTCATTGCATGTCCAATACTGGGGCACCATTAACGTTCGAATTCCTTAAACAATGACAAATAACATTTACAACAAAGTTATCAACATATAACATGTATATGGAAAATGCACAAGTGAATCCTCATTGTTCTCGCAGTGTTCAGTTGATAGCCACCATTCTTTCCTGCCAGTCCACTGATCCTGCAGGGGAGTTGCACCAATGCTTGAGTAGGTAACGCTGCCTCTTCCCATTACGCGAGGCTGTGTTTGGGCATTGCACGACGATAGTGTCCTCCAAGTTCCGTCCTTCTCTCCATGCCCCAGGCTGCAGGTTGCCGTCTGGTTGTGCACGGTCCACAAGTCTGTTCTGGAGAACTGGATAGCGGGTGCGCATCAGGTTGCGGAGAATGCAGCAAGCTTCCACGATGGTTCTGACAGTTTCATGGTGATGTTGCATGGCGGTGAGCAGAATCTGGAACCCGTTGGCCAGGATGCCGAATGCATTCTCCACGACCCGTCTTGCCCTGGACAGCCGATAGTTGAAGATGCGCTCTTCATGGGTGAGCTTTTCTGGTGTTGTACGGCTTCATGAGGTAGGTCCGCAGTGAGAAGGCGTCATCTCCGATGATGAAGTAAGGCACATTCTGATTGTCATTGGGTAGGGGGTCTGGCTGAGGAAAGGCATGAATCCAGTTCTGGTCCAGCCCACGATGGAGATCACTTTCATTGTAGATCTGAGCGTCTGAGGATGAGCCATTGCCTGAGACATCAATGTAGGTGAACTTATTGTCAGCATCCACCATGGCAAACAGGATCTCGCTGTAAAAGCCTTTGTAGTTGTAGAATTCTGAGCCAGAGTAAGGAGGAGCTTTACAGGCCACGTGCTTGCCATCAATGGCACCAATCGGTGCGGAAAGTTCCATCTCTGGTACCATTTGTCAGCCAGGTCTCTCCATCCTTGTTCAGATGTTGGGCAAGACAACAATTCATCTGTGTACTCCTCAATGATGACCTTTACCACTTCTCTAACTACCACACTGATAGTGTTGTGGGGAATTCTCCAGGCGTATTGCATGTTTCTATAGGTGTTACCAGAGGCCAGGTGCCGTAGGGTGATTGCCACTTTGAGAACAGGTTACAGGCTTGGTCGGTAATTGGTGTCTTGTTTGGTCAATCGGGGGGTCAGCCTCTGTGCAATTTCATCAAACATGGCTGGTGGCATCCTTATAAAGTGATGGAAGGCTCGTGGATCCTCATTCCTCAGCTCCACCATCAGCTTGTGATACAGTTCATGTTCAGGCCTTCTCAGTATCCACTGTCTGACCCACACAACTCTGTCTCTCCTTTTTCTCTCTCTTCTCCTTCTGTCAACAGCTTGTTGCAATCTGAGGAGGTTCTGATTCTGCTGCTGGACTAGTGCATCAATCACAACAAGTCTCACAGCATCCATGGTAGAACACTTTTACTGTAACTGAGCAAATTAAAATGATGTCTGCACTCAACGATAGCTCAATTTGAAATGGACTCCTGACTCATTTCTCCCCGTATTTATTGCCATATTCTGCTCCCGCTCCAACAGCTCAATACCAACGCCAAACCAAAGTTCATCACTCCAATGGATCGCTACTTCAACGCCCGACACCGTTCCAGTAATTCCGTGTCCGTTCGAAAAACGCTTACAACCGCTCCACCATAGTTTGTGCAACGTTTAATCACCGCCCGGGCAAAGCTGGCGAAGCAGCGGTTGTCCAGCATTCAAGATTTCTGCATTGGCCTTGCGGACCCAAACGTCCTCGAACTTGCGTCTAGCGGTGCCAAACTTTGACTGAGCGTTATTGGAACGGTGGTGAACTTTGTCGGAGCGGAAAATTGCCCGCTCCTCACCGCTCGCAATATTTTGTGCAGCTCAAAACTTTCTGAGCGGTAGGAGGAACCACCAGCTGTGACCGAGCGTATACGGCGTTGCCTTAACGGGGACCAACTTCTGTCAAACGTTCGTGAACGGTAGCGAGCGGTGATGATTGTTTTTCACCGCTCCAGGAACGCTCAAGCAAAGTTCTGGCGGTGTGACCGGGCCTTTGTCAGCTTTATTTTGTATTTTCTAGTGTCCCCTATTGGTAGGCAGGAACTGCTGAGCTGGGGTGGCCGAGTCCATGTCCCATATTGGTATGCGGGCACTGCTGTGCATCGGTGACCGAATCAATGTCCCATATTGGTAGGCGGGCACTGCTGAGCCGCGCGTTTTTAATATGAAGTCCCCACACTGAACGGACATTTTTCTAACCGATCAAACGCGCGGTTGCACTTTATTAAAAAATACTTATTTGTTTAAAAAGGTCATGATACCTATAGAAAACTCTTACGAATGAGCGGGCTCTCCACTTTATCCCAATAAAAATGGTGATATATTTAAAAAAATAATCCTTATTTTTTTTTAACTGGGTCGCGCTTTATTCTTTCAACACAGATCCGATAAAGTCACGTGGTATAGGCTCCGTAACTGCTGAGCTGCGGTGGCCAAGCCAATGTCCCCTATTGGTAGGCGGGCACTATTGAGCATCGGTGGCCGAGACCTAAGTTCGACAACTGAGTCGGTACATCAATCAGCTGATTCATTACACGGATGGCGAAAAATTATGTCCCTTGACTAGATCTAAAAGTTGAAGGTCGTACAATTTTAAAGCTAAAGTTTTCTCGACTCTAGAGATTTCTTATGAAAAATCATTCAGTTGTAGAATAAAAAGTAGTCCGTGCACGCGACAGGGATATTCAACAAGGTGGGATACAGGTAGTTTATTCCATGGGGTGTTATACCGTCAATGTCGGTATACAAATGGGATAAAAATTATTAAGACCAACCTCTACAAACAGTTGCTGGGCAGAAATATACACATATGTGGTGTTTATAGAATTGATAATGATTGTTAATAACGATCGATGTGAGTACTCTTAATCAATGTACTAAGACTGTCGATGGAACTTATTAATATTTTAAGAATCACCGACACTGTTAATTTTATTTAAAAAAATGATTATGTAAAGGCATGATTTCCTCCAAAAACGAGTTTGACATTTACATACATATTAAAAATATGTTTTAATTATAATGTTAAAGTTACACTTCATGTATTGATTTAGTATGCTGGTCCTGTAAACATGTTCTTTATAACATATAACAACGTTAACGTTCATCACTTACATTTCTTGACCCCGTTCTTCGTACTGAGGTATGCTATGGTTAGTTTAGTGTAAAAAAAACAACAAATAGCGCACCTATTTTATAATCAGAATTTTGCCTGTCAGCTATTAACCACAATACACGATTGTTTTCAACTTGATTTTTTATTTAATGAGAACTGTAATTTAATTATGTTGATCTCAAACGATAAAATATCCTTCAATGGTTACAATAGACATGAACGTATGTATATCTGCTTACCTAAGTAGTTCGTCCGTAGCCAATAAAATGTAGTACTCTATGTTAAGTGATTCGGAATAAAAATCAATAATTCAAAGAACTTAACGATAATTAATGTCTTTTGGCCGGAGATGTGCGGTGTAGCTTTAAGTATTGCACACGGCGTTTATCCATCGTATTTTCGAGAAAGACAGTTGTTTGTTTTAATGTTTTGGAATATCGGAAGTTTCAATTCTAGTTATTAACCAAGGAACTTAAAGGGGCCTTTTCACAGATTTTGGCATACTTTGAAGTTTGTCATTAAATGCTTTATATTGATAAATGTAAACATTGGATCTTAAAAGCTTCAGTAAAAAATCAAGGAAAATGTAGCCGGTAACAGGTCTCGAACCAGTGACCCCCGGAGTCCTGGAGTTAGTCTCAAGTAAAAACGCATTAGCCCTCTCTGCTATTCCGCTGGGTATACTGAGTTTAAGTATTTTATACCTTATATAAGAAATATTCGTTGTTTCGTAAATTTAAACGACAACAACAGAACTCTCCAAATTATTCAATCGTTTCGCGTTGCAACGCTTTATAATTTTTAGGTTTTCAAATCGTCCAAAAATACATATAATGGCTATATTGGACTATGGTAAATGTTCAGTAATACTGTTTCCTCACAAATATCATAACTAAAACGAAAATTTGCGAATCTGAAACAACTTTTTTCAATTTTGTCAATTTACCAAACCGTGAAAAGATCCCTTAAAAATCACAGAGGAAGGAGGGTTGCGTAACGGATTTGACCATGTGGCTATTGTTGGGGATGAGTCAGCAAACGCGTCGGTAAGCGAAGTTTTGCACTGGACTAACTCTGTGCTTTTTGGTGATGATAATTTAGAAAGTAGTGTATTTGAAAAGTTTTGTGACAGTGCTGCAATGGCGGAAAATAGTGCTGAACCAACAATCCGGGACTTAATGACACTCATGAAAAATGTAAGTGATCGCCTTGAATCTGTAGAAAAGAAAATGGGCGGCATAGACTCTATCGAGAAGCAAATGTGTAACATAAAAGAAAGATTTGAATAAACTTTGGGTTGCTCTAGAGGATCGAGTAAGGAAGGTAGACGAGCGCGTTACACGCATTGAGGACACGGTGGACGGGGCGGACATCCACGCGGCGCAGCTGTCGGAGCGGGTACAGGAGCTGGAGAAGCAGAGGGATACCCTACGTGACAACGTAACATACCTCCAGTCGCAGTCAATGTGCAACAATCTAATATTCACGGGGGTATCGGAGGACAATTCGAATGGAAGCGAGCCATCGGAAACAACAGAGAAGAGGCTTAGCCAGCACCTCCATGACGCCTGTAAGGTACCTCGTGACGTTGCGGACTCCATAAAGTTCGAAAGGGTGCACCGTTCACCGGGTTCACCAATTTCTGGCAAGGTCAGAAATATAGTGGCAAAATTTACATATTTCAAGGACAGGGAGAGCGTTCGAAAATGCTGGAAAGAGTTAGATGGGACTTTGCACCGTTTTTTCGAACAATTTCCACAGGACGTCATCGAAAAACGGCGTAAATTAGTGCCTAAGATAAATGAGGCAAGGCGACAGGGTAAGCGGGCGTACCTGGTATACGATACTATTTACATCGACGGAAACGCGGTGCGAGCGTAGGGGCACGATGGCAGTGAGATATCCATACTATCATGGAATGTACATGGACTGAGTGCACCGTTGCACTTTTCATTGTTTGGTAATAATTGTCTACCTAGTTACGAGACATTCACCGATGTCAAATATAAATGGGACAGTTCGCGTAGAGATGAATTTCGCTCAAGAATTATTTCGAAACTTCCTATTTTTAATGATATTGTTAGAAGTATTGATAATTCGAGCCAATTGTCAATTAACTCCATTTTAGATAAATTCACAGCCACAATTCGCAGTGAAGCGGATGAGCTATTCTCAAAATCTAACAAGTACAGTAATAAACCTTCTTTCAATACTGACAGTAGTTTAAAGCATGCAGATTGCTTTGACAACGAATGTATTACTGCACGAAATCACTACCATGACGCTTTAGAATATTTTAACCTTAACATGACCGATTTAAATAGAAAAGTGTTGTGCGAAAAGAAAAGTGTTTATAAAAAAAATAATTAAGAAAAATAAAAATATTGTACATCAGCGTAAAATGGCAGAAATTGAAAGTTTGAAAAGTAAAAAGCCGAAAGATTTTTGGAACATTTTCAAATAAAAAAAATAAAGTAATTGCAATAAAATTCCATTAGATGTATGTTACAGTTTTGTAACATTTACATTTTGCAATTGTTATATGCACATTTTGACTTTTGTTTTATTTGTTTTACCATAATATATTATTGAGCTGATTTCTGTCAGTGTTGTAACATTTACATTTTGCAATTGTTGCATGCACATTTTGACTTATGTTTGTGTACTGTATTTTAAAGATAGTATCTTGCAGTATTGACAAATGAAATAGCGCATTTCTAGCTTGTCAGCTTCAGTTTAGATTGAAATTGTTCCGTAGAGTAATGATATGCCGTTATGTTTGTGTGATTATTAATATGGAATAATATAGCTGTAGTATTATAGCCACGCATTAGTTTGATTGTAGCTTTAGTATAGTGGTATATGTTTTTAGACATTTGACACTGCAGTACTGTATTGTAATGACACCTGGATGTTAAGGTTTCATTTGATGTATGCAAATGTGATTATGTATTTTGCTATTTTCATATGATTATTATCTGAATGCTTATTTGTTCATGTTAGTAGAACGCTTTTACTTGTGCCTAAAAGAACCATATACTGTAACATGTATTTAAAGAGAATTTTGAAAATTTAAGTAATACTAATTCGGAAAATCATAATGCACAGACAGAATTTTTTTGTTCGAACAATGACTTTTACATTGAAAATTGTACTTTTCCAGAATTAGACCAACCAATAACGGTAAATGATGTATTAAATGCATGTAAACACTTGAAGCGTAATAAAGCGTCTGGTGTTGACTGTATTTTAATCGAATACTTTATTGAGTGCATTGATATCTTATCCAGTCATTTGTGTTATGTTTTTAATAGTATTTTAACCTCGGGCTATTTTCCTGAAAAGTGGACAGAGGGCATAAAAAGGCCTTGAGGACGATGTGAATAATTATAGAGGAATAACCCTTGTTAGCTGTTTTTCTAAGCTATTTACAACTATTTTAAACATGCGCATTGAATTATTTTGCGAAAATAATGCTAAAATTTCGGATGCACAATTCGGATTTAGAAAAGGTTGTTCAACCGTTGATGCCATAAATATTCTTATGTCAGTTGTACAACATTTTTTATTTAAATAAAAATAAGCGTCTGTATGTTGTTTACGTTGATATGCTTAAATGTTTTGATAGCATATATCACAATGCATTATGGCTAAAAATGTACGAATCCGGTATACACGGCAAAATATTACGAATAATTAAAAATATGTATGAAAATGTAAAACCATGTGTAAAAGCATGCTCGACATACTCTGAATACTTTAGCTACGCCGTTGGTTTCGGCAAGGGGAGGTAATGTTTCCTATTCTATTTTCATTGTTTGTCGAGGACTTAGAACTTTTTTTTACAAGATAGTGTCCATTCTGGTTTAAATATAGAAGATATAATTTTAATTTTACTGTTGTTTGCAGACGATATGGCGATTTTGGGTAAATCACCCGAAGAAATACAATCTCATTTAGACAACCTTTACCTTTATTGTTACTCATGGGGACTTTCTGCCATTTTACGCTGATGTACAAAAATAATGTTTTTTCGGAAAAGGGGTAGAATTCGCCGAGATGAGATATGGACATATAATGGGGAAACTATATAAGTCGTCGATAATTTTTTACTATTTGGGTACTGTTATTATTTATACTGGTAGTTATATATTAAACCAGGAGCAGTTAGTAGGTAAAGCTCTTAAGGCTATGAATACTTTGCTTTATAAATGCAAATAGTATGATCTAAAACCTATAATATTGTGTCAATTGTTTGATGCCTTTGTTGGTTCTATTTTAAATTATGCATCGGAGATATGGGGTTTTAATAAACTCAAAGATATTGAACGCATCCACTTAAAATTTTGTAAAAGGTTGTTAAATCTTTAAAGCAATACATGTAATGCAACGGTGTATGGTGAATTAGGTAACACCCACATTATGTAAATAGATATGTTCGTATTGTAAAATATTGGCTTAAAGTTGTTAATAGTGAAAATATTATCATAAAAACTGTGTATAACCAGGAGATAAATGATTGTGATAAAGGGTATAAAAATTGGGTTTCGAATGTGAAAAAAGTTATTTTATGATTATGGATTTTCATATATAGTCGAAAATGCAAATATGATTAATGCAAAGTCGTTTTTATGTGAATTAAAATGTAGAATTGTAGATGCTTTTAACCAAGAATGGTTTGGCAATATGAACGATAGTTCTGTTTTAGATATGTATATAATATTCAAAACAACTCTTGAATACGAAACTTACTTAGATTTACTGCCAAAAAGTTTGCGTACATACTTTGTTAAACTATGGGCTTCTGCCCACCCTTTGAGAACTCAAACTGGAAGATACACACGTAATTATATTCCCCGTTATGAAAGATATTGTCAATGTTGTGATCAAAGGGACATAGAGAATGAATTCCACTTTATATCTAAATGTCCATGTTTCCAGCAATTAAGACAACAATATATAAAAATTGTTTACTTTGTGAATCCATCTGTTTTTAAGTTCCATTCTTTATTGAACTCAACTTGTAAAATTGAAATTATAAAGTTGTGTAAATATATGAAGGAAGCTCTAGCCGTAAGAAATTCTATCACAAATAATATTGCCAGCGAAAAACTAAAGTAGTTCCTTACTGTTAGTAAAACAATATATATTTAACTACGGTAATGTAAAGTCGTTCTTCTTTGTTAAATATACTTTGTCTCAAATTGTTATATTACATTTGTTATAACTCATACGTTGTAATATATAGACACGTGACAATTTTTTGTATTATATTTTGTGTATTTAGACGATGATTTGTATAAAATGTTAATATACTGTCTGTCTGAGAGGGAGAGAGTTGTTATTACAAATAGTCATAAATGATTAGAAGTGACGCGCCAAAAGCATAAATGTCGAGTTTTATTTGTTTTTCATATCCCAAAATGGCAACGTTAAAAAACGAAACTTTTATTATAAAATATATTGACTTCAAAGTAGAAAATGCAGTTAGAGCTTACAGTTTAATTATTTTGGCTTCTCTGTTCAAAATAAGCCAAGCTTTATTTTTCCTTGACAGGTTGTTTTTCCTATTCATGCACTTTTGATCGCTATTCCAAGTAATACTTACGTTTGTTGATTAAGTTCAACAACGCTTTGTAAACTTAATAAATAGTTTTATGTAGTTCAGTTTTTCATTCATAATTAAATAAATCAAAACAATAAAAAGTAATATATTCTCAACAAGATACTTGACAAACAAGTGAATATTTAAGAATGCTAAAACATGTTATGACAATTTATGTAGTTTTATTTTAATTAACTTATGTATTATCTGACCCGACCCGACCCGATTTTTCTCAGGTATTTTAATTTTGACCCGCCGACCCGACCAGATGAATTGTTTTGACCCGTGTGAGCCCTAACGAAAACGTTGTGTTAAACAGCAAGCAAGCAACAACCTGCTGCGCGGAGCAGCAGTTTTGATGGAAACTTCAGAATGTACTCAGGTTTGCAAAAGCAAACGTTATGTTGAGCACTGTAGAAGGAACCAAACAATCAAATTTCAGTCCCGAGCAACAGTCATGAAGGCTACATCATAATTAACTAAGCAAACGTTGCGCTGCACATTACGGTAGGTACAAAACATTTACCTGTAAGAACGGGGAAGCAGTCTTGAAAGATGCGTCAGAATTCACTACGGTAAGCATAAGAAAACGTTGTGCTCATCGTTCTCTGACGGAGCAACAAAACATTGGCCTGTCAGCCCGGTAAGCATGCACGAAGGTTGGATTTAATTAACTAAGGTAGAAGTAAAAACTTTTTGCATGTCGTACACTGTATTGCAATCCACACAATATCACGCCAGCTTGAAACTAGAAGTGGCGCGGCAGAGGCCGACGCGTATCCCCAAGCCGCGTAGATGTTATATTAAAAGGCAATTTTGGGTGGGCAAGGCCTATGTTGGTGGGGCCCCGAGGTGGGTTATATGGACATGGATGGTCGAGATAGACCTTGTTCACGCCGGGTATGCGAATACTTCGTTGACGGATGGCACTTCACTAACAGAGAACAACAAAAGCCACGCGCGAGAGGTGAGTTCTTCAGCTTTTTTGTATTTATGTCCTGTTTATTTGGTTTTTAGACACAGAACATTGTTTGGGTGATTAATGGTATAGCACTTCGTATTGCGAAGAAAGAAATTCGCGGAAAAACGGTGAATTATTAAACAAAATCGATAAAATTCCATCGATAATCAGCATGAATTGAGTGATCAGTACATATTTTAACAAAATAAACATACTTGGAAATAAATCAAGAACGTGCTTACTATTCGAAATAAAAGATCAATATATCCAGTAATGGTACAACATGTTACATTTTAGTTTATTTATTTATTTGAGAAAATTCAAATGTTTAAGAGTCGCATGCACATTTTTTCATCTGCACTTCGTTTACCGATCATCTAAAAAACAATGGCACTTCGTTTCCCGACATCTAGACACTTTTTTCCAGATATAACACACTCGTTTTTTGTGAATCAAAAATGCAGAATTCGCTGTGGAATACTGTTAAAGTAAGCAGGCAATAAATAAAAATGTATTTACTTAGTACGCAAAAAAAAAACGAATTACCGAAGCATGTTCTTATCCCTTTGAAAAATGATTATGATTTGGTATAAATGTGAAAGATAAATGTTAAACAAATTGGATATGTCTAATGAGTAAAATCTATATGACCATATATTTTAAATTACGTTCTAAACGGTTGATCTAAAGCATTTATCTTTATGTGCAAATGAAGGTACTAAGGCTATTTACTTATATATTAGATAGCATGTCATGAATAATCACTCTGCTTAAACTGCCTCTCAGAGATTAATATCAGCAGCGATGCAGGTCCGAAATTCTATTGGAACTTTTTGGCTCAATGCCAGTAAACGAAAATAGCAATAAAAGAACGGGCGGGGTCGATTTAATCACACGACAGTGGTGTAAAAAGTTATGCATATCCGTCTTTGTTTTTAATATAAACACAACACATGCTGCATATGAAGTTGCATATAAGTGACACAATTATTTATTACAGGATGAGTGAATCGGAGCTTATGAATGCCGCCGACGGTTCGTTGTTGGACATTAGTTTAGAAGAAGAATTGTGTACAAGCGAACGGTTCTCGTGTGGAATTTGTGAGGCCAGTTATGCTAGGAAAGCCTACTTGAAGCGTCATTTAAAGACACATGAGGATGGATGCATAAAGTGCTCAGTGTGCACTCAGTTCTTTAAGACTGAGGAAGATAAAAGGAAACACATCGAGGACAAACATAGGCCAATCATGTGCGAAAGTTGTGGAAAGGTTTTTTTCCACTCGTAACTACATGGAATTCCACAAGAAAACCCATGAGGTAGAGGTTGTGATTTATGACAAGAAATGTCCATTTCCAAACTGTGGGAAGATATATTGGCAGAATTCTAATACCACTTCTGACCAAGTTTGGTGAAGATCGGATGAAAACCGAGAGAGCGGACACTTAATACGGACCGACCGACCGACGGACCGACAGACAGACAAGTTCTATCCTATATAGCACCCTAAACTTCGTTTGTGGGGGTATACTAAGTACTGACTCCATAATATGACATTTAAACATTTTATATACGCATTCTTTTTTTCCAGAATCAGTTGTTTTTACGATTTAATTTTACCCGTGTTTCTTTAAACCAATACAGTGATTTAGGGTCAGGTGAATCGCACTTCGAGCAAACGTTAGCGTTGCGGAAAGGGAAGTGCTCCCTATAAGCAGAGCTCAAAATTAAGGGAGTTTTACCATTCTCTTTTTAATTTTGTTGCTACGCATAAGTATCGTCTTGATGATGCGATTCAAATAAGCACAACCGACATAGGATTTTATGAAGAACAAATGTGTATTTACCTCATAAAGACCCCTTCACTACCGTTATCTAGAGCCCTGCTATAAGTAAAATTAAACACGATTGTGTTGATCCGCATTATCCATTGTATTTTCATTTCTCTGAATCTCAAGTTACCAATAAAAAACAAGATCGTTATGTACACATTTATTTAATAATAAATATTATCTTATTTGAAAATTGCAATTATAATAAACATAGTATAAATTAATAGTAATGTGATTTTTGAAAAATATATTTTCAAAATGTTTCGTATGAATAGCCATAATATAAATAAATGCATTTAAGGTAGAAGATAAAACTCAGTTATTAGAGTGCCCGCTTTGTTGAAAGTCTCCGTAATCTGAAGTGCCCTTTATCGGTAAACAAAGTGCCTGCAACTTTATGTATGCCACCTATTACAACATGCACTATCTTTGTTTATATTTCATTGAATACTATCAAAATTTCAGTATTTGAAGCACAGTGATTACTCTACATGTTGGAATAGCAAACAATTTCTTGCAATAATTCTAAGTAGTTGTATTTTGTTAAAATGTTTACTGTTCATCCAGTTTATGCTGTTTTCCGATCGAATTTTCTATTTTTGGGCAAAACTGTACCATTCTTCCGTGAAATTGTGTATTCCCAATACAAAAGGATACACCATTTATCAACTCGACCATGTGTCTTGTCTTAAAAACTAATCTTTAGGATATAACTTTAAATAAAACAGAGGAACTTACCTCTCGCGCGTGGCGTTTGTTGTTCTCTGTTAGTGAAGTGCCATCCGTCAACGAAGTATTCGCATACCCGGCGTGTTGTTGTAATGAGAAATGTTCAGTATGAAGTAAATTGGAGATTGAATGAAGAAGTTATGTAAAAACCAAATTTTTGTGGGCGTGGTCTATGTGGGCGGGGCGTCCAAGGGTTGGTAATTGGGCGTTGCGTAGTTGAGATTGACCGTATTGTCATAAGAGAAATTCAGTTTCAATTAGAAGTGAATCGGCAGAATCGTAAGCAAACGTGTTTTTATTGAGGATTTCACTGAAAATCCGGTTGAAATCGGTTAAAAACAAACAATAAAGCGATTTTTATTTTGGGGTCGAGTACGGTTAAGTACAAAAACGACCTTATTAATATTCATGATTTGACACGTTAATTGAAACCCAAACAAACAACATTGCGGATACGGGCGAATTTAGAGGAGGGCGAATTTAGCGGAGAGAAGTAAAGAACAAATGCAAATACATCTGTTACAGACGGAAACTGATTTGCAACGCTACGTTTTTGCCAAATCTATGTATTTATCTCCCATAATGCTAATAATATAAAGCGAAAGCTAGATAAAGATATCATTTGCATAACTCGCGACGCTGCAATAATTTTCTCTTATTGCATGTATTTATGATCATTTATATATTATTTTATCGATTCAAAACCAATTTTGACCAGGTTTTCGATGTCACCCTCGATAAAAATATATTTCAATGAATTTATGTAAAGTTTATTTTGTCGCTATACGATGTATATGCAAAACAACGATCTATTCCGCGAACTGGGACTTTAAAACAAAATTTTGGGTGGGCGTCGTCGGCTACTATCTCCTCCTACACTATTAGCACTAGAACCTTGAAACTTAAACACATTGTAGCTATGAGCATATGTGCGACTGCGACGGTGCACTATTTGGAATTTTGATCTGACCCCTGGGTCAAAAGTTATTATGATGTGCGTCGCATGTTGTTAGTAAAATGAGTGAAAATGTCATCATTTTACGCATTTTACCTTTATAACTTTTGACCCAGGGGTCAGATAAAATTGTTGAGATAGTGGCCAGGACAAATGAACAGAACGCCGGGATCAAAACAATATCCCCACGCTTTTAAAAACGTGGGTATAATAACATTCGAATAGCATAATACATTGTGTACGTTGTACGTTTATTGCATGGTTGTGTCTTAAAAGATGTTGTTTAAGTCTTAGACATATAGAGGATATGTGTTCATGTCAGTGTAATATCGTTTGTTATTTCACTCGTGTTCATAGAAAAATGATATTTTCACTCGTGCCTCATCTTACACTGACATAAACAAATTTTCTGGTTTTTTGTATGCCCCGTTTAAAAAAACACGCTTAGTAAACTTTATTAATATCATTTGATGTAATTCAAATGTGATGATCCTTAAGTCCAATTCGAAATATTCACATTTATTTGGTCTTCGTAGGTCGATAGTTAATATTCAAGTAAATCGAGGTGCACACACCCAATTAGTCAATTCATGGTTCATGCGTGCTTTAAGAGTTGTACCACGCACACAAATGTCACATGAACACCGAATTTGTTTGTGCAAATACAATCTTTTTGCAGATAGTATCTTAAGCATTCTTATTCTCATAAAGCTTATTTGTTGATCTGATGGCACAAAAACATATAAATAATCCACATATTAATAGATAATACTAGATCGTTATGTGGAAAAAAAATTACAATTAATGATATTTGAAATAAGACATTTTTTTGTGTATTTCAGCATCGTGATGGAGGTGACGGACAAGGCGAACAACTCCATCTTCACTCGTCGGTTCGCCCTGTACGACAACGAATCCAGCGTGACGGCCGACCCTCTCAGTGCGCATGGTCTGCGTGCAACTTCCGCCGCATCGGAAACTGGCTACCGCTGGCAGACAGACACTAAGTGTGAGAATACTATCAATGATTTTGTTACTTTTCTTTGCTTGGGCAACACAGAAGTAGTTGGTTCAGTTTTGTAAATAACGCCTATTTCGATGAACCGTAGTTCGTAAGAGTTAATCAAATGAATTCAGTAAGTCACCTTTAAATCAAGAATTACAAAGCTGTATATACTCGCAAAAGCTTTTGTGTCATGTAAGTTCCCTTTAATTGATAACATCACGAAATGCTTCACTGCAGTGGTCAAATTGGACTGGACGGACTATTTCGTGAACAAAGTTCACCAAGGAAAGAAGTTTCTGAACAAAGACAAGAAGTTCCCAACTTATTTTACCGACCTCGACTTGATTGGAATCCTAAATGTTGGAAAATAAATAATTATTTGTATTTTGTATGACCATTTTAAGTGAACGTTTATGGAATATGTCTTGTCAAGTGTACAACGCATATCTCGTGAAATACACGCAACTTTCGGACCATGTAAATAAATGGTATGTCATCTGACAAAGTGCGTCGACGTTTATATGTAATAAGGTATATGATTGATCATATTAAGGCAGCATATAAGCTAAACTCTGACCCACTTTAGGCAGCGTATAAGCTGAAATCTAATCCACTGCACATTTTACTCATGGTGAAGTAATAGAATTGTATCCCAAATACCACCGTGCTATGAGTAAATTAATGTTGAAAACCGCCGAAAAAACATTAAACAAACTTAAAAAATATCTAGTCTTGAAGTCAAGCAAAAAATATCATTGTTGCAAAATAAACCGAATCACATTTATGTCATAAAGGGCTTCCCTCATTTATCCAGGTTCGTGTTCGACTCCTATGATGACACAGAGGGACAATGGAAGCTATTCCTAATGTGAATGGGATCACGCGATTCCAGTACGGTTACGTTGTAAACCAGGCCAGTGCGCACGCCCCTATCATGTGGAACAATATCAGTGGTTTGAATCAGAGCACGGATATTTTAGTGTCAATCAATAACGGTGGTAGGTAGTTGATGATATATACTGACATGTTTGATGGGAACATCCTACAACCCAAAATAGATAGCATGGATATACAATTAAATTTAATTCAACAAGTTTAAGCAACCTTGATATCAGATACGAGCATATTCACTATTTATTCACCGTAATAAAAGCAAATAATAAAATTTTGTTTAGAAATGTTTAATAATTCGACAATATGGGCACTGTACGGAAAAATATTTGTATCGTTTAAGTGCGAATGTAGATATTCATCAATATATTTAAAATGCACCATCTAAAAAAATAGAACTGCAAAACATTCATTTAAGGAAACAAAACTATATACTCATGTTGTATTACTGAATAATATGAATATCATTGGGGTTATATTATTGTAAGCAAACCGATGGCTTTATTTGATTTTTAGGTAATGTGTTTGCATAGAAATTTTATTTTCATATTGTAAAAAGGTATGGGTTCCAGCGTTTGATATCCTTGGCAATAGCATGGTGGAGAAGACAACTATTGACGTCACGCCGCCGCAAATTGTAACCAGTTTAGCTGAAAACAAAACATATTTCTTCGCGCAAAATGTTGGGATGGCGGATGGCGGCAATTACTATAGCAGGTACATTGCGTGAAAACAAATTGTCTTCAGTTATTTGCCGAAGAATAATTAAATAATTAAAGTGTCTAGACAGTGAGTCTCCGACTTGAAATTACAAATTTTAAAATCCAACGATCTCGGCAAATAAGTTTCAGAATATTTTGTTCTTGATTTTTTTTTATGAACGGATTCTTCTATCCACGAAATCCAACAAATGACCATTTCTGCATACCAATCATTTATTTACTTATTTTTCTTTTTGCCTGTTGCTCACGGTGCCTATACCAAGTGCCTTTTTCGGATCTGTGTTGGGAGAACGTTTGTGTTTGAACGGTTGGAAAAATGTCGGATCAGTGTGGGGACTTCATATTACAAACGCGCGCTTGCACTTTACTGAAAGAATACTTATTTGTTTAAAAAGATCATAATTCCTATAGAAAACTCTTACGAATGAGCGGGCTCTCCACTTTATCCCATTAAAATAGTGAAATATTTAAAAAGAGATCCTTAAACATGTTAACTGGGTCGCGCTTTATTCTCCCAACACAGATCCGAAAAATTCACGTGGTATAGGCACCATGCGTTGCTATTTGTATGGAATATGCACTTAAGTTTTTAGTCAGAGACGTTCGAAGGTGTGTGAATTGTCATATAGTCATTATGAACGCCATGTTGACACTGTCTTTGATTGTCCAGGTATACATTATACACTCTTATATTTCATTTGTGCAATCTTTGTTCATCGTATTATTGTGCAAATTGTAATTTCGGCTACGTCCATAAATCCATTTATTGACTTTCATTTTATGATCCGATTGCTCTGTGCTCACTTCAATGTGTGTGACTTCTTTTGTTATAATGTGGTTTCAGCTACGACTTAAACGTCGGTGATACCGAAAGCGGAGTGTATCAGATAGAGCTGGACATTTCCATCACCGTGTCGGATATTGGTGATGTGCGCAGTTTCCGCAAGGTTATAAATGCGAGCACGGACAAGGTATGAGTAGCGCATTTTTACTGCTGTTGGTGACACATTTAGGTGCCACTTTACTCCCTTTCCGTAGAATGCAACTGTTCTTCATTTAAGTTTTCAATATACAAGTTCAAACATTTAGGTAAGAAAGCCAATTAATACAAGAATGTTCTTTGTTTTTAAAAGATGGAGATGTTGAGTTTAGAATTCAATTTAGACCTAAATATTTTGACGGCCTTCTTTGCTTGGGGATGTATACAATTTTAAACTTAACCATGTGTACTAAACATGTATATATGTTTTTTGTAAAGACAAAGGCGCCTTCTGACTCGTCCTGTGTGCCATCAAAGGACCCGGTCACGTGCTTTATTGAACGACAGAAAGTCCGCCTGAACAACTGCTGGTTCCTGGTCCCAAAGATAATAAACGCGGGAGCCACTGTGACAGTCAGTGCCTACAACTAGGCAAGACTTGCGGTCAATACACAGTTCGAGGTATCAACATTTAGCCTTAATGTGCAAGGTACTGGCTGAAGAAAATGCTCTTAATACTGTTAAACCAATTTCCCATGAAAAATTGTTCGTATACTGACCGCCAAGAATGACTGCAAACAGTTAACACTCCACACAAACACAAACGGGAGCATAGCTGCTATTTAAATAGTTCGAGTGCGACCTTACGGGATATAACATTTATAAATCAACGATGGATAATCACTTATAACATTTTTTGTAGTCGATAAAGGTAACAATTTCTTGAGTGTGGAAGTTCAGCTTGACCTTGCAAAAAAAGAATTCATGTATGTGTTATACGGAATAGGCCGATCAATTAATTATATTAAAATTTAATAGAAGCTGAAAGTTCAATCTAAAATTCTCACTAAAATAATCAAGACGTTCTAAAAGGTATCATCAACAGGTAATCCGTTCATTTTCCATGTATTTGTAAACAAAGAAATGTCAATTTAATAGTGTTTTCTGAAGCAGCTTTGTCGTTTTTAATCATATATGACACTGATTGGTTCCTACTTGTTATAAAATTCATTGTTGAACTTCACAATTCAGATAGATAACACAATGTAAGAAAAACTATGATTTGCTGAACAGTTCTTTAGCCTGTTTAGTTCTTCTTAAAATTCTCGTTGGCCGTGTTTTTAAGGATTTTCTTGCCTTATTCATCTTATTCAGTTTCGTAGGTGGTACGCATGTAAGGTTTAACACTTAAACTGTAGTTGCTTTCGCAGAGCAGTTTATAATTGTGTCGTTCTTATTTAGATTTAAATTTGTTTTGATATAATACATTTTGTAGTTTTAATTAAGTACAATAAATACAATTCATATTTGCTTAAGCATGGCTTTTTTTTCTTCTGCATCTGCGTTTATCTAATAAGGCGGTTAAGAAAACCGAGTAAGTTATCTTTTGAAGTTGTTCAACTAAAATATGAAGTCACAACTGGTCACTCAGTCGTCGCTTGACACATTACTGGTTCATTGCAGATCAAACAGTTGAAAACCTTAAATGGACTCGAAGCGTGTAAGTAAAAATACTTACACTAAATATAAGTAAATAACATCGTATGTTTCCAATTGAATGTTTCGGTTTATTACCATTATTGTAACGTGATCTTGTGATAATGGGCTATGATATTTATTTTACTACTATTATTTTTTAAAGGAGCATAGCAAGGAATTGATTTAATGATACATTTTGGTAATGGATTTACTAAATAAAGTTTCAGTGAAAATGAACATGCTTTACCATAATTCACGTTTTGGGAAGCAATATTACATTGTTTGATATATTATATTGTATATGTGTTATTTTACAATAAATGTAACACACAATTCAAATAATTGAATATTGGAGTGCGATACACTCAATATGCATAACAAAATTATGCGATTCAAAGCACAGTGTTTGGTTCATCTAAACATGCGGTAAAACAGATTTGTGTTGTTATGTTGATTTTACAATAGGCGAATTTAATGAATGGAGCGATCATGCCCCGTTACACCTGTCTCTTTGTTGCTAACTTTTCACCAAAACACGAGAAATTTACTGATGTAAAATACAAATGGGACAGCTCCCTCAAAGATCGATTTCGAACAGAAATCATTTCTAAACAAGAAGTGGCGCGGCAGAGGCCGACACGTATCCCCGAGCCGTATAGATGTTATATTAAAGGCATTTTTAGGTGGGAAAGGCCTATGTTGGTGAGGCCCTGAGGTGGGTAATGTGGACATGGATAGTCGAGATAGTTCGTGTTGTCATGAGATATGTTCAGTATTAATTTGAAGTCAATTAGTGAATAAATGAATAAGTTATAATAAAACAAAATGTCGTTCACTTTCTCTTCCTACAGTATTAGCACTAGAACCTTAAACTTTAAACACATGGTAGTTATGAGCCGATGAACCCTCGGTCAAAATTTATCAATAAAAAACTATAAAAAATTATGAGGGTTGGGATGGGGCCTTGTCAGAGAGAGAGAGAGAGAGAGAGAGAGAGAGAGAGAGAGAGAGAGAGAGAGAGAGAGAGAGAGAGAGAGAGAGAGAGAGAGAGAGAGAGAGAGAGAGAGAGAGAGAGAGAGAGAGAGAGAGAGAGAGAGAGAGAAAAAAAGAGAGACAGAGACAGACAGAGAGAGAGAGAGAAAAAGAGAGAGAAAAAGAGAGACAGAGACAGACAGAGACAGAGAGAGAGAGAGACAGCGAGAGAGACAGAGACAGAGACAGAGACAGAGACAGAGAGAGAGAGAGAGAGAGAGAGAGAGAGAGAGAGAGAGAGAGAGAGAGAGAGAGAGAGAGAGAGAGAGAGAGAGAGAGAGACAGAGGGAGAGAGAGACAGAGAGAGACAGAGAGAGACAGAGAGAGAGACAGAGAGAGAGAGAGAGACAGAGAGAGACAGAGAGAGACAGAGAGAGACAGAGAGAGAGACAGAGGGTCAGAGAGAGACAGAGAGAGGCAGAGAGAGAGACAGAGGGTCAGAGAGAGACAGAGAGAGAGAAAAAGAGAGACAGAGACAGAGACAGAGAGAGAGAGAGACAGCGAGAGAGACAGAGACAGAGACAGAGACAGAGAGAGAGAGAGAGAGACAGCGAGAGAGACAGAGACAGAGACAGAGACAGAGACAGACAGACAGACAGACAGACAGACAGACAGACAGACAGACAGACAGACAGACAGACAGACATACAGACAGACAGACAGACAGACAGACAGACAGACAGACAGACAGGCAGGCAGGCAGACAGACAGACAGACAGACAGACAGACAGACAGACAGACAGACAGACAGACAGACAGACAGACATATATTTGAAGTAAAAGCGGCCATGATTGATACGAGTTCAATTTCCAACATGATCGATATTCTAATAAAACAAAATTACTGTGTAACGAGGATTATATTTGACGCGGTTGCTTACCAAATACTTATATATTCACGAAAGTAAAGGAATCAGATTGCAAAGTTCACTGATTTAACGGATATGAGAAATTTTTAAATAGATTGATACTCTATTAATTGAAGGCAGCGTTATTGAAAAAATAAAAAGATAATATTATTCTTCAGTCAGTTCATCAGTATGCCAGTACAACCTCCGGCATATGCCAGTGTGTCTTCATAATAGTAATGAATTATCTGAAATAATGATGCGTAATAATAATGTACTACAGTCATGTTACTTACATACAATATTCAATACAATTGTATCGTTATTTGCGTTGCTGTAATTATGTTACAGTTTTATCACATCTTAAACCTTTGGCAAATCTTTACAACAGCAATCTGTTTAGCACAGGGATATCAACAACTCGCTAATCGAGCTATTAATGATAAAAATTGATTGGGTCAATATTGACCACAGCTGACCATATCAGTCAATACTGACCGCAACTGACAATTTAAGAAAATACTTACCACAACTGACCATTTCGAACAATTCTAACTAAAAACCGACCATTCTGGTAAAAGTCGTCCCAAAACACCTCGTCGGGTAATCTAGATCTAACCTTAAAGTTTTAGTTATTATACTTTTACTTTTTATTTTTAACATGACTTACAAAGGTGTTCGACATTTATCGTTAATGTTGCGACATGTGTTGGCAGTTAATTTTTTTGCGACATTTATCGTTAAAGTTGCGACATATAACGTCTGTAGGATTTGCGACATTTATCGTTCCTTGCGACATTAAGCGTCAACGTTACAATAAATCTCGTAGCCTGCGACATATAACGGCGATGCGACATTTAATGGCGTTACATGCCGGATTCGTTGTCATACTTCAGTTACTCATTTTCCAAAGTCAACCCATCTAGTTCATCTTCGACATACAATTGTTGCGCGATTACTTCAACCGGTTTCGCCCCTCTCTTAATGTATACTTCTCGATGAGTTCAGTATAATCTGCAAAACTGACTGTTCCAAATAGAACTCCAAAAAACCTGTGCGTGACCAGGACTACTTGGATTTCTTGGAGAGTAGAAAAAATTATGAGTCGTATGACGTATGGGTCTTGCTCGAGTATGCTTACTTAGTGAAAGGCTTTCTGAACTTTCGTTGCAGGACCAAACTAGAGGAGTCTTAATATACGCTGAAAACCTGATATATCATTTAAAACCTGCAACCTGGATTACATATGATAACTCAGAGTTGCATGATCGCGTGATATACTCAGAAACGATTAAATGCTGTTATGCTGTGATGATATTTGTCTTAACCCAGTAGTGGCGTTGTATTTGATGTTTGTATTTGAGGTGTGAGTCTTTATCATTTTCTCTACTTTCTAAATAAAGAATGTATACGCCTGTTTGCCAATCATATCGGTATAGAACTTACATATATCTGGCTCCTTTAACAACGTGCACATTGTATTATCCGATTGCATTAATGTTAATTTGCAACTGTTGTGAATGGGTTCGTACACCGGTTTCCAGTGCAACTTTGCGACGTATTTTTTTTACGTAATGCATGCGTCCTTGTGCTGTGATGCTTAGCGTGAAATAAACAACAGTGACCAATCAAATGACTAAGAAGGATTTGATCCCACTTAGATTATGGGCCAGAGAACATCCGGGTCACCATCACGGGACCGGACAGCTTCATAATTCAGTGGGACCTTCCAATAGCCCGCACGTGCTACAGTAGTGCGCCAATCATCATCATAATAGCGAACGATGTAAGTAATGTTCAACGTCATCACACTCACGACCATCCCAATTACCAATATTTTCAATGTCGTTACCATTATATCCATTATATTCATCATCTTGCCATATAATACAAGTGATCATCAGCAACAATAATCGCCACGAAGTTTTTAAGCGCGCATTATTAAAATAAACCCTTACTTCATCGTCATCATATCACCATACGACACATGACGATCGATTAAATCACGTTTTCACGACTATATTTTGTATCAACTGTTTTATAATCAATCTTTTCAGTTCAGTCGTGTGGATGTTTTACTTTTTAAATAAACAACATACAAACGAAGAACACCTCACTCTCTCTCAAAAACAGTTATTTCTCCGATAATAAAGATAATATCGTGCATTCGCGTATTACTTATTTCAGATAAAAGTCTTTTACGAATCTTTTTACGCGAATTATGCCAAGAATTTACCGTTTTGACTTTTTTTCATATAAATATAAATAAATGAACCACATGTTAACGTGTTTATCCATCTCAGGGTGCCATTGAACCCATCACGCACTACTTGCCCAGCAATAAGACGTTCCTGTATGTCCCGGGTTTAACGCCCGACATGGAGTACAACATTTCGTTCTTTATACAGCTTGGAGACTCTCAAGACGGCATGAGTGAGGAACTCGCTTTAAAATCTGTCAATTTAGGTAGGTCGACTTTATCCTTTTTCAAATTTGGATTACATGGAGATGTCTGTATAATAGTAGCAAATCATTGAACTTCTTGAAGCAAATTTGTTTAAAGGAGGTTTTTATCATTTTTTCTTATTAAACAAGTATGCTAGAAACATATGCAATGAATTTCAATTGTTTAATGTTTTTAATAACTTCATTCTTGATATTTACCATATCTATATACGTGCAACTTCATTAGGTACGTCAAAATAAGTAACATAAATTTGCAGCTAAATCGTTCGTTCTAACAAGAACCTTACAGTAGGTTAAACGATACATGGTGTTGCTCTAATTTTGGTTTGATTGTTTGTCAGACAGATAAAGGAAGGATGACAATAAAAATCCGAATTAAATAACCAATTAGATTTTTTTTTAATTTGCATCTTCTTTATGCCCATTTATTTGTTGTTGTTTTTTATGAGAAACATTTATAAAAATGTTCATCGTTAAGAAAAAGTGAAATGAAAAAATAACATAATATTTTACATACATGTGATATATCAAAACCAACAGCTGTCCGATAATGTTGCGTTATAAAAAATATATAATATTTCTTGACATTTCGTGTATGATTGTAGCATGGACTCATCAGAAAGAAGAAGAGAGAGGCATACACATCGGTCTTGTTGTCGGTATTGCGATCGGTATGTTTAACAATCCAGTAAAACACGTTACATTTTCCTGTAGCACACTCACTGAAGCAACCAACAGACAAAATTACACAATATGTTTAAACTGAAGGTCTGCATACGATTCAACATATCCGTTGTTTTTTTAGAGGTTATTTTCATTTCATTTAAATACGTCCATAATTAGTTGTATGGCAGGTATGCAACATATGATAAGAATATGTTAAATAAATCTGGTTATGCTTTGAAAGAAAATTATATCAACTTAACCGATCGCTTTTTTATACGACGTGCATATGTGTATATGTGTATCCGTATTTGAATATTGAGTGTTAGCGGTTGACCTTAGTATAACGTTGTGGCGTTTGTTTTTGTGATTACCAACGGTAACGTGACAATGTTTGTGATTTTATAGGGAAGACATTGGTTTGCAAATGATGCGTATGATTTTTTTTACTATTCGTATCACAACCCAGATGTATTTGATTCAATAGAAATAAGTTATACTTCATTCATGAGCTTTTGTGCATACTGTATGATACAAGAAGTCTCGCTTTTGTGGTTATCATAATCATCGTTGTTGTGTTCTTGGTTCGGCGAAAGTGCATAACCAAACACACTGGCCGTTTGCCTGAGTCGGCTCAAAATAGCCGTATGAAGGGGAGACAGAATCAGGTGTTTGAAACCGATGACACCGGATACGAACTTCTTGATGCATGTGCACGTAAGGTTGACTCCAAAATCTGTTTAGTGTTTAATTTAATCATGTCACTGTGTTTATGTGTTTTGAGCATAAAGAAATGCTGTAGCAAATCATAGAAACAAAGCGAATATTTGAAACGCTTGAAATTGTTTAATAACTAAGATAAATATTTCGATGTTTTATTATAATCGCTGCATACTTTAACACAAGACTTTGTTGGGCATAGGAACTTGTGAGCTATTCCAAAAATGTTTCTCTTAAATTTCGTAAAAAGCCAGCTGAAAAATTAAAGTTATCGATTTTTTGCAAAATAAAGTACCCTTTTTCTTTACGATGTGCCTCTTTGAGATAAAGTATGCTATAAAAAGCTTGCTTTTAATAAATCATTGATAATTTTTGCTTCACAAAAGAATTTTTCGACCTTGACATCTGTATTGCCTACCCATGTGAATTTTACATTTTCTAATGGGAGTTTTCGTTTTTTTCATGATTTCTGTTTGTTTGTTTTCCAATTTTCGTGGTTTCTGATTTGTTTTAAGGGTAAAAGAAACGACTCGATTTTTGATTTTTTACGAAAGGTTTACTTATGCTTAGTTATCGTTTTTTAACTATCACTTACAAATATAATGTTTTCTTCATAAAACGAATATACAGACATTGAATGAAGTTTAAATAATTAGATTCACGCAGAAA
Source organism: Dreissena polymorpha (assembly GCF_020536995.1). Classification (NCBI taxonomy): domain Eukaryota; kingdom Metazoa; phylum Mollusca; class Bivalvia; order Myida; family Dreissenidae; genus Dreissena; species Dreissena polymorpha. The sequence goes on from NC_068365.1 coordinate 80,720,520, forward strand.
CCGCGCTTTAAGAGACAATCAAAATTCCCATAGTTTTTTCAATGGGAATGGGAAAAAACCCCATTGGAAAAATAAAATAAAATGCACGAATACAAAAAAAAACAACATGAGAAATGCTATTTTGGAAAAAAAGAGCAATTAAAATATTATAAATAAAAACGTAAATAAATGTTCATAAAGAAGCATTTTATCGCATGCTTTATTTCGAATACGCATATCTAATATTAATTTAAAAGGTACTTAAGTTTGCAAAATACTTCGCTTTCGCCAAGTGTTTCCGGTGGCCATTTGTAGTGCATGGTACATATCGTTTTGAAATTTGAAATTACGTCCACCTTGACTATATCAAGCTTTTGAGATATGTGTAAACAAAACGTTTACATCTTTTTGCAATGTTGAACCTTTTTATAACATTGTCGATAAGTCAATTTGTATACCTCTTTTGCGTTTATATAAAACTCGTCCACAATCCTACGACAATTACCTTTCACTTAACGCCGCCGCGAGCGTCACAAATGTGCCACTACTGCGACGTGCCGATGTTACGTTAGACAGCACAATCACAATTGGTCGTTTTGCGCACATCCACAAGGCAACAGTACTGAAAGGAACGCGTCGGGAGACGGTGGTGGCCAAAACGTTGAAAGGTAGGTCAGTTGGCGAACTCGTTGTCATTTTCGAAAAACCATTATATATTCAGTATAAAAATATTACATGTCTGACAGGGTGACAGTAAATTTGTCAACTTGAGGAAATACTGTCAATTAATATGACCCATGAACAATTTGTCAATATTCAATAATTGTATTTAATTTCATCAATGAACAACTATTAATATGATGAGTGGTTCAGATTTTCAGATTTTCGGGCCTAGCAAAATGAACTTCGCTTTATTTGGAACCGACCTAGTAATTGATTTATCCCATCAATTTTCTTAGTCGTCAATAATTACTTTAAAAATATATCACCGAAGCAGCTTTCCGTATTTTATTTCATCACTTGATTACGCAATTAATGACGTACTCGTGTGACGTCATTTCGGTGACGAAACATTTTGGGACAACAATATGGACGTGGTAGTTTTTTTAACAGTAAATCATTAGTTTAAATCATCTAACAAATCCAAAACGCATTTCGGATTGTGTGTTTGTCATGCATAACACCTTAAAAAGAGACACTGGAAGTGTTTATCGTTGTAACTTTATTGTTATTAGCATTGGATTAAAGTTGCTATTGAGGTAAGCGTGTCGTTTATACTACTGAGTAAATTGATTTTTTATGACCCCTGTCAAATCTTAAATAATGGCATTAATCTATTCTAAAGCACAGTTTCAGCTCCAATCGATATTTTAATTATTAAAATACAGCGGAAATGCAAAATTGCGTACTGCGCATGCGCGAATGGGACAGTGTAATGTTTAACCATTCCGCACGTGATTGCTATGGTAGCGGGCGACAGTATTTTTTTGACAGTAATTTTTTTCCCTCTGGGTCTGACAGTATATCTATGTAACGATGGCCTATGGGAGTTTAGCATTGTGAATAAAAGTGAGGTATAATAATATTAAATATTGTGCTAGTTGAAAAAAAAAATAGGTTCAGTTACATGCTTTTGTCTTGACGTGTAAGAATGTTAATTCCGAGATCGTTATTCCGAAGATGATCGGAACTTGATGAACGCAAAAATCTTCTCCATTGGTAACTACAGCCATCCAAACATCCTCAAGTTTATTGCTACCGTCGTGGACGAGCCCGTTGGTACGCATGTATTTGTTGTCGGTCTTTATGTCTTTTACTTATGTTTGTTTTTGTCTATAAGTCGTTTTTTTCGGAATATCTGCCTGTCTGTCTGTCCGTCCGTCCGTTTGTCGGTTGATCGGTCTTTAGCCTGTCTTTTTTTATTCTGGTATTTTGATCGTCTGTATGTCTATTAATGTATTTGTCATTTTGTAAATGAGTCTCTTATATAGTATGATATATTTATATATTTAAACATTTACCACATCAATCCGTCCACTGTAGTTTCTACGCAATGTACAGAAGATTATAATATATAAATCGACTCGCCTTTACGAATATTAATTATAGAAGTCCTTACATCTGTATGGTCTTACAAATTCTTGTAGTAGAGGATCGGGCACCAATTGAGCATAAGACCCTCTGGAAATATAGTGGTTCGTGACCTAGTTTTTTCAACGTAAATGAATTATAGGAACTGCTACTAATTGAATATTTGCCAACGGTTCGATGTGTATCCTTTACAGAATCAAAGCGCTGTAGGCACTGAAGGTCTGGGGCTAGGTTTAGTGTGACGTAAAATGCTTTGTCCGAATTTCTCCTTGTGTCCGAATTTATACGGATTGACCCTAGCGGTTGAGTGCAGAAGCTCAGAGACTGCAAGAAAAAAACATAGTTGTGTATATACTACAGTGTACATATACGGTGGAGTACAACACGATACTGGTTGTGGGAACGATAACCTTTTGTTCAACTCTACAGATCTGGTAGAAGTTCGTCTGCATAGGCGGTGAAGATATACAACAACAACATTAAGTTGCCGGTAATGCCCCGGTGGAGCCCTGGTGAAAGCCGGTGGCATTCAGTTACAGTTGTCTGCTCTTGTTTATAGATTGGGGTCATGTTGGTAAAGAAGTTTGCAAAATATGAAAGGTCGAGGGACATTGAAAATATTTGAGGTGGTTCGCAAACTTTTTCATAGATTTATCAATAGTATGCATATTCTAAGTGAACAAAGGGCCATAATTCATACAATGGACATAGGAAATATTTTGGGTGGTACGCAAACTTTAACATTTATAATATGCATATTCTAAGTGAAAAAAGGGCCATAGTTCATACAAAATGCTTGATACAGTTGTCTGCTCTTGTTTAAATGTTAGGGCCATGTTGGTAAAGAAGTATGCAAAATATTAAAGCAATATGTCAAGGGACATGGGAAATATTTGGGGTGGTACGCAAACTTTAACATTAATAATATGCATATTCTAAGTGAACAAAGGGCCATAATTCTTACAAAATGCTTGATACAGTTGTCTGCTCTTGTTTATAGGTTGTGGTCATGTTGGTAAAGAAGTATGCAAAATATTTAAGCAAAGTGTCAAGGCACATAGGAAATATATAGGGTGGTACGCAAACTTTAACATTTGCACGCTCACGCCGACGCCGGGATGAGTAGGATAGCTAACTATATATATTTCATATATAAAAGTCGAGCTAAAAATGGAGGTCACCAGTAAAAAGGAAAAGTTCCCGCTTGACAATTTAGGTTACCCCCCTTTTCCAGAAACGCCATACTGAATTTGAGATTTTTATATGTGAGCATAAAGATGAGCTAAATGTTAAAAAATTATTATAAATAGATAAAAAAGAAATGAGGAAAAGCCTATAACTAACTCATTAACATATAAACATACATACATTTCATATATCATGTGTGAGATGGAACCTACTCAGTGCATTAAGATTTGCTAACATAGTTTGAAATTGGACGTGAAATGCGTTCTTCTATAAATAAGACTTGAAAATGTTACAGGGAAATAAGAACATTAATAATTAAGTAACAAGGCACATTTAATCATTCAATCAAACACGTTTAAAGGAAAATAGATTTATCAATTTATCAATGACTAGTGATACTAGTGATATTAAACATTCAACTTATTATGACAAACAAAACAAATACATGATTGTCATGGTAGTTCTTTGAAAAACTTCGACAGGTTGGAATAAGTGTCTCAAAAAGACGCTTGGCATTGGTGACCCTGGGCTGACCGTCAGAGTTATTCATTATGAAAATGTTCTTGAGACCATCGCGTTCAAAGATCATTTTAAGATGCATAAGGTTGAGTCCAGAGCCAGCTATAATATTTATGTTGTTGCAGCATTGAACACATGACTGTAAAAAACAAGAACACTCAGTGACTGCAAGTTCCTAGCTTTTTCTGGGTTGAATTTGAGTCCATATTCTGTCTGGTTTCATTTTCCTCCTGCACAGGTAATCAGCATACAATGTTTCACTGAAAAGATAACTAAATTGTTCCTTTGAAGTTGATATTTGACTAGTAAATGTAGTTATATTCAGGCAGGTTCATAGAACTTTCTTATTTATTTGGCTTAAATAAGCCTTCTCAAAGTTGTTTCTATAAATTTACAACATGTTCTTCATGTTATTTAACAAAACAATCATATACAGATGTCAAATACACAAGCACTTGTATAGGAGTAAGAACTGACATTAGTGTTTCATGAGAAGTGTGACATAATCCATTATGATATGCGTCATGGTTTTTATTTATTCAAAAATTCACGACATAGCATGTCATTACTAGTATTTTATATGATACACCCTTTTAAACTGGATTAATAAGTCAGTGTAAACACCTCATATATACATTCTTCATCCTTATGTTAATACCAAATACATGTATTATCCCTACTGGATATGAAACTGACTATTAACGTTACATTTTATTTATTACTTAAAACATTGGTTCTACATTAACAATCACATACATCGGTGAAATACCTACTTCGTTTCCATCTTATAAGCCTGTCTGCTATAAAGAAGATAGTTGAAACTTGATGAATGGTCCTTCCCGCATGTATTTCCATTTTCTTTTAGTTCAATTGATCATTGGGACATAGTGTTGACAAAAAGTAATTAACCGTTCCTGGACCACCAATGTTGTTGATCATTGCTGAAAAGATAATAAATATGCAGCATTTTAATTTGGATAACCATAATACATAATTTAGGTGATCACACAAGTAGCAGTCATTGGCATATCATTTTCAGAAAAGTAATTTTAGTATTTGGAACAAAATATACTTTTTTGTTGTTTGTTTAAGGAAAACATCATTACTCGGTCATAAAATTCAAATATGCTGTCCTTGATTTCCATGCATTTACAACACAACTTTTTCCTTTCATGGCATATTTTCTTTTTCAAAATGAAAGCAAATATGAGCCTGATTATTTGTTAAAAATCACTGACAGGGTGCACTTTTCCTACAAAATCTACTTTACTCCATTTATGAATAATGAAACTGTTATACTTGAAAAAAATAAATATTGCATAATCCATGTACCTTCCTGTTCCGAGCTTTGTGTTGATAGCAAAACAAGGCATTCCTTTCTTGAAAAGTTGAAGACTCTTCTTAAAGTGAGGGGTTTTGCCGTACGATAACCCGTTCACATGGCTACAGTCATCACACAAGCATGAATCCACTTTATCCCCTTTTACTGCTCACCAACAATATTAAATTTTGTAAGTGACACGGGTTCTAAACGGTATTCTTCACAGTTGTCAAAATTTTCAAGCGTTTGACATTCGTATTGCCAGGAATCGTTTTCTTCATAAATATCAACACTGCCATGCATTAGTTGACGTTTATCATTAACTCCAGTGACATTAATAAGAACAATAATAACACTTTTATTATCTTTCTCCTTCAATATAGCAAATTGCATTTTCTTTAAACGACCCAATCCGTCAGGTACAATGTCGGCCAGATTTGTTGTCATTGTATTTAGCTGGCGGATCCTACATTTAGTATTTCATAGCATTTTCATAGAATATTCGTAGTTTTCCGCAAATTCCCGGATAACATTCGGAGTGACGGATATGTACGAAAGAAGGAGATATTGCACGAAGTTCATAAGAGTGCTAATACCTTAAAAAATGTATAAGAAAAAAATCTTGTCACTGTCTCCGTAGACACTCGTATATTTTCGGCCTAGACCGTCAAGTGAGGAACTTATTCTCACATGAATATGCAAACAATAATAAAACTATGTCGTACCCAATGCTTAGCAATTTTGCTTCAATAATATTTTTACACGTTTTATGACACTGTCATGTTATATAGTGATGTTCTGTATTTACAATGCGGGTTATCGAGATCTGCGAAGAACTTCTTTGCAGGGCACTATTTGTTTGTACAGGTCCTTCTTCTTTGATTGCGCATGAATGACCGCCAAGTGGTAAATCGGACTTTCAGGAATTCATTAATTCGTGGATGTTTTGGCAGCCAGCCAATTCTGACTGTCTCAGAAATTTTTATCATTACTATGGCCTTAGGGCTTTGCCCAAGGCCAAAAACAATAGTATTCTATTGTAATGTTTAAACATTCTTTTAGGTTTAAAACAAGTTATTTGGCTTCTATCGACTCTATGTTTGAAGGGCACAGGTCGGCCACTTAAAGCCAGAATTCCTAAAGTTGTTTTTAATATGTCCTAAAAAGTTGAACATTTTAGAAGACGAAGCAGGTCAGATGAGCACAAGGCCTTTCCAATCAACATATTAAGCGTCGTCTGTATCATACACTCAACTAATATAATATTTATCATAATTTAAACAAAACAAACATAAAAATTAACAAACCATCAATTGGCACTCACATTTTACATTTTTGATAAGCGTTTACATATAATTATTCGATGTGACGTCTGTACAAATACCGATCAAATATATGTGTTTCGAATATAAATTGTTAAAATATAATGTTTATATCGTCATCGGAACCCACGTTCACTCAAATACACTATGTTTTATGATATACATTGAAAGGCTAGCATTATTTCGTAGTCATAATTAATTAATTAGACATTTAATTGGTTTCCGTTTCCGATTCTGCAGGGAAATATAACTCGTCAAAACACGCGTTTTCAAAACAGTTACAGTGAAGTTGGTGTACGCTTTTTTACTATTACCGTTATCCTTTCACTTTTGTCATATAAATTATATCGTATGCGCCAAAATGATCTTTTTCCACACTGGTAATTCAAATTGTATATAATAGTGAAGTAATCGTTCATTGGTAATTAGTTACCTCATCAATATTTACGACAATGAAATTTTGCCAGCCGATATATATGTTTTGACAGCACTAGAAATGCCAGGGGCTCCGACGATGAGGTTGTATTTGAAAAACGATGGGTTTTTTGCTATCTGAAAGGACTCTTAAGTGTGGTTTTGTAGTGGGCCCATTCATTGTGCTTGAGTACCGCGAGAATGGGACTCTGAATTACTACCTCGTAACAATGCGTGACCACGTGACCCTCAAGCAATAGGAGAACCTGTTCCGGTTCGGAATGGAAATCGCCCCTGGAATGGAATATCTGGCCTCAAAGTCGGTGAGTGGCCCGGTAATACCGGATCTATAAATCACATTAAACCACAGACTGCTGTAACAAATTTTAAATATTCAAACCCATACACGCTCAAATGTAAGGTATAAGTGAAGAAACAAGCATGCAAGGATTGTCAAACACATTCTTAGTTGCTTTATTTAGGTACTTTACGTTTTAATTGTAATATTTATTGTTTAAACGTTGATGTGTAGAAGGCACCCCACTATCACCATGTCTGTTCATTTACTGAAATGCTCGCCCTTTATAAAAAAATCTCGAATATCTTCGTGTACCTGTATTAATATCTCTACTAACTTCTGATGCCTGAGTAAGCAGCTCTACTTCATCTAAGTAAGCATCGTGTATTTGCGTACCTTCAAATTAACAATCCCATTATTAGTATCTTTTCCAAAATAAAAAATCCTGTATTACTCAGGTGGTCCACCGCCGATTGGCAACGCGGAACGTGCTGATCAACAGCATGCACGAGGTTAAGATCACGGGATTCGGACCGCTGACGATGAACAATGAAAAGGTATTCACCGCTTACGTGAGGATCCAGAAGCGATTTATGATTTAACTTTGGATGGAATTTATTTCTAAATGATAGTACGATGTTGTACAAATGATGTATATGATAAGCAGAAACTTTTAGGAAAAAAAAGAACATTTAGTTATAATCCTAACAAAAAAGTTGATGCAATCATGTGTGACTTATCTAGCTTGTTTCAATATATAGAATGAGGATGACTTTGTCAAATGGGTCGCACCAGAGTGCATGATATACTCGCGCGACGCCACAGAGAAGAGTGACATTTGGTCGTACGGCGTCACTCTATGGGAGATATTCTCGCTGGGTGTGTATGCCAGTCATTGGCAACGTGACGTCACGCTTTCTTAAAATACATATTTTCATGTGTCTTAACAGAAAATAACTTCACAATCTCTTACGGTTGACAGTCAAATGTAGACGGACAGTTAGACACGTTATTTACGTATACATCGGGTCAGAAAGGTCAATTGGTACACATAGCAGACATATTTACACATATCGAATGTATGTTAAGGTCATGACATTAGAAGTAGTGTTATTCTTAGGCCTTGTATAATACTTTCATTGCAATAACATACCGACAGTATTAACGGTAGATATTATGAACAATCAGTAGAATAATATGTACTGATAAGTAACTCACAAATTACATTATATTTATACTTTTAGATATAACGTAATATATTTTACATTAAAACTTTACATTAATTAATTAAAGGTAGAAAATGTTGTTTTAATATGAAGTATGGTATTCGTTTTTCAAACAGCTTTTTTAACATAAATAACAGTGGAATAATTAAATGACGTTTGGTGAATTTAATTTCACATAGAACTATTGTAAGGGTTAGTTTCGTAGTTGATTGTGCAGTATACATTCTTATACAATATGGAATTCGCCCTCAAACTTGTTTGATGCGTCTTGATCTCTTCATCCTACCCGCTTCTATTTCCAAATAATGTTCAGACATTTTTAATCTCGACTGTGCAGTTTGGCTATTGTTAATGTTAAGGATCTAGTCTTAAATCTAACAAATTGTGCATGTTTTGCTCTAGAATACTCATAACGTTCATTTGATAGATGTGGTCTAAATGTATTTTTTATTTGTCTTTAAAACGTATTTGAACTATAGTGGTATTTTCTCCTCGTACATAAACCAACACATGGTAAATCCTTATAATTGCTGAAGTGACTTCATTGCATATGCTCAATACCTTGTATCATGTCATGTCTGTATACTAAATTATTGTGTATATGTACAATTAGGATAAAATACACTGCATTTTCCAGTATACATTAACGCTATAAGATAGTAATGGAAACTACTACAACTTGAATAAATCAACTACGCGAATTAAGTTAAAGAACATTAAACATCATTTTTTTAGTATTTACGCCCTATTGTAATTTGATAAAATACAATTATCACCAATGTTATCAAATGTGTAGCTCCTTTTTAGTCTCTGAAAACAAAAGGGTATTATCTGCATACAACAACGCAAATAGGTTCAATATTCATCTCATCAAATGTTTTTTATAAAATAATCGTCCATATAGTTTGAGTACATATATAACAAAAATATAAATGGCAGCTCACTCGTTTAGCACCGAGAAAACATTCACAATTCCTCATTGATACTGTTGTTATATTTGATTTTAGACTTAACACTGACATAAATAGACCTAATTATACCTTACAGTTAACCTGTAACTCCAAATGTCAGTAATATTAACCAGATTAAATCTTTCACTAAATAGCTAATGCTTGGGTCAGATCCACAGAACAACATGTTATGTATTTTTTTATTTTTTTAAAATGCATACATGCGTTATGTAGCACACAATTAAGTGTCAACTGTTCACATTATACCTACTAAACCATATTGGCCTTCAACATTCAATTGTATTCCTATGGCCAAATAAATAAATAATTTTAAAGATTTTTTGTAAAGGCTTTCCAAAAGTACTTAATAATATAATTCCCATATAATTACTAGAATGTATGTATGCCTCTATTGGAGGTTATTTCACAATGTTTCAGTTCAGACTCCCTTCGCTAAGATTCCAAGCAGCGAGTTGCCAGCACGTATTAGGAAAGGTTTACGTCTAGAAATGCCGGACATATGTGACGACAGGTGAGTTGCCATTGTATCAATGGTATCCGGTTTAAAAAAGAGAAACAGTGTTTTTGTTTCGTATTTATTTTCATATTCCCTGAAAGAGCCTTATTATACCATGCATATGTATTTTATGTGTTCAACTTTTTATTTTGTTCTCCAAGTGGTATGACGTCATGGCGAGATGCTGGTCGTACCAAGCTGTCAGACGCCCGCGATTTGAGGAAATCCGCGTAGAGATGGACAACGTCTTCCGCACCACGACACGGCTAAAATAACACTTAAATTGCGTTAAAGATAGATTGTAGCTGACGATAGCATCTTTCCCTTGACGACATTTTAAGCAAAATATGTTTTACATTTTAATACTTGCAGCCTATGACCTAGTTTTCTTCATGACATTTGAGGCATATTCATAATTAACTTGATAATGGATAGAATTACATTACAATTTTCTTAAAAATAAATGAAGCTTGTAGATTGTAAAATTGCTTTTTGCAGATTATACATGGCGATATAATTTTGGGTTGCACATTACTCAGATTCGAACTTGGCCTTTATATTGTAAAAACAACCTTTCTTACTAAATAAAGGTTAATCTGTTAAGTTATAATTGTGGCTTCTAGAGTGTTTAAAGGTTTCTGCTCAAGTTTCATTGCGATTGAGTCATAATATGGCGTCTAAATTGGTAACAACTGTTCAGGTGAGCTGAAAATGTGCATATCTTTCGAATTGCACACCTCGTATGGAATGAATTAACATGGTGAAGTGATCATCATTGGCATTTGTTTACCCCTGAGTAGCTGAACGGAAAAATTATCCAATGACTATGCACACATTGAGTTTATATAGGCACACTTAAATTGAACGAACCCTGTCTTTACCAAACAAGGAAGGAAACAGCCTATTGGTCAATAATTGATTAGACAAGTGATTGCGTAAATTGATAACACATTGAATAAAAAAGGGCCCAATCAGCATAGTCATAACGATAGTGAGAGGGAAGTGAAATTAGCAGTACATAAGTTAGTGTAAATGGCGTTTCAAACATGCAAACAATACGTAAGTTGGTTATTTATTACACTGCAAATTACGGACTATTTTTGGTTTATATTCTAATTTTTGTTGTTTGTTGTTTCTCAAACGCGGTTAATTAAAAAATGCAATTTGTAAAACATGTCTTTGCAGGTGTTTACAAACTATACAAACGCTTTATATGTAATACATATGTTACAATAAATAATGTGGATATGGATTTTTGCAAATATATGTGCATCCGCGGTACAATATTCCGACTTTGCGACTTTAACTCTGCTGACGAAAATATGTTTAATGGTGCGTGGCAACCAACCATCTTATAATGAAAACAATTCTGATGGTTCATCGCATTACGTTAGTTAACAAACATTACAAACTGAAAATCTAATAACGAACACAACCGTTATTGTGCGTCGCCCTCAACCCCAAAGCTTTGTATTGACCGTTCCAATGCGGTGATCCCGGTTTTAATAAGCTTGTAGCTGGTGTTCTTTTATAAAAGTAGTGCATTGAACCAACATGTTCTCATCAGATATAAAATATGCAGTTTCGTCGTTTGCAATATTAAATTCTACAACAGTTGAATGTGTGCTGTGTGAATTCTGTATTTTTTTCAAATCCACCCCACGCTCGGCTTTTGTTCAGTTTATTTGCACCCCTGGGGTATATTTAAGTTCCTTAATTTATCCAGATTTCCAAATATTGGCATGTAGTTGGCGTGTACATCTGTAGTAAAGGTGTTTAAAGTTTAAACAAGATGAAATAAGTATTTTTTTACAGACATTTATTGTCCCCTACCGGTTTCACCGGAGGAGACTTATGGTTTGCGCTCTGTGTGTCTGTCTGTAAGTCTGTCTGTCACACTTTTCTGGATCCTGCGATAACTTTAAAGGTTCTTAATATTTTTAAATAAAACTTGAAACATGGATAGATGGCAATATGGACCTTATGCACGTCATTTCATTTTGTTCCTATGTCAAAAATTCTGGTTGCTATGGCAACGCATAGACTAGAAATACTGCTGTAAATGGTGGTTTTCTGGATCCTGCGATATCTTAAAAAGTTCTAAATATTTTTTTCATGAAACTTGCAACATGGATAGATGGCAATATGGACATTATGCACGTCATTTCATTTTGTTCCTACGTCAAAAATTGTGGTTGCTATGGCAACCAAAAAATTTAAAAAATCTGAAAATGGTGGATTTTCTGACAATGGTGGAGCCGGTAGGGGACCATATTGCTTGACAATAGCCTTGTTTTTTTATAACTTGTTATCTATGGACGAGCGCCATGAAATGTAAGTGGTTTCAGTCAAGTAAAAATTGGGTTGGGTAAAAACCAAGTGTCATAAAATTCAACATAGGATTATTTAAGTAATATTTGAATTTAGCTTTTATAGATACTTTATATACAGCAAAAATACCAAGAAATAGAGGGCTTTACCGTTTACTTTTTTAAATAAAAATAAAAACGCAACATGTTTGATTCGTATGTTCAGCAGTAAATCAACCAATTTAGCCTTAAGTTTGTTTTAATTTTAAAAATTGAAGAATGTGCATAAAAATTGCAACATATTTAACAATAAACTTAGCTGATATGCTATATTAAATCAAATTACGTTAGAAAAGAAATAAACACGTCGCAGAAAAAGTATGCGTTGTCGTTGGATTCGAACCTGCGCGGGAAGATCCCAAAAGATTTCAAAAGATATCGCCAAAAGATTTCAAAAGATATCGCCTTAACCACTCGGCCACGGCAACTTTACACAGGCTCTTCAATCTTCGAAGAAATCGCGGGAAATCATTATGGGTGCGCTACCTTAAAGCCAAACGCATGCTTTACAGAACACTGCTTTAATTTTAAAGAAATTAGGCTAAACTCCATTTTCAACCAGGAGAGACTTTCTGAAAATATCATTATAGCGGACGTCACATGCAAATCTGGGTAGACACTTTGCGCACAAGTAGCCCGGTTTTCCGAGATCAAAACTCATATGTTTTTAATACATCTTGTAGATGTCATCCAACTTAAAAAAGATTCTGGTCGTTGACTTTGAGCATACACTGGTGGATGAACACTTTGCTATACAAAAACACAACAACATCGACGTCATATGTCATAATTTGAGATTTAACAAATGGATGTTAAGCGATGTGTGAACATAGTACACTAATGTCAATACATGTATTTACCTTCTATGTGCAATGCTGCATGCCAACAAATAGCATTTGAGCTGTTGTAACACACATTTAGTAGCCCAGCAAGACATAAATCGTTTTTTAAACGATACATTCATTAATTTTGCAAAATATAACAAGACAACATGTGTATAATAACTTTTGAAATGTTAAAGTCTCTATAACGCTCAAAATCAACGAAAATTTCACACAGTATTTCGTAAAATTTAACACCTTTACAATCAGTGTTCCTTCTAGCAGTAGCCATAATTTCAACGCTAGATGTGGTATGATTTCATAGATTTTTGTAGATACAAAATGCTCGTTTTATTTATTTGTGACACAATTCCATTTTAATTTCCCGCGAATATATCTATTCATACGACACACGAACACCATGTTAGTGTTCATGCGTCGAATGAATAGATATCGTTGCGGTAAATTAAAATGGAAAAACAAGGAGCATTGTGTGTCTACAAACATCTATTTTACCAGACCACAACTGGCGTTGAAATTTCAGCAATTGCCATAACGAACACTGATTTTTAATTGGTTTAGTTTATTTTACGAAATAGTGTATGAAATGTTCGTTAATTTTGAGTAGTAATGTTATTTTAACATGTATATAGTTCTTAGAAGCACTCCTACCAATCTTAACAAGAAACCGTCGGAGACGGGTGATGCTCCCCAAAGTTTTTTTTGTCACAATATTGCACTATATATTCAGATAAAAGGAAACGTCTTGAGGGGCATAACTTTGGACAAAATAATACGATGGATGGTTTAGCAACTTAAAAATTTCAAAGGGCCATAACTCTCTAATAAATCATCTAACCAGAACCCACAAATAACATGCGCATCTCCTTAAGGTAGTTTAGCTTCCCATAAAGCTTCATTGAATTCCAGTCAGTAGTTGGGGAGGAATAGCCCGGACAAGAATTGCACTATATGTACAGTTAATGGAAAATTTCAAAGGCCCATAACTCTGTGAAAAGTCATCCGACCAGAACTGGCTGATAATATGCATATCTCCTTTTGGTAATGAAGCTTCCCATGAAGTTTCATTGAATCCCGGTCATTAGTTGCTGAGAAATAGCCCGGACAAGAATTGCACAATTTGTTCAGTTAATGGAAAATTTCAAAGGTTCATAACTCTGTGAAAAATCATCTGACCATAACCGGCTGATAATATGCACATCACCTATTGGTAGTGAAGCTTCCCATAAAGTTTCATTGAATTCCTGTAATAATTTGCTGAGAAATAGCTCGGACAAGAATTACACTATATGTACAATGGAAAATTTCAAAGGACCCTAAGTATGAGAAAAATCATCCGACCAGAACCGGCTATTAATATGCAATATCTCCTCTTGCTAGTGAAGCTTCCCATAAAGTTTCATTGAATTCCGGTCAATAGTTGATGAGAAATAGCTCGGACAAGATTTGCACTATATGAACAGTTAATGGGAAAATTTGAAAGGGTCATAACTCTGTGAAAAATCATCTGACTAGAACCCGCTGATAATATGCACATGTCCTCTTGGTAGTGAAGCTTTCCATAAAGTTGCATTGAATTCCGGTCATTAGTTGCTGAGAAATAGCCCGGACAAGAATTGCACTATATGTACAGTTAATAGAACATTTCAAAGGGCCATAACTCTGCGGAAAATCATCCGACCAGAACCGGCTGAAAATGTGCACATCTTCTCTTAATAGTGAAGCTTCCCATAAAGTTTAATTGAATTCTGGTCATTAATTGCTGAGAAATAGCCCGGAAACAAATTGTGCACGGACGGACGGACACACGCACGGACAGACGAAGCGGCGACTATTTGCTCCCCCAAAACATTTTGGGGCAGCATAAAAATATAAGTGTGTAGTGCAGCATTCAAAAATGTTAATATAAAAATGTTTCAGTAGTGCTACTACTACAAATATTCAAACTATTTGAACGTGAACTCTTACATTGTATTTCTGAGCTGAATCGAGTCATGGTTTTAGACAAGGTGCATTGTCGTGTGTTTACCCATCGTTTAATCAACACTTCCTTTGATCTAGTCAACTATCTGTTAATGTGGTTTGTCAAACGTTTTAAAATGAAAAATGTTGCTTGCACATTACACTAGCACTTTATTACAATAGCCATGAACATACGTACATTTTTGTGTACAAACCTCTATTCCGTTTATATTAAGCTTATATTAGCAGTTGTATCAAATATAGCATAGTTTGTTCAATTCTAACAATACTTAAGATAAATACGTGTAGTATACTCCTGTAAGCTAATTGATAGACAGCACACGTCTATAAAAAGAAAATGAAACAAAAAAGCGGACTGTGTATATCTTAAGTTTGTTATTATACATGAATAGTGAAATATTTACTTAATGCGCAAAAATAACAATGCTTTCTAAAAATACACTTAGAATATACATAGATCCTGCGAAATAGGTTATTCCATATGCTTGTATTTTTACGTGTCTTGCATTGACACGGTTCATTCTGGCTTATCATTATCACGATCAGCGCACACAGTCTGTGTTGCTGTTGTTCGAGAACGCTTCTTTCGTTTCTGATTTTCTTTATCTTCCATGTCGAGTTCAACATCTTCCAAGGCAATACCTTCCTCTTGTCGGGATTGTTCATTATTGTTGGTGTTGCTTGGTTGTGTTTCGGCTTCACGTTTGCACAATTGTAGCACTTTCAAAGAAAATAGCATAGTTTATATAAAATACAAGTATTAGTAATTAACAATTTTGTCACAGTCTAGACTTCGACAAATTTAAATATTAAATATATCAGGTAAACTAATTTTAGCTAAATCTTGATGTTTGATTCAAATTTAGAAAAGAAGAAAAGAAAAGAAAACTAACTGTTTACGTTTGTGAGCTGAACTGTGCGCTACAATTATAATAACAAATCCAGATTCATACACGCTTTTACTCTGACTTTTGTTAAGCCTTTCGCTACATTTATTATCCATTTTTAACTGAATAAATCTTATCATATGTTGGGACTAGTTTCCAACAATAAAGTAATTTTTTCGTTATAAAGTGAAACTATGGACAATTAACCACACACCGACGTGTTGTGTATAATGAGTAATATCAAATTTATCAGAAAAACAATGTTCTCAACACTGAAAACTCGCATGAACACAACTTAAATCAGCTCCAGCATTATCTTGTCTTCTGTGTTGTTATATGTATGGGTTTTTCAATAAAAATGGTTAATGAAAAAGGTGAACGTTACTCGATATTTAACTCTTGGGTTCGTCAGTTGGTTTTTAAATTTCGATAATGTCCTTTGGGATATCTCATTTTGCGATCATATTATTGACTGTAGTATAAATCGTCAGAGTGCAAATGCATATGAGAATAACCTTAATACTTTATTCGAACATACCAGCTGGAAAATGGGCCTTAATAACTCAAATACTTCGCGTTAGATGTTGAGTGCACTCTGTAAATGAAACTCACTTATTTAGACACTTACCTTTAATGATGAGCGCGAATGCTCCTGCGCCAGCTGCTAATCCACCACCAATCGGGCCGAGCATGAGGGAAAATGGAATATCGCCAAAACTGACTTATTAATGGAATAAAAAACAGCAAATAACAAGTGGTGAAATAAATCGTTTACATTTATTGATTCTCGGAATGAGAACAAGATCAATGTAGACAAAGTAATATGAATCATAAATAAATAACAATTACGATTTAGAAAATAATACACGGTTCCGTGTTGCATTTTATTTTCATCAGGTGTTGGCATTTCGTTGCCGCATTGACAACATGTAAAGAAATAATTTAAACACACGGTAACCATTATTCACTCAACTGTCAATGTGTTGTACGAAAACATGTGTTGAAAGGTTTGTTTTTGTTCAAATAATGTAATAACAAAACATTCGATTTCGTACAATTCCGAACCTTGCTTTAAAACTAAATGTCGTTTCAAGAAAATGTTCACGCATGCCGGTCAATAACGATCTTTGTGCAGATTGTGGCAAGCTGAGCTTAAAAAAATCACATGCGCCAAACACTATACTCATCGCATGTATATAACACTTCTCCTTTATTTGTTTTTATATTAAGAGCCTATCGTTAAAATTGTGTTGAAAAGAAACGTAATTTTAAAACATATTAAACTACATTTCCGGGCATAGCTTGATTTCAGAGACTTCATTGGAAATAAGTATTCAAGTCTGTTACATCGTAATTAAGTACATTGATCTAATTTTGTTATGCATTTAGTTTCTAAAAGAAATCACCAAAATATATAATACAATTTGCTGTGTTCTTGTGAACAATCCAGTTAAGCTTTTTCAATTTTTATTATATGGATTTTAAAAATATTTAACTTACTCTCGGATTTAGTTCCTGTCTTTGTTTCGTCTGAAATAGAAAAACCACCACACACATAACTACGTGAACATAAATAATACGATGACAAAAATAATTAAACTCCAAAACCATTACTAGCGAAATCCGTCTCAATTCGTATTAAAATTTGCTAGCAGCATTTATTGAAAGTGCGGATTGTTTTTTTAATACTTGACAATATTTTAATCACATAAGGCAAACACTTAAAATGATTAAAGCTGACCATTAGTGCCGCCGAATTTGCGATATGATGCCGCACGTATGTTAACGTAATGCTACATGGACGAGATTTCTTTCCCAACAGAGGCACTCGGCATTTGTTTCCCCCCCCCCCACCCTACCCTCTGCTACCCCTCTCCTCCAGCCGCTTGCCCCATCCAAAATCCCTCAAAAATGTCAATTTGTTATACAAAACGGGGACATTAAAACACGTTGTTCAAAACCATCAACAATATATTGTACCGGGTTATGGAGTTGCCTCTCCTCTTCGACAATTCAAATCCGGTAAGTCAATGAAGAATCGGATCTTTGAAATAATTTAAACACACGATAACCATTATTCAATCAACTGTCAATGTTTTGTACGAAAACATGCGTTGAAAGGTTTGTTTTTGTTCAAATAATGTAATAACAAAACATTCGATTGCGTACAATTCCGAACCTTGCTTTAAAACTAAATGTCGTTTCAAGAAAATGTTCACGCATGCCGGTCAATAACGATCTTTGAGCAGATTGTGGCAGACTGAGCTTAAAAAAATCACAAGCGCCAAACACTATACTCATCGCATGTAATATAACACTTCTCCTTTTTTTGTTTTTATATTAAGAGCCTATCGTTAAAATTGTGTTGAAAGAAACGTAATCTTAAAACATATTCAACTACATTTCCGGGCACAGCTTGATTCCAGAGACTTCATTGGAAATAAGTATTCAAGTCTGTTACATCGTAATTGAGTACATTGGTCTTATTTTGTTATGCATTTAGTTTCTTAAAAGAAATCACCAAAATATATATAATACAATTTGCTGTGTTCTTGTGAACAATCCAGTTATGCTTTGTCAATTTTTAATATATGGATTTTAAAAATATTTAACTTACTCTCGGATTTAGTTCCTGTATTTGTTTGGTCTGAAATAGAAAAACCACCACACACATAACTACGTGAACATAAATAATACGATGAAAAAAATAATTAAACTCCAAAACCATTACTAGCGAAATCCGTCTCAATTCGTATTAAAATTTGCTAGTAGCATTTATTGAAAGTGCGGATTGTTTTTTTAATACTTGACAATATTTTTATCACATAAGGCAAACACTTAAAATGATTAAAGCTGACCATTAGTGTCGCCGAATTTGCGATATGATGCCGCACGTATGTTAACGTAATGCTACATGGACGAGATTTCTTTCCCAACAGAGGCACTCGGCATTTGTTTCCCCCCCCCCCCCCTACCCTCTGCTACCCCTCTCCTCCAGCCGCTTGCCCCATCCAAAATCCCTCAAAATTGTCAATTTGTTATACAAAACGGGGACATTAAAACACGTTGTTCAAAACCATCAACAATATATTGTACCGGGTTATGGAGTTGCCTCTCCTCTTCGACAATTCAAATCCGGTAAGTCAATGAAGAATCGGATCTTTGCGCAATTGAATTTTCAGTGAAACTCATAAATAACGATGCAACCATGAACAAAACATATTCTTGAATGCATTTGATACAACGATAATAAGTAAAGATACCTTGTAAAAACATTTCTAAATGAATCTCACAATTTAGACGTACTTAAACAATCGATGGTTGACGGTTCTTTAGATCATATTTGTATATAATTAATATGTCGTCTATAATGGATAGGATATCATTTCGTGTTCAAGGCAAACCGGACAAGCCTCGCCATTTGTCTTATTCTAAGCACACCATGATATATTACACAACAATCGAGCAGTACCATTCAACACATGAAATTAAACGACAACGATAAAATAATTTAAGCCAAATGTTTGCGGACGTGGCATCTACTAAATTTACGTTACTGGAACGTCTTAATTCTATTTATATTTCGACGAACTCGATGACGTTGATAACCACCACTGAATGGAATAAGCGATTTGTTCGTATTAGGATCTTTGCGAATGGGAAACATCTATTTTCAACAAATTCATATTGTTGATACATCTATTTTTTACAAATTCATATTGTCGAAAGCATAAAAACGTATATATATTTTTGACTTATCAAGTAAGTGTTTCTGTTTGCTCCTTACCTCCTTTTACGACACACACCGTTGTCCTGTTTGTCCTGTAGTAATCATAGTAGCAACTTTACACGCCAAACATTCGTTCATCAATTTTAAATATGGTGAGGTAGATCAATGTACCATTTGCATTAAGCGAAATATGGAACCCATTTTCATAATAATTACTATATCCATGCCAATACGAAAAAAAAACGGTCAAACCGGGCTATCGTAGCAGAATTTTGGGTACATAAAATATCATATGCATAATAATAATTGGTCCGATTGTATTCGTATTCAAATACCATCCACACATTTTGTTGACCGACCACTGCGTACTGAGTGCGGTTGCAAGTTTCTGAAATAGAAAATAGATTGCTTGTTTACATAACCTGGTTTTCTTACAATACCTTGCATATGCATAATTTTAGATACACAATATATTCTAATGTCGGTACGTTTTAAGAATATTACAAATAATCTGAAATATACCTCCGAGTGTGCTTTTCCCAAACATAAAGGCAAACACCACGACCTTCGACAATAGCATCATGCTACACTTTTGTGTTTCGATATAAATATAAGAGACCGAGGACGAATATACGAATCCTACAGACAATAACGTATCGACTTTATATACCGAAATGCTCCTTATCCCGATATATTTCGATATTTAAACCCATAATGAAATACACGTATACCAACCACATAAGTGCTTGTTGTCTATCAAGTTTGATGCCCATATATCAAGTAGGTACACTAGATTATCGAATACTAGCGAATGGCAAGCTCATATCGTATTTTATTCTTATGTTAAGTACTCGACGATAGCGGGTCGATTCGTGTATGTTTATATGATTCGATTACACCGTGCGTCAAGCAATGGCAACATGTTAATGCAATGTCGCATATAAAATAAGAAAACTACATAATAGTCCGGCAGAAAAGTGGCTATTTTTTACTTAACCCGACATTGCGATATAGTAAATGTTAGAGTGTATGTTGTAAGTGAATATGCTACCGATGAAGAATCCAAATGATGCCGGGCTGGTTTCTTTGGGGGGTTCATTTTCGGTCTGATTTGTATAAACATATACATATGTATTTTTTCATGAATTATAAGGCCATTTTGATATTGTTATACATGTTAAATATGAATAAAGAAGTGCAAACGTGTGTTAAATGAAAAAATGAAGATGGCGTTCAAAATGGCTGCCATAATCGATATGGCTGCTCAAAAATTGTTCCTAAAACCAAGCTCATATATAAAATATTATAAATCTCCTCATAATAATTATAAATATTAAAAAATAATAACATTTAGTAACAATTAAGTGGGTAATAAGTGTTCGATTAAATGAATTTTAATCATACATATGCAGAGTATAGTATAACAAGAACCTATCAACCTAATCCTGACCGTTGGAGAATAGTTATATTATATTTGTGGACAGTAACAGCAATCTCGTCAAAGGCATGATTTTTGTAATGAAAATACACCGGTGTCATTAATGTTATAAAGCACATAATATATCATTTGAACTACCATAATACGTATAATTCAACAATTTTTAACCAAGGACAGGATAAGGTCGAATTTTTTAAACAGCATGGTATTAGTGCCCATGTTTGTCTTTCATACCATTAATTACAAAACGCAAGACACTATTATTATCCATCTTTCCTTTCTATTTCTATTTTAGGCTGAACAGATCTTAAATAATGGATAAAGTCATAATCATAACGCATTATTAGAGCTGTAATGATTCGGTTCGATGCATCGATAAACCGGTTCAACGCCGCCGATTCGATTTCGATACCAATACGGCAAATTTCGATTCGATTCACTGCAATCCCGATTGATCCGCATTTTAAACCTTACTTTCCAAATCCGTCGTCTAAACGTTCATGTCATATGTAATACGTCTTGTTATTGGTCAATAGCCAATATGGCATCCAAGGAATGAAGGTTACGCATGCGCAATTAATTTCCTTCTATATTACATATAAAATAGTTAAAGTTCGATATCAATTTTTACCATGATCAAGCAATGACCCACTATATCATCATACATCATTAGAAAGATAAATGCATAATCTTTTGAAAAAATGGATGTCATTAAATTCTATACGTTGTAACTGAAAATATTCACCTTAGAATAGGCAAACCGGTTTTGACAGCTGTGCAGGCGACCATTTTGGGCTCAAAGAGTATGACCTACTTTCAAAGCCGGGAACCATCAACAGAAAAAGTAGAGCACAAAAATGGCTTTTTTTCTTATTGCTTACAAATATACCTTCAAATTAATACCAAAAACAACCATTTGCAATGTATTTTACAAATCCTATGCAGCATGCACTCAACAAATGTGTGCTAAGTATCAAACTGACTGCATGTAACCCTAAGAACAGGAGTTCCGGTTTGGGGTTATGTGACCTGAATGAATAACATGCTGAGCATTACATCAGCCGGTAAAATGGCTTCTTCAAACACGCCGAAAGACGCACCGTCAAAATTAAAATCAAAAGTAAGGGAACATTTCGGGTTTCGCAAAGGTTCTTATGCAAAGTACAAACGCTCTGGCGCTGGCAATCCTCTGAAAATAAAAGGTGCACCCACAAACTGTATTGATGTCAAGAGTTGAGTGTAAAATTTATTCATGCTGAACACGCAGTAAAACAGTATTACAAAGACGCGGTCATGTTTCCAATGTTCAAATCAGCCAATGGAATAAATGAAGTGTATTCATTCGTGTCTAGATGCGGGAAATTTTATTTGAATTTTATTGGACACTTACAAAGGTCAGGTAAGGTCAAAAGTGACGTTAAACAGCTATGCCGAAAAAATAATAACCAGTTTGCAAATATATTCACCTGATGTAAGCAAATTAATAGGTGGCATTCACCTCAGTGTATGTATACCTCTATAAAGATCCGTTTTACCGAAACCTCCACAAAATTTACTATATATAAATATAATTTACCAAACTTGTTATTTACCACAACCTCTAGTACCCGTCGATACTATACCGTAACCTTCAACATATTGTAGTAAATGCACTTTAACACTCTCTGTAAGACGCCGTAACATTTTAATTCATCAAAATTTATCTCGTTACACTTACATGCAGTTAATTTTGAGACAGATCTTGACACAATTGATTCAATATTCTTTGTTGCTTACGCTTGTTTGCATTTTCTTCTGTTTAATGTCAGACTTTGAATTATATTCTAATGATTTTATGAGTTGTTGATACAGGTCTGTAAAACTTCCATTGTATCGATAACATAGGAATAAATTACTTGGCTAGCTATGAAAGAGGAACACAATATCCGTATTTAAAATAAACTTTGGCTTACACATACAAAAACTATTCAAAATTACCGTTATTTACCATTTATTTTAACAACGTTCCGTATCGTCAACAAACTGTGAAAAAACACCGTAACCATTGTAGTTATGACGCCGTATCGCGTTGTCGTACAGACACACATCTCATTGTAACGTAGTTCAGCGAGAGTGGGATATAACACACTGAATTCAACTACATGAGCGATATGACGATTTAGTTACGTGCTATATTGCCAAGTGATTGAATAGCGTACTTAATGTATATACTCCAATAAGGGGCTGAATCTTGGGGTTTGCAAATTTGAGCAATGTTTGTGTTTATCTAATACAAATTTTCAAGAATGTACAGTGGGCGAGATTGTTTAGTTAAAGGGATCTTTTCACGGTTTGGTAAATTGACAAAATTGAAAAAAGTTGTTTCAGATTCGCACATTTTCGTTTTAGTTATGATATTTGTGAAGAAACAGTAATACTGAACATTTACCATGGTCTAATATAGCCATTATATGCATCTTTTGACGATTTTAAAACCTAAAAATTATAAAGCGTTGCAACGCGAAACGATACACGTTATTTTGCAATAGCATCGTTCCGACATGAATTCATGTCGAAAGCTTTAACGGCATCAAATTCATATAACAGCACAGAATAATCATGCAATAAATTATTAAACATAAAATATAAACATTATTTTACTAATTGCATTAGTAAAATGTTTATACAAACTTACAAGTAATGATAGTCCAGACCTTAAAACACTACCACTGTTCAAATTCCATATTGTTGCCATATAGCACTGTGTAAATTGAAAGTTGCATAATGTTACCTCATTGGTCGGTTATAAATACATTGTTTCTCTATATATAGTATTCGATTTAGACGAAAATAATAATTTACGTGGAATGTCATATTAGTTTTCCATTAAAACTTTGATCTTGCTGTGTGTGTTTATGGACGTTATTAATTATGTTATACTTATTTTTGTATTTCATTAAGAATTAGAACGTGTAGCCCTTTTTGTTAACTGTTTTTAGCAAACGATTCGCGGCTTAATAAGACACGGAAAATAGTTAAAGCGACACTTTCATTTAAAGGTTTAATGTGAACAATATTAAATGAAACCTTTTTTGGTATTAATATATTTTATTGACATGTTAAATTCGATACTTGAAAAGGTGTTTAGTCTTTAAAAAGATGTCGCTGATATTGTTAATTTCAATAACTGTTAATATGCTTAATGTTGTGTAAGAAATTGAATAGTTTCACTGAGTTCGTATCGTAAAACGCGCAATGGTTAAGAATAAGGTCTAAATAAGTTTAAGTATTCAGATCTGAATATCAGCAGCTGTGCCAGCTGGGAGCCCCGTTTTGGCTTTAACAACCGCAAGCGAAACAACATACTTTTTTAAGTCTTGCACTTAGACTCCATGATCACAAGTATAGGTCCCTGCTGTGGCGTATGACACCATAGTGTTATTTAGTATTGGTCGCCACAGTATCTGATCATAACGAGACAATTGGATTGTGCTGAACACAGGGGCAATAAAACCACAGATCTATCAATAAACAAGATTATTGAGCTATCTTTTATTGAACACCGCGATAAAAATGCTCAAACCACGGACTCTATATTACACGGATAAGAAACATGGCAACATTCTCAGAATCATCACTGCTATATGTGTAATCACCTAACAATTCGTCTAATAATAATTTATATATTTGAGTTGAAGACGATGTACTGTTGTATAAGTCTGAATAAACTATCTGTCTGCCTGTCTAAATCAAAGCCGTCATCGTCCCAGTGAAAAAAATCTGATTTTGAATAGTTGAACATGATGCCCTAATGTCAAAATACGAAATGACCCGCGTAACACCGACCGTGATTTTCAAGAATCTTTAATAAATTGATAATTTAAGGTAAATAACATTTCATATAATTATACATAATTCCCTCGTTGATAATTAACAGCAAACGATGAATGTTTTTGACACCCATTTTATTTCAAGTATGCATGCAAAGCCGAATAAAATCGAGAGGGTCCGCTATATACGCTGTTTCATCATAAATTTAACACCCTTTCTGTGTTATAAACAAGAGCTGAAATAGTTAATTTATTAAGATTTATTTATAATAAGCTTTATTGATATGTTTCGTGAACAAAATACTACAATATATCATAAAAAATATAATAATCATGGCAAAGGAAATTCAATGGCCGGTTTCTAAACAAAAGCATAATCGCCAAGACCGTAGCATCAGTTCAGTGCGTTAGGAACGCGCGCTACTTTCTTCCGCCTTCATTCCTTAATTACTTGCGTTTTTAAACAATTTTTTTCTATCGTATACAGAATTCTATTCTCCTAAGCAAGATGTAATTTTTAAAACTGAACTCCAAATATAAACGCTACAAATTGGTATTAAGTACGAACATGTCAACCGTAAATCTAGATACTAAAACTCCAAAACGGTATGATATTTGCAAAAGTTAAAGTTATAACTCACCGGGCTGTCGAAATCAGAAGAACGCTACAAATTGGTATTAAGTACGAACATGTCAACCGTAAATCTAGATTCTAAAACTCCAAAACGGTATGATATTTGCAAAAGTTAAAGTTATAACTCGCCGGGCTGTCGAAATCAGAAGAACGCTACAAATTGGTATTAAGTACGAACATGTCAACCGTAAATCTAGATTCTAAAACTCCAAAACGGTATGATATTTGAAAAAGTTAAAGTTATAACTCGCCGGGCTGTCGAAATCAGAAGAAAAACTTAATATATATTTATATATCTGTTTACTACGTAACGTAAGCTTTCTAATGATATATAAGTTGTCAAAATCGGCCGAGAAATGAAACTATAATTCAACAAAAGACGTGAGTGGGTACATCAAAATGTATAACCTCGGCGCTTCGCTGTACGCTTATTGTACAAAATCGATAGCCACAATACGGTAAAACGCGCGGTGGTAAAACATAAAATGTGTATTTCTTGTGTTTATCTCGCTATAAATCCATTAATAACAACGGGAATATACTAAAACGTATATTTTTGAAAGAGGAATTAATAAGCAACAAGATAACGTATAAACCAATAAAATCGAATGAATAGTTTTTGCATAAGATTGAATTTACTACAGTAAGGGTCAAATACTCGATTCATCTCCTAACAATATACACTCCGTGATACAACTGGTAGTTTTAACACACACATATAGGTTCCATTTAATTAAAGAGTACAGAAAGCTAAAAAGTGATGTGGTTTGTTGTACAACAACAATTGGTTATGTGTAACCTATTCAAAAAATAATTTCGTTCAAGATAATTCAATGTAATTCTATAAACGACAAACACACGAAGTGTGTTGTGTATGTTTATTTTTAAAAATGTACATAAGTGGTTTAAAAGCACAATTTTTACACATTTAAGAGGTAATCGCTCACATATATGTCTAATTAATGATAATTTTATGCATTAGCAAAGATTTAACGAGAAAAACTGAAGTTTTAGTTGAACTCAATTTGCTATAGGAAAACGACGGTAGCCGTTTAGACGTAAGCGGGGTAGCTTACGTCTAATTATTTGGACTACGCGAAACGATTGAATAATTTGGAGAGTTCTGTTTTTGTCGTTAAATTTTGTGAAACTACGAAGATTGCTTATATAAGGTATAAAATACGTCAAGCATTTGTACTCGGCGGCATAGCTCAGTAGGCTAGAGCGTTTTTACTTCAGGACTCTGGCAGGACTCCAGGGGTCACTGGTTCGAAACCTGCTCAGGTCAATGTTCTTTTCCTTTTTTTAATTTTATTCTTGATTTTTTACTGGAGCTTTTACGATCCAATGTTTACATTTATCAATATAAAGCATTCAATGAATAAGTTAAAAAAATGCCAAAATCTGTGAAAAGGCCCCTTTAAAAGTGAATGCATTCAATTTAAGACGTAAACATTTGGTGTTAAGACGCAGTAATCAAAGACACGAGTAAACCATTATTAAGTTGATTTCTTTTTTACTTTTAATAGTGTTTTATACCTCGTGGATAGATTTATTGTGTGAAGGATTCTCCCGAAGTTTAAATTGCAATGAATATCCATAAAACACAACTGTGCGCGCAGTATACACTTATGTGTGACTACACAGTAAACAACATCAAACTCACGAAAATATATTGCATTGACAATATCTCAACCATAAATTGTCTAACTATCACTATAAAAGTGAAAGTATTACAAATCTGTGTGCATTGAACCGATATTTACCAACAAGTGCTTGCGATAATAAATTATACACATTCTTTGAGTGGTATCTTAAAATTAAATCAAACAAATCTTATTTATACAAACCGCACCGTTAGCTTTCTCTTTAATCGATCGATATTATAAATCATTGTATAACAGGATGTAACACAAAACAAACAAAAATTCCTAAAAGTACCATTGTATTCTCCTCCTGTTTTGTTAAATCAAGCAGCAGTAAACAATGCGCCCCAACCCACCCCACCGGCCTGTAATAACATACATCGTAAAAAAGGAAGACGCACAAGCAATATTGTGCGCGATACACGAAGCGACACGCGATATTTAACACGATATATCGCCTTTTGGGCTACCTACACAATGGCGATATTTTGTGGTACATTCTCGCGCGTCGCTTCGTGTATCGCGCAAAATATCGCGCCTGGCCCCAAATCAAATCCACAGCCAGGTGTGCATGTACCCTTCCTTCCCAATTAAAATACCTT
This sequence comes from Dreissena polymorpha, assembly GCF_020536995.1. Taxonomy (NCBI): domain Eukaryota; kingdom Metazoa; phylum Mollusca; class Bivalvia; order Myida; family Dreissenidae; genus Dreissena; species Dreissena polymorpha. Next base: position 80,748,285 of record NC_068365.1, read on the forward strand.
CATGAAAGCTAAATTTATAGAAATAAATTATTTTCTACTTTTAGTATCAGTGACATTTACCCAACTGCCATCTAAAGCAATCGCAATATAGACCAGCACAAAAGCAACCTAAATACAAATTAACATCAAAATATATCCATCCTTATTTAAGTTAAAACAAGATGTGTTTGTGAAACACTATGTCCCTGTATATGACGTTTGACCTTGAAGGATGATCTTGACCTTGATCCTTCACCACTAAAAATGTGCAGCTCCATGAGATACACATGCATGTCAAATATAAAATTGCTAGCTTCAATATTGCAGAAGTGACATAACATGAGCAATTTTGACCAATCTATTTGACCTTGAAGGATGACCTTGACCTTTCACCACTCAAAATGTGCAGCTCCATGAGATACACATGCATGCCAAATATCAAGTTGCTATCTTCAATATTGCAAAAGTACTCATAAAATGAGCGATTTTGGCAACTTATTTGACCTCTGACCTAGAAGGATGACCTTGACCTTTCACCACTCAAAATGTGCAGCTCCATGAGATACACATGCATGCCAAATATCAAGTTGCTATCTTGATTATTGAAATATTGCACAAGTGTACATTAAATGAGCGATTTTGACCCATATATTTGACCTTTGACCTTGACCGTTCACCACTCAAAATGTGCAGCTCCATGAGATACATATGCATGCCAAATATCAAGTTGCTATCTTCAATATTGCAAAAGTTATTGCAAATGTTAAAGTTGGCGCAATCCAACCAACAAACAGGGCAAAAACAATATGTCCCCTACTACTAAAGAGGGGGACATAAAAACGTATTTTTTAGCTAACAGTGACCTTAACTTAACTGGCCTGAAGTTCATGTTATCTATGCATGCTTGTTTTTAGCAGTAACAACATTTTTGGCAACAGTGACCTTAACCTTACCCACGGACCCCTAAAATGCCATGCAATCCATAGCTTGTTCTGATGGTAAGTTTCTTACAATGCAATATTTCTATCAAAACCAAGCGCTTGAGCTGAAAGTGTTTTAGTAACCTTAATTTTGATGTTTACGTCAATGCCTCCAATCCCAATCTCAAGATAGTTCACCATGCACGTTTGCTACATCCTAAGTTTCATATGGATTGGTCAATGTAAACTGAAGCTATTGGCAAGAAACCACAGGTTTGTGGCCTGTCCAAAATCACAAATCTATAACCAGATGTGTCAACTTTGTTGGCAACTTGATTAAAAAGTTATATATAGTTATTCTTTGTATTTTACTCAACACAAGTGTACCCTATTGTTTTTGATACATAATTATCATATCATTATTAAATCCGTTTGTTATTACTACTTGACAAAGCTTTTGACCCAATGTTATATTGGTTGTATTTTTGGCACTTAATACACGAGTCGAACAGCTGTGTCACTATTAACGTCTCGAAATGTTATACAATGTCACTAATTTTAATCAGCAATTATGAGACAATAACTCGTTAAGCATCTTAAATTAATACTACATACATCATTAAGCTCAGGCCATATCTATGGATATAACAAATTCATGCATTCGTATTTTGATATTCATTTTATAGTGTAACAAACATGCATTTAGAAGCTGTATAATACTTTCACAAGTATATCTCATTTGCAAGTTTATAAACTATTGTATCTCATGAACTTAAAACACAAGAAACATCTCCAGTAAAAAAATCAATTTATTTATTTAAATAAATAAATAGCACATAGGAATATGTTTATACAAGTACACAATACAAAACAATTAATAAATTTGCATAAAAACATTGTCGTTAATTGTCACAAACTTAACCATCACATAAAAGATCCTGATCAAGAAATGCAGCCATAATACTTACCTTCGGTCAATAAAAAATAGAACTATAAAAAACCCTGGACGACAAGAACATGTTTAAACAAGTTGTGTTTGTGAAACCCCCATATATTTGACCTTGAAGGATGACCTTGAACTTTCACCACTCAAAAGGTGCAGCTTCGTGAGATACACATGCATGCCAAATATCAAATTGCTATCTTCAATATTTAAAATTATGGCCAATATTAAAGTTTGATGCAAACAAACAAACCAACAAATCAACAGACAGGGCAAACACAATATGCCCCCCTAGTGTAGACTGTGACCAGTCTTATACAAGTACCAATATGAGTAGCAAGCTAAAACAAAAACCTTGCTTGATAAAATACGGTGAAGTCAGATAATACTGAGCAAATAGTTTGAACACGTTTGTGGTACTACACAAAATATACATTATAATATATAATATTATTCTATATCCAATAAATTCATCCAATCGGCATTCTTCATATGTACCACGTGACCGTCTAAAATATTAAGGTATTGGATCCAAAAAGTCTGTATTTTTTCCATATTGGACAGTTGAGTACCAGTGCACTAAGCAATTGTTTTATAACGATAAAAGCCATTACCGAGAAAAAGTATCCGAATGAACTATAATCGACTCACACGGGCGCTTGTCTTGAAAATAGCTTAGATGCAATTAAAGCATTTTAAAATCAAAATTAAAATGAAACAAAGAGCTGAAGAAAGGGATATCCCACACAGTTTGAAGTCATATTGGACTCGCCTAACGGCTCGTCCAATATGACGTCAAACTGTGTGCTCGTCCAAATATATCTCCGTATTGTACAGTGAAAAGTCTAATAACCTATAAGTATTCAGACAGTCACATTTGTAAAACAAAAATATCCATAATCTTCAATACTCAAAACAAGGGCAAAACCTTGATATGAATTATTATTATTACAAGTATATTAAATTGCTTGGTACTTTATATGCCATGGTGAAAATATGAAGTGTGTAAACGAAATACAATTTTAACTTTAATAACTGCTTTGAAAGTGAACATTTATGAATGATTGAGGTACCTAATATCAGTTAAATGCAAAATGAATTTACAAAAAAAGTGTAAAGAAGTTTTATGAAGAGTCTAATTTACCCCAAAAAATCAAAAATATGTTTAATATTTGCAAATATTTGAGATTCCTGCTGTTCTAATTGTTTTAATTGTATATTATTTTCCGATGTATAACAGTAAGTAATTTTTACTGACAGATTTCAGACAGGTATATTGTAGTACAAAAATACCAAGTATATATATTAATTGTATACTGCTCACACTAATCACAACTGTTACAAATACCCTCACCATCCATGTCTTTAAAAATGAAGCAATTTGCAAAAACATACATAGCAATCTTTGTTAAACATAGAGAAATGTTAGCATATGATAATTAAAATTGCACTTACACAACTTCATATAATAAATATAAAGAAAAGTTTGAAAGTTTTACATTGTAAAGTTAAGAAATATCATGTTGGACAAGATTGTGTGTAAACCAACAGAAAACTTCCAAGACAAATACAGTATAATCACAAACAAATTAAAAAACAATAACAATTAACTTGTGTAAGATTTAACAAAATGGGCCAATGGAAATCTTCGTCTTTCATTGTGAGGGTACATACCTAGTAAAAGAAATAAGGACATGTGTTAAATGAACATACACTGGGTGTGCTGTAAAAGGCTGTATAATTCAGTCAATACAACAACTCAAGTAGTAGAATAAGCAACTCACCTTGAATGAGTGAATGTGATGATGTTCTGTATTATATATGACCCTCACTCCGGGACAAACGGGCTTAATGCAAGTCATCCCAGATTAGCCTGTGAAGTCTGCACACGCTAGGTACAACACTTTTCGCTTTAATTGCATTTGTTAAGGAAGTTTCATGTTTAGGTGTAACGTGTTGTCCCTAATAAGCCTTCGCAGACTGCACAGGCTAACCTGGAATGACACTTGATGCGCAGGCATTAAACCCTGTTGTACCAAAGGGTACCTCATCTCCATGCATAAAAGTGCTAAATGCCATTTATCTGTTATATAGCAGATGATGAATCAAATGATGCAAATACTTTAGTGAAATTATCCAACTTTATGACTAATAATTGAAAATGCTCAATTGAAAATGAACCACCTGAATGATGAATATCTGGGAAAAAATGAAGTGAAAATAACCAACTGACTGGTAAATATCTGCAAATGCTGAAGTGAAAATTTCCAAATGATTGTTCAATTTTTGAAAATGTTAAAGTGAAAATATCCAACAAATGGATGAATATCTGAAAATGCTTTAGTGAAAATATCCGACTAATTGATGACTATCTGAAACTGTTGAATTGAATTTTGTCCAACTGACTATAATGAATATCTGAAAATGCTGAAGTGTAAAGGTCAATATGATTGATGAATTTTGGAGAATGCCAACATATAATTATCAAACTGATTGATGAAAATCTAACAATGTTAAGTAGAACCTGCTAAGTAGAACCCTTATGTTCCCTCAAATAAGTGTTAGTTCCTTTCTAATCATTTTTCAGTATAAATCTTTCATTAACTATCATGAACAACGGAATAGTTTTGATGAATTCAAGCAATCAACAGATATTAGTTATATTGATTCATTGCCTTTTTTGGCAGAGTAGTTCAGCTATTTAACCCTTTACCACTTAGATACGTATTTTCATCCATTTGTAGTCTTTTACAAAATTATATTTAATATAAGACCTTAATTAGATTCAATTTGTTAAGGCTTCATTTCCTAACCTAAGATACTGATGTGCAGCAAATAGCATGAAACCTGAACAGACTGCGAGTTACTCGCAGGCTGTTCTGGTTTTATGCTGTTTGCACATAGCCATTTTCATTTTGCTTCTAAGTGGGAAATGGTTAACCATCAATGCTTAACACCAGGGTTGGTGAAATTGGAAAAAATCTGCCGGTCATCCCGACAGTCATTTCAGAAAATGTGCCAGTCCAGAGAAAAATTAGCTGGACCGAAAAAATCAACAACACAACTATGTACATTAACGTCATCTGACGAAATATGTTACAGGGCATCCAATTGGTCAAACTATATTTAACTGACCAATGATATCTATTTAGGCATTATAACAACGTAAACTAAACTAAGAAGAAGTAATGAAAATAAAATTGTGGTTAACGGACACTTACTTGTACAATGTAAAATGATAACATTTTTGGAGACCTATGAAGAGTGCAGTTATAAAGATATCAGTAGAAATTTGCTTATATTTGATAAACAACCTTTTTAGAGCCATGCTTCATGAAGAACTTCATATTTTAATGTCCTTATCTACTCGAAAAATATGTCAAAGCTTTCAAGATCTTTTTTGTTAGAACGCAGTTGCCAATTTTGCGACTGAGTTTGAAGTAAGTGTTGTGTAACCAGTTGGATTTGCTTATTGGACATAACATTTAACTTCAAACATCAAAACAATGAGCGATTGCATTTTTCATTATGTAGTGAGGGTTTTGCTCTTCGAATTTTCAACTTTGTTAAAAATATGATTTGTTTGCATTCATTTCACATTTTGCCGGTCGCCAGGCTTGACATTCTTGTTAAACCTGCCAGACCAAAAGGAAATCTGCCGGTCAGGACCGGAGGACCGGAAATTTCGCCAAGCCTGTAAGACTCATATAGATATTAAAGTTGATAATAGAGTTTCTATTTTGCCGAAAGAGTTATTAATAAATTATGTGATAATTAAAAAATATTTTAAATTAGGGTATTTAACAAACGCTTTTGAGTTCAAAAACAACTAGTTTGATCAATAATTTTGTTAACCTCACACTCAATTCTATGTATGAATTAATTTCATTCTCATATCGTTTATATTACATTCCAAACTTAAGTTATGTAAAGTCAATGTAACGAATGTGATCCTGAAAATGATGTTATCAAACAAAAACACAACTGAGCATAATCAATCAAAGTAAGTACACAACTGTAAGGTCCATTTGTTTAACAGTTAATACTCGTGCAAAATGTCTGTAAGAGTCAGTCGGATACATTTATAGACGTATGTACAAGACATATTTTGGAAGTCAGTAATATGATAACATCAAGTAAGTATAATTGTTAAAACTGAGGAAGTAATTCCTCTTAGGCTCTTAATAATTCTTATGAGAATAATTGTGTCTTGTTCTGAGAAAATTGGGCTTAATGCATCTGCGTAAAGTGTCGTCCCAGATTGGCCTGTGCAGTCCATACAGGCTAATCAGGGACGACACTTTCCGCTTTTATGGTATTTTTAGTTTCATGGAAGTCCCTCCTTACCGAAAATCAAGTTTAGGCAGAAAGTGTCATCCCAGATTAGCCTGTGCAGACTGCACAGGCTTATCTGGGACAACACTTTACGCACATGCATAAAGCCCAATTTTCTCAGAACCAGACTCAATTGAATGTGTCCTTTGAGCATAATTTAGAAATCTATATTAATTTATGACAATAGGCTGGACAAAATGTTAAAGAAAAAGATAATTTCAAACTTCACATTATGAGAACAGTTTTTAAATCAATTATGTTTTAACAATGCCATGTAGATTGGGTAAATATGACAAAGGTACATGTAATTAGTGATAATAAATTCAAAATATTAGAGGCTTCAAACATGATTTATTACTGACATTAATCCCCTTTGAACAGTTTCCGATCTGGATGAGATAACATGTTCAATATTAGGAATCTGAAATAGCTTACAAATAAATTAAACCATATAAAATATATAGCAACATCTAAGAAATGTTGTTCCCCTCCCCCTTATTGTTCTTTTGAGCACCACTCAAAACATGTGTGTTTCCTAGACCTCTCCCAACATGTGTGTTTCCTAGACCTCTCCCAACATGTGTGTTTCCTAGACCTCTCCCAACATGTGTGTTTCCTAGACCTCTCCCAACATGTGTGTTTCCTAGACCTCTCCCAAACAATAAAATAGTAATTAATAAAGGACTTATCTTCAGTTAAGAGACATTTTATCTTTCTTTTAATATTAATCTTCTTTTTATACAAAACTTATAGATAATAAAGCTTACATTCAATCAATTAAATGTAAATGCCTTTCTCATCTGGCAACACACTTTAAAATTACAAGTACATGCAAGACTTATGTGATAGAGTGTGACAGTATATACAATTAGTACCAATGTTTGTACCAATGTATGTACCAATGTATGTACCAATTTATAGCTGTCAGTGATCACGGATGATGAGAAACATGTGGGCATCCATGCTGATGACATAGTGTGGTAATACATTGAAATGAAGCCTAATGTTTCAATTAAGCCAGGAATCCATGTTCAATGAAGGAGTAACAGGTATGATGAAAAATATAGATGAACATTAATAGAATAATGAAATTGTATCTTATATCTGACTAAATAAACAGAAACTGTGTTCATAATATTAACATTGGTTAAGCATTTTAAAATTGCAGATGATATTTTACAGTTGGTGTACCTAAAGAACAACAAGTGAATGATTTATGAACATGAGATACTACTGACTATTTATTGTGATGTGCACACCAATATATGCAGTAACATTTGCTATGTGGATGAACACAATCATCAGCATAGACATCTAGAAAATAATACATGTTGAAATACTTAACCGTGTTACAAATATTTCCTCATGTTACATCACATGTATTTAACTACCTTCTTAAGTGTTAAACAACAATTACTTCCCTTAACAAACAATGTAGGAACTAAAAACATTAAGTAACATGAAACAACAAACAAAACTCTGTACATTTCATGATTATTTTCACTCATAAACATTTTTGTATTTAAACACAAGAAACTCCCTATTACATAAATCACATTGTCTGATGTTTACAGAAAATAGGAATATGGCTTTACATCACGTAGCTAGGTTGCTTTATAATAAGCCTAAAAAAATCAATGCCACATTTGAATAAAATGTCCATGTATGCCGGTCGAATGCATCAAAATACCTAAAATAGCTGTCCAAATATTTTTTTCAAACACCGTATTTGTTTCATAATGAGTGCATCCATATAGCCTGTATGTACAAAGTACTAAATAAGGTATGTACAGATGTTCCTTCAACACAATAATATTTTAAAGTAATTATAAGTGGTAGACAACAGAAATAAGGTACACATTACGGAACACATTGAAATCTTTGAAACCATAAAGCTAGCACACTTGGGAAAACAAATAATATGGTAACATTTTTTCCGTAAATCCTTTTAACATTTACTAAACGCTTTTTTATAATGACTGTAAAAGCACCCATAAAGTAAAAACAGTTTTAGACAACACTTTTCTGTCTACATATAAAGCATTCAGAAGATAAACTTCACAACTGGAATACTTAATCCTGTACATCGTGAGGATAAATTACAACAGCTGAGCAATCATCTGCTTATATATCATGATAGAACAGTGCATTTATTATTTAATAATTGTTGACAGTTGTTACACACCAATAGTAACTACAACACTGCTGTCAAATATGTATACTAACCCAATAAACAATACATATAGATGCTGTGTGCAGCATAAAGAGAACTATTACATAAAGGAATCTATTCATACACCAACAGCAAAATTGCTTTGCATTTACCCCACATATTACAGTCATAGCAATCCATTTAAGTTTAAAACAGAGATGTTCAATGTAACATATGAACATACTACAACAGCTATTGGACATTCCACTGTTCTCACATTTAGAACAGTTTGAAAAAAGCATGAGGCTATCTAGATGTGTCTTAAAGTAACCTCTCATCTATTCAAGCAACTATTTGGATAACCTATACTTATATTGAAAGGAACATTTATCATTCGTAACTCCATTATCAACAATTATCTATAACAGGAATTACGTTTTCAAACAGTGACACTTAATACATTGGTAACAGGTTCCTCATCATTAATATGCATCAATAATGCAAGCAAATCAAATAAATGATTGGTATTTAACAATATCAGCTACTTCAATATAGAGTGAAATATTGCTATATATTTGCATGGCGTAAGATAAAACAGAAGTCTTTAACAAAACCCTATTAGATACTGCTGTGGATTTGTTATAATGTCTAATATAAAACTTCAGACAAAAACGTTTCTTGAATTTTTCATTATGTGGTTGAGCAAACCAGCCAAAATAAACTAAAATTAGTGCCTGACAAAAAATAACGCTTTTGCAGTAATTGAACTCGCTTCATCAATTCATGAATAACTTCCATGAATCAATGACACTGAGTAACTAATTTTGGATAACATTAAAGCATCATGTATCTCCATTTTTTTGTAAAATCAACAGTTTATTGGACCTTTTAATTGATAATATCTTTAAAAATAATTTTGCTTATGTTTAAATTTAATGAACAGAAGTTAATTACTAAAAAAAAAATCATCAAATTAACCAATAATCATTAACCAATAATCATTGATTATAAACAGTTAAATTATTATAAGGCTGGAATAGAATCAGGACTCGAAATTAAACTTGAAATCTACTTGTCCATTTTGACTAGCGCTCTTAATTGTATTTGTTCTCACTAAGAAGTTAATGGTATTGTAAGCAAGCTAAAGTTTCAGTAATTTTACAACATATGTATTGTAATTTCTTCAGAGAACTTTAATTTTTAAATCATTTAAAGGGGCGTTTTCACGTCTGGGTAATTGACAAAAAAAAAATGTTTCAGACTCGCAAATTTTCATTGTAGTTATGATATGTAAGAGGAAACAGTAATACTGAACATTTAGCATGCTCTAAAATATCCATTATGTGTATCTTTTGACGATTTAAAAACCTGAAATTTATTAAGCGTTGCAATGCGAAACAATTTAATAATTTCTAGAGTTCTGTTGTTTTCGTTATATTTTGGGATACTACGAAGATTGCTTATATAAAGTATAAAGTATGTTTCGCATTGCACGAGCAGGGATGGGCGAGTGGTCTAAGCGATAGACTTTTACTCAAGTGCTCCAGGGGTCAGTGGTTAGAGCCCAGCTGAGAGTTACTTTTTTTTGTCTTTAATTTTGTTCGTTTTTTTACTGGAGCTTTTTAAATCCTATGTTTACATTTATCATTATAAAGCATTTAATGACAAACTTCAATACATGCAAAAGTCTGTGAAAAGGCCCTTTTAAAACAAAGCACATCTAGAAGAGTGTCCCTTTATGTTGTTTAAAAACAGTTCAATATAATTGACTCTATTATTGCTGATAATCTTATAATTACACTCACTTCAAGAGCTAAATAGCTTAATAGCCATTTACAGAGTTTAACCAAGATATTAATTTATAAACGTACAACAAAAGTGATAAGAAATTCGGAAAGAGCAAATTAATGTATAATTCTATTCATAGAGATGTAAGGTCACTGCCTTTAACAATGCAAGTGACAATGATGTTGTTATATACAATATATGATTTAAGGTAACTTATTGAGGCAAGGCTGTGATTTGAAAAATAAAAGGAATATCCTTCTGAGCAATATAGTGCAGTGTGCCAGTATTGGAATACAATGCAATACATTGTTTAAATGTAAATCTTATGTTTTGGAAGAAAATTAAGCTAAAAAAATGAAATTTTAACGAATTTTCCTTGTAGTTTTTTATACATAATTAGAATTAAAAAAATACCTTGATTTTTTAACTTGTATCATCTTAATAGAAGATTATTTTTTTATTTGTTCAGACCTATGTCTGGCCCTGCAAACTCAAACATTTTAAATCTAACAGATATATACTATGGCTTCAAAATAAACTAATCTTAAGGGAAAAAAACGTTGTCAATAAACTAAATGATTTGAAATTAAGAAAATCCAGGAATCTGGATTTTTTTGATTACATAAAACATCTTTGTGAAATTTGAAACTACTTTAAAACTGATTTTCAATAATTATTGTACCCAAACATTGTAGAAATAACCACATACATGTATTGCATTCCGGAACATGTACACAAAATACACCTTAACACAGGTTGACATAATTATTCGAAGCTTCCATTATTACACAGAATAGTCACACACTTTTATTTCCAACTGCAGAGTCAAACAATCTTTGTGTTAACATAACTAATCAGAATAATCAGATAATTTTATACATATATTATTATGTATACAGCTCATATATTAGGGCCCAAAAATGAAAATAATTATACATGTGCCTAAATTAATTCATATCATTAAGATAACATTGAAGATGTTGAATCAAGGAAACAAGTGGATATTATACATGTTAAAGCCTAAATATAACAAAAATAACGTCAAGTCTATCATAATTTTACGAGTTGAATCTCTTTTCACAGAGGTCAGAGGTCTCAACAGGAGAATGCCTCCGCACCACTGATGCATTCTGGGAGGATTCTATGGTTTTGTCATCAGAAAGTTCTAGAAATCTTAGATTAGGGCAGTGACACAAAAGTAAAGTTCAAAACTTGCTGAGTTCATGCTTGATTTCTGGGCATGTCATAGTTAATAGTTGCAGACTTCATATAGAGGCATATCCTAATTAATTGCTGTAAACTTTGTATATTGGTATAATCTAGTTTAATTGATGTATACTTCATATATAAGCATAACTTGTTAAAAAGTCAAAGACTTTATGTATAGGCATATATCAATTAATTGTTGTACACTTCGTGTGTAGGCATATCCAAATTAATGGTTGTACACTTCATATATATTCACATAACCCAGCAAATAATTGCAATTAAAACTTAACCACAAACTGCTTGTGCACAGTGTTTTAAAGGAACCATGGGCGCACACCAGATGTACGAGGTGCTTGACATTCCCCAGTAAACTGTATAATAAGAATGTGTCCAGGACTCTCAGATGCAAGGCTGCTACGGAATCTTTCATGCTGTGTGCTGCAGACAGTTGCCATGGTAACTACTAGTATCAACTGTGCGTGTTGTTGCCTTATCAAGAGTCTGGTACCAATTTTGCAGTCAGCATCGTCATGTCTACCATAAACCTGTAACATAAGTATAATTGACTGCACATATTTGAAAATAAACATTTAAATTGATGTGCATTTTGTGAGGTTTCTATTTTTTTGTTTGAATTTAAAAGTGTGACAAATCAAATACAGGTTTACATGTAACATAATTTCCTCAAAAAGGTCTGAGTTTTAATGGCGATTGTATTGAAAAAACACCATGTTCCATTTTCAATTATTGCTAGTGTTTGTAACGCAATGAAATAACTTTCAAACTGGCTTAAGGAAATAGGTTTTGAATGTCAAACAAATTCACATGGGATATTTCCGTTTACAAAGCTTTTATCATAGTTACTTGAGAAAACAAACAATAAATATATAATTTCACGACAGTTGTTACCAACATTTCAGGCTGATTTCAACCATTTACTGAGAAAACGACACTTAACGCATGAGCATAAAAGCTTGTCCCAGATAAGCCTACGCAGTCTGCACAGGCTTGTCAGAGATGACACTTTCCACCTACACTGGATTTTTATTCTGAACAGACTTCCTTTAAATAAAAAAGTCCTTAAAAGAGAAAGTGTCCTCCCTGATTAGTGTGTGTACTGGGCAGGCTAATCTTCGATGACACATTACACACATGTATTAGGCCCTGTTTTCCCAGAGCCTGGTCTATATCTTACAAACAGTATAGATACCTGGAGTGCTTGGCCAGGAAGGCCTTTGCCTGGGTCGGGTCACCAAACATGACAGTGACCTTGCTCTCGTCCGGGAAGAAGTTGAACATCTGAATTATACAGCACCACACACTTTACAAAGTGTTTTTTTCAGATATGTGTAAGCATTGGTAAGATTTTACATCACTAAAAACACAAACCAAATCGTTTAATGTGTAAGATTAGATAAACTCAGAGTAGGAATCGGACCCTATACTTCCCAGTGGCAAGGCAAGCACAATTTCAAAAGAGGCCTTATAATAATAATCACTAATAAAAAATCTATATTTGAAACACATGAGAAACATGTACAGATGTCTAATTGATTACCATATTCTGTACATTCTATACATATACCTTACATAAGAAATATTTCTAAAAAAAGAAAAGGACCATGATTACCCTGAAACTCTCAACTCAGTTCAAAATACTAACATGTCAAAGATTGGACCACACTCAACACTGATTAAACATGGCCTTGATCCTGTCAAGTTACATAGTGAGACCAATTCACATCACAATTTAGTAGTAAATGTGAACTTAAAGAGATGTCACAAGGTTTTCCTAAAATTTGACTAGGTGTACTAATTTTTTAAGGGCATGACCAAGATTCACAGTTGACTTAGACATTATTAAGATGAACATTTATACCAAGTTTTAGCATGATTGAGTAATAAATGTGGCCTCAATAGTAGTAAAAAAAGTTTTGTATCATTTGGCCAGAGGACCTTGTTTTTTGACACACATGACACATGTTTCAACTAGGCTAAAATATTGATGGATAATCATGTTGACCAAGTTTCATTAAGATTACTTACTAAATTTTGACCAAAAAGGGGTACTAATATTTTTCATTGACCTGGTGACATATTTTTCGGACATTTTGTGACTAAGATTTGAACTTAGCCCAGTTGTTGTTATGATAAACATTCTAACCAAGTTTCAGAAAGATTAAGTCGTATTTGCGGCCTGGAAAAACGGTAATTCTAAGATTTCACCTGGTGTCTTAGTTGTCAGATGCACATTACCCTCTAAAAAGTTTATCAACATGAGTAGAAAAATGTGGCCTATAGAGTGATAATAAGATGTTTCTAAAATTTGACCTGGTGACTAGTTTTTTGGACATACGTGACCCAGGTACGAACTCATCCTAGATATGGTCAAGATGAACATTCTGATCACATTTCATCAAGATTGAGTCATGTAAGTTGTTGATAGAGTTATAAGAAGCTTTTTCTAAGATTTGTCCAGATGACATACGTTTTGGATGCACATGTCACAGATTTAAACTAAGCATAGATATTGTCACGAAAAATATTCAGAACTTCAACTAGCTTCCATAACATTGGACATCTGGTGACCGCAACAATTCACCTACATCACTCCAGGTTGACTATGAGGTATACAAATTGTATGTCTTTGGCAACATACTTTTTTTTCTATAGTTTTCTGCACATGAACCAACCTTTACAGATGTTGTTGAGCCTACCTTTACATTCCCGATGCCTTTACAGATGTTGTTGATTTTGCTGAGATCTGCATTCTTGGGTAGACCAGTAACAGCCACAGTGCTGAAGGACTGCTTAGAGTCAATCACTATCCTCTGTAAAACACAGACACACCAGATATAAGCATCACAATTGTGCAAAGAAATACAGGCCCCAGTGACGTTGACATAAAATTGAACCCTTTACCACTTAGATACGCATTTTGACGCACTTGTAGTCCCATAGAAAGTTAAATGTAATTAAATACCTTTCATACTAAATTCAAGTTTTAAAGACTTCATTTCCAACCCTTAGATACTGATGAGCAGCAATCAGAATAAAATCTGATCTGGTTTTATGATTTAGCAATTTTCACTTTGCCTCTGAGTGGGAAAGGGTTAATGGGCTAAGTTTCAATAGGCTTCTTTCTATTTACATATGTAACCACAAAACAAATTTGATCATGATCCTTAACATGTTCTTAAGTTATGACTTGTATTTGGAAACTAAATTCCCGTTTCAAGCACTTGTGACCTTGACCCTTGATCTGAAAATAACATGCATCAAAATTTCCTCCAACATAAACAGCATACACATTTGAAAGATCATATGCTAAAGCATTCATGAAGATGATACAAATAATGTGACAAGACCAAGTGACTGGATGACCTTAAAAAATCACTAATTTGAAAGGCTGTAGATCAAAGTGTTCTATATATATCACAAGGAAAAGAAAGGTCTATGAACCAATACACCTACCGACAGACAGAACAATGCATAGCAATATACCCGCACTTCTTTTAAGGGATATATCAATATGTTTTCAACTGACTAGCAGTCTTCATTAACAAATTGAAAAACAAGAAAAACTCAAGGTCCTAAATTTATGGTAAGAATGGTCTTGCTTTACCAGGCATATTTCTTATGATCATTTTTATTGGTTAGAGTCATTCTTATTGTACGCATCGGTTGTGAAAACTTTATGGTAATACTTGTCCTGCAATTATCTCACAATTCATAATAGAGCCCCTAGCTTTTATTTTAAAAAAACTCATCAAGCATGTATGTTTTGAACAAGAATTATTGAAACAACTTGGCTGCCATGGCCAAGATGTTCGTCTCTAACCCAAGTTGCTTTTTTAAGCCTTGTTATACCGTGAAATACATACCAGGTTAATTGAAAACAACCATTGAACAACCATTGAAAGTAAAGACAATAAAAACACTTAAATTATACTTTTTACAAGCAAAAGGTATGTAAACTAGACATCATCTGGATACAACTTCTGACCAAGTTTGGTGAAGCTCGGATGAAAACTACTTGAATGAGAGAGCGGTCACCATGCTCAACGTTTAAAATGCACTAAGTGACCCCGTGACCTAGTTTTTAACACGGCATGACCCATATTCGAACTTGACCTGAATATTATCTAGATACAACATCTGACCAAGTTTGGTGAAGATTGGATGAAAACAACATTAATTAGAGAGCGGACACTTGATATGGACTGACAGACAGACTGACCGAAAGATCAACAGACAAGCTCACTCCTATATACCCCCCTAAACTTCGTTTGTGGAGGTATAATAAAACAAGAGCACCGCATAACGGGTGCCACCCTTAGCTGCAGATGCTGTTTTGAATAAATGAAAGCTTGTCAGATTATTTTTTTGTTTAGAGGTTACAGTGACCTTGTCCATTGATCTAGTGACCCAAAAATGGGTGTGGAATGTAGAACTAATCAAGGTGCAACTACATGCAAAGTTTCAAAGTTATAGGTTGAAGCACTTTGATTTTAGAGCCAATGTTCAAAACCTTGACAAAATGAAAAGGTTTTAGCACGATGCGGATGACACAACTCGACGAGCTGGCTATGAGAATACCTCGGGTTTTCTCCAAAACAGCCGAGCTAAAAATGTTTTGGGGAATCTAACATCATATTTGTGCAACAAAGTAGATAGATATCCTAGACTAAAATCATGCATTAAAAGAAAAAAGATACCTCAACACATTTATAACCCATTCAAATCTTACCCTTTTAGGTGAATGTTCATCAGGTGCACTACGGACTAATCTGTTTTGTCCACTTGTCATTTGGATTCCATCATTGTGACCTTGACCCAGTGAGGCATCACCCATTGGAGTCAAAGACCCCCCTTTTCCATGAAAGTTAACAAAGTCTACATTGTCTATGATTTTTACTTGTTGAAGCTGACCGAAGCTTTTTTGTGACCTCAGCTGACCTCTAACATTCCCACGACCTCTCTGACCTTGACCTCTGGTAGGGGTCACCATGGGAGACTGAGATTGTCCTAGAACACTTATTGGTTGACCTAGGTGTGCACTGCTGTTCACACTGTTATTATTGTTATTATGAAAGTTGCCACGATTCATAGTCTGGCCATGGTTCATATTATGACCTCTGCTTTGAACTTGACCCTGCATTGTTGGTTGACCTCTAGTCGAAGTTTGACCTCTTGCTGATGGCTGACCTCTAGCCAACATTTGACCTCTTGAAGATGGCTGACCTCTGCCACGACCTCTAGCCGAAATGTTTGCTATGTTATGTTCAGTTATGTTTTGTTCTAGAGAAGCATCTTGCACTGGTCCAGTAACATCATCTAACGTTTGCCCTGAAAAAAACCCCATTACAAACCAAATCACTTCAAGTTTTTTATTTAATGAAACAATGGTATTAGTTAAATAATTTATAAACTTGTTACATAATACTAGACTGATTGTTTTTTCATTCCTTATGAGGTTATTGAGCATGTACATGTCCAATTCAAATTAACAAAAAGCACAAAAAGCAGTGGGTTCCCATGTCGCATTCCATTATTTCCTAATCGGTTGAATACATAATAACTATTTAATGCCACCAAAAAGGAGACATTCTAACAAATAGCAAAAGCGCATTTATACAGAAAAATACATCAAAGTACATCAGAAACTAGAACCCAGTATACAAGTCCATAAAACACCTCAAATGAATACATCCCTAAGCGATGTCATGGATATGGCGTCTGCCCTGATACCAAGAGGTAAATGGGTTCCATCCTCTTTTAGGGCGTGTTCTCAAGGTATTTTCAAGACACAAAGTACGGTATCCTTCCAGGAAAAAGACCTGAGTGTCCCTATGAGCTAATTGCTTTCACTACAATCTAGCTGAAACTAATATGCCTCGTGCTATACGAAAATTGATTTTAAAGTATTTCTAAGAGAAGCCAGTGCAGTCCATCAGGGACAATATTTCCACTTTTATGGAATTTTTCATTTAAAGAAAGTTTTTTCTAAATGAAAATCCAGTCAACACAGAAAGTGTTATCCCTGATTAGCCTATTAATACTGCGAAGGCTAATCTGGGACAACAGTTTACGCACAAGTGATTTCCCAGAACGTGAGTTATATTTTTTAAATGAGCACTGATACCTTGCATAGCAAGTTTGGCCTTGAGCTGTCCCCTGCGTTTTGCAGCCTCAGCCAGTCTGTGGGACTCCTTCTGCTTGAGAACCCTCTCCCTCGTCCTCTTCTGCTCTACAATTGCCCTCTCGTAGTCAGACAGGCCTACTGTGGACTCAACAGCCTGCAAGATATAACAGGATTACACATACCTCCCTGTACCATACCTCCATTCACAACTGTACCCTACCTGCTTCAATATTGTTTAACACTAAACTACACTATATGAGCCTTGATCTGCGAAAATATTGTTAAATGCATGTTACAGTGTTGCCTTTTAGCCTTTCAGCCAGCACTAGCTAATCTAGGTCAACACTTTCCGTCTAAACTGGATGTTGGCTTACAAGATACTTACTATAAATGAAATATATACAACAAGACTATTGACAAGCAATTTAAGTCCCTTACTGGTGAAACTCCAACATTTTCAGCAATTTTTCTAGTCTATTTGTTGCCATAGCAACCAGAATTCTTGACGTAGGAACACAATGAAATGACGTTCATAATCTCCATATTGCCATCTATCCATGTTTCAAGTTTCATGAAAAAATATCAAGAACTTATTAAGTAATCGCAGAATCCACCATTTTCAGCAATATTTCTAGTCCATTTGTTGCCATAGCAACCAGAATTCTTGATGTAGGAACAAAATGAAATGACGTGCATAATCTCCATATTGCCATCTGTCCATGTTTCAAGTTTCATGAAACAAGAGGGCCTAAAAGGCCCAAAGTCGCTCACCTGAGATAAAAAGAAATGACCTGTTCTTTGCAGCCCAAGATATCAATGGAACAAATGGTCTAACCAAGTATCGTGAAGAATGAACAACAAATGGCTGCTTGGCGGCCATGTTTTTTGAACAGACCTGAACCATTTTTTAACTCTTCAAAGATATGTCCAAATTTCATGAAGATTGGGAAAAAAAATGTGTCTTCTAGACTGTTCACATGTTGTCACTATATACATATAAAGAAAACTGCCCCACTCCCTGGTGGCCATGTTTTTTCACTGATCACGACCATTTTCAAACTTGTCCGAGACATCCACATAACTAATGTTTTGACAAAATTTCATGATGATTAGGCAAAACATGTGACTTCTAGAGTGTTCACAAGCTTTTTTACTATATAAATATAAGGAAAAAGTCCCCCCTGGCGGCCATGTTTTTTTACCGATCCAAACCATTATCAAACTCAACTGTCCTATCTAGGTGTGGTAGTGCGGTCTCCTTCGCTTACGCAAATTAACCGGTCACAGGACAGTTACAAGTTATGTAACTTTGTAAGCACTTATGTAATGCGGAAATATTTATTTGACAAACTCTTATTTCCGGTCAGGATGACTATACTGACTGGTTGTAATTCAATCAACTAAAGGCATTCAGTCAGGGACGCCTAAATACACTCAAAGAATTTATTTATAAGTAAAAACCATGGCAGCTTTAACAAAAATAACTAATTTTTATTCCAAGAACTCGGAAAATGAAGAACAATGACAGAAAATTAAGAACAGGTACAAGCCAAGTCTAAAGAATCTAAGTATCATTACAAAAATGAACAACATACAGCAAATACCTTAATGAATGTAAAAAGAAGTTCAAAATCTGTCAAAAAAACTGATATAAATATAAGTTACTGTAAGTCTAGAAAGTGCTTCAAAAATCTAGTTTACAAAATAGGTCTAATTTAATCTAAAGAACAATATTTATGGAGATTAGGAAACTTCAGTGAATCAAATGTAAAAATAAGAAAAATTTACTACAGTTATTGAAATAGAATTTTTAAAGTCTTTCTTATTTAGAAAATGCCAAATAAAAATAATCTAAATAATAAGAATAATTTAGAAAATAATGCCAAAATGTCTTGATGCTGGTGTTAAAAATAATTAAGAGTTTAATTATTTCAAAATTCCAACCTTTTTCAAGAGCTGTTGACTTTTCAAGAAAGCATCAAGAGGTGTTTAAATCAGCCAAAACAGCTTATTTTATACAGTTCAGAAGAGATCAATGGCAGAGTAGTCAATTTTCCCTCAGAACAGTGCATTTATCAATGATCAATATCTTCCCAAATTCCGGAGCAGAACTAAAAATAGATTACTGAACCAGGCTAAACAAGGGAGATAAATACTGCATAAATACTGCAAAATCATGTACATGTTGTCTTCCTTTCAGTTATCTCTAAAGTTGAAAGGCTTATCATAAGTGTTAATGACTAAAACAGTTATGTTAACTATGAAAATTCTGTGTTATGAAAAATTACATAACACAGATAGTGTCACATAATATTGACATAATAAAACCAAACTTTACTACACAGGAAACCAATGTTCTGACCAAATTTCATGAAGATTGAGCAAACTAGAAAGTTAACAAGATTTTACAATAGCCATATAAGGAAAAATGCCCTGCCCCTTGGCAGCCATGTTTTCAAGCAAACGTAACCATTTTCGAACTTATCCAAGATATCATTGAAACCAATCTTCTGACCAAATTTCATGAAGATTGGACAATAAATGTGGCCTCTAGAGAGTGAAAAAGGCAAATGTTGACATCGCACAACGGACAACGAACGACACACAACTGACTACGGACGACGGACAAAAGGCGATCACAAAAGCTCACCATGAGCACGTTGTGCTCAGGTGAGCTAAAAATATGAACAACTTTTACAGGTATCGCAGGATCCAGAAAAGTGTGACGGGCTGACAGACTCACAGACTGACGCATAGAGCGCAAACCAGTCCCCTCCGGTTTCACCGGTAGGGGACAATAAAAGCGGAAGTGTCATAACTGATTAGCTTGTGCAATCTGCACAGGCTTATCTGGGACAACACTTCCCAGAACATTTTCCCAGAGTGAGGCTCAATACTCTCTTCTTCTCTATGATTGCCCATTCATAGTCCATCAAGCCAAAATACATCCATCCACAATTATTTAGCAGAATTTTTGCTTTTATTTTTTAGTAACAATGACTTTGACCTGATTGGTCAAAACCTGCTTTAAAATAAAGGTTTTACAGGCAGCTAGAACCTTTCTATTCTTATTCATTTAATGAAAAAGATTTAAAAAAAATTCCAACCTACCTTGGAGTCATTTTCTGCTGTGCTGTGCTCTATCTTGATGACCTTTGCTGGGGAAACATCATTGGGGTCATTTGAAGGCCGTTTAGAGGTCAACTTGATGACCTTGGCCTCTTCAGGCTTGACTTCCACAGGGGTCACACTGGCAAATCTAGCAGCTCTGTGGAGCACATCATTATGACATCAAGAATAATGGCTTCTCATATGCTTGTTTACCCTATTGACCAAACACCAAATACGCGATCACTCCGCCCACTAAGTTGTGTTTTCATAAAACACTTTTCCATTACTCCGACAGTCTTTGTTTGTTGGACCATGTGGCCGCAATAAACGAAATCTGATTACGTGATTATTACGTGAGTTTGATTGACAGCTGGCGAGTGGTCAATTGCTTCAGCAAAAATGTCTATATTATTAAAGAACATAGGGAACAAGAGTGCAATTTTTTTAGTGTGACTTCATACGAAATGAAGATAACCAAACAAGTATTGCAGACATGGTAAACCAATGATATTGTATTTTAACTTCTGATATATTTTACTGAATTTTACATTATTCTTGATAGCACAAGATCACCCTTATCATTTCCGTATTTGGCTTAATTATCTGGTAACTTTAAATCTTCATTAAAACCCTGGGAGGGGATTTGACGAGTTAAATAAATTACCTACAATCTGCAAACAAGGGCTGGATGCATGTACAGTCCGTTAAGAGGAAGTCTCTCTTTAGCATAAACCCAATTTGAGTGGAAAGTGTAGTCCCTGATCAACCGGTGCAGAATGCACAGTGTAATCTGGGACGGCAATTTACACACATGCATTAAGCCCTATTTTCCCACAGTGAGGCTACTACATTTGTACATGCCCTTAGGATACACAAAGCAAGTGTTACTTGTTGTCCCATACAAGTGATACACATTGTCTCAAACCATTTTATTACATGTGACATGTCGCCCATACCGTTTCTTTTTCCTCTCCTCCAGCTCCTGTTGCTGCCTCAGTTTTTCAGGGTCTATTGGCTCATTTGTGTTGATCAGCTGTTGAGGGGGCGGGTTCCAGCCAGCAGGGGCTCCCATAGGGGCTGGAGGGCGCTGTGGGGCCTGTGGGAGACATGTGAAAATAATTAGCCTTGCTCTGTGAAAACTGGGTTTAATTCATGTGCGTAAAGTGTCATCCCAGATTAGCCTGTGAAGTCTGCAAAGGCTAATCAGGGACGAAACTTTCCGCCTTAACGTTATTTTCAATCAGAAGAGACTTCCTGTAAACAAAAATACAATGAAAGTGTCATCCCTGCTTAGCCTGTGCACACTGCACAGGCTAATCTGGACTGTGACTTTACGCTCATGCATTAAACCAAGTTTTCAAAGAAAGAGAGTGGCTCAAGTTCTTTTAATTTGTAATGACTTTAGGAATAACATTTGTTCTCTTTACTTATTAGGCAACTCAATTTACTGCCTCTGGCAAGTTTAAGAAAACAAAGATTAGTGTTATATGGTATCTATACTCTTATACATGATAGAAACAGTATAGGCAAAATTGAAACTGGTGTGAGACATACATGGTAGAGGTTTTCAATGTTAATTTTAGAGTTTGTTTATTCTTGTAATTGCTTCATCTTTTATCATAACTATCAAGATTAAATGTTATGTATTTCAAGCATATTACAATCAAATATCTGAAGGTCTAATTGGCAAATAGGTGTTTCAATTAAGATTTCATGCTAAAATAAAAAATTCTGTTAAAATAATTTCCAAAGTCAAAGATACTCACTGGCATTGTATTCATATTAATGGCTCGCACATTCCCCACTGCTGGGCCCCTGGGCCTGACATTTCTCGGGTTCTGATTGGCTAAAGGCCTTGACTGCTGACTGGATAGGGGCCTCACAGAGGGATTCTGAGGCCTGTAGCCTTGCTGAGGTCCTTGGGGCCTCATGGGTCCTTAAATATAAAAACACAAATAATTTTATGTTAAATGTTGTATTGTATACATAGTCTTGTATTGGATAGACAATTGGTTATTTGCATTGAATAAAGTACAGTGCAATAGAATTTCTCTAATAATGTTTGAAAAGTTACTTTTTGCCTGATTGTGTATGCTTACTTAATACCATTTGCACACGCTTTCCTCATTTCAATAATATAAAAGTGGTCATTTATACAATTCATACTTTTGGGTCAACTGTTTTACCAGTACTAAGTGCACAAGCCAGTAATTAACAAGTTACTGCTCTACTTGAAGAGTGGTAGGAGGAGAACAGCCATTTAAATAATGTCATGATTGATCGCTTCACAATCCTATGGCTGATTCAAATGCTCTTGAGTCTGTGTCCTGGGTAGAAACAGTACTTGGTGTCTTTGAGGGAGATCACAAGATCACTCCTACAGTGAAGATGGACCAATTGACCTCCAATTCCCTAGGTAGACACCATATCCAATACGCCACAGCGAATACTGGCCCTGAATTCCTAACTCGTAGCAGCAATACTTAGAGTTACATGCTTAACAAGTCCATGAAGATAAATTACTATATGCTCCGATGAACTTCAATAAATCTGCAACTAAAACTACCCACAAGTTCACATGGACAGAAAATGGGAAACAAACTATTAATAAGCTTTAGCTTTGTTTTGTGATGTTTAAATGTATGTATGTTCTAGATAAGCCTGTGCAAAATGAAAATGCTCATCAGGGACTACACTTTTGGCTGGTGTTGAATTTTTTGTTTAAAGTTGGTCCCTTCCAAACAAAACTTGTGTAGGCGGAAAGTCTTCCTTGTGGACTACACAGATAATTCTGGGACAACAATTTATGCACAAACATTAAGCCCATTTATCCAAGAACCGTTATCAAATATTACAACAATGACAGAAATCCTACTATGCTGTTGTTGCTGGTATGCTGGTCTAGGGTTGTTCAAAATGCCTGGCTGCCCTGGTCCAGGGCCCGGCCCCAAGAGTGACCCCTGGGGGTGTGGCTGGGAGCCCGCGGCATACACAGGCTGACTAGGGGCCTGGGAGGGGTGGTGAGTGGAGGAGTAGCTTCCTGGACCTGGAGGGGAGCTCCAGTTCTGAAACAGGAAGGATCACATCAAAGAGGCAATTAATTGAAAAATATAAAGCAAACACATAAAATGATTGCATGTTACAAGAGATACCATCCGCAATATAACAAAAGAGTAGCCATAAATGATGCAATTAAATATTTATCCCAAAAACAGGTTTTCACGGAACGTTTTGCCCATTTTTGCCTCAACAGCGCATTAAATGCCCTTTTTGAATGTACTGCGCCATGCCCCTTTGCTCTCCTGGGAAAAACACTATAAAAGGTTATTAAATTTTGAGTTATGGCTTTTTTATTAATTTTTATTTTCGTTAACAAAACTGTCATAAAGTTTTTCCATGACTTAGATGAAATGTCCTGAAAAAAAGACCGTTTAGGACACCTGTCTTTAAAAAAGTGGGACCAATTGGAAACATTGAAAATAGGACAATAAATGTGATTTCTAGAATGTTAATAAGGTTTTACTAAAGCCATATTAGGAACAATGTATTGCCCCCCTGGTGGCAATGTTTTTCAACCAACCGGAACCATTTTCGAACTTGTCCATGATATCATTGGGACAAATCTTCTGACCAAGTTTCATGAAGATCTGACAATAAATGTGGCCTCTAGAGTGTTCACAAGGCAAATGTGTGGCCTCTAGAGTGTTCACAAGGCAAGGCCTCTAGAGTGTTCACAAGGCAAGGCCTCTAGAGTGTTCACAAGGCAAGGCCTCTAGAGTGTTCACAAGGCAAGGCCTCTAGAGTGTTCACAAGGCAAGGCCTCTAGAGTGTTCACAAGGCAAGGCCTCTAGAGTGTTCACAAGGCAAGGCCTCTAGTGTTCACAAGGCAAGGCCTCTAGAGTGTTCACAAGGCAAGGCCTCTAGAGTGTTCACAAGGCAAGGCCTCTAGAGTGTTCACAAGGCAAGGCCTCTAGAGTGTTCACAAGGCAAGGCCTCTAGAGTGTTCACAAGGCAAGGCCTCTAGAGTGTTCACAAGGCAAGGCCTCTAGAGTGTTCACAAGGCAAGGCCTCTAGAGTGTTCACAAGGCAAGGCCTCTAGAGTGTTCACAAGGCAAGGCCTCTAGAGTGTTCACAAGGCAAGGCCTCTAGAGTGTTCACAAGGCAAGGCCTCTAGAGTGTTCACAAGGCAAGGCCTCTAGAGTGTTCACAAGGCAAGGCCTCTAGAGTGTTCACAAGGCAAGGCCTCTAGAGTGTTCACAAGGCAAGGCCTCTAGAGTGTTCACAAGGCAAGGCCTCTAGAGTGTTCACAAGGCAAGGCCTCTAGAGTGTTCACAAGGCAAGGCCTCTAGAGTGTTCACAAGGCAAGGCCTCTAGAGTGTTCACAAGGCAAGGCCTCTAGAGTGTTCACAAGGCAAGGCCTCTAGAGTGTTCACAAGGCAAGGCCTCTAGAGTGTTCACAAGGCAAATGTTGAAGGCGCACATGGCACAGCGCACAACAGATAAAAAGCAACCACAAAAGCTCACCATGATCACATAGTGCTCAGGTGAGCTAATATAAGTAATTTAACACATCAGTTGGAATACGGTTTATTCTGGTCATATGCCATTGAAATGGATAGGCATCCTTACACTTCAATTTCTATGCGAGGTTTGATCAATTTCCTCTTTTCCCCACACAAACCTTAAAAAACTGATATTTTTACTTCAGAGAGACAGAATAAACAAGATATGTGTTTGTCAGAAACACTATGTCCCCTTTTGCACCGCTTTGAAGCTATATATTTGACCTTTGAACTTGAAGGATGACCTTGACCTTTCACCACTCAAAACGTGCAGCTCCATGAGATACACATGCGTGCCAAATATCAAGTTGCTATCTTCAATATTGCAAAAGTTATTGCAAATGTTAAAGTTGGCACAAACAAACAAACACACAAAAAAACAAAGCAACAAACCAACAGACAGGGCAAAAACAATATAAAAAGAAGTACTACAACTACTACTCCCAACTCACCTGCTGATACTGAGATTGCGGGTCGTATTGCTGATGGGCACCCTGGCTTGACGAGGTAGGGGGTACCCGAATAAGGGGCCTGATCTCACTGGGTATGTGTCCGTGAAAGTTTGGGTTCACATGGATGTTAGAGCCCATACTGGGCGTAGGGACCGAGGGAGCGTACAGGGGCTGAGGCTGAAAGAATCATCAATAGGCTGTCTACATTATATGTGTAGCATAACGATGAACATGGATAGAAAACTGACAACAAGAGGGCCATGATGGCCCTGAATCGCTCACCTGACTAACCAAATACAATCCCAACCCAGATTTCATCAAGATTTCTTACCAAATTTCATAAAGATTTGATGAAAACTGTGACCTCTTCTGTCTACACAAAGTTGTTCTATTATTTGACCTAGTGACCTAGTTTTTGACCCCAGGTGACCCAAATACAATCCCAACCCAGATTTCATCAAGATAAACATTCTGATCAAATTTTATAAGATTGGATGAAAACTGTTAACTCTATTGTCTACACAAGGTTTTTCTATTATTTGACCTTGTGACCTAGTTTTTGACCCCAGATGACCCAAATACAATCCCAACCCAGATTTCATCAAGATAAACATTCTGACCAAATTTCATAAAGGTTGGATGAAAACTGTGACCTCTATTGTCTATACAAGGTTTTTCTATTATTTGACCTAGTGACCTAGTTTTTTACCTAGTGACCTAGTATTTGACCACAGATGATCCAAATTCAAACCCAACCCAGATTTCATCAAGATAAACATTTTGACCAAATTTCATAAAGATTGGATGAAAACTGTTACCTCTACTGTCTACACAAACAAATTGTTGACGGTTTTTCTATTATTTGACCTAGTGACCTAGTTTTTTAACTCAAATGACCCAAATACAATCCCAACCCAGATTTCATCAAGATAAACATTCTGACCAAATTTCATAAAGATTGGATGAAAACTGCAACCTCTATTGTCTACACAAGGTTTTTCTATTATTTGACCTAGTTTTTTTACATAGTGACCATGTTTTTGACCCCCAGCTGACCCAAATACAATCCCAACCCAGATTTTATCAAGATAAACATTCGGACCAAATTTCATAAAGATTGGATGAAAACTGTGACCTCTTCTGTCTACACAAAGTTTTTCTACTATTTGACCTAGTTTTTGACCTAGTGACCTTGTTTTTGACCCCATATGACCCAAATACAATCCCAACCCAGATTTTATCAAGATAAACATTCTGAATAAATTTCATAAAGATTGGATCAAAACTGTGACCTCTACTGTCTACACAAGGTTTTTCTATTATAAGACCTAGTTTTTGACCTAGTGACCTAGTTTTTGACCCCAGATGACCCAAATACAATCCCAACCCAGATCTCATCAAGATAAACATTCTGACCAAATTTCATAAAGATTGGATGAAAACTGCAACCTCTATTGTCTACACAAGGTTTTTTTATTATTTGACCAATCATGTGACCTAGTTTTTGACCTAGTGACCTAGTTTTTGACCCCAGATGACCCAATTACAATCCAAGCCCAGATTTTATCAAGATAAACATTGTGACCAAATTTCATAAAGATTGGATGAAAACTGTGACCT
This sequence comes from Dreissena polymorpha, assembly GCF_020536995.1. Taxonomy (NCBI): domain Eukaryota; kingdom Metazoa; phylum Mollusca; class Bivalvia; order Myida; family Dreissenidae; genus Dreissena; species Dreissena polymorpha. The sequence goes on from NC_068365.1 coordinate 80,775,501, forward strand.
CTACTGTCCACACAAACAAATTCCCATGACGCCTTATCAGTGACGCTCCGCCCACTTAATCACGTGGCTAAGCGGGAAGAAAACCTAGACAAGCTAACACCAAAATGCTTTCTTTGCCTATAGACTGCATATAGATTTACGCGATATTCCGGATGAGTTCATGAACTTGTTTAACACCATATTACACTTGTAAAGGGGTTGAGTCATTAAGTTATTCTGCAAATGCGAAAAATATACGATTAAAGAGAACATCAGTTATTTATAACGGGTAAATCGGTACATTAAACACGCTCTCAAACGCTTGGGCGCTTACCGAAATCGAACGTGTTATTACGTGTAATGGTGGTATTTGCAATAAATTAACACTTCACCGGTATTTACCCGTGTTATTAACAAAATTATTACCGAAACATTCCCCCCTACCCGTGTATTTGACACGAAATAGCGCTTTATAACTGGGAATTCGGTGAAGTTTTACGCGCTTTCTGACGCCGGGTGGGTACCTCAATCTCACATGTCATTGTGTATAAAAGTGATATTAATCATATTAAACATTGCTTATGGGACATTTATCAATCACTATAATTTAAAGCCCAAAAACAACACAGTAAGTTTGGACATTGTCTGATATAAATTAGCGTTGTACGAAATGGAATACGGTCAGGCTATTATAAATTAATAAGGCTACCAATATCAGACGCTCGCGCAGGTACCGACTTCACCGAAGTTACCGCATTTATTGGTTGACTAATATCAGTAATAATAATTCTTTTACAATAGCATTTATCGATACGTCTTTATTTAAATGATAACAAATGGTTTTCACTTGTTTCTGACACACAGAAATGCGATTTTTAATGGGGTTTTCGTAAAAATACACAAATTGGGTACCAAAATTCTCAATTATTTTACATGCACACGTGACATAATACATACTTAATAATGCTTAGTTATTGCTTATATTCAAGTTTGTGAAATAAATTAATGTTCTATAAAGGGGATCTCGGTAATTCTTGAAGCTTCCACTCGCTCTTGTCAAGACAGCATTGCCGCGTTGGAAATGGTATACAGTAAATTTAATTCATCTAACTTATCTTTCTGGTTACCAAATGTCAGAGTTGCATTAACCCATTTTACACCGTTTTTGCCATATTTCATTTCCGTTTTTTAATCCGAATAAAAAAAAAAACTCGTTTAAAAACATGAGATCTAGGCATTCGAGCTCCTAGTGTGGATCAAAAGCGTTTATTGGTGACACCACATGACTGCAAATGTGTAGATACCGTTAATCAGATAATATATCACATGTCACCTTCAAATAACATGTATGATGTCAATTAAGTGCATTACTATCAGAGTAATAAAACACAGCACGAATTAGGCTTCATGCTGGGTTTTATTTCTCTTTAAGATGAACCTCGCTTCTGTATATTAATGACCTAGTAACTGATAAAACTATTTTTTTTTAAACGTGAAATATTAAGTGATAATCAGATCGATAACATAAACTTTTAAAACCTTCTAGTATATCCGATAAAAATATACAAATGTATTATAATTGTCTTTGACAGTGTTGACGTTCAGTTGTTCGTGGTGACAACCGCATGCATTTATACATCTCTTACACTTCTCAAGATATCTTTTCGGCTTTGGAAATGATATAAATTCAATGTCACCAACTAATCTTTCAGGATATCGATTGTCCGAGTTACATAATCCCCATTGACACCGTTTAACCATTTTTAATCGTTTTTTTAAAGAGGAAAACAAAAGAAACTCGTTGGAATAAAAGTGAACGTAAACATGTAGCTTGTCTAGAAAATGGCGGACAGGTCATTGCTAACGAGTGCGCCTGATTAATCGATCGCTGATTGGTGGATCAATTCTAGTGGGCGGAGCGATCATAGATAAGGCGTCATGTCAATTGTTGACGGACACACATATAACGCACTTCGTGACAGGTGAGCAAAAAACCAGCAGAAATTATTTAAAGAAAACTCCAAGGAAATAGATGAGTACTCATAATTAAAAGAAAACAGAAACAAATAAGAAAAACACTAAAAACCCAAATAAGCATAATTAAACTGTATAAATTCCAAGAAAACAAATCTGGAATAAAGCCAAATAAAATTAAGAAATGTTCTGATTTTTCTAATTTTCATGCTATATTAATATGTAATCTGGAATAAAGCCAAAAAAAGTTTAGGAAATTTTCATGCTATATTAATATGTGTTTTTATTATTTGAAGCTGGTCAAGTATTAATTACTGTTTCCACAAAGTACCTTTCTTTGTTTAAAGGTATTATTTTCATCAGACATTTTATTTCAGTTGTTTCTTTGCAAAAATATTTCCAGAGTTAAAAACAATACGTGTTAAACACTACTTCTTAGAGTTAGCGCTGGCCACTGAACTCACCTGGGATGGATAGGCTCCCATTGAGGGGTTGGGAAGCAGGTGTGGGGACTCTTGGGTGCTTGGGAAATTATGTTGCTGCTGATGTTGCTGAAAGTGTTGCTGCACTACAGCAGCTGCAACATAATCATAGAAGTATGACAAACATAAGATTACACTAATTGTATGAATAAGATTAGCTGCGGCATTTCAAAGGTCTTATGCCAAAAGCGGCCATTGTCGATCTAGGCCAGACTGAACATGGACAAGGTAGCTCCTGACTAGACTGCGCAATTGGACAGGCTGGCATGGAGCTACGATCTCTTATTGCATAAGACCAGTTTTCTCAAGACACGGCTCAGATACACTGTAACACTGTAACTCCAATATAACTTGGATGATGGTGTCCAGGCCATAGGACACTGTTATAAACAGATTCACTTTATACTTTCATCTATTCATATATTATTGCCATGTTGTGTTGTAATACAAAAAGACACTTATAGAAACCCTACTATATTGATAACTGTATACATACTTATCTAATAATATATATCTAATAATCCAATATAAATTACAACATGAATAAAACAAGAGCACCGCATAATGGGTGCCACGCTCGGCTGCGGGTGCAGTTTTGAATTGTTATATTTTTTTTAGAGGTCACAGTGACCTTGACCTTTGACCCAAAAATGGGTGTGGCATGTAGAAGTCATCAAGGTGCAGCTTCATATGAAGTTTCAAAGTTGTAGGTTGAAGCACTTTGATTTTAAAGCCGATGTTCAAAACCTTGACAAAATGTTAAGGTTTTAGCACGACACGAACGGCGGACATGACACGACAAGCTGGCTATGACAATACCTTGGATTTTCTCCAAAAACAGCCGAGCTAAACATCTGGTTATTTATGACAATAAATGTGTTTCAGAAGTGTAATGTGTACAGTGAATTGTGAGACAGCGGTTTCATGGGGCACTGTTCTGATTTTATTATAACAACCAAAGTAGTGAGTTTAAATTTAGATTGAATGCAATACAATTCTTAGCAATGTTTTATTGCATGCTACACAGTCATTGAAAAACATGTTTCCCAGGAACTTCCTGAAAATCATGCGAAAATGAAAGTTTATTTCTGTAAACAATTACCCTGCATTTGGATAGAAGGAATCATCTTGATTACTTTTTAAATTTTTGCCTGTAATATTTTCAATTGCATTTTAGCAGACAACATTGTAATATATAATGTCTACAAAGAACAATTAAGTAAAACATGTCTCGTTAAACTTTTCAAAGCTGTCAATGATTTAAAATATCAAAAGCAGATACAAAGTAACAGCAAACGGGGTAAAACACTGATTAAAACATGCTTTTTTTCACACCTTTATTTGCATCAAACAATATATTATTACACTTAAAACTGTCAAATGCCCCAGTAATGCTTAGTCTCTTATGTATTTTAATCGAGCAATTACATAATTAGCACAATTTTGCGCCGCCATATTTGAATTTCAAGAAAACGCCTCAGACAGAAATGGAAGGTTGGAGAAAAAACATGAGACAAGACCCATCCGAATTTATAAACAAGCGGGCCTGAAAGGCCCAAAGTCAATCACCTGAGATAACAAGATATAATTGGGACAAATCTTCTGAGCAAGTTTCATAAAGATCGGATAATAAATGTGGCCTCTAGAGTGTTAACAAGGTTTTACTAAAGCCATATAAGGAAAAATGGCCCGCCCCCTGGGGGCCATGTTTTTCAACAAACCGGCATCATTTACGAACAAGACCAAGATATTATTGGCATGAATCTTCTGACCAAGTTTCATGAAGATCAGACAATAAATGTGGCCTCTAGAATGTTAACAAGATTTTAATATAGCCATATAAGGAAAAATGCCCCGACCCTTAGCAGCCATGTTTTTTAAGCAAACTTAACCATTTAAGAACTCATCCAAGATATCATAGAGACCAATCTTCTGACTAAATTTCATGAAGATTGGAAATAAATGTTGCCTCTAGAGAATTAACAAGGCAAATGTTGACACCGCACACCGGACAACGCATGACGGACAAAAGGCGATCACAAAAGCTCACCATGAGCACGTTGTGCTCAGGTGAGCTAAAAAGCGCATCATAATGGATTTACTGTGTGGTTTTATTATTTTTATCATTAGTGATTTCTTTTGATAGCATGGGAATAACAGATTCTGTGTAAAGAACAAGTTGTTAGTGTTCGCCTATCCGTCCCTCATATCCCAACCAATTTCCCTAAATCATTTTTTGCATACTGTAAACATGTTTGCTTCAATTGATCAAATTGTCTTAATTAACTATACCATTTAGGCTTACAATTGATCTATTAGAAATATGTTTGCAAAATTTACGAACTTAGTGGAAAATTTGCATTATGTTTTTCTCTTTTTTTCCGAAACTTTTGGAAAGGGATGATACCTTTAAAGATACAGCTATATAAAGACAAAAGCGCTGACATACTTGATTGCATCTGTTGATGATTGCCTTGTGGCCCTTGTGGAAACCCCATGTAATTGTCTGTTTGACCCCTAGGGGCGGCACTGAGTTGAGGGGCACCATTAGGAGGTGAGTGAAATCTCTCCATGGGGCCCCTAGGAGGGGTCTGGAAGCCCTGCAAATGATGACAATTATTTGTTTGTAACTGAGAATGTAGTGCTGCTTAAAACATATGAGACATGCTCTGTGAAAAGGGGGCTTAATGCATGTGTGTAAAGTGTCATCCCAGATGTGCCTGTGCAGTCCACACAGGCTAATCAAGGACGACACTTTCCGCTTTTATGATATCTTTTGTTTCATGAAATTCTCTTGTTAGCAAAAATCAAGTTTAGGCATAAAGTGTCAATGCCATCAGCAACACATTCCCTATATCAATGTATCTATTATCTAACCTGTTGAGAAGGTCCCCGGAAGCGGTAGTTTCCTGCCTGTGTGCTGCTGAACCCCTGGGGTTGGAAGTTCTGGGGGCCAGGGCCTCGAAATCCACCCTGCTGAAAACCACCCCTCTGGAACCCGGGCCTCTGGGGCTGGGAGTATCTTTGGTTTCTGAAAGATGTGTTTTTAATTTTCATTTTCAATTTCATAATATTTACATTTTTAAAGACACATTGTGTTACAAAAAAGATGGCCTCTGGGGCAAGGAAACATCTTTTGTTTCTGAAAACTATTCCTTTCTCAGTTGTTTTCAATGGGGTGATATTTTGTTTTCAAAAGACAACACATATTACAATGTGACTTGGTTTTCTAATCATCACTTACTCACCATTCACAAACTGTTAGTAACAGTTCACATAGGAAAATCTAACTGTGAAGTTAGCACAGAATCATCCAATGTTGAACCCACAATCTCACTGACTCAACATTCTGTCAAGATTTGTCAATGTGTTAGCTCTAAATCATGCAAGAACTTGGTGTTGATAGGCACTAGCTGTCAAAAATCTCATACAAATTGTTCTGTTTTTAAACTATTGCCTTCTACATCAATGTTCTGGAATTGTTTGGATAATGTTTTTATGTCAGAATATTTCAGACATTTATAAGAACTAAAAAACAGACATGTACATAATATTTCTTTTAGCATTTAGGAGACAAAACCTTGTTTTCAATAAAATGCACACAAATAGGAAGAGGACGTATTTTGTATTTGGAATTTTTGCTGAGACTTATCCAGGGTAAGCTGGTACAGCAGCACTAAGTTCACAGACTTAAACCAGTCACAGACTTAAACCAGTCACAGACTTAAACCAGTCATTGAACAAGACCCTATGAGTCTAATAACAAACCATCCAACCTTGGATTAGGTTGTCTGAACTGGCCACCTCGTTGTCGCTGCTGAAAGTTCTGCTGCTGCTGCTGCTTGTTTTGCCTCGGGAATTTCTGATTACTTTTTTTCTCAAACGAGTCAATTTCTTCTTGCATCTCTTTTGTCACCTCTGCATAAAGTTGTTGGAAACATGTATGCATTACCAATTGCCTTTTGCTGAGTATTAATTAATACATGTACAATCATTAAATCAAATTTCATGATGATTGGGTTAAAATGTGACTTTTATATTGCACATTTTCAATATAGCCAAATATGAATAACTACAAGACTCAGTGGCTGCCATGTTTTTCAACAGAACACAGCCATTTACAGTAGCTGTCAATTGAGCACTGGTTGTACTGGTTAAGATGTATATTTCTGTGGTTAATTAAAATACTAACACATGGTTGAAAAAATACAGTTCTTAAGTGTATGTTCATCTGATAAATTAGAGCTTTGTAACAAATGTGACTTTACCCCCACAACATTTGGTCAGCTATGTAGAAGGGTAAATTACTCAAAAATGTATAGATCACTAGGCATGCAAAGTGTTTAACACATGAACACTTTAAAGTTATGACATATTCTGTGTTTCAATCTAATCACAAGTGAAATGTAAAAGATGTTTGTGCCACATACTTATGACTTGCAATTTAACTTCCATACTACCCCTTCCTACAGAGGTAAAATAATATCATATATTGGCAAAATAAGTAGTCGCATTCTTGGAAAAACTATGTTTAATGCCCATACAGTTTTGTCTCAGACTGCACAATCTAATCTGTGATGACACTTTTACGCACATGAATTTAGCCCACTTTTTCCCAGAAATAAGTTAAAATTATTACCCAGACTGTCAGGAATGTCTGTCGTTTTGGAGTACGAGACAGAGTTTGACTTGATTGAGATCGTCTGGCGCTCCGTCTGGAATCGACTCCTGCCTTCCTTCTCCTCATCACTGTCACTCTCGTTGCCAGGGGCGACCAGCTCGATGGTACCCTGGGGAGGACAATAGCAACATAGTGGGGGAGGTGTATGTTTAGAATCTGATTGTTGCTTTGTATATTCACAAACCAAATGAAAATAATATGTTTAAAATTGTTGACTGCCAAATGCTTGCAGTATTGTTTTTGGAAAAAATCATTCGATTAAATAAAATATATTGAATGATAATACGATACAGATTGGACATGAACAATGAAAATAAATCAAATAAGTAACTTTTAATCAATTAAGGGCCTTAAATCATCATCTTCTTCGCTGCATACTTTCTCTTTGAATAATTCATACACAGCTTTTCATAGCAACAAAATTTAAACTGTTTGACATCAAATTGAAACAAAACAAGAGATGTGTTTGTCAGAAACACAATGCCCCCTATTGCGCCGCTTTGAAGCCATATATTTGACCTTTGACCTTGAAGGATGACCTTGACATGTCATCACTCAAAATATGCAGCTCCATTAGATACACATGCATGCCAAATATCAAGTTGCTATCTTCAATATTGCAAAAGTTATGACCAAGGTTAAAGTTTTAGGACAGAATTTCAGACAGACAGACAGACAGACAGAATGACAGACAGACAGGCCAAAAACAATATACCCCCGATCATTCGATCCGGGGGCATAACAAGAGCTGTCAGAGGACAGCGCGCTCCACTATTCGAGTGCTTGACAGTATAACGTAACCCATCATGGGGAAATTGCTCATATTCAATAAGGTCAAGGTAATATAGTCATAGTCTAAGTGGTAGAGGACCATAATTGAAACATATTGATCCCTTATGGTTTAAAGAAGTTGTACTCTATAGACGATTCTGAGTTCAGGTATATTTTCCACAATCTAATGAACATTTGTAAAGACATAAAACAAACCAATAGATTTTATTTCAAGTTTGATAGCAATAGCTAACGTGGCATGGTTTGAATAGTCTTTCAAAAATAAAATAAATAAATAGTTTGTTTTTTTTACCATGTTTAAAAAAAAAACAAGATGTGTTTGTGAAACACAATGTCCCCCTATATGATGTTTGACCTCGAAGGATGACCTTGACCCCTATATGATGTTTGACCTTGAAGGATGACCTTGACCTTGACCCTTCACCACTCAAAATGTGCAGCTCCATGAGATACACATGCATTTCAAATATAAAATTGCTAGCTTCAATATTGCAGAAGTGACATTACATGAGCAATTTTGACCCATATATTTGACCTTGAAGGATGACCGTGACCTTGACCTTTTACCACTTAAAATGTGCAGCTCCATGAGATACACATGCATGCCAAATATCAAGTTGCTATCTTCAATATTGCAAAAGTATTCATAAAATAAGCGATTTGGGCCACATATATTTGACCTCTGACCTTGAAGGATGACCTTGACCTTTCACCACTCAAAATGTGCAGCTCCATGAGATACACATGCATGCCAAATATAAAGTTGCTATCTTCAATATTGCAAAAGAACTCATAAAATGAGCGATTTTGGCCACATATATTTGACATCTGACCTTAAAGGATGACCTTGACCTTGACCTTTCACCACTCAAAATGTGCAGCTCCATGAGATACACATGCATGCCAAATATCAAGTTGCTATCTTGAATATTGAAATACTGCAAAAGTGTACATTAAATGAGCGATTTTGACCCATATATTTGACCTTTGACCTTGAAGGATGACCTTGACCTTGACCTTTCACCACTCAAAATGTGCAGCTCCATGAGATACATATGCATGCCAAATATCAAGTTGCTATCTTCAATATTGCAAAAGTTATTGCAAATGTTAAAGTTGGCGCAAACCAACCAACCAACCAACCAACAGACCAACAGACAGGGCAAAAACAATATGTCCCCCACTACTATAGTGGAGGACATAAAAAAAATGGGGGTGGGGGGTGGGTGGAGGTGGAGAGGGGGGTAAAATGTGGGGGTGTGGTCATTTATTAGATGATCTTTAAAAAATAAGATAAAAAAAAGAAAAAACAAGAGATGTGTTTGTCAGAAACACAATGCCCCCTAATGCGCTGCTTTGATTTTTTTTTTTGACCTTTGACCTTGAAGGATGACCTTGACCTTTCACCACTCAAAATGTGCAGCTCCATGAGAAACACATGCATTCCAAATATCAAGTTGCTACGTTCAATATTGCAAAAGTTATGAAGAAGGTTAAAGTTTTGGGACACACACACACATACAATGACAGACAGGCCAAAAACAATATACCCCCGATCTTTCGATCCGGGGGCATAAAAATGTTTGTTTTTTTGGAGGGGGGGGGGGGGGGGTATTCTGGGGTGGGGCGTGAGGGATGGTTTGGGTGGAGCCCATTGTGGTATGTCAGGTAAGTGTTGTTTTGTCAAAGTATGAATGAAATATGATCATAAATAAAGAAGTTATGGCAATTTAAGCAAAATTTATTAATTTGACCCTGAGAGTCAAGGACATTCAAAGATCAAGGTCAAATTCAACTTGCCAAGTACAGTACCCTCATGATAGTAAGAAAGTATTTGAAGTATGAAAGCAATAGCTTTGATACTTTCGGAATAAAGTGAACCTGAACACAAAACTTAACAAAATTTTCAATCTTCTAAGTGAAAAAAGGGCCATAATCCTTACAAAATGCTTGATACAGTTGTCTGCTCTTGTTTATAGATTGGGGTCATGTTGGTAAAGAAGTATGCAAAATATAAAAGCAATATGTCAAGGGACATAGAAAATAGTTGAGGTGGTACGCAAACTTTAACATAGATTTATCAATTATATGCATATTTTGAGTGAAAAAAGGGCCATAATTCTTACAAAATGCTTGATACAGTTGTCTGCTCTTGTTTTTAGATTGGATATGGCAAGCGGTTCGACGCATAATCCCAAGAAACTAGGTTTCTCATGAGAACCTAGGTTCTCATCCTGAGAACTATGGTTCCCAAATGAAATCTTGGGTTCTCATGAAAACCTAGGTTATCAGAGAGAACGACGCCAAAAGCTGTCGAGAACCTAGGTTCTTGTGAAAACCTAGGATATAAAACAAGAACTTAAGTTCTCAGAATGAGAACCTAGGTTCTCATGAAACCTAGTTTCTCATGAGAACCTAAGTTCTATGTGTCTTTGAGAACCTAGGTTCTCATGAAAGACCTAGTTTCTCATGAGAACCTAGGTTCTCTAGCGTAAACTAAGGTTTTCAAATGAGAACCTAGGTTTTCATGAGAAACCTGGTTTCTTGGGATTTCATAAACCTAGTTTCTCATGAGAACCTAGGTTCTCATGAGAAACCTAGTTTCTTGGGATTATGCGTCGAACCGCTTGCTATAATTAACCTCAAGTTGTCTCCCATTGCTTGGTACATGCTGGCGGCATAAAAATGTAGAATGATAAGAAATAGACTTGAAACAGTGAATGGGACTCCCCAAGAACATTTTTAAACAATGTTCAGACAATGCTAAGCAATATTCAACGAAACTTGTAGGTTACTTCTTGAGGAATGAAATTAGTAAAGTAATCGGTCGACATTGGTCTGAACACGTTAATAAAAAATTAAACTGTTTATGAAATACATCTTTTATTGTAAATATTATTTTGAGACTTAAAATTGAAACAAATTCAGATCAGTCGTTACATAATTCATTGTTACAGCATTAAATGAGTTTCAGATATTCAGTTCCCTTGTTCGGTCCTCAAAAAGACTGTACGGTAAAGTTTTCTATTTTAAATATGTCTGTGATATAATAAGCAATTATTATGGTATAAATAGAAGTTTAATCTCTATTGATAATGTGTAATAATGTCTTATTCAATCGTAAGATATCGGACCACACTGCAAGAAAAACTTATGCACTAAAGACTTTGCAAACATATTTCAATAACTTGAGATATCTGCATAAAAAAAGTCCTTAACGGCGTTTTTTCATTCTGTCAGGCCCGTATGTAATCATATGTGAACTCCATTGATCCTGTGCCCTGAATAATATGTGTCCTGTATTCCAAACGAGCAAGTTTACGCTGTCCGACGCGTAATTCTGGACACCTAGGTTCTCATGAGAACCTATGGTTCCCAAATGAAAACCACAGATATGGCAAGCAGTTCGACGCATAATCCCAAGAATCTAGGTTTTTCATGAGAACCTAGGATCTCATTCTGAGAACCTAGGTTCTCATGAGAACCTTGGTTTTCAAATAAAAACCTCGGATCTCATGAGAAACCTAGTTTCTCATGAGAACCTAGTTTCTCATGAAAACCTAGGTTCTCATTTGAAAACTTGGGTTCTTGAAGCCATGTGCAATCTTCAAGCGAGAACCTAGGTTCTCATTCTGAGAACCTAGGTTCTCATGAGAAACCTAGTTTCTTGGGATTATGCGTTGAACCCCATAATTGGGGTCATGTTGGTAAAGAAGTATGCAAAATATAAAAGCAATATGACAAGGTATAAAGAAAATATTTGAGGTGGTACGCAAACTTTAACATTGTCTAACGCCGACGCCGCGGTGAGTAGGATAGCTCCACTATATATATAGTCGAGCTAAAAAAAGCTTAAAAAGATTAAACAAACACATACACATAGAAACAAAAAAGCATAAAAAGACCAAACAATCAAATGACAGACCAACCTACAGACAGGGTGATTCCAGTTTCCCCACAACAAACTTGGTTTAGGGAGCATACAAAAAAGATTTCCCCTGACTGTCCCCAACCACATCCATGCCCCCAACTTTGATCAGGGGAATAAGCCTTTATTCGTACCAGCATCGTATTATTGGCTGCTTATCTACAACAACGGGCTACTCTATCTTGGTTTAATTGCCCAGTCTATTTACCTGCATGTTGGCTGTGGTTTCATTTGGCTGCTCATCAACTACCAGAGCCTCTTCTATCTCTGTCTCTCCATCCAGTGACACCTCGTCTGGGACTGTGTCCTCATAGTCTAGCTCCTGGAAAACACTACCTTATGTAATGCCTATAACTTCTCTGAAGTTTTTAGTGTATTCTTCTTTTACCTCAACAATTTCACTCAATTTTTCATAGTCACTTTCTGTTACCTCAACACTAATCTCCTTTGACCTGAACAATTCAACTGCCATGGAGAATAACAGGTTATCGCCTGATAATTTTTTATTATATATGGTGAGGCTTTTAATTAAAGTAAAGGGGAGGCTTGCGTGATATATTTCAAAACCATCAGCCTGTAATCTGTTTTTCTGTTAATTATAACTATAATATGTCCCCATTTTAAAAGAAACAAGCAAATTCGTTGAATTGATATCCCCCGCAATTATACTTCTTGACACAAAAGTTTTCTGGACAGATGGACAACGCCAACGTGTATCATCCTCTTATCCATATATATACTCATACAAAGTTTCAATGAAATCCGTCAAAGCACTTCCAAGATATGGCTCCGGACACACAAAAAAAGCATTTTTTCAAAGTACAAAAGGCCATAACTCTATTATTATCCGATGGTGTACAATGCCATTTGGCGTGCATCATCCTCTTATCCATATATATACTCATACCAAGTTTCAATGAAATCTGCAAAAGAACTTCCAAGAAATGGCTCTGGACACACAAAAAAAGCATTTTTTCAAAGTTCAAAGGGCCATAACTCTGTTATTATCCGATGGTGTACAATGCCATTTGGCCTGCATCATCCTCTTATCCATAATTAAACTAAAACCAAGTTTCAATGAAATCCGCCAAAGCACTTCCAAGATATGGCTCCGGACACAAAAGTGCCGGACGGACGGAAGGACGGACAACGCCAAAACAATATCCCTCCGCCTATGGCGGGGGATAATAATGAAATGTAATTGCTACAAAGCTGCTTTTTAGATGGAATAAATGTGACTTTATTACGTCTGACATGTTAATAATGATGTCATGAGTGCTTTCACTTAATATTTGCAAAATATATTTTTCGCTGTTTTTGTTTTTGTATTTAAAAAATATATTGCATCTTGGGATCAATTTTTTTTTTGTTGAATCTGATTCTACTTTACCAATAACGATTAGATTATAGTTGTTTCTGATTAATATGACTTACTTACAAAATTTGACTGCTTAAACAAGGTCTTGTTTCCATGATATAACAAGACTATTGCCAAGCAATATATGTTCCCTACCGGCTCCACAATTGTCAGAAATAAATTATTTTTTTTATATTTGTAGCAATAGTAACAATTATTTTTGACGTAGAAACAAAATGAAATGACGTGCATAATTTCCTTATTACCATCTATCCATGTTTCAAGTTTCATGAAAAAATATTAAGAACTTTAAAAGTTATCACAGGATCCAGAAAAGTGTGACAGACAGACTGACAGACGCACAGAGCGCAAACCATAAGTCCCCTTTCAGTGAAACCGGTAGGGAACAAAAACCATATGCAGCCTTATATCAGGTAAATATCAATGTAGTGGAATGATAAATCATTATATATCTACAGTACACTATCGGCTTTTGTTTTGATGACGAAAAACCTGCTCCCACACTCGATTCAATTTGATTATATTGGATTTTTCTCATATCATATGTTTATTTTCAGAGCTGTAACGATTCGGTTCGATGCATCGAAAAACCGGTTCAACACCGCCGATCTGATTTCGATACCAATACGGCCAATTTCGATTCGATTCACTGCAATCCCGATTGATCCGCATTTTAAACCTTACTTTCCAAATCCGTCTAAACTTTCTTGTCATTTGTAATACGTCTTGTGATTGGTTAATATGGCATCCAATGAATGAATGAATAACTTGCTGAGCATTACATAAGCCGGTAAAATGGCTTCTTAAACCATATGAAAGACACACCGTCAAAATAAAAAATAACAAGGGCTGTTTGTAAAACATGCATGCCCCCCATATGGGCTGTCCATTGTAGTGGCAGCCATTGTGTGAAAACGTTTTTTTGTCACTGTGACCTTGACCTTTGACCTAGTGACCTGAAAATCAATAGGGGTCAACTGCGAGTCACAATCAATGTACCTATGAAGTGTCATGATCCTAGGCAAAAGCATTCTTGAGTTATCATCCAAAAATCATTTTACTATTTCGGGTCACCGTGACCTTGACCTTTGACCTTGTGACCTCAAAATCAATAGGGGTCATCTGCGAGTCATGATCAATCTACCTATGAAGTTTCATGATCCTAGGCATATGCGTTCTTGAGATATCATCCGAAAACCATTTTACTATTTCGGATCACCGTGACCTTGACCTTTGACCTAGTGACTGCAAAATCAATAAGGGTCATCTGGGAGTCATGATCAATCTACCCATGAAGTTTCATGATCCTAGGCTTATGCATTCTTGAGTTATCATCCGGAAACCATTTTACTATTTCGGGTCACCGTGACCTTGACCTTTGACCTAGTGACCTCAAAATCAATAGGGGTCATCTGCGAGTCATGATTAATCTACCCATGAAGTTTCATGATCCTAGGCGTATGCGTTCTTGAGTTATCATCCAGAAACCATTTTACTATTTCGGGTCACCGTGACCTTGACCTTTGACCTAGTGACCTCAAAATCAATAGGGGTCATCTGCGAGTCATGATCAATGTACCCATGAAGTTTCATGATCCTAGGCCCAAGCGTTCTTGAGTTATCATCTGACAACCACCTGGTGGACGGACCGACAGACCGACCGACAGACCGACATGAGCAAAGTTATATACCCCCTCTTCTTCGAAGGGGGGCATAACAATATGGGAACATTTCCGGTTTCGCGAAGGTTCTGATGCAAAGTCAACTTGCAAAACGTGTTTTGTTGACGTAAGTTGAAATCAGTCAGTTTTATTTGTTTACTAAACTGTAATTCTGTTAAGAAGTCAACTGGAAGTAGTTTATATACTTACATGTTTTTTTGTGTTTTTTTTTCTGTTGAACACATTTGATACATTGTGCATTTTATGTTATTTAAGAATAACTCAAAAGGAAGTTTTGTTCAATAAATTTGTTACTTATAAAACAATGTTGCGTTTTTAAATTTTATTAAAATAATTAAACACTTTAAATGTACAACATAATAATTTTATAAGTTAATAACAAATACCAAACATATTATTTCATGCCCTGGACGAACCAAACATGAAATAGTTTGCAAAATAAGCAGCAAATAGTTTAATTTGAATCGAATCGAAAATAATCGAATCGGACCATTTGGTATCGAAATCGAATCGAATGATGGGTGAATAGTTACAGCTCTATTATTTTTATTGTAATATTTCTTCCAGGAACACAATGTCCTACCATTTGTTTATAACTACTCTTGTTTAACCTGTTACCACTTAAATACATATTTTTACACAATTGTAGTCCCTTAGAAAGTTAAATTTAATTAAATACCTTTCTTACTAGATTCAAGTGTAAAAGGCTTCATTTACAACCCCTAGATACTAATGAGCAGCAAACAGCATAAAACCTGAACAGACTGCAAGTTACTCGCAGGTCTGGTTTTATGCTGTTTGCACATGGCCATTTTCACTTTTCTTCTGAGATGGAAAGGGTTAAATGATACTTTGAAGAAATCTGACACTATTGATGAATAAAAATAGGAAACAAGATTGTGCTGCACAGGTATCAATTAATTACTCATGGCCAAATTTACTTTCTGTTTGTATTCATAATTACGTTGAAACCTTTCATATTTTGGATATTTTTAAGAATATTTGGACAATACAAAACATAAGGTACTTAGGGCCATTTAAATTAATAGAAATTTGTATGTTCTGGGTTTAAAATAGTTCTTCTTTATAAGCTAACTGTACATGTGAGCCTCATTCTGGAAAAACGGGGTTAATGTATTTGCGCTTAGTGTAGTCCCAGATCAGTCTACACATGCTTATCAGGGAAAACAGTTGCAGCTTTAATTGAATTTCTTGTTTGAAGTATTTCTCTGTTAAACAAAAATCTAGTTTATGTGTAAAGTGTTGTCCCTGATAAGCCTTTGCAAATTGCACAGGCTAATCTTTTACAACACTTAACGCACAATCATTAAGCCCAGTTTTCTCTAATTTAAATCTAAACAAGGATCATGTTTATAACAGCTTACCTGGATGTCCACACCTGTGCTGGTGTCAAGGCCTATCTCTATCTCACTGCTCAGTTCGCTTGCAATGTAGGAAACCAGGCTTGGTAACATGAGATATTCATACATATCACACACAAGATAATAGTTTATTTTTTTGATACTAGTATTAACAATTTATATATGGGCCGCACTCTGTGAAAAGGGGGTCAAATGCATGTGCGTAAAGTGTCATCCCAGATTAGCTTGTGTAGTCTGCACAGGCTAATCAGGGACGACACTTTCTGCGTTTATGATGTTTCTTGTTTAAAGAAAGAATATTTTTTAGCAAAAATCCAGTTGAGGTGGGAAGTGTCACTTGTATTTTTTGTCTCTTCGGACAAATGTATTTCAAAAATATTTTTTTTATCTTAATTGTTGGACATGATTTTTTTATTATTTTTAAGTGAATGAAAACTTAAAATAAATTTTACGGTATCAATATTGTGTACGGAATTTTACGGTATCAATATAGTGAACGGTATCTATAAAGTGAAAGGTATCTTTTAAGCTCAAGGTATCTATAAGGTGTAAAGCATCTATGATTTGTAAGGTATTTATAAAGTGCGAGGTCTATATGGTTTGTTTCCATGGTTACAGCAGTGAGTTGTCCTTCTGGTCCCCAGGGGTGATGCCTAGCAATACGTCCTCGTCAATCTCCTCATCCTGTCAATGAAACAAACCATCACGGACTTTCCTCACTAAATTTGTTAATTGCAAGACATTTGACTTAATAATATTTAATAATAATTTTGTGTGATGAACTGACAAAAATGTAGATATAGCTAAACATGAACATCATTTTTTTATGAGTCAGAGATAATCAGACTGAGTGTCAATACAGTAAGCCTTATACAAGATTTGTAGAGTTTTGACCCTTGACTTATCTTAAATTAACTATTCACCATTCATTCAGCAAATGAAACCATTTTTGATCCACACTGATTTTGATTTAATTTTTAGCACACCTGAGAACATCATGCTCATGATACCTTTGATCTTTCTAGAGTCATGAAACAAGGTACAGAAAATTGCCTAATCAATAGTAATATTAATCAAACGTCGTCAGGTTGTGTTTTTTAATGACTTTTTTTAAACTCTTCAAATTATGGTCACGTTTATCCATGGTGCATGAAAAACACCAAAAGGTCATGTGGCAAAATGTTGCCATTTGAACTTTCGACCTTAAATAATTTATGTGACAGCGATTTTTTATGACTTACAGGAAAATGGCTATTTCCCAATTAGGAACAAATATAAAATTTCCCAATTGCTGTCCAAAAAAATCTCAATTGAAGGTTTAAAAAAAAGGGCAACATTCAGTTATTTCCCTATGCAACTCTATGGCTTGAACCAAAGTAATTATAATATATATATTTACTACTTGACAATACTTAATAATAAATAATAGCATTTGTAAGCAACAAATCAAATAAACCAAATTCCCAATCTGAAGACTTCACAATGCCAATTTTCCCAATTTAATTTTTTTGCGCTAATTTTTCCCAATTGGGATAGTACCGGTACTTTTCCTGATTGGGCAAACAAAAATTGCTGTGTGAATTAATGAAACATCAGCTTACCTTCCTGGAGCCAAAGGCACTGGTTCCAGAGTCCTGTAGGAGCTCATCATCACTGTAAGAGAAGTAAAACATCTGTTGTATAATTGAGCCTTGCTCTGGGAAATCAGGATTTAATGTATGTGAGTAAAGTGTCACCCTCATTAGACTGTGCAGCCTGCAATGGCTTATCAGGGATTACACTTTCCGTCTAGACCAGGGTTGTCATTATGATTGTAAACAAAGGATTATTTTGGAGTAGTAACCAATTCAGCCGGGGGTCAAGGGGGTCGCCTAGGCCCCCTTGTAGGTCCAGGACATTTTAGGGACAAAATACTGCTATTCTCAGAGCATAAAAAGTTAAAATGAGGTTTAAAAAGAATAGAAAATTTTAAGATTTTCACATTTTTAGTTTACTGTACAATGTAAAAACATATTAAATTGATAGATCTGTGCATGTTCCAATTCTATCCATTACCTGATAATCCAGTAATATTACGATTTCTTTTTTTCAAAACCAAATTACGGCCAATATTGACGATGAATGTCGTCTGCCATTTAACGCAAGTGCATATACAAATTGAATTGTGGGATTGGGGAATTCCAATTGAACATGCGTGAATGACGTGACGCGATTTGAGAGCATTGATAACCGTTTATATTTAGTAATTACGACAAATCAACAACTGAATCTTAACTGTTACATGTACCTCCTTTCAGAAAAGTTTGCGACAGTGAAAGTGAATTTCTGAGAATAAAAATGAGTCTTTCTTAAAATTTTACCAAGTACTTTTCATTCAGGATCATGATATAACTTGTCAGGTCATTCAGGCATATAGACCTATATGTATGCATAGTTTGGCAATCTCAAATTATTTACCTACTTTTTACATTATGTGTTATGACCATTTGTATAACAAAATGAATTATTTAATTGAAGTATTTTCAAATGCGTATAATTAAATGTGTTAGCCGAAATCATTTTCAGATTTCATTATTCACGGAAAATTAAGAAAATTCTAGCAACAGAGACACATTTCTCGTGTTTTTATGTACAGATGAAAATCATGCCAAACTTAGACTTCATGTATAACATCATGTCATTCTTCCTCTGGGAAAGCGTGGACTTAAATATTTAGATGCTGAATAACAAATTTCATAGCGCAGAGGTCGCTAATATCTTTTATTTTGGTAGAAAATCGAAGAGCAATTTTTAATATGTGGAAGCCTTTTCTCTAAGGCAAAAACAAAATAATGGTGTGGTTACGGTTACCCGACTGAGCCTATTATTTTACTGCGACCCTACGACATTTCTATTCAAAATGAAATCTAAAAAAATTTTTTTTTTAAATGTTTGCTTTTTTAAACAAAATCGAATCTATGTTGAGATGTCACCAAGATGGGTTTATGGAGGTGTCTTTTGCCGCGACTGAAGGTATGTTTTTCATGGTGGGTGGGGTAAAACTGTGATTTTTTTCACTGAAAAATGCATTGGAAAGGTGGTTGTTTTTGTATATGTACACTTCTTGAGGTTAGTCTATTTACATATCTTAACATTTCCGCACAGGAGTGGCGGTGTTTTCATTAGGATAAATGAAACACCCAAGGCCAAAACTTTCGACAAATTCCATAAATTTAAACAGTGCTTCTCTTGTCCCTGCTTCTATTGAAAATCCATCCATGCCAAGGCTAAAAGAAACTAAGTACAATTTTTTCAAGAAATGCCTAGGCTAGGGGAACCTATGCTCAATTTTTGTGTGTATAGTCTAGACATAGTAGGGGGAACCCAAGCCCAAATTTTACATGAAATGCCCAGAATTTTCCTGAAAAGCTTTGGGAAGCCATGCCCAATTTTTCAATTCAGAGTTTTTAATTGCACTGTGCATGTTTTTTTGAAAATTTGTGGTTTTGTTTTATATCCTGTTTTTAAACCTGATAGTTTTATATTATAGTTTTAAATTCAGCATGTCAGATAGAGCTTGTTCTAGTTTTAATAAATGTGTACATGTATATACTTTTATTTCTTGCCAGAAGTACTGCTGAAGAGAGAGCTTGTTCTAGTTATATTTGTTTTTTCTTTTGATGAGGGTATGACTATCAAACAGGTGTTAGCCTTAGTGATTAAGCCATGTTCTTTAAAGTGTTTTCGGGGTTTCTTCCCATCAAAATTTACAGTTTTTTTCTCTATATAAAAAAGTTTTCTGAAGTTTGTTTTTGATATGGATAAAAAGTCAATGCATGGCTACAGCCAAGTTGAAGCCATGAATTGACCATTCATCCTTATCATCAGTTAAAATGTTTTTGTGCTAGATTGCCTATGTATGTATTGGAAAAAAGCCGTTCAACAAAATAAAATAAAGAATAAAATGTGTTTCCTTCCTACCTACCCTTTTTTTTTTGGCCCGTAACCTGAACCACAACATTATTTTGTTTTGGCCCTAAAACAAGAGGGCCTGAAAGGCCCAAAGTCGCTCACCTGAGATTACAAGATATTATTGGGACAAATCTTCTGACCAAGTTTCACGAAGATCGGAAAATAAATGTGGCCTTTAGAGTGTTAACAAGGTTTTACTAAAGCCATATTAGGAAAAATGCCCCACCCCCTGGCAGCCATGTTTTTCAACAAACCGGCATCATTTTTGAACTCGTCCAAGATATTGTCGGGATGAATCTTCTGACCAAGTTTCATGAAGATCGGACAGTAAATGTGGCCTCTAGAGTGTTAACAAGATTTTACTATAGCCATATAAAGCCATATAAGGAAAAATGCCCCGCCCCTTGGCAGCCATGTTTTTCAAGCAAAGGTTACCATTTTGGAACTCATAGAAGATATCAGTGGGACAAATCTTCCCAAGTTTCATGAAGATTGGATTATAAATGTGGCCTCTAGAGAGTAAACAAGGCAAATGTTGACGCCGCACAACGCACGACAGACAAAAAGCGATCACAAAAGCTAACCATGAGCACAACGCACGTTGTGCTAAGGTGAGCTAAAACTAGTTAATTACGCTCTACAGTGCTACATTCTGTGAGATACGGTCAGTTATAATCTGTGAAATGTACAAGCTATTTGATACAGTTTCACGTGGGGGTCGGCGTGTATTCGGCTGCCTGAGAGCTGATTGGTTGACGTGCTTACCAAGAAGAATTTTATTGACAGCTGGAAAAATCAATATTGGCCACTCGCTGAGAAATTCATTTTCTGGCAATAACGATGAATTCGATCAGCAATCGGTTAATAATGACAATGAAAATGGTCATCCTGCCATTGGTCAGTTCCCCCCACCAGCCCAGATTAGTCTGGCTAAAAGATTGATGTTAAAAATATTGCCAATCTAAGACAAAAAGTCATTGTTCTGACAAGCATTTGCCAGTGCTCCAGCTAGGATTTGAAAAGGACAGGGAGGCTTTTTTGTCTTTTGACGCGCAGTATATTGTCAAAAGGGCACTTTCGACGCGCAATATTTTGTGAAAAGGGCACGTTTGAGCGCGCGGGTGTTTCTGGAATGCTTCCTATTGCATGTTAATTTATATGTTATAAATACCGGTAATTGTATTATTCCCATTATTATTAAACCATTCAAATATAATGTCTACAATGAGGATTAAAATAATTACAATGAAATAAGAGATTTATGAATTATCATATGTACAAAAAAAAATATATATTTTTTTTTTGAGAGGTGGGGGGGGGGGGCAGGCTTGGGTTTGGGGGGGCAGGGCGGAGGTGCGGGAGGGCAGGGTGCGGCGCCCTTCGATTTAGGCCTAGCTGGAGCACTGATTTGCTATATTTGTGACCTAGCTTTTTATCACGAACCATGTTCATACTTTGCTTTCATTAAAAATTGTTCTGATTATGTGTTGATCATTTTCTGACAATATTGATCAAGCAAAAAAGATTTGACATGTTCATTTATTTCTGTCATATACAGGCTTGGCGAAATTGCCGGTCCGCCGGTCCTGACCGGCAGATTTCCATTTGGTCCGGCAGGATTAACAAGACTGCCGGTCCTGGCGACCGGCAAAATGTGAAATGACTGCAAACAATTTTTTTGTTTCAAAGTTGAAAATTCGAAGAGCAAACCCCTTACTACATCATGAAAATGAAATCGCTCATTGTTTTGATGTTTGCAAAAGGTTTGTTACGTACAATTAGCAAATCCAACTGGTTACACAACATCTACTTCAAACTCAGTTGCAAAATCGGCAACTGCCTTCTAACAAAAAAAATCTTGATAGCTTTGACATATTTTTCGAGTAGATAAGGACATTAAAATATAAATTTCTTTATGAAGCATGGCTTTTAAAAAGGTTGTTTATTAAGTATAAACAATGTTCTAGTGATAACACAACCATTTGCAAACGCCATTTTTCAGAAGTGTAAAGAGTACAGTGCATTTTTGGGCAGAGCTTTCATTGGACGAGCGAATTTAAATTTAGATCGAATGCAATACGTTACATGTACAAAGAACTGTTTTATTGCATCATACAAATGTCACGTAATTACGTATCGTTCGTGGATAACACACAGTGACAAACAAAGTTCATTTCTGTTTTCATCGAGATTTATTTCCGTTGAATATATTCTAACACAACGCTTCTAATGTTCATGAAGTACAATTTTACAGCGCGGCGGCCAATTGGCCGCCACGTCGAGACAGCGTGACTGCTCTACTCGATTGTCAAACTAGGACTCTAGAATTCCTCTTACAACAAAGCACAGCATTTAATTCCAAGGTACATGAACATAAAATTTAGATATTTCCTATGTCATTCTTGGTTGGTTAACTGTTCCCTTACCCCGATTTTCTAAACCCACCCCTTCGAATAACCCTTGTTGATTGGATGGATCGCTTATACACCTACCACATGCCACAGCAGAAGAGTGCAATATACAATTATCACTTTGGGAACAGGAGACCTCATTTCATTTGCATACTTGATCATACAAACAGATGCTCTCTATGGACAAACCACATTAGTAGTGTGAAACCTAACACTCCTATAATCGATTACGTAAACCCCGATACCCATAAGATACACACTCAATCCGAACTTACATTTGTTATGTACATTGGGAAATTGGATATTTCAATTATTTAAATTTCATTATATACTATATCTGAATTGGGGCTTGTTATGTACGAGCTGAATGTTCCCGATAATTGAACTACATTGGAGAAATGAAACCATACTTCCATAATCAATTTTTCAAACTTAATTACATGTCCCTTCCGGACTGACATCTGTTATGTTAATTCCTAAATACCCGCAACATACAGCAACGTTAAATACTCAAACATACTTTTAAAATATTTCCTTATTATTAAATCTATCTGCACTTACATTTATATACCGTTATTTTACACAAAGTGTCATGTAAAAAACGTGCTTCCCGGGGACTTTCTGATACCAGGCAAAAATGAAAATGAAAATGTTAGCATGTACATGATTCATCTTGATTATTTAATTAATTTTTCTGAAAAATGAAATGCCTTAATACTAAAATGATCATTAAATGTCAGGAAACTTGTTTTATACTGTGCGCAGTATATTTAACAGCTGGTCTGCTCCAAACTGCAATTTTATCAAAGTACATGCAAGAATGTTTTAATCGGTTTGAATAACTATAATTTGATAATTATTCGGCTTGCACTTACGTTATTGAAATTAGTGCACCGAACCGCTGATAGGGAATACATTGTGCATGTAATAAACACTGACACGCGAATTTTTCGCACCTTTATTGACATTACACAACATATTAACACCAATTAGCTGCCGGTGTCGTTTAACCTCTAAGCGATTAAAATTGGTTTAACGGACGGTTGAATAAAACGATCAAGATGTGATCGCTGCCGTCTTTGAATTTTCTAGTTGTTTTTTTTTGGTCCGGCTTAATTTTGTCCGGAACGACACATTTTCTGAAATGCCGGTCCGGATGACCGGCAGCTTTTTGCCAATTTCGCCAAGCCTGCATATATATGCACATTAGGGGTATGTAAACATTTATCTATACGGTAGGGTTTATAATGCATGTATTGGAGTTGAGAATGACAACACAACCTTGCAATAATTTATGAATGCTCAGAACTAATAATGCCAATCGGTTTCTAGATTTTAAAGCCAACAACACTGTTGATAA
Organism: Dreissena polymorpha; assembly: GCF_020536995.1. Classification (NCBI taxonomy): domain Eukaryota; kingdom Metazoa; phylum Mollusca; class Bivalvia; order Myida; family Dreissenidae; genus Dreissena; species Dreissena polymorpha. The sequence continues at coordinate 80,799,501 of NC_068365.1, forward strand.
ATATTCCATAAATTTATAACTCCATGAAATTCTTTATTCAAATTGAGATCAAAACTCCGCAACATTAGAACTATCTTTTTAAAAGACTACCTTGGAGTGGAATACACTTGAAAAAAGTGTAGTGCAAGTGCAAACAGCTTCAGGTCAACTGTCTGTTTACTAACCAACCCCTCTCCCTGCAACAAACTTATCCAGATCCAGAATGCCAAAGCTTACTCAAATAAACCAAATAGTGCATGAACACTTTAGTATAACAAACAAAAAACGTGGCTAAACTGTTGAAGGGCTGAGCAAAAAGTTCGACTCTTTGTTTGAGAAGAATGCTTGCTTAAGCCCAAGGCTTGGACCAAGCAATCTTCAAATTCCGTTTTCATGGTTTTGTTTACCTGCTATCCCACGACGCTTCTGTTGGCCGTTTTCGCGGCATGACAACTGCGATCTATATAATATGCATATGGGTTTGATTATAATAAACAACACAGTTAACTTTTTTCATAATGAAGGAAAATAAATGTAAAGAAAAGGCGGTTAAATGAGGGAGAAACAACAAAATGTGATGCATCCACCATTATAAAAATAAACTGTTGTAAAATTAGCAAACGGGGTTACACTGAAATAATTATATGAAGGGTGATAAAAAGCGCGTCTGGTTTATGTTCATGGCTACATTCAAAACACAATATGCACTCATTTTACGCCGTGTGTTAATAATCAAATTGCTCACTTGCCTCAAAATTAAGACACAATAATATTTATATTTAAAACTGTTTCTGTTGGCGTGCATCGTCGATCCAGATTTCTGTAAGCCCAATATAGCTGGGTTTCCGGACGTTTCACCCCCAAGACGTTTCCTCCCCTAGACGTTTCTCCCCCAAGACGTTTCCTCCCCAGACGTTTCCCCCCCACTTTGGTTTAAGTGCAGACGTTTCCCCCAATAAATGTATGATTGTTTGGTTGAAGTTTATTCTTGATTTATTATCAAAATAATTATTTTGTTTATGAAGTTTTCAATTAACTTTATTTATGAAGCAGTGTGTTTGATTATTTTTTTGGTTTAACTGTGAATGGAATGCATGTAAATCATTAGTGTTGAGGAACTGTAGTTGTTTGTTGTTTTTAATCCAATTAATCCAATTAAATAGGGTCAATTGGTGAATAGATTAAATGGTTGAATCACATTTATATTAATTTCAAAACTGTTTTCCTTGTAACAGTTAAATATGATAAATAAATAAACTATATAATTGTCAACAATTTTATTTTTTTTTCATGCATTTATATGTATGTATATAATAAAATGATTAGATGTCACTGATATTTTAATTTTTACTAATAACTAGTTAAGACTAATTAAAACAGAATTGCACTTTCCTTGTGCATTATTTCATTATTGGTATAATAAGCAAATGTAATCAAAACTTATTGATATTTTAATAATTTTACTCAATAATATTAATTATATTAAAAAGCAACAAAGAACTTTTTTATTTTATGAAGTTGTGGAATTTAAGGAAAAGTTAATAATTTTACAAATTACAAAAAAGGGTTTTAAATGCATAAATATAAAATATATCAGTTCTACAAACACCAAATCTAAGCAGTTCAGTATCACACTCCACAATCAGGGCTAGCGCTGGCCCAAAATATCTTTGAGCCACCCAGATCTAAGGGGGGGGGGGGGCCGGGGGCATACATTTCATTCACAAAATGCATTGCAAACAAATCCTGCTATATACAGAGAACAAAGTCATGACATGTATCATTATTATTTCATTATTATTCTGCGCTGTTTTTTACCAGCCCACAGTTTGTAGATCACTTTAAAGTCAACATCTTTGCAGTCTTTTCCTTCAATTGAGATTTTCATGAGATGTTCCAAATTTTTTACAGTCAAACAATTTCTTAGATCAGTTTTGATTACATTCTGCCTACTGAACCCTCGTTCACAATCCACTGTAGACACTGGGGATACAAACAACCTTTAATTAAACTTTAATTGCAATTAAACCGCGCATATTTTTCACGTTTTCCTTTGATTAAAATACGCCGCTGTTAGTTTGCATAGTGTGTGAGTAAAACGATCAAATTAATTAATTATCACCTTTTCATTTCAATCGAAAATCGGCAGAAAGTTGTAACATCAACTACATAGAACTAATTATTTAATTATCACTCTTTAATTTAGATCGATAGTCAGCTTGGAAATAATTAATTTATTGTCACGCTTATTTTCATTTTTAATCTTATAATACGACATTTGCGACCGGCCGCTATTTTGTTTGCAGACGACAATATTAACTGTGTAATCAAAGCTCCACCCATTTTTACGTTTCATTCAACGTCATTTCATGTGTAAGCGAGCTCAGTTTTGATTGGCCAGCTACCATGTGCACTTCAATAATAAGGTCAAGCGATGTCTCGATACAGGTGCAGACCGGTTTTCGTTCACTGTTCAAATTGCAAATACTTTCATTGAAACAAAGAGAAAAATATAGAAAACCAGTTTCGGGTTAAAATGGCTGCTGTTTTCAATGAAATTTTATGAGATTTAAGCATTTTCGCAAATCGGATTTTTCTTGAGCCAAATTCTCAATATTTTCGCAAATGGCTCAAGCGGCGAACGACAGCGCGAGCCCTGCACAATGTCATGAACACCATCTTTTACAATCTGGTGACAAGTGTCTCATGTACTGTGCGTTCCGCTGTGGGCTCCACCTGTGGGCCGTACACCTTTGCACATTCACTTAGAAGTTCACTAGTTGTGATGTCTTTGCTGTCATACCTTGCTCAGAGGTCTCTTATGCTTTTCTCTATCCTACGGCTCACTGGCCTCACTCTCCTAGTGGATTGGCCCTCTCTGAAGTACCTCAACTCGTACTGCACATTCTCAGCCTCTGCGCGTAGTGCTGGAACTAGGCGGTAGAAAGTCAGTTCCTGGCCACCTGCTTTTCTGTTCAGAGATTGGTGCCATCCTTCGGTGTCATTGTTGGTTCTGACAGTCACCCCATTAACTGACAAGGAGTCAATATCGAAGATGGCGTGGTTAATCCACTGCTCCTCCATGTAGTGCACGAACCTGGAGAGCTGTTCGGAGTTAGCCCTTATCGCAAGGAGCTGGAAAGCTGGCTCAATGTCGGCGGCTGGCAGAAATGGTAGCGCCATCATGTTTCTTACATAGGTATGGATGGAGGCCTTCTCCATGTAGGCTGGCCTTAACCCCAGGTCCCCCACCTTGCGCCATACAGTCTGGGTAAAGTGAAAAACACATCCCTTGATGGTTGCTGCTGGAAAGACTTGACGGACCGCCAACCAAGCGGCTGAAATTGAATAATTTCATAATTAGATTTAAGATGATATTATAATCATATAAGAAATAATAACCATGTCTGTAATTTTAGGTTATGTTAAGATTTTATACACTGGGTAGCTCATACATGTGTATGGTTGATATATTTTCTTTTGAAAGTGAAATTTCTATAGTGTTTGTATAACACTGTCAGTTCAGAAAAGCAAATAACACCTGTTTTTACCCTTTGAATACAATATTTAAGCAATTTTAATATTATTACCTTGCTCAAAGTCCATTACAAAGTTTTCGACAACCACGTGATCTAACGCATCACGGATGCTGGTAAGGACCTGAACATAATCGTCAATCCTCCTCCGTGACATTAACATGAATGCCAACGGCACTTGTTTCTCCTTGCCATCGTGTGTGATGAAGCCATGGATCGACGCAAGCTGACCGGATGAAAATGGTTCACCAACAACCTGAGAATAAAGAGTTATACACGTGACAGTCCATTTTGTTTATAAAGCAATGGAGTCAACTTTGAAATAAAATTAGGGAAGAAGGGAAACGGACTGGAGCCAATATGGAAAGATTTGTTTGAATAGGTTCTACGCCTCTCTTGCCTGGGTGAAGTAGTTATTGAGTTTATATATATATATATGTATATTGCTAGTATACATTGGTTTATTGGTTTGATCCTTGCTTATATACATTTTTAATTGAAATTTTGAATTTTGTAATTTTAACATAAATTACCTTAAAAGTTCCATCCATGAACCAACGCTTGGTCTTAGAAAGGAGGTCCAGCTGGGTTTGTGTGGCGAACACTAGGTGTCAGGCATTTGGACCATTCCAGATATCGGCTACCTGGAAGTCTTGAGACTGTAGGCAGGTCTGGTCAATGTCAAACCGCAAGTCCTTCGGCTCCGCTGGTCGGAACTTTGCTCTGTATCTGTTGGCCTTTCTAGCCAGACTGTCTGGCAATGGGAGGTTTGGGTTGTTGTGGGATGCATGCGCATTCCCTGCACCCTTGGCTATGTCACCTGAAGATTTGTAAGGTTGAGCATGTCATTTTCTGAATGTAAAAAGTAGCGTAAGTGACATTTTGTTAAATTTTCATGAGAAGCACAAAGATGTTTTATTAAAATAATAAATATTTTTCCGTATTCAAATTTTCTGATTATAATAGCATCATTTAAATTGATTTTACTTCATAACTGGATTTTTTATTAATTAAAAAAAAATCCTCATGAAATGAAACTGTGTCCATGTCGCGCATGAACACGGTTTAAAAATACACTTTAAATGATAAAAATTCAATCACTGTTAATGAAAAAGTAATGGAAAATATCTTATTAAGCTTAAATTATAGATAATATATTACAAAAATATATGTACATTTAGATCATGAAATAGTTTTGTTTGAGAAAATCACCAAAATGATGTCCATTCCCAGTTTGATGTCTTATTCCCAATTCACATAATAGTGTTATTATGTAACTATCATTTATGCCTTTAATTCATTTTGAAAAATAAATTGATAATTTAAACAAAAACCTAGCAATTATGATGAACATTTTACATGGAGTTGTAGTATACACATATAATTCAAATGATGTTTATCTAAGTCCTTGATGAGAGATAGAATTCTAACATTATATAATTATCTAATTTGACTTACCACTTCCACATGTTCGATGCTGCCACTTGTGACATAAATCACATTCAGTAGCTTCTTCGTGTTCACTAACAATGTTCTTACAATCTAAACAAAGATCCGACATTATGAATTCTAACACAAGAACACTAAGAAAATATTATATCCAATGCACAAACTCACAAACTCTGAAAATGTCAATCACTATGATACGTATGAATAATATTATTGCAGTAAATTCTAATAACAGAATGAATCAGTGTAAAATGTTTTTAGTATATATAGGTATAATTGTATTTGTTTGTAGCAACATGAATTTATTAATTCAATAATAGTAATTCTTTACTTTGTAACATACCATTCCACTTAAAATGATCATCAAAGAACATAAAAGGTGTTTGTTTACTCAATTGATTTATACAATAGTTATAATTGTTTAATTTGTAACATACTATTCCACTTACAATGACCATCAAAGAACATCAAAGGTGTGCTTTTACTCAATATATTAATACAATAGTTATAATTGTTTAATTTGTAACATACTATTCCATTTAAAATGACCATCAAAGAACATCAAAGCTTTGATTTTACTCATTTTTTAATGAGCTTAATTAATGCAAGAACAATTTAAGGCACTTATAAAATCAAGTATAATGAGATCTATTATTTAATTGTTAAATTTGTTAGAGGCTTCCCTAAACAACCATATAAAATCATTAATTAATATTTTAATTAGTCAGGACTCAACTAACATCGTTTTTTTTACACATAAAATGCACTCAATTAATATACTAATACTTTATTTTCACTTTATTACAAATAACTACTGCTAATATACATTTACATATTATGCAGACGTTTCACCCCCATTTTGGGGGTGAAACGTCTGGGGAGGAAACGTCTTGGGTGAGAAACGTCTGCCACCCATTTAGCTGTCACGACGGACGAGTGTATTTGCGTGCGTGTGTGTTAGTCCGTAGAGCTTTCCCGAATTTAGGTGCGTGAAGTTGGCTCGCCGTTCGACGTTCGACATTAGTTCAACATTCAAATTACCGAATGTCGAGCTGGCTCGGCATTCCAGCTCGACATTCAGTTCGGCATTCGCATATAGTGTTGCATGCTTATTTTCGAATGTCGAGCTGGCTCGGCATTCCAGCTCAACATTCAGTTCGGCATTCGCATACAGTGTTGTATGCTTATTTTCGAATGTCGAGCTGGCTCGGGATTCCAGCTCGACATTCAGTTCGACATTCGGATATAGTGTTGTACAATAATTTTTGAATGACGAGCTGGCTCGGCACTCCAGCTCGATTTTCAGTTCGGCATTCGCATATAGTGTTGTATGCTTATTTTCGAATGTCGAGCTGGCTCGGCATACCAGCTCGACATTCAGTTCGGCATTCGCATACAGTGTTGTATGCTTATTTTCGAATGTCGAGCTGGCTCGGCATTCCAGCTCGACATTCAGTTCGACATTCGGATATAGTGTTGTACAAATTTTTTTGAATGTCGAGCTGGCTCGGCATTCCAGCTCGACATTCAGTTCGGCATTCGCAAATAGTGTTGCATGCTTATTTTCGAATGTCGAGCTGGCTCGGCATTCCAGCTCGACATTCAGTTCGGCATTCGCATATAGTGTTGTATGCTTATTTTCGAATGTCGAGCTGGCTCGGCATTACAGCTCGACATTCAGTTCGACATTCGTATATAGTGTTTTACCATTTTTTTGAATGTCGAGCTGGCTCGGCATTCCAGCTCGACATTCAGTTCGACATTCGGATATAGTGTTGTACAATAATTTTTGAATGACGAGCTGACTCGGCATTCCAGCTCGACATTCAGTTCGACATTCGGAGATAATGTTGTACAATAATTTTTCAATGACGAGCTGGCTCGGCATTCCAGCTCGACATTCAGTTCGACATTCGGAGAAAGTGTTGTATAATAATTCATGAATTACGAGCTGGCTCGACATTCAGTTCGACATTCGGATATAGTGTTGTACAATAATTTTTGAATGACGAGCTGGCTCGGCATTCCAGCTCGACATTCAGTTCGACATTCGGGGAAAGTGTTGTACAATTTTTTTGAATGTCGAGCTGGCTCGGCATTCCAGCTCGACATTCAGTTCGGCATTCGCAAATAGTGTTGTATGCTTATTTTAAATGTCGAGCTGGCTCGGCATTCCAGCTCGACATTCAGTTCGCGTTCTGATATAGTGTTGTACAAATTTTTTTTTAATGTCGAGCTGGCTCGGCATCCCAGCTCGACATTCAGTTCGACATTCGGATATAGTGTTGTACAATAATTTTTGAATGACGAGCTGGCTCGGCATTCCAGCTCGACATTCATTTCGACATTCGGAGATAGTGTTGTACAATAATTTTTGAATGACGAGCTGGCTCGGCATTCCAGCTCGACATTCAGTTCGACATTCGGAGAAAGTGTTGTACAATAATTTTTTAATGACGAGCTGGCTCGGCATTCCAGCTCGACATTCAGTTCGACATTCGGATATTCTGTTGTACATTTGTTTTGAATGTCGAGCTGGCTCGGCATTCCAGCTCGACATTCAGTTCGACATTCGGATATACTGTTGTACAATAATTTTTGAATGACGAGCTGGCTCGGCATTCCAGCTCGACATTCAGTTCGGCAATCGCATATAGTGTTGTATGCTTATTTTCGAATGTCGAGCTGGCTCGGCATTCCAGCTCGACATTCAGTTCGACATTCGGAGATAATGTTGTACAATAATTTTTGAATGACGAGCTGGCTCGGCATTCCAGCTCGACATTCAGTTCGACATTCGGATATAGTGTTGTACAATAATTTTTGAATGACGAGCTGGCTCGGCATTCCAGCTCGACATTCAGTTCGACATCCGGATATAGTGTTGTACAATAATTTTTGAATGACGAGCTGGCTCGGCATTCCAGCTCGACATTCAGTTCGACATTCGGAGAAAGTGTTGTACAATAATTCATGAATGACGAGCTGGCTCGGCATTCCAGCTCGACATTCAGTTCGACATTCGGATATAGTGTTGTACAATAATTTTTGAATGACGAGCTGGCTCGGCATTCCAGCTCGACATTCAGTTCGACATTCGGAGAAAGTGTTGTACAATTTTTTTGAATGTCGAGCTGGCTCGGCATTGCAGCTCGACATTCAGTTCGGCATTCGCAAATAGTGTTGCATGCTTATTTTCGAATGTCGAGCTGGCTCGGCATTCCAGCTCGACATTCAGTTCGGCATTCGCATATAGTGTTGTATGCTTATTTTCGAATGTCGAGCTGGCTCGGCATTACAGCTCGACATTCAGTTCGACATTCGTATATAGTGTTTTACCATTTTTTTTGAATGTCGTGCTGGCTCGGCATTCCAGCTCGACATTTAGTTCGACATTCGGATATAGTGTTGTACAATAATTTTTGAATGACGAGCTGGCTCGGCATTCCAGCTCGACATTCAGTTCGACATTCGGAGATAATGTTGTACAATAATTTTTGAATGACGAGCTGGCTCGGCATTCCAGCTCGACATTCAGTTCGACATTCGGAGAAAGTGTTGTATAATAATTCATGAATGACGAGCTGGCTCGACATTCCAGCTCGACATTCAGTTCGACATTCGGATATAGTGTTGTACAATAATTTTTGAATGACGAGCTGGCTCGGCATTCCAGCTCGACATTCAGTTCGACATTCGGGGAAAGTGTTGTACAATTTTTTTGAATGTCGAGCTGGCTCGGCATTCCAGCTCGAAATTCAGTTCGGCATTCGCAAATAGTGTTGTATGCTTATTTTAAATGTCGAGCTGGCTCGGCATTCCAGCTCGACATTCAGTTCGCGTTCTGATATAGTGTTGTACAAATTTTTTTTTAATGTCGAGCTGGCTCGGCATCCCAGCTCGACATTCAGTTTGACATTCGGATATAGTGTTGTACAATAATTTTTGAATGACGAGCTGGCTCGGCATTCCAGCTCGACATTCATTTCGACATTCGGAGAAAGTGTTGTACAATAATTTTTGAATGACGAGCTGGCTCGGAATTCCAGCTCGACATTCAGTTCGACATTCGGAGAAAGTGTTGTACAATAATTTTTTAATGACGAGCTGGCTCGGCATTCCAGCTCGACATTCAGTTCGACATTCGGATATTCTGTTGTACATTTGTTTTGAATGTCGAGCTGGCTCGGCATTCCAGCTCGACATTCAGTTCGACATTCGGATATACTGTTGTACAATAATTTTTGAATGACGAGCTGGCTCGGCATTCCAGCTCGACATTCAGTTCGGCATTCGCATATAGTGTTGTATGCTTATTTTCGAATGTCGAGCTGGCTCGGCATTCCAGCTCGACATTCAGTTCGACATTCGGAGATAATGTTGTACAATAATTTTTGAATGACGAGCTGGCTCGGCATTCCAGCTCGACATTCAGTTCGACATTCGGATATAGTGTTGTACAATAATTTTTGAATGACGAGCTGGCTCGGCATTCCAGCTCGACATTCAGTTCGACATCCGAATAGTATTGTACAATAATTTTTGAATGACGAGCTGGCTCGGCATTCCAGCTCGACATTCAGTTCGACATTCGGAGAAAGTGTTGTACAATAATTCATGAATGACGAGCTGGCTCGGCATTCCAGCTCGACATTCAGTTCGACATTCGGATATAGTGTTGTACAATAATTTTTGAATGACGAGCTGGCTCGGCATTCCAGCTCGACATTCAGTTCGACATTCGGAGAAAGTGTTGTACAATTTTTTTGAATGTCGAGCTGGCTCGGCATTGCAGCTCGACATTCAGTTCGGCATTCGCAAATAGTGTTGTATGCTTATTTTAAATGTCGAGCTGGCTCGGCATTCCAGCTCGACATTCAGTTCGCGTTCGGATATAGTGTTGTACAATTTTTTTTAATGTAGAGCTGGCTCGGCATTCCAGCTCGACATTCAGTTCGACATTCGGATATAGTGTTGTACAATAATTTTTGAATGTCGAGATGGCTCGGCATTCCAGCTCGACATTCAGTTCGGCATTCGCGAATAGTGTTGTATGCTTATTTTCGAATGTCGAGCTGGCTCGGCATTCCAGCTCGACATTCAGTTCGGCATTCGCATATAGTGTTGTATGCTTATTTTCGAATGTCGAGCTGGCTCGGCATTCCAGCTCGACATTCAGTTCGACATTCGGATATAGTGTTGTACAATAATTTTTGAATGACGAGCTGGCTCGGCATTCCAGCTCGACATTCATTTCGACATTCGGAGATAGTGTTGTACAATAATTTTTGAATGACGAGCTGGCTCGGCATTCCAGCTCGACATTCAGTTCGACATTCGGAGAAAGTGTTGTACAATAATTTTTTAATGACGAGCTGGCTCGGCATTCCAGCTCGACATTCAGTTCGACATTCGGATATTCTGTTGTACATTTGTTTTGAATGTCGAGCTGGCTCGGCATTCCAGCTCGACATTCAGTTCGACATTCGGATATACTGTTGTACAATAATTTTTGAATGACGAGCTGGCTCGGCATTCCAGCTCGACATTCAATTCGGCATTCGCATATAGTGTTGTATGCTTATTTTCGAATGTCGAGCTGGCTCGGCATTCCAGCTCGACATTCAGTTCGACATTCGGAGATAATGTTGTACAATAATTTTTGAATGACGAGCTGGCTCGGCATTCCAGCTCGACATTCAGTTCGACATTCGGATATAGTGTTGTACAATAATTTTTGAATGACGAGCTGGCTCGGCATTCCAGCTCGACATTCAGTTCGACATCCGGATATAGTGTTGTACAATAATTTTTGAATGACGAGCTGGCTCGGCATTCCAGCTCGACATTCAGTTCGACATTCGGAGAAAGTGTTGTACAATAATTCATGAATGACGAGCTGGCTCGGCATTCCAGCTCGACATTCAGTTCGACATTCGGATATAGTGTTGTACAATAATTTTTGAATGACGAGCTGGCTCGGCATTCCAGCTCGACATTCAGTTCGACATTCGGAGAAAGTGTTGTACAATTTTTTTGAATGTCGAGCTGGCTCGGCATTCCAGCTCGACATTCAGTTCGGCATTCGCAAATAGTGTTGTATGCTTATTTTAAATGTCGAGCTGGCTCGGCATTCCAGCTCGACATTCAGTTCGCGTTCGGATATAGTGTTGTACAATTTTTTTTTAATGTAGAGCTGGCTCGGCATTCCAGCTCGACATTCAGTTCGACATTCGGATATAGTGTTGTACAATAATTTTTGAATGTCGAGATGGCTCGGCATTCCAGCTCGACATTCAGTTCGGCATTCGCAAATAGTGTTGTATGCTTATTTTCGAATGTCGAGCTGGCTCGGCATTCCAGCTCGACATTCAGTTCGGCATTCGCATATAGTGTTGTATGCTTATTTTCGAATGTCGAGCTGGCTCGGCATTCCAGCTCGACATTCAGTTCGACATTCGGTTATAGTGTTGTACAATAATTTTTGAATGACGAGCTGGCTCGGCATTCCATCTCGACATTCAGTTCGCCATTCGGAGAAAGTGTTGAACAATACTTTTTGAATGTCGAGCTGGCTCGGCATTCCAGTTCGATATTCAGGTCGACATTCGGATATAGTGTTGTACAATAATTTTTGAATGACGAGCTGGCTCGGCATTCCAGCTCGACAGTCAGTTCGACATTCGAATATAGTGTTGTACAATAATTTTTAAATGTCGAGCTGACCGGTCGACCAACCGAAGACCGATAGACGACCGACGGACGGGGGAGGGATAACCGATGGACGACCGACAGAAAGATAAAGGACGACCGATGGACGACCGATTGGCGACCGATGGACGACCGATGGACGGGAGAGGGATAACCGATGGACGACTGACATAAAGATAAGGGACGACCGATGGATGATCAACGGACGGACAAGGGCAGACAATGAACGACCGATGGACGGCCAGCAATTGGACGAGGGACGACCGATGGACGGCCGATGGACGACCGACAGTTGGGAGAGCGACGACCGATGGACGGCCGATGGACGACCGATAAACGACCGTCAGAAAGATAAGGGACGACCGATGAACGACCGATGGACAGCCGATGGACGGCCGATGGACGACTGACAGAAAGATAAAGGACGACCGATGACCGACCGATTGGCGACCGATGGACGACCGATGGACGGGAGAGGGATAACCGATGGACGATCGACAGAAAGATAAGGGACGACCGATGGACGACCAACGAACGGACAAGGGCAGACAATGGACGACCGATTGACGGCCAACAGTTGGACGAGGGACGACCGATGGACGACCGATGGACGACCAATGGACGACCGATGGACGACCGATGGACGACCGATGGACGACCGATGGACGACCAATGGACGACCGATGGACGACCGATGGACGACCGATGGGCGACCGATGGACGACCGATGGACGACCGATGGACGATTGATGGACGGGAGAGGAATAACCGATGGACAACCGACAGAAAGATAAGGGACGAAAGATGGACGACTGACGGACGGACAAGGGCAGACAATGGACGACCGATGGACGGCCAACAGTTGGACCAGGGACGACCATCGGACGACCATCGGTCGGCAATCGGTCGTCCGTCGGTCGTTCTTCTGTCGTCCATCGATCGTCCATCGGTCATCAATAGGTCGTCCATCGGTCGTCCATCGGTCGTCCATCGGTCGTCCCTCCTCCAACTGTTGGCCGTCCATCGTTCGTCCATTGTCTGCCCTTGTCCGTCCGTTGGTCGTCCATCGGTCGTCCCTTATCTTTATGTCGGTCGTCCATCGGTTATCCCTCTCCCGTCCATCGGTCGTCCATCGGTCGTCCATCGGTCGCCAATCGGTTGTCCATCGGTCGTCCATTATCCTTCTGTTGGTCGTCCATCGGTTATCCCTCTCCCGTCCGTCGGTCGTCCATCGGTATTCGGTTTGTCGTCCATCGGTCAGCTCGCCATTTAAAAATTATTTTACAACACTATATCCGAATGTCGAACTGATTACGAGCTGGAATGCCGAGCCAGCTCGACATTCAAAAAATTTACAACAGTATATCCGAATGTCAAACTGAATGTCGAGCTAAAATGCCGAGCCAGCTTGACATTCGAAAATAAGCATACAACACTGTATGCGAATGCCGAACTGAATGTCGAGCTGGAATGCCGAGCCAGCTCGACATTCGAAAATAAGCATACAACACTATATGCGAATGCCGAACTGAATGTCGAGCTGGAATGCCGAGCCAGCTCGTCATTCAAAAATTATTGTACAACACTATATCCGAATGTCGAACTGAATGTCGAGCTGGAATGCCGAGCCAGCTCGTCATTCAAAAATTATTGTACAACACTATAACCGAATGTCGAACTGAATGTCGAGCTTGAATGCTGAGCCAGCTCGACATTCGAAAATAAGCATACAACACTATATGCGAATGCCGAACTGAATGTCGAGCTGGAATGCCGAGCCAGCTCGACATTCGAAAATAAGCATACAACACTATTTGCGAATGCCGAACTGAATGTCGAGCTGGAATGCGAAGCCAGCTCGACATTCAAAAATCATTGAAAAACACTATCTCCGAATGTCGAACTGAATGTCGAGCTGGAATGCCGAGCCAGCTCGTCATTCAAAAATTATTGTACAACACTATATCCGAATGTCGAACTGAATGTCGAGCTGGAATGCCGAGCCAGCTCGTCATTCAAAAATTATTGTACAACACTATATCCGAATGTCGAACTGAATGTCGAGCTGGGATGCCGAGCCAGCTCGACATTCAAAAAAAAATTGTACAACACTATATACGAATGTCGAACTGAATGTCGAGCTGGAATGCCGAGCCAGCTCGACATTCGAAAATAAGCATACAACACTATATGCGAATGCCGAACTGAATGTCGAGCTGGAATGCCGAGCCAGCTCGACATTCAAAAATCATTGAAAAACACTATCTCCGAATGTCGAACTGAATGTCGAGCTGGAATGCCGAGCCAGCTCGTCATTCAAAAATAAGTGTACAACACTATAACCGAATGTCGAACTGAATGTCGAGCTGGAATGCCGAGCCAGCTCGTCATTCAAAAATTATTGAACAACATTATCTCCGAATGTCGAACTGAATGTCGAGCTGGAATGCCGAGCCAGCTCGACATTCGAAAATAAGCATACAAGACTGTATGCGAATGCCGAACTGAATGTCGAGCTGGAATGCCGAGCCAGCTCGACATTCAAAAATAAGCATACAACATTATATGCGAATGCTGAACTGAATGTCGAGCTGGAATGCCGAGCCAGCTCGACATTCAAAAAAAATGTACAACAGTATATCCGAATGTCAAACTGAATGTCGAGCTAGAATGCCGAGCCAGCTTGACATTCGAAAATAAGCATACAACACTGTATGCGAATGCCGAACTGAATGTCGAGTTGGAATGCCGAGCCAGCTCGACATTCGAAAATAAGCATACAACACTATATGCGAATGCCGAACTGAATGTCGAGCTGGAATGCCGAGCCAACTCGTCATTCAAAAATTATTGTACAACACTATATCCGAATGTCGAACTGAATGTCGAGCTGGAATGCCGAGCCAGCTCGACATTCAAAAAAAAATTGTACAACACCATAACCGAATGTCGAACTGAATGTCGAGCTGGAATGCCGAGCCAGCTCGACATTCGAAAATAAGCATACAACACTATATGCGAATGCCGAGCTGAATGTCGAGCTGGAATGCCGAGCCAGCTCGACATTCGAAAATAAGCATGCAAAACTATTTGCGAATGCAGAACTGAATGTCGAGCTGGAATGCCGAGCCAGCTCGACATTCAAAAATTATTGTACAACTCTATATCCGAATGTCGAACTGAATGTCGAGCTGGAATGCCGAGCCAGCTCGTCATTCAAAAATAATTGTACAACACTATAACCGAATGTCGAACTGAATGTCGAGCTGGAATGCCGAGCCAGCTCAACATTCGAAAATAAGCATACACCACTATATGCGAATGCCGAACTGAATGTCGAGCTGGAATGCCGAGCCAGCTCGACATTCGAAAATAAGCATACAAATGTCGAACTGAATGTCGAGCTGGAATGCCGAGCCAGCTCTTCATTCAAAAATTATTGTACAACACTATTTGCGAATGCCGAACTGAATGTCGAGCTGGAATGCCGAGCCAGCTCGACATTCAAAAATTATTGTACAACACTATCTCCGAATGTCGAACTGAATGTCGAGCTGGAATGCCGAGCCAGCTCGTCATTCAAAAATTATTGAACAACATTATCTCCGAATGTCGAACTGAATGTCGAGCTGGAATGCCGAGCCAGCTCGACATTCGAAAATAAGCATACAAGACTGTATGCGAATGCCGAACTGAATGTCGAGCTGGAATGCCGAGCCAGCTCGACATTCAAAAATAAGCATACAACATTATATGCGAATGCTGAACTGAATGTCGAGCTGGAATGCCGAGCCAGCTCGACATTCAAAAAAAATGTACAACAGTATATCCGAATGTCAAACTGAATGTCGAGCTAGAATGCCGAGCCAGCTTGACATTCGAAAATAAGCATACAACACTGTATGCGAATGCCGAACTGAATGTCGAGTTGGAATGCCGAGCCAGCTCGACATTCAAAAATAAGCATACAACACTATATGCGAATGCCGAACTGAATGTCGAGCTGGAATGCCGAGCCAACTCGTCATTCAAAAATTATTGTACAACACTATATCCGAATGTCGAACTGAATGTCGAGCTGGAATGCCGAGCCAGCTCGACATTCAAAAAAAAATTGTACAACACCATAACCGAATGTCGAACTGAATGTCGAGCTGGAATGCCGAGCCAGCTCGACATTCGAAAATAAGCATACAACACTATATGCGAATGCCGAGCTGAATGTCGAGCTGGAATGCCGAGCCAGCTCGACATTCGAAAATAAGCATGCAAAACTATTTGCGAATGCAGAACTGAATGTCGAGCTGGAATGCCGAGCCAGCTCGACATTCAAAAATTATTGTACAACTCTATATCCGAATGTCGAACTGAATGTCGAGCTGGAATGCCGAGCCAGCTCGTCATTCAAAAATAATTGTACAACACTATAACCGAATGTCGAACTGAATGTCGAGCTGGAATGCCGAGCCAGCTCAACATTCGAAAATAAGCATACACCACTATATGCGAATGCCGAACTGAATGTCGAGCTGGAATGCCGAGCCAGCTCGACATTCGAAAATAAGCATACAAATGTCGAACTGAATGTCGAGCTGGAATGCCGAGCCAGCTCTTCATTCAAAAATTATTGTACAACACTATTTGCGAATGCCGAACTGAATGTCGAGCTGGAATGCCGAGCCAGCTCGACATTCAAAAATTATTGTACAACACTATCTCCGAATGTCGAGCTGAATGTCGAGCTGGAATGCCGAGCCAGCTCGTCATTCAAAAATTATTGAACAACATTTTCTCCGAATGTCGAACTGAATGTCGAGCTGGAATGCCGAGCCAGCTCGACATTCGAAAATAAGCATACAAGACTGTATGCGAATGCCGAACTGAATGTCGAGCTGGAATGCCGAGCCAGCTCGACATTCAAAAATAAGCATACAACATTATTTGCGAATGCTGAACTGAATGTCGAGCTGGAATGCCGAGCCAGCTCGACATTCGGTAATTTGAATGTTGAACTAATGTCGAACGTCGAACGGCGAGGCAACTTCACGCACCTCCCGAATTTCAACGTTATCATGCATTCTTCATTTTTAAAATAACGCACTGACATGTTTAGTGGCCTAATGTTTTCAAAGTCCACACAATTCTGCAAGTGCAATATGTTGAACTTAACTCGCATGTTGCGAGTATACGAGTCTTAGTTTGGCACAAACAACCATGTACTGATTTCAATTTAATTAATAATGCCAATTCTAAACCTGGACATGATAAAGAATACTGTAACTTCCTCATAGAAGCTGTTTTGAACTATCCTAATCAAATGTTCACCCTTTTGAGTGTACCGTTTACCTTTTACAACTGTGTCACGAGCTCGAGTTGTATTCTGAATCAACTAAAATTATATTCGACCGTTCCACCATATATGTAAATTCATTCCTCAGGCATGATTTCATTTGAAATGCCAGTGCAAATTCGTGGCGTTCCTAATAATATGAAATTTAAGACAATTTTTTTTTATTAAATCAAAGAACGTTAAAAGCAACATCTATCATGTGATCATTTTCAGCGGAATATGTTGCCATTCTATTTTGTATTTTCTTTTTATTGAAATGATTATGTTCGCACAAGAAACAATAACAAAAGTATACTTTTTCATTCGTTCCGACATTAAGGCATTACTTACTAGAAAATGAAAACGTATTCGTATACAATGGTACATGTAAGGAATACAATAGCTGTTAAGTGGTGTTTTTTAAGTTGGAAGAAATAAATTTGCCTTTGTGGTAACACCGAAAGGGACACTAGACATCTAGTTACATCAAAATTCGCACTTTGAAGTTTACGACGTTCATCCACATACAGACACAAGTCACGTCTTAAAACTTTCTTTATTTGTTGCTCCAAAAGACATAAACATGCGATTTTAAAGACTACTGTAATTGTTGTACCTCTTGAAAATGCAGTTGAATAACATGACATAACCGCCGGTTTGAGCTTCAGCATCGTTTTCTTGTGAAGTAGCCTATTAGTAATTAAATTACAAAACATAACAAGAAAACGATTGTCACACAGATTGGCCGATCATTCAAAAAATTTCAGATCAAGATTTGACAGGGCCTTAATTTATTTCTATCATTAACCCTTGACCATATACACTGGGGGCTGACGAGGTCAAAGCGTAGTCCGTTTCGCTACTATGGCAAGCAGTTCGACGCATAATCCCAAGAAACTAGGTTTCTCATGAGAACCTAGGTTCTCAAAATGAGAACCTAGGTTCTCAGAATGAGAACCTAGGTTCTCGCTTGAAGATTGCACATGGCGTCAAGAACCCAAGTTTTCAAATGAGAACCTAGGTTTTCATGAGAACCTAGGTTCTTATTTGAAAACCTAGGTTCTCATGAGAACCTAGGTTCTCATTTGAAAACCTAGGTTTTCATGAGAACCTAGGTTCTCAAAATGAGAACCTAGAGACTTCAGAGAACCTAGGTTCTCTTGAGAACCTAGGTTCTCATTATGAGAACCAAGGTTCTCATAGAACCTAGGTTCTCATGAGAACCTAGGTTCTTTGAAAACCTAGGTTCTCTGAGAACCTAGGTTCTCTGAAAACCTAGGTTCTCTGAAAACCTAGGTTCTCTGAGAACCTAGGTTCTCAGAAAACCTAGGTTCTCAGAGAACCTAGGTTCCATGAGAACCTAGGTTCTCAGAGAACCTAGGTTTTTAGATCCCTAGGTTTTCAGAATTACGCGTCGGACGGCGTAAACTTGCTCGTTTGGAATACGGGACACATTATTCAGGGCGCAGGATCACTGGGGTTCACATATGATTACACACGGGCTGGACAGAATGAAAACACGCCGTTAAGAACTTTATTTTTGCAGATATCTCAAGTTATTGAAATATGTTTGCAAAGTCTTTAGCGCATAAGTTTTTCTTGCAATGTTGCCGATATCTTACGATTGAATAAAACATTATTACACATAATCAATAGAGATAAAACTTTATACCATAATGATTGCTTCCTACATGTAGGTCACAGACGTACCTAAAATAGAAAACTGTACCGTACAGTCGTTTGAGGCCCGAACAAGGGAACTGAATATTTGAAACTCATTCAATGCTGTAACAATGTATTATGTAACGATTGATCTGAATTTTTAGTCTCAAAATAATATTTACAATTAAAGATGTATTTCATAAACAGTTCAATTTTTTATTTACGTGTTCGGACCAATGTCGACCGATTACTTTACTAATTTCATTCCTCAACAACACCCATGCACGGAAACATGAACAAGAAGCGGTCACCGACGGCTAATGCCTGTTGTCACAAATATTCAACAGATAAGTTTCGTAGAATATTACTGAGCATTGTCTAAACATTGTTCAGAAAATGCTCTTGGGGAGAAACATTCACGGTTTCACGCCTATTTCTATTCATTTTACACATATGCCGCCAGCGTGTACCAAGCAATGGGAGACAACTGGAGGTTAATTATGGTCGACGCATAATCCCAAGAAACTAGGTTTCTCATGAGAACCTAGGTTCTCATGAGAACCTTGGTTTACGAAATCCCAAAAAACCAGGTTTCTCACGAGAACCTAGGTTCTCATGAGAACCTAGGTTCTCATGAGAACCAAGGTTTATGAAATCCCAAGAAACCAGGTTTCTCATGAGAACCTAGGTTCTCATTTGAAAACCTTGGTTTACGCTTGAGAACCTAGGTTCTCATGAGAAACTAGGTTTTTCATGAGAACCTAGGTTCTCATAGACGCATAGAACTTAGGTTCTCATGAGAACCTAGGTTCTCATGAGAACCTAGGTTCTCATTCTGAGAACTTAAGTTCTCGTTTGGTATCCTAGGTTTTCACAAGAACCTAGGTTCTCATTTGAAAACCTAGGTTCTCATGAGAACCAAGGTTCTCATTTGAAAACCTAGGTTCTCATGAGAACCTAGGTTCTCATTCTGAGAACCAAGGTTCTCATTATGAGAACCTAGGTTCTCATGAGAAACCTAGTTTCTTGGGATTATGCGTCGAACCGCTTGCCATACGCTACGACGTCGGGTATATGTTTTACTACGAAAACATTGTTTAAATACACATGACATCGAGAACGGATTAGTCGAAAATTGTGTTTAAACATGTAAGATTATGCTTTTCTAATAACACAACTCTGAATTTAAGCACAATGACATTTCATAGGGCTGTTACATCAAATTATAATCCAAGATGTGTCTGGTTTATGCGGTTAAACATGAAATATACCGCTGATTTATAAAACCGAAGTAAAGTTTCACTTAAAAAAAATGCAATTAAGGTTCACAACTGTGTTTAAGTGACACAATTTTACAATTTCCATATTGGTCTATGTATCGTTAAGCCACTGGTGTGTTTAGAAATGTGTAGGGTGACCCAGTTATCAGAAATAAAGGCTAAATATTATTATTAGGCATGATCATGTCTCTGACAGTATACGTATATGCCTCGCTACGACAACGCTTTAGCGTGTATGCGTTTCTCACAGAAGACGTATTGGTTATCTCTCAAAGGCAAAATAAAGAAAAGTGTTTTTTTAATACGGAGTCATGGAGTGGCTGGATGTTTCCTTTGAGGAAGAGGTACTAACAACGGCACAACATGATCCGAAGCGCACAGTCGACATGGTAATGCACATTATGATATAATTAAATTCACGACTAGGTCAAAGGAAACGATTACAATCGAAAATCCATATATAAGATGACAGTTGAGAGTCGAGAACCTAATGTCGTCGGTCTCAATAAAAATGACGCATCTTCACCTTGTGACAATCCCTTATACGTCCATTTTGATAGAGACCGACGATAGGTTTTCAGCATACGGTACTCTTTATCAAATAACATTCGATTCTCGTTATCCCCAACTCGCTTATCTCGAAACTCTGTTTATGTCAAAGTAAATCCCATGTCCCAACTTTGATCATTATTTATCTCATACGGATTTTGATTTTTACATTGTATATATCAAAGCGATTTTCCTGAAAATCGGTTATCGTCAACTAATTTTGAGATGAATTTCATGTTCGTATACATGATTTTACCTGTAAAATCCACACCTGTAACAGCCGTAAGGTGTGGAAAGTAGGACCCCAATAGCATAAATCCGCAATTGCATAATCAATATATCGTTGTAAAGGTGTGGCAGTGGGTTTCTGTCACAGGTTATTGTTTACTGCGTACATGACGGCCGGTAAATTTACCTCGTGTTACAATGCGGTTAAGGCCCAGTCTCAATATGATGCCGGCGGAGCCCCAGTGCGTGATCAGGCATCTACCGGGATGAACCGGGGCCCTACCGGGAAGAACCGGTGCTCCACCGGGATGACCCGTGGACGACCGGGGACAACCGGGGCTCCACCGGGAAAGTATTAAAATGTTTAATACCTCCGGGATGAAGCGGGAGTCACCGGGTAGGACCGGTAACGACCGGCGTGGCACCGGGAACAACCGGGACTGTACCGGGAACAACCGGGACGGCACCTTAGCTCCACCGGGGCCCAAACACAGCCCGGTAGAGCAACGGCAACGCCCCGGTAGAGCCCCGGTGAATGCCGGCAGAGTCCCTTTATAGCTACGTTGCATAAGTAAACCGGATCTCTGACGGTGCAGTCCCGGTTGTTTCCAGTGCCAAGCCGGTCATTGCCGGTCCTTCCCGGTAACTCCTGGTTCATTCCAGAGGTATTGAACATTTGAATACTTTCCCGGTGTAGCCCCGGTTGTCCCCGGGGTTAAACCGGGGCGTTGCCGCAGCTCTGTCGGGGTCTGATGCCGGTATAGCCCCGGTGAGTGCCGGCGTAGTGACGGTATACCGGGGCTCTGCCGGCTTTCACCGGGATCAGCCTTTTCGTTTTGATGTTCATGCGCACAGTGAAGCACGGCATCTTTTGCACTGGGCAATGGCAGTCTGCAGTAACTGCAAACTGCATGTGATATGTCCTGAAATGGATACAGAGACTTCGTTGAGCAACCTATACATTATATTTGTACTTCGTTGCGCAACCAATACATACTCTGTGCGAAACCTATACATAAAGCGACTTGTAATTACCTTTGAAACAAAGCATTTGAATAATTAAAACACATGTTCGTAACCTGTTTTGTACTTTAAAATGTGTAATGTACACTGAATCAAAGTAACATGTAGTTTTATTTAATTTAAGTTACCGTAATTGGTAATTTTAACAGAATAACCACCTTATGCATTGCTTCAAATCAAAATATTTCGATTTTAGCTCAAAATAAACTTAAAGGTTGCACTTACGCGCATTTGTTATTAGTTTGTTATTGAAAATAAGTGCCTAACATTACTGGATGTTCCGTTCTCTAATCCATAAACACCAGAAAAGATGAAACTCGCCTGATTAAGTAGTGTATTTACACAATGTTTTCGTAGTAAAACATATACCCGACGTCGTAGCGAAACGGACTACGCTTTGACCTCGTCAGCCCCCAGTGATATAGTACGGAATACCGTTAGGCCATCGTGGGTACACATTAAAATCCAGATAGCGACAATGCGATAGTGCGATAGTACGATGGCGACAATGCGATAGTACGATGACGACAGTGCGACAATACGATGGCGACAATGCGAAAGCACGATGGCGACAATGCGACAACGCGATAGTACGATGACGGCAACGCGACAGTGAGACAATACGATGGCGACAGTGCGATAGTACGATGGCGACAATTCGATAGTCATATCATACTGTCGCCATCGTATCATCGCATAGTCGCCATCGTACTATCGCGGTATCGTACTGTCGTCATCGTATTATCGCATTGTCGCAATCGCACTATCGCACTGTCGCCATCGTATTGACGCACTGTCGTCATCGTATTATCGCACTGTCGACATCGTACTATCGCATTATCGCATTGTCGCATTGTAGAAGTCGTACTATCGCACTGTCGCCATCGTATTGTCGCACTGTCGTCATCGTAATATCGCATTGTCGCCATCGTACTATCGCGTTATCGTACTGTCGTCATCGTATTATCGCATTGTCGCCATCGTACTATCGCACTGTCGCCATCGTATTGTCGCACTGTCGTCATCGTACTATCGCATTGTCGCCATCGTACTATCGCACTATCGCCTTGTCGCCCTCTGAATTTTAATATGTAACTACGATTGCCCTAATGGTATTCTGTACATTATGTTTTTTCTGCGTAGCTGTTTAACACAGCTTAGCTGACCTTTGCAAGCGTCCATTGAAATTTCAAGATATTTTCCCGCCTGTAAGCAGTAAACTGTTCGTAATAGAAAACGTGCAATCTAAAAACAGTTATCATATTTCCAGTAATATGTAATTCAATTGGCTTTCTACTTTGTGATGTACGAGTAAAGGGTATGAAAAGGGATACTGCAGTGAATTTTGCAACGATGTTAAGTGCGTATTCAGCATGACACAATCGTATCTCTAATGAAAATGATGGAACAGTTTCACACTCAACTCTCGACATCAATACAGTTTATGAGAGCCCTATATCTAGGAGATTTTCAGCGCCAGAGCGTTTGTACTTAAAGACTTTGTTCTCATATATAGTAATTACTACCATATTGCATTATGTGCACTAGTATATTTTAAATCATGTGACTATTGTTGTTTCCTATCCTGATATTCGTTTTACCCAATATATTTTTAATTGTTTTCGAAATTGACCGTAAAACATCTAAATTTATCAAGCTTTAAACAAACCGTCGTTCCAGCAATAGAATAGTTAGCTCACTTTAACGGATAGCATTCCATCCCGCAAAGTATCATGGTCAGTTCGCGGTCAATAAGAGAATCGTTGTACAAACGCACAAACTAGGTGCAATTAAAATAAGTTTGACCAAAGATATCTTAAATGAAGATATTCGACGATATTATTACGGTTGGTCAATAATGCAATTTTGATGTGCTTTCAACAATTCCATGAAATTCGCTAATTTTGATTAATTTAAAAAGAATCATTCCACCATATTGAACAATTTATTATCATGAACGCGATCATTCACGATACCATTAATCATCAAATAAATTGTCCGGCAAACCACTAAAACAGGTCTTTTCGAAGAACGCGTTTATAAATAGTTTTAATATGTACGGAAGATTCGTGTGTGGCCGGTTGACTTAAATGTTTTAATTTGATATATATTTTTATTTTGTTTTCCTGTGCTGTATCTTTAGATATATTATCTATAATATCTAATATTGCGAAATCAGCCGCGAAATCTTGCACAATGCCCCGTAATTTTTTGACAGTGGTGCAGCTTAGAACTGCACAAAAAGACATAAGCTGTCTTTGATCTCATTGATATATCCCTTTATATATGACCAATACCAGCCGCAATCAACGCCGTATATCTTTTTAAAAGATATGTCTTAGTACTACTTCAAAGTTGTCTCACAATCTTAATTTGTCAATGCTATGTTTTGACTTGTGACATCAATTTGTGATATTGACCTTGCACCGAGTGCTACGTTCTGACTCGTAACATGGTGTGTTATAATGCTGATCTCTTTTGCCAAGTTATTTGAAAATCAATCCCTGATTTACACATTTATGCTTTGGACAACGTATCAAGTACTTATCTATTCACGTTTACCTTTAACCTTCAAGTGTTACCTTGGTCTTTGGGACATTGTGTCGCATCATGTTAATTACTTTTAAAGGTAATACCTAAATTTGACATTGAATCTTGAATTATGACATTGACATTAAGCAAAGGGAAATGGTTCTTTTCTTTTCTTTTTTTTAAACATTTTTATTTTATTCAATATAAGACATACACCGTATACATGTATATGATAATAAAACAAAGTGATACCACGTAGCAGCAATAACGGTCAAACATGTTATACAAGATGTGCTAATATATACTTTTTTGACCTTGTGGTTTCTTTTTGATTAATAAAAAAGTTAACATGTATTTTTTCTTTGGTTGTTTGTGATAATTGTTTGAAAAAAACAACAACATAATAAATGGAAATGGTTCTAAAGCGCAGTATGCTGATCAGTTTTGCCATGCTATTTAAAAATCCATCCACGCTTGACAAAATTATGAAAAAATGCTCAATATACACATTGCCGAATTTGACGTTTTATCTTAAATTGTGATGTTGACATTGGGCCAAGGGACGTGGTTGTTGTGCGCGACATTTCATCTCATCATGTTGATCACTGTGGCAAGATAAAAAACATACTGGACTAAGTTATGTTCCGGATAAATCTTTTGCTGCTGCCCTCCAGTTTCCCTGCCGCAAGCACGACCTCCGGTTTCCTTAAACAGGCGTATTAGTCTACAGTAGCATTACATAGTAATAATTTATCAGCTTGCTGAACTAGTTGTAGGGCTAACCTCATGATATGACAACACGATGCATTTACACATTTCTTACACGAATTACGTTCTTGAAATGGCTCTATTTAAAACAAAATAAAAGATCACTTTAGAATTTCTTGTTTTGAATATTTCACATGATATTTTGTTTAATTACGCCCATGTATTTTCTTATGGGTTGCAGTATCTATGTATGTAAACCTGTCAGGAAGAAAAGTAATAAACACTACAATGTACCGGTATATACGGAAAACCATTAGGGCCATCGTGGTAACACATTAAAATCCAGAGGGCGACAATTCGATAGTGCGATAGTACGATGGCGACAATGCGATATTACGATGGCGACAATGCGATTATACGATAACGACAGTACGACAACGCGATAATACGATGGCGACAATGCGATAGTCATATCGTACTGTCGCAATCGTATCATCGCATTGTCGCCATCGTACTATTGATTTATTGTACTGTCGTCGTCGTATTATCGCATTGTCGCCATCGTACTATCGCACTGTTGCCATCGTATTGTCGCACTTACGCATTATGGTCCTCGTACTGTCGTATTGTCGGCTATCGCCTTCCGGTATACATGCGAACATCGTATTTTTTTCCTAGATCGAGCCACTTTAAAAAATACTTTACAGTTCGGCAAACCTTACATCAATACCCATTCTATAACTTAATAAGAATGTGATTTCATTATAACTTTAATCTCTTTCAAAGTATATCTTTATAAAGTCATCTATTTTGTTTCTGCAATAAGAATAGTTTGTGTACCGGAAGGCGACAGTCGACAATGCCATAGTACGATGGCGAAAATGCGACAATGCGATAGTGCGATAATACGATGACGGCAGTGCGACAATACGATAGCGACAGTGCGATAGTACGAAGGCGTCAATGCGAAAGTGCGATGACGACAATGCGACAAGGCGACAAAACGATGGCGACACTGCGATAGTACGCTGGCGACAATTGGATAATACGATGACAACAGTACGATGACTATTGTATTGTCGCCATCGTATTATCCCGTTGTCGCATATTGTCGTCATCGTACTATCGCATTGTCGCCATCGTTCTATCGCATTGTCGCCATCGTGCTATCGCATTGTCGCCCCTCTGAATTTTAATCTCTTACCACGATGGCACAAACGGTATTCCGTAGTCATATATCCAGTCTTTCGCACATATTATACATAAAAGCAGGGGAAATAATGCATTCATTATACGTGACATGCATATTATCTTCAGTTTCCTCCCTTGCATATGTTGACGTATACATGGATTGTCACCAGTATTTTGTATTTATAGCGTTTTCGAAAAAAAAAAAATTAAACCGTTGAAACGCACCTGTCGCGGATTTATCTACTTTATTATTTGCGATCCGGTAAAATTAACCCGCTATGTAATAAGGCGAATTGTTATAGTTTACTTGTATGGAAAACTGATACAAAACCCGGGGTAGGCGATGTTTTCTTGATTTTTTAATTAATCAAAAGTTAGTCAGTCAATTTGAAGAGAACTAAAATATATGAACTAGCCGCTTTAAATTCACAAGAGTAACATAAACATTGACTAACAAATCTATAAAACTTTTGAATAATAATAAAAACAAAGAAACCATCGCCTACCCCGGGTTTTGTACCAGTTTTCCATAAAAGTAAAATACCGATAAAACTAGTCTTAGAATAGTGAAGGATATCTATACGAATGTAAAGTCACGTGTTAAATCATGTGCATCTTATTCAGATTATTTAGTTTAACTAAGGTAAGAGGAAGTATGTCGCCAACTTTGTTTTCTTTATTTGTTGAAGACTTTGAACTTTAGTTACTAGATATAACATTAACTCTGGTTTTGTGTAGTTGATATTTTGTTGATTTTACTAATATTTGCTGACGACATGGATATTTTAGACAGGTCACCTGCCGAAGTCCAATCCTATGGAAGCATAAACCTGCCCTTTTGAGTAGTGAGTTACGACTTTCGACTTATGACTTGTGACTTTTGACTTTCGACTTGATACTTGTTGCATAACTCGGCGCGTTTTTTAATGAAATATGGCAGACAAAAACGCTTTATATTGTAGAACATTTATCTTATTAAATTAAGGTACTTTCTAATATAGTCTCTTCTAAAATCATATTCTTAG
This sequence comes from Dreissena polymorpha, assembly GCF_020536995.1. Taxonomy (NCBI): domain Eukaryota; kingdom Metazoa; phylum Mollusca; class Bivalvia; order Myida; family Dreissenidae; genus Dreissena; species Dreissena polymorpha. Next base: position 80,826,703 of record NC_068365.1, read on the forward strand.
CATCTTAGTTAGCTGCGACTGGAAGGCTGCTGAGCATCTCGAATTGTCGACTGTGATGTCTTATTCAAAATGTAAGTGTTATACAAAGCCCTCTCACGTGTAGATTCTCTTAACATTTATTATTTCAATGATGATTGTGAAAGCTGGCATTATTCGCTATATTTAAATACCACTTGATACATTCGAGGGTCGATGGATTTTTCAATATATATTCCCATTAATTATGTTGCGAACAGTGACGCCCAAAAACAAAGATCTGGGTAGTAGAATGACTTAGTGGTTTACACATTTTACTTGTGATTGGAGGATTCGCTGGTAGTCCGGTTTTAAACTCTGCTAGGTTTGGGCTAGCTGGTTTTTCACTTGTCAAGAAATGTACACCTATCCTGTAAGATATTCAAGAGAGTGTCTATGAGCCTCAACCTTTCTGCACTATCAGTCTTAAATATATTCTGTTATATATTATCCAAAGCAAACCCTCGACATGCTTGTTCAAGTTTGAAACACACTAAATTTATCAACATTTCATGTAAAATATTCATTGACACAATGCAGGAACATAAAATACCGGAAATCATGTTGTAATGTTCATACATTATCCTGACTGTTAACACTATTTGTATGTTTTATTTTTTCAGATATTGACTCTTAACGGCAATCGAAATGAAGATTGGGATCATACTATTAATAATTTTGGCGCTTTTTAACGTGGTGATATGTGTTGCACCAACTTATTTGCCAAAGAAAACTTTGAAACAGAGATCTTAACTTATTATTGAATATTTCACACTTTTGCCAATTCAAACACACCTTGATCGAATTGCTCAAAATTGGAATACTCAAACGATTAGACCCCAAAAGAATAACGAGCTCAATTATGGAAAACCTGACGTCATGTTCCATTTACCTATTTGATAGCCAAAATTTCGGAACAAATGTGGAACATGTATTTGCAATAAATATTTCAATCATGCTGATTTCATTGACAATTAAGACTTTGATACATTTATTTGTGTTTTGCGTATTGCAAATACACACATTGCATGAATGTTCGCCCATTTTCAAGGCGTTGTTTTATGTGCCCAAAACTTGGGCACTATCGTACAATGGTTGGAGAATACGGAATGTAGTACATGTTACAGTAAAGCAGATTTGTTAAGGAAAATAATCGTTATTAGAAAATATGAAAGTTTTAGGTCAAAGCACACAGATAAAATGCTTGTTTAAAGACTTTGCCCTTGTTGTCACAGTGACCTTGACTTTTTGACTTTTAAAAAGGAAAATGGACGTGGCAGAACTCGTGAAAGTGCATTTACTCACAAAGTTTGAAGATCCGAGGTCAATGTCACTCTTAGACGCCAAAGGTCAAATTGTAGTGTATCGTGTATCGTGTCTCGAATATTAGTAAAGCAGTGATGATAGGATTTTCATATTACATGGCAAAATTGTTCACTTCACTTCTGCCCTTTTTTCCAAAACATGTTTTTTGCAGATTAACTGATGATGGGATATTAAAATAGCCTAGAAAGAATTCCACTATTAATAGACGATATGTTGCACGCAACACCAATGTCCCTCTTTCTTAGGCTAAGGTCTCATAGGCCTTTTGTCAAATTGTGGTGCAATTTTTTGTGTCATGTTGACAAAACATCATGGGCAGTAATTGGACGCGACTTCCTATATTAGATGTATGTAAAGATGTTTTTCGTGTTCTGGATGCAGAGGTAAAGACCTTAGTATTTCAAATTTAGTTTTGAAACCAAAAGGAATACATAAACAAAGCAAGATGTATGACATTTTAAATATCACTTATCAAACTTAAAACACATTTCAAATTTGGACTTGGGCAGCTGTGAAGTAACTTATTTGCCTCAAATATTTGACTTGATTGGGTCAAGGCTTAATCTCAATTGAGTCATGGTTAAGTCTGAATTAGGTCTGGCTTGGGTCAATGTCAAGTCTACATTTGGTCAAGGTTAAGCCTGGATTGGGTCAATGTTTAGTCTGAACTGAGTCATGGTTAAGTCTACATTGGGTCAAAGTCGAGTCTAAATTGGGTAAATGTTAAATCCGGATAGGGTCAATGTTAAGTCTGGATTAGGTCAATATTAAGTCTGGATTAGGTCAATGTTAAGTCTGCATTTGGTCAAGGTTAAGTCTGGATCAGGTAAATGTATAGTCTGGATCGTGTCAATATTAAGTCTGCATTTGGTCAAAGTTAAGTCTGAATCAGGTCAATGTAAAGTCTGGATTGGGTAAATGTTAAGTCTGGCCTGGGTCAATATTAAGTCTGGATTGGGTCAAGGTTAAATCTGGATTGGGTCAATGTTAAATCTGGATTGGGACAAGGTTTAGCCTCGATTGTGTCAATGTTGAATCTGAATTGGGTCAATGTTAAGTCTGGATTTGGTCAAGGCTAAGTTTGGATTGGGTAAGTGTTAGGTCTGGAATGGGTAAACGTTAAGTTTAGATTGGGTCAGGGTTAAGTCTGGATTTGGTCGATGTTAAGTCTTGATCTGGCAAAGGTTATGTCTGGATTTGGTCAAGTCAATGTAAAGTCTGGATTAGGTCATGGTTTAGCCCAAATTAGACACAGTTTAAGTCTGAATTGAGTCAACGCTAAGTCCGGATTGGACAAACAAACTTCAAAGTGTTGAAGTTAGCAGTTTGGTGCATGATTGGTCAGGATATACATGCAGACAAATAGGACAGCCATTAGCTAAAGTTATATGCTTCCTGTTTACTGGTGCAGACAGCCTAACTCTAGAAAATATTAACTAAACGTGGCACAGCAAATGGCACAATACAAGTTATCAACAACGCGCATTTAAACAAACAAACTGAAAACAATGTGCAACAAACACAAAAAACACAAAATGCTATTTGGTTTTATGATCAATTATAACAACAAATATTATTCAAAGAATCAGTCAAAACAAAATACATGTATGTCAAAAAAGTAATTCACAAGTCGAAAGTAAAACGTCATAAGTCAAAAGTCACAAGTCAAAAGTCATAACTCACAAATCAAAAGGGCAAGTTTATGCTTCCATAATATCCTATCTAGATTAAGTATATATATACTGGAATTCTTGAGGACAAAATGTAAACACTGCGCAAACGAAACTAATAGTATTTCGGAAGAGATGAGGATTGCAAGAAAATGAACAATGGGAATTCAATGGTACTGATATTGACGTTATTGATAATTTTAACTACTGAGGCACAGTGTATAATTATACTGGGAGTATTCAATTAAACCAAGAGCAATTGGTTGGTAAAGCCCTGCAGGCAATGAATACATTACTTATAATATACATTGAATTCGACATAAAACCATAAATAATTTGTCAGTTGCTTGACTCCTTTGTGGGTTCTTTATTAAAATATACTTTTAAAAGTATAGGGATTTACAAAGTCAAATGGTTTTGTACGCATACATGTATAAATTGTGCAAACAATTGATTCAGGTTTAAAAATATATGTAATGCTGCTTTTATTGAGAATAATGTAGATATCCATTGTACGTCAATTTATTTGTTTAAATGATACTTGTTTGGTTAAAATTTGTAAACAATGAAAACATTATTATGCAAATTGTTTACAAACAAGCTTTAAACGATTATTATAATGGATATACAAATTGGATCATAAATCCAAACGTCGTGAAAGTGAAAAAAAATCTTAGAGATTTCTTATGAAGACTTCTTGACAATTTTAAACAAAAGTGATACGGTAAAATAAATCACAGTCCTGGATTAGGTATGTCTAAAATTGGTAAAATCTCTTAGGAATTTGTAGATTAAATACTTTATCTCTGGTCGTCTGCGTTTATTTTTTTTAGAATTAAGTCTCTACGTTGTGAACCCAAACTGGCAGGCATGCTCATAATATCATTCCATGAAATGAACCGTATTGTTTATGTTGTTATTATGTTGAATTAGTAGACGAATATGTAGGCCTTAATGCCTTTGTTACTCTGATTTAAGAAAAAAAATAGCCGTATATTTATTTATTTTATTTATAAACGGAGTTTTAGTAATTAGAAATACAATCCTCGATACTACTGTGACTTTATCATCCCCGATATGCATTGTTCTTGTCATAGATTGTGTTTATTTGTAATGATATTTGTCGTTTACTTCTTATGTTTTATAATGTTATTTTATTATTTGTATTCACGTGACGGAAAATATTGTGTATACTTTATTATTTAGACGATGCAGTGTTGTATAACTTTGACTAAATTATATGTCTGTCCGTCCGTCCATCCGTTTATCCGTCGACCGGTCGGTCGAGTATTATTTGAACAACCTCGTCATTTAATGTCACCAACAAAATACCAAAACCACCTAAGCAAAAAGCGTAGGTGGAGATTTGTATCGGTCATTTGCTGTTTAGTTTAACTATTCGCGTGCTGCAGATACATTTAAACAAACATTACATACATCACTTACCAATAATGAAACCTCTGAAACTTGATGGTGTACTAGTATATTAACAACAGGGTCAGCAGACAAGATATAGTGGACTCATTTGATCAGTCTTTCAAATATTAAAGCTTTCAGCCTTTCGATAATGAATGTGTGAAAACTGAAACCTCGGTACTTGCACACATTATAATAAATACCGTTTACTGATACAATTGTAAAAGAAATCCATGTACATTTAAAGTTTATTTACTCGGAACTCATTTAGTACACTATTATATATTACATAAATGTCCATACTTTGACGTTTTTCCAATACAAGTCTTTATTTGCTAGGTTATTCATCAACGGTTATACTCTTCCTCTCTTGGAGGCGCAGGCTATGTTAGGAGCGTAATGCTCATTATAACCAACAGAGATAATAGTATATGGTAGGTGCTTCTCGATACATAGCACAACGTATACATTACAATAAAAGTAAAGTTTTCTTAAACAAATGCCAAAAATTTATATAAAACGGCCCACACGTAAGTAACGGGGATGCACTGGTATAATGGTCGCAACTGATATATTTAGTGGAGAATTAAGCCTCAATTTGTTTGCAGCTCTCGGAGACTAACACATTCTGATATTAATTAGATCTGACACCAACGTGCTCTGTTCACGCAGATTTGACATCTTCTCGCGCGCGAAACGCATTACGAAGACAGCTGTCGAACCTAATTTTAATTCTCAGAGAGTTAGTTACACAAGTTGCATAATCCTTTACCACTTAGATACGCATTTGAAGTCCCTCAGAAAGTTAAATTTAATTCAAGACTTTTCTTACTAAATTCAAGTTTTAAAAGCTTCATTTCCAACGTTTAGGTACTGATGAGCAGCAAACAGCATAAAACCTGAACAGACTGCGAGTTACTCGCAGGCTGTTCTGGTTTTATGCTGTTTGCACATAGCAATTTTCACTTTGCTTCTGAGTGGGAAAGGGTAACTGTAATATAGTTATAAATATAGCTTTAACTTCAAATGTCCAAATGATAATACATGAAAAGTGGTTTCTGAGGCTAGACTTGTTTCAGTCTCTAGTATATTCCAGTATATTGGTCATACTTTAGCTTTAGCATATAGCTTTAGTGTTAGTTTTAAGAAAAACAGTTGTCTGAAAACATTACTAAAGTAAGAAGACATTGCAAAAGAAACGCGTAAAAGGGAATCATACTATAAATGTTATAAGATTAATTAAATTAAAAATGTCAACTTTGTATTTTTTTCGTTGGAGTGGAACATTCCAAATCGCATTGCATCGTCTATTGCACATGCAAATTAGTTGTTTTCTGATCGCATGGGCAGCGAAACAACTTCTCCGCAATATCTTGTCTTTTAGGCAAATACATCTACCATCTTAGACTGTGGTAGCGACCCTTCGTATGTGTTGCCTTGTTCTGTAAAATTAAGAATATTACAGCAATGACGAAATGGGCATCGTTCTAGAAAAACTGTTCTTAATACACGTGCGTAAAGTGCTGTCCGCACAGGCTAATCGGGGACAACCCTTGTGCTTGTATGGTCTTTTTAGTTTAAAGGCGGTCTCTTTTGAACGAAAAACTGTGCAAGGTGTCGTCCTTGATAAGCCTGTTGAAACTGCAAATGTAAATCTAGGATGACACTTTACACACATGTATTAAGCCCTACAAATGTTAATCTAGGGTGACACTTTACACACATGCATTAAGTCCTGCACATGTTAATCTAGGATGACACTTTACACACATGTATTAAGCCCTGCACATGTTAATCTAGGGTAACACTTTACACACATGTATTAAGTCCTGCACATGTTAATCTAGGATGACACTTTACACACATGTATTAAGTCCTGCACATGTTAATCTAGGGTGACACTTTACACACATGTATTAAGTCCTGCAAATGTTAATCTAGGGTGACACTTTACACACATGTATTAAGTCCTGCACATGTTAATCTAGGGTGACATTTTACACACATGCATTAAGCCCTGCAAATGTTAATCTAGGGTGACACTTTACACACATGTATTAATCCCTGCAAATGTTAATCTAGGGTGACACTTTACACACATGTATTAAGTCCTGCAAATGTTAATCTAGGGTGGCACTTTACACACATGCATTAAGTCCTGCAAATGTTAATCTAGGGTGACACTTTACACACATGCATTAAGTCCTGCAAATGTTAATCTAGGTTGACAGTTTACACACATGTATTAAGCCCTGCAAATGTTAATCTAGGGTGTCACTTTACACATATGCATTAAGTCCTGCAAATGTTAATCTAGGGTGACACTTTACACACATGCATTAAGTCCTGCAAATGTTAATCTAGGTTGACACTTTACACACATGTATTAAGCCCTGCAAATGTTAATCTAGGGTGACACTTTACACATATTGCATTAAGTCCTGCACATGTTAATCTAGGGCGACACTTTACACACATGTATTAAGCCCTGCAAATGTTAATCTAGGGTGACACTTTACACACATGCATTAAGTCCTGCAAATGTTAATCTAGGGTGACACTTTGCACACATGCATTAAGCCCTGCACATGTTAATCTAGGGTGACACTTTACACACATGTATAAGCCCTGCAAATGTTAATCTAGGGTGACACTTAACTCACATGTATTAAGCCCTGCAAATGTTAATCTAGGTTGACACTTTACACACATGCATTAAGTCCTGCAAATGTTAATCTAGGGTGACACTTTACACACATGTATTAAGTAATGTAAATGTTAATCTAGGGTGACACTTTACACACATGCATTAAGTCATGCAAATGTTTATCTAGGGTGACACTTTACACACATGCATTAAGTCCTGCAAATGTTAATCTAGGGTGACACTTTACACACATGCATTAAGCCCTGCAAATGTTAATCTAGGGTGACACTTTACACACATGTATTAAGTCATGCAAATGTTAATCTAGGGTGACACTTTACACACATGCATTAAGTCATGCAAATGTTAATCTAGGGTGACACTTGACACACATGCATTAAGTCATGCAAATGTTAATCTAGGGTGACACTTTACACACATGCATTAAGTCATGCAAATGTTAATCTAGGGTGACACTTTACACACATGTATTAAGCCCTGCAAATGTTAATCTAGGGTGACACTTTACACACATGCATTAAGTCCTGCAAATGTTAATCTAGGGTGACACTTTACACACATGCATTAAGCCCTGCAAATGTTAATCTAGGGTGACACTTTACACACATGTATTAAGTCATGCAAATGTTAATCTAGGGTGACACTTTACACACATGCATTAAGTCCTGCAAATGTTAATCTAGGGTGACACTTTACACACATGCATTAAGTCATGCAAATGTTAATCTAGGGTGACACTTTACACACATGCATTAAGTCATGCAAATGTTAATCTAGGGTGACACTTTACACACATGTATTAAGCCCTGCAAATGTTAATCTAGGGTGACACTTTACACACATGCATTAAGTCCTGCAAATGTTAATCTAGGGTGACACTTTACACACATGTATTAAGCCCTGCAAATGTTAATCTAGGGTGACACTTTACACACATGCATTAAGTCATGCAAATGTTAATCTAGGGTGACACTTTACACACATGCATTAAGTCATGCAAATGTTAATCTAGGGTGACACTTTACACACATGTATTAAGCCCTGCAAATGTTAATCTAGGGTGACACTTTACACACATGCATTAAGTCCTGCAAATGTTAATCTAGGGTGACACTTTACACACATGCATTAAGCCCTGCAAATGTTAATCTAGGGTGACACTTTACACACATGTATTAAGCCCTGCAAATGTTAATCTAGGGTGACACTTTACACACATGCATTAAGTCCTGCAAATGTTAATCTAGGATGACACTTAACACACATGTATTAAGCCCTGCACATGTTAATCTAGGGTGACACTTTACACACATGTATTAAGCCCTGCAAATGTTAATCTAGTGTGACATTTTAAACACATGCATTAAGTCCTGCAAATGTTAATCTAAGGTGACACTTTACACACATGTATTAAGTCATGCAAATGTTAATCAAGGGTTACACTTTACACACATGCATTAAGTCATGCAAATGTTAATCTAGGGTGACACTTTACACACATGCATTAAGTCCTGCAAATGTTAATTTAGGGTGACACTTTACACACATGCATTAAGCCCTGCAAATGTTAATCTAGGGTGACACTTTACACACATGCATTAAGTCCTGCAAATGTTAATCTAGGGTGACACTTTACACACATGCATTAAGTCCTGCAAATGTTAATCTAGGGTGACACTTTACACACATGTATTTATTCCTGCAAATGTTAATCTAGAGTGACACTTTACACACATGTATTAAGCCCAGTTGTCCCAGAAAGAGACTTAACCGTGATCAATACTAGGCGTGGGCGCCTTAATCATTTTTAATGCTGTGAAAATCGTCTTCTTTAATGTACCGAATCTTAGTCGAAATTCGCATTTGGAAGGACTGAGTTCCTCGCCGCACAGATAGAAAAACACATACTTTTTATCGAGTAATACGTTCTGACATCAAAGTGTTTCGTTCACGCTAACATGACGACCCGAGAGCGAAAGGCAATAAAGCACATTCATATGACGGATAGAGAAATGCGCACATCAATTCTTATTCTCATCGCAGCGCTTTGCAATCGTTAATGGTGATAAGTGAAGTCTGATTATTCTCATCGCAGCGCTTTGCAATCGTTAATGGTGATAAGTGAAGTCTGATTATTCTCAGCATTGTGTTTCAAGCGAATATAACAATACATATTTTCTCGGATACGAACACGGCGTTTTATTATTATATAAAAACTATGCCATTCATACATCTTCGTAAACTATTATACAAAATGTGTTTTTGTTAATTTTTACATCTTTCAATCGCTAGCGAATTCATTAATGAAAACATGTCGCAAAAACAAAATGCATATGGCAGAGATGCCAAAACTCAGTAAATGTCAATAACGTTAATACTTTTTTTTCACAACATGTACCAAACCTGCAGTTAGCTGTTTTATTTGACTTTGCGACGTGATGACGTACAAGACACGTGACGTTAATATTGCAGATGGTGTTGGATGTTATGACGACGACACCAGTAAAAGCAACTGTTGTCTACACAGGTGTGGGTGGCGTACACGGATAGACCTGATTGGTGTTAGAGCTAAACGGTGTTTTTGTGTTCTCGCTTAAAAGCTTTCTTCCGCTTATTTTTATGTCATCGTTACAGCAGTGTAACTCTTCATTATATGGCATGCTCTATCTCTGCTTTTAAAGGGCAATATAAAGCACATTTATTTTCGAATCAATAATATGTCATGTATTGTTGTTGTTATTTTCCAATCAATTATATTTCATGTATGTCTGTCTAAAAGGCAAAATGTGTGTTATGTTTTGGTGTAAGAAAATATTGTTTGAATGTTTTACTTATTATATACCTGCATATTTGTGTATGTTATTTTTAGAAGGCCACATATTTATGCTGTGAATCTAACGGGACGAAAATTAATTGAGCAGTAGTGTAAATTATATAAACCCACACGTACTTGAAGTTATATTGTTATTATTAAGGGTCATAGCAATTGTGTATGTATGCGGGTAGCATTGGTGTGAGCTTTAATGTGTATGGTTTAAAAAGCCATTTAGACTTTCATGTGTTCACCGTTGTGCGTTTTGTATTTAAGTACATGTTTGAAATGTATGCATCATAACATTTTCGCTTTTGCTTACACTTTCGTATTTTCGTTTACAAATTAACATTTGTGCAGTAAATTGAAATGTATGTATTCTTTTCCCATTGAATGTGCTTTTCTTCATTTACTCACTTTTGTCTAGCGGAAGGACGACGTCATTGATCCCGTACACGGTATATGATTTCCTACGAACTTGGGTTCAACTACAAAAATACAAGATAATAACAGACGTGTTGTATACTAACATTCCTTCACAAATACTAAGAAAGTCACGTGAGTATAGTGACCTTAATACATTACTTGATAATATTGCTATGTCCTCGATAGCATTGCTCACATATACATAACGCGTTTTCAAACATAATAACATGATTGTTATGTAAGCGCCGTAATATATTATCAAACATGCACAAATACAATTATGAATCTCAGTAATTAATATATGCACTAATTATCAGTCAACTGAAAAATGGATGCCATTGGATGACAGGATGACTATACTATATTGTACATTAGGCTTTTGTTTATGTTTAAAGTACAAAGGTCCATATCGTTATAAAACTGAAATCGGTATTAGGCTAGGCAAAATAAAAAATACTTAAAAATTAATTTCACTTCACAATTATTGACATTAAGTTATATCGTACTGTATGAAAAACGTTTCACTTACTTCGTTTGAAACATTCCACATGTGTATATGTTGAACTTTTGACCGCTGTAAGTGTCCAAATAACGACACTCTGAACTTCAAATAAAGCATCACTTTAAAGTAAAGATAGGCAAGCGCAACGACAATATAAGCCGTAATCGTAAGTGAGTTTGTTTTTTGCTACAAAGTACGCGCTAAGAATGATACATTAATATACAGCTCAGGGTCCTTATCTTTAAAAAGTATATAAAAAGTATATATTGATGTCATTTCTTGGATGAAGGTTATATTTCATGTTCTTAGCACTCTGTCCTTATTATGTTAGTAAGTGGTAGCATGAGTACATGTATAACAAGCATACCTCTTATATTTAATTGTGGTGTATATTTTGTGCTGTTCCAACATGTTTTGTTTGAGACGGAGACATGTTACATACTTTCGAATTTATGTAAGCGATACAGCAGTTGATGATTGGTTGTGGTGTTTTAAGGCTGGTACGAAGACGATTGCGCTTAATGCAAGACAACACGAGACACTAGACACCTGGTAACGACAAAATGTGCACTTTGAAGTATTTGACGCTCATCGACCTCACAATACAACGCACTTATTGCCACTTTCGTTCATTGTAAGGATTAAGAGACTTCAGTCTTTGAGCGTTGAGAACTGCTGTACTTGCGTTTTTTAACTCTTGTACTTGTGTTTGCATATCACATCAAACCCGACAAAATTGAGATTCCCATATTGCTCACTTGTGAAGTTGCCTCTAGGCAGCTAAAACACAAACAAGCAGAAACAGTATAAGCATATAGTTTTAGAACTTGACGGCTTGTTGAACAATATAAAAATACACCCATAACAACAGCAAGCTTAGATCATAGTGTTTAAAATGTAAACACATGAAATAATCATAACAAAGAATATATATCTGCTTATATTTTGTCTTAAATACGTATATATTGAGATCCACGTCAAGTCCCATTTACAGTAATTATTTAATATTTTCCTTACTCGTTTTCAAATGGTGTGCATTTAACCCAGTCACATAATTAATTGTCGAGAAATAATGACACTACTAATACATGACAATCACATAAATAGCTTTTACAATAATAGCTTACAGAGTAACAATTAATGGCTTACAAATAAATAAATACTGTATAATGTGTAATAAACTTGTTTTATGTAGTATATTATTTATATTTCATAATCCAAAGGGGTTAACTATGATGGAACATGTTAAAAAGTACAAAAACAAACGATCTTGATTTCATTAATATAGAAACAATGATTTTAACATAAACAATATAAAAAGCCAGTACAAAAAAATCAAGAAGGCTGACTTGTCTCTAAAAATGGAATGTTATAGCAATACGAGCACATGAGTAATATTTGGATATGATTGATAAGGACGTGTCTCACATTTAATGGCATAGTAAGTTTTGTGGAGATCGGAAGTTCTGCAAGACAATTATTGGGGACTAAGAAAGTGAAGGAAATTGAACTCGCGGTCATCTGAAAAGGCGTACATATTGTTTCAAAAATCAACACAAACATTTCACGTAATGCTCTGGGCTTGCTCCATAACAAAAGATAATAATCAGTAAAAGAAACAAAGTTGACAGTGATAATGTGAATTTCTTGTGTAGGTATGAATTGTATGTATTTACTTTATATAATAAATATATCCACTCAATATTTGTTGACTTAGACGTGTAAACATGTTTACATGCAAGTAGCATCAATGAGCATTTGTGTTGGAACATTTACCGGTTGAATGTTTTGCCTTTTATTGACATGTTTTCAATGATTTGTATTAACGACAAATTAACGTCAAAATGGAACCGACGGGTTTATAATACAATAAAGATTGTTGATTTTTTTACATAAAGCATGTTTGTGATTTGAAAAATGTTGAACACTTAACTTGATAAATGTATTTTTATTGTTATTTACGTTTATGTCAAAATATTTGTAATAACTGTTATTGTTGAAATTAACTTTTTCATATATAGTTAAGTTCAGTCAAACTGTATGCATTGTAATTCTTGGTAAAAAATGCACCTAATAAAAAATATATATGAATATGAAATATAAAAGAAAAAGTTACGTAAGGGCTAAAACTAAACACAATAAGAGTTCTTCAACTTTATCTAAATTCAGATCATTGGTTTTTGTTAAAAAGTATTAGGAAACACGTATATTCGGTTCGTGTGTATGCCATTTTATGAATTAAAATTCTCATTGCGTATCAGACAAACATTTTCTTAAAAAACATCAGTAATTGTTATGGGTGTATCTGTCGACAACAAACCTATGCACAGTGCAATGTATAAAATGCATACAATGAGCTTCCCGGTGTTTGCGGGGTAGAAAGGAAACGACCTTCTTTTAATATATAATTGAATAATGCAATCTAGTTTTAAGCTGAATACGTACAACTTCCTTCACGAATGGCCATCAAATCGGTTTTACTTTAGTTTCCAAAATCCATGGATTAAAAATAGTAAGTATCTTAAGGAGACTGAACACATTCCTGTAAATAATAACGCGCAATGTATGAGTTCAGTTAAGAGTGGATGGTTTACAGTATACACGTATTTAAATGTTATCAACCATACCTAAAACTTGTATGTTTGCGTAGTTGATGTCTTATTTGTCACTTTATTTGTGTGCAAGCAAAATATGAAGTATATGAATCAATTAGGCCGCATGTATTACAGATAACGAGAGGGGAAAGAAACACTGCTTTACATGTGACATGCAGTTTTTTCCAGTTCACTCCCTTTAAGCTTATATAATTGAAATTAAAGTTTTGTTTTTGGAAATAAGATATTGATATAGCATTTAAGCAAGTCACAAATGACCTTAATAAGTTTACGTACTTTTTAGTTGTTTCCATACCCCATTTCAACACAATTTCCAGCGGACCTCAGCAAGCTGTCGTACACGCAAATCGAATACAGTGTTTGATATAAATTGTAAGGTGTGAAACGATGCACCGTGTCAGTTCATTTCTCGGAACTATTGGGCTATATACTCATCGTATTTACAGTACCGTATAATCATTATAATCCACCCCTAAAGTTGCTGTGTTTTAATTTCACCTTTTTAATCTGCAAGAGACCATTTACTATGTTATGTGATTAATGTCCACGGTAAAAACAATTGAAAGAAGTTTAATAGTTAACTAAGAAATTAAATTTTATCCTTTCAGTAGTGGCATGCCAGCAGGTATAGTACTGTCTGGATATGCTAGGGACATTTAGGCAGTTGAACATTTCTACAATTTGTAATGTGGACAGCTATGTTCAATGTTTTCGCCGCGAAATTTGTATTTTATTATCATAACTGAATCTGCTTTATTATACTGTTTTCTGCTAAATGGTAATGTGGAAACATTGCGGATTTGTTTATTTTCTCTTACCAAATAATTAAATCTTCATGTCTGTTAGTAATCAAAGTGTTATGTTTTATTAATCTGAACAATGTATTGTGTAAATGTGAATCAGATTTTTAGAGACGTGTAAAGCAACAACAAAACCCAGAACTGAATTCACCAACCCATTCTTAGACTTAAGAATAAAGAATAGACTTGGAACCTAGAAAAATGCATTTAGTGTTTGAATATATACAGGCTACCCCTGGTGATTATGTCATTAAGAAAATGTTCTATAAGAATAATGCTAAAGATAAAGGTGTTATATAACAAGTTTTACTAAAAATTCAAGCAATTATTTAATATAGCAATTTAAAGAATATTCTTTATTCTTAGACTTAAGTCTCAGCATTGTTTGGTGAATACGGGCCCCGGATTGTAGGATATTGCATTGATGTAAGAACATGCGTCAGTAGCTTACTAGTTTGTTATTTTTTTAAATTAATTTTGTGCTTGCCATCATTAATTGGCATTAGTAAAAAAGTATGTTGTATTGTTGTTGTTTTTAACTTCAAAACCAATTTTATATGAACACTTGCTATGTCTGCAAACGGTTTTTCCAAAACAAAACGAACTATGGTTGACCGATATTTGTGTTTCCGACAGGTATGCGCGTGTATCGTTCTCGGATGACATGCACGGAGTCCTCGGACCACCACCCTCCCTGTTGACCCCTTGCACACTGCACCTTAAGTGATCTTCAACCAAAGTGGTCTCGTACTGCTGATTTGGCATCCGGATGAGTACGAGGCATGAAAACACATTCGCGTTACGAAGAGAGCCATGTAAACAACAAATCTTATTTTGTCTCTGGAGAGTTAAACCATTCACACGCTTGACGTTGCAACGTGATTATACTATCTATTTTACGAGTAAAATATAAATAGCTAATGTTCCAATTAAAATGGATAATTATTATTAAGAGGTTGGTTAGTGAGACACTTAGACAGCATTGTGATCATAATGAATGCCCCAAACGGTCAGCTTTCATAAAAGATTTCTTAAATAATTATGTATTAATGGAAACCACATATTAAAATGACATTGTTTCTTGTATACCATGTGATTCAAAGTTGTTGATAAACATGCGCAATTGCATTACTATATTATTATATGATACCGTGTACATCCATATGGGTTACTGACCGAATCAGGTGTTAGGGCAATTCCTTCACAAGATCATATCTTTAATGCAATGCATCGGCAATTTACGTCAAATGTCTGAAAGCCTTTATTTAAATTATGTAGGAACAAGGATGGCTACAAAACAACACTTGAGTATTTATATGCGGCACACTTGTGGTTCCTCTGACTGTTTTATTGGTTGACGTGGTAGACACGTGACGTTTATTTACGACATATGCCGCTCACGCTAGTTGGACATAGTCACGTGTGCATACATATATTTTACAGCCGTGGTCCGCATTGGCCTACATCTTTTGTAGGATATAGGCAGTGCTGAGAATTATTACTAAATTAGCAGCCGACTCGTTGTATCTTTTAAACAACGGCTTTTTCTCTTGAAGTGCATAATTGTAAACAAGTTCACTTTAAATATTTCTTACTTAAATATGGCTAATCTTTGAAGGACCATACTTCTCAACTTTGTATATTTAGGTACTTACACATAAATTATACATAATGGTAAACATATTAATTTAAAATGTTGTTGTCCATAAAACGCATTTGCATTGTGTTGATTATTAAATAAAACATAAAAACGAAATCAAAGTGGACATTTCCATCATTTATCAAAGAAAGGAATTTGTGTTAAGGTTAAAAGCTAAGGAATGATAAGCAACAAAATGTTGCTTTTAGAATGTTTGTGGCTTTCGACAAGTGAATTAGAACAACTCCGTTATCTACGACTTTGCTACATACTCTTCTTAAAATAGCCTGCACATTTCCATTTAACTTGAAATTGGAATCACACCAATAAAATTTTGAATTTAATAAACAGAACAAAAACTGTAATCAAACAAATACAACGCATAAAATGCTTGTTTGCAAATATGCTATAATATTCTGACGGCTGCAAATCTGCAAAAGATTTTATCTAGATGCTTTGGTAATTATTGCTTTGGCAATACATTTTAATTGTCGCAATATTATTTTGCTGAATTACGTAATTGTAGTTTTGTGTCTTTATATACATGTGTGTTTTTATGTAAATCTTCTCGCAGGATCAAGATCGCAGATGCAAAACAAAAGGCGTCTTCAAAATAGACATTCCGTTTGAATATCATTTATTTCTTTTATTATGTTGCATTCGTCAGACTGTCCGTTAATAAAACTTGTGTACTATCCATTCATGACAATACGTTTTAACATATCAAACGAGCTGATGAAAAGAATGTTTATGTTATTTAATATTCATACAATGAATGCTATAAATTTCAGTTGGTACTTCCATAATGTAAATCTTGATTAAATGGGCGTCCACGGACCGTGGGGTTTGACCGAACTAATGATGTTATTACTTTTACGGCTTTTCTCGGATGTTTTGCATTATTTGCGAGCAGTTTTGTAGTTTTATGGTAATTGGTTCGGACGGCAGCGAATCAGTGAAGGCTTTTTGCTGAAAAAGTGAGGAAAAGGATGCGTTATGATACTATGTTCTATCACGACATACTGCATCTAGTAGTTGTTACTTAATATTGTTATGTACGGATGGTATTTTTACTGATTACATTTGAAATTAACCCATGTATAAAATGCGAGTATTAAGAGCCACGACGATTCAATCGATGAATCAATTACTGAATTTTAAGTGTTAACCCTTTACCCCTTAGATACATATTTTGTCGCATTTGTGGTCACTTAGAGAGTTGAATTTAATGACAGACCTTTCTTACTTAATTCAAGTTTTAAAGGCTTCCTTTCCAACCCTTAGTTACTGGTCAGCAGCAAGTAGCAGGCTGTTCTGGTTTTATGCTGTTTTCACATACCAGTTTACACTTTGCTTCTGAGCGGAAAAGGGTTAACTGAGTCAGTACCCAAACCGATCTTTGATTCATAACAGACACATGAATAGTTTGACTCTCTTAAATATACCTCATTACTTTGTTTTCATAAAACTGTTATATAAACATATATTGTATGTGAATGTGCCGAATAATCATGTTTTAAAGTCTACTGAACTTGATTCAAGACGTGTTACCCCTTAAATAAATTGTGGCATAACCTGCAAATACATCCATTGCTTACATAAGTACATAAATGCAATGGTGCAACATACATACATCTTACATGCGCATACTCCTATCTAGATCAGTATATTGTAAGTTTCTTACATGGCCTATGTTTCTGAATGCAACTCTCGTAAATATCGTGAACCTGTATAATTAGACGTATTATTGTGTAACCTTCGGGCACTGTAACTAAGCTATGCAACTAGATTTCATCAATGTTGAGTCCATACTCTATCAACATAATTTCCACGCACGGCTTGTTCCCCATTCTCATTCTCGTGTTTGCTTTCGAGGGCGCCGCGCATGTGGTTGTTCATAAGTTACACAATTCTATTACAAAAGCTAAGTTTTGATCGAGACGATACATTAGCTCACATTGATAAAAGACAGTTGAAAGTGAATCTAAGAGAGCTAATTAAATATTTTCATTATGGTATAATTGTGTTACACTACACATTGGAATTTCGATGTATTATCTGGAAAGTTCTTATGTATGGGAAAATTAAAATACAATTAACACATAAGGGAATGGAGTCTAAACATTGACAAAAAAACTTTCCAGCAATTCTTGAGGGGTTTTCGTTTTCGTTAAAATTCACGATACTAGGAGGAGGGCCGATACTATGAGAATAAAGGACAATTATTACTTTGTCTCTTTTAATGACACTTCAAAAATAAGATTGTCAGGAAATAATCGGCCTACATTTATTTCATAGAATGTATTTTCCAGGACTAAGCCAACATATAGAATATTTATTTAATTAATTTAAATAATATTTAAATATTTATGTTCGCTGTGAACAATGTTTTGGCTACTTAGGCACTATGTTAATTGTTTCTTCATAATAAAACAGCTACCCAGCCAGACCAAACATAACACCTGCGAATACGACCAGTGAATTACCTTTGATGTTTCGTAACTTGGCAACCAAGGCACATAGTATTTGGATGCATTTATTTTATTGGCATTGAAAATAAACGGATAATACTATGACGAGGATAATTCTGTTTATCAGTAGGTGTTTTCAATAGAAATGATATTTATATTACAATTCGGGTAACATAAGCATTTATTTCTTAGAAAACCTACGAAACAATGTTACCTTCGTGATAACTTTGTTTGAAAGGATTTATTTAAGTTTCGTCTTTACGAACAATGAAGACAATCAGGTATAGTGGTAGAGAGACACCTTGACCTGATCATCAATGTTATGCCAAAAATTATAAGCTATAAACGATTTCAGAATATTTACGGTTTTATTTAATGTTTAGTCGTCCATATTCGAAGATGTAGAGGTTATGTAGATTAAATTTACAAAGGAATACATGTAAAATATAATACAAATCGTCGCTACTGCTAGCCTTTAGGCAATTACCGATGGTGCTATGCTCTATATATCTAATAATTAACTTAAACAGTTCGAACTGAAATGAAAGGTCGAAAATCTCGTGTTTGCCATATCAAGTTCTGTTTTAAAATAGTTTTTCATAAAAGATTCATGGACGTGATGTTTGTGTCTCAAAATTGTCGAAATCCAGCCACGTAAATGTTTCTGAAGCGATAGTTTACAAACGTTCGAGAACGGATCTTGGATAAGATGTATGTGTAAATAAATGAATATAACATAAATGAACACACCCTGTAATGTGTACCATATGTGCGTGGTTATACTAATTGTCATTAATAATGTACAGTGCCCCAGATCATTATTTGGGAAATAGGGTTTTCACCCATTGATTTTAAAAAATAGGGTGATTTCGGTCATGAAATAAGCTGAAATGAGTTATAAAAATTCAGACTTTAAAATCTTTGCTGCTTTTCCCGTTGAATAAAAGCCAACCTTGGTCACTTCAACGCATCCATTCAGATTCAGATTAGTTCTGTTGAAGCTGCACACTTGTATTGATTCAAAAAACTTTAAACTGTTATAATTAACTGCCATAAACTGATGTTTCATAACATCTTTAATTCTTGAAACTGTGCATAATATAAACTTAAAACTTAAAAAATCGATAACATGAATGATTTTTCACTTAATGGCTCTTGCTTTCATGGTTTAAAAAGTTTGCGATCGATTGATATTTTTCCGCAACAATCGCGGACGTCTTTCGATCTCTCTTAGACATTTTTATTTCGCATCTTTGTAGAAACTGAAAGTACAGACGCTTTACAAATACATGCACAAAGAGTGACGGATTAAATCAGATTGAAAACGCATGTTTGTCATAAATATTTTGGTCAGATGCTGTAATTAACTATGAAATCTAGTCCGCAGAGCGTTTGAATAACTTTGACTGTTTTCCTGCTCCTTCATCCAGACGCTTGCTGAATAAAAGCGACGTGCCATTCATTGTGTACACACCGGTCTTACTGACCTGTGTACCGACGCGAAAGGAATTGTGGGTAGCGCTTCTTTTACGATTAAAAAGTGAAAGCGAAAGCATGTCAGGTAATCGTGCTTCTGATAATCGCTACCAGTCTTAATAGAGAATCAAAATCACATTTAAACTTAATTAAATAACATTTCTTTAAACAACATTCTGTTGAAAACACACAATAAATAACGATTTTTCTTTCATTATTAACATTTTCATTCGTACGCAGAACTACTTTGGCGGAAGCATAATTCCCCAAACCAGGCGAATGTGATGCGTCTAACAGAGGTGACAATAACGTAGTGACGTCACCATCAATGTATAGAATGACGTGCCATTACGATAATAATTGCAAAGAGGATATACCAAAATGAGCAAAGAATTGTATCGTACGCATCGAATTTAAGGAATGCTCGTATACGTTAAATTGGTTGCGTTTTCAATACGCATGATATTGTATTTCTTTGCGTTTTTATACATTTTAATAGGGTGAAAGACGCATATACGCAGCTTATCTGGGGCACTGAATGTATGTACCTTAGGTTTGGATTTAGGTTACATTCCATTTAATCACTGTGCATCACTTTGCGGTCTAAAAGTAGGCCACATTCTAAAGACTTCATTTCTAAATCCATTTAGCAATCGCAACCAAAATATTCGTAAATATTCATTGTATCGTTTGTGAAATTTTAAGGTAACTGTGTATTTATTCTATCCATGTGACATTATCGCGAACACATGATTTTTTCATGTTTATGCAAATGGATGATTCTTCAAAATCATGTTGTTTTTTTACTTCAAACGCATGATGTAATTGCATTAGTGTGCTTTACAATCTTTTTATGTTTAAGTAAAAAAAAACTATTCGTTTCTGTTCTGGTTTGTGTTTGTGCAATATTTTGTTGCTTTTATTGAGGTCGAAATGTCGGCTTATGTCGAAATTTCACTGCCAAAATTCTGCTTTATAATAGATCCTGCATTTATGCGCATGCGATTATATTCGAAGTGACATAACGCACTCTTTTAAATCCAATTTTTAAAGACGATATGTTGATTGTTTTAAAATTAATAATATGAAATAAAGAAAGGAAAGAAAATATTCTTAAAAATTGACCGTTTTATAATATAGCCTATGAAATTTGAATGTATTGTAAATTCACTTTTTAACTGTTTCGTAAATGTAGGATTACATACAGAAGACATTCTCCCGTTGAACATAGTTTTTTATGCTGGTGAAATCGTTCTCCCGTTGAACATAGTTTTTTATGCTGGTGAAATCGTTTGTTCACCAATTTTGTTTGAAAATCCTCTCATAAATACCTCGCTGTAAATGTGTTGCAACGTTTTGCTCTATCTGATAACTGAAGTCAATGAATCTCGTTTTTTGCATTATCTAATGTGAATTGAAAACGCCAAGACAAGTGGCTTATAAAAGCTATCTAAATGTTTGATATGCATTTTATTATCGTGCAATGTCATTCACCTAAACATCGAATGTACCATGAGTATGTTGTCTTTTGACTATAATATTGATGTACCATGAGTATGTTGTCTTTTGACTATAATATTGATATACCATGAGTATGTTGTCTTTTGACTATAATATTGATGCACCATGA
Source organism: Dreissena polymorpha (assembly GCF_020536995.1). Classification (NCBI taxonomy): domain Eukaryota; kingdom Metazoa; phylum Mollusca; class Bivalvia; order Myida; family Dreissenidae; genus Dreissena; species Dreissena polymorpha. The sequence goes on from NC_068365.1 coordinate 80,848,169, forward strand.
GTATGTTGTCTTTTGACTATAATATTGTTGCACCATGAGTATGTTGTCTTTTGACTATAATATTGATGTACCATGAGTATGTTGTCTTTTGACTATAATATTGATGTACCATGAGTATGTTGTCTTTTGACTATAATATTGATGTACCATGAGTATGTTGTCTTTTGACTATAATATTGATGTACCATGAGTATGTTGTCTTTTGACTATAATATTGATGTACCATGAGTATGTTGTCTTTTGACTATAATATTGATGTACCATGAGTATGTTGTCTTTTGACTATAATATTGATGTACCATGAGTATGTTGTCTTTTGACTATAATATTGATGTACCATGAGTATGTTGTCTTTTGACTATACTATTGATGTACCATGAGTATGTTGTCTTTTGACTATAATATTGATGTACCATGAGTATGTTGTTTTTTGACTATAATATTGATGTACGGAATCAAAACAGTTCCAAGTGAGTGTACACCTACAACACATATAAGAAGGGATATGCGTTACATGGATACATCCCTATTGGGTTCATAAAATATTAAATGAGTATAAACTTCGTTAAAGGATATGTATCTCGCATATTTACAACGCCATTATCATTACAAACGGACATGCAAATAAATGTATAGCCATGTTTGTTTGAGGCAGCTTGAACAATGAAAGAACTTGTTTGGTGCATCTCTGAGGTCACTGCATTTACTATACCATAACTCTATCTTTCAAGCTTTGATACAAACGATTCAAACTTATAAAAAAACATATAATTATCTAACTTATAGAAATAAATTAAGACATCTTTAAAAATTAAACAATTACATTGACATTGATATCGGTATTTTTTTGTGACTTCACATGTACAATAATAGTGTGTTAATTATAAAAAAAGCGTTTTAAACAATAGTTAAGCGTATAAACGTTTTTACTCCTGTCACAAACCGTGTATTTTATTCACCCATGCTCTAATAAATTCAATTTTTGAAGCACTGAAGTTAAAAGAGCGTATTCTTATAGGTTAAACCACGAGTTTCTAACCTAAAGCCGCTTGCATTTATGCGTACTGCCCCCTTACTATTCAAATGATTTCTTATGATTGAAGCTGAAAACTATATTCAAAACGCTGAAAACATGCGTATTATGTCCATCTGATTTTAAACTCAGGAAGCGCAGTGTCGACTTTATGAAACTGCAATTACATCACACCTTACAGCATTCAGTTGACTTGTTTATAAACTGGATTGCAAGTGTATTTATTGTTTTTCTGTGTTTTTAGATGCCTTAAACGAGTAAGATTTGTTATATACGGATAATATGTCTCGAATGTCACTGGTTATAATACTCCTATAGTTTTTTTTCTAATTTACTCGGACACTGCAGCTTTCTGTGAAGCAATGTGAGAAAAAAAAATCCAAAATTGAATTACTATAAATGTTTGGCTATACTCGTTATAGAATTGCTATCTATTTTATGCTTTCCTGTGATTTATAGAGAAATATGAGTAAAATAAAACTGGTATTTCATTGTTTTAAACAGTGAAAAATAACAGTGAAAAATACCGATATTTTTCACTGTTTTACTGTGAAATGACGTCATTTTTTCGACGAAATGACGTCATAAATACTGCGAAATAATCCAGTTAAACTCTTTTACAATGTAAATTAACGGTGAAAAAAAAGCATAAAATAAAAAGAAAATTTGTTGGATTCGATGGAATATCGATTTTGATTCACTCGTGATCATAAAAAATACATTTTTTCATTCGTGGCTGCGCCACTCGTGAAAATATTATTTTATATGATCCTCTTGAAATAAAATCGATATTCCATCGAATCCAACAAAAAGCCTCTATATATTGAGAAAAAAATTAACATGAAGGCACGGAAGCGTATTTTTTATGCAAACTTTGTATCTTTGATCAAAGAAATATATACTAGAATAGTCCCTTTATCGCTATGAAGTTGAAAGTAAAAAGCACGTGATAATTAAGAAAGCATTGTGTAATATATAATATATTCTTAACATCAATATCAGTCGCAACGCTATAATGTAAGGAACTATTTGGTAAGTGGATGTGTGTAGATTTTAATGAAGCATCATTGTATTATCCAGCACGGATGAATACCATGCTAACCTAATGAACATTGCAACGTCCAATTATCAACCATATCAACCATAAACATGCACTTTATAAATAAAAAGTTACTGTCATTTGTTTCTTGCAGTCCTGCGAACCAATTTGTTTGTATTTTTTTTAAAGACGTGGTCACATTTTTGTTTGCATTCGTTTTGCAAATTTTCTTTTCAAAGCATTGACTTTTCCATAACACCTCCACAATAAGAATTATTTAACAAAAAATTAAAAGAACAAGTTAAATAAAAATGTTTGCCTTATTATTGATTTGGCGTTTGTGTATACAAACATATCGATTAATTTCTTTTCGGAATGAATTCCAACATGCTCAACATAGTAATATCGGCGAACTGAAGTGATTAATTTTCAAAATCGCATCGTATTACAAAGTAAATAACGAAAATGTATGTATATCTTAATATATTGAAGCGGAAAAACCATGAACACACAATATCAACGTACTATATCATGCCATTGTAATAACTTAAGAAATACATTTGTATTCACAAAAAATTATATTTATAGTCTTCAAGTTAAACAAGACTAATGTTGACAGCGATTCAAAATATCATACAATCAAATAATGCTTTTCTCAGATGACGATGCACATGACCGAACAAAGCACAGATTAATGAGACAAACAAACCCCACCGTTATGTATCGTCAATATATAATAAATTTAATACCAATCTGCACAGGTTCAATTTATAAACAAATCGTTTAAAACGTTCGATATGTCGAAGATCACAATTAGTTCGAAAAATATATAATTTGCCTTAAGCATCAATACCTTTGATCGTTCACGAATTTTTCATAATTAAAGAAATTGTGCAAAACGTCAATATTATACGTTTGTAAGTTAATTTCAAATACACATGTGTAAGTGATTTCAAAAGTTCTTAACCTATTTTAAATATCCGAGATAATTTAATGTGCTAAACTACAAGGATATCGCACTATTAACATTAAGTAACACACGAACGAAATGTTATCAAAAATGGACCATATCGCACTATTAACATTAAGTAACACACGAACGAAATGTTATCAAAAATGGACCATGTCGCACTATTAACATTAAGTAACACACGAACGAAATGTTATCAAAAATGGACCATGTCGACACAAACCTATTAAGCTTATTTTGCAATTTAATTGTAAATCTTTGTGAACGAGTATTTGCGAATTGCGTGTTGACAACTTTTTTGCCATTCAAATGTCGTTTAAATTGTCATATTTTGTTTTAAAAAGGTTGTTGTTTTTTAACAACATTGGTTGTTAAATCACTTTAAATAAAAACGTTTAAACATTAAACAACATACATAATTTTATTTGATGCGATGCATGCATTTTTTGACATTGAGTATATACCCCGTTATTGGAAATTGTGTGCTGAACGTCTTTTGAGGATGTTTTGGAAATGTTTTTGATATAGACACATTGTAACTCTAGAAGCACTATCATGAAAGAAGTTTGTATTCCCTTCTGCTAGCATTTATTGAAGGAAAGTGACCAAATGACTTTAAATATAGACGTCAATACATAGTACATAACACTTAACAAATTATTAAATAAATCGATAAGAAGTTTCTTTCCGGTGAAGAAAAGCGAAAAACAACTTTTTGGAAAAGTTGTCATTTACAGTAAATAAATATCATATCTGTTTAATTAATAAATACACGGTCGCTAATTTTATTTATTTCCGCTACACATTAATAAATATCATATCTGTTTAATAAATACACGGTCGCTAATTTTAATTATTTCCGTTACACATCAACCTTTTATAAGTTAAAGGCATTACGCTTGAAAACAAGACCTGTGAATTACCTGGATAAGCTTTAGCAGCAACAGAAATATAGAAGTATTTTCTTTTGTGTATTTATTTGCCATTAAAAATAATCAAATTATACTCAGGCAGAATACCGATGCGGGGTGGATGTATTTTGATACCTAAATAGTTTTTATAGTTCATTCGGTTAACATAAAAAGGATAAAAACGGTTCAATCTATACTAAGAAACATTTTTCATTACGCTTTTAACATCTGTAAATACTTTTAGTTTTTGTAGTAAGTATTTTTAAAGTGTGAATTGACTTTAATTGCGATGATTTTGATGCGTTTTTGTAACACACATGTACATGTAAATATACCATCGGAACAAATAACATAGAACAGGTAATGTAGTATTTGTAATATAAACTGATTATTTGCACAGTGTTTCATCTGTTAAGTACTTATGTTGTGGGTTAAGACATAATGGCAGCGATGGATTGCAAAAATGTTATTCACAACAGTTAGTTCATACAAAAAAACTCAGATCGTTGGTTGAAGCTTGGAAAACCGAAGTTTGGTGGTTCTTATTTATTTTCCATGCCAATATCATTCTTTGAGATAAATGTACTACGCTGTATGTCTACACGGTGTAACAGTATATTTACGTTATTTTCTTGTGCTTTTATGTCATGGTATACTTTATTCAGTCTTTTAAGTATGTTGATGTTGTTTATATTATAGTTAAAGCCACACACCTTGCATCTGACTTTAAATGGACTAAATAATAATAAATACACATGAATGTAATTTGAAAGTATGAAAAATTGTCATTAAATCTATAGCGTAGTTAGCAAGTAATTTAATATTTTTCAAACAGTACCGCTTGAAAAACCGAAAGTAAGGTTTCTAGACGTATACGTCCATTCATTTCGACAAACGCAATTATTTTTAAGTTTCAAGCGCAAAAAAGGCGTATTTCTACCTTTTAACCACCAGATATATTCTAATTTGCATAGATAAAATTAAATCTATAGCCTAGTTAGCGAGTAATTTATTATTGTTCAAACGGTAGCGCTTTTAAAACCGTTAGTAGGATTTCTAGACGTATACGTCCATTTCGACAAACGCGATTATTTTGAAGTTTTAAAGCGCAAAAAAGGCGGATTTATACCTTGTAACCACCATATATATTCTAATTGGCATAGATAAAATATGTTTCTTATTTATATTTAAATTTACTATGCCAAATAAGGAGTGTAGCGTTTAGAATTCAAATGTGATTGGTTGAACACAAAGTACAGCTTTGATTATTTTCGAGTATTTGCCAGCCACTCACATTCACACAAGCGTTTTATTTTATTAAACATGCTTTTCTGTATTCAACACGATCTGAATAGGATTTTCCATATATTGCTTTGCCATTTTGATTCGAAGTTACCATTATATTAAGGCGTTCATATTTCAAAGAACATTTTTCTAATAAAAACAGTCAATAATTTGTAATGTTAACTTTAATTTGATGACAAAATTCTAAACATAAAAAAATCAACAAATAAACGCTTATTGTCAACATAATTCAATGCGATGTAGCAATAACAATTCAACTGAGACCATGGGGTATATTTTTAGAAATTTTTTATACTTAAAGTGTTTCCTGGATAGATGCTGGTATTCGCATTCTACTACCATTGTAGGGCCGCAGTTTGGAGGTAGCGAATATCAATAATTTATGTATAATTTCTGCGACAGCATCCAGATTACTCTTATTTGCTTTTTTTCCCCATATGATTCCAACTAGCTGACAAGACTTTGTCTCATAAGGGTGCTTTCACCAGACACCATCAAGGTCCCAGATACTAGCTTCCTCATCGTCGGAGACTTCAACAGTCAGTCCAAACGTTGCAGGGACATGACATTTAAACGTGCCAAATGAGTTGCCTATAGCATCCGGACCAAGGAGCTACCAAGAAAATGTCACAAAAAGATGCTCTCACTAGACACTACCCTGGTCCAAGATAGTGGCTTCCTTATCGACAGGAACTTTAACGGTCAGTCCCAATGTTGAAGGGAAACGAGATATAAACGTAGCAATACGTGAAATACAGATTACTCGATAACTACATACTACCCAACCACAAACATGGCCCTGCGTTTAGAGGATGTGCATAGAAATATCAAGTGCCAATCGACCAGATCTGATTATTCTCGGTAGCTGCACCGCCTTTCTCTCGTTTAACCCCGAGAAGGAAGTACAAGAAAACCAAATGGGATTCTCACACAAAACCACGTAACAGAAGGAAGAAACATAAACAACATAGTAACAATATAGTGCTAGAAAAACATCTTATAGGCAGCATCCAGATTCCACTTCTTTGCTTTTTATTCCCTATGATAAAATAACAAAACAAATCGGTTGCCTTAAGCATCCGTACCAACTTGCCGACAAGACTTTGTCACATAATGATGCTATCACAAGACACCATCAATGTCCCAGATACTAGCTTCCTCATCGTCGGTGACTTCAACGGTCACTCAAAACGTTGCAGAGACATAGCATTTAAACGTGCCAAATTAGTTGCCTTCATCATCCGGACCAAGGAGCTAACAAGAAAATGTCACAGAAAGATGCTTTCGCTAGACACTACCCTGGTCCCAGAGAGTGGCTTCCTTATCGACAGGAACTTTAACAGTCAGCCCCAACGTTGAAGGGATACGAGATATCAATGCTGCAAGACGATAAATACCTAAAAATCGATAACTACATACTTCCCAACCACAGACATGGTCCTGCGTATAGAGGATGTGCATAGAAATATCAAGTGCCAATCGAACATATCTGATTTGACACGGAATAAGCATCACCTTCGTCTCTTTTTTCTTGAAGTTGAAAATACGGGATTCTGACACAAAACCTTATCACAGAAGGAAGAAACATAAACAACATAGTAAAAATATAGTGCGAGCCACACACATTTTCAGGCAGCAAATACTGTAATAATACGATTAATATAAGCATTATATATATCAAGATAATGAATTTAAAATATATTGACGGACATGCACTTTAAATAGACCAAGCAACCAGCCCACACACCCAGGAAAAGACGAACCAACATGGTGAATACAGCATACAACCCTTAAACACTATGTTTTTACAAACATCTGACACTCTAAATAATTTTTATGATCCGGGCATTTTACGCTTGAAACCAAAATATTATTATCTTGAGCCACAACCATATAACTGTGAACGCCGAACTAATAACTTGTGTTTTAGCGTAAACAAGAGCCACAACCTTATAACTGTGAACGCCGAACTAATAACTTGTGTTTTAGGGTTAACAAGAGCCACAACCTTATAACTGTGAACGCCGAACTAATAACTTGTGTTTTAGGGTTAACAAGAGCCACAACCTTATAACTGTGAACGCCGAACTAATAACTTGTGTTTTAGGGTTAACAAGAGCCACAACCTTATAACTGTGAACGCCGAACTAATAACTTGTGTTTTAGGGTTAACAAGAGCCACAACCTTATAACTGTGAACGCCGAACTAATAACTTGTGTTTTAGGGTTAACAAGTTAATCCTAACGTCTTCAATTATTGAGTCCATTTAGACAAATATATTGCGCATCCTAGATTCATAAGAGTGCATGAGTTTCGCAACTTATAGAGGTTGAGCAATAACGACATGTAAATTATGAAGTGCTTAAAACTCAGGAGCGAAATGTGTTATTCAAGGAAAAATACCATCCACAAGAGAAAATGACAAATATTCAGGAAGAACTTAAGAGTTGTTTTTAAATTTTTATACAACTAATATATATTCATAATACAGTTTAGTAAATATGAAATAACAGAATAACACTAGCAATGTGGCATTTATCTTTCGATAACAATATGTGCAATAACATGGTAAACGTGTAATAATGATGAAAAGGCGTACGACTCTACTTCTTGGTCTGTTTTTATAGAAAAACGCATCAAACATTAATAAAGGCGTCAATTTAAAGTACATCGTGTTGATTATGATCAAAAATAATTTGAAAATTTAGACTCACGCAATTGTTTGAAAGTTTTCAGGTTGTCTTGTTGATTTTGAAATGGCATAGATATATAATTCATGTTTCTAAATACAAAATAAATATCAAGTAAAATCACAACATTGAGATAACAGTTTATTTCAGATTATATGTAGGCATTCTAGCAGCCTGAACAGAGTAATACGATGTAAAATTGTTAACACAGAAGGCGGACAAGTCTGTATTAATGAAATGTTATTATTACTGTATACTCAAACGCGTTCTTGGGAAACGGAGCGCACATAATAAGCAGACAGTAAACAAACACGATAATTCGTCCCATATGTGTGTAATTATAGCAATTGTCATTAATAAAACGCGCTCTGCCGACGTTGTTTTACCGTTAATTACACAAGCGTGTTTCTACGATAGGATCCCTGTGATGAAACTTGAATGTGATTATGTTTTTCTTTTGTATAATAGTTTTATAGTTAAAGGCGTAGTATTAGAAGTGGTAGTAGTTGTAGTAGTGAAAGATTGGTTTCCTACTGCCATGCAAAATAAAGATATTTTTTACATGATTGCACTTAACTAAAACATAGTAGTTGATTTTAGCCAATAACATTGAGCAATAAGGGAATTGTTTGTACAAACCAAAAATAAAGGTAGGAAATAAAACGCAAGTGGGTATAAAACATATGACTTTCGAAGTATGGCTATACAAAGAAATAACAGGACACATGGCATAACCTAACTAAGCTATAATTCATGTCTGTCCTAAGAATAATTAACATACTAACACTAATGATATAAATGCAAACATCTTAAAAAGGGTCAAGCAAATAAGCCCCTTTTTGTTTTAAATTCAGACATTTTTTAAACAAGTCGTAGTGTTTGGATCCTTTGTTAAACGGTTCATTTTTTTTATAGAAATAGACACAACTTTTACTTTGTGAATTACTTAGATGACCATTGCTGTTTTTGATTACAAAATACATTATCACTAATAATATTTATAAAAACGACTAATAAAGTTACTGGAACAACATTTAAAAATAGTATTTTATTACCTCATGCAAGTATACAAACAATTTTCAGTTATATACAAACTGGTGTGACGAGTGGTGTTTTCCTTTGACAAAATAAAACTTAATGACATTTTTATCCCACAGCTGTATGTTTGATAAAAGACAAATCAGGGTATATTTCATTTAATAGGGGAATTTCAATGAATATAATTTCAATTAAATGCACCAGGTGCTTCATTCCAAAAGTAATGTAAAAAGCTATGTAATATTTTACTTCTTCGTAACTGACTATATTTTAATGTAAGCATAATTATGACGATTGACTTCGCTATTATGGTTTTAACTGCCATTATCTTTAAGGAGATATACTTACAGATGTATTCATATTCGGATAAAGGAATATTAACATTTCATGATCATTTAGAAAATTTCTAAACATCAGAATCGTTAACTCGGTATTTGCCAATCGAAATAAATGTTTTAACCGATTATGATAAACGCATTTTTTTATTTAATAGATAATTGGTGATTATATGTCTCTTACACTCGTATAAGAAATGCGTGACGTGTATTCTTCAATAATGAATACATTCAACATGTTTGTATGTAGTCAGATGCATTTCTTATATACATGTACTTGATTGAATTAATATGTGATCTTGTAAAGTATGTTGTCTTGCACAACCAGCATAGCAGCTGCAAGGGACAATACTGCATTAACGTATTTGTGTGTTGGGTTTGATATCTAGTTTCAATAGTTTATACTGTAATTTGCCAGGTTAACCTACGAAATTTACATTAAAGAAAGAAACATTCAATAATTTAGACTTGGAATGCTGCTATGGACAGTTTAACTATCCATAATGTACAACTTCATTAAACCTTAGCCTCAACGAACAGAAGGGCTTGTCCGAACCAAGCCTTTTAAATTACTGTTATTGCATTCCATAGATTCTTTGGATTTTAAGTGTTCATGGTAATTGCTTCATATGGCTGAGCAATGAAGTTATCTAGTCTATGAGCTTAAATACATTAGTACGAAACTGGCTTATGGATTTTTATGTCTTTGATATCTGTGCAGATATTGGGAGCTTTTCTTACTACACGCTTTTATTTATTTTAATAAGTTGGGAGTATATGTTTATATAACATAATAATTATGGCATTTGTAATTCTTTTGACTTTGGATTAAATTATACCTCGGGTGTGGATATAACTGTTGAATCGACTGTTGGTCTTCAAGTGTGATCTTGAACGTTGGCATAGTGACATATTAGCGTGATGTTGGTAGTTTAACCGGGTAGAATTTCCAATACTTCTATCAAAGTAGCCAATTATTTACATTTGACAAATGTGACCAACTGTCATAGTTGACTGACTTTTTAAATCAGCTCAGTCAGGTGACCATTGTGGCCAATAAGAAGAGGTGATTGATTTTAAAATCTATTCAGCCAGATGATTTCCCCTCTCTTTTGTAAATAAGATTTTCATTTTGTTCTTGACAGTCAAAGTGTCAGCAGTCAGTTTTTGCTTGAGTTGTAGAGCTACATATCTACATTTGTAATACTTTTTGCCAGTTTTATACATCACGAGTCAGTGAGACAGTCTGATGTAAAAGCCCAAACCAAATGTAGGTTTTAGAAGTCTAGTTCCCACTCTACACTGACTTAGGAACTGTGCGTGATCCTGAACTGTTTATATTGAAAGCATGTTATTCTTGAATAATTGAATAAACTATCATCACACCAGGAAACCCGATGCCTGGTAAGCAGCGTAAAACCAATCGAGCAGCGCTTCCATCTACAATCTTCAGATTTCCTATGTAAATACACCTGACCTCAATGAGTTCTACAATTTCACACTACATTATTTGGCCATAAGGTCAAAGATCAATTTTACAAATTGTTATCATAAAACGTATCAAACAACAAAACATTCGGGAATCATAAATATATTACAGAGTTCGTTACATGACAATGATGAAAACTTTGTGGTTAACATGGTAACCATTTTAAAATAAATAAATACATGTACTTATTTTAAGCCGCTATTGTGGAATGGAATATAAATTATTAAAAGTGCATTATAAAGTGAATATTGGTAAAATGTTTTCTACATTCAAAAAATTATCAAAGACTGCTCGTGATTGTTAATTTGTTACCGCAACTAGCTGTACAATGAGTTTTTACTAGTCCCATATTGGTTGGCAACTTGGTTTGTTACATCTGCAACTGGGATAGACAGGAATAGTTGCTTTTGCGCAGTGTTCCATTTCTTCGTCTTAATTATCACAGGCATTGAGTAGAGATGCTTAGTGTTTGCTGGTGGTGTGCTGTTAATAACTTATAAAACTTCTTCTCAAGAAGGTCGTGTATTCCTTGACATCTTCATGATCTTCTGCAGAGAAACCCAGTCTGGCTTTTAATCTTCCAGCTGGCTTGTCTGATGTTATTTTGTGCTTAAACAAAAATAAGATGTAATCAATAGTCATGAAGTTAAGCAAGTTAAATTCATTATACTTTATCTAATGGCAACATAAAATATCACATTTCACTAATGCAGCGACAGACAATGATTGTAGGTGAATTTCCAGATATGTAATTTCTCTAAAACAAAAATGTCATTTTATTATAGACAAATTTAGGAATGAAATATCTATAAAAAAAATGCATTAATACCAGATTAAATTTTTCATTCAAACATAAGAAAACAGTGACGAACTTCGTGTGTTAAATTAAACTGTAAACAAAATATCACAGGAACTTCGAAAGGTCTTGGTAGCCAGGCACCTATGCAAATGATATTTGTGTGTATAGGTCCCTGTGGTAGTCAATATAAATTGCCGCCATATAGTCGTTTGATGATTTTTGCTTTGGCAGAGTCAGATTTATTCTGAAAGCAAATGATTTCAGCTAGTCCCTGTGGTAGCAAATTTTACTTTCGTTTTCGTTTGAAAATATGTTGTTTTTGTGTAATTATTTTGTACATTTAACCATAAAAAGTAAAGTTGATTAAAAGAATAACACTTACCTTGCTCACAGACAAGCTAAATACAAATAATATTAATAGCATCAAGCTAAAATCGGTTTGAACATGTGTTGAAGTCTTGTTTGTGTCTATAAACTCGCCGTGATCAAATTCGTTAAAAAGGGAGTAACAAGTCAGCTTATTGAAATTAAAAGGTCAAAATCAACTGTTTGTTTGATAGACAATTCCTTCCATGGCCAGTCTGTGCCGATTTTTATATTACTTAAATACGCGAAACAGTAAAATACCAGAAAACATTAGGGAATCTAAACAAAATTAAGCGCAAGTTAAGCGACGTCATTTCAAATGAGTTTTTCTCATTATGACGCTTGCAGAATTAGTACCAAAAGTCTCAGAAGACGCCTCAATTGAATTATTATACATACAACCCCCACATACACTATTTAAAACATCATTCTATGTACCTAACCAATTAATTTATGTGACAAAGCAGTCAAGTATTCTTTATATTTTCCACAATAGTGTTGGTAAAAAGAAATAAAACTGGAGCATGATGTTGAAAAGGCACTATTGATTATATTTAAGGTATTAAAAGTACATTTGTAGGCATATGTTCCCACCCACATACACTGACTATAGGTCTCTACAAAGCAAAGACATTGCAAGAAAATGGCTGGAAATATTTTTTGTCACGAAAAAGATTTATAAAATCGCTACTCGCATAAGGTTTCCTGGTCTTCTCCATTTGGTATCCATGTTTTCCCAACATGGTCATTAAAAACGCAAATTTTTCCTCAAGAAATAGTTTTCCAGAGAAACCCAGCTAAGAGGTTATGGCAGACATGTGTAAGTTTGTATAAATCCTTTAATTATTGTAAGGGCTTGCAAATAAAAGCAGTATTTTTCCCATAAATACCTGAACATGGCCCATTTTGCCCGATCTTCTACTTCAGGGAGCCACATTTCGCTATTTTTTTAAGAAAATTTGTAAGGATTTTTTCTACATGTAGGCCAATACCTTTGTAATCAATGTGAATTCACAGTTGTTTCAAATTGGACTTTGAACATTTTTAATTTTTCCAATTTACTTACCCGATGTAAGTTCATGCGTAAATACGCAGCGCTGCTCGATTGGTATTACGCTGCTCACTAGGCATCGGGTTTCCTGGGGTGATTATTATTGAAAGAAATTGTTTTAAGTTATCTAAACTGACTATAGCGGCATTCGACAAGTGAAGCCAATCACGCAGGCAGTATAGTACAATAATACTGGCGATTATAACGGTAATAGTGTCAACCAAAAAGTGTACCCAGATTTGAAAACTCTGGACATCAAAAACAACATCGCTTTGAAGTAGATGGAACAGATCGTAAAAAGCGTTATGACGCCGTAAACTAATGCCTTAATTAACATGCTCCTATCATTAGGGTTTGATGCACATGCCACCTGCAATTTCAATTGTCTGGAATGACAAATCCATTTGCTTAAGAATATATTCATTAAATATTGGCTATTATATTTAAAATTTGCAAATGAAAGATATGTAGAGCATTATTTCTGAGGGATGGACTATTCTTAATTATTTGTAAAAATATAAACTTTTACCGGGACTGCAATACGTATTTGTCTTTCCTCGTAAGTCTATAAAATAAGTAAAACTCTGAAACTTTTTTAGGACAGACATACTTAAAATACGACATGACAAATTACGACGAGTTAAATGTATTCGGCAGAAATCGTGCAGTTAATGCTGGCGAGCCAGCTCACTCGCCGTAAGCCGATTGGTGTTGCGGGTAAACACAAGTATGTCACCTGTTGTCATTCATTCCACTTCAACATATTTCCGTTTTAATTCTTCAGAGATTTAGCAAAACACATAATCATGGGGTCATTATCAATGTTTCATCATAAATTTAAAATTGCGATGCGATTAATAGAAATAAACAATCTTTTAGAACAGTAAGGTACCGATAGGGTTCACTATCATATCCTTGTTGAAAATAAGGAACACATGTGGAATAAAGTATAAAGTAGTTATCAACTGAAAATATATAATTATGCTTATAATGTCTCCAATGCCCTGCTACGATATTTATTGAATGGCGTTATGAGGGCAAGATAAGGACTGAATTGGGGCCAATGGCTATTTTGTCTCTTAGTGCCATAATTTCTCCGCCGTCGTGTTCCGATGATGTCCCGCCTTGATAAAAGACTGATAGGGATTAAGATTTGATCAGAAAACCCAAACTTGTCCTCGTATGCGATATGTGAAGTACATATGTCACCCCCCTTTCTTAAGCGATGTCTTTAAGGGTTGGTTTTGGATAAGAAATATTGATTTTGGGCACAAACTATTTGAAGGAAGTACATTTTTATTTCAATTCGAAACGTAAGGAATATACAGTTTTATACGCGTTCGGGTTGGCTGGGTGTAAGTTGCAAAATGTGATCGAACCAGGTAAAATCGGGCCTGATTGTCTATTGCTGGATGCAGGTTATTCATAAACACGAGATTCATTGTAACCCTATGATTTTATTTAAATATGGCATTCACAAAATGTCCTTGAAATTTAAGAACACATTATTGTTCGATATTTAAACCAAGTATGAAATTAATAAAAACGTTTTGTATCAATATCATGCATCTCCTTATCATTTTCTATAATTAACATGGAAAACCGTTGACAAGCGAAATACTAAATTTAGAACTATTTTAAATGCGAGGCGATTCTACTTACCCCGTAGCAATCATAACAATACCGACTACAGTTCAGGATTGGGCCCAACTAGAACATTTAAAGTGATCAGTACAAAGGTTGATGTAAAATAAAAACAAAAACAGGGCATTAACTAAATTTACACTAAACGTTCCGCAAATGCGTAATGGGAATACTATTAACATTACGGTGACTGTTAACATTCTGTATTTAGAGGAAAAGGAAGCCAATTGCAACTACACTCTCAGTGAGTCATTAGATCTGACACTTAAGCGCTCTGTTCACACAGCTTTGACTGCACTCTCAGTGAGTAATTAGATCTGACATTTAAGTGCTCTGTTCACACAGCTTTGACAACTGCGAGGCGATAAAAACGTATACACATTATAAGACAGTGTTGTTAATATCGTGTTTAATTTGCATGGTCATTTCTGGCAAACAAATAAATCAACGATTTATGTCGGTTGTTAGTAATCTTCCATGTACTTACAAAACGACTGTAAAGCGCGAAAAGTTGTTATTCTTATGACTGTTAGATGCTCTTAACGTTTATTTACGACATGCGGAGCTCACACACGTTGATTACCTATTAGAACAAATCTCATCTGTAGTAAGTATTGGCGTTTATTTTATGTAAGGAAGATTCCATTTTAAATTGTTGTTGGCGGTTTTGGTTTCTCAAAACGTTAGCCAGACATGTTTACAGAGGCTATTTTTAGTTGAGCATACAAAGAAATGTTTAAACAAAACTTTGTTGTTTTGTCACGACGATAGAGCTTTTGTGCTGATGGAACATAATCGAGTTTAAAGGGTTTTCTAAACTTCAGGATCATCATAACATCATGACATACACCGTTAAAATGATTATAGCTGAGGTTGTAAAATCACTGTAAAAAATAAAACATATTTACTGACCTACTGACAAAAACATGTTCAAACAAAAAGGATTGAATTACTTGTGTATTAAACTCGAATAAATGTATAAAGTATTAAATACATTAAAATTCGAGATCGTTATTCATTTATGTCCTTGCAACAATAGAGCACAAACGTGCAACAATTATAATCATGGATTCAAAAAAGAAAACGTTAACCATATTTATATATTCTGTAACTTAAAAGCGATTATGAACATAGGTATAAGCGGGAAAAACCAGTCATAATGCGACATATTTTGCGTTTTGAGTATACCGCATACGCCTTCTGAAACGTGTTTACATTTGGGCCTACATATTTCGTTTAAAATACAACTTTATTATCAACATTTCTAATACATCAAGTATTTATAATCTAATGTCACCCGTTCATGTTGTATTTAATGTACAGAACAACTTCAATAATTGATTAATTACATATATGTATGCAGTTAAGAAAAAAAAAGTTAAAAACGATTAATATGCATGCAACAAACATTATGCTTATAGTGTATGTGCACATAATTCATACTCGGTTGTCATCTAACGGCTTAAACTCGAAAAGTGCATTACGTAAATGCCTAATTAATGCATTCGATATCTGTTCAAAGTAGTCACATATAATTCTTTTGATAAACGTTATTTGTATTATGTCACAATGTTGACATTAAGAGTCTTCATACAGCATAATGACTGCTAATACAATAAACAAGGCGTTGTGAATGTATATACTAACGTTTGGATATTTTTAAGTAAATATGTACATACGTTTTTTAAACGACAATCAGAATGTAGCATAAAAGGAAAAACAGTTAAGTTCAAATAATTTTAATTCAATTATATATTTCTTCATGAACTGATATAACCGTCGAAGAAAAAAAACAACATATTTATCCAAAGAGAAATCCGTGAAAAGTAGGGTTTGACCGAACACATGTTGTTAATTTCTTTTATGACTTTTCCAGGACGCTTTGCATTCTTAGCCAGCATTTAAGAATATTATTAAATTGTCTCTGATCACTCGTGAATTAAACGCGATAATCTACCAAAGCCAAACCAAATGCTCTTTCAAGAACACACGATAAAATATGCATATTTAATGGCTCTGGAGATCAGAACAACGTCATGCCTTGTTGAGGTCAAGCTACACATGAACTGATGAACCAGTTCAGATAAACACAATGAGTACATCTTGCCACCATCCAGCGATTTATTTGATATATTTAAATAGCTAAGACAGGGTTGCCTCTAATGTACCGTTTTAAATGTATTCAGTCACGATGTTCTTCCGAAAAAAAAACGCAATTATTAATTTACAGACTTCACTTAATAGACCACGTTAAGTAGTAATACGATATAATAAAGGCGATACTCCTAATCGATTTTTTGTAAATTCAATATGGCGAAAATCGACTGACTAGCAATTTAAACTTATAATTATAAACGGAATAATTGAGTAATTTACTATCATTGTGAAGTACCATAACTGAACAATTTTCCCACTGACATGGTCATATACACATTTACACATTGAATGAATGAATCACACAACGAATTTTGTAACAACAACTGTTCGTCCTTGATCATTAATTATAAGCGAAACACATATGCAATAAATCAGAGAAACATTTAACTCTTTTAAGAGTAGTTGAACCCGTTCCCACTTAGTAGCACAGTGCAAATGTCTATGTGTAAACAGCATAAAACCAGAACAGCCTGCGAGTAACTCGCAGTCTGTTCATGGTTTATGCTGTTTGTTACTCATCAGTATCTAAGTGTTGAAAATGAAGCTTTTGAAACTTGAATCTAGTTGGAAAGTTCTTAAATTATATTTATGTTTGAATGTCAGAGTTTATTTACAGGTCTCGCTGCGTCTTCACGACTGCCTCATGTGCGGATCTGATTAAATTAAATTTTACTTTCTAAAGTACTATAAGTACGTCAAAAATAGTGGTAAAGGGTTAAACAAGAAACAACTGATTACTTTACTTGAAATGACGTATTCCCTGTTGCAGTCTTTGCAATGTGTACAAGTTGATATTTGCTATGGGTGTTTCTGTATACCTGGCAACATCAAAATGAGGGCGTTGACTATTGAGACTACAATGTCAATATTTCTAATCTCGTACATGTAGTTGTGTAGTGATAGTTGTGAATTCTCTACAGTATAAGCGGAAAATGACTATCATATACATGTACTACAAATTTTATTTGTGATACAAATAATAATTGTTGACTTGTTTTCTGAAGCAGTACTATTTAATTATGCTCGAAAACACGACGAATTCTATTACTGTACAATGCGCAATCATATAAAAACGATTACATGGATGTGCTAAATATCGATAAATATGCATATGAATGTCATAAAGCACAATACAAGTGCTCCTCATTCATAGCAAATCGTCAGAGGAAAGTTACAAGTATATTAGTATTTGGCAATCTAGGTAGATAAGAATTGTCTCTACATATTTACATATCTCAACTTAAAAAACTCAATCGGGTTTTGCATTCCAAGGAGGCATATAACTAGATTGAAAAGCAATTTAATATGTAATAATGCAAACGCAATATGTTCATGCATACCAACGGGCAACAAATTGGTTATATTTACATCAAATTGTGTTTACAATCTTTCGATTTATTTTTGTTTTAATTTTTGACTATAGAGTGATATGTAATATAGTACTAAACAAATAACAGGCAAATCATTTTGATTTTTTCCGCAAATAAGATTTGCCAAACACTTCTATACATTATACACTTTGGTTTGTGAAGTTTCAGAATACATTTTATTTGTCATCATGCAATATTTCGAATACAATATCATTTCAAACATGATTTTATCCCATCTTCACTGCGACATTGACGGTATAACACCCTATGGAATAAACTAACCTTTATTCCACCTTGATGAATGAACCTGTCGCGTGCACGGACTACTTTTTATTCTCCTACTGAATAATTCTTCATAAGAAATCTCTAGAGTCGAGCAAACTTGAGCTTTTATATTATATGATCTTCAACCTTTAGATCTAGTCAAGGAACATAATTTTTCGCCATCCGCATAATCAGCTGATTGACGGCGTCATAAAATGACATACTTATTGCGTCATTTTCCAATAATATGTGATGTCATCTTTTGGTGTACACGAAATTAGTATGCGATGTCTGGGAATAAAACATTGAAGACGCGCATTTTTTTCGTGTTAATGTATCCTGGATGTTATTTTGAATAAGTGCAAATTCTATGGACTACTCACCTCGGATGGAACCGGTGAGACGTAAGATCTACATGTAGATCTAGCTTATTCATGTTATTGATTTTCAGAATGTGCGTGCCTATTTGGATGAAATTGTGTGTGTAGAACATACTGATGGGTGTGTATTTTTGTTCAATAGTCTATTCAAATTGTTTTGCTTTTGGATGTAAGTAAACTTAAGGGTATTTTATTTGATGAATAATCTTTGTCTTTGTCATTTTATCCAAAAAAGTCTATTCAGTTAGAACAACCCGTTTATCATTTTGTCAGGAGCAATCGCCGCCATAATGGATTTTGATCATTTGCTTTCGAAAATTCTTTCGAAACTTTCTTTTCGCGGTCGTAATGTATTACAATTTGCATGCTGTGTAAAATTGAATTGAGGAATATGGTGAAATTTGTTTCAGTAACAGTTTACAGTTTTTTTACAGTTTTTTTTACAGTTTTTGTGTGAAATCTTGTAAGACTATTTTGCGAACCAGAACAAATACATTCTATATTACTACGCATGGTTACATTCGTTAGATATAGATTTTAAGCGCCTTTAAGAATGAATTTATATTACTGTTAAGGTTATTAGATCGATTTATGTTAAATGTTGAAACAAATCAATGGGATAAATAGAATACTAGGATAAGCGTTGAGTAGAGAGAAGTTTATGTTGCTCGGCTCAAACACCGAAAGCGCTTGCGCTCCCAGTGTTCTAAGCCTCGCAACATAAATATCTCTATTCAACGCTAACCTAGTATTCTCTATATCCGGTAAATATAAAAAGTCGAAAGCAGCATATTTATATATCACTTATAATGATTTCGCACTGTTTGAAGGTTTTCTGTCTATGGAACACAAATACTTCGTTGGATAATATTTTGGGTCAAATGCTAACATTAATGTTTAATATGGTTATTTAAAAAGTTTACAAAAGTTACAAAAAGTAACATTATGAGGGCTTGTCCTCAAGGAATTAAAAATACGACAAAATAACAAGGATACACATGAGAATAAAATATGCAGTTAATTACTTTGGAAGCCTTACTTATAAATGAACGCTTAACTAATAGGTTTTGGATTTCATACGTATTTAATTATTGGGTCCATTTATCAACATCTGGCGCATCCTTAATCTAAATTTGATAAAATGTTCCTGAGATGTGTAAACAAAACAGAGAGTTATGATCACATTACTTATATGTATTATTATGAATTCAATTAATTGCCTTATGCACCGATGCGAAATGTTATGAAATGTAAAATGTCAGCGTTAAACTACTGTTTTGCAAGAAACGTGTTTCCAACAGAAAGGTATAAAATTCTTAAGTACAGCATATCGAGTTGTATACCTTTATATAAATAGATCAATATAAATCATAGTAAAGATAAAAATAATTAAATAACGTTATAACAATGCCAATGTTGCATGTATGCATTTACTTAAATATCATGATTTGTTTGTTATACTAAGAAACGCACGCAAGAGTGATTGTGGAAAGACATATGATCTGTTGCACTGAAAATAAGTTTGTTATACTTAATAAAGAAGAAATAAACAGTTATATGAGTAATAAGCAATCATTGCGACAAAATGACTTGGATGCAATAAAAATAAATAACTGTAATAAATGCAGCCAAATGGTGATGAGCGTTTTAGCCCGGTGAGATATTTTAAAGAAAGGTCTCAAACCATGTTTGCATTGAAAACACTTAGTGATTATCTATTAATCGCACGTTTTTAGCATCTATGCGCATTCTTTAAGTATATGGTGTATACACTTGTTAAACTTCACACATAAAACAAATGAAGATACATTTTGTATAATAACCCCGCCTACCACGGTTAAAATAAATAGTACATCACTATACAGTATAATGCCAAAACCCTGAATGAAATACGAACTGTTCGGTATTAAAGGGATCTTTTCACGTTTTGGTAAATTGACAAATTTGAAAAAAGTTGTTACAGATTTGCAAATTTTCGTTATCGTTATGATATTTGTGAGGAAACAGTAATACTGAACATTTACCATAGCCATTATATGCATCTTTTGACTATTTAAAAACCTGAAAATTATAAAGCGTTGCAACGCGAAACGATTGAATAATTGGAGAATTCTGTTGTCGTTTATTTTTGTGAAACTACGAAGATTGCTTATACACAGTATAAAATACGTCTCTCGTACATACTTGGCAGGATGGCCGAGCGGCCTAATTGGTTTTTACTCCAGGACTCCGGGGGTCACTGGTTCGAGCCCTGCTGCGGGCTACTTTTTTTTCCTTTTTTTAATGTTATTCTTGATTTTGTACTGGAGCTTTTTAGATCCAATGTTTACATTTATCAATATAAAGCATTCAATGACAAACTTCAAAACATGCCAAAATCTGTGAAAAGGCCCCTTTAACAGAGGGCATAACGGGAAAGGACACAACCCACGTGTAATTCATGTTTGACCACCTGCCCGTTTGGACCTAGACATTTTAATTGACCGACAGTTGTTACTAAATGTCGGACGTGATTTCGAGAGTTGTTTAAGCCGATGTTTTACCTCACGTAGGTTGGTTTACCGAACGACTGAACAAGAGTATGTTGATGTTGTTTGTATTAAAGAAATATATTTCAAATCCTTGTGTATTCTTTAAAAAAGCAATATCCACCATTCGTGTCCATTACTTCATTCTTGCTTAAATTTGTTTGAAAACTTTCGGAAAAGAAGTTGGGTGTATTAAAGATGTATTTTCCATTATAAATGGCAACTTTAAAAGATTTTACAATCTGATCATCCATATTGAAAGATGTAGAGGTAATTTAGATTTAATTTACATTCGAATAATTTTTCACTATAATATTAGTACTAGCTATATTTAGGCAATGGCCGGTGGTGTTATCGTGTGCTTATTTACCAAAAAACAGACCTCAGACTGATGGAACTAAAACGCATGGTGTCAACTCTAGGGATATGCATTTAACAGTAAGATTCATTTTAAAGAATGTTCATTTAGGATTTATCGACATGATGTTTGTGTCTAAATATTGTTGATTGCCCGCAATATAAATGTTTGATAGGCAGTAGTGTACAAATGGTCGATCATGAAACTTGCATACACTTGACGTGTTAAAAAAATTAAATAAATTAAGATAATTTGCACACCTTGTAATTTATTCCACATATGCATGGTTATATACATTGTCATTAATAATGAGTGTACCGTCGGTTTATCTTTAGGCTACATTCCACTTAATCACTGTACATTACTTCGCGGTCTAAAAGACTGCGTTTTCCTTAACTGGTCATAAAACAATTAAGCAATCGCTACGAAAACTTGTGTGGTAAGTTCCTGTATCGTGTGTGTTCCTGCAACATTTTGGTGCATTTCATTTGGGTAATATATTATATGATGAATGTTTATGATGCTTGTATTGCATTTTCAAAAGAAGATATGTTTATTTTTTATACATAATGCATAATGTAAAATATCGGAACGGTAATGCAATAATCTTTTGCCGGTTTATAATGGTACGTAAACTTTCCCTTAAACTGCTTCCTTACTGTAGGACTCCATACAGAAAACAAAATATTTCAATCGATATTTTTGCTGGTGTTTTTTCCGCATCTTATTAGCGTTTATTTAACAGATCTTGTTTACGAATCATCTCATTAATCACCTCGTTGCTAAAGTGTTCTCCCGTTGTGCTTTATATGATAACTAAAGAACCGGGATCTCATTCCATGCATTATCAGATGTAATTAGAAGACGATTTGCAGATAAATATAAACAATACGTTTGGAATGAATTTCATCATCGTGTTAGATCATTCACTAAAACATCGAATCTATCAAGATCATCTTGTCATCTGACGGTTCTAATATTGATGTACGAAACCAAAATAATTGAAGTTGAGTGTTAATATAACAACGCATATAAGAGTGGATATACGAAACACGTATATATCGCTATTGGTGGCATAAAATATTGAATGTGTACAAACGTCGTTTAATAACATGTATTTCGCATGTCGACAGCAACATTCTAATAACAAATGGACTTGCAAATAAATGCATAGCCATGCTTGATTGAGGCGACTTGATACGTGAAAGAACTTGATAGATATTTAAGGTAACTGAACTTACTATGCCGTAACCGTCTTCACAGAATTGATTTTATTAAAGGGGCGAAACGATTTAATACTTTGGAAAGTTCTGTTGTTGTCGTTATATTTTGTGAAACTACGAGAATTGCTTACATAAAGTAAAACATACATCCTCTCATAACATGAGCAAGGATGGCCGAGTGGTCTGAGCGGAAGACTTTTTACTCCAGGTCTCCAAGGGTCAGTGGTTCTAGCCCAGTTGAGGGTTACTTTTTTCTTTTTCTTAATTGTATTCTTATTGTTTTACTGGAGATTTTTAGGTTCAATGTTTAAATTTATCAATATAAAGCATTTAATGACAAACTTCAATACATGCCAAAATCTGTGAAAAGGCCCCTTTTAAGGTAAACAGACATGGTTTATAAAAAACTGAAACATTTGAATGTAATGTGAGATTAATCAGATTATAATGTGTTAAGCGTTTCCCACGTCATAGTTCAATTAAAACCATCGCATTTAGCGAGTATTCAGGCGAAAAGTATGCGGAATTTTCGCACTGTGTGATCGAGTCGACATTTTTGTTTAAACCGAACGTGACATAGTCGTGGACTACTTACTTTGAATTCTTCAAAAACAGATCGCTAACGATGATTGTCATTGTTAAGTTCGACAATTAACGACATGTTTTCATAGCACACAAAGATGACAGCGTAACTTAATTGCATTAAGTATTGCGTTATAATTTATTCGATACTAATTTAAATGACTCTTTTTACACTGATAAATTTATTTCCAGAAATGATCGTTCTAAGAATGCAAGTTAAAATAAACCATTCAACTTTCCACATCAACAGCGTTGTCAAAATGAATAATTTTGTTTGAAATGTATAGTTCTAACAGAAATGTTCACGTTATTTAAAAATGAATAATCGACAATATTTGTATCATTTATTTGTCGATGTGTTTATGTACCTTTGATATGGAAATGATCATGTATGATATATTTTTCAATACTGGTATCATTCGCTTTCATAATTGCTTTTTTTATTAAAATTTATTGTGGTTTGACCTTGTAGCTGTGTTTATAAAACTGTTCTAAGTCGGCATGGACAAGTCATTTATGGAGAACATTTTGTGAATTTATCAAAGTACCGATAAACAGTGTGGTTTAGTTATTTTTAATGATTTAGTTATGTATGTAGTTGTCAACAATTTTACACAAAATAAACGCTTTTTTCGAATTCTTATTTTAATAATTTTGAAATATTATTTAACAAATTGTGCTTTAAACAATAGTTCAATCGGATTAACGTTCTCATTGCTGGCACTAACCCTGTATTTTATTTTTCCATTTTCTACAATGTATATTTAGGTGTTGCAGTGTTTTTGGATGGACTAAGTGAGTAGGATTGACAACAAGTGTGCGGATACTATGCTTCCAATCCTACCGGTGATACTGTTAATTTGTATCTATTTTTAGAATGTACCCGGACACTGCGGTATTTTGTATAGAAATGTAAGGACAACATTGCCCGAAAATTGAATTAATTTAAATGTGTGGCGATACTCGTTGTAGATGCGTTAAATACTGAGCGTAAATTTTCTTTTTGGCATAAAGGGTTATTTCGTTGATGCACAAATTGTATCCTTGACCAAAGACATATATACTTGAAGATAAGCCCACTTATCATCAGCAAGTGTTACGAAATCGAAAGGAAAAAGCATAGCTATTTTTTAATTGCTGCGTGTAGATCTATAAACCATTTTGGGCTCTACAATTTATTCTTAACATGAATTTCAGTTGCAACGCTGTTATTTTTTTTAATATTGGCTAAGTGAATGTGTACCGAATTTAATGCTAAGTCATTATACTATCCGGCATGGATTTATAAATTCTAACCTTATAAACCTTGCCACTTCCTGTTGACTGAAATGAAAAGTTATCCGATATCCCAATTTGGGGCAAATGTTGCACGAAAGACAGGATAAATAACAAACATGCTAAAAATGCAAACCACATTTTTTTCCGGGAATCATGATTATTTTTAAAACATTGTCACATTTTTGTTTGCATATTTTTGGTAAAATGTTTTATTTTAAAGACTTAGAACACCACCATAATAAGGATTTATTAAAATCAAATTTGAAAGAACCAGTAAACTTAAATGGTTGAATGAGTATTTATTTAGCGCATGGTTACTTGGAAAGAATGTCAACAATCTGACAATTGTAATATTGGCGAACTTAAGATATGCTTTTAAAAATCGCATCATATTATATCGTTAATAATGAATATTGAGGAGAATTATGATATTGAAGCGGGCACAACATGTACAAATCATGTAAACGTAAAATATATAATGACATTTACTTGCTTAAGAAATAAACTATATCCATAAACAAATATTTAGGTTATTCGTGTAAAAACAAACTATCAATGACAACGATTCAAACTATCATAAAATCAAATTGTGTTCTTTTCAGTGCACAGAGGCTACTATGTACATGAATGGATAAGCACGGGTTACTAAGACATACCAAACCCGCCGTTATGTATCGTCGATATACAATAAATTTAATATTACTCTGCACAGCTACAATTTGCAAACAAATCGTTTAAATCGTTCGTTATGTCGAGGATTACATTTATTTTCAAAAATTAATTTTCTGCCTTGAGCAACAACAACTTTCCCGTTCCCGTTCCATTTATTTTGAATCAAAACAATGGTGCAAAAGTCTATATCACATATTTAAGTGAATCGAAAATAACTATTGACATATTCAACTTTTGAGATAACTAAATGCACTGTATCTCAAGCAAAACAGTTCGCAAATAATTAACAAATTAACAAAATAGTTATAAAAGTAATTGACCAAGCTAGTGTTGTTGTTTCTGTATCAATTTTATGTACTCAACATTATCAGAGTAATATTTTTCATAGATTGCATCGCCATGTTTCTTTGCAATTACCCATATAACTGCCCTTGGATTTTCATCACTCCATGAAACTTCTAGAAAATAATACATAAATAATTAAAAAAAACATACAGAAATGAGAAGAAAACATAACAATGCAAAGCCGTTAAACGAGCAGCCTCGACATTCAAAACAACGCTTGACGCAATCGTTGAACTCTCTACTTATGCATTCCCATAAGCCATCGGATGAATAGCATAGAAATAATAACAACATTCTTTGCACTTAAATTGTATATATGTATACGATATGTTGCATGCTTTTACCAATGGCTTAACGTATCGTACTACAATCGTTTTCGCATTGATTGAAATGCACTTAATGCATAGATGTGTATGATGCAAGAATGATGTACAGTGCCCATATGGAGCAATTGTATATTCGAGAGTAACATCGAGCAAATGACTTATAACATAAGAGTTTGAAATCGTACCACTGATAAAAAAAAGTTTACCAATAGCATTACTTAATAAACGGAATTTCATGCGGACTAATTTATATATGTAATGGCAACATTTTGGAACCAGTAGCCCTAGTAAATCGAATATGTTCGTTTAATAGCGGAATGAACACACTTATTGCAAATGAGCCAAATAATTTTCAAGACAAAACAAATTCAAATACTCATTCGCTTTGCGCGTTAATTATTAATTAAGGGCCTGAGGTGGGCAATTCTATAGCGTACAAACACTTCCTAAGTTGTTCCAAGTGTCGACTATTATATTAATTGTCAATTAGAAATACTCAGCTACCATCTGTGCTTGTATCGCCCGTAATTACATGCCGTTATGGTAAAGATGGTATTACTACTTGAAAATACCGACCAGTCAGATAATGGAATAGTATTAAAAGCATTTTTAACAATATCGCTGTTGCATACAAAAATACCAAAAACACAAAAGCTTACTGTAATAATAAATAAAATATAATAAGGACATATAATTGTATTTTGTGTCGTTACGTTAATCAATATTCTCATATGTATCATTCTTTGGTCAAGTATATACATTGTACAAACATGAAAGTTAGCAAGCATGTTTTGGTTTTTTAGGTTAATAATTTATAATGTTTATTTTTATATGATTACAAAATTCGAAGCATATACATTTAACCAATAATCCCCGTTTTCAACATAATTGAACAACGATTTAATTGGGACACTGATAAACCTACTTGAACATCCATCTATACTTTTAAGTAGACTGGTAAGATTTTGACCTTCGATGGTTTTCTACCAGAACCCCTGACATGGCACTGTTTTACAAAGGATTTACATACAACCATCACTAGAACTATTAGGCCGCAGTTAGGAGGAAGCGAAGTCAGTTCTGATAACTCTATTTGTCAGCACCCCGATCAACTCTTCTTTCCTTTCTATACCCCAACTTTCCTTTCTATACCCCAAGATGGAATTACAAGAAACACACTGGGTTGCCTTAAAACTCCAGACCAACGAGCTTACAAGACAGTGTCACAGAAAAATACTATGACTAGACACCATCCAGGTCCCAGACAGCTATCTCATCGACGGAGACTTCAACAGCCAATTCCTTGGGACACGAGATATACACGTACCAATACGACATATACATAACATTCGATAAATAACTTACTGACCAGTCCCCATTTTGCTCTCGCCGCTTGGGATCTGCTAGCACCACAGATATTTCCATGTAGTAAGAGGATGTTCATAGAAATATCACTAGAAATGTTGGACATGGTTAGAGGAAGTGCCAATCGATCAGGTCTACTTACTCTTTGTAGCAGTACCACTTTCTTTTTCCTCGAAGATGGAATTTCAGGATCAAATCGGGTGCTTTAGCATCCGGACCAACGAACTGAAACAGGACCCTGTCACAGAAGAAACATCTACCAAAGAGTAACAATATTGTGCGAGCCTTCTACAAACAAATCTTACATGCAGCAAGAGAACATAGGGTGGTCAGGAAAGAATTGACTCCATACTGGACGCAATAATTGCAGAATGCGCGCGGCAGTCTTATTAAATTCACAGAAAATTCTGAGAACAACCAAAGGCTAAAATAATAACATTTAACCTTAAAGAAGCAAATCACGATACTTAAACATCACACTTGAAAAGAAAACAAGAAAGTACCGAAAAGAAAGTGCATCAACACTAAAGAAACAACACCAAACTGTAACTGCGGAAACTTACCAAAGCCTTACATGACGAGAGCATACTCCACAGGAAGCGGCGAGCGAAGACAAGAAGATAAGAACGAGAAGATACAATATATACAAATACAATTGTGATATAAAGTTTGCTATAAATATGCTTCATTGCAAATCCGTCAAATGTCTAAACAGATAAGCATTCATTGGAACTAAAGAAAGCAGCTCGACTTGATTTTGCCTATAGGAATGTTAATATTGTGATGGACAAGAAAAATATTGTCCGCTAAAGAGGGTTTGAAGGATTTCATCGCGTCAAACAAACAAGCAGCAAAATATTGTCAGAGGTTTGGAATGGTTAAAAATCTGGGAATATGTCAATAATTTTACAAATCTTACCAGGACATAATGTATTATATATTTGCGACATAAAATTGATTATACCAAAAACGAGCCGTTGTCGTGATAAACTATTTTAATACCATCAAAATATAACATGAGACAGAAAGTTTTCAATTTATAAATCAGAATCTATATAAAAACACGTATATGAAGTTGTTTATTTTGTTGTTAACTTTGCAACTTGATTATCTTAAGTTCGCAGCCGTATCAACATGCTGAATTTGTGGTTCCCAAAGATTTACATTTAAACCGAATATTAAACTGCCTGAAATATATATTTAAACCGATTAAAAAGAGCCTGTGTCATTTATTTTCAGGATTGTCACGATTTAAATGGTACGTCGCACTTGTGATACATTCGTCTTCGTTTTTGTTTTTTAAGAAGACACAAAACGAAACCTTGCTACAATTATATTAAAATGGCACGATGTGATGGTACGAGCCTTCTTTTGGGCAGTCCGTCAGGAATATCACAAAGTGCTTTCAAGTCTCTCGCCGAGATGTGGATCCCAGTGTATGTGTATGTATGTGGATATACGTTTCAATACGTGTATCTAGGTACAATATCAGGGGGTGGATCGTACGCAAGTAACTGGCGTGGCGTAAGTGAGAAAAATAGTAACTGTTGTTCAAATTGGCGGTCAACGGATGATTTTTTTTTATGTTTTTGTCGGAATTTTTGAAAGGTTTGTACATTTACCATACTTATTCGGCATTATACTTACGCGCAGGATGATCTACTGATATCCAGTAAACCTCGGTATAAATCCTGTTGATGCATATTCAATATTTAAAAAGTTATTGAAAACTTAATACGCAAGTGCAGCATTGTTTACGATTTACAAGGTTCACTGTATGTGCATATTTAGACTGTATATAAGGTTGTTTCAACAGTTTTCATGGAACGGTGGACTCAAGAACTGTTATAGTTTACCTTGCATGCGAACCAGGATGCTTCTAACAGGCAATCGCAATATATGCATCAAAATTCGAAAATTAACCCCCATGTCCAAAACTGTTGAGCACAGTAACCCCACTTTCAGTAACTGGTATTTATGTTAAAGTCAGAGTACACAGATAAAAAGGAAAACAAAATAAAAATACGCATGTTTAGATCTGCTTTTCTTATAGTTGATGTGTTACTATAATTTGTGGAGTCATAAAACAGTGTACGGGGGCATAGAAAAAAGGACACTATATTTTACAATACACGTGCGGACGTATTGCTTTCATTTGCGCACGAATAACATGTATGTGCGCACGTATTAATGTTTATGTGCGCATATTTAACGTTCTGCGTGCGCACGTTTTACCTTTTCATTGATCTATTTATCGCATGCGCACGTATTGCTTTCTCGTGCGCTGCTTTTACTTGCGCACATATTGATTTTACGTGCGCATGTTTAAATTAGAAAATGTCTTCGTATTTATACACATTTATTCACACCTCCGTGCACAAGTATTCACTTTAGTCCAAATAATTAGACAAAATATACCGCATACGTCTAAACGGTTAACGTTGTTTTCCTATAGGAAACTGATTTCAACGTATATATCACTTTTCTTGTTAAATTATTGCTGATGCATAAAATTATCATTTGTAAGACATGAGAACGAGTATCTCTTAAATGTGTGAGAATTGTGCAAGAACACCACTTTTGAAGATTTGGAAATATTTCAAAATGAAAAAAAGCAAATGTCCCCTCAATGCCGCCGTGAAAGGGTTTAAACCTTACAATTATACAATATGAATCCAAATCGTGCAAAATTTGTATAATCTTCAATACTTCACACAGATAAGACACACTTATTGTTCATGGACAAATATAGCTGGAGTCATTTAATGTGTAATCAACGCAGTCTAACAAAGTCATTTGCGAAATCGGTGAGCCTTGAATCATATTAGGCGAATTATTTCATGTCTTATTTCAGATGTCATCGCCAAACGGAGACGACCTACATGCGAAGAGTGCGGTGTTACTTCGTCGTTCGCATACTCTTTAAAGCGTCACATGCAGCTTCTAAGTGGATCCACCTACGTGTGTAATTTTCCAATGTGTGTAAACCATTTAATTGTAAACATTCACTGCAGCGTCACACCCGTTCCCACATGGATAGTCAAAAAGTAAGAAGTCAGTGTGGGAAGGTGTACACTACGACGTATTGTTTAAACAAGAATGATTATGAGCTTCATCTAGGCAATGCATCGAAATATTCGTATAAACTGTGTGCGAAGCCATGGCAGTCAAGAACCGCTCTTCAACAACATTTAAGTACACATTCTGAAATCTACACCTATGAAAAATGTTCAAAGTCGTACAAAACCCATTGATTATTGGAATGAACAAGCAGCCTTCCGGATCATGAAGAATGAAAGGTTACGTGTGCAACATGTACCAAAACGTTTAAGACAGGAAGGCTGTTGAAACAGCATATGAATGAACACGATGCTCCGAACGTGTCTTGCCACGTCTATGGAAAACTGTTTAAATGAATGATTATGGAACAGCTAATGTGTTGTATATTTTACATAGTCATGCATTCATGTAAAACACAAAGCCGCAAAACGGGTAAAACAATTTTTACTGCGCCAAACAGTATATGTTACTTTAAATATCGTACTGATCAATATTCTGACATCTTGGACATCTAATGTGTATTCATAGATGTAACAATATAAGGAATAAAATATACTTTCTTAATAAGCAAATGCCAATACTTTTGCTTTTTGCCAGCTAATATTGTCTTGACACTGATATTGTAATGTATAACAAATGCATGTCCTAACTCGTTTTAGCATGATACGCATTTTCCAATTGAAGAAACAAATATAATTGGAATGCATCAGGTCCACATCCGGGATTGTTCATGATGTTTAACCAGTAAAATAACCAATTCGATCCGCGGACAACGATATTGAACAATGTTGCCATTTGTATGCAATACGTATAGTTGTACTGTTATAAAATCACTTGATCTTTACACTCGTGTTTAAACCCTGGGCATTTAGTCAACTAACAAATAAAAATATTTAACATTAATATTTATTACATGACATTTGACAGTACCATAAAATACATATTTCACTACAAAACAATAATTTATAAATTTAGTACGGTAATAAAGAATATTAACAATTCAGAAAAGAATAAAGGGTTGAAATCATAAAATTTTATAATATCATGTTCGAATACTGCTAACATGAAATGATCTCTGTTGCATAACTTATCATTTGCTTACATTGTAGCATTAATTTATAATTAAAAAAAAAACATCGTCAATATGAATCCCATTTAAATGTCAAAGTGACTTTAAATCATGTATTATAAAAAGGGCCGTGTTCGTTTTCTATCTTGAGTTCGTTTAAATCATTAGATGTAATGCCAAGTCTTAAAGAATGTAGTAGTTTTGCTTCATTAACGTTGTATGGTGTTCCCGAATGAACTGAGCTCCTTTCGGAACTCCGACGAGGTTGCTGATCGTTCCCTAGTTTTTTTTGTTCGGAGTCCTTACGTCAAACTCATGGTTTCTGAAACATTAATGTTTGTAGCATGAAGAGAAATCCAAAAACCACAATTAAATTTAAATACTGTTTTATAATTCTAAGCCCTTTAAATAACATCTAGTGCATATGAAATTCAAAAATGTCAATGTAGTATGTACATTTGTATATTTAAACAGCAATACGTACACTGGTACCGAGGCGTACATCTGTGATTCTTGAAAGGCATGATTGGGTCTGTTTTAGTTATTAAAGCATTGAAACTTTATTAAGGTGTCAACTTTTAGTATAATCATGTTTATCTTGTTTTACCAATACGTTGAGAATTGAAACCCTCGCAAATTTTCAAGGTTCCAGTTGATAGTATAAATAACAAATATGTTTATATAGTTCATGTTTCTAAATGCAACTTAATTAAAGAATAAGAAATTAGTGAGAGATCAAGTAATTAAAAATTATGTGTGGGCATTTAAATAGCCCGAACACGTCATTTCTGGAACCATGATACACTACTACATAAATCGGTCAGGGGTTTATTAATGAAATGTTATTCTGACAATTGGAATGCGCTGGTCCCATATGGTAATCATCACTTGGCACGCACCTCAAATAGAACATTGGCCGCTGTGTTATTTGGGTTGCCGAGATCGGCCGTTCTATTTTCTGCAGGATAAATCAAAGTGCAAATGTAGTTGAAAGGCTGTGGATAGAATACAGGGAAGTTTCTGTTCAAGTACAAAAAGACTACTACTACTACTACTACTACTACTACTACTACTACTACTACTACTACTACTACTACTACTACTACTACTCCTACTCCTACTACTACTACTACTACTACTACTACTACTTCTACTACTACTACTACTTCTACTACTACTACTACTACTACTACTACTACTACTACTACTACTACTACTACTACTACTACTACTACTACTACTACTACTACTACTACTACTACTACTACTACTACCACTACTACTACTACTACTACTACTACTACTACTACTACTACTACTACTACTACTACTACTACTACTACTACTACTACTACTACTACTACCACTACTTCTGCTACTACTACTCGTCTACTACTACTACTACTACCTACTGCTACTACTTCAACAACAACTACTATCACTACTACTACTACTACTACTACATCTACTACTACTACAACTACTACTACTACTACTACTACTACTACTACTACTACTACTTCTACTACTAATACTACTACTACTACTACTACTACTACTACTACTACTACTACTACTACTTCTACTACTACTTCTACTACTACTACTACTACTACTACTACTACTACTACTACTACTACTACTACTACTACTACTACTACTACTACTACTACTACTACTACTTCTACTACTACTACTAGTAGTACTACTACTACTACTACTTCTACTACTACTACTACTACTACTACTACTACTACTACTACTACTACTACTACTACTACTACTACTACTTCTACTACTACTACTACTACTACTACTACTACTACGACGACGACGACGACGACGACGACGACGACGACTACTACTACTTCTACTACTACTACTACTACTACTACTACTACTACTACTACTACTACTACTACTACTACTACTACTACTACTACTACTACTACTACTACTGCTACTACTTCTACTACTACTTCTACTACTATTAGTATTACTACTACTAAACAAGCTACGTGATCGGGTAAGAATGTTTTAAAACATGGTTCTGTAATATTTCCAGACTCTGTTTTATAGCCGAGACTTCTTGATACGCAGGAACTGGCCGGGCGTTTATTAAGTACAACGAAAGCAGCATC
This sequence comes from Dreissena polymorpha, assembly GCF_020536995.1. Taxonomy (NCBI): domain Eukaryota; kingdom Metazoa; phylum Mollusca; class Bivalvia; order Myida; family Dreissenidae; genus Dreissena; species Dreissena polymorpha. The sequence goes on from NC_068365.1 coordinate 80,881,958, forward strand.
TACAAAATAATGGGGTTTGCTGTCCGGCGTTTGACACAAATACAACAAAATTCAATTAACACACATGGTTCGCAAGAAAAAGAAACGTCAGGAGTTTAAGCAAGATTAAACGCTAACAAATACAATGTTTACAATCGCATCGTGTATCTTCTAATAATGAATAAATTCGACATGTGTTTAAATGTATTCACATGTGCTTCGCATATACCTAATTGAATTAGTATGTTATATCGCAAAACATATTGCAAAACAAATATCGCAGGTGCAGGGCTCAATGCTGCGTGAAAGTATTCACGTGTGAAGTTTTATGTGGAACATAAATACTTAATACTGTCGTTCTAATTACAAGAAGAAATGGTACATAACAATAGGCATACCTCCATATTGCCCATATAGCCAGGTTAACCTTATTGATTAACATTAAAGAAAATAACATTCAATAATTTATTATTGGAATGCAGAAACAGACAGTGTTAATAACCATACTATAGACCTTCATTAAATTAAAGTCACCACTTACGAACGATAAGTCAGAACATAAATGGTTTAATAACGTGTAAGGCATTCCGTAGATTATCTATCTTTTAAGCTTTTTATGGTTATTTCGGGCTTTGGAGTTACTTGGTGTGGGAGTTTGAATAAATGAGCCAGTGAATACAGTTTAAATATTGAATTAATTAAAGAATGTATTTTAAATCAAAATCAATGAAATAAAAGGAAATTTACTTAGTACTTAACGCACGGATGTTTATGTGTTTAAAGAATATTCTGACTAAGTCATTTGATATTCATTCCATTCCTTTCTAGATTAAATACTGCCGCGGATATTGCTGATAATATTAAATTGATGGTCAGTCTTGAATAGCAATCTTAACCTTTGCATAGGCACATTTGAAATCAATAGGTGTTGCTGTGGTGTTAATTACGGTAATTTTGTTCAATGTTAAATCACAAGAAATGCCAAAATGAGGTCATATGGAAAATTACCACAGTGCGTTCCGTTGAAAAATATTTTTTCTATACAATACACGCTGGTGTTTAGCAAACAGTGAAGGTACTTAAGCATTGACCATGCGTTTTCAGCAAACACAGTAGCGGGATTGTACACTGTGCAAAAATCTGATATAATTTTAATCAAATCTTCAAACCGAAATACCACTAAAGAAGCGATATCAATGATTTGGCGCATTGGTGCCATCTTGAAGCCAAAACATAGCTTTCATAAATGGAAATGCATGGGCTTTGTGGTTTCTTGCCGTCGGTCGACATCAGCACCAATAGTTATAAAGTTAAAGTAGTATTATGCAATTCAAGTATGAAATACTTGATAATTTAACTTACTTTTCATTGGTTTGAAGGTTCTAAATGTGCACAAGATGAACATTTGGTAGCTGTTAGAACCCAGATTGAAAGACTCTGGACTTCAAAAACATCATCGCTTTGAAGACGATGGAAGATATCGTAAAACTCGCTATTGGGCCATACACTAATGTCGTAATGAAAATATTCCTATCATAAGGGTTTGATGCACATGCCACCTGCAAATTCAATTGTCTGGAATGACAAATCCATTTTCCTAATAACATTAACATGCATTATTGGCTACTATTTCCAGATGTCGCCAGTTAGATTTATATATTATTTCTGATGGATTTATAATTCTTAAATCATTGTAAAAAAATACGAACAATAACAGACATTTACATGGGTATTTTTGTAAGTTATGTTTAATTTATGAGTTTTTTTCTGGTAGATTTTGAGCAAAATGCTGTTTCATTTCAGAACTGATGTCCGAGAGCAGAACAAGTACATAGTGTTTGACGAGAGCCTGCTTGAGCTATTTAAGACATGCCTTTAATGTCGGTTGCCTGCTGCAGGACACATCAGCCAACGAAGTGGCTCGTACATCGCCATTAGGCAGACACGTGAATGTGGCTACTCACGGCGTTGGGAGTCGCAGTCAAAAGTGCAATTCATTCCAGCTGGGTATCTGCTTCTCAGTGCAGCAATACTGTTGGCTGACTGCACACCTACAAAGGTGCTGAGACTTTTTTTTATGAATGTACTTTGCATTTCGATGAGCACATTCTTCCAGCATCAGCGATTATTCCTGTAGCCAGCTGTAGAGGCTGTTTGGCTAGACCATACATCCGCTGCCCTGACTGCCATCAAGGAAGAGGGCAGGAGTGTCACACTAGCTGGTGATGGAAGATGTGACAGCACTGGACACTGCGCTAAATATGAAACGTTTACTTTGATTGACATGGCAACTAGGCATGTCATTGGCCCTCATTAAGTGCAGGTAGGACATTGGTCTTAGTTCAATGTATTATACCAGGTATTCATTTATTAAATTTAATCATAGATATATTATATCTCTTGCTTCTGTGATTCCATATGTCAGTGTCCCATGCCAGGCAAATTCTAAATGTATAAATGACTATTGTCACATGTCAGAATTAGGTCATACTTTTCAAGACACAGAAACAAAAACACTAGTGGTTTATTAGATATATATTATGTAAATTGTTCTGTTTGTGATACCGCTTATTTATTTTTCATTGAAAATAAATTTGTTATAAATTGACATTCAGAGCAACGAAGTTGCATCCAGCTACCACATGGAGCTAGAAGGTTTGTAGAGAGGCATTGCTGCCTTACGAGAGCAAGGGATGCAAAAAAGAGATTGTTACAGATCGTCACATGCACATACAAAAATGGTTGAAAGATAACCATCCCAAGATCAAGCATTCGTAGGACGTTTGGCATGTAGCTAAAGGTATCAATGATTTTAACTAATGTCGTAATGAAAATGTTCCTATCATTAGGGTTTGATGCACATACCACCTGCAAATTAAATTGTCTGGAATGACAAATCTATTTTCCTAATAACACTAACATGCATTATTGGCTACTATTTCAAGATGTCGCCAGTTAGATTTATATATTATTTCTGATGGATTTTTAAATCTTTAATAACTGTAAAACATACGAACAATTACAGGGACTGCTACTATTTGTTTCAATTCTCGTAAAAACAAATATGAGCCGCGCTCTGTGAAAAGGGGGTTTAATGCATTGCGTAAAGTGTCGTCCCAAAAAAGCCTGTGCAGTCATTTCTTAGCAAAACTTTAGTTTAGGCGAAAAATGTCATCCCTGTTCAGCTTGTGCGGACTGCCCAGGCAAAACTGGGACGACACTTTAGGCACATGCATAAAAAACCCTTTTCATAGAGCGCGGTTCAAATAAAGTTAGTGCAAATAGACAAATATTATCAGGAGAGAAATACATAAAATACGATATTTAAAATATAATGCAAAGCATTTGGGGTCTCAACCGGGATCTGACACTTAACCCAAAATTAATCACAGATCATACAAATGTGTCCTGTTCTGTGAAAATTGGGCAAAATGCATGTGCGTAAAGTGTCGACCCAGATTTGCCTGTGCAGTCCGCACAGGCTAATCAGGGACGACACTTTCCGCTTTAATGGTATTTTTCGTTTATAGGAAATCCCTTTGTACCGAAAATCTTGTTTAAGCGGAAAGTGAGATGATACTTTACGCGCAAGCATTATGTTTTATAAGAACAAGACACAAATGCCGAAATCAGTTACATCATCGCCTTGTAATTCAAATTTTAAAAAGAAGAAAAACCTAAAGCAATGGTTGTCGTGCGAACATAAGAATAAGAAATTGTGCAGTAACTACTGGTTAGCCAGCTCGCTCGCCGCAAGCATAAAAACTGGGCATAATGCATGTGCGTAAAGTGTCGTCCCAGATTAGCATGTGCAGTCCGCACAGGCTAATCTGGGACGACAATTTACGCTGTTATGACTTTTTTCGTTTAAATGAAGTCTCTTCTTAGCAAAAATCCAATTTTAGCGGAGTGTCGTCCCTGATTAGCCTGTGCGGACTGCCTAGGCTAATCCGGGACGACACTTTACGCACATGCATTATGCCCAGTTTTCTCAGAACGCGACTCATATATTATATAGCGTTGGGGTCAGCTGAATGCCAGTTGACCAAAGTGCCGACAAGTCATCCGCAAACCCGATAACATCGAGCCTGATTGTAAAAATGGCATTCACTCAACCTACAGGACATAATAGTATATTATATAGTAAAAACATAGAAATACATTACTGTTCGATATTTAAACCAATCATGTAATTAATAAAGTCGTACCAGATGCCTCCAGATCATTGTCTTTTATAAACATGCAAACATACTCAATTCTAAACATATTTTAAAAGCGAGGCAATTTTATTTACAATAAAGAAATGATCACCATACAGTCTTCAGTTTGAGATTGGGTCAAATAAAAACATGAAAAGTGTTCACCCATACACAATTCAATTTAAATAAATATTCAAAGTACTGACACTACTGATGTGACGATGCTTTTGAAGAGGATGGATATAAAAGCATCAATTTAAGTGTATATACATCACCACAATTGTGAATGTGGGTACGACAATTTGGATACGAACAAAAATGTGGGTGCGAAAATATTGGGTACGAAAAAATTATGCCCCCAAACAATTTGGGTAGAAAAAAAAATGGTTACGAAAAAAAATGGTACGAGTTTTTTAGGGGACGATAAAAAATTGGGTAAGAACAGATTTTGGGGGTACGGTGAAGAAGTACCCGCTGGGAACTTGACCCATTCAGCGAAACTGGGAGGCGGTTTAATGTCACATTATGGTTAGAAATTGTAGGTGGAATAAGAATCCCATTGGTCAGTCTATGCGATGCTTGACCAATACAAACATGCCCGGCCTTGTGTCAACTATACTATTCTTTAATCTCTCCCTCATCGATAAGCTTATTTGAACATATGTGCACTTTGTGACTGTCATGTTTACTGGCCCTTTTAATAAAATATGCAATATTTTTATATGAGGTAAACCCATATATTCCACCTACAATTTCTAACCATAATGTGACATTACATTGTCGATAAAATAAAAATAAAAACAACATTTTGGGTTTTCCCAGCGTCACAGCATTTGAAGTGCCACCTGGCAGTTTCGTGTCTGGTTCCTGTCCCGAATCTCTCGATAAATTTGAAAGAGGACGGAACCAAGCTGCCTTTACTTTTATCAATGATAATCAGCGAGGTATGCCGATTGAGAAAATTTAGCCAACTCAATCGGACTGGCTCGGTCATTTAAATAGGTCGCCATTGTGAAGAATTTTTTCATGGTATGATAACTTTGACAAGCTGCTTCGCTGAAGCAGTATTGTCAAGAAAGTAATTTTTCCGGACATTCTATAAATTTTCATTCCAAGTTACGAAAATTCGTACGAGGAACAGCATTTATATCTGACACGCAAGTGCTCTGTTCACACAGCTTTGACAACTGGGTGAATGCAAGGCGATAAAAATGTAAAGGCATTATATACAGCGATGTTAATATTGTATCTAGTCTGCATTTTCAGTGAGTGACAGTGTCATGCTTTTTATGTTGTAATGGTAACTGTGAAAAATCCATTAAGTATACGAGTATATATTGTACTATCTTAATGAATCGTCTAAATTATGTTTTAGAGAATTGCTTTTATTACAAGACGAATTTGTAATCTTAAGTATGTGGCAAAATATCGAATAAACGAACTATCCTAAGTGTTAGTATTAAAGGAAACATGCATACATATATAACTTTTTATGATAACATTCAAGCGAAATAGTATTACATATATTTTATTATATTTAAAATCAAAGCAACTACAAACCACACACTAAATGATATCTTCAAATTTGTAATTTAATTATCTCATATCCACCTTTGCATTTCTTAAACAATGCTGTCTATTGTTAATGGTGATCACGCATTATAACAGTGAAAGGTTTATTTTGGTATGTCAATTATAAATGTGAGACTGTATCTCGTGTCGCAATGGTCTCCCACATGGTTGTTTCTTTCAAACAAATTTATCTATGATGTTTATCGATTGTCAGTAATCTCCCATGAACGTCATGTTAGAACAATGATGTTACAAAACAACAGTATAGTGTGAAAAGTTGTCATTCTTATGACTGTTAGATGCGTTCTAGCGGTAAACACTTTGACGTTTATTTATGGCATGTGGAGCTCACACACGTTAGTTACCAATAATTACAAGTGTTCGACCGTAGTCAGCATCGGCGTTAATTGTATGTACAGATCGGTCGTTTCGAAGTTTGTGGTTTTATTCTCTAAAATATATGCACCCGCAATTTGATACGGTGGCTTTTTGTCCTTGGATAATTCAAATACATGTTTAAACAATACTGTATTGATTTTTTTTACATTCATAGAGCTTATGTATGATGGAACAGAATCGAATATATAGGATTTTTAAAACTTAAGAATCATTATAAAATCATGATAAGGAGATATGTTTTCATTAAAACCCACTGTTCTTGTACTTGAGACGATGGATAATCACATATATGTATGCAACTGATCAAACACACGCAAACAAAGATAAACATTCATATAAAACACTATATGTATTTATTCTTAACAGTGTATTTGCACATTATTCATACGTGGTAATGGTCTGACGGCTTAAACTCGAAAAAGTGCATTACGTGAATGCCTCAGAAATTAAAATTACAAAAGTAGTAACATATAGTGGTTTTCTTTATCGTTATTTGCAATATATAATATTGTGAAAATAAAGAATCGTCTTACAGAACAATGACTGCAGGTGCAATAAAAAGGCTGTTATGAATTTAAATATTTACGTTTAGACAATACTACGTAAATATATGTTTGTCATATTAACCGGTCAATAATACATACTTTCACGTTTAATAACAATAATCATTTGACATAACAATAAAACAGGTTAGTTTTAACAGTTGTAACGTTATTTTGATATTCTTACATGAATTTAGATAGCCTGTGATAACAAAATAACCATAAAGCCACATACTAACAAGCAACGAATATTTTTTTTAAATATTCGTAAAATATAATTAACCTATATAAAATCAGTGTTCCTTATAGCAATAGCCACAATTAAAACGCTGGATGTGGTCTGGTAAAATAGACATAACGAGATACAAAATGCTCGTTTTTATATGATATGTCACAATATATTCTATGTGAATTTGTATGGGTCAACTTTATTTTTGCGAAATATGTTACGACCTATTTGTTGATATTGATTTTTTATGTGGTTTTAACCGAATATATGAAAATGGGCGTCCGCGAACGGTAGGGTTTGCCCAAACACATGTTTTTATTCTTTTTTGGCTTTTCTCTGGCGCTTTACATTTTTTGGCCAACATTTTAGAGTGTTCCGTTTATTAGTTCGAGCGGCTACGCAACCGTTTGGGATTGTAGCTGTAAAAAGGAAAGTGATGCATTGTAAAGTTGGGTATCTTGATCATTTATAGAGAGTCCTTATTGGCTTATTTACAGTTAACTTAAATTATTAATTATTATTGTTTATGATTAGTAAACATAGTATATTGAATTAATGAAATTCATCGATAAATTGTTTTTTAAAGTAAATTCCACCCATAACTCCCATGTTGAATTGCCATTCCCTTAAACATAATAAAACTGTCAATTACACATAAAGCACTTGGTAATAACATACCACGGTAATCATGGTAGTATGCTCCCCTCGTCTAATTTATTGGTTCGTATTTTTTGGCATTACAATTTTGTAAAACATGTGTTTATATTTATCGTACATACACGAACAAATGAATTATTCTTATTGGCAGTCTTTGTCGGCCCCTTATATGACGTGTCCTTCTGCATGCAACACACAATTATTTTTTATGGCCTTGTTTACGGCATAGATTCTTTGTGTGTGCGTTTCTGCCGCTTTAAACCTTTCTGCACTATACCCTGACAATAAAATAAGTCCTATAAACAACCTCACACCTGGAAACTCCATTAACATAAATCACATGCTTGAATTGTGCCCTGAATTCACACTCGCCTTTTTTGTTTTTGATGAATGGCATCACATCAGAGAGGCTTTCCTATTCGACCCGATTCCTGTATACACAACTAGTGGGTTCATCAAGGCAGTACTTGTATTCCTGTATACACAACTAGTGGATTCATCGAGGCAGTACTTGTATTCCTGTATACACAACTAGTGGATTCATCAAGGCAGTACTTGTATTCCTGTATACACAACTAGTGGATTCATCAAGGCAGTACTTGTATTCCTGTATACACAACTAGTGGATTCATCAAGGCAGTACTTGTATTCCTGTATACACAACTAGTGGATTCATCAAGGCAGTACTTGTATTCCTGTATACACAACTAGTGGATTCATCAAGGCAGTACTTGAATACATTCACGCATAAAAATAAGTGTCAGACTTATGTTGTCAATGTGAATCAAATCTGTCAAATGTTGCATCATTTCATCACATAACACTGGTCAATTATTAGAATGGGGATAACCATACATCTACAATCCGGGCCGTTTATTTGCCTTTCAAAAAAATTACAAACATTGTATTCTTACACAGCACTAAGTTATTGCATTTTAAGACCACGTATGTTAATGAAATGCGATAATATGTATTACATGTACTTCCATGATTTATGTTATAAACTACTCTTGATACTTTTCTTTATTTCACAACAACAAATGAGTTTTAGAGTGTATAACTAAGTTTCTTTAATCACGTAAATAATAGATTTTTGAAACGTTGTGTTAATTTTTCAACCATATTTAAATTCGTTCTTCAATTTCAACATATCGTACTCTCTCACATATTTTAGAGATCATGCACAGCAATTAAATGTCAAACCTATAACGAGAGATAGCACAATGCCTTTAGGGCTAACAATGTTAGGATATGGATATATATATAAACAACTGTATTTTGATACTATATGTAATATATTACGTTGATATAGTGTTATCATGATGTGTAAACATATCTATCAGAATGTGTAACCATTTTGTGATATGTCCATTTTACTGAAGTGAATGCGACGTTTATAGTTGTTATTGTTAAATGTAATGTATTTATCATCAATCTGAAACTGCGCAATGATCTCAATAATTCCATTATGTAGTGAATCATCCGCGGGCAGTTGAAAGTTATCACACGGGTCAAAGATAATCTTCGGGTCGGGTCGGCGGGTCAAAATTAAAATACCCGAGAAAATTCGAGTCGGGTCGGGTCAGACAATACATACGTTAATTAAAATAAAACTACTTGGCAAACAGCGTAGACCCAGATGAGACGCCGCATAATGCATCAGGGTCTGCGCTGTTTGCTTAAAGGAATTTCTGTCAAAAATATTCTTAAAATAGAAATAAATATACTAGACATCCCTAATTTTTAAAATAAATTGATCCAATTTAGAAGGATGGGAGAGTCCACTAGGCATAAATTGGTTAACCAGATGTTCATGGCAAGGATGTTACTGATTTGAAGAATTGTAAGGAACACCAATAAAACAGGCGGTTTATATTCCCACCGTGTAGTGATTTATCGACACAACCGTCAAATTAAATAATAAAGTCTTTCAAATCAGCATCGAAAGAACTGAATTAGCGAAGCCAAGTTTACAAGGAATGTTTGTGTTTATTTCCTAACAAGTTACCATGTTTACTCTCGCGCTATGGGGAGAATATAGCCATTCTTTCATGAAGAATCCTTGGAAACATCAAATGGGAACCGAACGATGGCCATTGCACTTGTTACATGTACCGTATATATCACCTAGTACGGCACAAACCTTAATATCTGCTTTGCTTAATCTCTAAAGTGGTAAAACGGAAATCAGTTTAATGTTGAATGAACGACAACAGGTCATGTTAACTATTTGTGTTCATCCTCGGCACCCATCGGCTTGCGGCGAGCGAGCTGGCTCACCAGGAGTTACTGCACGATTTCTAAATCTGATGTTCGCACGACAACATTTGATATAGGATTTTCTATAATATTATTTTTAATCGAATAATCATCTTTTTTTATATGAATTACTAGGCTATGCTGTAATTGATATTGACATTTGTATGATCTGTGATTAATTTTGTGTTAAGTGTGAGATCCCGGTTTAGACCCCACATACTTAGCATTATTCTAGCCTAAATAATGATTATATGTAAACTATAGTATTTTATGTATTTCTCTCCTGATGATATTTGTCTTTTTGCACTTATTTTATTTGAACCGCGCTCTATGAAAAGAGGTTTTTTTTGCATGTGCGTAAAGTGTCGTCCCAGTTTAGCCTGGGCAGTCCGCACAAGCTGAACAGGGATTACATTTTTCGCCTTAACTAAAGTTTTGCTAAAAAGAGACTGCACAGGCTATTCTGGGACGACACTTTACGCAATGCATTAAACCCCCTTTTCACAGAGCGCGGCATATATTTGTTTTTACGAGCATTGAAACAAATAGTAGCAGTACCTGTAATTGTTCGTATTTTTTAAAATTATTTAAGAATTATAAATCCATCAGAAATAATATATAAATCTAACTGGCGACATCTGGAAATAGTAGCCAATAATGCATGTTAATGTTATTAGGAAAATGGATTTGTCATTCCAGACAATTGAATTTAGTTTAAGTTTAAACCTATTTATTTTAGCTCGATTCCATCGAAACCCTAAGGCTTATATAAACGCTCTCGAGTCCGTTTCCTGGGCCTAGAACCAGTAGTTGGTGTCTTTGGGGAAGATCTAAAGAACGCTCCCACGGTTGGGATCGAACCCGTGACCTCCCGGTCGCTAGGCGGACACCATATCCATTACACCACAGCGACCTCATTTGAATTTGCAGGTGGTATGTGCATCAAACCCTCATGATATGAACATTTTCATTACGACATTAGTTAAAATCAGTGATACCTTTAGCTACATGCCAGACGTCATACGAATGCTTGATCTTGGGATGGTTATCTTTCAACCATTTTTTTATCTGCATTTGGCGATCTGTAACAATCTCTTTTATTTGTATCCCTTGCTCTCGTAAGGCATCAATTCTTCCTTCAAACCTTCTAGCTCCATGTGGTAGCTGGATGCCAGTTCGTCGTTCTGAATGTCACGACTGGTATATTAAATTACTTGAAAAAGTTTTTAAGTTTTCATATTTTCAGTATATTCAGTAATTAAATGTTACTGGGTATGTGTACCAGGTAACTTCCAGTTGTTAACTATAAATAACGCAAGTAGATTGATCTTCATCGTCACGCGGTAGACCCATGAATGCAAATGGCGCATGCGTTGTGAATTGTATATATTTAATATATAAAATGATCAATCAACTTTCGTCATTTATAGCGTATATATCGTTATGTAACCTATTTTCGCGATGTACTTTCGATTTCACATCGTTTTATTTTATTTCCGAATATACTGAAAATATGAAAACTTAACAACTTTTTTTCAAGTAATGTAATATACCAGTCGTGATATTTTAATCAATATAAAGTAAACTAATAATTGGAAAAAAATACGGTATTTTATAACTTTTCTTTTCTTCGTCAATCTGATTGACAGCTCCTTTAAATTCGACATTTATGATTTTGGTGCGTCACTTCTATTCATTTATGACTATATGTAATAACAACACTATTTAAACTGATAAAGGGTGTGATTTTACTTCACTTGTTTAAAAGAGATGAATTGACTTCACGTTCAACATATAATCTCGTACTTCGTAGCTTGCGACCCGAACCGGTATCGTTCTCAGAAACTTTGACCCCGATCCGCGGGTATTTTTTTGACCCGCGGATCCGGGTTTTTTCGGGTACCCGTTTGAGCACTAATCATAACACTAAAAAAATTAAAAGTTTGTAAAACTAAGCCATATCCTCATTAATGTTATTCATTAAGCAGTCTGAGAGACAGCTATATCCTCAGCCGAAATAGTCTTGACGTTGATTAAGAGCCTGAGTGACGGGCGCATGCCTTCTGTCCATTGTCCGAATGACCTTTACATTGTGGCAAAGTATGATTAAAATCCTGGCATGACAATAGCATTAGCCAAAATATTTTACAATGTTTTGCCAATTTTGTCTATGCAGCATACCCACTTGCAACAATTATTACAACTAATACAGGAAACATAAACAACCATCGCACAACACGATGTACAATAGTCATAATAAAGTAAAAAAATAATTCTGATAAGGAAAACTTTGCATTTACCAACGATGCGAAGGTTTAGGGATTTAATACAGATTACAGTATTTTTGCAAAAAATAGTCGTTTAAATAAAATAAAATTACTGGTGATCTTGTATGCACCTGAAGCAACCAAACAATTTAGAACATTTGTTCTGGTAATGTTTGACATCAAAAGAAATAAGGTTTGTATTCTTCACATCATAATTGTTTCAGGAATACGAAAATAATATAGCCTCGGTAATTCAGCGACTTCTGTTTAAGTCATTTGTAATTTAAGTAAGTTTACTTATCCTGACCAGTACATTTGTAAATAAATACATGCATTCCGAGCATAACAAGAACTAAAAATTTCTGAGGATAATTAAAGTTTGAACTTACAAGTTTTTAACCAGCAATGAGATTAAATTAATGACATAGGTTAAATTTTAATATATTTTTTCCCATGCAAATTGGTTATTACTTAGACAGCTGTTATATATGCATAATTTTATTATAATGAAATATATATACTGGATTGTGCAATTTCTATATCTTCCAACACTAATTGTGTCTTCCTTCATTTTACATATACTGTTTTTATAGTCGATGTTGTACCAATTTAAACATCCTTAGTTGTTCGCTTTCGAACATCTACAGACGTTAATGATGGTTTTTGTCTCTTTGATGTCCTTTACACTTGATAACTGCATAAATATTGTTTTATTATGTAAGCAGACTGGGGCTTTGAAGACAAGTAATTCATTGAACAGTGTAATATTCTTCTGTGCAACATAATTAAACTTTCTCTTAGCAATTAGCAAGCTTAAAACAAATGCCATCCGAATTGCAATCGCATGCAAAATGCACCATTTCAAATAACATTGTTTTACGTAAATCTGAAAGACGATTCAAACAGATTGACAAAATGGTCCTTTGTTAGCAACACAATAAGACTTTGTTGATTGTGTATTGCTGCTGTGTGTTGTTGATGTTTTTGAAGAAAACATTATGTCAAACATAAGTTTGCATTAAGTGTAGAATTATTTTGTTCCACGGCAAATGTGCAGCCCCACACGATTAATCAAATCCAAGACGACTGACTATCGTATATTTTAATATGATTTAGTTTTATCAATGCATAAAGTTTGGCACGGCCAAATCTTTCAACAATGTTTTAAGACGAAGCCCTACAAAAAAACTTTTTACCGTAATTAAGTCGTTAATTTTTAAGTGCCGAAGACAAGCATTTTAACGAAGAAAATTAATGCAGGATATTTAAAAAGAACACAAATGAGAAAATACGCATGCAATCGTCTCCATTAAACAATTATCAATTTTAATAAATGTTCGTTGTTGAAAATAGTGGTGCTGAAATAGAGAAAAGATAACAAAACATATGGAGAAACATTTTACCCATATAACTCTATAAAGGTTAACAGTAAATGAGGCTAGCCTTTGTTCAAGGCAGGTGACGTGTTACCGATGATGTCCACACCCTAACTGACAACACAGGAATAGATTCTAATCATTAGCATTAAATAATAGAATTCCAAACATATTACATTTGTTTTACATGCGTTTTCGATTATTTTGTTGATTAAGTAACATCGGACACATACGAAATTCAAAGTCAGTGATATATACCGGGCATAGCCTCCTTGATCACTGTCGAGGTACAACGACATAACATATATGGGTCCTGCTCTGTGAACAGGGGGTTTAATGCATGTGCGTAAAGTGTCGGCCAAGATAAGCCTGTACGAACGATACTTTACGCCTAAACTTGATGTTTGCTAAAAAGAGACTTTCTTTCTTGTGCGGACTACACAGGCTAATCTGGGACGACATTTTACGCAAATGCATTAAACCCCCTTTTCACAGAGCACGGTTCATATATTGTTAATTGTGATGTTCATAGTAACTTGCTTTATACACAGTTGCGAAAAGCCTTTTGACTGTCTTATGTTAAATTACAGTGCAGCTGAACTATTTCTAAATAGTTTCAAACAAAGAGAAATGCTGTTAAAACAGAAATTCGACACTTTTGTAAACTTTGATATAACTAGTTTTTTATATAAAAAGAGTTAAAAATGAACACAAATAATACCACTGTTAGCGTGTAGCGTATACATGTAAAAGTACACGGTAGGCGAGTAAAAACTAGGCTGAATCGAATGGCTGTGACTTTGGAAAGAAATTATACTATCCGTTTTTTGGCCAAGCAAATACGATATTTATACGTTATGAAGGCGTTAGATTTAATTACATATAATAAATTAGCTTGATTCAACAACTAATTTCAATAAAAATACTAGTGGTCCACAACATACATATGCTTTAATTTCAATGTAAGGTCACTGGTCTTTCATTACAAACTCCAAATCGTTAATCTTCCTCTGAACTAATGATGTATATTTATTCTTAACTATATAAAATTTATTATAATTATTATCGGTATTCAATGTCATTATCTTTAATTAAAACGTAATGTTTCCATAAATTTATATTGTATTTGCATTATCTTCTATATAGTGACTTTATTTTAAAACATGCAATACTTGAAATTATGAAAAACACATATTAAAAGAACAAACTCAATTAAATTGTGCACCTCAGCATCATTTCGCATATGCAAATATACATGTAGTGTATAACTTACTTTGGGAACGAATCATAACAAATATGGATTTCTAATCCTTTCAAGATGTGAAAGAAAAATATAATATACCTCGGTTCTTTGTATCATTCTGAACTCATGTATATCAGAAGTTATTGATATATTAGAACGGAAAAAAATCATGCAATGAATACCTAATGTTGAATATGATGAAATTATTACTACTCAAGTTATAAGACAAAAATCACAAATTGGCGTAAACGTTTGTATAACCAGTATTTACGCGACAAACATTATCGATACAAAGCGTCTGCTTCGAGTTTAAGCTTTTACACTATCAAACAATATATTTATTCAGAGAAAATAAAAGTCAACATTTAAAGGCCGTTAAAAGGTGACGATCCGTAATTATAACCGATTTTTTAATATTTTGTGCATATTTTAATTATAAAGGTTATCAAAAAAAATATATATATGCTATTGGACATTACCATAAAAAATGAGCAATACAACTTGTTTTGAGCTCAAAATAAGGTCCTCCAAGTCAATTGTGTTTACAAATAATCAGTTTATTTGCATTTTAAGGCCACGCATGTTAATGAAATGCGATAATATGTATTACATGTACTTCCATGATTTATGTTATAAACTACTCTTGATACTTTTCTTTATTTTACAACAACATATGAGTATTATTAGTGTGTAAATAAGTTTCTTAAATCAAGTAAATATAACTACTACTACTACTACTACCACTACTACTACTACTACTACTACTACTACTACTTCTACAACTTATACTACTACTACTACTACTACTACTACTACTACTACTACTACTACTACTACTACTACTTCTACTACTACTACTACTACTACTACTACTACTACTACTACTACTACTACTACTACTACTACTACTACTGCTACTACTTCTACTACTACTTCTACTATTATTATTACTACTACTACTAGACAAGCTACGTGATCGGGTAAGAATGTTTTAAAACATGGTTCTGTAATATTTCCAGACTCTGTTTAATAGCCGAGACTACTTGATACGCAGGAACTGGCCGGGCGTTTATTAAGTACATCGATAGCAGCATCTACAAAATAATGGGGTTTGCTGTCCGGCGTTTGACACAAATACAACAACATTCAATTAACACACATGGTTCGCAAGAAAAAGAAACGTCAGGAGTTTAAGCAAGATTAAAGGCTAACAAATACAATGTTTACAATCGCATAGATGTAAGGTAATGAGATGACGCTTCAAATCGTCTGAGAATGGCTTGACGTGTATCTCCTAATAATGAATAAATTCGACATGTGTTTGAATGTATTCACGTGTGCTTCGCATATACCTAATTGAATTATTATGTTATATCGCAAAACATATTGCAAAACAAATATCGCAGGTGCAGGGCACAATGCTGCGTGAAAGTATTCACGTGTGGAGTTTTATGTGGGACATAAATTCTTAATACTGTCGTTCTAATTACCAGAAGAAATGGTTCATACCTATAGGTATACCTCCATATTGCCCATATTGCCAGGTTAACCTTATCGATTAACATTAAAGAAAATATTTATGATTGGAATGCAGAAACAGACAGTGTTAATTACCATGCTATAGACCTTCATTAAATTAAAGACCCATCTTACGAAGGGTAAGTCCGAACCAAAATGTTTTAATAATGTGTATGGCATTTCGTAGATTATTTCTATTGTAAGCTTTTAATGGTTATTTCTTCATATGGCCGGGCTTTGGAGTTACTTGGCGTGGGAGTTTAAATAAATGAGCCAGGGAATAGAGTTTAAATATTGAATTAATTTAAGTAATGTATTTTAAATCAAAATCAATAGAAAAAAAGGAAATTTACTTTCTTAACGCACGGATGTTTATGTGTTTAAAGAATATTTTGACTAAGTCATTTGATATTCATTCCATTCCTTTCTAGATTAAATACTGCCGCGGATATTGCTGATAAT
This sequence comes from Dreissena polymorpha, assembly GCF_020536995.1. Taxonomy (NCBI): domain Eukaryota; kingdom Metazoa; phylum Mollusca; class Bivalvia; order Myida; family Dreissenidae; genus Dreissena; species Dreissena polymorpha. The sequence continues at coordinate 80,898,660 of NC_068365.1, forward strand.
ATTAAATTGATGGTCAGTCTTGAATAGCAATCTTTACCTTTTGCATAGGCACATTTGAACTCAATAGTTGTTGTTGTGGTGTTAATTACGGTAATTTTGTTCAATGTTAAATCACAAGAAATGCCAAAATGAGGTCATATGGAAAATTACCACAGTGCGTTCCGTTTAAAAATATTTTTTCTATACAATACACGCTGGTGTTTAGCAAACAGTGAAGGTACTTTGGTATTGAAAATGCGTTTTCAGCAAACACAGTAGCGGGATTGTACACTGTACAAATAACTGACATAATTTAAAACAAATCTTCAAACTGAAATACTACTGAAGAAGCTACATCAATGATTTGACGCATTGGTGCCATCTGGAAGCCAAAACATAGCCTTCATAAATGGAAATGCATGGGCTTTGTGGTTTCTTGCCGTCGGTCGACATCAGCACCAATAGTTGTAAGTGAAAGTAGTATTATGCAATTCAAGTATGAAAATACTTGATAATTTGACTTACTTTTCATTGGTTTTGAAGGTTCTTAATGTGCACACGATGAACCTTTGGTCGCTGTTAGAACCCAGATTGAAAGACTCTGGACTTCATAAGCATCATCGCTTTGAAGTCGATGGAAGATATCGTAAAACTCGCTATTGGGCCATAAACTAATGTCGTAATGAAAATGTTCCTATCATTAGGGTTTGAAGTACATGCCACCTGCAAATTCAATTGTCTGGAAGGACTAATTCATTTTCCTAATAACATTAACTTGCATTATTGGCTACTATTTCAAGAATAGAGTTTAAATATTGAATTAGATTAGATTAGATTTATATATTATTTCTGATGGATTTATAATTTTTAAATAACTGTAAAAAATACGAACATTTACAGAAAGTTACATTGGTATTTTTGTAAGTTATGTTTAATAATTGTTGCTGGTAATTCTTTGCAATAGATTTTGAGCAAAAATGCTGTTTCATTTCAGAACTGATGTCCGAGAGCAGAACAAGTACATTGTGTTTGAAGAGAACCTGCTTGAGCTATTTAAGACATACCTTTAATGTCGGATGCCTGCAGCAGGACACATCAGCAAAGGAAGTGGCTCATACATCGCCATTAGGCAGACATGTGAATGTGGCTACTAACGGCGTTGGGAGTCACAGCCAAAAGTGCAATACATTCCAGCTGGGAATCTTCTTCTCAGTTCAGCTATGCTGTTTGCTGACTGCACACCTACACCAGTGCTGAGACTTTTTTCTTTTATGAATGTACTTTGAATTTCAATGATCACATTCTTCCAGCATCAGCGATCATTCCTGTGGCCAGCTGTAGAGGCTGTTTTGCTAGACCATACATCCGCTGCCCTGACTGCCATCAAGGCAGAGGGCAGGAGTGTTCTGTCTGTCTCTGTCCGCTTGTTGTCTGTCTGTCTGACTGTCTGTCTGTCTGTCTCTGTCCGCTTGTTTTCTGTCCGTCTGCCTTTTGTCTGTCTGTCGGTCTCTGTCCGCCTGTTGTCTGTTTGTCTGCCTTATGTCTGTCTGTCTGTTTGCCTGTTGTCTGTCTGACTGTCTGTCTCTGTCCGCCTGTTGTCTGTCTGCCTTTTGTCTTTATGACTGTCTGTCTGTCTGTCTGTCTGTTGTCTGTCTAAATGTTTGTCTGTCTGTTTGTCTGTCTGTCTGTCTGTCTGTCTGTCTGTCTGTCTGTCTGTCTGCCTGTTGTTTGTGTGACTGTTTGTCTGTCTGTCTCTGTCTGTATGTCTCTGTCTGTCTCTGTCTGTTTGTCTGTCTGTCTGTCTGTCTGACCGTCCATCCGTCGTCCGTCCATCCGTCCATCGATCCGTCCGTGGTTTGTCCGCCCATCAGCCCGTTAGTCCTTCTGTCCGGCCGTCCGCCTTTCCGACCGTCCTTTTCTCTGTGTGTCTAAAAGTTAAATGATTGTACTCTATTACCCGGTATTTGAGGAATTTGACCTCGTTTTCAGTATCCTATTCAATGGAATCATTGATGGAGACAGCTAGCTGACATTATGTACAGGTTGCATTTTTATTGCAGTGTATGGTACATAACAATAATTGATTAATTCTAAAACAATGCAACCGATATGCTTTGTTTGCAACATGTATGACATGTGTTTATTCATTCATAAAAGCCGAGCGCACAGATCAAGGGCACAATACTGATAAGCGTTGAGCGGCTCGCAAGGGGCGACTGATACGCTTGGGGATTCTTTATCAGAGAGACTGTTTGTCTGTGCATTAATGAATCATGCACAATACGATTTAATCTCAGTAGCAGTGCTTTTGTTTCCTCAGAAGTGAAATACTAGACCGTTTATAATTGATTCGATGACCGGTAGTGTTTGAAAGCTTTTCATTTCAGAACGCAATGGAGCTTCAACTTGCTAATAATTTATTTTACCACGTACAGGAGAGCGACGGACGATTGTAATATACATAATGATGATATTTAACCTCTTTCTTTCGAAAGATATGTTAATTCGAACCCCTTTTTAAATTCGTTGACGGCTGTGTTTTGCTGGCGAAATGAATCCAACCAAGAAGAAAAAACGGGCGTGCAAAATATCACATTATTACATCCATGAAAAGAAAATAATACAAGAGTACCATCATACAAATGTATATATTTTTTGTTAACGTATGTACTTATTTTAATAGCCTTTCAATACAGAATCCGAAAGAAAAGCGCATCTATCTTTATATGATACCAATGCACAGTATGGTTTGAAATTAAGCTTTTAAAGGGGCCTTTTCACAGATTTTGGCATGTTTTGAAGTTTGTCATTAAATGCTTTTTATTGATAAATATAAACATTGGATATAACAAGCTCCAGTAAAAAATCAAGAATAAAATTGAAAAAAGAAAAAAAGTTAACCCTCAGCAGGACTCGAACCACTGACCCCTGGAGTCCTCGAGTAAAACGTCTACGACTCGACCATCTTTCCGGACATTATGCCAGACATATTTTATACTTTATATACGCAATTCTCGTAGTCTCCAAAAATATAACGACAACAACAGAACTCGCAAAATTATTAATTTGTTTCGCGTTGCAACGCTTTATAATTTTCGGGTTTTTTAATTGTCAAAAGATGCATATAATGGCTATTTTAGAGCATGGTAAATGTTCAGTATACTGTTTCCTCACAAATATCATGACTAAAACGGAAATTTGCGAATATGAAACAACTATTTTCAATTTTGTCAATTTACCCAAATGTGAAAGGCCCCTTTAAATGAATGTCTGCAGCTTATACTTAAACAAATACATAATTGAAAATTCTAACCATGAAAGGGAATGCAACGATATTTTCATTAAACCCTATTCAGATACTTCGTGTCAAAACCGCGTTACAATAATTTAATTACCGTAATCGCGATACTTTTAATTAAGGTAACGGACCTTTTTAACACTTCTCCAGGGTAAAGCGGTGCTTCTGAATAACTTGTTGATAGATCGCCAAAATCTTGATCGACCCCTGATATGTGCATCCGACTGATACAATTAGACATACTTTAATTAATTAATGTAAACTAGGTTTTGGCATTCCGTGACCGGCGGAGAGTTATGGCGTTCGTGGACAACGAAAAAAATCACGATAGTCTGTTATTAATGGCATGTGACCAATGCATATACATTACTGACCGATACATAAACACTACACAATATATAAGCATGACTAACCCATGTATGCCTAGCGTCTAGAAAAAAGGCCTTGGCAAACAGCGTACACCCAGATGAGACGCCGCATGAGGGGTACAATGAAGTAGTACCCGCTGGGAACTTGACCCATTCAGCGAACTGGGAGGCGGGTTAAATTGTCGATAAAAAAATACATTTCGGGTTTTCCCAGCGTCATAGCATTTGAAGTGCCAACTGGCAGTTTCGTGTCTGGTTCCTGTCCCGAATCTCTCGATAAATTTGAAAGAGAACGGGAACCAAGCTGCCTTTACTGTTATCAATGAAAATCACCGAGGTATGCCGATTGAGAAAATTTAGCTAACTCAATCGGACTGGCTCGGTCTTTTACATAGGTCGCCATTGTGAAGAATTTTTTCATGGTATGATAACTTTGACAAGCTGCTTCGCTGAAGCAGCATGGTCAAAAAAAGTATAAATAAACTTACTTCCGGAAACTCCATAATTGTTAATTCCAAGTTCCGAAAATGCGTGCGAGGAATACATTTATTATGTTGCAACTGATAGGTTTCTAAATATAGCGGTGCAGTAAGCAACCGTTTGCAACTGCACTCTCTGTAAGCAATTAGATGTGACACATAAGTGCTCTGTTCACAACAGCTTTGACAACTGGGTGAATGCGAGGCGATTAAAACGATAACGCATTATACGACAGCGATGTTAATATCGTGTCTAATTTGTTTTTTCTGTGAGTGACAGTGACATATATTTTATTTGCAATGGCAACTGTAAAAATATATTAATTATACGAGAATAACTAGTTCTTATGTAAGTAAATCGTCTACATTAATTCTCGAGAATATTGTTTTGTGACAAGACGAATTTATAATCTTTAGTATGTTGCAAACATCGATTTAACTGACTTGTTTTAAAGGAAACAGTAATACATATATAACATTTTATCATACCATTAAAGCGAAAGAGCATTACATACATTTTATTAAATTTAAAATCAAAGCAACTACATACCAAACACTAAATGATATCTTCAAATTAGTTACTTAATTATCTTATATCCACCTTTGCAATTCCAAAACAATGCTGTCTATTGTTAATGGTGATCACGCATTATAACAGTGAAATGTTTATTTTCGATTGTCAATTATAAATGTGATATTGTATCTCGCATCGCAATGTTTTCCCACATGGTCAATTCTTTCAAATTTTTATCACATGCCATACCCTGTTTCCCATGTTATATAACCATTAGATATATTTTATCTTACACATGTGTAGTATACTTTTTAAGCGTTTTCATTGGCTTATTTTCGTTGGATTGACCAATCGCATTTTGTTTTTTGCTGAAATAACGTTGCAACGTCAAATGACGTCACGAAATGTAAACAACATTCGAGATTTATCATTATGTTTGCTTAAATATTTATTTAATTTGCTCATTTAAAAGAATGTGATAAAAAGGATCTGACACTCGTTGTCATATCATACCATATTTTATTTAACTCGTCCAGGAAATTCGTTATTATTTCCAAAGGCTCGCTTACTAAACAAAAATTCCTGAACTCGTTAATACAATATGTTATGATATGACAACTCGTGCAAGATGCTATATATCAATGATGTTTATCGATTGTCAGTAATCTTCCATGTGAACGTCATGTTAGAACAATTATGTTACAAAACATCAGTATAGTGTGAAAATTGTCATTCTTATGACTGTTAGATGCGTTGAAGCGCTAGACACTTGACGTTTATTTACGGCATATGGAGCTCACACGCGTTATTTACCACTCATTACAAATGTTCATCCGTAATCAGCATCGGCGTTAATTGTAAGTACAGAAAGGTTGTTTCGAAGTTTGTAGGGTTTTTTCTCTCAAAAATATGAACCCGCAATTTGATACGGAGGCTTTTTTCCTTTGATAATTCAAATACATGTTTAAACAATACTGTATTGATTTTTTACAACCATAGAGCTTATGTATGATGGAACAGAATCGAATATGTAGGATTTTTAAAACTTAAGAATCATTATAAAATCATGATAAGGAGATATGTTTTCATTAAAACCCACTGTTCTTGTACTTGAGACGATGGGTAATCACATATATGTATGCAATTGATCAAACACACGCAAACAAAGATAAACATTCGTATAAAACACTATATGTATTCATGCACATTATTAAAACGTGGTAATAGTCTGACGGCTTAAACTCGAAAAAGTGCATTACGTGAATGCCTCAGAAAATAAAATATTCAATGTGTGTACAACAGTAGTAACATACAAGGGTTTTCTTAATCGTTATTTGCAATATATAATATTGGGGAAAATAAAGAATCGTCTTACAGAACAATGACTGCAGGTGTAATAAAAAGGCTGTTATGAATTTAAATATTTACGTTGAGACAATTAATCGCAAATATATGTTTGTCATATTAACCGGTCAATTATACATACTTGTACGTTTGATAACAATAATCATTTGACATAACAATAAAACAGGTTAGTTTTAACAGTTGTAACGTCATTTTGATATCCATACATGAATTAAGATGGCCGGTGATAACAAAATACCCATAGAGCCACATAAATACTCACAATCAACGAATATTTTGAAAAATATTTCGTTAAATATAATTAATCTATATAAAATCAGTGTTTCTTATAGCAACAACCACAATAAGAACGATGGATATGGGCTGGTAACATAGACATAACGAGATACAAAATGCTCGTTTTTATATAATATGTCGCAATATATAATTCCATGTGAATTTTGTATGGGTTAACTTTATTTTTACGAAATATGTTACGTCCTATTGGTTGCTTTTTAGTTTTTATGTGGTTTTAACCGAATGTATGAAAATAGGCGTCTACGAACAGTAGGATTTGCCCAAACACATGTTTTTATTTCTTTATTGGCTTTTCTCTGGCGCTTTGCATTTAGATTGTTCCGTTTATTAGCTTGAGCGGCTACGCAACAGTTTGGGATTGTAGCTGGAAAAAGGAAAGTGATGCATTGTAAAGTTGGGTATCTTAATCATTTATTGAGAGTTCTTATTGGTTTATTTACAGTTAACTTAAGTTATTAATTATTATTGCCTATGATTAGTAAACATAATTAATAAATGTCAGCGATAAATTACTTTTTCAAGTATATTCCACCCATAACCCCCTGTTTAATTGCCATTGGAAATCATGGTAGTATGCTCCCCTCGTCCAGGAGTTGTTGAAACCACTTGTAATTTATTAATATATTAAAACGTATTTTTGCATAACAATTTTGTGGTATATATATATATATATATATATATATATATATATATATATATATTTCTGGTATGTTGATTTTTGAAACCACTTGTAATTTATTAATACGTATTTTTGCATTACAATTTTGTAAAACATTTGTTAATATTTATCGTTCATACGAACAAATAAACTATGCTTATTGACAGGCTGCGTTGGGCCCTTAGAAACGTGTCCTTCTACATGCAACACTCAGTTATATTTTACGGCGTTTTACATGGCATAGATTCTTCGTGTGTGTGTTTCTGCCACTTAAAACCTTTCTGCACTATACCCTGATAATAAAATACGTCCCATAAACAATCTCACACCTGGAAACTCCATTAACATAAATCACATTCCTGAATTGTGCCCTGAATTCACACTCGATTTTTTTGTTTTTGATGAATGGCATCACATCAGAGAGGCTTTCCTATTCGACCCGATTCTTGTATACACAACTAGTGGATTCATCAAGGCAGTACTTGAATACATTCATGCATAAAAATAAGAGTCAGACTTATGTTGTCAATGTGAATCAAACCTTTCAAATGTTGCATCATTTCGTGACATAACAATGGTCAATTATAAGAATGGAGATAACAATACATATACAATCCGGGCCGTTTATTTGCCATTAACAAAATTAACAAACATTTTATTCTTGCACAACACTAAGTTATTGCCTTTTAAGACCACGTATGTTAATGAAATGCGATAATATGTATTACATGTACTTCCATGATTTATGTTATAAACTACTCTTGATACTTTTCTTTATTTCACAACAACATATGAGTTTTAGAGTGTATAACTAAGTTTCTAACTAAGTTTCTTAAATCACATAAATATTATATTTCGGAACGTTGTGTTAATGTTTCAACCATATTTAAATTCGTTTTTCAACATATCGTACTCTCTCACATATTTTAGAGATCATGCACAGCAATTAAATGTCATACCTATAACGAAAGATAACACAATGCCTTTAGGGCTAACAATGTTAGGATATGGATATATATATAAACAACTGTATTTTGATACTATATGTAATATATTACGTTGATATAGTGTTATCAGCATGTGTAAACATATCTATCAGAATGTGTAACCATTTTGTGAGATGTCCATTTTACTGTAGTGAATGTGACGTTTATAATTGTTATTATTAAATTTAATGTATTTATTCATATTTATATTTATATTTAATGTTATTCATTAAGCAGTCTGAGAGACAGCTATATCCTCAGCCGAAATAGTCTTGACGTTGATTAAGAGCCTGAGTGACGGGCGCATGCCTTCTGTCCATTGTCCGAATGACCTTTACATTGTGGCAAAGTATGATTAAAATCCTGGCATGACAATAGCATTAGCCAAAATATTGTACAATGTATTGCCAATTTTGTCTATGCAGCATACCCTCTTGCAACAATTAACACAGGTAACATAAACAACCATCGCACAACACGATGAACAATAATTATAATGAAGTAATAATAACTTGGCATTTACCAACGACGCGAAGGTTTATGGATTTCAAATACAGATAACAGTAGTTTTGAAACAAAATAGTCGTTTAAATAAAATAAAATTACTCATGATCTTGTATGCACCTGTAGCAACCAAACCGATAACAATTAAGAACATTTCTTCTGGTAATGTTTGACATCTAAAGAAATAAGGTATGTATTCTTCGCATCATAATTGTTTCAGGAATAACATTATATAGCCTCGGTAATTCAGTGAAATCTGTTTAAGTCTTTATAAGTTTAGCGAAATAATATTGTGTTGTTAAACATGTCGATGCGGTTGCATTGTTTGAATTTTTTATGTGTGCTATATTGAAATGATTAATCATCTATTCTTTAACATAATTCCTTTTATCTTCATTATATAATCCAATGCTATTGTTGCAGATTAATTCATATTTATTGTCTGCACGGGGAAATGACATAGAAACATAAACCGTTGTTGGTAATCCTTCTCCACCCACTACGGCTGGCGAGGCTGGCAACACCCATATAACACAGGGTAAACAGTAAATGAGGCTAGGCTTTGTTCAAGGCAGGTGACGAGTTACCGATGACGTCCACACTATGACTGACAACACAGGAATAGATTCAACCATTAGCATTTAACAAGAGAATTCAAACCCTATTACATTTGTTTTACATGCGTTTTCGATTATTGTGTTGATTAAGTAACATCGGACACATACGAAATTCAAAGTTAGTGATATATACCGGGCATAGCGTCTTAAACACTGTCGAGGTACAACGACATATATGGGTCCTGATCTGTGAACAGGGGGTTTAATGCGTGTGCGTAAAGTGTCGGCCAAGTTTAGCCTGTACGGACGACACTTTCGCCTAAGCTTGATTTTTGTTAAAAAGAGACTTTCTTTCTTGTGCGGACTACACAGGCTAATCTGGGACGACATTTTACGCACATGCATTAAAACACTGTGAGCGTGTAGCGTATGCATGTAAAAGTACACGGTAGGCGAGTTAAAACTAGGCTGAATCGAATGGCTGTGACTTTGGAAAGAATCATACTATCCGTTTTTTGTCAAACAAATACGATATTTATACGTTATGAAGGCGTTAGATTTAATTATAATAAATTAACTTGATTCAACAAATACTTTCACTTATATTACTAGTGGTCCACAACATACATATGCTTCAATTTCAATGTAAGGTCACTGGTCTTTCATTACAAACCCCAAATCATTAATCTTCCTCTGAACTTATTATGTATATTTATTCTTAACTATCTAAAATTTATTATTATTATTGGTATTCAATGTCATTATCTTTAATTAAAACCTAATGTTTCCATAAATTTATATTATATTTGCATTATCTTCTATATAGTGACTTTACTTTAAAACATGCACTACTTGAAACTATGCAAAACACATATTAAAAGAACAAACTCAATTAAATTGTGCACCTCAGTATCATTTCGCGTATGCGAATATACATGTAGTGTATAACTTACATTGGGAACGAATCATAACAAATATGGATTTCTAATTCTTTCAAGTAATTAAAGAAAAATATAATATACCTCGGTTCTTTATATCCTTCTGAACTCATGTATATTAGAAGTTATTGATTTATTGGAACGGAACAAATCATGCAATGAATTCCTAATGTTGAATATGATAAAAGTATTATTACTCAAGTTATAAGACAAAAATCACAAATTGACGTAAACGTTTGTATGACAAGTATTTACGTGACAAACATTATCGATACTTCGAGTTTAAACTTTTACACTATCATACAATATATTTATTCAGAGAATAAAAGTCAACAGTTAAAGCCCCGTAAAAGTGAAGATCCGTAATTATAACCGATTTTTAAATATCGTTTGCATATTTTATATAAAAAATAATATATATATACGTTATCAATATATGCGTACTTTACGAAAGAAGCCGAGAAACATCGGAGATAGCGAAAATGTACGGAAATTTTAAACATTTCTTCACATTATGAAACGGGTATATCTTTCATATTTCTTGACAACGTTGCACCTAAGCTGTGTTATTGTCATTTTTTTATGCAAGAGTAACTGAAATCCGGTAAAAATTAGACCAGTTTATATGCATTATAATTTGATTTGTCACCTTTAACGAGCATTTAAGTGAATGCATTTGCGATTGAAATGGTATGTCCGATTCTATAAAACATGCACAAGTCCACAATAATATTTTGTCCAAACGCAATAAATTCCCTATTAATGTGCATACTTGAAGTATATTATTGTTCTATATGTCGAGGATCATTTTAATTGCCAATTACAAATAGTATGCCGTGAGCAATAACTAACATCACATTCCATTCATTCATATTTTAAGTTGTGATGAATAGTTGATGTTTTTTTTATTTGTAAGGGGATTTCTAAAGAAAAAGTTGCATATTAAGACAGCATTTTCAAAATTTCCGAAATAACCGTATGTGTTATATATTTGTATCGCCATATGTCACATCGTAGACGTTAATATCCATATAACTAACGGTGCCATTTTAAGAAATGATGTAACGTTTGCTTAGTATTGTCCGATAAATGTCGTTTTAAGAGCGCGAAGTTTCTCGAGCTCGTTTGGCAGTTTCGCCATTAAGCCTTTTTGATAATGGATAGTCCTCTGTGCGTGAGTGAACAAATGAATTCTAGCAAGTTAGCTATTACGCTAGGTTTACATCTGGCAACGATTACCACGATGTCCCCGATTCCAGAGCATCGTGGCGAACGAAACAGATCGTGGAGTCGAATCGGGGTGATCGTGGGGGAGCGTAACGGAACGTGGTTGAATCGGGGACATCGTGGGCATCGGGACAGATTTTAAATCAAACTTAAATTTCACCACGATTGCCCCGATTCATTTTCTAATCTCAAATCGTAGGTCAAATCGCAGGAGATCGCAACTTTGTCGTGGGAGATCTTAACAGGACGTAACGGAACGTGGTGGAGCGTGGAAGCCAATCGTGTTGATCGCAACAAAGCGTAACAGAGCGTGATGCAAATCGTGGGCTCGATCGTAGCAACAAAACGTGCTGATTTCGTAAGGAAGCGTAACAGAACGTGGAGTATACCATTTAATCGTAGAGCTCCCCGATTTTTTAGCCTCTGTCAAATCGGGGAGATCTAGGCCAGATGTAAACTTAGCATTCTACCCGGACATTTCTCAAAATTGGATATATACTTTAACGGAAATTCGTAGTAAAAACCTGATTTATATGCACTTCAAGAAGAAGTAATTCTTTGAATGCTTTCGATGTAAAACTGCAAAAAAAATGATGAAGAAATAAATTGGCGTTTTGAGGGCAATTGCCAGCAGTATATGTTTAATTCTGACTTGGAGGACAATACTTAGCATGAACTGTTGACTATTAAGAACGGTAAATATACGTGTGCTTTTGAACTGTTGACTATTGAGAACGGTAAATATACGTGTGCTTTTGAACTGTTGACTATTGAGAACGGTAAATATACGTGTGCTTTTGAACTGTTGACTATTGAGAACGGTAAATATACGTGTGCTTTTGAACTGTTGACTATTGAGAACGGTAAATATACGTGTGCTTTGAACTGTTGACTATTGAGAACGGTAAATATACGTGGCTTTTGAACTGTTGACTATTGAGAACGGTAAATATACGTGTGCTTTTGAACTGTTGACTATTGAGAACGGTAAATATACGTGTGCTTTTGAACTGTTGACTATTGAGAACGGTAAATATACGTGCTGCTTTTGAACTGTTGACTATTGAGAACGGTAAATATACGTGTGCTTTTGAACTGTTGACTATTGAGAACGGTAAATATACGTGTGCTTTTGAACTGTTGACTATTGAGAACGGTAAATATACGTGTGCTTTTGAACTGTTGACTATTGAGAACGGTAAATATACGTGTGCTTTTGAACTGTTGACTATTGAGAACGGTAAATATACGTGTGCTTTTGAACTGTTGACTATTGAGAACGGTAAATATACGTGTGCTTTTGAACTGTTGACTATTGAGAACGGTAAATATACGTGTGCTTTTGAACTGTTGACTATTGAGAACGGTAAATATACGTGTGCTTTTGAACTGTTGACTATTGAGAACGGTAAATATACGTGTGCTTTTGAACTGTTGACTATTGAGAACGGTAAATATACGTGTGCTTTTGAACTGTTGACTATTGAGAACGGTAAATATACGTGTGCTTTGAACTGTTGACTATTGAGAACGGTAAATATACGTGTGCTTTTGAACTGTTGACTATTGAGAACGGTAAATATACGTGTGCTTTTGAACTGTTGACTATTGAGAACGGTAAATATACGTGTGCTTTTGAACTGTTGACTATTGAGAACGGTAAATATACGTGTGCTTTTGAACTGTTGACTATTGAGAACGGTAAATATACGTGTGCTTTTGAACTGTTGACAATTGTGAACGGTAAATATACGTGTGCTTTTGAGACCTTTCTGATGTGTCCAGAAAGTATATATATAATATAAGGGAATTCGTGTAGTTATGAAATTAACATACTTATTTTAACTTGTCTAACACTTAAGTACTGAATCGTATTTTTTTACAATACAGTTCCTTTTTCACGGCTGCATAAGGAAAAAAGGAACGGTTCCATATTCCCGTTAAATATTGTAAGTCTACATCGTACTAAATGAACAATATTAAAGAAGCTTACCCAAGGAGCATGCTGTGGTGTTTCGTCTGATCTGCACAATGGTTCAGAAAGAAAAATTGTTTGAACAATTGTTTGAGTTCACGGACGACGAAAGACGCACGACGGAGAAACGGCTAATTCAAAAGCTCACAATGCCACAGTTTGGGCCGAACACGCAACGTGTTTATTGCAGTTACAATAATGTTCTTTTAACTGCTGCTACCAAATAATATAATTGTACATTGTGCATATATTTAAATTATAAACAGCTTTTACTGTTATGATGCGCAAATTTTCAAAAATATATAAAATGCTATGCTGCACAGTTGTTACTGATAAAAAACGGGTTATCATTCAAAGAACTTGTTTTTTTTACTCGTGCTCGTTTTTGCAAGCAAACATTTACATATTATCTCATGCAGGAAAAAATAAAGAACAATGCAAGAGAACACAATAATGCACTAACGGATTTAATGTTAGATAACTTAATGATTTATATCAATAGTTTTAAAAAGAGGATAATATGATTGATATACTGGCACTTTGCTTATTTTAAATATATTATTCCCTTAATACATATCGTTAGGATGTTATTTATTTCATGTTAATTTCAAATACTCAATCAAAAGATAAATTAAATAAATTGACGCTTATTTTTTATTTATATTAAAGTTATTGCTGTACGGTGTATTTAATAATGCTTTCGTCCCAAACCTTTAAAACCAGAAGCAACGTTTAGATACAATATTCACTTTACACATGCATATTTAAACTGAAACATGTTATAATAACTTCTCTGACCATTCATTTCTTTTCCGGAAAGAAGCAAATTGATAGTCAGTCGCCTTGGTGATAAGTGATTAATCTTCCGTCTTGTTTTGACAGAAACGAACTGGAAACCCTCGCAAAACGAAATGGAAACCCTCGCAAAAATAACATTGAAAGCCTGAAAGGGCAAGAAATAATTTATCAACGTGAATGTGTCCTGTTTTGCGGGCAGTTCCATTCGCCACGACTGGTCACGGGTTGTATTTTACCGAGATGCCATTAAGACATATTTAGATGCTATATTTAATTACTAAACGATAGGATCGCCATGTCTTTCCCGATTCGTTCGATTGTCTCTACGACTGGACTTGACTGGATGAGATGGGACTTTTCGCCCTTTGTACTATACAATACGCTCTTATAAGATATCTTTCTTTTGGCCATTAACACCGGCCTCTCACATGCAAAATTCGCTTGTTTAAATTAAGGTTTTTATAATTGTATCAGTCGGATGTACATATCAGTGAGCGATAAGGATTCTAAAGGCCTGTCAATAAGTCATTTTCCATTACCGCCTAATAATCGAGAAGCCTTACCTTAAGCAGTAACTTAATACAAGTTATAAAAATTTTGTAACGCGCTTTTGACACGAGGGTTTAATATAAACTATTATAAATTTGTCATTACTGTGCCATTAATCGCAAGACATTTAAACGGTTTAATTGATTATGCGCAAACTTTATTGTATACTTAAACAACTAACCAAATAAGCAATCCTTTCATTGATACAGTGTAAACTGTAACGTTAGCAGGTTCAGTTCTAGTCTAGTTTAATATAGTTCGCAGAAGCTAACATGTATGATAAGTACGGCGGTTCTCATGAAAGTATACAAAATACTCGTTTTTCGTGGTTTTAGCCATGTCATATACTGATCATGAACGTACATCAGTAAGATGAAGACATACAATGCTGTATAGGTGGTTTCAGTCATCATATTCTGATAATGCTGGGAAAGAATGTCTTATTGTGTTTTCTTCGACAGAAAACGCTCGCGAGATTCTGAGGTTATGAAATACGTGTACTTCACATCAAACGCGAAAAAATAGCGTTCATCGCTCTTCACTTTTAAACAGCCATATATTTCATTAACACTTTATATCATGATCACAACTATTGTTTGTGTTAGCACCGTTCCAATATTTTAGGTCTATTTGATTTTTTTTTAATTGTAGGGTTTTCTCTTCACTTAAAATTAAAAACATAATCATCGATTAGCAATGTATATCGTACATCCGTTTAACTTTAAGGCGCGTTTATGGATCACGTGGTATTTATGAAATAACAGAAACATTACTTGGTCTCGAGATGATTGAACAAAAAACAAAGACTTAAACAAATTAGTCCATGCTGTTTCCTAGTAATGTTAAATGTTGCTATAGCTTGTTGTTTCTTTTGTTGGTGTTTTATGATGCTAGGTAATAACATATCAGCTAATTATGTATTGCTATTTACAATCTCAATGGAACTCTTGATCACTTGTTGTGTAAAGTAATTTACACGGTGTTAATTATTTTAGTATTTTGATAGTTAATATGAAAGCAATTTCGGATCGAAGTTAATATTATTGGTAAAGAGAGAACGAAAGCACCGATGTACATATTTACATATTTAAACATTTGATAGCTGTATGTCTTTTGAAAAATGTATTTATTGGGAGTAAATAATTATGCGACTTTTGTATATGCATTGTTTGAAGAAATGTGGAATGAGGAAAGAAATAAGTTAATCACACAATTGAATACAGACTTAACAGAACACAATCCCAAGCGAAATAATATAACCCAATATGCATGTATATTTTCAAGTTGCTCATATACTCGCTTATTCTCGGACTCGTTCTACCTTTATAGTTTCTCAAGTGATAAATACCTTCGCCCTGTCTTCATAAGTTATCAATGTTGCTCAAATATCTAATAGTATTGATGTGTCTTAATGCAATTATATAGAGAATTGCATAAAACCATGAAGATCGCGCGTTCACAACACAACTCGTCTCCAACGTATGGATGATACTTTGATAATATGTTTGCATTAATAATTATCATCCGTCATTCTGTGGGTTAAATACGTCTCAAAGCGATCAACAATGATACACCTCCCGTTCAAAGTCAAATGTTAAATATGAAGAAAAAATGGTTTTGCACCGACGTTTATTTTATTAAAATTCACACATGCAATTATATGATCAACATACAAAATGAAGGATTAGATCGAACTAATTGCTTAATTACGTTTATGACTGCTGTCGGTTGCTATTTTTGAGTTTAATTATAATTGGTTCAATTAGAAGCGCATTCGTATTGTTTTTTAGTTTGAAATAGTGATAAAGGTGATGCTATGTACATACATACGCGGACAAGCATAGTGCGACTACAATTAGTGAATTGTTGTATGTAATAATAATAATAATAATAATAATAATAATAATAATAATAATAATAATAATAATAATAATAATAATAATAATAATAATAATAATAATAATAATAATAATAATAATAATAATAATAATAATAATACTTATAATAATAATAATAATAATAATAATAATAATAATAATAATAATAATAATAATAATAATAATAATAATAATAATAAAATACAGACTGTATATATTTCATTGACCCCCTTTGAATTTAAGCCAACTTATTTACCCATACATATAAGGAATCACGAAGATTGCTTTGGTGCATGAATACATGGATTTAAAAAGACCCAAATCAATCCATTAATAGTTCGATTATCGCAAGTATTGAAAATTGTATTATTTCTTCATTAACTAAAAATGCAGTATACATCTACAGTGTGTGTGAAGATGTCGGTACATAAAAAGTGGTTTTATTGAATTAGTTTTCATTCATTTATCCCTTTTTATCAATTAGCGTATGACATTCCATTTTCAAATAGGTCCATTGTGCAATTCAAATGCAAATATATATTGAAAGAAATCTACCTATGTAAGATATATACATAAAAATAAATTCAAGTAATTTGTTGCTATAAATTTGTTGCAACATTATTTACATTTGGCGTATGCCAAACAAAAAACTACCCGCCACGCAATTAGATTTGAGAACGCTCAAGTATACACACTTTTAAAACTATAATCGCGTTTGCGAATCTTAAGAAAAACATTATTGTTGGTAATGTATTCTCAGCCAGTTTACATTTCTTGCAAGTCAGACGTTTATCCAAATATCATTTCAAATCTACATATTTTATAGTTCGAAACTGCAAAACTGTTTGCCTGCAAATTAACGGTGTGATTGTCTAAGAGTTATCTTAAATTTTCAATCCATTATGTCGATCCCATATTGTTATTTAATGGGCTCTTAAAAGGTTTCATATTTGCATTCAGAGCTGGAAATATTACGGTATTAATGCACATGCCACCTGCACGATTAGTTTTTGTTTGGGAACATTTTTGTTGAAGCTATGAAATAACTCTATGTTCATTATTACCAGATGTGGCCAATTACATATATTTGCTGCGCATAAGTGTTTCTGACATATATATCAATGCTGACACATTTGTAATTATTATTAACAATTACAAGGAATGCAATGTTCTTTCCACTCAATGCTAAAACTATATTGCATTTTTAAGCATTTAACGCAAACAATAACTTTGATGTTTTATCGCATATTATGTTTTCGTACTTTTTGCTTTATGCCTAAATTCTTTAAAATCGTAATGCTGCTTAGAAAAACCGGGCTACATGACAAAACAGCGTATATAATAAATTGTCAAATGGGAAACTATGAAACTCAAAAAAGTGTTGAATTGTGAACTCCAAAACTTGTTGCCTATGTTTCGAATTCATTTTCAATTATGGAATCTTTCGGATAACATTTGACCCTTCATAAATCCAAAAATGTTTATATGTTTTAGAATTAGGCCCATTGAGAACTGTCAATGTTTTACGATATTACTTACATCATGTAACATGCAATAAATGTTAATGAAACCGGTCATTTGCTTTATATACATATATACATTCTATGTTGAATGTGTAGTTAAAACATTTTTCAGAGATAAAAAAACTGTTTGAAGGCAAATTGCATCAAACAGAGAAGAAGACAATCTAACAGCAGAACATATGGATTGTGTCATCTTGAATAGTTAATATCATTATAAAGATAGGGAATTACAAAATATTATAAACTGACATGATAAATGACAACGATGCCGGTGTACGTTTACCATACCACGGTAGTTGTTTTAGTAAGAATAATGTATTTATTCTTCGAATAACTTTATATTGATTATTCATATTGTATTGACAATATTAAACAAAATGTTCAAATAATTTAGTTGTTCACAGTCTTGCAGGTTCATAAAAAACGTCCCGCTAACATTATAAATGGCACATGTATTATAAGTATTGTAAATACGGCTTATTATACTAGCATTATTATTTTCCGTTATTTCTTCGCATATTTCATATTGTTAGAGATGCATACATAAAAATAAATACGGAATATTAAATGGAATAACGAAAATATTAGCACACAGGTGTTGTTATGATGCATAGGAAAATTTAAGAATAAAAACAAAAGATAAATACAAACTTTGAACATGGAAGTTTTCTATCATCTATTCTTGATTGAAAAAAATAGACACATATTTTTGTTTCAACGCAAACATGATGTGCTCAACCTGTAAATGCAAGGTCATGCTAGTATAAATATGACATAAGTATACTGTTGTTTATAATTTTAGAAATAACATAAACTTGTCACGACAAATATCCCTTTTTCTTAAAACTAACATAAATTGAATGCGAGTTTGAATAACATGTTGTATATCGGTATTCAACATTAGAAAGCGGAAAAGTTCAAATGGCTAGTTTAAGAAAAAAAATTCAGAATAACAAAGTTACAATGTTGTATAGTTTGATCATGCAAACATACCTTCAAGTATTTATTCATCAACAGGCGGTGTTGTTTGTGTTGTCGTAATCTTGGACTCTATCCTGCAAGTACCATATTATGTCACGTTGATAATGTGTTATCTTATTTCTAATAGGGTATGTTTATGATTATACAATACACAATACAGGGCTTCGGAACAAATGAAACAACTATAACTATATGATTAATATTTACTCGCCTGCTTGTGCGAACGTTTTTAATAAATAAATGATGGATGCGTACGCGTTTGTCCTGTTAATAAATTCAACAATATCAGATGACTGTACCATTAAGTTCGATCGCATAGACAGGCCACATATTCACGATTACTAATGGATTGAATTCCCTGCATTATCAAAGCTACACAATTGGTTTAATTCAAGTGTATTGCACGAATTCCTTGCATTATCAAGGCTGTACCATTTGTTTAATGGATTGCAAGATACATAAACGAGAACGTAAAATGAGCGATGCAGTATTTACAGAGGATTTTAAAGGAAGAAAAAGGCCTTTCTGTAATCCAGAAACTATCAGAACGGACTTAGGCATCATTCGTATGGACTGAGAGTTGTAACAACATTTCTTACGTGAATTGTTTGTATTGTTGGAGCCGACCAGTTCCTTCTCTTAGGTGATTTATTTCGCATTAGCTACAGTATCTTGTTGATTGCATTTCAGGTGCACAGTCAGTGTTCAATATGTTGTATTATTTTTAACGAGTGATCATACAAGCTTATAGCAAATGTTCAACATAGACAGTAGTTTTGTAGAGTCATATCAATCTAACTATAAGAAAAAGACCATTAAATCCTGATCTTACACACTTAAGCTTAACAGTTCAACATTATAGAAAAGCTTCGTTTTAACTTTGACCAAAGATCTCTTGAAATAACTTACTTTACGTTTATTCAACCTATTCTAGAATATTCCGATGTGATGTGGGATAATTGTACGATGTATGATAAAATGAGTTAGATAAAAGTCAAACTGAAGCTGTCCGCATTGTTTCCTTGTTTTCGGCTGTACCCGACTTGGGTCCTCAAGATTACTTTCTAACGAAATTTGCTGGGAAACTTTTGGCACAATAAATTCAAAACACAAACTCATTCTTTTCTTCAAAATGGTCAAAGGTCTTAGTCTAGAATATGTGTCCTCACTGTCTCCACAATCAGTTGCCGAGCGATCTACAAGATCGTTACGTTATTCATCCCACTTAGATGTTGCTTGGACTTGGACTTCTCTGTACCAATATTCCTTCTTGCTGTCGACAATTGCTGCTTGGAATTCACTTCCAGGGGAAGCAAAGCTTGTTGATATTATATCTGATTTTAAAAAAGGCCCTGTATTTTAACCAACCTCGTAGTACTCAATTGTTTTATTATGGTAAGCGAAGACAACAAGTGTTGCACCCACGTCTAAGAACTAACTGTAGCTCTTTTTATAAACATTTATTTAATAGAAAAATTGGTTCATTCGCCACTGTGTCAATGCGGAAAAATAGAAGACACTACTCAATATTTACTGATCTGTCAATTACATGCATCTATACGATTAACTTTAGTGAGAACAAAAGAACAACCCACGGACGCATCACTCCGCACATGACTGTATGAAGAAGATAATATTTCATCAGAGATAATTTTGCAGTGTTTGTTGCAGACAATAGTTTCATCAAAGGCTCAGGAAGGTTCAGAGTGGAGTGGTATTACTATCGGTTCTCTATGTGCCAACATTTTTTTTAAATAATTTCTTTGATTATAATTACAACAGAATTTTCTTCATACAATGCTTCAGCATTTTAAACAATTTTGATCCCAATCCTACTCACAAACTTGTTTAAACGCGAATGATTATTCAAATGTTTTGTGTTTAAAATGCAATTACCGTCAGTATGTTTGTAAATATAATACTGAGGAAAAGAACCATTCTAGCATAGCTAAAGTTCAAATCTTATAAACTTTAGATGTACTGTTTTGGCAATTAGTCACTTGCCTTAAAGGGGCATTTTCACAGATTTTGGCATATTTTGAAGTTTGTCATTAAATGCTTTATATTGATAAATGTAAACATTGGATCTTAAAAGCTGCAGTAAAAAATCATGAATAAAATTAAAACAAGGCAAAAAAAGTAGCCGGTACCAGGGCTCGAACCAGTGACCCCCGGAGTCCTGGAGTTAGTCTGAAGTAAAAACGCATTAGCCCTCTCGGAAATTCCGCCGAGTATACACAACATAAGTAGTCTATACCTTATATAAGCAATCTTCGTAGTTTCGTAAATTTAAACGACAACAACAGAACTCTCCAAATTATTCAATCGTTTCGCGTTGCAACGCTTTATAATTTTTAGGTTTTCAAATCGTCAAACGATACATATAATGGCTATATTGGACTGTGGTAAATGTTCAGTAATACTGTTTCCTCACAACTATGAAAGACTGATTCATAGACATCAAGTACGTGTGTTCAATTTCATTCAAACGCGTGATCGTGACACTCGGATGTGCTATATTTCCTTATGAGTGTTCATAATAAGCAGACGGTAAAAATAACAACAACTCTTTCCATATGTTAATCACTATATTAATTGTTATTAAAAATACACGCTCCACCGTCTTACTTGCATCGAGAATGTTATTAATTCATGGCTTCAACGAAAGCCTTGGGATGTTCACTTCAAAGTAGTAAAATCCTCTCCTTCAGTAAAGTTGTTAAATAGTTATAGGCATCGGAATTTTAATTATTCACTTGTATTAAGCAATCATGTGAATAAATAGTAATTTTATTGTTATTGTGTTGGTCATCGTCTGCATATAGTACAAAAGCCATTATTAAAATGCAACTATTATTAAATGCTTTCAAATAAAACGTAAATATCGTGTGAATTAAAAAAAAAACAACCAACAAGTAAACACAACAATCTTTCCGAAAAAAACCTCGAACCATGAAAACGTTGTTGTTGTTGGTTATGTGATGTGTTTCTGCTAAGACTGTGTTACAAGATCACATTGCCATCTGTGCGTTGGATCATTTTTTGGCTTGGGATTTATTTCTATCTATCCAATGTAATGTATTGGTATATAATTTCAATTAAGTATCGCAGGTGCTTCCTTCCAATACGACGCGTTTTCTTCCGATGTTTTCCAAGATTCATATGATTCTTAACCCACGGTGCAGTTTATTGCAGTACACCTTTACTAGGCATATCAAACAGACACCGATGAATTAATGGATTTCTCAATGACGCATTTTGTAAGGCTACTGTCGTCTTTAAAATTATACAATGATGCTCATACAATTGTACAATATTGATATGTACATGTTAACTAGGCAGAGCATGAAGCTTGTAAGTTACATTTTATATAATCAAAGACTAACAAACTTTGTGAAGTAAAATACTGTAATTGATTGCAAGCGGTTGTGTAAATTGCATGTAAATGTTCATCGTTAAGTACAATAGACTGAACAGGCATGATTTTATGCTTTGACAGTTCAAATGAAATGACGTCAGCATGAACTGTGTTATGATAATGCTGTTCTGTATGCAAAGTCCTGAAGGCGATTGGGTGATGTCGCGTGCCTTAAATAAAAGTAAAGCGGTCAGTTGTAAAAGTGTCTCTACAGATTATGTTTCGACATCTTCGTTAGTTTTCTTTAGCTTGTTGTTCGTTAATACCGTATGAAACCAATTCAAGTACTAAGAGCTTATCGTTGTGATGAATGCGAGAAAGTTTTATGAATATGTGTTTTCCTTTTTGATTTAGCATGAACATGTTTCTGTTAATATGTCATAATATGTCATAAAGGGAATCCTTTTTTCTACAAAATAATGCTCATTACCTTCTTTAACTTATTTTGAAGCAGTTACCTTAAATGCGAAAGTTGTTTGTCTGGTGTGTGTATTTCATAGTTTATCGGTTCTTCCGTGTCGTCAGCACCATTATGTAAGTGTGTTCCAGCAAGCTTTCAGAATTCATTTACTAGACGCACGTGTACACGGTAGGACTTATTTTGAATTGTACCTTAATTTCAATATCCATCTATATGTTTTTTAATTGATGTGTATGTTAGCTTGTGTTGCGAGCAGAGTATCTGGATGAAACTCCGGAATAGTGGCCATCAAATAAACACTACTGTAGCGGGAGTGGGGATTGAACCCGGGTCGACTTTGCGAGAATACGGTGTACCCAACACTCAAAATGTCGCGGGTCACGTTTATTGCAAACACTTAATACTGTGTCTTAAGTAACACCTTTAATGACAATTGAACGTATGCGTAATATCTCTAGAATATCGGCATACGAATCATGTAGCAAAGATATGAACCAAATGTTATCAATAAAATGGGCAAGGTCGATATATCCATATCACATTAAATATAAATGTAATGTGGTGTGAAGACATCATAATCTTATCGTGTACATTAAAACGTATGTCGATGTATATTTGCACCATACAAATAAAGAAATGTGTTTCTTTCAAATGTATATGTTACCAATACTAATACCAACTGCATTTTATATATTTTAATAATGTGCATATACTATGACACGTTGAATACAACTTTGTTACCACCACTGTACATGTATGTTTTATATTTGGTCATAAACGTTTGTACAATAAAAATATATATTCCAGTCATATCTGATATGTATAAAATATTCTGAAATAACACAAACAACCCGACTTTTGTATTTAAGTCTGTGTACAGACTTTTGGTTACGAGCTCATTTAAAATGCATGGGGCTTGTTTCTTTTAAATTTAACTGATTCGTTCATTCAGAATGTCGATATTTTAGTCCACAAAATATTTCAAATCGGTCCGATTAATCAGGTTGAGTGTTATGTATGTTGACTTGATTGGTTTTGAATTTCTTCCTTCAAGTTGATCCAACAGTCTTGTTCACGACCTGCACACCTTCGAACATGACCATTTACCTGTTATAGGTTTAAAATATAGGCATCTGAGAAACAAGTTATTTTGTTTTTGGTTACTTCATTGGTATTAAAAATAATCAAATTATGTTCCGGCGAGGTTACCGATGCTGGGTGGATGTTATTGGAAACCGAAATGGGACAAATGGTTCATTTTGATAATACATGCAATAGTGTTATTTACTTTTTAAACCTATAGTTTAAAACATTTTCCATATGGATGAAAACGTCTTTGAAGAAATTAAGAAATTATTACAAGATAACAATTGTTGTTGTTTTTTAATTGTATGATGTTGCTGTATTTGTTATGGTATTGTATTTGTTATTCCTTTGGTGTGTTTTAAGACAAATTTCATATTAAGGATTATATAAGAAGTAATAAACAACATGTTATAAATGCATTGTTCATTTATCTACATGTTCTATTACCAGGTTGTGAACTTACACTCGCGCTGTTTATGGACATATATTGATTGAGTCATATACATACTCTTGACAAGCTTACTTAAGATATGGCGCGAAAACGACTGATGTACAGACCGCCCATCGACCAACCGACAGAAAGGTGCAAAGCAATACAACCCCGCTCCTCCGAAGAGGGCATACTTGGATTTATTTTACAGATTGGATTTATTTTACAGATATTATACTTACATTGTTGAATTAACATAATTTTATTGAGCTAACACTAACGATTAGCCTATAAAGATATGTAATGCGCGTATTTGCATGAATGCCGGAGCACTGCAATACCTTGAACATGAAAGAACTGGCTTTCTTGACACGAATTGACGCCATTGCTGAACTGTAATAGTCAAGACTATTTTCACCTGCTTCATCCAGTGATGTCATATAAACCATATGATAAATGACATGTAAAACAAGCTGTCTGAGCATTTTAATGTGTGCATCTTTATGTATGGTGTTTGCATTCTTTTAGACTTTTCTATATTTATAAAATGTGTTTATCTATATGATGTTTTAGTTAGGTCTGTGCTTTTTTGTTCATATCTTAAAATGAAGTTAGCATGGTGTTAACTAATTAATGAGACCAGAACATCTGTTTTGATACAGCTAAACGGCAGTTAATCACCGGCGCCATCTTTATGGAGTTTCATTAATAGACGATCCAATGACACACATGTTAAAAAAAAAATTAAGTTTCCGAAAAAAAAAGAAAAATGGTGTTAACTTTATTAAGTTAACCACTATTTATTTATTTATTTAATCATGTTGGTAAAGAACCGTTTGATTTTCATAACACCTCAATGCCAAGTTTCGTATTTAAAAAAAATACACATGTTAAATAATATTGCAATGTTTTATGCTCAATAATACAAGTACTCAACGAAATAATTTAGAGTGTCTTAAATTTGTTCAGAAATGTATATGTTTTTAAAATTTTAATTAGACTAGTACTAATACTTATTCTTTTTTTCATCTTTCAATATTTTATAGCGTACCTATTTATATATTATATTATAAGATAACCATTAGAAACATGATTTTGCGGTGAAACAACAAGTGGCACAAAAGGAAACAAGAGTGAAATTTAAGAAAGAACAAATGCGAGTTGACGATGTACGGCGTGTTAGTTGTCACCACATGATGATCAGTATCGTTATCTGCATCATTCCGCCATTACAGCTGATGAGCGTCTTCGTTTTTAAAGAACGTTTACAACAATACTCGGATGTTTGGGACTAAATTTGTAAATACCATAACTTAACTTTTTTTTAAGTTTTGTTATTAGAAGTTGCAATCGACGCGATCATAGTCGCAAACTTACAGATGCTATTGATAATAAAGAATAGTTTGTTTTGTTAATAAACGGATAATTATATAAACATATTAATTAAAAATAACTATTGGTAAAAATGTAAAGTCATCGTAGGAGCGTACATTCAACATTATTCTAGCTTTTCAAAATGTCTGTTTATAAACACTTCACTAATTCTCCTATTCACTGTTAATAAATGCCGATGTTTAGGACCATTCGTGTTTAGGCATCTACATTTACTGAATACTTCTGAAGATAACTTTAAATCGGACGTGAAAACCTTTAAAACAAACAATCGAGAATGTTGTCAGTTTCTTAAAGCAAAGGTCATTTTTGGTAAAGAACATTTTTCGATATAGCCAATATGGATTTATTCATACTTAATGGCTTGTGAAACAGTTAAAAATATGGTGTTTTAAAACCTACGATATCAAACACTTCGAAAAGGATATATTTTAGCTGGGTTAAAAGGGACAGTTATGGAAAATAATCACCGGAAATTGTACTGCTGGTAAATGTAAGTAATTTGCAGAAGAGGTCACCTATATTTGAGGCCTATTATTGTATTTTGATATGAAGTAAATTGCCATAATTACCAAAAATGAAAATGTGTGTTAATTAATGTTCAAAATATTTGGATTCGACAATAACAAAGCAAACTGTTAAAATTGACAGAAACATATCTGGTAAAGTCGTTACCAGTAAAATATCTGACGCATATTATCTATTTATATACACAATTTCATGCGGTTCAATTAATACATTTACCTGCAACATTTAAGAAACCACGAAAACAAGTAAGTCCAAAAGATTCTTTTCATGACGTATATAACACCGTTATTGCGTTGTATCCAGGAAGTTCAAGGAGAAACTCATTAAATAATAAATACCTTTACGCGTTGATTGTTAATGTGAGAGAATAATATAACGTTCACAAACGTCATGATTTGTTCCATGTGTCGACAGTTAAACGTGTAGTAAATATTAAATATTCAGCTTACTATCTGTATTTGTATCGCTGTTTCCACATACCTTTATGGGAGATACGGTGTAACGTAATGATAATACCAACCATTAAGACAGTCTTATTTTAAAGAAAGGTTTTTCCCCCAATATCGGTTCAGTTTCTTTGGGAAGGCGGGTTAAAAACGCTGCGAATTGCATGGTCGTTTGTTGATTTTATAAAAGCACTATAACACTCAGAACGCTCAGTGTATCGATCTATACAATATTACACATCTTTACATGATAATATGCTGATAATATAATTGCATTTTTACCACATCAACATTGTTGTGTCTGTTCGGAATAACTTATTAATAGTTAACGCCTTTAAGTTTGTTTGTAACGTGTTTGTCATGAGTCAGAAAATGTCCATGTAAGGCCCGTTGTATATTTGAATTAAGAGGAATTTGCTAGAACAACCATGACCCTTTCATTTCATGAATGAAGCAATTTTATGGTCCGTCGACTTGGTAATGTGTCATTAATCTTTGGTGTTATTTTGACAAGACACGAAATGGAAACCCTTGCAAAAGATACAGTTAAAGGGGCAGACATAATTTAACGCACTGACTTTTCCTGAAGCTTGGTAAGCATAATTGTGTGATCTGTCATGAGCGCCAGTGTCTGTCTTTCGATGAAATTGTATGTGGTAATAGTTTCACAAACCTTTATCAATATTCAACAAAAACAACAAAGCACACAACCTATATTTAAACAAAATACATATATATAAAGCGTAACCGAACCTAAACTATTAAAGTTTCTTTAAAGCAGTGTTAAATGCTTTGCTAATAATGCCTTTGAAAAACCGCTTCTCTTGAAGCACGTGCTCTACCATTCGATGAGGTGTCATCTATGTACGAGTGTTAATTTGCAAGAAAAATGCGTAAAGTAAAGTATTCATCACTGTCACTTTGACATCATAGATGTTTGTATTAACCATAATACTATTATTCTCGGTTTTGGGGTGATTATGGTAAAAGGTAGTAACTTGAAACTGCACACTTGTGTGTTTCTGTTCGTCTTCCCCGGGCGCTATTGCCTGCCGACCGGTACCCGCCACCTAACTACTAAATCCCTGGTTTCAATTGATAATTATTCTGTATCGAACCAGTTTTATGAGCACGTCTGTCGACAATTACACTGTTCATGCCATTAAAAATTAAGCATCATCCGCAAAGCCTTATCCTGGAGTATCGTTAACGGTGAATGTTACCTAAACTAAAGGTATCGCCATTAAAGGTTGACTTCCATATGAAATATTTGTGCAGAATACCGATGGTCAAAGACAAAACCAAACGGTCTTGAATTTCACCTCTGAGTGAATAATGCTACTTCTGTAGCACAGAGGTTAAATCGTGTTCCACGTGATACAATACTGCACACACAGGCAATCAGTCGCAAAAAAATCTTCTTCAACCGTATCAAACAAGATAAGTATTGATGCAAAGCATCAAAGGGCGTCGGGAATTTCAGTGTAAAGGGCACTCAATGAAGTTACATGGAACGATTTTTATTATACTGTAAATATAAATATATTGGCCGATTATTTTAAACAAATTGAAAAAGATACTGGTATAACCATTATCTTTAATTTTGTGTTATTACCCCCAAATAACCATTATTTATGATGCTGTGTTATAACACCCAAATAACCATTATCTATGATTTTGTGTTGTAACCCTCAAATATTTCATAGTTCATTTTATTTACATTGGTTTCCTTTTTACTGGCATCCGTGTGCAGGTTTCATTAATAAAACAGAAATGTGTAGGTTTTAAAAAATCTGCTTCATCTTTTAAGCGTAATTTCATATTTTTCTCAACTTCAAGGGGAGATGATTCTGAACTTATTCTTACGTTGCTCATTTACTATAGGGGTTGAGTATTCATTGATATGAAAACACTGTAAACGTTTGAAAAAAAATGAATGAAAATTGTAAACTGCATAAAGAAGCTGCATTTCACAATACTTTGAAATTCAGTAAAAGATCATAATAGATTTATTGCTCCGATATTCATCATTTTCAATAGGGTTCGAGTAATACTGATATAAAAATACTTAACAAGTTTGGAAAAATTCAGACGAAAGTTGTGAAATCTTTTAAACAAGTAGAAATTGTTTATTTTGTCAAATTTAATAGAAAAAATTCTGGACTTATTGTCCCGATGTTTCTCATTTTAAATGAGGTAAAACTGCTCATTGATAGGAAGACACTGTAAGTTTGGAAAGAATCTGATGAAAAATGTTGACATAATCACCTAACCAAGCAGTTTTTCACTTTTATTTTTAAATTCAAAGAGACATACTTCTGGACTTATGGTCCGATATTGCTCATATAGAGTTTGGGTTGGGTCCTCATTGATAAAAAAACCTGTGCAAGTTTGGGAACAATCGGATGAAAATTTTGGACTTCGAACAACGATTACAAAATGTATCAAATTCTAAGGAAGATAACTATTGACGTAATGGTCGGATAATGCTAAAGGGCCCAAACCACCTGGATAGTAATACGTGTCGCGCTTCGCGCTCTATATGTGGTTCTTAACAAAAACTCCGAGGAGTGCTTGACTCTAGGGAAACGGGTTGCTGGGACACAGCTCCTCCTTGATAAGCGGCTGCTTCCTTTATCGCAACTCATTGTTACAATCAATAATACGTGTCGCGCTTTGCGCTCTATATGTGGTAGGGTTAGTACTTAGGGCCTATGATAGATAACTATAAATATACATGGATGATAGATGTGTTGTTTGCATTTATTTGTTAATATAAAAACACTTGTAATTTTATAAGATATTTAAGTGATGTAAGAAATTTTAATAAACGTTGTCACCACGCGGCATCCATTGATTTTAATAAAAATGGCCAATTGTAGTAAAATGGATTTTAAAATGTCTACATAAAATAAAGCTTTATTATATTTATTAACCTGACTTAAAAAAAAAATTGTCAGCCGCCGAACTGTTCCGTTCATGCCGGAACCCGGGATTGAACCGGGGGCCTATAGATGATTGTTGCGTAAACATCTTCAGTCTAACGCTCTCCCAACTGAGCTATTCCGGCTGACATCACTTATGTACTGCTATTTGGTGAAGTTGGGTATAGCGATCATTATTATATGTCTTTAAATAAACTAATACATTGTACGTTTTCGTACCACTACGCCTTCCAATAAACTTGCTTGCGCGTTAGGTCGTAAAATATCGTACAACATTGATTCTGCACTAAATAAGCAAATTAGAAAAACCACAAAATAAATATATATATGTTTTGTTTTTATACAAAATCAGAAAGTTTCGCGTCTTTGCCCAGTCCCTGTGATCTTTCCCCTGTGATCAGTTGTGGATTAGTTATTAGTTAAAACAATTAGCTTTGCATTATTGGCAATAAATGTTGTAATAAATGTAATGGGCACAACTGCTGTACTTATTTACTCTAATTTACACAAAAAATACCACTATGCAAGATAATCTTAAAACAAAACTATACATCGATCCGTAAAATAACTTCTCCTCCCATAAGCGAAAGAAAAATACATTACATACTAGTCGCCGCTTCTCCAGAGGGACGCCATTGAACAATTGGCTTTGCAAGCGTAAACCCCTGTTTTATGAAACGCTTTGGTGAGTGTTAAAATGGCTGTCGATCGAGCAATTAAAGGATATAATTATGTATTTCGTTTCTGAATAAGCACTTAAATACCCATGTTGTGATTGCTACAAATGGTTTCATGATCGCAAAAGTGGACGCAGTATTACTGAGTGTAAACGCTTATACATTATGTTAACACTTTTGTAAGTACGTAGTTGACTTTCGAGGACTTCATCTTCCCTTTGAATGAGGTTTAAACAGTTTCAAATGTTACACACGTTTTACTAGCGGAAAATCAAATCCATTCAACGTTAAAAAGTAATTGAATTCGTTCTAGGTTTGCTCTTTTGATGGTCTTGATAAGGACGTAACTGATTTGAATAACGTTTAAGGTACACATATTAAGCAAGCGATTTATATCACCACCGTAAAGTGATTTATATACAGACCCGTAATATTAAACAGTATGGTATTTTTGAATCAGCGTCTAGGAGACGAATTAGCAAAGCCATGTTTACGAGGTTTGCCTCTGTTTATTTCCAAATTTACTCATTAATGCCTAGCGTCTAAAAAAAAAGCATTGGCAATCAGCTTAGCCCCAGATGAGACGACGCATGATGAAGGGCCTATGCTGTTTGTTTAATGAAATTTCTGTAAGAAATATTCTAAATATAAAAAATAATTTGCTAGACATCCATAATTTTGGAAATAACTTGATCCAATTTAGATGGATGGGAGAGCCCACTAGGCATAAATGGGTTAATGACCATGCTTACATTCCTACTATGTAGCCACACTTCTCGGGCTAGGAATGGGAAATGGGAAAATGAAATAAGAGCATTTCACACGTTCATGAACCGTTTATATCTCGTAGAACAGCACAGATCTAAAAGTGATTGACCAATGTTTAATCGCTTGCTTGCAAGCTTTTATGATTTCAGATTAAGTTAAATTTCTGCAATAGCAGAACGTTTAAGTTCGACACCATGAAAACTCGTTGAACGACAAAAAGGGAATAGATATAATAATACTCGTATATGCGCCCTTGTCGTTCGGGTGGGTATTATGTTGACGGATCTGCAAGTCGCCATACCAGAACACGCCAGAATGACAAACAAGGAGCGAAACATATCTTAACGATACACATGTGTCGTTCTTACAGTCATTATGTTATTATCAATAACATTCTAGTTCAATCACATACTGTTTTTGAAACAATAACATAGTCGCATAATCATCAGCACCAGAAGCAGCAGCAGCGTCAGCAGCAGCGTCAGCAGCAGCGTCAGCAGCAGCGTCAGCAGCAGCATCACTCGCATAACAAGTATCCTCATTAACATCTTTATATTAACAATTATTTAATATAAATACAACGGGTACTTGAGAATAACGGTCATTTGCAGATAAAGGTCAGTCTGGATTCCCCCCCCCCAGCCCCCGACGGAAATCACTTTATATTACACTTGAGAATAACGATCAATTGTTCATAACTGCCAACGGCCAGTATATTACACTCCGAAACTCATGTTTGAACTGAAAACAACGGTCACGCGTCAGTCGTTTCGAGTCACGAAAATTAGTGAACGCAAACAAAACAGGTGCACGAAACAATAAGAATATTTTTTGGAACCAATTGTCGGCTGCATTCTTAACGACTAAGCATTAGCGCGTGGCAAAATCAATAGATCTTTATCGATGATAAGGTGTTAAAATTGCCTGTTCAGGAAAGATAGAAATTGAATTGGAACTTGTATAATAAACTAAACAAGACACCAGGACGCGTGCATATTTTTCTTTGAAGTAGAACGATACAGTTAAAACGTACTTTCTGTTTATGGTAGCGATTGCGCTTTTATATTTGCTCCGACGTGACGTCAATGGAACGTGACAATTTTTACTTAAAAATACATCCCAATGAATGTAATACGAACTCTCGGATTAGCTCAATGAACGAGATGCATTCTAGCGATGATTAAGTCGTAGATTCTGTTTAAAAATAGTTATAAAATTTAATCAAATTATGAGACATTACTCTGTATAATTAAATAGAAATTATTTATATGCTTAGGCCTATTGTCTACAATGTGCCTTTGTTTTACATTGTGTGCAAACGACCGGGTGTTGTAACGACGTGGCAATACTACCTCTTGACCATCCATCTAAAAAGTGGTGATCCGAGAACAGCGGTCACTAATCGACAACGGTCACTTTGGTATTTCCATTGACCGACCGCTGTTCTCAGTTTTGAACAATCATCATCAAATAATAATTAACAACCGCGAAATAATTATCGTGCATTTGTATTTTGATTTACTTTACCAACAATTATTGATATTTTGATTAGATATATGCATGAGTCTTTTCCACATAATTATGTTGTTTTGATTGGTGAAATAAAATGTCCAAGGTTTATATATAATTAAGTCTATTTGGAGCGTCTGTTTTGAATACATGGATCTAGGTCATCTCATTGATTGTTCGGTTTATTTAATGGCAGTAATATTGACACCAGAAACGAACATCAACTCATGAATAAATCATAAAAAACAACCCTGCCAATCGACCATTATCTCTACCCGATACGAAACTGACTATAACACCTGAGCAATATCTTTATCGCCATTCATTTGGTTGACGTTGACTTTGAAATGCGTTTTAGTGTTATTATGGTCAAAGGTAGCGAAACGAAACTGCATACTGGTATGTTTCAGTTTTTCTCCCACGGACGTTAACGCCACCGCTTATGCTTATCTTTCTTCGTTAAAAACACTTTTCTTTCTAGTTGGTTTGAGTTTATTTCATAATAATGTACTAAACCAACACGTTAGTATAACAAAAAAAGTTTAGAGCAAGTCAAGTCAGGAGGTTTGTTCAATTATATTCAATTATCATTTAAATGATTTAAAACGCACACAGGCCTGGTATGAAAGGAAGCAAGTAGGTTTCAGCGTTGAAATGTTCGGGTCTTAATTAGACATGACAGATGAAACCGCGTCCCCGGCCTATCTTCTGCACGAGCACAGTGTTTCTAGAATGACCGAGTACATTAACAGAGGGCGTCAGGGAGCCGTCATACGAACGTGCCAGGCGAGTTATAGACGCTCGGTAATGCTTGATGATGTTTTGTGTATGTACAGTATGTGGTTCATAAATATTTAGCTGCATAGTTTTTCAGGACGAAGTTCTCGACTTAAATATTGGTCTATTAAAATGCCACAAAAAAAAGCATGCGGTATCCGTTAGGCAAATTTAATTATTGCGCGTATAACAAAGCAAAGTGCGCGTATTTGTCTAAAGTGTATAGTGCTATAAACTTCAACTAATAAAGCATGTTTGTTTTTATCAGGCTAAAGTTGTCTAGTTGAATGATGATGCGATACTCATCACAAGAAGAAGAAGAAAAATCATTTGGCTCTGTGTTGCAATTCAAGTTATTACTCCGTTATATCAGCATAACAACTGGTTTCTGTGTAAATACTGTACGAATTGATGGTCCATTTGACATTTTATCTCTTTTGATTTTATGTTTCTTTTGTAAATATTGTTGAACAAAATTTTATAATACTAGTACAAAGAATTATAGAGAATACTATGTCTGTGTGGTTGTGTACTTGAATTTATCCGACGAGTTCAAGAAAGGTTTTCAAGGCGAGGATTTCCAGGCCGTGTAAGCCTTTTTGAGACGAGTCGGGTAATTTAAAGTTCACAAATCACACTTACATAGTATTATTTTTATCCTACAATATTTTTGTAATTTGTTTCCGATGCAATAAAACAAGTCTTTAATTGCTAAAAACAATAGCAAAAACGATAAAAGTAATTGAATCTATCCTTGCATAGTAATATTAAAATTGTTTGTGAT
This sequence comes from Dreissena polymorpha, assembly GCF_020536995.1. Classification (NCBI taxonomy): domain Eukaryota; kingdom Metazoa; phylum Mollusca; class Bivalvia; order Myida; family Dreissenidae; genus Dreissena; species Dreissena polymorpha. Next base: position 80,932,714 of record NC_068365.1, read on the forward strand.
CGTTCCCGTTAACGCCACTCGAAATAGTCCCAAAATATTCCACGCAAAAGCAGAGTAACAAGACAAAATATCGCTATATGCATCGATTAAAATTTAATCAGCTTTCAAAATGTTGCACACTCAAGTAGAGCACAGGCGATTGTGTTCAAACTAAAATTCTAGTTTCACCACTGCAAAACAAACAAATGCTGCGATTTTGAATCTACGTGTCAAATAGCATTTATCCCCGCCATTAATTTTAGTCTATAAACAACGCTTCTTTTGACACACTTTTACTAATTGGCATAAAAATGTAAAACATCTACTGGTTCTTGTACTACTCACCAAATCATGTTTGTTTTCTTAAGGTTTTTTGTTTGCTTCCATGACGAAAAAAATCTATGAAAAATCTTCACATATTATTAAAATGTACATTTCTTCATCGCCATCAATATTTTTCATTTTAAAGCAATTGGTGTAAGAAGGCAAATCTATGTGGATAGAAATTCTTTGATCGACTGACACAAGAACGACCTATTCATCTAAGAAATTACCCTTTTAAGTCAACATCGATTTGTTTCCAAAAATTAAAGAACAATTCACTGAAACTTTTCTTAATCTGTCAATTGCTCAACAAAACAACAACACTACTGCAATGTTATAAGCAATATGCTTCCGAAGTTAGTATCAGCGCCGTAGCCACGCTGAGGCACACCGAGGCAGTTGCCTCGGCTAAAATTTGCAGAGCAATGTTGAGATTACAAGGCAAAAAGGAAAGTTTATGTCAAAGAATAAAATCTATATAAGAAATTGAGGCAAATAAAGGAATTTAAGGCACTATGATATTCACAAACAAATATTATCATTGAGTACAATTGGTTCCTGTTGAGGCAAATAATTATTTCATTATAATATCTTCAATTGATGCCAAATGGCTCAGCAAAATGATTAGGAAAATCCGTATATTAAGCAAAGCGTCGCACTGTACACTTCGATGTTACAATCATTGTGCATTCTATAAATAGATGGTGACGTCACTACGTTATTGTCACCTCTATACTAAGACGCATCACACACCTCCATTTGGAGGCATTTATGACTACGACACAAAGAAGTCCGCGGATGAATGAAGAATTTGATTAATAAGTAAACATTATTGTTATGATTTAAAATGTAAGTGTTATTTTGTTCAGTCTTATGGTCTTAAGTTAGTATCAATTGAAATGTTCGTCAGGTTTCAACAATTTTGCTCTTTATTCATTTTTGTTTAAACTGTACTTTCACTTTTGCTTGTAAAACAACATGGATTGACGAAAGTTTGCCATGAAATAGGGTTTTCAAAACTGCTTAAAGAGTTTCAAAAGGAGTGTCTGATCTATGTTTTCAATAGACACAATGTCATGGCTATATTTCCGACTGGGTATGGGAAAGTTTGACATTTCAAGTGGCTCCATTTGCATTGAAAGAGAAGTTCAAGTTGACTTGTTCAGTTTGCTTTTATTTTAATTGGGACACCCTTGAACAGTATCATGATGGACCAAATGCATCGAGCAAACAATGAATAAGTGTAAAAGTGGTCTTCCTGTCTAGACGTTTCACTATCAGTTTTGGAGTGAACTGTCTACATAATATGAAAATGTATATTTAATATAGAAGTTATTTGTAATAACGGGATATGTAAACAAAATTAATTGTACCAACAAATGGCAAGTTGAACTTATTTGGAGCAAATTAACACAAATCATATGCAAGTGGGAAAATATGGAAACATGAGTAAAAGCACTAAGCTTTGAAGTTCTTTGATGGTTGATTTTAGGGAAGCCTCGAACAAATTTTACCAAATAAATTGATCTAATTATAATTGTTTTTATAAGTGCCTGATAGAAATTTTCTTTCAATAATTGAGATCATTGAAAAATTTAGTAAAAGCACAGCATTGATGTTCTTTTATGATAATTTTTAGTGGAATAGTATGCTAAAAATATAACAATTATAACTATTGTATTAATGAATTTAGATTAGGTGACATCTTTAAAGGTAGATAGTCATTAATTAGTTGAGATTAGCACATTCTATCGTTGAAAAATATATAACAATTTAATGACTTACCATAGTAAAATAAAGTAGCATAGAATCTGTTGCAGGTCATAAAATGAAAAACTGATGTTGAAGAAGCTATAAAAATATTTTACACTTTTGGCACTGATAATTTCAAAATAAAAAAATAAAATAAAATTCCCTAGGCTACCTACCTACCCTAGTTTTTTAGTGCAAATTTAAATATTATTAATATCATTGAGTTAAATTATTAAAATATCAATACGTTTGGATTACCTTTGCTAATTATATTATTAATAATTAAATAATTTGCAAGGACAGTGCAATTCTGTTTAAATTAGTCTATATTAGCTATAAGTAAAAATGAAAATATCAGTGAAATCCAATAATTGGATTATAAACATATGAATGCATGAAAAAAAGACAGTTACATAGTTGATTTATTTATCATATTTAACTGTTTCAAGGAAAATATTTTTGAAATTAAAATAAATGTGATTTTACCATTTTTCAATTCACCAATTGACCCTATTTTATTGGATTTAAAATTTAAATTATTAAAATATCAATACGTTTGGATTACATTAGCTAATTATATTATTAATAATAAAATAATTTGCAAGGACAGTGCAATTCAGTGTAAATTAGTCTATATTAGCTATTAGTAAAAATGAAAATATCAGTGACATCCAATAATTGGATTATATACATATGAATGCATGAAAGAAAAGACAGTTACATAGTTTATTTATTTATCATATTTAACTGTTTCAAGGAAAATATTTTTGAAACTAATATAAATGTGATTTTACAATTTTTCAATTCACCAATTGACCAGATTTTATTGGATTACAAACAACAAATAACTACAGTTCCACAAATTAACCCAAGTTTACTCAAACTGAAATAATTCATCAATTGATCCTATTTAATTGGATTAAAAACAACAACATGTATAAGATACTCAGTAAGATTTTGAAAATATTCCATTTATTCCACTAGTACACCAACATGCATTTACTAATGATTTTCATGCATTCCTTAAACAGTTTAACAGAAAAAAGAATTCTTAATCCAAAGAAAATAACAAATTAGCTGCTTCATAGATAAAGTAAATTAAAAATTTCATAAGCAAAATAATCATTTTAATAATAAATCAAGATTATACTTCAACCAAACAATTATAAATTCATGGGGGGGGGCATCAGCACTAAAACTAAAATGGGGGCGGTAAACGCTTGTGGAGGAAACGTCGTAGGGAAAAATGTCTGGTGAGGAAACATCTTGGGGGGGGGACGTCCGGAAGTCCTGCTAAGGGCGAAGGCTTTGTTAATGTGCCTTTAGAAATAGAAAAAATAATTGAAGGAAAGTACTCATTGTTGTATGCCCATCCAGAAGCATTTCTGAGCACAATAATTGGAACAGCAATATTGAGTATATTTCAAATAGATATCATATAACTGTTTCATGCATTGCTGTTGATGAAGCCCACATGATCCTTGAATGGTAACTTTCCCAATGTTATACTTATTATATTATCTATAATCTAGCTCTTTTGTCATAAAATGAGAGGTTTTATTATCCAGCAGGTTTTGTGTTTGAACATCACACATTTTCTTATACCTAAGTCCCATCATAAAATCATCATCACAATCATCAGCAGCATTATCATATCCATCCTTATTATCATTAGCAGCTGCATCAGTCTGTTGTATGACCAGAATTCAATAAAAAATAAAAATAAAAACACAACCATTACAACTACTACTACTACTACTGCTACTGCAACTAATTAATTAACTCCTACTACAACAAGAACAACAACTACTACTACTATTACTTACCAAACATTCCCATGTGCAACATAATTTACCTTATTGCAAAAAAAACACGGAATTTGCAAAATGCCTGAAGATGCTTAAAAATAAATGCAAATTTGAAATTTTGAAACAAAATAACCTAAGCAATACATAATTAGGAAACACTACATTATTGAAACACTGATACCTAGTTCTGGCTACCATAACCTTAAATGTCGCTTTTTATGATTTTTGACTGGCGCGACTTTAAAGGCGACTAGTACATGTCTGTCAATACTATATAAACTGTACGCTGAAGTTTCTTTGGCTCAATGTGACACCTTATGTACCAGTCCGTGTATGTACCAAGCCTTTTATGTACCACTTTGAAACTTTATGTTCCACCTATGTATTATATAGGTGTTATAGTCCATTCATTCATAGCAGTATGAATGGGCAATAATTTGACTCAAACGTTGATTGAGTCAAATTTGAGTTATTCAAATATTGTTCCCACTATAACATTGCAAATGCAATTCATTGTACTGAATCACTTTGTTCATGCTATCAGAAAACATACTGTTAATGTATCTTTTTATTTATACATTTATCAACTCTTCTGGTTATGAATACATTTAGTAAATTATATATATAAAAAAGAGCATTAAAATTGAATGGAAAAAATACAATCTTATTTCAAGAAAAACAAAGCTGTACAAATCCCACCTGTATTACTTTGAGTTTGATATTGCGATAAGCACATTCGGCATTTTCAGTATCTAGTGATAAATAAATATATGAAAGTGCCAAATGTCCATGATGATGATACCATGACGTCCACCTCCAAATGTTAAATCCATCAACTTCCATTTTATTTAATCCCTAAATATTCCTCTCACACATTACATGTATGTTATATTCCTCGCAATGTTCACAGCGTTTTATTTTGAATCGATGACGTCCTCAAAATTCAGCTGGTATTAAATTGTAAATATTTATTTATTATTTCGAAAATAACAATCATTGCAACGTGTTTAGTGAATATTACATCGATAGGCCGGCATGAAAAGTGACTCCTTTTGAAGCACAAACTGCATCCAAGAATATATCATAGCTGACCCGGTTTGATGAGGCCTGTTCTTGATAATAATTAATTACTATTTTTACTTCCGTGTTAATAATGTTTACGGGCGCCATGCTGGAAATAGTCCGTTTCCCACAATGCTTAGCGCGCATTCACACAGATCTGAAAGAGCGTTGACACATTGATTATTGTTGACATCGGAACGTACCGAGCGAGGATCGGGTGTTTCACGGCCAGGTCTGGGTCTATGTTGGACCTAGAAACACTTCGGGTGGTTGGCGTTCACGCCTTAATTGGAATTCTCCTCTTTATGGCCGGCGTCGAGTTTAATCCGGGACCCTTTCAAGTGGTAAGAATCTTTGTTTTCATTAGATTTTTCAAATTATGATATCCCGCGTATTAAACTGTTTTGATATAAAGAAGTTCAAGTCTTTTCTATTTAATAGTTAATGAAGTTGATGATAGAACGTTGATGATAGAACTGTAAACTGACAGAAAATGATGACGCAGTGCTAAAACAAAATGTTACACAAGAAAATTGAAAAAAATGGCCAAAAACTGTACTGATTTAAGTTAAATATGTGTACTCCTCATGATAAGCAATATGCCCATGTGACGCAATCGGTAAGGCGTCAGACTCTGGATCCATTGGTCACGCTTATATTACATAATTATACGCTTAGTGGCTTTATGAAAGATATATAACATATAGCAAGTTTCAAGTTTTTTTTTTGTTGGAAAAATCGGCAAAACGCAATTGACCATTGACAAACAAGTAAACACAGTATAGTCAAAGTGCATCTATGAATTACAAATACAATCAAGTAAATAAAATATACTACAATGAAACATGTTCACATATATAAGACATTTTCTCGCATTTCAAAGCCTTTTAAACAAAACATGGCTAATTTTCTTAACACATTTTTATTTGAACTATTAAGTAATTCGATAAACTTAAACGTATTTGGGCGACATCTGTAATACTTTGGAATTAATGTTTTCCTAACATCGGCATAGTAAGGACATGTAAGAACAAAGTGATATTCATCCTCAATATCATTAAGGTTGCATAAAACAATTTTCGTTGATCTCTAACAATGTTCTGGTGTCTACCCGTTTCAATAAATAATTTGTGAGATGACAAACGTAATTTAGCTATAATGTTCCTATGTTTTTTATTTTCAACAATATCAATATAAGCCGATCTTTCGAATACTGGTTTTAATTCCTTTTATAAAATCATTGAACTAGATGATGTGACACTTACGTTCCAGTTAGTGATATACTGGTCTCGTAATCTGTTTTTAAGTAACGGGATAAATTGATTAGAGTTCACAGATTCGGGGAATAACCAAACATCGTTAAAACCGGTTTGGTTAAGAATGTCCCGTACTTTAGATGACCAATTGTTTGTGTTATGTTTGCGGTCAATGTCTAATCTCTGTGATATAACCATTTGTTTCAGAATACAATTACCCTGCTTTACAGTATATAATTTCAAAAAGTATTGAACGATTCTAACATATCTGTCTAAATACAAGGGGAATTGACCAACTTCGGCATATAGCGATAATGAGTTTGTTGACATCTTTACATTTAATTTTTTTTTACAAAATTTACGATGGACGCGCTCAATGTTTTCCGCTTTGATAAATCCCCAAACCTCACAAGTATAGTTTAGAATTGATGATACATATGCGTTAAAAAGATTTAACATGACATCAACGGGCAATACTGCTACACATATTTTAATATAACTCTTACAAACGTAAGATAAATAGATTCCTAGACCTTCAAAAAATAGTTATTAAGAAACAATTGTGTGATGTCTGTACATTTTCTTTTGAATCGACATTATAAAAAACCCCGCTACATGAAAAAACAGAGTATTTATAACTTCTCACCAGGAACATTTTGAAACTCGCAAGAACAATCATACGTTTGTTAAATCTCGCGCCTTCGAACTGGAATTCCCAAACTAATTATTTATGTTTCACATACTTTTCCAATGCATTAAATAATATCTGGCACTTAATAAATTTATGATAAATTTAAGAATGTGGCCGTTTGAGAACTGTCGACAACTGTTGAGGTATTGAAGTGTTAAGTATATTTCATAAATGTATTGAAGTGTTAAGTATATTTCTTAAATGTTTACGTCACATTAACATTTTGTAAAAATACGGGTTGTTTTTCAAACGTTTATGTATTACTTTACATTGTTTGTGTATGTACAGTACTTATTACTGTTCGATAATTTCCTCTTCACATAAACCTTTGCTACTGATGTACTATGTAAAGTTGAAATACAGTTTTGCTATGTTCTCTTTTGATGTATACAAACAGGTCATTTGTTTTCTACGCAGATGTGCAGATGTGTCATCTTCAATATAGAATAATAATATACATACGACTTAATGTACTAGCATTATTATTTTGTTTTCTTTCTTCGCATCTTTATGAAAATGTAATTGCAAATTTCACTTTTATCATTATCAATATTTATCCCATCATCAGACGTGCATTGTCGAAATAAACCACTGTGAAATAAATTTACCTTTATTTCAGCAGTGCTGAAATATAGCTGTCACGCGCGGCGAAGAATGTTCATATTACTCGGAATCAACTATAAAGTAATCAGTTTTAGTAAAATCGAATCAGATTCAACAAAACAAACAATTTGATACCAAGATGTAATATACTTTTTACACATAATGCAACTCAAAAAGCAAATAAACATTATTTACAAATATTAAGTGCGCGTACTCGTGACGTCATTATTGATACGTCATACGACACAATGCATGTTGTTTCACGCTAAAGATGCAGTTGTTTAGTGTCTTTTTTTCATTATTTCTTAAAAATCGGGGAAGTAGAGGTATGATAAACGAAAAACAGGTTGGTTACTGATCTTTTTGTAATGTATTAGGCTCGACACGATTTAAATAATGAAACAATGTTTGCTTAAAATATCTTTGGGATTTTCCGTCTAGTTCGATTTTCCTATTCTATGTTTAAAGAAATAATTTACGACTAAGAAAATTGATGGGATAAATCGAATACTAGGTCGGTGCCGAATAAAGCAAAGTTTATCTTGCTCGGCACGAAAATCTGAACCACTCGCCAAGGCTCGTGGTTCAGATTTTCTAAGCCTCGCAAAATAAACTTTGCTTTATTCGGCACCGACCTAGTATTCTCTATATATGAGAAGATGTATGTTGTCTACAATAAATGTTAATTTATCACATATACATGCATACTAATAAAACCTATTAATAAATAAGGTAAATTAAAGGTAAAAACGAAAATATAAGCACATAAGTCTTGTCATGATCCAAAGGAAAATAACATAAAATCGCAAAAGGAAAATCAAAGCATTGAACGTGGAGGTTGTTTATTATCTATCCTTGATTAAATAAAATATTACAATAGACGATTAATGTTTCAGCCGAACATTTTATAATTCAGCGTAATAAAATACAATAATCTGTACAAACACGTTACTTTTGTTTTGTTTTTTAATACTTAACATGTTTCGACCAAAACCTTCCTCAGTAACATCAATATAAACAAAATCTAAGGAAGTTATGTCAACGTCATACAGTAACGTTACGTCGCTTGGAGGAAAATATATATAACACATCATATTAAACACTAGACCGACGAGTACATCCGGGACATGACTGCAACATTTGTTGATCAACAAGAGCACCTACTGACGCCGTCAAACGACGTAAGCTTGCTTGGCTTGGACACGTCTCCAGGCACGACTCTCTGTGCAAGACTGTTCTCCAGTGCACGCCTGTCTAGAGATGGATGTCTTAATCGTCGTCCCTTATTTCCCCCCAACGGCCAAACCGGTTATATCAGTAGGTGCAAAAGAGAATCATATAAAGTGAAATAATTGTGGGTAGATCAAAAATGTGAAGCAACATGTGACAGTTCTTGACATGATTTATTGAAAAGTTCTTGATAAAAATCTACTGATATTCATTCAGCTCCAAATGCAAGGGCACGCTCGCTTTCATTGACATAACCATACTGATGTTGATAATTTTACAAATTACATACACTGATAAAACATATATTTATTTTTTTTTTTATTCAATATAAAACATACAATGTAAATATGTGCATAAGCAAGAACAAAAGTGGTATAATACAACAGTAATAATGTCAAACACATATTATACATGATATGCTAGGATATACTGTTTTGTTTTGCTTTGGTTGCATGTGGTGTATGCTGTTATTACTATAGTTAGGTAGAAGACAACTGGACTGGGTTATGAAAGTTTATGCGTTTCCATTTTTGTTCAAAAATATGAAGTTTATCGTTGTTGAGGGCTATTTCTTTTTCAATTTGGATCTTTAGTTTTAAATAGTTTATAAAACAGTTGAAAGTAGGTATTTGTTTTTTGTATTTGAAGCTAAATATACAATATTTCATTAATATGATAATGTGGTTCACAGTGTTATTAATTTCTGGTATTTTAAAATTATTCACACCGAAACTGATATTTAAGAGAGACAGTTTTAATTTTAATTGTTGGTTCTCTAGAAATGTTGTTAACTGGTTCCATAGAATTTGAATATGTTTGCACTCCCAGAAAAGGTGTTCTATTGTTTCAATGTGTTCGCTGCATATATCACATAAATTTGTGTTGGATAGGTTGCATTTAAAAAGTTATTTATTTGTAGCTATGATTCTATGGACATATTTATATTGAAAATTTCTCAGTGTGCTATCAATAGTTGTTTTATATGGCATGATAAATATTTGTTTCCAATTAAATTCTTGTTCTCGAAGAAGGCTTTGCCATTTATTTTGAATCTTGGAGTTTTCTGCAGGGTGTTTAATTTGTAGTTTGTAAAATATTTTGTTTGTTTTGTTTTGTTTTGCAAGAATGTTTTCCGTGAATGATGTTTGAGTACATGGTGTGTTTTTTGTATTAATTGTAGATTTAATATGTATGGGTATGCTTTTAATTAATGTGTAATACATAAGGAAATTGCCCGAAGGTATTCCGTATATATAACATATATTCTCAAAAGAGTAGAAGTCTTTTATTCTGTAATCGTACAATTGGTCGACATATTTAATGTTTTTTTCAAACCAATGTTTATAGAAAAAGGTCTTATTGTTTGAAGTTATGTCTTTATTGTTCCATAAAATAGTTTTACTGGTGATTTGGGTTTCTAGATTATGAGTAACATTAGTCCATGCCGTTTTCGTTTGCAATTTCATGCAAAATGGTATTGCTGATGTTACATTCAAAAAGTAAGGAGTCACCATATTTTTTTAGGATTTCCTGGTAGAATAATTTCCATTTACTTGTATTGGTATTATCTAGATATCTTTTAACCCAGCTGCATTTGATTGCATTCAAGAATGAGTCGATGTCCGTTAATTGGATACCTCCATTTTCTACTGATTGAATTAACTGAGTTCGCTTAATTTTATCAGGTTTACCGTCCCATATGAAATTAAATATTTCTGATTGTATATCTTTAATAATATCATTTGGTGGGTTTGGGAGAACTGTTAGTGTATAAATTAATTTAGGGAGTGCAAACGTTTTCAACACTGTGTTTTTTCCGATTAGCGTAAGTTTACGATGCTGCCATGATTTTAAACAATTTTTAAATTTTTGTAATTTAGGCAGTATGTTTTTTAGAATGGTTTCATTTTCATTGTTTGTAAAGGTTATTCCTAACGTTGTTGCTTCATCTGATGTCCAGTGGAATTTCATTTCTTTTTTGAGTTGAATATTACTTTGTTTAAATTTACCTACTCGTAGCACAGTGCATTTACTTTTGTTAAGTTTAAGACCCGATGCCATTCCAAAAAGGGTAAGTGATTCTATAAGATTATTGAATGAGTCAATACTGTCATTTAAAAAATAAGTTGCGTCGTCAGCAAATAGGGATTGTTTAATTTCTTCGTCAGGTTCTAGCGATATTCCATTTATATGTTCATTTGATTGGATATAGTGTGATAGATACTCGATGCATATAATAAATAGTGAGGATGAGAGGGGACATCCTTGTCGTACCCCTCGTTCGATGTTAAAACTGTTTGAGAAGAAGCCATTGTTAATTATTATACTGTTAATATCGGTATAAAATAGTTTTACCCATTTAATTAGACTTTCACCGAAATTCATATTTTCTAAGCAAGAGAACATGAACGAATGGTCTAGTGAATCGAAAGCCTTTTCAAAGTCTGCAAAGAAGATGAGGCCAGCATTGTTTGGTTGGTTGAAGTAATTTATGCATTCTTGTATCAGACGTACATTTTCACCAATGTATCGTCCTTTAATAAAACCAGATTGAGATCTTGAAATGACTGATGGTAATACTTTTTTAATTCTGTTTGATATACTTTTAGTTGCAATTTTATAATCATTGTTTAGTAAACTAATCGGGCGCCAGTTTGATAAGGATTCTAGGTTTTTTCCAGGTTTTGGAATGAGTGATATTATACCTTGTTTTTGAAGAATTGTTAAGTTTTCGTTGTTAAATGAATAGTTAAGTGAATTAATTAAATATATTTTGATATCATTCCAGAATATTTTATAAAACTCGATTGTAATGCCATCAGATCCTGGACTTTTGTTGTTTTGCATTTCTTTTAGTGCTAATCCACATTCATATTCATTGAGTAATCCGTCACACAATAATTTTTCCTCTGGATTTAAAGCATGATGTGTATTTTTAAAAAGGGTGTTATTTTCAACATGTTTTCGTTTATAGAGGGTTTCGAAAAATAGACGTTGTTCTTCTAGTATTTGAGTTCTGTTTGTTATATCTTCGCCGTTGACTACTAATTTGTGTACCGTTTTTTGTTCACTTCTACGTTTTTCAATGTTTGCGAAGTATTTTGTATTTTTTTCATTGTGTTCAACATGCTGAGCACGTGCTCGTAGTATTACTCCATTGAGATGTGTATGATAAATTCCTTCTAATACTTGTTTTTTGGATGTTATTTCATTTTCAATGTCGGTTGTATCGTTTATTTTTTCATGCATTTGTTTTTCAAGTGTTTCAATGATTTTGATGGTTTCAGCTTCAAGTTTGTGTGTTTCTTTTTGTTTAAATGATGTGTATCTGATTGTTGTGTTACGTATATTTCCTTTAATTACTTCCCATAAGGTGTTTGGGTTTGCATCTTTATTATCTTGAACTGTATTGAATATTTCTTGTTTTATTTGCGCTTGATATTGTGTATCTAATAAGATGCTGTTATTAATTTTAAAGTATCCTGGGCCTCTCTCAGGTTGTATTTTGTGTAGTTTAAGTTCGACTAGAGAGTGATCAGTCATAAATCCTGGTTTTATGCTACATGTGTCAATTATGTTGCAAAGTGACTCAGATATTAAAAAGTAGTCTAATCTACAAAATATTGTTGGTTTTGTGTTTGAGTGCCAGGTGAATTTGCTTTCGTTTGGATTTATTGTACGCCAGATGTCTAACATATTGTAATTATCAATTATGTTATTCAAAAAGTTTCTATTTTTAGGATGAGTATAAAGGTTTCCCTTCTTTTTATCTAATAATGGGTTAAGAACAGTATTGAAATCACCACCGACTATAATGTTTTTATCTTGGTTATTAATTATGAAGGATTGTAATGTTTCATAAAAAGAGGAATCATCTATGTTAGGGCCGTAAACGTTGATTAATGTTAATTGTGTTTCGTGTATTTTGATATCTATACTTGCTTGTCTGCCAACTATTATTTCATTAAAGTTATCGACTGTCATCCCAATATTATTTTTTATCAGAAAGGCAATGCCTTGTTTATTAGTGTGTTGTCCACTGAGATAGATGTCTCCGTCCCATTCATTTTTTAAGGTTTGTGCTAAAGTGTGTGTCAAGTGACTTTCTTGTAATAGGCATATGCTATATTTTTTTTCGTCTAACCATTTGAAGATTTTTATACGTTTATCTTTATTGTTTAGCCCTTTTACATTCAAAGTGCATAATTTAATCATTTAAAAGGGTGGAGGGTGATGTTACTGATAATTTGTGTGTTCTTGTCCAGTTAGTTTCTATTTTAAAACATGTCCAGTTGATTTCTGTTATAAGATATAGGTCAATGGAATTTTTCCATGATTTGGTATTCGATGCAAAAGTGATGTGTATGTACAAATATAGTAAACATTTCATCATGACATATATAGTGGAATAAATGCAAAGAAAAACAATATAAAGAGACAAAATCAACTAAAAAACAACAACAAACAATTGATACACAGAGATGCAAAAAACAAAAAAACAAAAAAGGATAAAACATACGGTATTGGTTTGGGTTTTTAAACAAAGTAATGATATATTTTTCCAATGTACTGCTAAAGTATCTAAGACGAGAACAGAAATATGTAAAACAAAACAACAACAAAACGCTTACATATGATGTCATGAATCAGTGGTTATATATGTATTAAATTATCCAATGTGCAATTATATATACATATATATATATATATATACATATATATACATATATTTATGATGTTAAACTATCATACACTGAATGCAGATTTGAATAACATGTAGTATATATATATTCAACAAAAGCAAGCGGGCCTGAAATAGTTCATATTGCTCACCTTATCAATTATTTTAGTATGACCTACTTACAATTTCGCAGAGTTCGATCGTTCTTACGCATCCTCAAAGACGTAAAATTTATGAACAGTATTTAATCACCTTTTTGTTGAACAAACAATATGTTAACATAAATCAGGATATAATAACCTACATGAACGTAGGACATAAACGTTGAAATGTTGCATTCCACGAGATTTGAACACAATTCATTAAGATTTAAAATCAAACGCTTCATCACGGATGTGATTGACATAATAGCCTACGGCGTGTGCTATGTTTTCTTGTAAAAATCATTTGGGGATCTCATTCGAGTATTTAAATGTGTATTGATTCAATTATCCGGAATTAACGCACATCATGGGAAACGTTCGTACGGACGGCCATTTGCGAAATTAGGCCAGATCACAAGAAATTCATTACAGTGCAAATAATACAAGTGGAGCAATATGGTCAAGTGATTGTGTATTTTTTCAGTCTTAACTTCTCATTCATATCATACAATGATTCCTTGGAAGCGTTAAATATGGACCAATCGTTATTAACAAAATGCAATTGAATTTGTATTGTGTGAGTCAAATAAGGTAAATTTTACTTGGCAAGCGTCTTTTTTCGCAATATGGGCAAAAGTGTTGTTTGTGTTGTCGTTACGTGAGGCTCTATATCCTGCAAGAAGTATAGTATAATGTCGCCGTTGATAATCCTTTATCTCATTTCTCATTGTGTATTTATATGACTAATACAATGAACAATACATGGCTTCGGAGACGTATAAAACAAATATGATTATCACTATATGACGAATACTTGCTTGACTGCTCGTACACACGTGTTTAACTTAGAAAAATAAGGGAGTGTTCGTGTTAGTCCTTAGTCTTAAACTAATCTAATTCATTAAAAAATATCAATAGAGAGTCAATTTAACGTTTTATTCGCATTAGCCATGCTACATATTCAATCCTATTAGTAGTTGGAGTTTCATTCATAATAAAAAAATTGTAATTTGTTGAATTTACTAAAAAGTACTCAAACGTGGACGTAAAACGAGCGTTTCGGTATTTACACAGGATTTAAAGCGGCCTATCAATAATCCAGGTTTTAAAAATTTGACAAACTGTCAGTGTTGGATCTAGACATCATTCATATTGACCGAGAGTTTAAACAACATTTCTTACGTAACTGTTTGTATTGTTTAAGCCGATCAGTTCTTTCTCTACAGAGCTACAGTTTAATCTTGACTGTATATTACTTCTAAATTCATTGTTCTAAATAATGTCTTAGTATTTTGTTTTAACGAGGGAAAATAAACGCTTATTCAAATACCAAAGTTTCAACATGTATTGTAGTTTTGTAGAGTCAAATGTATGACTCATACTATTTTTAAAACACCTTAAATCCTTAACGTACAAACTTGAGATAACTCGTTTATTCATTGTCTTTCACAATACAACATTTTCAAGAATATTAAGTATTTGCTTCGTGTATTTAAAATAAATAAAAAAAATATCAAAAGCATTAATAATAATATCAAATTGTGGCATCGACGTGAACTATGACTGATTTACCCATTAATGCCTAGCGTCTAGAAAAATGGCCTTGGCAAACAGCGTAGACCCATATGAGACGCCGCATGATGCGGCGTCTCATCAGGGTCTGCGCTGTTTGCTTATAGGAATTTCTGTAAGAAATATTCTAAATATAGAAATAAATATACTAGACGTCCCTAATTTTGGAAATGAATTGATCCAATTTAGAAGGATGGGAGAGTCCGCTAGTCATAAATGGGTTAAGAAACAATGTACATTTTTTTCGATTACTTTCAAACGCGTGATCATGAAACTTTTATGTGCTATGTTTTGCAATTAGCGGTCATAATTAGCAGATAGTAAACGGATGTCATAATTCTTTCCATATGTGTTGGATTATATTTATTGGTAGTAAAGATGCACGCTTTACCGCCTTTGTTTTATTATTACTTTTATGAGTTTATGGCTACAACGAAATCCCGGGGATGTACACTTCAAAGAACTAAAATATTCGTTTCTTCAGTTAGTCAATTTCATAGTTATAGACATATTATTGATGGTATTATTATGAGTATTTCTCTTGTCAAACTATTGGGAGATAAAAAAAAGACAACCATTAAGCAAACACAACACTCGTTTCAAGCAAAATCAGCAAAGACTGCGATCCCTGATAACTGCTTTGCTAGATCTGTAATGTTACGCACTTTTCTTTTCGCTCCAACAATGTCACATGACCACCTTACAATCTGCGAGTCGTATCTCCTCTAGGGTTTCGTTTAAGTATTATTTATCCACAGAAATGTATTGGTAATTATTTTCAATTAAGTAGCCTATGTGCTTCCTTACAATACGACGCTATTTCTTCCAATTTCTCTCAATTTTCATGTGGTTCGTAATAAACGGTACATGTTATCACAGTAAACCTGTGTCAAATAGAGAACAATATCCGTTTTAATGTATTACTTGTTGCGGCTTTTTCACGGAAACTACCTACTTTTATATCATTCAAAAGTACGAAGCTCATATAACTTTTGATATATCTCATATTGATACATATAAATAGTAACACCAGATGAGGTATTTATCCATAAAAGGCAAAAAGTTGGCAGAGGCAGAAGCGTATAAGTGAAACATTACATACTTAAATAAAAAGTATCCAATATTAAGTTAAATACTTTTATTAATTGGGAGCGGCTTCATGGTGCAACTTTGAGCCGTAAAGTACACCAGACTGAACAGACATGATTTGTATTGGCAGTTCCAACGCAGTACCCTCAGCTTGAATCATGTAATGATCTGCACTGTGGGTTTTTCCTACAATATAGCTATTCTATTAAATAAAATCCTCAAATCGCTAACTTAAAGTAATGTTAAGTAATTTCTTAATATTTAATAATTTCACCCGAAAGCGAACATTGAAGACAGCAGAGAAAATATTCAATCTGAATGTTTTAACTCTTTCAGTGCTGGAACCGAATTTTGAAGGCCTTTGCAAACAGTTTGGATCCAGATGAGAACGTGGCGTCTCATCAGGATCCAAACTGGTGCTATTCTGATAGTATTCTTTGAAAAAAAAATCGAACAAAATGCTAATTTAAGAAATTCAGCAGATGACATGTTAGCAGACGAAAAATTTCCTAGCATGCAAAGGGTTAATCCGCTTACAGCAACTCTCCGGTTAGATCAGTCTGTGAATACTTGGGTTTGCCTTGCTGGTCACTATGGCAGGCAGTCAATGGGAATATATATATTTTTTATAATCCTTTATTGTTCTTCTCTTTTATGAATTTTCTTTCTGAAAATATAAGTAAAAATATACTTGTGCAAGATGTCCTTTTTTTACCAAAGTCTGGTCAACGATATATTTTGAGAAAAATTTGGCGTATTTTTTTCATAACGCATCATAATTATGGCGTGTCAAACGTTGCAAAATTCAATGTTTCCATATGTATGTGGTATATTTGCATATATTTGTTGTATAAATTCATATATATATATATGGTAAAATCCATATATATGTGGTATACTTGAATAGATATGTTGTATATTTCCATTTGTGTGTAGTATAATTGCATATATATGTTGTATAAATTCATATATATATATGGTAAAATCCATATACATGTGGTATATTTGAATATATATGTTCTATATCTCCATTCGTGTGTGGTATAATTGCACATATATGTTGGATAACTTTCATATATATGTTGGATAATTTTCATATATATGTTGGATAATTTTCATATATATGTTGGATAATTTTCATATATATGTTTGATAATTTTCAAATATATGTCCTATAATGTTCATGCTGGGAAATATTTTGACGGGTATGACTTAACAACAAATATGGCTTTTTCGAGCCTAAAGAGCGTTCATCAAACATCTTTGCCGACAAAGACGTGAGTAAAATGATTACGCATTTGGTTTCAAATTCTGAGTCTCAAAAGGCAAACAAATATTAAGTTTTGGAGCATAACTACAGTATGAATGTGCACAATTATTATCCTGCAAGTATTTGTAACATTATGGTGTTCTTTCATTTTATTTGAGCAGTATCTATTCATTCGGATATGCACACTTCGGCTTACTTTTATATCATGAAAGACGGTGGTTTAACAAATGCCATTTCGTGTAATTTTATCTTCTTCCAATATTTTATTGATATAATCTGGAGTATAAAAGATTATAAAGCATGATTTGTTAAAGAAGTCTCTTTAAGCTAAACTGTATTTTCAGTACATTTGTTGTCAGTATTGATGGAGAAGAGCATCACATCATAGCATCTGCAACCCTTGTAGAGGCCCTGAATTCAGATGGTAAAGTGCAGGACTAGGTCTGAAGTCCCGTTTGCAAAATTGGGTTGAGAAATTTTCTCATTTGATGTGAGTTAATTAGTCCGTATACATGATAAATCACCGAGGTGCTTGTCCGTCACACTGCCAGGAGCCTCAAAATACCAAAAGTCAATATGGCCGCCGACGGCCATGCTGAAAAATATTTTTTTTTTAATACCTTTTGGAGTAAAATCAAATGTTTTACCTCTTAATCATGTATTTTGGTAAGAACACAGTAATGAGAGGTCTTGTTAAATATGGAGGGTAATTGATCCGGAAAGGTCAAGTACAAGGTCATATGATACATCAACGACCTTGAGTTGACCTCGGACAGTAAAAGCCAGTGTATAAACTTTAATGTGACAAATTTTGACGTAATTAATTCAATTGCGATATTGCTGTACACATTTTACGTAATATTGGTAAATTTAGATAATTTACGCATGTTGTACTAACAGACAAGTGACTAGTAATTTAAAAATGTTAAAATTAAGTGGAAAAATACTAAAGTGAGCGGAATTCAAACCCAAATTCAGATGGTATGACAATGTAATAATCGACCAAACCCCTTACCAAGCAAACCCGTGATATTTGTTCAACGTTGGCTCGAAGTCAAACCGACGTAACATCTATTTGATGTCGGGAAGACTTTGAGCCAATGTCATGAGTTGGTTGGGTAATCACTGAGTCGTCCCCAGTCATAGGGACAGGCTAACGGGCTTACACCTTTTAGTCCCCTACCGGTTTCACCGGAGGGGACTTATGGTTTGCACTCCTCTGTCTGTCAGTCAGTCAGTCAGTCTGTGAGTAAGTCTGTCACACTTTTCTGGATCCTGTGATAACTTTAAAAGTTCTTAATATTTTTTCATCAAACTTGGAACATGGATAGATATCAATATGGACATTATGCACGTCATTTCATTTCGTTCCTACGTCAAACATTATGGTTGCTTTGGCAACAAATAGACTAGAAATACTGCTGAAATGGTGGCTTTCTGAATCCGGCGATAACTTTTAAAGTTCTTAATATTTTTTCATGAAACTTGATACATGGATAGATGGCAACATGGGCATTATGCACGTCATTTCATTATGTTCCTACGTCAAAAATTATGGTTGCTATGGCAACAAATATATATATATATATAAAAATAATCTGAAAATGATGAAATTTCTGACAATGGTGGAGCCGGAAGGGGACTTATATTGCCTGACAATAGTCTTGTTCCTTATGGTATTATAGCAGAAACGCACACAACTCATCAACATGATATCATTCTCATTTTAATAGGTTTAAAAATACTTTGTTTCGCATAGATAACATACAGTTCCAAAGTTAGTCATTTCAAGTCAGGTTTCCACAAGGTGAATTGTCCACTTTATCATGACAAAATGTGATGCAAAGCACCCCAGCAGCACGGCAGAGAGATTTTGTTAACGATGAACACTTTCTGCAACCAAACACCAAAGAATTGGCAAAGCTCAGACTTAGCCTCACATTCTCTCTGAAATTCAAGAAAGTCTTGATTAAATTGTTCCATCTGCCCATTAAAAACCTCAAACTGCTCTTGACGGCGTTCATTTGCAATAAGCATGTTTGGCAGTTCCTTCATCTGCTCCAGGACTGGGTATGTAGCCTCGTCCTTGTGTGTCCAAAAAGCTTGCCACTCCAGTTTATGAATTAAGTCCTCCACCATCAGCATACCAGTGAGGGCCCGTACATAATGGCTTCCGTTCAACACTGTCTCTATCACACCTGGTCCAAACACTCCACATTCGATCAATGCGTCATCTAGGCCAGAGCATCGCAGAAGTTTGCACTGACATCTAAGCAGAACACGGGTTCAATGGAAAGAGCCCATACAACGAAAGAGGTCGCTGAACTTGTTCGTCTTGTAAATGTCTGCTGCAAGAGCAAAAACACCCTCATCACACCATACTGCTAGCGTTTCCTGATTTAACTGTCTTCGCACGCTCTGAAAATTAGCGAGGCAATGTCTGACTGTGATGGGTCTTGATATAACAGGTAGGATGCCAACATGCATCATCGGCACCACAGCAGAAGAAACAAGTATATGAATGGCTGCCCAGATATGAGGATTTTCTATCTCTTAACCATTGCGCAGAACACTTATAATGAATTCACGCTTTGTGGCTACATTCCCGGCAGTTTGTGTATCGAGCAACGTAGCCTGTTTAGTTTAAGGATGCAGCAACATATCTTGTGATTAGGCTGGTCTAACTATTGGCTTGATATGGGGAGGTACCTCTTGACATGGTAGCTTTGTCTTCAGAATTGGATGAGCACGGCTTATTCCTGTATTGGGCACTGGGGTTTGGAAAGAGGCCTATTCACTGTTGCATCTTGAAATACGACTAGGGCAGCATAATGTGAACCTTCGGTGCCAAATATTGATGATTTGTCAGCATAGTCGATGATTTGTCAGCATAGTCCGAGTTGTCCATTCCATCCATAATCTAAACCTCTTGGGGGAAAGTACTGGGTGTTGGGGTTTCTCCAGCTTCTGAGAATTACACGGCATAGCTAGCAAGAAGACTGCGTGAATGCTCCTGCTGCGATCTCTTTCATAAATTGTGTGGCCAAGCATCATATGCAATGGTGTTCGCGTCAATCCACTATGACTGATGTACACAAGCATCTGGAATAGGCAGTGTAGCTGTGTACTCTTATGGTCTCTCAACCAGGTTTCTGTTTGTACTTGTGGAGGATGATCTGTCTGTGTTGGTAAAGGACCATGTAATAACTGTTCCTCTGCCTCCTTATGTACCTCATCTTCATGAGACTGTAGCAGCTCCTCAATGTCACGCACACTGCTTTGAAAAAGTTTGTACTTAGGGCCCTTAAAAAGAGCTGACAAAAACGTGAGAAGCGGTCTTGGCATTCTTGTCCTTTCCTATGAAGACTTGGGGTCAGTACTGTCGCAAAACCTTGTAGGCTAAATCAATTTTTGAGAACTTTTCTTAACTGGGCACCAGCTTCTTGCATAATGTCCTGATTCTTCAAATTGACGACTATGTCAGCAGCGCTTATATCAGATGAAAACATAATGTCAGATTCGTTAACCCTAGCATTGGGCGATATTGTGACCGAATGCCCATAATGACTAATAATCAGCTGATTCATAACACGGTTAAGGAATGTACTTGTAAGCACTTCACCTTCTTCTAACAAACTGTATGCAAACTCTACAATATCACTCATAGTGTAACATTCACCCTTTGCCAGAAGATTGTTAATATAAGGAAGGGTGCGATTGAAGAGTACACGCTTGATGTTGTTAATATCCGATTAGACAAGATCAGTAGATTTAAAGTTACGGTCAAATTTTCGTAGGTAGCTCTGAAGACATGTGTTGTGGCAGTATAGGTCTGTAGAGAGGACTGACTTTATACATTCCTCTTGGTTGTTGCTAAGACGATCAGCCACTCTTGTGGAAACTTCATCATGGAAGTGTCTTGCAGCGTTGACAAATCTCTCAGCACTACCATACTTGCAGATACTGTATTTGTCCCGGTTCCTATTGTGTTCTTCATTACTACATATTACACAAATCATAGTTCTGGGATCTTTCGGACAGCTAGGGGGTGGACATGGTAAAATGCTACGTCGAAGGAATTTTCTGAAACCAACTATTGTAGACGCCCCATTGTCTGTCTCACACTCCATTGGTTCTTTCGATATGTTTTGCTCAATAGCCTTCAGCTTGCCAGAATGTGTGTACGATTTATAACACTTATTTGTCTTGTGGTAAGAAAACATACCATTGTGATCATCCATCTTGTTATCCAAACGTTTGATGCGCTTTGTAACAATATCATTCTTTAGTGCAGCAGCTCTCTTTACCCTCGTACGCCCCGTTTCTTCACTGGTAAGAGGTGGTATGTTATCTTCCCGGCAGATGATACATAAACTGGGATGCAGCCCGTCGTCCTCTGCCACCAAGGGGACCATACTTGTGCTTTTTGGAGAAGATATTTTAGAATCCATAGTTACCAACTGCTGAGTAAGTTAAAATTGTCCAAAAATACACAAGCTCTTAAAACTTTAAATAGACTGATTTGACTCTACCAAATGTTCTCGTTCGTTATTTTTCCTGTTTTTATAATACTATTTTATTTGTTTTTATTTCACACGTGATTAACAATATAATCCAAATAAAACTGTTATTACCATAACATATATATCTAAGTTCTTTCTGTAGTCATGATCTAAAATCAACTGTTGCTAAATACTGAAAATTGCTAGGAAATCTGATGTCTGTATTGTCTGTATTCTTTCAAAAAGAGATACAAAAAGAGAAACAGAGATCGTAAACATTTAACACTAGAATCAAAGCAACAAAGCCAATTAATCAAACATGGGAACATACTAAATAAACCCTCGTTTATCAAAATAGCAGCCAGCATGATGTTGTAAACAGACTCGCATTTCGCAATACTATACCGTGACTTTCCCGCTTTTGTAAAAAAAATGTTCGGATCAATGTTTGCAATCAAAATGCAATAATAATCATAAAATTAAATGATTATCAATAAAGAGGAATGGTTGTATTGCATTTTTTTTATAGATTTTAATATAAAAACCATATGCAAATAAACATTTGATAATTTAAGGTAGCGCACCCCTAATGATTTCTCGCGATTTATTTTACGATCATTGCCGATCTTCAATGATCGGTTATTTCCGAGGGATGCATTTTATTTTCTTCAAACTTTGAATTTTGATATATGTTTACGTAGTTCCTTTAGAATATAATTATTTTTACAATAATTATTGACTTTGATCCAAATATCATCTGAAAAATACGATTTCGCGATTTCTTCATAGATCGAAGAGCCTTTTTACCTGTTTACTTATAGATATCTAATTTAAGCTTGCACTGATGTGAAACTGTCGTGGCCGAGTGGTTAAGGCGATGGACTAGAAATCGTTTGGGATCTTCCCGCGCAGATTCGAATCCTGCCGACATCGCATACTTTTTGCGACGCGTTTTATTTCTTTTTTAACGTAATTTGATTTAATATAGCATATAAGCTATGTTTATTGTTAAATATGTTGAAATTTTTGTGCACATCCTTCAATTTTTAAAATTAAAACAACGTTATGACTAAATTGGGTGATTTACTGCTGAAAATACGAATGATGCATGTTGCATTTTTATTTTTATTTCAAAAAGTAAACGGTAAATCTGTCTATTTCTTGGCATTTTTTCTGTATATAGTGTTTCTGTAAAAACTAAGTTTTAAATATAACTTTAATGATACTATTTTGAATTTTATGACACTTTTTTTTTTACCGACCCAATTTTTACTTGGCTGAAATCACTTACATTTCATGGCGCTCTTCCATAGATTAAAATTTGTAAAAAAATAAATGTCTGTAAAAGAATACTTATTTCATCTTGTTTAAACTTGAAACACCTTTACTGCATATGTACACACCAACTGCATGCCCATATGTGAATGCATTATGGATCTTTTATATACCCCAGGGGTGAAAATAAAGTGGACACAAGCCGAGCGTGGGGGTGGTTTTGAAAAAATCGGTATATTTTTTTTTAAAAGCATGGAAAGCCTACCTACAAATTTGCATGTTGATTAGAGAAATGATGCTGATTGAGAAAATAAATAATAATATTATATTTGGATATGTGCCCATTAGGGGTGCGCTACCTTAAAACTGCTTAAATAAGCGTTACATTTTAGTAAAATTAAAGCTGTCAATTCAGCAAATCAACGAATCTAAGGACTGAGCGGTATTAGTGACCGAAATGACCTTGTACATGCCGTTTCGAGGTCATTCTGACATTGAAAAGATACATTGATAACATACATTTATCCTACACACTATATTTAGTCAGTATATATATATATATATATATATATATATATATATATATATATATATATATTTATTTATTTATTTATTATAGGGATGTCAATGAATATCCGAATATTCGGTCCCGCACCGAATACTCGAATACTATTTTCCGAATCGAATAGTCGGAAGAAAAAAATATAAAAAATCGAGTAATTTCAAAGACTTTTTTATTCGTGAAATTTGTTTCAAACATTGTTAAAAAAAGTCGTTCATCTTGTCATATTGTTTATTCAGGTAGGCGCGATAATGCGTCGCTGTGGAGATGACAGTCTACCTGTCATAAATCCCGCTTATTGCCTACCTTTAGGAAATTTTAATTGACCAAAGTCAGTCACTTTGTGTCAAAATTATGATAGGTGCAAATCGCATAGGCAATTAAAACACCGACCCGCACTTGATCTAATGACTCGAATTACATTTAATTAAAATGGTCAAAGATAAAATGAGTAAAGGAAAAGCCGACTTGGTGTAAATAACAAATAAGAAGTTATGCAAAAGATTTTTGATTGACGTAAATCGCGTTCTCCAATCGAAAATGTTTTTCTGCTTTAATTAAATTGAGTAAAATGCGTATCGTATGGTTACAATCACGTTGTCCAATCAAAAAAGCTCTTAGAAAATAATTTACTCAACCTCTAATGAGTATTTGTGTATCGTATGGTCCAACTTTAATCAATTACTCAATATTCAATCAGGTACTTTACTTAAAGAAATGTTTTTGGTATTTCGCCCTCAACGGTCAAATACTGACTGTTAAACAGGTTCAAAGTGTGTTGTGGCATCTTGTTTCAGTATCTATCGTTGGTGTTTTGTCCGTATATAATAAATTTGTTTTGTTTAAATGTGTTCGCTATGCAAATAATACGTTTTAGTTCAGCTTCCAAGATATTCTTACATGTACCCCGGGTACGGTTAATATACTCAAACGTATCAAGCCGATTTTAGACTGTACCTGACTTTTATTCCCTCCCCAAAAACACGCTACCGGTTACCGTAATTACGAAACAAACTGCTATTTTTTTTTAAATGCCTCAACATGCTTGTTGAGTATGAGTTTCGATAATATAGATGCCATTTTAACAGAAAATTGACATAGATATGAAAATTAATTTAAAAAATAATTGCTGACAACGATCGATTTAGCTTTAAAGTTCCCGGGTATGTATAAGTATATTTACCGTACCCGGGGTACATGTAACTAGTACCCGAGCCGAAAATGACCAATCGAGCCTAACTGACCACCCCATTCCTTATTTACGCTCTTAAAGCCTCTTTAAACATTGAAATGCATTCATCATTATAATTGATTGAAGATGTGGTGACACTTTGCATTTCAGACCATTCAATCAGGCAACATGCCTATGAGTACATTTTATCTGTGCTGAGGCAAGGTTTGTCATTCACATTTTTTCTTATCTCTTTACTTTCAAATGAAACTTGCAAATGTGATTGATTGCATGTTTAATGATAATTAGGGATTCAAATTATACAAAAATGTTCGTATGCTTGTATTTTTTCCGATTGTTTATTGCTGGAAAAAAGTGATTGATTTCTTTTAATTTCAAAGTAAACATTGTGATGTGGTCACTTCTTTAAATACTGAATGTTTTGTAATTGGTAACATATTGGGTAGCCGCAAATGCGCATATATCACACAAACTTGGTTTACTTTCCGTCTCGAGAAGCACAGAGGTCAGGAGGCATCTAATGCATAAAATTATTTGCGGATCTTTTTATGACTATAATTACCGTGTGAGTAAACAATGTTTACCAATACTGTACATGAATTGATTTTGAACTTAGTTCATATATGTTTGTTCATTTTAAAGACAAGCCTCTACATTTAAAATTATTTGAATATTAAACATCACAATGGAAAATGCCATATTGCAATGTATAAAATAAGCTTTTGCTGTTGAAAGAGGTTGTATTATCCCCCGCGGAGGGATATTGTTTTGGCGTTGTCCATCCGTCCTTCCGTCCGTCCGTCTTTCCGTCCGTCCGTCCGGCACTTTTGTGTCCGGAGTCATATCTTGGAAGTGCTTTAGCGGATTTCATTGAAACTTGGTATGAGTATATATATGGATAAGAAGATGATGCACGCCAAATGGCATTGAACACCATCTGTTAATAACGGAGTTGTGGCCCTTTGTATCTTAAAAAAATGCTTTTTTGTGTCAAATATAACTATAACACTTTTGTGTCCAGAAGCATATTGGCGGGGGATATCAATTCAACGGATTTGCTTGTTTATTTTGTAATGCAGGGAAGACAAGTGTTAGTACTCCTAGTGATGGTGATGGCAGTGGTGGTGGGGGAGGTAAGGCTGTTGGTGATGATTGTGATTATGACAGGGATTGTAATGCTGTACGGATAATTCTTATGATGATAATGGTGACCATGAGTGGATAAGTATACGCCCACAAACGAAGTTTAGGGGGCTATATAGGAGTCAGCTTGTCTATCTGTCGATCGGTCTGTCTGTCGGTCCGTATTAAGTGTCCGCTCTCGAATTCAAGTTGTTTTCATCCGATCTTCACCAAACTTATCAGATGTTGTATCAAGATGATGTCTAGGTCAAGTTCGAATATGAGTCATGCCGGGTCAAAAACTAGGTCATGGGGTAACTAAGTGCGTTTTAAACATTCAGCATGGTGTCCGCTCTCTAATTTAAGTAGTTTTTATCCGAGCTTCACCACACTTGGTCAGAAGTTGTATCTAGATGATATGTAGGTAAAGTTCGAACATAGGCCATGGCGGGTCAAAAACTAGGTCATGGGGTCACTAAGTGCGTTTTTAACATTGAGCATGGTGTCCGCTGTTTTATGTGAAGACAACATGCAAAATATTCTGTGTCAATGCGGCATGTGGGGGTATTCGTTACGTCTGTAACAAAGCTCTAGTTTATGATATTATGATAGTTGTGAGGAAGATGATAGTGATGGTAAGGATGGTGAAGATGGTGACAATGATGATGGTGATTGTGGTAATTATGATCATGGCAATGATAATTATGCTTAAGATTGTGACAATTTTAACAGTGATGATAAAATGAGGATGACAAACAAACAGGTGGGGGTAATGATGATGATGATAATTGATGATGTTGATGAAAGTTATGATGATGCATAATTTGGTGGTTGAATTAAGGGTATATGTATTACTGACAAGAATCATTATAATGATGAATATGGGTGACCATGAGCGGATGATTATTGATGCTGCTGTTGATGTTTATAAAAATGAGGATTTATATTGGTGATGATGAAATTCATTTAGTCAATTTCCTACTTTCTATTTATAACACAAATACATTTTAAGGAATGATCATTATATCACACATTTAACATGCATTGTGTTAAATTAAATCTTATTGTTACAACATAATAAACTCATGCACAATCTTATGGCCAACCTCCAAAAGTGCAGCATTCTAAAACGCAACATAGAAGTTGGCCTATCATGCTGTGAATGTTACCATACCCTTTCACAATGATTCTTAAAGGAATGGTCAAGGCCTGCTCAAAAGTGATTAAAATTTGAAGTGTGTATGTAAGAAAGGGTTGTGATATTTAACAGTTCTCTATTATTCATAATGTATTAGTGTTTATGTCTTGCCATTATTTATAGATGTGTGTTAATTGTCGTTGTTTTTAGATGCTGTAATTATACTCCCATTACCATTGTACATTTGTCCACCATCATGGAACGGTGTGTCATGCGAAAGAAGTACGTCGGTATCTCCAAGGTCAAGGTCGCATTGGAGTTCAAAGTTCAAAATGCTTGTCCGGACCATAACTATGTCATGTATCGTTAGATTTTAAAATGACTAGGTACATTTGTTTACCATCATGGGGCGGTTTGTCGCTCAAAAGAATTATGTCGATATCTCCAAGGTCAAGGTCAAACTTTAAGTTCAAAGGTAAAAAATGGCCATAATTGATCTTGTCCGGGCCATAACTATGTCATTTATTGTGAGATTTTAAAATTACTAGGTACATTTGTTCACAATCATTGGACGGTGTGTCATGAGAAAGAATTACGTTGATATCTCCAAGGTCAAGGTTAAACTTGGAGTTCAAAAGTCAAAATGGCCATAAATGAGGTTGTCCGTCCATAACTATGTCATTCATTGTGAGATTTTAAAATGACTCTGTACATTAATTTTGATCAAAGTCATTGAACGGCGTCTCATGCGATAGAATTCAAGAGTTCAAATGTCAAAATGGCCATAAATGATAATGGCATAATCATTCTCAAAAATCGCCATACACTAGCTTCTTTTTGTGAAGACAGCATGCAAAATATTCTGTGCCAATGCAGTGTGTGGGGGTACACGTCACGTCTGTGACAAAGCTCTAGTTGTTTCCTGTACAGACCAGTGTTTTATCTAAAGACTATATTAAATATTTGTTTTAATGTTTTTTAGAGTCTCTGTCTGAGAACCAAAGACCAGAAAGATACTTCCAGTACTTCATGGACAAGATCACAAACCCTGCTCCTGCTTGAACTGTACAAAGCAAATGAAGATAAGTTCGACAACCCCCCTCCAAAAAAACTTTGTGGGAAGAACTGTGCAAATCAGTAAAGGTTTTTAATAGCAAGCAGGTTAAAGGGAGATGGAAGACCATCGTGGCAGCTTATCGTCGAGCTAAAGACAGCAACAGAGCGACGGGATCAAAGAGCCATAATGTGATACTAAAACAGATTGTGATGGAATTTGACACTTAAAGCAAAAATAGATCTAACATTCGATCATCAGCTCAAGTATGGAATGATTACTTTGTGATGATTAGAAGTGATCTATGGATTTCAATGAAAATAAACAAATAAAAACAAACACAATACCTTAATATTGATATGTTATGTCATCATCATAGACATTTTGAACATAAATGCCTTAAACAAAGGTCAACCATATGATATTATGTTTCAATGTTTTTTAGCTCGACTATTATATATGAAATATATATAGTGGAGCTATCCTACTCACCCCGGCGTCGGCGTTAGCGTCCCCGTTCCCGTTAGCGTGCAAATGTTAAAGTTTGCGTACTACCCCAAATATTGTCAATGTCCCTTGACATATTGCTTTCATATTTTGCATACTTCTTTACAAACATGACCTAAACCTATATACAAGAGCAGACAACTCTATCAAGCAATATGTAATAATTATGGCTCTTTTTCCACTTAGAATGTGCATATTATTGATAAATCTATGTTAAAGTTTGCGTACCACCTCAAATATTTTCAATGTCCCTTGACATATTGCTTTAATATTTTGCAAACTTCTTAACCAACATGACCCCATTCTATAAACAAGAGCAGACAACTGTATCAAGCATTTTGTAAGAATTATGGCCCTTTTTCTATTTAGAATATGCATTTTATTAATAAATCTATGTTAAACTTTGCGTACCACCTCAAATATTGTCAATGTCCCTTGACATATTGCTTACATATTTTGCAAACTTCTTGACCAACATGACCCCAATCTATAAACAAGAGCAGACAACTCTATCAAGCATTTTGTAAGAATTATGGCCCTTTTTTGTCTTAGTAACTGAATATTTTGTTGAATTTTGTGTTTAGATCCACTTGACTTCTAAAGTATAAAAGCTATTGCTTTCAAACTTATTATTATATTTTATATTTATTTATATTTTCTTACTATCATGAGGGCACTGTACCTGCCAAGTTCATTTTTACCTTGACCTTTGAATGACCTTGACTCTCAAGGTCAAGAGTAAATTTTACTTACATTGCCATAACTTTTTCATTTATGATCAGATTTATTAATACTTTGACAAAACAACACTTACCTAAATACCACAATGGATTCCACCCAAACAATACCCCACGCCCCAACCCAGAATCCCTGCCAACCCCCCCTCCCCCCCCAAAAAAAAACACTTTTTTTTTCCTTTTTTTATATTTGAAGGACCGTCCAAACTTCCCACCCAAGCTTTTGCTATCAAATTTGAAATAAAATCTTATTAGTTTGTTTTTATGTCTTTACAAATGTTCAATAGATTGTGGAAAATATACCTGAACTATTACTTTGACCTTATTGAATAATTTGAACAATTACCCCATGATGGTTTACGTTATACTGTCAAGCACTCGAATAGTCGATCGCGCTGTCCTCTGACAGCTCTTGTTTCTAGATACATGCACGTTTAGGCAAATATTCTTTGTGTGCTGTTCTGAATATATTTTAACTAAAATTCGAGGTTAAACATTTGCATTCCAAGTATAAATTGCATGCACGCAACTTAAAAAAAAATCTATACACTTCAGTGAGAAGTTTCCAACACTTTAGCATGTTGCATTTACTCAAAGTTTTAATGAAATAAGTGTCAAATTCCAAATCATGGATGATATTATTATTATTATTGTTGATTTTTAGCTCGGCTGTTTTGGGAGAAATCCCCGAGGTATTGTCATAGCCAGCTCGTCATCCGCCATCAAGCGTCGTGCTAAAACCTTTACATTGGCTCTAAAAATCAAAGTGCTTCCACCTACAACTTTGTAACTTCATATGTAGATGCACCTTGATGGGTCTACACGCCACACCCATTTTGGGGTCACTAGGTCAAAGGACAAGGTCACTGTGACCTCTAAAAATAATTCTGACAAGCTTTCATTTATTCATAACTGCACCCGCAGCCGAGCGTGGCCGTTATGTGATGCTCTTATTGTTAAAAGATATGTTATCGTGTGTTATGTAATTTGCTATAAAAGTGGAACAGCAATAGTTTTTAGTCAATTTATTTAAAAGCAATAGACATATTTTCAAGAACATAGAATTGCATACATGTGAAAACAATCCTGTTGGATACACAAATACCTTATCATTTAACAGACATATGGACACTTAAATTTTTTATTACTTTTAATTATAAAATATGAAGATAAATGCATAATCAGGAGTCAAAACTAACCGTCCGATTACAAAATAATGTAAACAAGACTATTGCCAAGCAATATATGTCCCCTACCGGCTCCAGCATTGTCAGAAATATATATATTTTATATATTTGTTGCCATAGCGACCAGAATTTTTAATGTATCAAGAAAATAAAATGACGTGCATAATGTCCATATTGCCATCCATCCATGTTTCAAGTTTCATGAAAAAAATATGAAGAACTTTTAAAGTTATTGCAGGATCCAGAAAAGTGTGCAGCATCAACCATTTTCAGTAGCATTTCTAGTCTATTTGTTGCCATAGCAACCAGAATTCTTGACATAGGAACCAAAAGAAATGACGTGCATAATCTCCATATTTCCATCTGTCATGTTTCAAGTTTAATGAAAAAATATGAAGAACTTATAAAGTTATCGCAGGATCCAGAAAAGTGTGACAGACTGACTGACACAAAGAGCGCAAACCATAAGTCCGCTCCGGTGAAACCGGTAGTGGACAATAACTACTGAGCAGTATTAGTGAAAACCAAACATTTTTCAAAAATAATGGTCAATGGCAATTTGAATTAGTATGTTTCATTATTTTTAATATAAAAAGGTAACCAAACTAAATTGTCTCAACAGGAAGAACAGAAACTGAAAGCTTATTAATTGATTTTATCGTTAACTGCCTGGTTATAATTGTTCTTTGCATAATGCCTTCGACATTATTTTGAGGTACAAATGATGAAAAGTTATTATCGTCATTTTCAAAAAGAATGTCAATTTCATCTTCATTTAAAATGCATAAATTATGCAGCATGCAACTTGCAATGACTGTTCTGACAATATCAATAAACTTAAGTCTGCAAAATCTACTCTTTAACATGCCAAAGCTGTTTTCTATGAGGACACGGGTGCCAGAAAAGCTTTGTTGAAGTTCACCTGTTCCCTTGAAAGGTGACCATTATCGCAAAATGGTGTCATCAAGTATCAAGAAATCGGATAAGCTTCATTAGTCCAGTCAGGGAAAGGTTTGACCTAGACAAAATTGCAAAAGAATTTCTTTTTGCGTCATGCGACAGAGGATGACATAGTGTATATCCAAAAAAAAAGTCCCACTGTTTTGCTTTTGCCGTTTTCATTATAATCAACTTTGAAAATGGCCAAAATGAAGAAATTGGACGTGTCCCCGATATGCTTCCATACATACGAGATCAGCAGGAAAGTCACGTCAAAACAGGATGACGTCACAAATAATACATGACTGCGTGTGTATATCTTGGTAGATACGACGAGATTAATATGCTATAGTCTGGTTGAGTCGTGGGTAATTTTCATAAAGTTGTTACATCACAAATATTTAATAAATATATGACCATGAATCATAATGAAAATAATTATTAACCTTTCTTCTTTAAGATGTGTTGCTTTTTTCCAAATGTTTATCGTCTTTAAACATCAAAATAATCGACTGTGTTGATAGTGTCGAACTACCATCATGAAAATAAGCTTCCGGTTGATTCGTGGGTTCTGATTGGCTGCCAGAATTTCAAGATTTGCATCCTATAAATAGCCTTTAAACTGACCTTGCAGGGCAGGTTAATTTCTTGTGAAAAAATGTCAACAGACGATGTAGCATGGTAAATACTCATAAATAAACAATTTTGTGTTACTTTGAAACACTATATGAACAATACATAAATGAGGAAATACTTCATAAGGACCTATCAAGTTATGATGAATTACACTATTGACTTGTTTTTGACGCATTTTCGATCGGAAAAAAATGGTGACCGTGTCAAAACATTTTTCCGTAACGAACTGCATCATGTGCGAACGTTCTATCGCGAGATTTCACGCGATTTCTATACCCACGAATCAAACAGAACCCACGACTCAACCAGTAACAACCATACTGGCATTCGGCTTTGAGATCAACATATCTTCAGGTATTTAACAGTATTTTATATTGAGATAGAACACGTTGATCATTGATGCAAAGAATTTATGCATAACATAATTATTTTAACGGTTTCTCGAATATTAATTTTTATCTCGAACCACTCTGCCTTCGATTTTTAAGGCAAATTAAGATTTCTGCGAGGCGATTCTGTTTTCGTCTGTAAAACAAAGTTTTTACGGCTCTTTTCAAAAACCCGTTGGGAAAATAAATAGTTTTTCAAGCGGCGATTAAGGGCTTGACCAAAACGAATAAAAAATGTCAAATATTGCGAGATAACTTTGTAAAATAAAGTACGGAAGCCAATAACGGCCATAAGAAAATTAGTCTCCACTATTTTAGGGAAAACATTAAAAGGTCGCATTTAAATGTTTTGTGTGTGTGTGATTTCTTTATAATCTTTTGTTTCGTGTTTTACAGGAATCCAGTCCTATAAAATTCCATGAGATGTAAGGACAGTTAGAAAGTGGATGATGAACAGATCGAAAGAATGATGGACAGACTGATAACTCGGATGGAACTTGCTACGTTATAGATGGAGGCCGCCCGCCCGAGGGTCACTCATTCATCGACTTCCTTGGATGCAAGGGTCTTCATTTGGAGACATACTCCAGCAGCTGGAGTTTCACTTCTTTGTATGTGTGATGTACTACGACTATCTGTACCGAAATTATAAAGGCGATTTCACTGTTGTATTTGATGGATATAAGTAAGGACCCACCATCAAAGATATTACCCATCTACGCCGGACAAAGGGGAAACTCGGAAAAGCTGTGAAGTTTTCATTGGAAACTCTGCTGAGAATGAAAAAAGATGTTTTGAATAATCCAGAAAACAAACAAAACTTTTTCACGGTTTGTGAATGTCTGGTGCAAACGATGATGCTGATTGTTTAATTGTAGATACTGCCATTGAAAATGTTATTGTAGTTTGTGAGGATACAGATTTATTGGTATTACATCTTGATAAATTTATAACACAGTTACTTAACATAACTTTCAAATCAGATGTGCGTAGACTGTCTGCTAAACAGGGTTTTTCACCCTTATATAACAGGAGGGGCCGAAATTCGGCCCTTTCCCACTTGAAAATAAGGTCATTTTTTCCAAAATTGATAGCGGAATTTCCAAAATTGTAAAAAAAAAAAAAAATCTTAGACATATTGGGCATCTCCCAAATTGAAAGCAATAAGCTCTATTATGATTAAGAATGCCCCACAATGTGTCTTTTAATACGTCTGCGCAATAAAAAAAAGACCCTGTTTCACATACTTTTAAAAACACGGCCTTCCCAAAATGAGCAGTTATCGCGCATGAAATTCCCAATTTGAAAGGCTAGGGCCTCTTCCCAATTTCCTGATAAAAAGCTCTGTAAAAAAGAGAAGATATATAGAATATTTGCAAAGCATGTGCGCAATGCGGAAATTCGTTGTGAGAAAGTCTTCCATTGCTACGGTGTCAAAAAACACGTCGATAATCTGACATCGATGATCATCGAGAAAATGCGGATTCGATTTCCGCGGAGAATATATTCGGTCCGGAAATAATTAAAAACAGCCGAAGATATTGGTGTTACAATGGCAATACCACGGCAAGTACACCGAGCAAATGTTGGTGGAACCAGTGAAGAATACTACCGACGCAAAATTTATATTCCGTACATGGACTCACTGATCAAGTCTCTATGAAGCCGATTTTCAGAATCTAATATGCCTGAATTCATGTCATATCAACTCCATCCGAACCACATCAAAAATTTCGATCGATCAGACTATAAAGATACAGTCCGAACCATCGATAATTTTGAACAAGACGCAATGTCATGGTACGACATGAACTAGAAGGAATCCATCGAACAGAATGAGTCAGATTTTGCAAAAAACGGATTTGTTTCCAGCCGTGCGTGAGGCTATGCTCATATTACTAATCCTGCCCGCCACCACTTGTACGGCGAAACGATCATTTAACACGCTGAAACGATTCAAGACATGGCTAAGATCCACCATGTCCGACGACAGGATCTTATGATTATGCATGATGAACGTTCACAGGGGTCGGATCAACACTGACAAGAATATGTTCATTCAAAAAATCATCGAGAAGTTCGACAGAGACCCACGTCGCCTTCACTTCCTATTCAGGGACTGAATAAATGTTAATTGATTGACCTCTCCCCTCGATTTCGCACGAATCAATCATGTTTAAAACAATGTTTTGAGAGTAAATAAATTGTGAAATAACCGCATCCATGATTTGTTTCATTTGGACTGAGCTATCGCTTTGATTGATATGAGTCAATGTTTCTTGTGTTTGCCATGTATGCAATGTATAAGTATGTAATTAAGTAAAAAGTACATATACATTTAAAGAATTAATTTCAGACACATATTCTATCCTACATAATAAATACAGGATACATTTATTGGCCCGTATCTATAATGTTGATCAGTATACTTTCCATGGAAATTTTGATTATAAATTACAATTATGTAACATTGTGTTAAAAGAAACCACCTCTTATGAGAATAATTATTACTTTTTCCCTTCTTAATATTCATTTCACTTATTATATTAATACCATCCAATGTTATGAAATGCATTGTTCGGTGGTGTGGTGATTGTTTTAATTTAGCATGTAATTTTTAGTGGGTGGGGTAAGTTTGCCCCCTTGGTAATGTATATAATTAGATATTTGAAAGCTTTCTTGACGTGTTTTCTTTTCATCAATAAGCTTTAGAAACTCATAATATCATATATAATACATAAACACTAATTTAACCCGTTTGCATAGCCTTATTTTACATGTTTAACAATTTGCAGTTCCAAAGTTACTTCCTAAATAGGGTGGTAATGTTCGAGCTTATTTTTTCTGAAGTTTGGCGCATTCCCCATGCTGGGACTTTTAGTATGTTATAGAAGAGGTACCTAAGAAGCAAACGAGTATAAAATAAAAACTTTTGCAATTTTGTCTAGGTTGACCCATTTTTTCGGCTACGCTGACTGGACTACATCTTCTATTATGTGATTCATTCCAGTAAACCCGGGAAGTGCAGCATATAAAGGCGAGTAACGAAAAACGCGTGCATCATGCACCTTTCCAGGCCACCCTAAATACACATCTGTGAAACGCCTGTCTTCTTGACAAACAGCTTGCAAGATTATTGCATAGTGTCCTTTTCTATTGAAGTAGTCTGGAGACCTTTTCCTTGGTGCCGACATTTTTGTGTGCGTCCCATCTATTGCCCCCCCAAGACTCCAGAGAAGCCTTTCTTATTTTGAAATTTATTAATCACAGTCTGCTTGTCATTGTTTGATGGCCAACATATTACTGTCTTAAGAAGACTGTCACATAAAACTGTCAGCATTCTTCGGTTATGGTCTAAGAAAGTTGACTTTGATACGTTAAAACGGTCTGCAATAGACCTTACTGTCTCTAAATTACCCAAATAACAAAGCGTCATTAGTAAGTCCTTATCCAATGGAACTTGTCCACGACCCCCAGTTGAGATCCTTCTCCGAAGCTGATCATCAGTTGAAATTCCCTCCAGAACTCTTTCAAAAGTACCCCTTGTCATGGGAAAAAAGGTCTTAAAGTCATCCGGGAGGTACTGAGGTACGGTGACTTGAAGGTAGTTGGCCACTTTCGGGACATCATCTCTGCAGCTGAAAAGAAACCAAATTACTAGTTGTTAAATGGATTTAGTTAAAAGCCTGTTATATTGCTTTGATAACGTCAAGCTTATTAATACCTTAAAACTCAATTTGACTTTTGTGCTTAGTAATCTGTATTACTTGTTCAGAGCATTTTTAACCCATGACCCTAATACTACCCTGTGCCATTTAAATTGCAATAATTATTCAAATAAAACTCAAATTTGAGTTAAGATGTTTGTTTTCATGGCTATGTTAACATCACAGAACATGGTCCTTAGATGTTAGGGAGTATGGGAACACCCCTTTGGGCGAAACAAATTCATTAGCATCTTTATTGTTTTTATAATCAATGCATTCCGACTATTAATCCAATAAATACAAGATATAAGTTAATTGGTAATTGTCAATAGTTTATACTCGGTGTATACATTTAAACTATTCACGTCTCGAGGCCGAAATTACTGTTCTTTATATTGTCCGAAATTTAGTTTGTCCGAAATTTAGTTTATCCGAAATAACATTGAATATAACAAGTGAATTCGTTAATAGTGGAAGAATAGATATTTCACAATACGTACATTGCTGCACATACAGCGGCGAATCGTGGCGTTGTTCCACTAGCCTTATCAAAGAGCAAGTCCATTTAATTGTCTTCTAGTTCTGGCTACCATAACTTTAAATGTCGCTTTTTATGATTTTTGACTGGCGCGACTTTATAGTTACGGACCAACCCCATTAGGAAAGTCAACCAGAAATTCTCGAAAAGTTAACAGGCAACAAAGACCGGTCCAAAACAGCTTTTAAATGCAGTTATTGGCCCAAATCAACCACTTGATCGGAAAGATTGACATTGTTTACATTCAGCTGATATAATCTTTCACAAAATACTATCTTAAACATTTAAAATTTATCTATTCTGCTTTAACATATCGAGAAAAACAGCGATGTGACAGACTTACTTGAAACGCCAATCTCCCGAGATTTCACGGTCATATGACGTTATTTCTATTTTTTGTAACATACCATGTGCTCAAGTGTTTTCAAATTCAGAATGACATTTCCCGGTATTTTAGATTATTCTGGCTTGTTTTGTAAACAAATTGTAGTGTAAATACAAACTCAAAGTAAATATTATTTAAAACTACCTGATTCACACTGAAATCAGTCTTATCATCCACCAGACGTAAGTTGTTTATCACAAATAATAGATTTCAGAAAACGAACGTAATGTTTACAATTTCAGCAAATAATGTCAAGGTCGATCCGAAAGTATTCAAATAAAAACTTGTCACGTGACAAAGCGACAATGGCGTCAAAATTGTGAATTTTATACTGATGAGAGTTTTTTTCATATATAAGATGCATTTGAAACATTTGAACCTTAAAATTATCACCGATGCAGTAATTTATATTCATTCACCAATATATGTAGAAATGTATCCAAGAAAATGAGCTTTCTTTGATTTATAGCGTGACACAAATATGTTATGACTCTGGTTGACTTTCGATACGGGGTTGGCTTCAGCGTGCAGGTCTGTCAATATTATATAAACTGTACGCTGAAGTTTCTTTAGCTAATTTTCTTCAAGTCATTTATCATAATGGATGAATTCCGTCAAATCGGTATGATTGAATAGCGATAAGTGTCCCCTTTTCCAAGGACAGGTTTTTCTATAAACGGAAAGGGTCTCATATGTTTTATTTTGAATATTTTTTCCAACAGAAACAAACGAAATGTACTAATAATCTAAATAAAGAACTCATACATCATTATTGAAATTTCAGCATAAGGGTTGATGAGGCCTTTTCGTTCCACTTAAAGCACTTTAATGCGGGATTTAGCCATCTCCGCTTTTCAGCCACGCCTGTTCATTTCCCGTGATGCAAATTATAGGACATAAAAATTATCAGGGACCTATACCTTGTTTGTATAGGTCCCTGAAACTATATATGAAAATTGTCCAACATATATATGAAAATTATCCAACATATATATGAAAATTATCCAACAAATATATTTGAATTTTGTAACGTTTGACACGCCATACATGATGAAGTTTACTACGTTTTTGATTAATTTCGTATCATGAAATTGCAACTTGATTCAGTCGTTCATGTACATCTCATGTGTTAATTTTTCTCAGGAAATACCCTGTTTTATACTTCAAGCCAATTGTGTAATTTGCATGAGCATGTGCATGGATATATATATTGTAGTACTGTTATGCCTGCCTAAGACAATTTGTTATAATGATCCAGGTAAATTTTGTATTATTGTTCAGAAAAGTATGGCATGTTCATATTTCTATTCAAGCAAGCATGAAAAGATGTTTTATTTGTGTATTAGTGTGAGAATAAGACGTGGAGCGGTGTTTCCATTATAGTAAAATAGCTCATGTTTCTTTCTCTGGGATTCTTTTGATGAAAATTGATTGCGGATACATTTTACGTATACAGCGTTATTCATATGTATAAAATTTCAAAGGAAAACCGCGCAGGTGTTTCAAATGAATATTCGTAGTGTAGTTTTCTCCTATTTTGCGATATCTTTTAATGACGGGCTAAACTATTCAAACTTAATATACTGTAAAGATACTCACTTTAATGTTCATTTAAGAGACTCAGTTTAAGATTTTCATTTTCTAATGCATGTTGAAACAAAATTTATGATAATGTCTAACTAGTTTCTTACGCACCCATAAGAAATCGATATAGCTGAGTATTGAACTATATATCAAATTAAGGCCAAGTGTGCATATGTTGCAACAGAAAACGTATTTTAAAAGAAAATTCACAATGGCAAACATAATTGCATTTAATTAATTGAAGAGACAACACACAGACAAGTCACTGAAAGACTGTAAAAAATGCAACTGCAGTGTTTTACTAAATTCATAGATTCAAATGCATATGCTGCTTA
The DNA here is from genome assembly GCF_020536995.1 of Dreissena polymorpha. Taxonomy (NCBI): domain Eukaryota; kingdom Metazoa; phylum Mollusca; class Bivalvia; order Myida; family Dreissenidae; genus Dreissena; species Dreissena polymorpha. Next base: position 80,971,963 of record NC_068365.1, read on the forward strand.
AATAACTATAATTTGTAATGTTCTCGGCGCATGCTAGATGCTAACGAACGAGTTGTGTTGCTATGAAAAAGGATGCATGATCCATAAACATGCACACCTGACATACATATATCGTACATAACTTTTTTTTGTCAAATGTGTATAATATTTTGTAAACAATATATACCGTAACATTAAATAATGTATATTTGCTATGGCATTTGTAATACCATCTGTGTTACCGCAACAGTACATATTTAATAGCTTCCCAGTTATACAATTTTCTACATTGAAAGTATGCCTTAAATTCCTGAAATTGGCACATGCTTTTCTTGAAAACGGACCTGGCGTTTCGTTTTTTTCCACAGACCTATGGGAAACGAAATTGAATTGCTATCATCTGATTCTTTGTCTAAGACATTATCATTAATATAATTTGAACTATTATGTATGTTCAGAAGGTCCATATATTGGTTCAACATATGTTTCAAATCGGTCGTAATGTTCAGGCACAGTGTAATGCATGTTTGATAATTGGGCTTTGAGGTTCTTCCTTCATCTACCAACCGTATTCAAGAAGATTAGCGAACTTTACACCTGCGAACAGGACCCATGAATTACCTGTAATATGTTTCGTATCTAGGAATCGGTTTCTTTTATTTAATTGGCATTCAAAGTAATCAAATTCTACTCCGGCGAGGATTGAAATGTTGGATCGATGTATTTTTTTTAAACGAACTGGAATGTATAATTCAGTTGGCTAACACAACACATTAATTTAAGGAACACAACTGTTTGAACCTACTGTTTCTAGCATGTTACGTTTCACTGTTAACGTGTTTGAAGAAATTTAACAATTCTAGTACGATAATACTTGCTTTTATTATGCCCCCCGAAAATTTTCGGGGAGCATATAGTTTCCTGTTTTAAGTTCCTTACTTCATTACTTCCTTTCTTCCTTCCGTCACACTTTTGTTTCAGTTTCTCTTAGCGCCTTCAATATTTGACCGATCTCTTACATATTTGGCATACCTTGCATGAACCTCTACCTTTTGATTAGGTTAGAGGTAACTGGGGTCAAGGTCAATGTCACCGAGGCTAATAATAGATTTTTCCGTCATTCTTTTGTTACAGTTTCTCATAGCGCCTTCAATATTTTACCGATCTCTTACATATTTGACATGTAGGCACCTTGCATGGGACCTCTACCTTTTGATGAGGTTTGAGGCCACTGCGGTCAAGGTCAAGGTCACCGATGCTAATAATAGATTTTTAGGTGGTTATTAACACATAGATCGACAAAGCGCATCATCGGGGAGCATCCATCAGTTTCAATGATATTCTTGTTTTTAAAGATTACATTGGCTGTGTTTGTAATTTCTTTGATGCACTTTTTTCAGGCAAATATAATAGAAAAGATCATCGTGGAAGTTCTAAACAAAAACACAGGTCATGTATATATTGAGTATATATCTACGCTTTGTTATTTTACCCCGCGCTGTTTATCAAAGTGATTTTCCTTCTGTGTGTGTCGTATGTCTTTCGCCAATATTAATAATTCACAAAGCATAATACAAGAAAAATAGAGATCAATGTTTGGGTTGATTGGCGATTATTTACTGCAAATGTACGTCTACAAAAATTACCAGTACCCTTAGTTTAAATTAACTTATTTATGTCTAGCGTCTAGAAAAAGGCCTTGGCAAGCAGCGTACACCCAGATGAGACGCCGCATGATGCGGCGTCTCATCAGGGTCTGCGCTGTTTGCTTCAAGGAATTTCTGTAAGAAATATTCTAAATATAGAAATAAATATAATAGACATCAGTAATTTTGGAAATAAATTGATCCAATTTAGGAGGATGGGAGAGTCCAGTAGGCATAAATGGGTTAAGGTAAACTTTATGTATCGCGCAAAATGAACGGTCAACGGTTCAACATATCGCCCTACCGACGGACACGTGCCAATCAATTAACCAATTCGATCTTACACTGACATGAACACATATCCTCTATATCTTCTATTGTATATGTGTGTTAATATATTTTTTAAGAAAATAAGTCAATTTACGTTTAATTTCCTTGATGGTCAGTATTATATTTCTAACAGATGTGAAACGTTTAATTCATATACTCGTTGACCACTTTAAGAATTGTTAGATCCATCGTCTCTCGTAAATCTTTTCATGTGGGTTTGTACAGTTTGTGCATTTTTAAATACAAAAGTGATACGTGTAAAACTATTCTGTATGTCTGTCTATTTGTATTGGTATACGGAATTTCATGTGGTATAATGTATATATATGCTAATGCAACACTCAGGAGAACACGATTATCCATAAGTCATATAAGTTTTATTCATGACGTGTTGAACACAATTATTGCCGATTAGCTAGGCAAAATGTTCTAGGAGAAAGTCGTTTAATTACGGATACCCTTGCGCGTTTGTTGTTTGTGTGGGAGAATAATAGAGCGAGCACACACTTCATAATTCGTTCCATGTGTCGACGATTATATTAATTGTCAATAATAAATATTCAGCTAACCACCTCTTCTTTAATCACAGGTGCCCACGCTCTTTATGGAAGAGATGGTTTTTCTACATGGTTATACAAACCAGTAGGATAGTTGGATTAAAAAAGGTCATTCCAAAATCAGTGCAGTTTTTTTTTTAAATATCGGGTTGCAAAAGCTTCGTATTTTTTACCTTTTGTATATTGTATCAAAGCATTATTACGAACAAAACGCTGCACGCTATTATCCATAAAAGATTTCTTATTTAATTCATATGATATTTTATTAAAAAGGCTGAAAAAGCTATGAATCTGCCAATAATTGCTTAAATCTTTACAGGTAAGTATTCTGAATTTAATGACATGTTTCCCATATTGAACTCGTTGTATTTTTATCGAAAATGGATCGTGTGCGTGGCATAGTTAACTGTATTTTTTATGCTCTATTATTAAATAGAGTTAGTGAACAATTGATGAATTATTATGCGTGCAAGAGTAAACGCCGTTAAGTTAATTTAATTACTTGTTTGTCCTGAGTTATCATTATCAGTTGCGTTTCCATATATATATTGTTTCTAACAGGACGTTAGAACTGCCATGACCATTTTATTTCAAGAATGTAGCAATTTAATGGTTCATTGCCTTTATGATAAGGCAGGCATTAATATTCCGTGTTGTTTTAAAAAGACACAAAACGAAAACCATTGCAAGCGTTGCAGTTAAAGGGGCAGAAATTTTTTTTAAATGTATTATTGTTTGTCAGAAGACGATTATGTTGTTTCAATGTATTCTTTTATAATTGCGTGAACATGTCAAGTTTTTCAGGATGGTAAACGGACTTTCTACGTCTTCAATATGAATCACGCAATCGATATATGGTCAGAACTACGTATTGCAGAACGTGGTCTACAAAAATATTATTTTTCCAAAGAAAGAGGTTTTAGATCTTCGGCCACCTCTCACGCTCGCTTGCAATGGGTTATACGAGGATAATAACACTTAAGGCTTGATCCGTTGTACTTCAGTATGAACTATTTGTGCACACTCCGGATCAAAGCATCTAGCACACGATCTATTATTTCACATCTGAAAAAAGGCACATCGGTCGTACAGAGGTAGATTGAATTACACGTGATAATGCACAGTCGAATGTAATCAAGCAATCAGTCTTAGACATCGTATCAAAGCATATCAAACAATCAGTCATGCAGGCTACGTAACACGTATCAATAGTGTGCCCTTAATATTGACGTGCAAATCACAACCTGGGCGCACCAAACCAAATCAGTTTGATTAATTTATTACAAACAATTAATAATATATATATATATATATGAAAACCAAATATTTTTAAAGTACATTGTAATATTCAGCACCCGGAGGAAAGTCTCCTTTTCTTATTTTTTAGGTTGTTCACAAAATAAATTTGAATGTCTCTGCCTTCTAAAAGAAAAAATATCAGAATAAAGCGGTGCCAAAAATTCATAAAGATGCGGTGCTTTTACGGACATTGTTGAGCGGTGTCCATATTTCTATAATGTCAGTGTTGAGCGGTGCATACTTGCTAACAGGTGTAAAGGTAAAAATCACAGTTATATTTAATAAAGCATGCCATAATGTGTTGTAAATTGATTCTACCATAAAATTCCGTTAAACAAAAAAATCTTTCATTTAAAATGTTTAAAATCTGCAAAAGATATGATTTTTTGCGTTACGAAAGTCAGTTATTTCACGACATGCTCAACCTATTTTCACTATTTTTAAGTTAATAGCGTCTCAATTTTGATGCGGTAAACGGCAATTAGATGTAAAGTATATACTTCGTTCGATGGAATATCTTTTTATTACCAACTTACCTTCTTTTCTCGTTTTTTTCTTTCATTTCTGGTATCGCCAAAAAGTTTGCGGCCATGTTTGTGACAGAAGGATACGGTGCTCTTGTCAGTAGTATAAAATTTTGACGGTGAGCGGAAAAGTTGTGGTATTCGCCCGATCACCGTGATATCTAGAAGACTGAAAACTACTTGTAAAACAACCCGCCCGAATAAACGAGTCAAATAATGTTACTGGTTAAGAAGAATGGTTCTTCAACAGTGGTAATTTAAATGTAGACTAAGCATATTGTTCAACTTATCTATAATCTAGATAGCTCTTATCTAGAACTTCTCTTGAATTATATTATATATACACCCATTGATACAAACAGGTCTGTCACCTTGAAAGACGGAAATCTGCCGATTGTTTTCAAATATAATCATTGAAAGGATAATGGCCTATGCATTGTATGAATCTAAACATTAGCTTCTCGGCGTGAAGTTAAGTAATGTAACAAGAATAGTAATACAACCCGAACGTGTAACATCAACGTCGAGTGCACGTCACGTCTTGAAAAAGGATGTTTGCTTAATTGTATTCATTAATCATTTATCATTTAAATTATTAAAAACGAACACACGTACATTACATGAAGTAGTGTAGCAAAAATGTTTCAGCGCAAAATTCATCGGTCGCAAATGGCAGCTACTGCGTACCCTGCCTGTCTTCAGCACATTCTAGAATGACCGAGTACATAACCATGGGGCGCCTGAGAGTCGTTATATGAGCGTGTCACGCGAGAAAGGACGCTCTGACATGGTGGTTTTGTGTATGTTTAGAGTATTGTTCATACATCTATGCATGGTGTTCAGAGCAACGTTCGTGGCTGAATTATAAGTACAATAAATTGAGTGTAAAATAAACAATACCATGCACATTAAGCAAATTAGGTATAATGCTTTTAGAAAACCGAATCAATGTATTGGTTCAATATTACTAAACGTGTAAGTTATAAATTATATTATTGTCAAGTGGATTAACCCATTTATGCCTAGCGTCTAGAAAAAAAGTCCTTGGAAAACAGCGTAGACCCAGATGAGACGTCGCATGATGCGGCGTCTCATCAGGGTCTTCTCTGTTTGCTTAAAGGAATTTTTGTAAGAACTGTTCTTAATATAGAAATCAATATACTAGACATCCCTAATTTTGGAAATAAATTGATCCAATTTAGAAGGATGGAAGAGTCCACTTGGCATAAATTGGTTAACGTTATCTGTGTGAATTATATATTTCGAAACTATTCAAACGTATGCAGATGAAAGCAAGTTCGTTTTGTTTGCAATTTAATTTATTTCTCTTTTATACGATCATTAATAATCTTTTATGTGTAAGATTACATATTTACGAGTCCAGGTGGTTAGAATTCACTACATAATTAAAGGCACCGTCTACCGCGCTTGACGAAAAAAGAAATGTTCTAAAATACCGTATTTTTTACAATTATTAGTTAATATTGATTAAAATATCACGCCTGGTATATTACATTACTTATTTATAAAATGATTAATCTACCTGCGTTATTGATTAAATAGTGTGTATATCGTTATGTCACCTAAATTTTATTACCGAACTGAAAATATGAACTTGTTCAAGTAATGTAATATACCAGTTGTGATATTTTAATCAATATAAATTAATAATTGTAAAAAAATACAGTATTTTAGAACTGTTCTATTTTCGTCAATCGCTGTTGACGGTCCCTTTAAAGCACTACAATTTTATGAATGTATTGCAAGATACATTCACATGAACGTAAAATTGGCGTTTCTGTATTTACAGAGGCTTATTGAGGAAAGGAAACGGCCTTTCTTTAATCCATGTTTGACAAACTGTCAGTATGGATCTAAACATTCTTCATATTGACCGAGAGTTGTAACAACATTTCTCACGAGAATTGTTTTTATTGTTTTAGACGATTTGTTCCTTCTCGTAGGTGGTCTATAAGAGAACATATATTTGCAAAACAAATCTGACTTAGCAAAAAAAGTCTATAACCATGTACGATACATTTATATTGCTGAAGTTTCTAGGGAAAATAAAGGTTATTACCAGGATAGAATAGGTGATGCAGCTGGAAACATCAAGAAGTTGTATGCGGTAACATCTGATTTACTAGGAAGGTCAAAAGTCAATCCACTCCCGTGTCACATCAGTGCAGTCTCGCTTGCAAATGATTTTTTGCGTTACTTTGCATACAAGATAATCAAGTTAAGGGATGATCTCGATGCAATATCTACTGACCCATCATCTGCCAATATATGTATAGGTACTTTCCAGGATTCTGGTATGAAAATGTTTACTGAAGTCAAGCCTCTTTCAGAAAATGATATTGCGAAACTGGTCTATTCATCAAAACCTACAACATGTGAATTGGATGTCTTTCCAAAAACTAAACTCAAAGCTCACTTTACACAACTAGCACCTGTTGTGACTGAAATCTTCAACCGCTCACTGCTTTCTGGTGTGTTTCCTGACGAGTGGAAGGGAGCTGTCATTAAACCTCTTTTAAAAAAGAAAGGGCTTCCACTTGAACTGCAAAATTATCGTCCTGTGTCAAATCTATCACTTCTCTCAAAAATTCTTGAGAAGGCTGCAATACATCAGATAAACAACCACAATGAGTCAAATAAACTCCTGTCAAAATATCAAAGTGCCTATCGAAAACATCATGGAGTAAAGACATCCATGGTAAAAATGTACAATGACCTTTTTGAAACCATAGACAAAAACCTAATAACCATTGTAATAATTGATAGACCTAAGTGCTGCGTTTGACACTATTGATATTCCTATTCTTATTCAAATTCTCCAAAATGAGTTTGGAATCCAAAGTACCCCATTAAAATGGATTTAGTCATACCTGACTATCAGAACAATGAAAGTTTTGATAGAACAATCTTCGTCTGACACTGAGCCTTTGAGATTCGGCGTCCCCCAAGGCTCCAGTGCTGGACCAGTGATTTTCACTTTGTATATATCGGCCCTTAACAAGGTGGTTCAGAAGTATCCAGCTGATCTGTATGGCTATGCAGACGATCACCACAAGATTGCCTTCAAGATTCAGGCAGGAAATCATGAAAATAAAGCATACATTCTACAACAATTTGATAAGTGTTTCAAAGATATTATAAACTGGATGACAACTTTCAAACTGAACATGAACCAATCAAAAACAGAAATCATTTTATACGGAACAAGGCAACAATTATCTAAAATGTCCATATCAAATGTGAGTGTTGGGGGATGCAAGGTTAAGTTAGTAGACCGTGTGAGAGATCTTGGTGTTATAATGACCAACACTCTTAACCTCGACCACGAAGAAGTGCCAAATTGCCCAAATGCAGTTGCGTAATGTAAAAGCTATACGCAGGCATTTGACACAGAAGTCAGCGGAGGTGTTAGTGCATGGTCTTGTACACGCCCATATTGACTTTTGGAATGGTTTATTCACCGATCTACCAGCTAACCAACTTCAAAAGCTTCAACGGAATCAAAATCATGCCTCAAAAGTGGTCCTGAATGCGTCATTTGATCAACCAAGTACTGAACTCTTGAAACAACTCCACTGGCTACCAGTAAAAGATAGAATCATGTATAAAGTCCTGGTTATGGTCTTTCGAGTTGTCCATAGTTATGCTCCTGGTAACTTGCAAGAAATGTTTGTCCCAGCAAGCAGTCGGTATAGACTTCGATCACAAAGTGACTGTAATCTTGTTATTCCCAGGAGGCGAACTAAGATGGCGGATAGATCTAAAGCTGTTGTTGGCCCGACGTGGTGGAACAATCTACCAAGCCACTTAAAATCATTGACAATGAGGGCTGTTTTAGATCAAGACTTAAAACTCATTTGTTCAATCTTTTTCACGGATAACCAATGTGCAGTGTTTGTGAAGCGCAATATAATATTTTTATAATAATTTTGGCGCTATATAAGTGACATGTATTTGTATTTATATTTGGTCTAACCGACGGAGCTACAGTATTTTTCTTCTTCCATATTGTTTCCAAAATCAGTGCTTCATATGATGTCCTAATATCATATTTTAACAGGTTATTCCTTACGTGTATTCCACTTGCAATAGTATCATTCAAACTATGTTCAAACCTTGAAAGCATGACCATACAAACTTTTTGAAACATTTCAAAATAGACAGTTAACAATTTCAATAATATTAAGTGTTTGTTTTGTGTGTAAAATAACGTCTCAAAACATTAACAACGGCAACACAAGTTGACGTCAATACGAATTATAAATGGCTGATTCTTTAACACAATTGACATGTTTACATTATATCATAAGCGTAAACATGACAGTAGTATAAGCTATCAATCAAAAATTATTATCACATGCGTACCTTACCATCTCCATGTTGGATCTTCTTTATTTTTTGGATTCAGTTTGATAAATTCAAAGTCATGTAATGGTTTTTAATTTCAATTAAGTATCGCAGGTGCGTTCTTATAATATGACATTGTTTTTTATCTTCCAATGTCTTTCAATGTTCATACGGATCTTAACCAACGGTGCAGTTAATCACCGTGCACCTGTGTCAAGCATACCACACAGTTAATCACCGTGCACCTGTGCCAATCATACCACACAGTTAATCACCGTGCACCTGTGCCAAGCATACCACACAGATAACAATGTGCGTTTGTATGTATGACTCTATTACGCATTTTCACGGACAACCTACGTTAATATAAATATAAAATGTACGGAGTTTATTTAATTTGTCTATATTTATATGTGATCATGTAAACTCAGGATCAAGCTTCTATAAATGACAAATCGTTGACAAAGCTAGAAGCGTACAAGAGAAACAATATACACTTTAAAAAAAACTACAACATACTTGATTAAAATACTTTTATTAATTGAGATTGGCTACGTGTGATACAGCTATGAGCCGTTGTATAGCCAATCGGTACATATTGTGCTATTTGTATAGGCAATTAGTATGTGTTGCCCTGTATCATACAGGTAATTGCGAATTTATTGTACTGCATTGTATATATTATTGGTATGTATTTTCCTATATTGTTAAAGCAATGTCGATGTTTGTTTTGTATTTTTATAGGTAACTGCAATGTATTGCCCTGTATTTAATAGGCAATTAGTAGTGTGTTGCCATGTAGTGTATAAGCAATTGGTATTTCTATGCCGCTTGCTTAAAATGAAACAATAGCCCAGAGCAATACAAGTGTCCCCAATGATTATGTATCCAAAGTTTCGTTGGTCCTGTAATTATATGGTCGTGAATACTGCATGACGACAAATTAAATAATTGATTTTATCCTCTATGTGTTGAATGCGATCACTTTGTATGAATGCCGTTAACCTTTAAGTCAAATCATTGTTTCTACAATATATTAGTTTTATCAAGTAGACAGTCTGAAATAAAAACCATGAAAAGCATGTTTTGTGTATTCTTACACATTTCAGTAAATTAACAACTATATCAATTTTATCTATATATTTAACGAAAAAATATATACTTTTTAATACGGTATTTACAGCTAAAAATCCTTAAATGTGTGCCGTATATGTCAAAACCTTTTTTGATTGATGCATATTCGTAAACATCTTTAGTTTATTAACGATTCGATTTTATAAAAGGCATGCGAATCCAAAACAAACTTTGAAGACACCAAAGAGTGTAATATACCTGAATGTTTCAATCCGCTAATAACATAGAAAAAATATTTACTCGTACGTAGAGTAAGTTAGCCCATTTATGCCTAGTGGACTCTCCCATCCTTCTAAATTGGATTAATTTATTTCCAAAATTAGGGATGTTTAGTATATTTATTTCTATATTTAGAATATTTCTTACAGAAATTCCTTTAAGCAAACAGCGCAGACCCTGATGAGACGCCGCATCATGCGGCGTCTTATCTGGGTCTACGCTGTTTGCCAAGGCCGTTTTTCTAGACGCTAGGCATAAATGGGCTAATGGTTTATTCCAAGTATACCGTAACAACATACGGTTTGGTATTTCTGTGAATACAACCAACTAATTGTCCAATATATTTGATAGTTTAGTTGCCAAGACACTATATAATTCGTTTCGTTGATTTAATTGGCATAAAAGTAAACAAATTATATCCCGGCGAAGATAATGAATCTAAGTGTACTTTGTCTGCAACAAAAATGTGATATAAATTTCATTTTGAGAAGCATAAGCATTTAATTCTACGAAAACGTCGTGATCAATTTGTTTGAAAGTCTTTGAAAAATGTGTGGAATCTATACAGAATTGATAATCCAGATTCCATGAAAAAGTTATGAAATTATTTTTGTTTCTTAGAGTTTTAAATAGTTGTTACTAAATATGTAATGGACATCGTCGTCCTTGATCTTTTATCACTTATTACCAGGCACGTATATGTGTCGAACAGTGTTGATGTTAACGTGACCAGCAATAAACCATATCATTAAACTTGAATGTGGTATAGTTGTTGACTAATGAATATGACAAACAAGACGTAAATGCACCTTATTGTCCGTTCCAAATGTGCGTGGTTGAATCATTGTACTTTTCAAATTCACGTTTCTTCAATTTGTTTTGTAAGACAATGTATTTTCCGTTGTGATTTTTTGTTTTATTATCGAGGGGTTTTAATTTATGTTCACATCTAATAACCAAATATCTAATAATTTTGTTGTAACTTCATCTTATAAATCGCATTAATGTTAATGTGTTCCCCGTTCTCCACTTAATACTTGTGTGAATGAATCTCATTTCTAAATATGTTGAAGTCCATGCTAAATAAATGTTTTCGTTCTATTTCGTACTAATTTCTTCATCCTCGCAAGATTATTTAATGTTATAAAATCCGAAAAAAATCAAAAATCGCCAAAAGACTGTTTTGCTGTCGATCTTACGGAGCAGGTTATTTAAATCTACGAAACACGGTTCTATCTTTTTATACCTAGTATTTGAAAACAAGATTACCAATGATTTACAAAATAAGTTCATTTAGCGCAATGGCATAATCCAGAGGCATCTAGCTGGTTAAAATTAATTTTGCACTTTTTTTTTTACTTTTCTAGGGCCATAACTCAGAAGTGCTTTGGGTGATCCCTCTGTTTGTCGAAATAATTTTGCAACAAATAGTATCAACGAGTCTGATGTCGAAATGATTAAAACTTATGTAGTCACCCATTTATGCCTAGCGTCTAGAAAAAAGTCCTTTGCAAACAGCGGTGACCCAGCTGAGACGCCACATGATGTGGCGTCTCATCAGGGTCTACGCTGTTTGCTTAAAGGAATTTCTGTAAAATATATTCTAAATATCGAAATAAATATACTAGACATCCCTAATTTTGTAAATAAATTGATCCAATTTAGAAGTATAGGGAAAGTCCTCTAGGCATACATGGGTTAAGAGAGCGGACAAAATAAATTGATTTGGGCAAATTTTGGATGATCCGATGGCCGTCAGCAGTATAATAATCATTGATAAGTTTCAAGTTGGGTATGCAACTGCATGGACAGATTACAATCACAACGGGGTTGTAAGCTCCGTGGCTTACCATTACCAAGTTAAAGTTTCGTTATTAACACTACAGCGGGAAAAAAAATCAAAAATGCGTTGTGACATTCTGTTGTGGCGCAGGTGTATGTAGACAACCAAAGGTCACATAACATTCTGTTATGGCGCATGTGTATTTAGACAACCAAAGGTCACATACAAGAGGAACTGATTGCAAACACATATTTAATGCACTTGGTCGCTAGTGTGAAAGTTGTACAAGACTAGTGCACTCAATTCTCTCTATCAGATACAGGGGGTAATCACGTGACGATCAAGAGGGGTGACGTACGTGCCGGAACAGGTATATTTCGCCGTTTTATACCCTAGATAACTTGTGTAAATTTTTACATACCGCTACTTTCCAGCCATATTAGAAAGAAGGTGATTAGCGCTTATTTTGTATTTATATCCTATTTATATCTCGACTTTACGTATTATCTTAGCGGGCAGCTGTAATTTGGTGATCCCGCTTATAAAAATCGAGATATAGAGCGAACATTAATAGGAAATAAGCGCTATCAATAAGAATGAGAATATTAAGAAATGTTATGCTCGTTTTGGCATGACTGGCATAACATTGCAATACCGTAACCACATACCATAACCATAACATATTACACTGGCATTCTTGATATACATGTATGCGTTGGTATCCCAGCCTTCAATTTTCCCTTGCCTCATCCAGTGCCGTCATATAAAGAATATGATATCTAGAATGTTGACCATTTTTATGCGTGGTATTTTCATGTTTTCAAAATTCGCAAAAATAAAAGAAATATTTTAAATGATTATGTTTTATATCAATGTGTGCTTTTTGCAACTCTTAACATGAAGGAGACTTATTTCCTTGTTGCTAGTGACAGAAATATTAGGTGAACTAAACATATAGGGTACCCGTATATTTCAATGAGAAATATTTCTACGAAAAGGGGCCCAAAATATATGATAACGAATTCAAAATACAGATCGACCTTTCAATCATATTTACTCTACTGAAGACTTTAAATAAAAACGACCTATGGTGTAATAAGTGGTTTTGGGCTAATATTGAATAAAAAAATGTGCGTATATTCGGTATACAAGAAGAGCCAACATCAACACAGTGGTCCAACATTAATATCAAGCAAAACGGCTGAAACTGTAACACAAAAGTATAAGCACACGTAAATCAGAAAATCACTAATCAACGGTCTTAATCTTCAACTCGAAATGGATATCTCGCATCGTTTTGGCATGGTCAAGGCCGATTATTGTCAAATTTGTCGCGAGACAAAAACGGAATAACATTATGACCAACAGAAAGCAGTTTTAAGGATCAAATAATTACTTTAATGAAGGCCTTACAAACATCAATCAAAAGGTCATGATGACAATACAAAGGATATGTGTTTACTATTTAGCTGTGTACAATCATTCGTTCTGCATTCGTAACTATGTTGATTACTCAAATCCATACAGTTTGATCAACATATGAGCCGTGCTCTGTGAAAATGGGGTTTCATGCATGTGCGTTAAGGGTCGTCCCAGATTAGCCTGTGCAGTACGCACAGGCTTATTAGGGACGACACTTTCCGCTTTTATGATATTTATCGTTGCAAGAAAGTCTTTTCTTAGCAAAACCCCAGCTTAGGCGGAAAGTGTCGTCCCTAATAAGCATGTGAGTTCTGCACAGGCTAATCTGGGACGACACTTTACGCACATGCATTAAATCCCCTTTCCACAGAACGCGGCCCTATTTGTTTAAAAATGCATAAAAGTTAATTATATGTTTTCTCTTTCATGACGCATGTTTTTCGAATTGTGTGTATGTATATAACGTTGAGCTGCGTATTCTTAAATAGTTGAGTGTTCCCTAAATTTTCATTCGTTTTATTTGAAGACAGAGAAACCAAAGGGGCAAAACGATCAAATCAAACACGGCAACTGCCTAATCTTAAACTATTGATTCAGTTATCTGCTACATAATCTATAAAATAATTATTTAAAAAAACACTATAATAGGATATTCCCTCAAATTTCCTCCTGCGTTATCCCGAGTGATGGAACTTTGCAGCGTCCGGGTCCTTTTACGATTGCCAGTACCTAAGAACTGTTATACTAAATAAATACCAATAAACATTTTATCGAGCATACCAAACGAATGTTAAAGCTTTTTAATGGGTTATGTCGGATAATAAATTTATCAGGGCGATTCTCATGCAGTGGCGTATTCGTAATAAATGGTTGTAATTTCCAAAGGAGGTCATCTATTTTTCCATAATTGCTACTTGATATGAAAAGAAGTGATATAATTACAAAAGAATGTATTAATATGTTTTATTTTATGCTTTCCGGTGGTTTATAGAGAAATATCAGTGAATTAAAACTGATAATTTCACTGTTTCAAACAATGAAAATTATCAGTGAAAATTATCGATAATTTTATTGTTTACTGTCAAATGACGTCATTTTTTGACGAAATGACGTCATTATACCAGCGAAATTATTTAGTTAACTCTTTAACAATGTATATAAACTGTGAAAAAAGCATAAAGTAAAAAGAAAATTTGTTGGATTCAGTGGATTATCAATTTTAATTCACTCGTGATCATAGAGAATATATATTTTCACTCGTGGCTGCGCCACTCGTGAAAACATTATTTTCTATGATCACTCGTGAATTAAAATCGATAATCCACCGAATCCAACAAATATCCTCTATTTATAAAAACTAGTATTTGAAGTATAAAGTGTAAATAATAACGAAGTAAACTAGTCAAAATACCAGTATTGTATCGTTTTATTAAAACTGGTATCGTTGGTATTAACAAAACTTTTGCCAAAGCATGAAGATATACGGAATTTCATGCGGTATACTTAATATATACAAATGTAACATTTTGGAAATATCATCTCGATCATTCATAAGTCCATTATATTCATGGTGTGAAGAAAACAATTATTGTCTATTAGCCTCGAAATATTTTCTTGAAGAAACACATTTAATCAAGCATAACTTTACACATTAGTTGTTATTGGGGAGAAGAATAGAGCGAGCACTAACTTCATAATTCATTCCATGTGTCTACAATTATAATAATTGTCATTTATAAATATTCACTCGTACCGTCTCTTCTTTTATCGCACGTATCAACGTGCATTTATGGAAGAGATGGTATAACTACATGATAAAATCGACCAGTGATATAGTGGATGCTAATTCTCCAAATCGGTGCAGTTTCTTTGGAAACGACGGGTTTGAAAACGATGCGATGTGCATGGTCGTTTGCATATTTAATCAAATCACTACAACACAGGAAGCGCGAAATATAACAAGCATTAAAAGATTACAGATTTAATTCATATGATATTGTCTTCTTCGACAAAAAAAAATTCAAGGGAAAACAAGGGTTTTTGCAGTTCTAAGAATCGAACATAACAACCAATGTTAGAACGAGCTACAGGTAGAGAAAAAAAAAGAAATATGGCAATAATTGTCAAAATCTTTACAGGATAATATGCTGAATATAAAACAGGTACGCCGCATAACAAATCGAAAATGTTTCGTTGACATTATATGTTTTAATGTTGTATTTTGTAAAACAGTTAGTAAACAATTGATTATCATGCGGAAGAGTGATCGTCTTTAAGTTTATAGTGTTATTTGTTTGTTTTTATTAAGCCAAGTTCCCTGTCAGTACCGTTTCTGTTTGTATATTTTAGCTCAGAGGAAATTGTAAGAACTTACATGGCCATTTAGTTTCAGGAATGTTGCAATTTAATGGTCCGTCGCATTGCTGATATGTCATTCATCTTCCGTGTTATTTATACAAAACACAAAGTGGAAACTATGGCAAAAGTGACAGTTAAGGGGTCAGAAATGTTTTTCCGAACTTTTTAATTATCCGCCACTAGAGCCAGTGTCGGTCTTTCGATGAAGTTTAATTTGGATATAGGTTCCCAAACGTTTAGCAACATTCAACAATCAAAGCGCTGAAGGCACTGAATTTGTTCGCTTTTGTATAATCTCTGACACAACTCAGTTTTCAAAATTATGTTATAGCTTTTTATATCGCAAGTTTGAAATGACCACAACCCATTCAAATTTATAAAGAGTTTGTCTTAAAACACAGGTCGAGATGTGTGGTGTTGTTTCTTTCGAATCATTGATACAGCTTATCAGTGTGCACATGCTAATCTTATTTGACGTCCATTAAACACCAGAGAAGCAGTATAAAAGGGCCACAAACTCACAAAATGTCTACTTTTCAGTTGTACACTGGTGATTAAACAACAGAAAACAAAAATGATTATTTTCATATTATTTAATTTTGTATTTAATATTTTCCAATGAAATTTGGCATGCATATACTTAAGTATACAAACAATATGTATGTGTAATTTGATGGTTGAAAGTTATATAGTAATTGACTTACAGAATAAAGTTTGTTGTTGTCTGCTTGAAATTCAAATTTCCCTGTAAATGCTAAGCACCGCCCACTTGAAAGGTTATGAACTTCTCTCAGCCAGTAGCTAGCGAATGACTCAAATCAAGTTTACATGTAAATACAGATTCAACAGTATACCAAATGCTGTCTGCTCAAACACGTGTTTCTATTTATAAACACTCCAATGTTAGCAGCAAATCCCTGGCAGATAAACCCAGCCTACTAGTTAATGTTGGTTAATATTTTACCACCGCAAAATCAAGCAAGTGAGATCCGGCTTTTAAGCCCCGTTTTCCCTGAAAGCAGCCACTATGTAAAGATTTCAATGATAAACACTGGCCAACGTTGTCTTACTACAAGTTGTTAAATGCACTCTATGAACTGTTCCGGTGAGAACAGGTAGATGCGGTGATTAAAGCAGAAGCTTTTAGCATTGTCGTCTGCTAAAGTTTACTGCAGTTATCCACACAGGCAGTCACGGGTTACGGTTCCTGCAGTAGCTAAGCCTATACTGATTTCTACTGGTTTTCAAAATTGCGTCTGCATTATTTATGAGCTTCGCTCACAAATAAAAACAGTCCCTTCTGTTTGTAAGTATTGCCAGTTTTAAATATATTCTTTAGACAAACCGGTCCTCTGTAATCGTGTGCGGTATGGTTGCATTTTCCTATTTGCCATTTATGAACAATAGTAAAAAGTACAAATTAGGCCTTTAGAACATTATTCAAAATTCACTTTGACTGGATTAATATGCATTATCCATAATACATTGTATCTCGGCCATTGTGCGATTATGGTCAAAGATAGTGAGTGACACAGGACTGCAACCTGGTAGGTTTGCCTTCCACATACGCTAAAGATCCCCAACCTCTAACGTTCGCCAAAATGCCAAATCCGATTGTTTAAGTTGATTACATTATTTCTACAAATTATCAGTCGGATACGCATATGAGTGTTCTATTAAGATTATAATGGCATCTCAATACGTTTATTCAGCAGCATCACCGTATCCTGGAGTTGCCTTTGCTGCGTGCGTTACCTCAATTAGACGTATCACCAAGTCGATTAAGCGTATAAAAGCACGTGAAGTAAACAATACAGTGAATTTAAGCTATACAATCCTTAGGCACTAATTCGACATAACGGATGCAACCTCGTCCCCTGCCTGTTTCCACACGTGCCCACTGTTTCTCGAATGATCGAGTATATTATCAGAGGGCGTCTGTGAGCCGTCATATGAACGTGTCATACGAGCAATAGTCGCTCGGCAATGGTTGATGATGTGTGTGAATATGTTTTGTATGTTTCTCAAAAGAATGTGTCTGCTTAGTTGTTCAATACAACTTTTGCGGCTGACATCCCGTTCGAATGCGTTGAAAAGAAAGTATTTAGTGCCGACCATGCGCAGCTAAACCATATATTCGTTAAAACAGTTTACACTACAGATTGTTAAGTTATGCCAATAGTCGTGTCCATTTATAATGGTATTTAACGCTAACTGGTATTTGCCCAAGGATATCAAAGCTACAACTCCATGAGTTATAAAGCAAATATCAATTCGAGGGAAATGTTTTCTCTTAAAAGGAAAAATTGTTAAGATATATAATCAAGAAAAAGACCTTAACATTACACGCAAAGATACTAGAAAGATTCTTTGCGATAAACCACGTGAATCTTTCACGACTATATAAAGCGAAATACTGGTTTATTTCGGAATGCTTTCAAAAATCCAATCATTACGTTATGTTAATGTGTCAAAAATGTCTACTATATTAGTTTTTTTCGATTATTTTTCTTGTTCTTTAAGTTTATGTCTTACAATAACATATACATATAATTGCGTTTTACAAGCGAATTTGCCAGGTCATGTTATGATTATAAGTTACAGTGCAGGTTATTGTAAAACATGATTGGTAGCTGCTTTTTTCATTGCTTCCCTCAGTTCATTGTTAGAATGGATGCTGGTCGATGAATCCGATGGATAAAATTTTAAGTTATTTTAGAGTTTGATTAAATAACACGGCTCAATAAGCATTTAAAACAACATCATTTTTAATTAATTTAAATGGTTTCATGCGTGGTATACACAGTTGTGCATGCTAAAGCATTACCTTATTTACATATTCACAATCATAAAAGTAGTATAATCACGTGAAAACGATAACGAATGTATACGTAATGTTGCAAGCACGAATTAGGATTTATAAGATTCAAACGTGAAACCCTTGCAAGTATATCCATTCCACGCTTTTAATTAATCGCATTGGTATTCCGCTTGCTTCTCTATCAATTAATCGCATTGGTATTCAGCTTGCTTCTCTATCAATTAATCGCATTGGTATTCAGCTTGCTTCTCTATCAATTAATCGCATTGGTATTCAGCTTGCTTCTCTGACCATCTATGCAAAGATGTTTCTGATGTGTATGTGTTTGTTAGAAACGCATATAAAACATGCGGAATATATCAACACCGTGTAGGGATTTATTGATAGATCCGGCCAAATAAACCTAAGTCTCTTTTCAAATAAGCGTCGTAAGAGACGAGTGAGCAAAGCCATGTTTAGGTTTGCTTCTTATCAAGAATCATTCCAACAAATAAGTTTTTTATGAAATGTAAACTAACAATTAGCAGTCTGTGTGATTTTTGTCAATAAAGCGATGAAACAATCGATCATTTGTTTTGGGAATGTTCATATAGCCAAATTCAGAACTGCAAACGTTCCTTAAACGAGTGAAAATTGACATTGAAATAAATAAAACATCTGCTTTCCTTGGAAATACATAAATAAAATTACACAGTGAAGTTCTCAATTTTATTATCATTTTGATGAAAGTATTCATATTCAACATGAAAATAAAGAAAAGTATTCCAAAATTTAACATATTCTTAAATTATTTGAAGTTAAGGATACAGACAGAAGAAGAAATTGCCCTTTTTAAAAACAAAATTGAAACACACAAACAAAAATGGATCCACATCAATCAATATTTTTTTATAGAACATAATATTCATATGCAGTTTTTATATAACAATGCCCATAAAAATTACTAAAATATCGTTGTCTTATTTGTTCGCCTTTTCGTTTTGTTCTTTATCAACAGTATTTTTAATTGTAAAGGACAGAGCATGAAAGAACTATTGTTATATTTATCCATGATACAAACTGTTAAACATGTCATAGAATACATGATGTGTGTGTGTGAGTGTGCGAGGTGTGCGTGTGTGCGGGTGTGTAATTGTGTGTGCGAGGTGTGCGTGTGCGTGTGTGCGGGTGTGTAATTGTGTGTGCTTTATGAACATATCTGAGAAAGGAAGTATACTTATCACAAGAGAAATGCTAAATTCTACTTCTATGTTCTTATCTTTTTGAATTGTGTTTTATACTGTCATATGTTGTTTTTTCTTGTCTGTATATGTGTGCAAGTTTATGTATGTGTTTTTTAATATGTGTGAAGTTAAGAGATTTGGTTCTTTATGAAAACGTAAAACCACTCATGTTTGTACATTTCTACTTTGTTTAATAGATGACTTCATAAGAGTGCATTAATAAATGAGAAAAAAAAGGTTTGCTTCTGTTTATTTCCGAATTAATAGCCATGTTTACCTTCACACTGTGTACTCACCCTTTCATTAAGCATCTTCTGAAACATTAAATGGGAAACTGCATGAAGCGCAGTGCACATGTTCATGTACAGTATAGTTATTCTAGTACACCACACATCTGAAAGTGATTGACCATTGTTAAATCGCTTTCTTGCAAGCGTTCACGGGCTCAGAATAAGGAAAATGTCTGCAATTTCAATACGGCGTGTTAGACGGTTTGAAGGTCGCCAACACACGAACACGCCAGAACAAAAAAAAATGACACATGCAAAATTGTCTCATTGGCGCACTATTCTTCGTTCTGGTGGGTATATTTGTAGTTATTTCATATTTGCGGGTTTGCGGATGTGCCTGGCCCCAAAACGGCAACACGAACGAACAACAAATATAACTGCCAGAATGACAACAAGGGCGATAATTTTAATAATCGTATTGCTTTCGCAATTTGTAGTCGTTTTGATGGGTATATTTGTGGTTCTGACGTGGTATTTTTGTTCGTTTTTTTTTTGCTGTCATGAACGTCGTCTACACGATTACACACTAGAGCGACAAATATACACGGCTTCACGTCAAAAAGGGTAATTGCCATTACGTCGTATCAGTGTCGATTGTGTCCTATATGCGAGTTTATTTGTCGTTCTTTCCTGTTAGCCTGTTTGTTACCTTTTTTTAATGCCACCAACACGCAGACCGATACAACCGTAATCATATATCATAGTAACAGCCATAGTAAACCTAACTCATGATCTTCTACAATATTTTATTCTGCGACGACATGCTGCGCTTTGCCTATACACAAAATTGCTTTGAACATCATCTCAGTATATTACTGTATACATCACTTCTGTGAACATCATCTCAGTATATTACTGTATACATCACTTCTGTGAACTTATTGCGACGAAAATAATCAATACAATGTAACGATAAAATCATTTCTAGATAGGTTACGAAAAATATACATTGTTACTGAATAATTTGCTTAAAATTACGATTGCATACTATGTGTACTGTCATTTGCTTGAAAAAATATTTTACTAATTTGTCGTGATCATTTTGTTTATGTTTTCTATGCGTCAGAGCGATAAGTGGTTATAGCTATGTTAACTGTGGTTTGTTATAACAATATATAAAACGACGTTTGTTATAGCTATGTTAACAGACGTTTGTTATAACTATAATAACTGTGGTTTGTTATAACTATATACAAAACGACGTTTGTCACAACTATGTTAACCGACGTTTGTTATAACCATGTTAACCGACCTTGGTTATAACTATGTTAACCGACGTTTGTTATAACTTTGTTAACCGATGTTTGTTATAATTATGTTAACCGACGTTTGTTATAACTAAGTCAACCGACGATTGTTATAGCTATGTTAACCGACGTTTGTTATAATTATATTAACCGTGGTTTGTTATAACTATATTAAACGACGTTTGTTATAACTATGTTGACCGACGTTTTTCATAATTATATTAACCGTGGTTTGTTATAACTATATTAAACGACGTTTGTTATAACTACGTAAACCGACATTTGTTATAACTATGTCAACCGACGTTTGTTGTAACTAAGTCAACCGACGTTTGTTATAGCTATGTTAATCGACGTTTGTAACAACTATATTAACCGTGGTTTGTTATAACTATGTTAACCGACGTTTGTTATAACTATGTCAACCGACGTGGGTTATAACTTTGTAAATCGATGTTTGTTATAACTATATAAGCCGACGTTTGTTTAAGCTATGTTAACCGACGTTTGTTATAACTTTGTTAACCGACGTTTGTTATAACGATGTTAACCGACGTTTGTTATCGCTATGTTAGCCGACGTTTGTTATACCTATATTAACCGACGTTAGTTATAATTATGTTAACCGACGTTTGTTATAATTACGTTAACCGACGTTTGTTATAACTATATTAACCGACGTTTGTTATAACTATGTTAACCGACGTTTGTTATTTCTATGTTAACCGACGTTTGTTATTACTATGTTAACCGACGTTTGTTATAACTATGTAACCGACGTTTGTTATAACTATGTGAACCGATGTTTGTTATAACTATATTAGCCGACGTTTGTTATAGGTAGGTTAGCTGACATTTATTATACCTATATTAACCGACGTTAGTTATAATTATGTTAACCGACATTTGTTATCATTATGTCAACCGACGTTTGTTATAACTATATTAGCCGACGTTTTTTTATAAATATATTAGTCGACGTTTTTTATAACTTTGTAAACCGACGTTTGTTATAACTATGTTAACCGACGTTTGTTATAACTGTGTAAACCGATTTTTTTTTAACTTTGTTAATTGACGTTTGTTATAACTATGTAACTTTCCGTTTGTTATAATTATGTTAGCAGACGTTTTTTTATAACTATATTAGCCGACGTTTGCTATAGCTATGTTAGCCGACTTTTGCTATAATTATGTTAACAGACGGTTGTTATAACTATGTTACCCGACGTTTGCTATAATTAAGTTAACCGACGTTTCCCGTAAATTATCTTGTGTTATCAAAATCGGGCTTCATAACGGAAACAGGCTGTGTAAGAAATGGCCAGCAAGAATATTTTGAAACTCAACAGAAAATGCATATTATGTTTAAATGCCATGCCTTTAGTACCAAACTAATTACGTTTGTTTCACGTTCGTTTACAATTATAAAACCATCCAATAACACCTGATCTATCATAAATAAATACAAAAATATTATTAAAAAATTTGCCAATTAAGAATGGTCGATGTATAACAATACTTTAAATGTATTCGTAATATTTGTGAAAACGTCAAATTGCTTTACACTCAGGTGTGAATCGGGAGTTGAATCGCGGTGAATCGGGAGCTGAATCGCGGTGAAAAAAAATGGAGAGTTAAAATAACTTTTTGCTAGAAATTGCTTACAGAGAGAAAGACAGTGTAAGAGCAGAATTGATTAGGTTGTATCATCTTAAAGGGACTGTCAACCACGAATGACGAAAAAAAAAATTCTAAAATACCGTATTTTTTACAATTATTAGTCTATATTGATTAAAATATCACGACTGGTATATTACATTACTTGAAAAAGTTCATATTTTAGTATATTTTTAACAACTTTTCTTTTCTTCGTCGTCGTGGTTGACAGTCCCTTTTAAATTGATAATATCAATATACAAAATAAAACATCATCCCATGGTAGCGATGATGGACAAAAGGTTGTCTGTCATTCAACATTGACTGGATCTGATCTGCATAAGTAAACATCAATATTTTTATGAAGAATACATAATATTGTACTGATAATATGATACAACACCTTCAAATAGTTTAGTTGGTGCTTCTATCTCACAAAATTTTGTATTTACAGCTTCAAAGATAATGCCACACTTCTATGAACATGACATGCAGCAGTTGTGAATTTAAGAAATAACATAAACTTACGAGACAGGTTTTACTTCATGTACACGTTCGATAACACATAGTATATCATTTCTAAACAGAAACAAGTGGGTCCGAAGGAGCTCATATTGCTTACATAGGCAATTTTAATAGGAATACACTAGTGATAATATAGAACAGTTCGATGTTGCAAACATATCTTAAATCACGTAAACATTATAAACAGTTAATAATCAAATAATAGTGGAACAAACAAAGCGTTTACCTGGTTCTTACATAAATCAGGAAGGAATAACCTGTCTTAATTACATTTAAATGCATTTGTTTCATTATATTTAAAATTGCGAATATTTGACAAAAATAATGAAAAGGTTACAATCAAACGCATCAACCGCTACATAACGATGGCTTTTGCTTTAATATAAGTTTAATATGCTATATCTTAAATTAAATTTAATAATATTAATTTATAAGGTCTCGTCTGAGGATTTCAAAGAGATTTGTGCAGAATGTTCTTTGTTCTATGTTCATTTTGGGAAATGTTTAAATGGACGTTGATGTACTAAATTAAGCCATATCACGCGAAATTCAGTACAGTGCTTATCATTACAGTTCAGTTAAGGGAACTATTGAATTTTTCATGTGTACTCTTGCAGCCGTCACACCTTACCAATGTCATACAATGATCCATAGAAGCATAGAAGGCGGCACAGATTGTATTAATGAAATGATATTGGTGTTTTCATAATACGATATACAAAATATACAGGGCAAATCAAACACAGATAACATTTTGTCGAATATTTGATCGCAAGATTTAACACACAAAAATTAATCACTTATAAATATTATGTGCTGTCTCTTTGTTATACTTAATACAATCAATATAACACTATTAGATGGACAATCCTCTACGTTTGGACAAATTCACCAGGATACAGATTCCCGATTCCTAGTGGTTGGAATTCCCTGCTTCATCAAAGCAGTACCATTTGTTGAATGTATTGCAATATACATAAATGAGAACAACAAATGAGCTTGTCGGTATTTACAGAGGATTATAACGGAAAGGAAACGGCCTTTCCGTAATCAATGTTTGACAAACTGTCAGTATCTAGAAATACTTCATATTTACCGAGAGTTGTAACAACATATCTCACGAGAATTGTTTTTATTGTATAGGCCGTTGTGTTCTTTCTCTTACGTTGTCTTACCGACGGAACTACGGTATGTTTCTTCTTCCATATTATTTCCAAAACCATTGTTTTATATGATGCCTTAACACTATTTTATAAGGGGCCAATCCAACAGCAATGGATTGACAGTTCATAATGTATTGTTACTCGTAGTTTTGTAGAGCCAAATGTATCATTAAAACTATTTTAAAAACATAAAAACCTGAAAATATCAATTTTATCAATAAAATTCACAATTTAACAGTTGTAACACTTTAATGGTATTTAGTGTTTGTTTTGTGTAAGATAGCGTAAAAGGGGATAAAAACATCAACATATTTTTACATCGACGCGAACTTGTAATGACTGAATTATTAACGCAATCTACATCTTTACATTATATTTAACGCGTGATCGTGACACGAATATATTTCAATAATATTTCGAATATTATTGAAAAGCGGTGATGAGTAGTCTTAGTATATTAATTATCATTAAAAATACACGCTCCACCGTCTGTCTGTGTTAATTGTATAAGTATAAAGGAATTCCTAAGATGTACATTGCAAAGAAGACAAATCCTTTTCTTTAGTAAGGAAATTTAATTGTTGTAGACGTTCGAATTATAATTATTGTGATTCTGTTTTATATTAAATATAAGGATAATAACACATCATTAATATTTTTTTCATTATTAATTTTAGTATTATGCTTTTTAAAGTTATCTTCAGGTAATTAAAATTATTCGTGTGAGCAAGGGATAACTAATCATCGGGAGATAAAAACAATGCTTCCAATTATAACGGGCAAAAACTATGAATACTGTTTTTCTAAATATGTTATGTTACATACTTGTCATTTCCGTCAGACTTAGTCACATGATCACCTTACCATCTGCAAGTGTGATCTTATAGGGTGGGATTCAGTTTTATTTATCCAGGGTAATTAATTGGTATTAAAATATCAATTTTCAATTTAGTATCGCAGGTGCTTCTTTCCATACGACGCTTTTTTAACCCACGGTATATTTTATCGCAGTAAACCTGTGCCATTCATATCAAGCAGAGAACGATGTACTTGTACTTATTAATGCATTTCTCTAATGCATTTTTAGGGACACTACCTACTATTAACACATGCAAAAAGTACGTACTTCATATTATTAATGTATATTATATATGAATCTAAACTGGATACCTGGTTAAAATAAAAGGAAAAATAAATTGGCAACGTATCAAAAGTATAAGTAAAACAGTATGCACTTTAGTTAAAAACTACAGAAAATAATTTAGGAAAATTCTTTTATTAATTGCAAGCCGCTTCGTGCAATGATACTGTGAGCCGTTAAGTGCAACAAACTTAACAGACATGATTTGTATTGACAGTTTCAATGCAGTGACCATAGCTTGAAATATGTAATGATAAGCGCTGTGCTTTATGCCATACCCTGTATGTTTTAGATATTTTTATGGATTGACCTGTATTGTATAGGCAATTAGTTCAATACCAAACACTATTTAATGGTTGTGATTTTAAACTGAATTCTGTATTAAAAAAGTACATTGTTTGAATTTAGTTTTCCTAAAGGGCGCATTAACAAACACCTCTTGATGCAAAATTTAAAAAAAACTGAACATATATTCTTTAACATATCCGCATTCAATTACAAGTTCAGAGATAAAAACTTGTATCAAATGTGGAATTATACAGTTTTTTAAGTCAAATAATTATAGGATTAACAAAACTTCAGAAAAAAAATTGTTGAGACACTTATGTTACCTTCAACCAATCGCCTTTACAGCTCACATTTAATTAGTTTGTTAGTTTTGGGAGCATTAAATTTAACTGTTTTTATTATCCAGTGGCATCGATCAAATGTAAAAAAAATACTGTATTTATTGATGTATGCTTTTTTAACGTCGTAAATTGATTCATTATTTAACGTTCCGTCCCTGATCGAAATTTGAAGACGGGAGAGTTTGTTACATTCGTATGTTGACATCCTCTTTAAACATGTGTTTGTTGTAAATACATTGCATTCTATGGAATTAAGTATATCGTAAATTCCACGTACATGTATAACAACAAGAAAATTCGTTAAATTGATATCCCCCGCCAAATAAATGTTGTTTATGGAGGGGTGTAGAACTTTCGTATGGTAGAATCCTTACCAAATAATGCATTTATAATTAAAATGTGTGTTTTTGACCTTTTGTGTGAGACTTTGACCATTACCCTAGGAACCCGGATCTTATATTTGACACTCAGCTAGATAATGGAGAACACTTGTGGACAGTCATTACAGAGACACTCAGCTAGATAATGGAGAACACTTGTGGACAGTCATTACAGAGACACTCAGCTAGATAATGGAGAACACTTGTGGACAGTCATTACAGAGACACTCAGCTAGATAATGGAGAACACTTGTGGACAGTCATTACAGAGACACTCAGCTAGATAATGGAGAACACTTGTGGACAGTCATTACAGAGACACTCAGCTAGATAATGGAGAACACTTGTGGACAGTCATTACAGAATGGAGAACACTTGTGGACAGTCATTACAGAATGGAGAACACTTGTGGACAGTCATTACACAATCCCATGATGCATAGTTAAGGAATGAATAAGTCATGAATAATTCATCAAATGTGTGACCTTTGACCTCAATGTGTGACCTTAACCTTAGCCCCTAGGATTATGGGTGTTGAATGTGAAGCACCCCCATGATTGAGAACAACTATGGATGGGAATAATAATCCGGGTATGTCAAATGTGTGAATATGGCCAACATAATTACCTGTTACATGTTCGGTGGCTTGGCAACAAAGACACTTGATATTTGTTTCATGTATGTTATTGGCATAAACAATAATCGAACTATACTCATCACATGCTGAGGATAGTTAGAGAGTTCATATACATTTTTGAAATTCATACTTGGTTTCAAAATGAGTACTCCTAATTAAACAGTATATAGGTAACTAGGGGATATTCGTTATATATAAATTGCTATGTACGAATTATACATTATTTTATAAAAATTGTAAAATGTTAAATAACATCATTGTATATAGTATAGTACACTATGTTATATGAGAAACGGTGCTGAAAATATAATACGACATAACCATTGGATAACCAAAGTACCGTTTTGTAGGTGTTGTTTGCAGCAAAAATGTTATTTATATTTTATTTCTCCGAAAACGTCTTACAAAACAGTAGATCTAGGCCATTCGTAATTTGTATTGAAAACTTTTGAAAAGAGTGTGGAATTATTTTATTTAAAAACCAGTTATATATAATTGTATTATTTTCAGACAAATAACGATTTGTTATTATGCCGTATATTGCTATTAGTATTATTATTCAGAAAAATAACATGTCTGTATTTTGAAATTAAGCAAGATCATGTTTGTATATCCGTGTGAGATTTAGAAATGCATCACTTACACATGACACTCAAGTAACGGGCTAGTTTTTCCATCAGACTCAATCAAAATTATTGCTTTCTTCCATGGCGATTCGTTTGATGAAAATGTATAAGGATACATTTTATGTATACAGCGTAATTAATATGTGTTAAATTTCAACATAGCACCGTATAACCGTATAAATGTAAAGCATTTGGTATATGCTATGGCATGTTGAATGCAACTGTGCTACCAACACAATTCATGTATATTTTCTCTCCAGTCATACGAGGTTCTGCATTCAAAAGTATATTAACCCTTTCCACTCAAAAGCAAAATAAAAATGGTTATGCGCAAACAGAATAAAACCAGAACAGCCTGCGAGTAACTTGCTGTCTGTTCAGATTTGTTGCTGTCGGATGCTCATTAGTATCTAAGGGTTGAAAATTTAGCCTTAAAAACGTAAATCTAATAAGAACGGTCTTTAATTTAAATTTAACTTTGTAAGGGACTACAAATGCGTCAAAATACGTATCAAAGTTGTAAAGGGTTAAAGTAGAATTTGTACAAAATATACTGAAATGGCACTTGCTATTGTAGTTTGGTCCTCACACAGGCGTATGGGTAACGAAGTCATTGTTGCTTTGTCTTAAAGTCTATCATTAATCAAAATTGAACTGTTTCAGAATTTCAGAATTTACATATTTTAGTTCAACACATGCTTCTTAGAGGCTCTGCAATTCAGACACGGTATTATGTGTGTTGGATATATGGGAATTGATTTGCTTGATACATTTAATCTTGTTAACCAGACAGGTCGATCTTTTCACCTGCCAACAGGGCCAATGCATTACCTGTAATAAGATTGGTAGCTGGGCATCCGTGGGACGAGTTATTTGGTTTCGTTTATTTGTTTGCAATTAAAAATAATCAAATTACACTCCCGCGAGGATATCAATGCTGGGTGGGTGTATTTTGAAATTCATCTGGATCATACAAAACAAATGTTTTATTTTTTAACCAGGCATTGTTTGTATTAAATGATGAAGGCAGTCCGCGATAGACCACTGTAGAGAGAGGTCATACTTTCTTGTCGTCGTGGGCAAGGCCAGCTAAGGGTCTTGCTGTTATATTGTACGGACACTGAAAAACGTTGTGTGACAATTAAATCAATTGAAATAAATCGCTATGAACACTTGACTGGGGCTGTGTACGTTTATTATGTTTCAACGACTACGTGACACAGACTGTCTAGCACGGCACCATATAAGTCTGTGTCACGTAGTCACGTTTAATGTTTCGCATTATAACTGACACCAAGAAGTCCGTGAGGGAAAAAAGTATTTTCTTACCACCAATATCGTGTTAATCCCAGCGGTGAACTGTTTCTGAAAGATACATTAAATGATTTTTTTTTCGAACCGCTAAAGTTAATGACAATGCAATGAATATAAAATACACTGGATGAAAACAGGTGTGTTTGTATACATTAATGCTTAAAGCCTATGGCATTTATTTTATTATAACAACATGACTGTATACGCTTTCTAAGAGTGTTGAAATTTATTGTTGAACGCATTTTATTGTTGTCATTTTATAATATATCTTATAATTATGGAAATGAGTGTCCAGTATTTAGACATTTTGAAAATCACGTTCATTCATACGTCAAATGTGTTGTTTTCATGACATGTTGAACGCAATTATTGCCAATTAGCCAGGGTATATGTTCGAGCAGAAACTAATTTAATCACGCATACCTTTGCCGCGATTATTGTTAATGGGGGAGAATAATAGAGCGAGCACAAACTTCGTAATTCTTACCATGTGTCGACGATTATATTAATGGTCAATAATAAATATTCGGATTACCATCTCTTCTTTTATCGCACGTGCCCACGTGCCTTTATGGAAGAGACGGTATTACTACATGGTGAAACCGACAAATATGATAGTGGAATTTCAAAGAAATGCTAATACCACAAATCGGTGCAGTTTCTTTGGAAACGGGGGGTTTCAAACGATTCGCATTGCATGGTCTTTCGCATTTAATATTAAAGCACTATAACGAACAAAACGCTCTATGCAACGATCCATAAAATATTACGTATTCAATTGAGTCGGGTTATGAGAAAACTGGGCATAATGCATGTGCGTAATGTGTCATCATCCCAGATTAGGTCCGCACAGGTTAATCGCGGACGACACTTTTCGGAACGACACTTAACGCACATGCATTATGCCCCGTTTTCTCAGAACGCGGCTCAATTAATTGGAGGTTGAAGAAAACATAATTCCGAATGGGAAACAAAGGATTTTGCAGTTCAAAGAATCGAGCATTGGAACTAATGTGAAAACGTGTTCACGGTTAAGAAAGCCAAGAATCGGTCAGTAATTGTAAAAATCTGTACAGGATAATATTCTAAAAAATAATGTATCTTTTGCATGGCCTAGTTATTTGTATTGTTTATGTCATATTATTTAGCATAGTGAGTGAACAACTTATAAAGAGTTAACGCCTTAAAGTTGAGTGGAATTTGTTTTTCCTAAAACAGCAAGTTTTTCCCTCAGTCCCGTTTCTATCTGTATAGTTAATATAGAGGAAGTTATTAGAACTTCCATGAGCATTTCTTTTAAAACAAGTAGCAAATTAAGGGTATGTCGCCTTGGCGGTATGTCAATCATATTCGATGTTGTCTTCACAAAAGGGAAACATTTACGAAAAGTTACAGTTTAAGGGGATGCTAAGTTACAATTTACAGCATCATTAACTGATTCTTCTGGTAATTGTTGCCTGTGATAAATACAATTGATGAACAATCCGAAGCGTGTGAAGCCAGTGCGGATTCTTGCCCATGACGTGTCATTATGTACCAAATTTAATTACCACAAATGGGCTTTTAGTAATTCATTCATTACTGTCACTTTGACTGTATAGATGATTGCATGATCCATTATAAAATTTGTCTCTGCCATTGTGTAATTTTGGTCAAAGAAGTGACACGGAACTGCATATTGGTATATTTGTGTTTGTCTTCCACAGACGCTAAAGCTTCCCGCCCCCTTACGGTAACCAATAGTGTCAAGTCCACTAGTTTCAATAAAATTAAATTATTTATAATTGTATCAGTCTGATGCGCATATCAGTGATCCATTATGATTCTAAGGCCCTGTCAGGACGTCATTCGACAGCATCATCGTATCCTGCAGTAGCGTCAACTGTGCCCTTTACCTTAACCCATTTATGCCTAGCATCTAGAAAAAGGCCTTGGCAAACAGCGTACACCCAGATGAGACGTCGCAAGATGCGGCGTCTCATCAGGGTCTGCGCTGTTTGCTTAAAGGAATTTCTGTAAGAACTATTCTAAATATAGAAATAAATATACTAGACATCCCTTATTTTGGGAATAAATTGATCCAATTTTGAAGGATGGGAGAGTCCACTTGGCATAAATGGGTTAATTAGAAGTATTACCAACTCGGTAATTTAATTATTGCCACGCGGTTTCGACACGAGAAATTCGAATAAGCTTAAATAAACATAGCTATAGCATTACTTTTCGTGGTTTAAAAAAGGGTCGATTTAAGTGTTAAGAGTATCGGCTTCATATTCAGTGTATTAAAATAGCACGCGACTTAACCAAACTTTCAATTGGCATGACACATATATATAGGAACACATGCGTTTGCAAATTTATTGTTTGTATGCTCATTAACACATTAAGTGATGTTTTTTCATGGCAGTTTTAAATCCTATATTTTGCCCATCAAGTTTTGTTCAAGATGATCCAATGATTATCTACGTCTTTAAAGAGAAAAAATCGTATGACCGATATTTGATCAAAAAAGAACGACGTATTCCAGACGGCGGTAGTCCATAAGAGCATGATCTTTAGAACGCAAAGGGTTTAAGATTATATGTCGTTGACCACCCCTCAATTTCGCGTGCAAGGGGTCAAACGAGTGAAATCACAATAAAGGCGTAATCAGTTGTTATTCAGTAACAAACAACCGATCTTCAAAGCAAATAACACGGGCTAGTATTTCACTTCTGAGGAAACAATGCCACTGTTGTCGTGCAAAGGTTAAACCGTATTACACGGGATGCAATATTGCACACACAGGCCATCAGTCGGTGAACTCATCTCCAAGCATATCAAATGAACAAGCGGCGGCTTTGCTTGCTACTTATGCGTATCAGTACTGTACCTTTGATATTTGTTAGTGTAAAAAAGAAGGTCTTATTGCACGTCACTTCATGAAACGGTTCAGGGGGCGGGGGGGGGGGGGGGGTAATTGCATCCATTTATCATGTAAATGCTTTAATAAGTAAGCAAGCACGTGCAGTAGAGTGTCTAGAAGATTTAAGCGTTGAAATCATTGGGCGCTTATTCACACATAATGGATAAAAACATCGTCTCCTGCCTGTTTCCACACGACACCACTGGTTGTAGAATGACAGAGTACATTAACTGGCTGCGCCTGGGAGTCGTCATGCGAACGTTTCATGCGAGCAAAAGACGCTTGGCAATTCCTGGTGATGTTTTTTTGAATATTAAGTATGTGGCTTAGAAGAATTTGTTCTGCTTAGTTGTTCAATACAACTTTTGCGAATTACATATAAGCCCAGTAAAATGATTTACAAATAAAGTATGTAGTACCGACCATGCAACTGGCAGTTATAGTTCTTTAACCAGTATATTCTACAATTTGTACATTTTGGACAGTATTTGTATACATTCATACAATTAATTTTTAACGGTTACTGATATTTGTCTTCACGCATTATATATACACCTCGATGAATTTTAAACTATCAAAATTTTACGATTCTCATAAAAACTATGACTATTACATTAAATGCATGAATATTTCATCCGCTTTGTGAAGTAATTACTTTGCACGTTAAAGGTGTTTCCGTTGATGTATTGATACTTTTACAATTCAATCATTAACGTCTATTAATGATTTAATAATGTCTGTTACAGATGGCGTGGTTTCGGTTTTGTTGTTGGTTTTTTTAATGTTTTTATGATAGCGTATACATATTTTTTTGCATTAACGGCATGAGTATTGCTACATGTAAACGCTTACTCATGTATACATTTTGTGAACCAGTATGTAAGTAGGTAGTGGGGTTTTGTAGAATTGCCTTTTCCTTGGAATGATTTTTTTCACATGTTTAATCGTGAAACGCTTACTGGCAGTAAATCGATTTCATTCCATGTTATGAAGTAAACCCATTGCTATTCTGCTTGGTTCCCGTATGGCCTTAGCAAGGATGTAACTTCTTTGCGTTATTGTAAAGCAGACAAATAACATAGTTATTGGTTTATATCCCCCACCGTATAGTGATTTATTGACAGACCCAGCAAATCAAAAATACAGCCTTTTCAAATCAGCGTCGTAAGAGACGAATCAGCAAAGCCGTGTTTACGAGGTTTGTTTCTGTTTATTTCCAAATTAATTAGCATGTTTACCTTCACACTGTGTGGCCACCTTTTCATGTAGAACCCTTGAGATTATCACATGGGAAACTGAACGAGGGGCAATGCACATGTTAATGTACCGTATATTTCTGCAAGTACAGCACACGTCTGTAAGTGGTTAACCATTGTTAAACCAGTTTCTAAAAAGCTTTATGCTTGCAGTTTAACTTACATTTCTTCAATATTAATCCGGCGTATTAAAGATTTTGAAGGTCGCCAATACAAGAACAAGCCAGACAAAAATAGGTTTATATATTTAAGAATCGTCGTATTTGCGCTCTTGTATTCGTGGAATATTTTTTATTCGTGTTCTGAAAAAACTGGGCATAATGCATGTGCATGAAGTGTCGTCCCAGATTAGCCTGCGCAATCCTCACAGGCTAATCAGGGACTGTCAACTGGGTCATGCGTGTTGTGTATCGTGTTATTTCTTAAAAGTTGACCCAGCATTTGTAAAAATATTGCAAGACATATACATTTCCAGAAAGGAAATTCATTTCTGCGTTGAATAAGACCGAGATCGTGAAAATCGCTGCAAAATTGATGAAGATATGGCTGTTCAAAGCGATGCACCCCGTTTTGGGCTGATTTTGAGTTGCATACCTTGTTATATATATATTTGATAGTGAAATATTTTTTTTCAGAAAAGTTAATTTTTCGTTATAATATGATTATTTATCATTCAAAATGATGTTTTCACTAATTAATAGCATAGCCACACGCTAACCATCTGTGTAACATACCACATATTATCACAAACACACATCATACATCACAAACACACAGCATACATCACAAACACACAGCATATCATCACAGACACATAGCACCATCACACACACACACAGCTTACCATCACAAGCACACGGCAAATCGTCACAATCACACAGCATACCATTTCAAACACAGAGCACCATCACAAACACACGACATATTATTATAAGTACGTATCATATGATTTAAACCCACATCATTTCAATGAAACAGCCGATATATCAATTGTCAACTGATGACAGATGAGGCGTTCCATACGCACGCGTTGCATACTATTGTTATTAATCCCACAATGCACCACAACATTATCGTATAATGATTATCATCTGTACTTTTCATTATTCTAGCAATTTTAACAATGCGTTTTGCACAAATGTTGAACGGGTCAAATATAAGTAGTTAAAATGTAAATTAATCGAATGTACTACTGAGTGATTGTATTATAGTTTTTAGCACTTTAACACAACATAGGACATTAATACGTTTATCTAACATTTACCACGATAAAGAAATTTCTTTCAATTTTAAAATTTATATTTATATAGACATAGTATTTCTAGTTTTAATGATGAATTATATTGCTTTTATGGTTGCAACCATTAACTATACAAAACTATACAAATAAAACTAATATATAAAGACCATTTTGGTATGCAAGTTTAGCAGTAAAAAAAACGGGCCCCGAGAGCGTTTCAAATAAGCTTTAGTTTTAATTTTAGCAGTTTAACGTTCCCAGAAACTAAATGATGTCGCTCTAGCAGTGTTTTGTTAATAGGAATGTTTATTAGCGTCGCACTGGAGTGCGGCGACTAGTATGTAATGCGTTTTTTTTTCGCTTATGAGAGGAGAAGTTATTTTACGGATAAATGTATATATTTTTGTTTTAAGAATATCTTGCATAGTGGTGATCTTTTGTGTAAATTATTGTAAATAAGTACTGCATTTGTGCCTATTACATTTATTACAACATTTATTGCCTATACTTCAAAGCTAATTGTTTAAATTAATAACTGATCACAGGGGAAAGATCACATGGACTGGGCAAATACGCGAAACTTTCTGGTTTTGTATAAAAACAAAACATAATCAAAATATATTTATTTTGTGTTTTTTCTAACAATAGCGCAGACTTTTACTGTTCGAGTTTTGGTTAACGCGTATTTTCTTCAATTTTACAAGACGACAGCGATTACACGGTTTATTGCTTTATTGATAACCGTTACACTACAGTCACTTATTAAGGCAGTAGGTGCCTAGTGAGATCGGAAAATAGTCGGTCGATATCGCCGTATTCGGAAAGCGTTTCGGCTGTAAGCGATATCTACGGTAAAGTCCGGAAATTATACTAAATACACGAAATTAATTTGTATTTATGTATTTAAGAGTTAATTTTGCTTATCTCTTTAAGAGTTAATAACTATTCAATACAAATATAAGTTAAATTAATTCGTTTCATAAAATATTTGTGTTCATGACGTCACGATTTTTGACATTTTCTTAGAAAAATGAAAGTGCAAAATAAAAGCGAGCGATTTGCAAAATCGAAAAAGAAGCAAACACCGATCGACAACGTTGTGTTCAATAACAATTATTCATTTACCGAGCTCTGCGATGGCGATTTGTGTGAAAATGACTCACGTCAAAGCTATTCGCATTTGCTAAATGGCGTGAAAAGAGTAAGCAGAAGTGGGTGGGGGGGATGGAAGAAGATTGATTGACTCGTTGAGCTGGAGGTTTTGCTAAACAAATTACAGTATGGTCAGTTTTGTAATCTGTGTCCCATTCCTTTGACAATATATAACATTGTTGGCGAACTACAAAATGGCCTCAGTGGTTATTTGTACGTTGTTTGTGAAAACTCTACCGTGTTGCTTATGGAAAGCAGCACCATCTCAAGATCAGGGGAATGCCATGCTTTGACGTAAATACCAAGCATGGAACAGGTATGCATGTCTTCATTTTTCAACCTGCCATTTCTATCAATGTTTAATCATTGTACAATTGCCATTGATCTTTGTACTTTTTACACATTTTCAGACCCCTTAAAATTCAAAGTGTCATTCCCAGTGAATATTTGTTTATCGTGTAATATATAAAGAAACATTCCGATGTCCATCATATTCAGTTTTCAAATGTAGTTTCGCATGTGTGTTTTTAAATCCAATTGATTGCTCATTCATGTTATTTAATAATGTAATGATGATACGAATGGACTCTATGAAAATACATTGTTACGGCATTATAAAGTAACTACGGCCTTATTTCGTTTTCATGTTCTTATCATTTTCAATTCTTTTTTCAGCAATGAAAGTCAGTTTGAGCAGGCCGGTGAAGGTAAATAACTTCCTAACCACTCTTAACATAACGCCCATTGCAAATAGAAATCTTAAGAAGTTGGAGGCTCGTGCTGGGGAGGCCATCAAGAAAATCTCAACTGCGTCGTCTAACAAGGCTGCCACTGAGAAATAAATGGAGTAAGTTTAAAAACTAACTTTTAATACAATGTTATTGACTATTCTAGTGCCAAATTTTAGTATTTTTTCTCATCAACTGTCTTCTTATTTCCTATTCCAGATGAACATGAAACATATTAATAATAATTGTTTTATTAAAGGCACCGTGTTCATAGTTTGGTAAAATTACATTTTTAAAAAGAGTTTTGGTTAGAACTCAGGGCAGGCACATTATAAAAAATGTTTGTGATTGTTATTATAAATATTAAAAGCTATTCCAAATATTACATTTTTTTAAATAAATTCATTACTTTAAGTAATAAATCTTATGAAGGAGCATAGGTATATCAAAATTCTGAGCTATTCATATAAATGGTGAATTCTTTTCACAAGCGATAATTTGAGTTCAAAGACTTATCAATATGTAATGTGCTTGTTATGCTGAAATTTGATTTTTTTTTCATAACCGACGATCATATAAGGCGTCAGAATGAAACTTAAAGGGGAATTATAAAATTCATGAAATTAGCATTGTGTGAATTTTATTTTGTTTTTTTCAGTTCAAGGTACAGTTATGCTTGATATTACTCAGATTGCTACTGTGCATTTGAAGACGAGTTTTAAGTTCTCGACATATGTGAAGACAACAGTGCCAATTTCTTCCGAAGCTCAGAAAGTGATTGGCATCTCTGTTGATGATCATGGCATAATTCGTGTAAATGGTGGAAGTGTTGATAGTGTATCAATTAAAACTTCTCTACATGATTGTATGATGTGGCTTGCAAAGATTCCCAGAGCCATTTTTGTTGCTCATAATGGGCGCAGGTTTGATTTTCCGGTTTTGGTTAGTGCATTGCTGAACAAACACTGTTTTGAAACGTTTTGTAATTGTAGTTAACAGTTGACTCTTTGTCGGTTTTCAAAAATCGTATCCTGGTAAGTCAGACAAACAGGAAGATCTAGTGAACGTGTTCTCCAGGCAACCTGCAACGCCCACAGTGCTCCTGATGATGTTGAAGCACTGGGATCTTTGCTTAAAACATTAGACGTGCTGTTGCATAGAGGAACTCTAAAGCGACCAACAGCTGAAAACATTGCGGGATATGGACTGGCCTTGTGTCATTTGAAAGCCATATTTTCTAGTTCTGGAGAGGATGACTTTAGGGATACTTTCATTGTTAAAAACAATGGGGGACTATGGGGGACTATGGGGGACTACCAAAAGTCACAAACGAAAAAAATACATTTTATCTGAAGTGGTCTCTAAAATGGGTCAGTTTTTCAGTGACGAAAAGTGACGGAACGAGATAATATGACTTTCAAATGACACGCGGCCAGTCAAAATTATGCAATGGCTTTATACTGATACTAAATTATGTACATCTAGTTGTCATTAATCTGGCTGTTATATTAAAATAAAAGTTGTATATTATTGTGCTACATGATAACTTCATCTTTATGCTACTTATTATTGGGGTTGCCTTTTGACTTTAGGTGACCTTAAGATTGTATTATTAGTTCGGCTGTTTTCGAAGAAAACTCCGAGGTATTGTCATAGCCTCTTCGTCGTCCGCCGTCCGACGTCCGCAGTCGTGCTAGAACCTTTACATTGGCTCTAAAATTAAAGTGCTCCACCAACAACTTTGAAACTTCATATGTACATGCACCTTGATGAGTTCTACACGCCACCCCCATTTTTGGGTCACTAGGTCAAAGGTCAAGGTCACTGTGACCTCTAATATAAAACTTTAACTTTGCCTCTAACATCACTGTGCTTCCACCTACAACTTTGAAACTTTATATGTACATGCACCTTGATGAGTTTTACACGCCACTTCCATTTTTGAGTCACTAGGTCAAAGGTCAAGGTCACTGTGACCTCTAATATAAAACTTTAACTTTGTCTCTTATATCACAGTGCTTCCACCTACAACTTTGAAACTTCATATGTACATGCACGTTGATGAGTTCTACACGCCACACCGATTTTGGTCACTAGATCAAAGGTCAAGGTCACTGTGACCTCTACAAAAAATCTGACAAGCTTTCGCAGCCGAGCGTGGCACCCGTTTTGCGGCGCTCTTGTTAATGTATTATTATTTCAATATTTATTCAAAGTTAGCTAAATTTCTTTACATGTCATGGTTTATAACTGTAGCTTTTAATAAGCAACTAGAAAACCTCCAAAACGAAGTGATATACCAATTTTTACTTAAATTCATTGCGTGAAAATGAATTGGGGTAGGCATACTCAAAGTAAAATTTCTTGAGATAGGAACGGTAAAATTTCCTGAAATTCATTCAGTGTGTAGAAAAAATGTTGTGTTAAATAAATATGTACACTATATGTATTTCATCACACTTCAATTGACATAAAACTTTATTAAAGTTTCTTGTCACTGAACCAGTTGTTGTCGTTTTTGCCCTTTTTAACTGATACGTGCATATATTATTGGACATCAAAGGCATAATTTTCTTTCAATGACACTTTTTTAATTCTGTATCTACTAACAAAATCCAGTCGAGTATGTTTATTAAGTTAATTGTCAAAATATATGTATATCCCATAACAAAAGACTATATATTTTGGATATAGGTTAAATCCATAGAAAACGCCCAACCGAGTCAAGGAGAAGGTGTATTCAACCAAGTATAAAAAGTTAACCGACTGGTAAAAAAAGTTTTAAAATTTTGCAATTAGTTGTGATTATACTATGTGGAAATAATAACAAGGAGTGTTTCTGGAAAAGTACCCATTAGGCTCCCACTGCCTTAATATCTTAGTTAGAAAGTGATTTTTCAAGCGGTTCCGTAGTGTAGTGGTTACACGCTCACTTCACATGTGAGAGGTCCAAGGTCCCAGCCCCAGTAGAATCGAATTATTTTTATTTGTGTTCTATGTTAACTTTTTGTTTTGATGTAGACATTTTAGCTTAAATAAATATGCTGTTTTATTGTAACCATTTTTTGTTTTTATTATGCCCATGAAATATATGTGTGAGAGGATGGTGGTGGGGGTTCGTAAACACATTAAAACCTTATTTATTCCACTGTCCTAGCGACACGTATAATTAATTGTAATAATGAGTCTTGATAACGGAAGCAACCGCTTTTCAATGAGGAGCACCATCACAGCACCCCAGTTTCATTACTATCAAGTCCTCCTACAGGGTTTTTTTTAAGAACCACACATAGAAGGCCGCAGTCCTGACCCGTATTTTGCCAGTGGTATGGACCTTTAACCCCGCTCACTATCCAGCGTTTAAACTGCCGGGTTGACATTTAAACCGACTATTAATAGCGTATTAATATCTTAGTAAGAAGGTGATTTTTCAAGCTGTTCAATAGTGTAGTGGTTACACGCTCGCTTCACATGTGAGAGGCCCAAGATTCGAGCCCCAGTAGAATCAAATTATTGTATTTGTGTTTTATGTTAACTTTTTGTTTTGATGTAGATATTTTACTCAACCCCTATCGTAAATGAGCAACGTAAGAATAAGTTAAGAATCATCTCCCCTTGAAGTTGAGAAAAATATGAAATTACGCTTACAAGATGAAGCAGATTTTTTTAAACCTACACAGTTCTGTTCCATTAATGAAAACTGCACACGGATGTCAGAAAAAAAGGAAACCAATGCAAATAAAATGAACTATGAAATATTTGGAATTTAAAACACAAAATCATAGATAATGGTTATTTGGGAGTTATAACACAACATCATAGATAATGGTTATTTTGGGGGTTATAACACACAATCATAAATAATGGTTCTACCAGTATCTTTTTCTATTTTGTTTAAAATAATCGGCCAATATATTAATATTTACAGTACACAAAAAAATCGTTCCATGTAACTTCATTGAGTGCCTTTAACACTGAAATTCCCGACGCCCTTTGATGCTTTGCATCAATACTTATCTTGTAATGTCTTCTGCAATAAACAAAGATAAGTCCACGGGAAAAAAGGTTGATGCGTCTAAATTGTTTTTGTCGAAAATGTATCTATATTATATTCTACTAAAGTAAATGAAAAACTCAAGTTATCATGCGCGCAAGGCTGAACGCCGTTAACTCTTTCAGTGCTGGAACCGAATTTTGAAGAACGTTGCGTCTCATCAGGATCCAAACTGTTTGCTATACTGATATTATTCTTTGAAAAAAAAATCGAAGAAAATGCTAATTCTAGAAATTCAGCAGACGACATTTTAGCAGACGACAAATTTCCCAGCATGCAAAGGGTTAATGTATTGTGTTATTTGTTTATCCGTAGTCAGCCAAATCTCATGTCAGTCCCGTTTTTATTAGTCTAATTTAGCTGAGAGGATGTTGTTCGATTTACCATGGCCATTTATTTTCAAAAATGTAGCAATGTAATGGTCCGTCGCATTTGTGATAAGGCGTTCATCTTTCACCTTTATTTTTGACAAGACACGAAAACCTTGCAAACGCTACAAGTATAGGGGCAGAAGTCATTTACCAAACTGGTGTTCGTGTATCGCCTGGTTACCACATGTACCATTGATGTGCGATCCGCCACGAGGGCCACAATCAGCCACAGCCAATCAGTCGTGCGATGACATTTTATGTGCATGTATGTTCCCAAACGTCTAAAAAGATCAAATGCGATCTGTTTACGATTCGATATGATATATATTAATGATACTATTTCACACAATTCACGACTTGATTCGATCGATTTAAATAACGCCGGAGTAAGTAGCGACTTCAGTATTCAAAATATTGTTGAGATCGCAACATCATAAGTGATGTTTTTGTTTCTCTGGTGCATATTAAACCATTTAGTTATTGAATTGTAATTACATCGAATTTAAATATTTTTTTTATTTCAATAACAATTTAAGGATTTAAATTGT
The DNA here is from genome assembly GCF_020536995.1 of Dreissena polymorpha. Classification (NCBI taxonomy): domain Eukaryota; kingdom Metazoa; phylum Mollusca; class Bivalvia; order Myida; family Dreissenidae; genus Dreissena; species Dreissena polymorpha. Next base: position 81,013,491 of record NC_068365.1, read on the forward strand.
ATTTTCAGATTAAAGTTCTTGATAAAATCTGGACTAAGTGTAATATCTAACTACACTATACTTTACACGGACCTCTTTAAAGCAGTGACCCAACCTTAATGATTTGTAGTGTTGTATGTATCGGCCTGTATAGTATATTGTATGCATTGGTCACTTGTCATTAATAACAGACCATCGTGATTATTCTTTTCGTTGTCCACGGACGCTAAAGATCCCCGCCGGTCAAGGAATGCCAAAGCCTATAGTTTAAATTAATTAAATTATTTCTAATTTTATCAGTCGAATGGAGTGTGAGCTGCAGACATTCATACACCCATTTATGCTGAGTGGACTCTCCCATCCTTCTAAATTGGATCAATTAATTTCCAAAATTAGGGATGTCTAGTATATTTATTTCTATATTTAGAATATTTCTTACAGAAATTCATTTAAGCAAACAGCGCATAATGCGGCGTCTCATCAGGGTCTACGCTGTTTGTTATTGCCTTTTCTCTAGACGCTAGGCATAAATGAGAGCTTATTACCAAATTATATTTTGCTTTGATATCATATAAAGATAGATGCGCTATTCTTTCGGATTCTGTATTGAAAGGCTATTAAAATAAGTACATACGTTAACAAAAATATATATATATATTTGTATGATGGTACTCTTTTATTATTTTCTTTTCATGGATGTAATAATGTGATATTTTGCACACCCATTTTTTCTTCTTGGTTGGATGCATTTCGCCAGTAAAACACAGCCGTCATACATAACAACGAATTTAAAAAGGGGTTCGAATTAACATATCTTTTGAAAGCAAGAGGTTACATATCATCATTATGTATATTACAATCTTCCGTCGCTCTCCTGCACTTGGTAAAATAAATTATAAGCAAGTTGAAGCTCCGTTGCGTTCTGAAATGAAAAGCTTTCAAACACTACCGGTCATCGAATCAATTATAAACGGTCTAGTATTTCACTTCTGAGGAAACAAAAGCACTGCTTCTGAGATTAAATCGTATTGTGCATTATGCATTAATGCACAAACAAACAGTCTCTCTGATGAATAATCCCCAAGCGTATCAGTCGCCCCTTGCGAGCCGCTCAACGCTTATCAGTATTGTGCCCTTGATCTTTGCGCTCGGCTTTTATGTATGACTTCAAAAATCGCATACATGTTGAAGAACAAAGCACATCAGTTGCATTGTTTTAGTGTAAATAATTATTGTTCTGTAACATACACTGCAATAAAAATACAACCTGTACATAATGTCAGCTAGCTGTCGCCATCAATGATTCCATTGAATAGGATACTGAAAACGACGTCAAATACCGGGTAAATGAGTCCAATGATTTAAATGGTAGACGCACAGACAAAATGAAAAACTTACATGATTTAACTACTACACAAACAGACAAAAGGACGGAGTTACATGATTTAACTGCTAGACACACAGACAAAAGGAAGGAGTTACATGGTTTTATTCGTAAACACACAGACAAAAGGCAGGAGTCACATGCTTAAACTGGTAGACACACATACAAAAGGACAGAGCTACACGATTTAACTGGTAGACACACAGACAAAAGGAAGGTGTTACATGATTTAACTGGAAGACCGACAGATAGACAAACGGACGAACGGACAGGCGAACGGACAGAAAGACTGACGGGCTAACGAGCGGACAAACCACGGACGGACTGACGGACAAAGAAACAGATCGACTGACATACAGGCACACAACAAGCAGGTCTACGTGCAGTCAAACACGTAAACAGACAATTAATTTTACTTGTATAATATACATTGTCAACAACACATTAAAATGTCAACATGTGTCAGAACGTCAGACGGAAAATAAACTACATGAAAAATACATATACATACAACAGGTAATGTTTACGCAAGTACGTAGACTAATTTCAGTCCTTGAAAATCAACTACTAAAACAAAAGGAAAAATAAATGTGAAATATTCTGTTCGGTGTACACAGTTATTTTGCTTTTCCAGCGTGTTCAGTTAAAATTTAGAAATAAATTTCATGGCAAGCATGCTTTAATATGTAGAAGACAATAAAACTTAAAGAAACATGAAATAGGATGGACTCAATATTTGGAAGCAATGACCGCATTAGTCTTACAAGTGAGCGGCGTTAAAGAATTAATAACAAACAAACAGATAATACAAACTAATTTAATGCATTCATATTAAAGTACCATCCTTTACGTGATAATTTAACAAAAGACACAACTGAGTCAATCCGTTCTTTTTTATTGAAATAAACTTTTAAATTTATAAATATTACGGTCGGAAAAGTGAGCGTTATTAGTTTATTTTTCATAATATTCGAAAATGTAGGACATATACAAGCTCGTTGGAATTGTACATGTATGTCATTCGAAATGAAACACAAACAATACATTTGGCAATGTTATATTTAGCATATTTACCTATTTGAATATGCAATGGGTGAGCCGATAGTCTTAATGCAATGAACACTCACACGTTTTGGTAAGATATCTAAGAACGTTTCATATTCAAAATTAAGTGTTAAACTTTTAGCTCTAATATACATGTATCACTGCACTGTTGTATAGTTTTCTGTTCCAGTTCTCAATAAGCTTGTCGTAAATTCTCCGTTAAAATTCTTCTACACAAATAATAACGTTGATATTGATGACATATACATGACTAAATCATACATTATTGTCAAATACATGACGGAAAATAATATAATGTTTTAGCATGTAAACCTCAGTAACAATACTCACTTTTATATTCCGAAACGATCAAATTATAATTTGGCTTTAATAATAAGTGTATGTGCATACAATAAATGCTTTAAAACATGGATGTATCTGTAACTCGACACAGAGTGTTTCTAAACTGATATCCGTACATACATTCATTTCACATAATACTTTCTTAGTGCAAAAGTCTTTTACAAATATTAAGTAATGTATTCCCTCCAGCTAGATTTGTTAAACGTTCTTAGAAATTAACAGTGGTATTTATATTAAGTTAAAGTCACTGTGTCAATAAACCGAGTGCAAGGTACACAGTGTCGGCTTGAACCCTTGTTCAAGATACATGCCGTTAATTTACCTCAAAGCAGCATGTTTTAATTATAAGGTTATGTCCTGCTTTGCTTCATTCGATACAAACGTGTCTGTGCCTTGACGAATTCACTTTATGTCATTAACGTGTTAACCAACCCGCAAGTGTATAAAAAAAACGTGAGCGTTAATTGCGCATACTTTCATGACCACGGTTCGGGGGGTTGTTTAATTGCATTTATTTACCATTAAAAAAATAAACGGACGCAAGCACAAGAAGAATAAAGTCTAGAAGATTGACTCGCTGAAATCTTCGGGCGTTAATTCGACATAAAGGAGAAAACCTCTCCTCCTGTCTGTTTCCCGCACGAGCTCACTGTTTCTAGAATGACCGAGTGCATTAACAGAGGGAGTCAGAAATTTCTGCAACAGTTTTTTTCTTCGATTATGTTGTAGGTAGTATATTTTTATTTTAATAATAGCCAATACATATATATATATATATTGTGTTTGAAAAGCGGTGTCGAATATGTCGGGCAATATTATGATTTTAAGTTACAGTACGGGTGGTTCTTAACCAATTCATGCCTAGCGTCCTGAAAAAAGGACATTGCAAACAGCGTAGACCCAGATGAGACGCCGCATGATGCGGCGTCTCATCTGGGTCTACGCTGTTTGCTTAAATGAATTGTAGTAAGTAATATTCTAAATATAGAAATAAATAAACTAGACATCCCTAATTTTGGAAATAAATTGATCCAATTTACAAGGATGGGAGAGTCCACTGGGCATAAATGGGTTAATTAAACATAATATGAAGCCCACTGTTTATGGCTTCACGCAGCAGAAATCACTGGTGATCGTTACATTCAAGGAATAAAATTTTCAGTTTTTAACAAATTTGATTGAATTACAATTCTGAATAAGCAATTACGCATCATTTTAAATTACGTTAAATGCTTTCAGGTGTGGTTTAAAAGTATGCGCATGTTGTATCCTTTAATGATAAATCTATTCGTATTTGCGGAATGTGTATTGTTACGAGTAAATGCTTACTCTTGTAAACATTATGTTAAAATATGTAAGTACGCTGGCGGTTTCGTAGACTTAAAGTAGCAGTGGAATGTGTTTTTTTAAAGATTAAAGCGTGAAATGTGCTTTACTGCTAGTAAATCGAATCCATACCACGTAATAAAGTTATAGCATCGGTATTATGCCAGCTCCCTTGATGGTCTTGTCAAAGATGTTACTGATGTTAATGATTGTAATGAACACCAATAAAACAGGCGTTTTATATTCCCGCTGTGTAGTGATTTATTGACATCCGCGTCAAATTAAACAAAAGAGTCTTTTCGAGGTCGTAAGAGACAAATCAGCAAAGCCGTATTTACAATGCCTGCTTATGTTTATTTCCAAAATAATGACTGTGTTTACCTTCACACTGTGTGGCCACCCTTTCATGTAGAATCCTTGGAATTATCACATGGGAAACTGAACGAGGAGCCATGCACATGTTAATGCACCTTATGTTCCTCTTGGTACACCACAAATCTGAAAGTGATTGGCCAATAATGAACCGCTTGTAAACAAGCCTTTATGTTCGCAAAATAAGACTAAATTTATGCAATATTAACGCTGCGTGTTAGCATTTTTTCAGCTAACCAACATGAAAACACACCAGATCGACAAAAAGGCGATCATATATTATAATTGTCGTATTGGTGCTCTTTATGTCGCTGTTCCGTGTTGGAGAGTCGGTGGGTTTGCGAGTCGTCAATACGGTAAAATGGTAGATCGACAAATATAACCGTAAAAGTGATTAAAAGGGAGACAACCGAAATAATGTTGCATTTGCGCTTTTTTGTCCTTCTGGCGGGTAAATGTGTCATTATGGCGTGTCGGGTTGTTAGCGGTTCGCGATCAGAGGTGGTTAGCGTGTGGCTATGATATTAATTAGTAAAAGCATCATTTTGAATGATAAATAATCATATTATAACGAAAAATTTAATTTTATGAAAAAAAAATTCACTTTCAAATATATATGTTATATTCGATAGTGAATTATTTTTCAAATAAGTTAATTTTTCGTTATAATATGGTTATTTATCATTCAAAATGATGTTTTCACTAATTATTATCATAGCAACACGCTAACCACTTGTGTTCGCGATCACACTAGAACGAAAAGTATACCCGCCTAAACAACAAAAAGGACAAACGTAATAATGTCGTTTCAGTGCCCATTTAGTTCTTCTGTTGTCGTTATTTCGTGTTGCCATGGGTGCAACCATCTTCAAACCCGTCATAACGCCAAAACGATATAGCCGAAATAAGCCAACATAGTAATAGCTATAGTAAAAGTAATAATAATATATGTTTTATATAAAAAAAAAACAAGCGATACTTTATCAATTTGTCGTGAGTCTGACGCCCATGATGAATGAGTTTGACGTCCATGATGAATGGTTTCCAGGCGTTCAACCGCCAAATTAGCTGTTATAACTATAATACAGGCGCTTCCGGTAAATAAGTTTTAACATTGCAATAAGCACATCAAGAAAACATAGTATATTGCGCATTACAAGTTGTTATTTATTATCTCTACGACAGGAACATGCAACGCGAGCAACAAGAGTGCCTGAGTATATTCGCACACAGAGCTGAGCCGAATGTTGTGAAATAGATTTAAAACCATAATAAAGTTCTTGTCATGAGATTGACTTCCCTTTACAAATTACTCCATCACATGCCTGATGATTTTAGTGGGTCGTATCCCGCCAACATTTAATTACTGCAATACTGCAGTACAAACATCCAACCCTGTGCGTGAGGGTGGAGAAGCAAGACGGCTGCGAGGTCCATTGCCAGTTGTATGCGATGGCATCAGAAGAGATAGTGGTGTGATGCACGGTCATATTAAAGTAAATTACAGACATGTATATCATGTCGATAAATTTTAGTTGTCATTAGCTCAAAAGTGTTCATACATCTACAGATGTCCGGTAAACACACAATTAAGTAATTTCCTGTTAAGGACAAACAACCCCGATGCAAAGTTACAATATGTTTTCAATGATGCAGCTTTACTTGTCATTACTAGTATTGCATATGGCGTTGCTTATGGTACAGTACAGATGTAATTATAAATAAATATAATGTTAATCCATGCACTCATTATGACGAGATATAATAGATTTTTTGTAACTATAACAATTTAATCATAGTGTACAATTCAATGATGCTGGTATATGGAACATTCTTATTCTAGAAGACTCTTTTTTAAGGCATTAAATGTAAGCATAAGTACAGGAAATACAATGTCATTGGTTCATTGTGTTTTTTTTTCTAGCCAGCAATCTGTATATTTTATCCCATATCAAAGGCTAGGTATGTTATATAAACTACTCAAAATTTGCTAAGGATCACTTTTTATTTTCACATTATCTTCAATGTAATTTAATTTAATTTGAATTGTTATTTTGCAGGTTTTGATATTAGAATGCGTGTTTTTGATTTTATTTTTATGTATTGATTTATCGTTGATGCGTGACGCTGGCTGAATCTAGCACGGGGTGAACTTCAAATTACACATACACATGCACTATAAAAAGTGATCCTTAGCAAATTTTGAGTAGTATAGTTCTTTCAAGAATAACCACATCAACTCGTGTATATGTCAGCGATGCTAAAGCAATTCTATCTCCAAAGGTGCCTCATAGTAAGGTTTGTTTTTACACCGTGGTGTTGACAACTCGGAATAGTTGTTAGTGGGTTTTTTCAGAACATCATTTTTATTTCCCAGAAAGATTTTGCGGGGACTGGTGAATGAATATTACTGTGAGGCTATTATCTTTCATATCAATGCGTTTGCGAAAATGTTGAAGGGGTTTTAGTAGTCAAATAAACATTAAAAGAATGTACAACTGTGCAATTGTATTAAAGCTTGTATCACTCACGAGTTAATTTTTAACACATAATGAACACTATAACTTATTTCTAACATTTACCATGATTAAGAAATTCCTACCGATTTTGAAAATTGTGACATCGCGATTCTAGTTTTAATAATGATTTGATAATGTTTTATAGTTAACGCTTACCGGTAAACTATTAAAGTAAAACAAATACATATTGACTTTTTTGGTATACAAATTAAACGTTCACAGAAACTAATTGCAGTAACTCGATCCGAGTTACGGGGTTAAGAGTGTTAGGAATCTGTCAATAGTTGTTAAAATCTTCCCATGATATTACGTTGAATATGATTATATATGATTATATGTTTGCCATGTCGATTGTTATTTTTGGGGGGAAATGTACTGTTTGTATGGCATGGCATAGTTAATTGTATATTTATTTTACATATATAATATTTAATACAGTGGGCAAACAACCGATATATAGTTATGCGCGTAAGATTTCACGCCATTAATTTTGTTTTTGAACTTGTTGAATCAACAAATTGTCAGTCAGTGTCCCTGTCAATCGTTTTGTATATTTAAACTAAGAGGAAGTTTTGGAACCTCAATGACCTTTTCATATCAGGAATATATCTATGTTATGTTTCTTCGCCTCCGTGATAAGTAATTCATCTTCGATGTGTTTTACAAGACACTAAACACTTGCAAAAGTTACTGTTAAAGGGACGAAATAATTTATCAAACTGGATTATTGTATTGCTTGGTTACAATTGATGTGCGATCGGTAATGATACAACATTCGACTCAAGTCACAGGTGATCTTTCGATGACATTTATGTGCATGTATGTTCCTTAACGTTTATCAATATTCAATTGACTCCGTTACGTTGAAACGATATGATATATGGATGGATACAAAGACGCATGATTTACAACTGCATCCGAATTATATAAATAAAGCCTGAAAGAGTAGCCACTTCAGTTATTGTTGTGATCGCAACACAGCATAACATATTTTTTGCTGTATAAATTAATTAAAATATTGAGTGATTAAATTGTTTGTAAATCGAATTGAAATTAAATATTATTGTTTTATTGAAGAACAATGTCATGAGGTTTAATAAATTTTCACTTTAATCTTAACGATTAAATCTGAGATACGTGTGTGGTGACCCAGCTTATAACATGCTTGTATCTTTTGAATTGTTGTATGATTTGGCAGGTATTGTATAGGCAACCGGTCAGTTGCCTTGAATAAAATACTAGCGCAAGTTGTTTTTTTTTCTGATCGCCTCACTCAACCGCTTAAGCTCCCCGCCCTCTTACGGTCAGCAAATGCCAACACCGCATACCGGTAGTTAAACTTAATTAAATTATTTCTAATTGTATCAGTCGGATGCGCATATCAGGGGTCGATTAGGATTCGTATGGCCTGTCAACACGTTATTCGGAAGCACCGCCTTATCCTATAGTAGCGTTAACTGCGTCCGTTACCTTAATTAGAAGTATCGCCATTACGGTAATTAAATAATTGTAACGCGGTTTTGACACGAGGGATCTGAATAGGTTTAAATGAAATAAGCAAAAGATTACCTTACATGGTTGGAATTTTCAATTATGTTTTTGGTAGAGTGTCAGCTGCAAACATTCTTCAAAAAGCTCATTATCAAATTATACTTTTTATGGATATGATATAAAGAAAGATGCGTTATTCATTCGGATTCTGTATTTAAATGCTATTAAAACAAGTACAAATTTTCTAACAAAATATTATTTGTATGATGGTACTCGTATATGTGTTTCTTAACATGCATGTAATATTGCGATATTTTGCACAAACAAACTTTTTCCAGATTGAACACGGACTCTCTGCGTCAGCAAAACACAGCCGTCATACAGAACTACGCATTACGAAAGGGGTTCGAATAAACATATTTTTCGAAAGCATGACGTTAACGATCATCATTACATCTTGATCAACTTATTTCAGTCTCTTTCGTCCAAGTGATAAAATGAATGATAATCAAGTAGAATCTCCGTTGCGCTCTGAAATGAAATACTTGAAAACACTACCGGTCATCAATTCATTACAAACGGTCTAGTATTTCACTTCTGAGAAAACGAAAACATTGCTACTGAGATTAAATCGTTTTGTGCATTATGCACTAATGCAAAATACTAACAGTCACTTAGATATATCATTCGCAAGCGTATCAAATGAGCAATCGCCATTGCACGCCGCGCAACGCGTATCAGTTTATAACCCTTTATCTTTGCCCTTTGATTTTATGAATGACTTAACAAATCGCATAGAGGTCGCAAACAAAGCATATCGGTTGCATTGTTTAAGTGCAAACACGTATTGTATTGGATAATACACTGCAATAAAAAGACAACGTTTACATTTTTTCAGCTGGCTGTCTCCATCAATGATCCATTAGAAGTAGATACTGAAAATGAGGTCAAACGCCTCGAATAAAGAGACAAATGATTTAACTGGTAGACAAACAGGAAGACGGAAGGACAGAAGAACGGACGGTCGAACGGACGGACAGACAGTCTGACAGACAGACAGGCACACAATTTAATTCCTATATATATAAACATGATATGATATTTTGAACATAAAAGACTAATAAAAGTGGCGCGCTATGTAACGTTCAACAATATAACGGCACTTCCGCTAAACATGCTATGATATTTGAGAGGTCAAAAGCTACGGCAAATTTAATCAAAGCGTTTTATTTCTTTTAAACGGCTAGACGCGACTTTGTATATATATGTATAAAATGGAACAAAACCATACTTTAATAGGATGTATCTGTATATCGATCGATACAGAGTGTATCTAACACATTCATCATTTCACGTAATAATTTATACTTTTAAGTCATTTTAAAAAGTGTAAGATTATTCCCTATAGATTTTTAAAGATGATGCTCTGCTTTGCTTTTAACGATACAAACGTTTTCAGTCTTTACCGTACTTGAATAACCCGTATGTGCAAAAAACATTAGCGTAACTTGTGCGCCATTTCATGACAAAGGTTCGGGGGCGGGGTTGTTTAATTCCATCCATTTATCATTTGAATGATTTCAAACGGGCATAAGCACGTGAAGTAGAGAATCTAGAAGATTTCAACTCTGAAACCATCGGTCAATTATTCGACACCATAGCTGTTACCGCGTCTCCTGTGTTTCTTCCACATGTGCCCACTGTTTCTAGAATGATCGAGTACATTAACCGAGGGCGTCTGGGAGCCGTCATACGAACGTGTCATACAAACAAAAGACGCTTACGTAGAGTTTTAAAGTTTATTGTCTAATCCATGACATGTATAAAAAAATACATAAAATAACACAAATTACAAACATGTATGGCCAATCTTATAGATTTGTAATAGACATTTAAAGTGTGTAATATTACGATTAAAACTATTGCCTTTTTTACAAGAACATACTTCATTAACATACATCATAAAAATCAGATTGTCCCTGTTAACCTTTTGTTAAACACCTGCGATAAAATATTGAAGTTGATAAAACCCTGGTGATTGTTAAAATGGGCACTAATGCGCAAAGTGAAAATGATGTAAAAGAGCGACTACCAGCTAAGATCAGATCCTACGTGGACTGGTTAAAAGCGGCCTTCTGTATTTTAATAAAACAGTTGTTTCAGATGATAAAATAATAAGAGACATTTATATAATAAACAACTATTTTCATTAAAACCTTAAGAACTATAATTGAGCGTTACAGAGAATTTATCATCTCTAATCCTATATAATAGATTCTATACACAAAGACGCTCAATATACTATCAACTTATGACTAGAATTTCTTACTATACACAGATACATCATATATCAAAGATAATAAATATACTTCCGCTGTTATTTACATAAAACATGCAACACTACTACTTATTTACATATGTAAAACTGTCTTCTTTGTTAAATTAAAAAGCACGTTTTGGCTAAGATTCTTGTTAAATCTCCATTGATAAAAAGGGATTTCAGCTTATCGCTATTCGAAATTTTCATAAAATTTGGAGTAGAATCAACAGCTTTTTCAACAAAATTATATCTGATATCATTATACATGCTACATTCTAATAATACATGACATTCATTTTCAATTGTATTATCTCTACAAAAGGGACAGAAGCGTCTGTCAGCAGGCAGACCTTAATACCTTCCTGTCTAGAGGCGAATCGGAGCAACGCCACACTTAAATTTACACAGGGCCGGTCTATGACTCTTAGGGATTATTAACTTGCAATGTTTCTCAACACCAACACTCAACATAAACTGTTCAATGTCCTTAACAATAACACCCTTGGATATAGGTCTAGAAACATCGTAATGATGTCTAAGATTGCAATGAGATAGATGCTTTCGCACAAAGAAAACCCAATTTTTACATCTTACTGATTTGGTGTTAGCCCTGAGTGCTATGCGCTTGTTTAATCTAGAGGAATTGGTAGTGGAAAGACGGGCCCAGTAATTTGCCGTCACTCTCCACTGGCGGATAGGGACTGGAGTCCAACCCATTTCTCCAGAAACACCAAGATTTCGGGTGTATTAACCAACTCCTAGATAAAACCGCATTGTCCTGTTCTGGACAGCTGTTACACATGGAAAGGATTTATGCCCCCATATAGCCGCCCCGTAAGCAATGACTGTCCAACAACTGAGTCGTAAAGTTTCGTGATGACATCGTATGGTACACCACCAATTGTTTTAACGTTGGCAATAAGTAAACCTAAAGCTCTACTAGCACTCTGAGCTACCATCTTAGCAGTAACAATTAGCAAAAACTCATTCAAAACTAATCACATATATGTATACTGATTTACATATTCTATCACTTGGTCACCACATGTGAACACAACATTAGATCTCGGCATAGTTTTGTACGAAAGTGAACAATATTGCTTTTTCCTACATTAATACCCATGCTATTTCTAATACACCATTCATTTAATACATTTAATACGTTTAATAGTGTTTGAAGGTTTTGCTCACTATCGACCAGAAGTACAATATCATCAGCATATAATAAAACACATACAATCTCATCATCAATTTTAACACCAATATCTAACTATTTAAAATGCAATGCTTAACCATTTATAAATATATTGAACAGAATAGGGGATAAAATACACCCCTGACTAAAACCACATTTTACTTCAAACTAATCCGTTCTATGCGAATTAACTCTAACACAGGAATATACAGAATTATATGTGTATATATAGATTTGATTGGCTGTAGCATTTTTCCTGACACACCATTACTAAGTAAATTATTCCAAAGTTTTGTTCTATCTACTGAACAATATGCTTTTCTAAAGTCAATACAGGCAGTAAATGTTGCTAATTTATGCTGGTTACGGGTTTCTATAATACTTGTTAGAGAAGATAAGTGATGAACAGTACTACGTTTTTTCCTGAAGCCATTCTGTTCATCTACTAAAATACTATTTCTTTCAATATAAGTGCTCAACCTACCATCAAGTATCGTACAGTAGACCTTGTAGATTGCAGACGCACGGGCAAAACCTCGATATGACACCGGGTCTCTGGGATCTAGCGTAGGAGACTTGGAGATAGGATAGATGATACATTTACTCCAAACTGATGGTACAATTCAATTATCAAAACATAAATTGAACAACACATGTAAAAAATAAATGGATGTATCATTACTAAGTACTTCAGATGGTATCTCGTCCACCCCATAAGCTTTCCCACATTTAGCTTTCCATATTGCTTTCTTAACTTCTGCAATACTTATATCATTATTAAAAGAGGCATTACTTTCATTACCAAGATTAATAATATCGCTATTAACATTAGGAAAGTCCTGTACATTTCTATTATTAAAGAGTGAGCTAAAATTATGCTTCCATTTATTTAACACATCTGAACTTGATGAAGAGACTGTTCCATTGTCCAAAACAACTTACGTATTAGCACCATCAAATGCGTTGAAAATTAAGTATGTTTTTTTTTTGCAACAGTTAGCTGTAGTGCGTATACCATTTACTACAGTTTACCTCATTTGGACAATTTGTGTATGCATTTTATTTTAATAAGACATATAATGCTCCCTTTTGTATGTCGAAACATATTAAATCTATAAATTCATAAGTGATAAAGATGGGTGTTTATTGGAGCAAAGCTGTTTGTATTTTGAATGTTGTGATACTTATCACAAGAAGTAAATTAATAGCATGTATGGGATGTTATGAAGAAAAACATTTACTTGTACATACTGTCCGATTACGTTGCTTACTATAGTATATTGTATGGTTTTCTTAATAAAGATACCTGCAACTTAATTATTTAATAACGATGCACTCAATAATGACCTCTCATAAACTGTGCGTATAACCTTGTACGTATTTTGACGCATTTGTAGTCTCTTAGAAATCTACAATTATTTAAAGACCTTTCTTATTAGATTGAAGTTTTAAAGGCTTCAATTCCAACACTTAGATACTGATGAGAAGCAAGTAGCATAAAACCTGAACAGACTGTGAGTTACTCACATGCTATTCTGGTTTTATGCTGTTTGAACATAGCCATTTTTACTTTTCTTCTGAGTGGGAAAGGGATAATTCAACTGTATCCCAAATGATATTTCTTTCGCACAAGAAAGCTTCTTTTCCTCGATGGCCCAGGTCGTTATTAGTTTAGCAACAACAATAAACCATTTATTGATATTGAGATGAAGATTTGATCCTCTGGCTGGGAATACATGGGTTAATACATGTGTTTAAAGTGCCGTGTGAAGCCCGCACAAGCTAATCGGGGATGAAGGAATTCTTTTCTAAACCAAAATTCAGTTTAAGAGGAAAGTGTCCTCCCCGACTAAGTCTGGCGGACTTCACAGGCTAATGAATCTGAGATGACACTTAACGCACATCCATGAAGCCCAGATTTCCCAGAACAATGCTTATTTCACCAAGGATTTCTGAACGTGTATAAATGCGGAAATAATAATTTATTGTGGTGAAATATGTTTGTTGTCATAGTTTGTTACGGTTCTGTTTAACTGATCTGAATATTCAATAATGTTTTATATAAAAGTTTACATGTAATGGCGGTCTGCAGCGGCTTTTAATATGTGAGACTACTTTATGGTTATTAGCTACAATACGAGTGGGTCTAAAACATGATTTATGACCATTGCTTAATTGCAACCTTCCGCTGAATTTCAGAAGGACTGAAGTTCGAGGTATTCAAGGAATAAAAGTGTCAGTTTTAACGAGTTTAATTTTATTACATTTCTGGCGAAGCAAATAAATTACATACATTGTTTCACCTCGTTTTCCATTTTTTTATTTTGCTGGATTTGATGGACCTGCCGTTTACTTTGAATGAGTTTACCAATGGGTAAAACTTTTGGTTATATAATCAATTACATGTTATAATTTAAGCCTCGTTCTTAGACTTAATGCAGGAGCGTAGTTTCAGATAATAGACTTTTCAGTCATCAACGGAAAACCCGCCTACACTTGATTTTCGCTAAGAATGGACTTCTTTTAAACGTATTCCATAAAAGCGGAAAGTTTCGTCTCTGATAAGCCTTTGAAGACGACACTTTAAGCACGTGCATTTGGCGTAGTTTTCCCCAAAACGAGGCTCATTTAACCTGATGTTCTTGGCAAGGATGTTACTGATTTGAACAATTGTAAGGAACACCTATAAAACAGGCGGTTTATATCCCCACCGTGTAGTGACTTGTTGACAGACCCGTCAAATTAAATAATGAAGTCTTTCAAGTCAGCATCGTAAGAACTGAATTAGCGCAGCCATGTTTACGAGGAACGTTTCTGTTTATTTCCAAATTAACTTCCATGTTTACTCTCGTGCTATGGGGAGAATAATATCCATTCTTTCATGTAGAATCCTTGGAAATATCGAATAAGAACCGAACGATGGCCATTGCACTTGTAAATGTACAGTATTTATCACCTAGTACAGCACAAAACTTAAAGTGATTAACCAATGCTGTATCGCTTGCTTGCAAGTTTTCTAGGTTTCAGCAGAAGAAACTCTGTAGTTATAGTACGTACTTGAGAACGTACTCACACATATTTGACTCTATAATGACATTCAACTAGTTCCAAAATATCTACTGGCGTAATTGCAGTAAAATACGGTTGATTCTTACTTCATTCTCTTCGACGAAAATATTAGGTAAAGTGCACGTGATTGAACGCCAAATTTTAAATATATTACGATGATATCATTTCTAAATAGTTACACAGAACACACATTGGTGCACCATATGCATTACCGGAAAGTATGCTCTTAAGTTTAGTTCATATGCAAAATATTTTCAATGTATTTTTTTTAATTATCAATATTTAATCGATGTTTTGTAATGTTACGTCCTCGTTGTTTGTTTCCGACGCGTTGCATGTCTAAATCAGTTTTATTACCATAGTACGCAAGGCTTACCTGTAAATGAGTTTTATATGATAATAAGCAAAGTAATAAAAATAAGTTCATTGTACCTTACAAGAACATTTTAATTATCGGTATGAGGACAAAGTACCCAAAATACATTTTAGAGCAAAGGGATTAAAGTGCTCACAGAACTGCACTGACTGTTGTGAAATCAATTACAAGTCGTATAAAGTTCATGTCATGAGATTGACTTCCCTTTGCAGATTACTTCATCACATGTCTGATAGTTAAAGTGGGTCGCCCCCAACTGACATTTCATTACTGCAATCATAACACAAACAGGCGTCCATTGTGTGGAGGCATAATATATTATGTGGAGGCATAATGCACGTGCGTTAAGAGTCGTCCCAGTTAAGCCTGTGCAGTCCGCACAGGCATATCAGGGACGACACTTTCCGCTTGTATGATATTTTTCGTTTCAAGAAAGTCTCTTCTTATCAAAAATCAAGTTTAAACGTAAAGTCCGAACTGGCTAATCAATGACCGCACTTCTCGCCTGTATGGTATTTTAAAGGAGACTGTGGTCAATAAATATTGCTGATCATTCTATCATCTTGTGTTAATGGAGTTGTAATTGCTCAAATGGAAAAAAAAGTTATCAAGCATAGTTTATCAATATGAAAGCAATAAAAAAATGCCCACTTTGCACTACGAAATTATACGGTGTGCGGTACTTATGCCGTATGTAAAAATGCCAGTGGAAAAATGCCAGAGGTAAATATTCCAGAGGAAAAAGGCCAGAAGTAAAGCAAAAAAGAAAACAAGACAAAAAATGCCAGAGGTATAAAAATACCAGATGTTGGACAGTAAAATAGTTTTTTAGCAATTATCAATAGGATATTTAGTACTGGATATATTATTTAATTAGACTCAAGGCCTTTGCTTATTTGCAAACACAGAAAATTTGCTTCTTTTGTTTAGTTGCTTACTTAGTCTTCTGCTGCATATTTGTGTAAGCAGGGACGCGACTTATGTACATCTACATCAAGGATATGAAATAAAGCGTTCATTTACATTCGTATCGTACATGTAACAAAAACAGTCAAAGACACAAAGTTACAGTTCAGGCGTATTAGTTAGACAATTACAATAAATATAAATTGTTTAATTAGCCAAAGTCACTGTAAAAAAACTCGTCCAATACTCTATATACTAAAAGTATTGCCCAGGACTCTATTTTTCTATATTATATCTGGCATGTGTGCGTATGGTATTTTTTTCCTCTGGCATTTTGACCACTGTATTACTGGCATTTTTTTACCCATGACACTTTGTCCTCTGGCATTTTCACCTAAGGCATTTTTACCTCTGACACGTTTACCTACATTAAAATTATACGTTGTATCGTTATTGATAACATAATACATCAAATAATTTGTAATCATTATGTAAATATAATGTTGACTTCTCAATCACTACGAAACATTTGCTGATTTTTTTTATTCCCAGATAACAGGGTGCAGGATCACGTGACTTTGTGGGGTTCCCCTTTTAACTTTAATGGATATAAACAATTTTTCTTAAGCTTTTAAGTTTTTATGCGTCTTATGGCAATGTGAAATACATCAAAATTACTTTATTAAAAAAGCCTGTGTTCTTGTTCAAAAGTCGATATTTGTTCTACACGTTCATGCTTCACGCAACGTGAAATTAAGTCACTGATTTCAGACGTATTCAATGATTCATTCTTATACACTATGATATCGGCACAAACTGCAAGAAAAACTGTCTTTTATTCACTAAAGATTTCGGCAAATGTATTTCAATAGCTTGAGCTATTTGCAAACATAAAATTCTTATCGGTGTGAATACATGTTGTCCAGCCCGTGTGTAAACCCATGAACACCCAGTTGATTCTGCATCCTGATAAACTCCCAAAAACGTGTTGGGCTTTATTTTCTCTCTTTTAATGTTTATTCTCTTCATCAATTACACATGAGAAAACAGCTATAATTGATATTATTCCCGTATCCTTAAGTGGCTCTCCAACCGAACGATGCTTTAAACACTTTGCATGATTTACTTTGCAAGTACACATAAATGTTGTCTTTGAAGGAAAGGTGCAAACGTATTAAACGCTTAATTCGGCAACTGTGGTTTGCTGATTAATGTAAAAATGATTCCTCCTTGCGTCGTAAAGTTGCCGCGTTTTAAATTATCAAATATAAGAATACAAATCGCACACGTCATACGCAAATCTTAATAACCTATATTTGATTTTATAAGGACCTTTTTTATATAAGTATTGTTTAAGTGGCGTAAGTGCCCTTGAAATAAGCGCGTGCAAAGATGGGTTTGTAATTTCGTGACGTCACATGCGGACAATGACAACGAAACCAACGACGAATTGTATAGTTGTTTTAAATGTTATTATTGTTTTTAGTGTTCTTATTGATTTTGTTGTTCTTATTTTTGATGATGAATATTATTAAATTACGCGTGTTTTTTGTGTGAAGAAATTGCGATCTAACAAAATCGCTGTCAATATCGAAGCACTTCGAGGATCAATTAATGTGAACGTTGTGTTCTCAAACATTTCAACGTTTAAGTGCAATGCTCTGTCTCAACACCTGTCTTTCAAATTTTTTTTGAAAACCTTGATAACTCCCAATGGTAGAAAACACCAAAGTAGATAAACAAAACAGAAGAGACTTATTGAGCGGAAATGTGTGAAATTAAACCCGAGTTTAAAAGTGAACTTGAACACGTCAAATCATTGATGGCTGTTGCAGTTGTGGATAAACCACAGCTGTGGGGTAAATTATGAGCGTGATTTTGACACAATATGTGCTTGCTACGAGATAAATATTTACAGCTTCCGATAGTTTGTGAATCACTGTTTCGTCATGTGTGTTGTAGTTGTTTAGTTTTTTCGTTTATATGCAAAACCGACTTATTGTGCTTTATTGGTTTTAGATCAACGTCAGTATATGCTTTAAAATAGTATTGCAAAAAAAAAACGAGTTTTTCTGCTTATGACAAATGTACAATTTGTGTGTAGATATTTACTGGATAATAATTTGTTAATATTCATGTAATATTCCTGGAATAAATGTTCACGTTTCACGCGCCTTCAATGTGAGCAGGGAAAACTGGGCTGAAGGCAAATCAGGGACGACTCTTTTCCCTGTTATGGTATTTTTCTTTCAAGGAAGTTTATATCAACGAAAATCCAGTTAAGGCGGAAAGTGTGCACAGGCTAGTCTGTACGACACTTTAGTCACATGCACGTGGACACGTTTTCATATTGTGCGGCTCGGTTTTTGTCTCATTTTTACAATGCAGTTCATGTTCTTAGCCCATGTATGGCAATGCAGCTCTGTATGAAAAAAAGTCTGAAAATACCACTGCTAAATGTTTAATATTTTTGTATATAAAAATGCGTTTGACTTTCCACGAAAACGAAGGGAAATGCCCTTCCAGATTTCACTTCCGTATCCAATCTGGCAAACGATTTTCTAACACCACTTTGACACAGTGTGTTAAAGCCATTAAACTATGAAACCTTTATCAATCTTCCGTTCGTCTTTGTCACATTTCCTTTTAAAATGCTCTGAGCTCGACTGGTTCCATCGTTAACGATGGTTATTAATTTATCAACCGGTGTACCGCTTACCGAGTTGTCACGCGCTATTAACATGCGCGCGCAGGTAACGAGACACGGTCGACTTGGGGCTCGTGATAAGCCCTGTGGTCAACGGAGCAAATAGTTACGGGGTCTCTTTGATACCCTGGGACAATCAATTTCGCAAGTAAATACCCAATGAAAAACAAAATCACCAGTGGTCAGGACATAAATGAACGAGTTGCGAAATATAGACCAACTATTTGACAAGGGCAGTATATCAACAAAATTACCATTCTACGTATACATGTTGATTGACTCATAGCGATTGGGAATGCATAGTCCAGATATCGATACGGACTGTGGATAAAATCAAAAGGCATCTTAAACATTTATCATTCATCCCCTACAACTAACCGTTACATATACACATTTATATAAAATTAGTCCATGCGTTAAATATAATTAATTATGCAATTCCCTTATTGTATTCCTTGCTAGTGAGCACAGCGGTTACGCTACCATCACGTGCAGGATGGCCATAACGCTGACCCCGCGCGCTCGTGCCGACCCGGTGCAAGCAATTACCGGACACGTGTCTGCTCTTAGGCCCCGACCATTAACATGGTCTCAAATTGTAAGTGAGCAATAGAAGCTCATTAAAGACCCATACAATCCCGATTGTCTCCCCTTTGAAGTTCGATCACGTCTCGATGCCCACCATTACACGACTGTGTTTAGAATCAAGAGCCGGGGAATAGACTTTCGAGTGGGCAGATGTACCCAGGCGTACTCATTTGCATATGCTACCGTTGGTATCAAGCCACTTGGATAAAGTGTTAATGTTTTGTTACAACCCCTGCCATGTTCTCTTCCAATAAACCCGCATGGGTAAGATTTTCTTCATTACGGTCATCGGCAAAAAACATACATATGGAATCGCATTTTGAAAGGGAATTTTAATGCATGTGCATTAAGTGTCGTCCAAGATTAGCATTTGCATTCCGCACAGGCTAATCAGGGACGACATTTTCCGCCTAAACAAGATTTTCGTCAAGAACAATCTTCCTTTAAGCGAAAAATAAAATAAAAGCGAAAAGTGTCGTCCCTGATTAGCGTGTGCGGACCGCACAGGCTAATCTGGGAAGACACTTAGCGCACATGCATTTAATTACCTTTCCACAGAACGAGGCTCATATAATGTGTGCATTTTCCAAACATTACTTCTTTAAATAGATGGAAAAAAACGTATGTTGTCATTAAGAGAATATGACAATTTATTTGCGGATACATGCATTATAAAAGAACTACGTTTAATATGCGGCAAGTGTTAGAACTATTGAAACGCATGCAGGAATGTTGCCCACCTGTTACGCCGTGTCAATCACTGAGGCTGTGGTAGTACATGTAGACTATTTATTACCTACATATCTGATAAACGACACATATAAAATGTTCTTTCATATAAGCAGAGGCAATTTGTTTCTAATTCGTCGGAATTTAGAGTTTCCTTATCTTTATTTACGTTTTCATATCTAATGAAATCGAGCTTTTAGCCGAGATCTAAAAACTTCCCATACAATACTTTTCTCATGGAGGAGTGACAAATCAGGTAACGTGACGTGACCTCTAGCGTAGGAATTTAGATAACTTGTGTATTATTGCGTATAAGAGCTGTGGATAATTATGTACCGTATGACCATTATAAGACCATTATTAAGTCCCGCTACCGTCGAACTACGCCAAATTAGGTGACACACTCTGAATAACGAGTTTGCAGCCGCATGCTCCGGCAGACAGTCTTGATGGTTAGCAGTAGCTACTACACCCCAGGAAACCCGATACCTTGCGGGTCGTGTAATACCATAGGGGACAGTGCTGTGCATTTTGGCATCAACTTACAAAGGGTAAGTAAATTGGAAAAAATATTTTTTTAATTTCCAATTTGAAACAACTGTGTATTAACATTGATAACAAAGGTATTGGCCTACACGTAGAAAAAATCTTGACAAATTTTCTTTAAAAATGTGGCTCCCTGAAGTAGAAGATCGGGCAAAACGGGCCATGTTCAGGCATTTAGGGGAGAAAAAACTGCTTTAATTTGCAAGCCACTACAATAATTAAAGTATTTATACAAACTTTCACATGTCTGCCATAACCTGTACTATAGTGGTCATAACCATTAAAACTTTACTTGCATGATGTACTTAAAATATGAGCCTCGTTCTGGGAAAGTCGGGTTTAATCAGGAAAGGCACTCTTCTCCTAGAATGCATTTTCGTTAAGAAGAGATTTCATTTACATTTAAACAAATCCCGTAGTAGCGGAAAGTGTCGTCCCTTATAAGACAGTGCGTACTGCAAAGGCTCATTGTGGACGACACTTTGCGCACATGCATTAAGCAACGTCTTCTAGAGCTTGGCTCATTTGCAGTGATTCTAATCTGACTTTTGTATTCGTGCTAAGATTGTTAATAAGATTATTAAAATGACAATAAAATTGCATTTTACTATCAAGATTATGTCGACTAGTCGTGCAATCTTTGAATGTTCACAAGTTAGACCAAAAACTTGTGTAATAACAAAATCAATTTCAGTGTTATTTCTTTCCGTATCCAAGTCAAGTCTGTTATTTTATTTATTATTATAGTAAACTAAAAATCGACTTAAATGCATTAATTTACACGAAGATGATCATAATGCAATACAATTTGCTAGCGGACCAACATCTTGTTCTGCGGATGCCCCTCTCAACTCAGCATGTACCATTGTTGCCAATATTCCACCACTCCGACCGTCCGAATACAAACAGCTGACCATGATACATTCCCGCGAACTGTTGATGATTATGAAGTAATTAACGTTAATGGAAGAATGGACATGGGCAAATAACGAACAATTACTGACCAGTCCTGACAAGATGGCATCCGACAGCCGCGTCCCGTTATGTCAGCAAACCATGGCTATGAATTCGAGCTATTCGATGTTTAATATACATGCCACCAGCCGTATAACCATATGGGAACGTTGGTACAAGTAATTACAAAAGTTAATACAATACCGGTGACCATAGGAACAAATTTCATCGTGTTGTTTGTATGAAGGCGTGGTGTGTGATTCGTGTAAGGCACATTAATTTTAGGTTTAACATATAGACTTGAAAGCACAATGTGAGCTTAAGCGAACTATGTGGCTGACAAAAAGACAATAGCGAAACACCTAACTAAACAAACAAACAAACACGGAATAAACGGTGTAGTGTACATCTTATAAACTCATACAATGTTACAACAACAGAAGCATATTATTTAAGTGCTGGGTATGAAAAAAAAAGAGAGCCGCGCTCTGTAAAAACCGACATAACACAAAAAAGTCATGTGCTTACAGTATCGCCTCGGGTTAGCCTGTGCAGTCCGCACAGGTTAATCAGGGACGACACTTTCCGCTTGTATAGAATCTTCTAGGAAGCATCTTCTGTGGAAAATTCAGGCAGTTCTGCCCCTGGTCAGCCTGTGCACCTGGTTAGCCTGTGCCCCTGGTAAGCCTGTGCCCCTGGTCAGCCTGTGCGGATAGCAAAGGCTAATATGGGACGACACTTTTCGCACATGGATTGATCAGATCATGGCCCATGTATATCAGAATGCTCTCGTAATGGGTCGACAACGTCCTCGGGGAAAACGTCCAACTTTAGAAAACGTTATTTCGGCAACTGACAAAGCCAACGCGCGCAGTCATTTTCATGCCATAACTCTTGAAGAATATGAACCCGCAATGTAATTGCTAACAGCTGCGAGAAGTTAAATGCTCTTGAAATTTATTGTCAGTATAACAGTTATATTTTTTGGAAAGCGTTCGAAAAAAATCTACGTGTTAGATTTTACGGCAGCCAGCGGGATTTGCTGTCAAAACATTATGGGAAATAAAAGTGGTTTTGAAAACGTAAATTGCAGCATATAAATGGCACTTAAGAGCAGCATAAGGGTTTTCATAGCAGTTTAATGGTGACTAATTAAATATGTCTTAATTAACTTTTTTTCCCGAATTCTTTCTTTTCGTGAGTAGTTGAAGTTTTAGTGGAGTAAAAATGAAGACATTTTAGTGATAGCAAATTGAGACTTCTTATACAGACCAAAAATATTTTAATGTGTAATTTAACCTCACGTTAATAACATTTCACACTTAAAAAGTAATAAGCAAATAATAGGAAAGTTAAACATATCTTAGTGCAAAAGCTACTTTCTGGCTACTGCTGTGGTATATTTTGTGGTGATGATAATCACATACAGTATGTCATGTTTATACTTATTTATTACGAGTTTCATAATGATATTTATGACTTTATATAAAAGACCGTTGCTCTGGGAAAACGGGGCTTATTGCATTGTTGTGGTATACTGTCGTCTCAGATTAGCCTGTTGTTGTATACTGTCGTCTCAGATTAGCCTGTTGTAGTATACTGTCGTCTCAGATTACCTTTGTATACTAACTGTCGTCTCAGATTAGCCTGTTGTAGTATACTGTCGTCTCAGATTAGCCTGTTGTAGTATACTGTCGTCTCAGATTAGCCTGTTGTAGTATACTGTCGTCTCAGATTAGCCTGTTGTTGTATACTGTCGTCTCAGATTAGTAGATTAGCCTGTTGTAGTATACTGTCGTCTCAGATTAGCCTGTGTTGTAGTATACTGTCGTCTCAGATTAGCCTGTTGTTGTATACTGTCGTCTCAGATTAGCCGGTTTTGTATACTGGTCGTCTCAGATTAGCCTGTTGTTGTATACTGTCGTCTGCAGATTAGCCTGTTGTGTATACTGTCGTCTCAGATGACCTGTTGTTGTATACTGTCGTCTCAGATTAGCCTGTTGTTGTAATACTGTCGTCTCAGATAGCTGTTGTTGTATACTGTCGTCTCAGATTAGCCTGTTGTAGTATACTGTCGTCTCAGATTAGCCTGTTGTTGTATACTGTCGTCTCAGATTAGCCTGTTGTTGTATACTGTCGTCTCAGATTAGCCTGTTGTTGTATACTGTCGTCTCAGATTAGCCTGTGCAGTCCTAACACATAAAAACTCTTACTAAACACTTTTAATAGAACACAGTTCATATATCAAAATATTTTAGTCTAACAGTCGTATTTTTTGTCAGAAATATAAATAATTAATAAATTGTGCGTGTGATATAATAATCATAGTTTACACATAATTAACTCTTTAATGTAAGTAATGTTGGAATGTTAAAAACGAATACACCACAAAAGAAATGTACTACTATAAAAACTACAATTTCTCGTTATTTCTACCGCAAAAGAATATGAATGCATTATGTAATTGCACAAATAGAACTAATTAGGTCGAGACGACGTCGGGCGCCATTTTTCTCGAACAATACTAATCTACTAATTGGCCGCTATTTGCTTTCTCTAAGAGAGAAATATGACGTTACAACGAAATGAGACGGAATATACATAACTCATAATATAACATTGGTACATTGTTTTGGTTTTTGGAACCAGTTTCTTAAGAAGGTGAAGCTCGTTTATTTTCGCATCTTGAGATAAATCAAGTGTTATTGTGCTCCTAAAAAATTATACACTAAATTTAACAAAATATGCAATTGGTTGAGTGCTGCTTACGTTTGGTTTTTATGTTTACAATTGTTTTTGTTTTTTTCCTAAAATGATAAAAATAGTTAAGAGATTGTTCTTCCAAGAAAAACAACTATATACACTAAATTTAACACAATATGTAATCGGTTGATTGGTGTCCATGTTTGAGTTTTATACTAACAATGGCTTATTTCTTTAAATGATCAATTTTGTTAAGATGTTGTTTTTTCATTGAACAAAAACCTATTTTCAAAGCTGGTCACACAATCTGTTTTTTATGACACATTGAAGATTATTAACTGTAATGCGCATTTTAAAACCAAATCTGGTAAAAATGATTGCGATCGCCTTAAACAGTAACTTCTTAAATTTACGTCTTATAATAAACTGTTAACAACATTTCGTAAATGTTATGTATTAGAAAGTAGATCAGACGATTATTTTGAGTGACATGAAATGTTCCTCGTTCTGGGAAAACCGGGCTTTATGCATGTGAGTAGTGTTATTACAGATAAGCCTATGCGGACTACACAGGCTTATATAGGACGACGCTTTTTTGGTCGTATGCATTAAGCCCTGTTTTCCCACAGCGAGAGCCAATATAATATTAAGCATTCAAGTTATAAAAAGAGAGACGTGTTCAGTGGAAAGTTCAAATTGAGACCTAATCCATCCCTGGGGCTGAGTGGTTAATCCACCGTCGCCAATGCCGCTGTCGAACACTTTGCGGAGATTTTGGGATCTCTGGGAATCGCTCCGAATATTTCTTGGGAAAGTTCCCGTTTAATCTATTTAATCAAACTAAAGGCTGTCGGGTAATTAGATCTGTAATATCAGATTTTCAAGTTTCTGTGTTGCCGTGTGAGCTCCCGTGATGGCGTGCAGGTTTCGCACCACGTTCTCACATAATCTCGCTGAATCTCGCCGCTATGGGGCGCTGTGTTAACACATCCGGAGCGGATAAGGAATACTTATTACGCAATCGCAAGCATATTTGATAGTAATCTTTAAACGACAAATTTGCAGCTTACGATGCACACGGCGATTGTTCGTCTCTCTGGCGAGCTTATCAGTTGCCTGTTCACAATGTGTGCGCGAGGTGTGAACCAAGGTGATGACAAGATTGATGGGGAGCGCGGGCATCTGTCTTGTCTCTTCTGCAACATTGTTCATCCAGACGTGGTCTGCAGACGTTACGTAACGCAGTGGGCAGACGTTATACTCAGCATATCAAATGACAATATCTCAGTGTATAATTCTGGGCGATTGCAGTTTAGTATTACAGCACACATTTATTTTCAGCGCAATAAAAAGTTTAAACAAGCGATGGCGATAGAAATTATTCCAAACATGTTTTGGACCGATCCAAATTCAAGAATAAACATAACATTAGCCCTAAAAGCGCTCGATACTTTTCGTTGACAGTTTAATTGAGCACATTTTCTAGATATTAAACGTCTCTTAAATTTGTTATAAGTTTCATGTCCTTAGATTTCATTTTTGCTATAAAATATTATTTTGTCAGTTGTTTTTTTTGAAGTTTTGTTTTAACAGTTTGTCGGTCGTGCTTATGTATTAACTTGAAAAGTTTCAAGTCATTTGATAATAATAACACAAGTAATAATAGTTATAAAATTAATAACAAAAATAATGATGAAGAAAAAAAATCATAAGCATAATAGTAATAGTAATAGTAATAATAATAATAATAATAATAATAATAAAAATAATAATAATAATAATAATAATAATAATAATAATAATAATAATAATAATAAAAATAATAATAATAATAATAATAATAATAATAATAATAATAATAATAATAATAATAATATTATTATTATTATTATTATTAATAATAATAATAATAATAATAATAATAATCATCATCATCATAATAATGATCATAATAATCATAGTAACAATAATAATAATGGTCATGTTAGATTTTGAAGCTTTTACAGTTTTGAAGATTTTGAGATTTTTTCTGTTAAAAAATTATATTAAATATTGTTGGTTCATAAATGTAAAATGGCACTGAATATTGCACAAAGGTGTGTGAATAACAGCATTTTCTTAACAAATATGTGCTACAAAGTACATGAATATAACTTCCCAGTGTAAATATATTCTATACCAGTAGGCGACAAACGTTAATTCTACACCATTTGTGCTTGGCCTTTCGTGTTCATCATACATTTGAATTTTCAATATTATTTCAAATTTATCAATATAGCTTTTCAATATCTAGCAGTATAATTACATTAAATAGTCACTGTAATAATACAAAAACATGTTTTGCATATTTTAGGTAAAAGAATACAATGAATTTCCGATTAATAATGTGCTCTTTAGAAATCGCTTACATGTTTTATACTTATAAATGATTGCTTTATAACTAAATTAATAATACTTCTTAGTGAGAAATCTTGTTTCTGTTTTCAATAAATAAAAAATATCAATTATAAAACATATTCAAATCATGTATTCAGCGAATATGAAGATCATCATTTAACAAAATCATCATTTAATTACAATTTATAGTCAATGTAATAATACACAATTATTTTTGTATATTTTAGGTAAAACAATATAATGAATTTCCGATTAATAGTGTGCTCTTTAAAAATCGCCAACATGTTTTATACTTATACATGATTACTTTATAACTAAATGAACAATACTTCTTGATGAGAAATGATGTTTCTGTTTTCAATAAATTAATCAATATCAATTTTAAATTGTTACTTATTAGTTGTTTTCAATATATACACGTTTGAACATGATGTTTGAACATGTTTCATTGTTGTATATGTTTATTTACTTGATTGTATTTGTAATGTATTGATGCACTTTGAATATATTGTGTTTACTTGTTTGTAAATGGTCAAAGGCGTTTTGCCGATTTTCCAATAAAAAACTTAAACTTGAAACTATAAAAAATATTCAAATCATGTATTGAGCGAATATGAAGATCATCATTTAACAAAAAGAAACTAAAAATTGCTTGCGAATAAATGTTTTTTGTCAATAAAACTTTGTTTGCATTAATTTTTTACGATTGTAAAATCGATTGACAAATACTTTCACTATTTTCAAATATTACACATTAGTTCACTGTTTTATCATTTGAAATGAATAGCATGTTACTTAACGGAAGACGACAACGACGACGAGAAAATCAGCATACTTCATCTCTAATCTTGGCGCCAAGCGCAAACAATATTCCCAGTCAAGTCCTGCAAGAAATCTCGCAATCGGGAATGCCTTCGCGTTGATTCTAATGCCCGTTACATGGTCAAGCTTGATTGAAATCGAATCCGCAAATATGTTTGGAGACGTTTTAGACCTTTTAAAACTTCAAGTAGCAATTGTTATCTATCTTTATTGCCTCTACAAGCGGTCATGGTTGCTCACCGAAGCTCATTGTACCAGATGGTATCTCACAGGACCCAGCGGGAGATGCTGATAAGCCCCTGATAAGCCTCGCCGGCAATAACTGCGATAATGAGGTGTATAATGCGAGGCCCCATTGTTTACTTGAGATGCTTTTTGTGAAAACGGTGCTTAATGCATGTGTGTAAAATGTCATCCCAGATAAGCCTGTGCAGTCCGTACTTGCTAATCAAAAACGACACTTTCCCCTTTAATATAATTTATCGTTAAAAGGAAGTCCCTTCTAAATAAACATCCAGTCAGGGTGGACATTCTCGTCCCTGATTAGCCCTGTGGACATTGTCGTCCCTGATTAGCCTGTGCGGACTCTACAAGCTAATCTTGGACGAAACTTAAAGCACCCTTTCCACAGCGCAGATGACTTATTTAGAGAAAGGTTACACTCTATCGGAGTTCAACTGGTGTTTTCATTTCTGATATATTGTAAGTTAAAAGCATTTTCATGTTAAAGCCATCAAATAAATCTTCAAAAGAAAATAACGCTACGGTAAAACCCATTTTGCTACTGAATGCCTGAATATCTTGAGATAAAAGAGAAAATAATATTTATACAATAATAAGCGTTTAAGTATGACAAGACAACCATTTATTAACGTTTCCTAATGGCTACTAGTATAGAGGATATTTAAATTAGTTCGTAACTAGGATTTTCTAATGGACTACAGGCTGACAGTAGCGTAAATAATAAATTTAACAATATTTAAAAGTGTGTACTATATTTCCGTACTTCTCATTTGTTGTTTGTTTTTGAAAGTTGTAAATGCTGCTTTTGTGCTGTATGCCATAAGTTTATTCAGCAGTTGCCTAATTATAAGTGTGCTTAAAGAACGGTAGCGATATACATATGTTTTGTTGATCTCTTAAAATAATTATCAGTGTTGTTTTATTAAAGCGTTTGTTTTAAGTACTGGTATATAGTGTTTAAAACGTATTGTTTTATTTCATGTTAAATAGTCTTGTTCACGGATCATAATTAGAACAAATCTAGTATAGAAAATGCAAATTATATACAAATTATAATAAAACATAACTTCAAAGAATATTAAGGTTTCTGAAAACAATAAAAAATAAAACGTTTGTGAAGTTATTTATCGATAATTTGAAAATTACATTTATTACAAATGTAACATTTTTGAATCGCTGTTGAATTGCCAAGCCTGAATGTCCCACTGTCAGCTTTAGACTTTGCTCCCACGGTTCCCAGCTTTAAATCTGGGCGGAAGCAAACCATTTCATTTTTGTTTTAATTATGTTTTTAGAGTCTCTTATTATTAAAGATGTTAAATTTTTCCAAATATTATATTTATTTGTTGTTGTGTTGTTGTTGTGTTTTTTTTTTGTTGAAACATCAAACGACATTTGATAAAAGATATGAGAATCTGTGATCTTTTCACTTAAACTTGTGAAACTACAATTTTCAAAAAATCTCACACTCGCTTCAAATTTTGCAAAATTTTAATTCATTATTTACAAGAACGTTTGAATAAGAAATAAACGGAATATAGTGCCATACGTGTTCATCACGTAAATATAAATATTATTTATGAAATCAAACATACATGTAACTCCATAACACAGATAACAAAGTATTTCACATTAAACTCACCGAATGAACACACAATAAATAATATGACATCACACAAGTTTTGCTGACGTCAGTGCGACGGCAATGACCATGCGCCTTCCATTCTCCACACAGAGAACGCGTAACTGAGTCTCTCGTGCGCCACGTAATTGCAGCTGGACATTTTGGAGTCTGAGAGAATGTCATCATTCCGTAACACTTGGTACAGAAAGTCAATGTATCTGGTGGCGAGCTTTAACGTTTGAATTTTACTCAGCTTGTCTGAAGGAAGTGTTGGAATAATAGTTCTGAGCTGGGTGAATGCGTCGTTTAGCGACTGGGTCCGCTGCCGCTCCCGGACGTTCGCCAGGCAGCGTTGCGTTTGTAGATCCTCCACCGAATGTGGTCCCTTCCGGCGCTTCTTGCTGCTCTCTGACTCATCAGAGCCCGTCGGCGACGATATGTTCTCCAGACTGTCACTGCGACGGGCGCTCAACTTCCGCTTCTTGGGCTGTGAGCGGCCCTTGACGGACTGGGAGTCGCTCTCGTCACTGAGGCTGAAGTCCTGGCCCTCCTGCTTGATAGAAAAGTCCAGCTGCTGCTGAGCGAACGCGAACTGCTGCAGCTGTTGGTGTGAACTGTGGTGGTCCATAATGTCAGAGAAAAAATCCTGTTTCAAATCGGTGAAAGATGGAAGCGCTGAGTTGTCGTCGAGTGCTGAAGAGATATCTGGACTCTTTTTATCAGCCAAAAGCTGCTGATCTGGAATCATAGTTCAGTCGATTTAAACCCGTTGTCACTACTCTACTTTAATATCCGTGTGTGAATATTTCGCACTCACTTGATAATGTCTTAATCCACTAACTCGCTATATGAAACTGTCTGATGAATCTATATGAATACACAATTCTTGGTGTGTTTCTTATTTTCACTTATTATCGAAGGTACGTCACCAATTTAACATTTCGTAGACGATTGCTGTTAAATTGGAAACAAATGTTCTGCAAAACGTAACTAATTTTAGCAACATATGCTTTAAATAAGCTCCTGAATTTCTGAAAGCGCTAACAAAGTGTTTTCACGCTTGATAAACCCATGAACATATGACTTTTTGTAAGACTGCCAGCTTCTTAAAATGATAACATGGAATTTATAAGCCAAATCGTTCTATCCACCGAAAAGTAGGCGGGGTATACCTGGAAATCTATCGTCCGCCAATTGAACATAGCCACTACACGCATGCGCTTTACGCAGTGTACTGCGAGTCGCGGGAAAAGTAGGCGTGGTCACGAAAATGTATGGCCTCTCTAATTTCTTGGCGCCCCGTCGTTCGGAAGCGCTGGCTGATAAGCCATTAGGCTTTTTCCCGAGAAGAAAATCAGTGTCCGAGATGCTGGTGAACCATTCAGCGTTCAACGTTTTCTAATGAAATGCTTGATAAAAAATTTCCAAAATATATTTCAATTTGAGCCTGGGAAAACGGGACTTAATTCATGGGCGCACAGGCTCATCGAGGACGACTCACTTTCCGCCATAACTGGATTTTCGCTTAGAAGAGACTTCCATAAAATAGAAAAGATAAGAAAATCGGAAAGTGTCGTCTCTGATAAACATTTGCGGACTACACAGGCTAATATGGAACGATACTTCTCGCACATGCAGTATGCCGATATTTCCAAGAGCGAGGCGTATTTGTATAAACCATTCAACGTTCAGATCAAGTTATCGAATATTTTTTATAGAAGCGTCTTTCCATTTCGTATAAAAACATTACAAAGTGTAAGACTTTCATTAATTGTTTTACAAACTATGAGTAAAATACGGTTATAATAAACATTCTTTATATTAAAGTTATAGTGTAATGTTTTTGACTTTGTTTATTTGTTCACGTTGTTTCAATTCAATTAGAATAAATTATGAATTTAATTATAATACATGTAGGGTTTAAATAGCTTTATCTCATCATAACTATATGGCGGAATCGTGTTTAAGGGGCTAGAGGTCTGCTGCAAATTTCTCGGGGTCATGGGTTGGACTCTTCCCAACATCGCATTTAACTTCAGATAAAAAAAACTCGCCCCATACGAAGCCGTTGGTCTTTAAAAGAATACGACAGAAGCAGGTAATTGTGTAATATAATCATAAATTTAACGGCTGACGATGCAGATCTCAATAGCGTACAAAGGAAAATAAACTAGTGTTAAAAAAGAACATTATTCGGCGTTCATGTGCGAACACCGGTACGTATGCAAAGTGCTAGGTGTTTATTTTCTCACCTGTCTCTCAAAAAAGCGTTTGTTTACCGAGTAATTATAATAGGCATCTCGAGAGAATTGTTTGTAAACAATCTGACGTTAAATAGCCGTTAAATCTCGTTTGAGGGAAAGGATGTCCTGATTGTTCCGTCAATAAACGCGCGCTAAGAACACGTTCTATGTTATGGGAACAAACAGCCCTAGGGTCAAAATGGACTTCTTCCTCTTAATTTTGCTTTTTAGAATACTTGACAGAAAATTATACGGCTCTAGTCCAAGATATAACAAGTTTCTTCCATCAGTGAATCAGTTGGTTATGGTGTAGCACTTATATAAATGCGTTAGATCTGGCAAATCCAGCGTCTCATTATCTCCTTGATATCATTTCAAGTAATTTAACATATATCTGGCTTAAAGTTTAAATTCAACATTGAAGTTTAATTATTCTTCTCAATATCTGTATGCATGTTTATAACCAAAAAACCCTATTCATTAACCAAATTATACGCAAACATAACTAAAAAGAGCATGTAGGGGAATGTCTATATGATCGCTTTCAAAAATAAGGAAAGGTACATTTATGCGCCTTCGAAGTACCGGTAAGAAGTTAAACATTTTGCTAAAACAGCTCTTAAATAACATATTTCTGATACACGTTTAAATGTTCAGTGCACATTTATAATCTAAGTAGTGCGATAACATTATTTGCAGTTTTAATAAGACAATACTGTGCAGAGGTAGTCCATTTAGCGATATACAGAAGAAACCCATCAATGGAGTATCGATTATATATTTTTTTGAAATTCTAATACTAGTCTACGTGAAGTGAAGTTGAATAGAAATGTTAACATTACAAAGAATATGGGCCGTGCTCTGTGAAAAGGGGGTTTAATGCATGTGCGCAAAGTGTCGTCCCCGATTAGCCTGGCAAATCAGGGACGACACTTTCCGCATAAACTGGATTTTTGCTGAAAAGATACTTTCTTTAAACAGAAAATATCATAAATTATGAAAGTGTCGTCCCTGATAAGCCTGTGCGTACTGTACAGGCTTATCTGGGACGACGCTTTACGCACAATCATTAAACCCATTTTCAGAGTACGGCCCATATATTATATAGTTTATTATACTTTATAATAATCATACAAATACATGTGCGTCTTATACAACTCGGTACAACTCCAGGTTCCTCGTTCACAGAAAACGGCCCTTTGGAGATACCGGTGCATACAACACAGACTCCATTGCAAACAGTCCTCTAAATTACCTTGAAAATGCTACACGCCCTTAATTAGAGAGCGTCAGAGCGCGTTTGATGAAAGTTTATTAAAACAGCCTTTGAAATGGATATCGCAACGCACATGTTTCTGCACGGCAGTCCATTTCATCTAGTGAAACTGGTCACTGGCTAATAAGCCGTGGGCGGGGTGACGCGCTTTGAGGCTTGTCATGGCGCCCAAGTCGGAGAAAACGTATACTCGTTCAGGAAAAACATAACATCCTTAATCTAGTTACTGATCAAAGCGTTTGATGATTTTATATCAAACCAATTAGCGGAAAGCAGTAAATATCACCGTCTTTTTACTGCGGGTTTATTTGGAGGTCATACTTTGAGATAAATCCCACAGGTTTATGCAGCATAATCTCACAAAATTTATAAACACTATTTTAGCCGATTGATTGCAGGAGCATACGAGTGACTTATCGGCGTATATTGGATCATAAATAAAAAAAACTTGTTTTATCTTGAAAACCCCAACGAGAGTGCTGGCTTTATTGTATTATAGTTTATAAGATAAAGCACCCCTCAAATTGCATCCATGCCTTATCCATACCAAAAAAGAGTTTAAATGTACTTTATATACTAATTACCCTTCATTATTATTTCTTTATATTATTAAGGCCCAAAAGCCATAAAAGATGCGTGAAACGATTTAACCCATTTATGCCTGGACTCTCCCATCCTTCTAAATTGGATCAATTTATTTCCAATATTAGGGATGTTAGTATAATTATTTCTATATTTAGAATATTTCTTACAGAAATTCCTTCAGCACACAGCGCAGACCCTGATGAGATCATGCGGCGTCTCATCTAGGTCTACGCTGTTTGCCAATGCCTTTTTTTAGACGCTAGGCATAAATGGGTTAATTTATCAGAAAAAAGGGAAAATACGAAGTCCATGGCGGACTTAAGGATCACTACCCTGGTTCTAATTGACGCCCTCTTGTAAGGGATTAACATCAGAATGAGCCGTCGTAGGCGCGACTGACAAGTGCCCTTCAAGCGCCCCGTGGGGTCAGATCAGGGGATTAGCGGCCCGTAAAGTGGACATACTAGTGTTCGAGTTCTCACGTGCTTATCTCGCGTTACCTAACTTAATTACAATTTCCGTTGAAAATATATATTGAAAAAGATAAAACATGTTTGTTTGATTTCGGATTATACTTTGTAGTTTGCTAATTCGTTAATTCGAGAATGTGTCAATTGCTCATCTTGGCAACGCTTATGTCTGTACGAATTTGGCATGATTAAAATAAACTTAATGACAACCAACGACAATGAAATAAGCAAAGAGGTAAAAATGACATTTAACATATTTCATACAAACAAAAATGTATTTCTGTTTTGCAGCTTTCAAACGCGTCATTTTAGAAAATAAAACATTGTTATATTGATAAAGCATAAATTCTAATATATTAGACATGTTGCGTCATTATACGCGTAAATGTGTGCTCTTTTAACAAATGTGTGTTTTACAGTTGACGTTTATTTAATTGTTCCTTCCTAAATTATTTATAAAGAAAACTAACTAAAAAGGACCTAAACTATCGTCTAGTCAAGTCGAAAAGGCGTCTATAATTTCGAGCTAACACAATATTTCCTGGTTTTAACATATTTATGAGTATAACCCTCCGTGTCTGGAACGTTCCAGGAATGTATACATGCTTCCCGCAAACCACAATATATTTTGACATTGAAAAGGGCCCTGTGACACGCGCACTTCCGTTCCGCGGGAGCAAACAAACATATTTCCCACGGCTGCACCGTGTCAAGTTTCAATCTACCGTAGAATCGAGGATTTGTTTTACGAGCCTACGAATCCCTAGGAAATGTTTCTAAATAAATCTACAAAATTTTACGCTATCCGTCTCATTATTTTACGGTTATAATACAAAGTGTTTATATAAAATCGTGAACTTGAAAAAATCAAATTTGTCTGTCACGATGTAAAGCTGGACCAATGTATTTTTCATGTTGAGCATATTTGTATAATATACATGAAAAGAGGAAAACCGCATAAATATTGAATCAATACTATTTTAATGCTAAAGATGTATGTTATGTTATAGGTTGACCTCGCTTTGTTGGGTTTGAAAAGTGTACGATCGTCGTCAATAGATTTACATTGAGATTGTTTTTTTTAAATTATATCGGAGTTCAAGTTATATCGCAACAACTTCGTCTAGTGTGACAGTTAAAATCCGTTCATAATCGTACATACGCACATTAATGGGGCATTCCACCTGAAACAGTTCAATTCATTTTAAAGGGCGAGAGTACCGGTAAGTGGCTTTTATTTCACTTGAATCTTTTTCGTTTGCAAAAAATGTTTATTATCATGTTCGAAAGGGCTTGATGCAAATGAAATATATATTATCCTTGTTCTGGGAAAACTGGGCCTAATGCATCAAGTTTCAGATTAGCCTACGCCGTCCGCACAGGCTAATATGTAACGTAACTTTACGCCAAGTTTTCCCAGAGTTAGATTCATATCGACGCTTGTTCGAACGGTGTATTAGTACCGTACTCGATATACGCCCGGGGCATCATCAACACAACGTTAACAAAACGTTTCTATTTCACCGATTTCAACGCGTTTTTATTTTATTTTACGTAACTGTTCATTTGAGTGACTTTTTAATAAAAAAATATATATTGAGCCAAGGGGCGGGAAAATGGCTATTCAGGGACGATACTTTCCGCCTGGACATGATTTCGTTGAGAAGAGATCCCTTTGAACGGACATTTCCACTTAAGTGGAGGGTGTCTTCTTTGATTAGCCTGTGCGTACTGCACTGGCTAGTATCATATGACACTTAGCGCACATTCATAAAATCCGGATTTCATATAGAGAGGCTCGTATATTAGGATCGGTGGTTTGAGCAGCCAATAACATTCTCACCATGTTTATCACAGCAAGTAAGACCAGTCATTTTCAAACAGTTCACCACCAAATGGGTAGTGACTAAAAAAAACACCACGCGACGAAACCCTATTTTTTACACAGACTTTCGTCTTTAGAATGCTGCTAGAATGCAGTATCCAGGGAGCGTGAAATGACAAACGCGAATCCCATCAGTTCTCACATTTCACTGTAAATAGCGGGTCTGGAAAACATATAGTTGCGAACCCGGCAGACTCAGCTGTGATGTTCAAGGCATTCTGAAGGGGTCCATTAATTCGGAATAGGATTTCCAGGTCTTGTGAATCGCATGTACAAATTTGTTTCCAAAGAGGTTTCCTCAAAACATTTCATGTGCACTCAGATTTATTTTGTGAATTGGCTTGCCGTGTCGTATCGAATCATACTCGAAATATATTAAAAATATGACAATGGTTATATGGATTACTATTTACTTAAGAGTATAAAGCGGAAAATACAATGCATACTAGTGTATAAAATACTTTCGTTTTCTTGTATCAATGCCCAGTTGTTGAATGGAGCGTGGCTTATTCAATCCTTGTGAGCTTGACAAAGTCAGTATTCTCACAATCGTAGCTATCCCGTCAGCATGTCCGGAATTTACGACCTGTTTACGACACTGTTGTCATCACGTGGAAACGCTCGTTAACTCGTGCAATATGGCATCTGCATCATCTCTGACAAACGCTATAAGTCATTTAAAGAGTCGAAGGAATGAATATGTCACAGCTACGTAATATGTCGTAAAATTGACCACCCTGTGATGCCGCAAAGTAACCCATCAAAGTAGTAAAACAAACGGAACTAATTTCATTATCTCTGGTCCAACGATAGTCCATTCATTAACAGAATGAGTAGATACTGTGCACGAAGTTTATCATCCCAGAATCTTGGCAGATTTTATTGAAACTGGCGTTCCCATTCTTCGGTGGACGTCAAATTTGTAAAATAAACCGTCGGGTCATTAGGGCGTTTAGAAATAATGGCCGGTGTAATTGGTAACTAAATTGACCAGTGAAATGGCTACTGTCAATTTCAGATAACTGCTGTTGACAATTTTATTGAATATCAGCATTCTAAGAAGCACGTCATAAGCGTCACATTAGCCAGTTAGATTTATGACGGCGTCACCGATATAAAGTTGTGAAAACTGATGAGCGGTCGTTTTCGCCTGATATGGCGGTCAATTTTCGACCTTTAAAAATCATAAAGAGAAATATATTTGTATATATTTGAACATTTCCAATCCTGAAATAAACATTATTTATGCCATTATACATAGCTGTTTGCTTGAATCTCGGGCGTAGTAACTGTAAGTATCATCGTTTAAAATGCGAACCGTTTTTGACATCAAAAGAAATATGAGCCCTGGTGTGGGAAAACGGGGCTTAATGCATGTGCATCAAGAGTTCTCTCACACTAGCCCGTGTATTCAGGGACGACACTTTCAGCCCAAATTCGATTTTTGGTATAAAGAGACCCCTCCAAATACAAAATTCAATAAAATCAGAAAGTGTCGTCCCTGATTAGTGTGTGCTTAATTTCATTGATATGAATTTATCATCCATGCAGATAAAAAAAAATACAGACTATATGTTAAAAACGGAAAATCACCTTTTTATCTTTTTTATATTTTTTTCAGTTAATGATAAATCCCACTCAGTCATATGTCCAAATATCAACACATTGAAAATCTGCTTTACGGAGCGTCATACAAAATCAACGTGTTCATACGCAGTTCACTGCTCGCTAGTATGCAATTTCCAACCAAAGACATTGACTCGAAGGTGTTGATCGCATAATGGCTAGCATTTTGCCAACGTAGCCAGTATTTATGACGTACCCTTTGGGTCAAAAGTACAGAGTATTTGAATGAATCAGATATTGCTTCAAGGTATACATGCCTATGCAGAGTCGCATAACTTTGTTTCTTGAAATATTGTACAGGGATAAGAGTTACCTCCCTTTAAACTAAAATAATTAAGCAGAGGTTTTGCTTTCAAATAAAATTGTACAGCCATGCACTAAACAGATATAATCCCATATATTTATTTTTGTTTTGTTATTTCATTTCTTTATGACGCAAAGAACGATTTAGCTTGAATTACTACAGAATTTGTTGTAAAACCCGATCTATTGATGTAATTCAAGGTTCGCATGACAGACAGACACTAATACCTTATTAAATATGCCATTTAGAATGATCTGCATTACCAACACGTCTCGCTTGACACATGTTTGTCATGTAACCAATCAGTGAAAAGATGCCTTAACCCATTTATGCCTAGTGGACTCTTCCATCATTCTAAATTGGATCAATGTATTTCCAAAATTAGGGATTTCTAGTATACTTATTTCTATATTTAGAATATTTCTTACAAAAATTTCCTTCAAGCAAACAGCGCAGACCCTGGGTCTACGCTGTTTGGCAGACCCTGGGTCTACGCTGTTTGCCAAGGCCTTTTTTCTAGACGCTAGGCATAAATGGGTTAAATTAAATTCACAACACACTTCCCTTAAATGTAAATGATTTCTCGAAAGCACTTTGGTAAACAACCATATTTGAGCGGCGGCATGCGAAAATGAGTCTTATGACATATGCGACCAACACTGTTTATTAGGATTATAAACATTGTGAGGCTTTTTGGCGAAGCGCAGCTTATGACAAGACTGCGCGGATGCGCTGGTTGATCTGGAGATTCGGTGTTCGCATATGGCACAGGACCCATTTTTGCAGAGATTCGGTGTTCGCATACGACATAGGACCCATTTTTGCAGAGATTCGGTGTTCGCATGCGACATAAGACCCATTTTTGCAGAGATTCGGTGTTCGCATACGACATATGAACCATTTTTGCAGAGATTCGGTGTTCGCATACGACATAGGACCCATTTATGCAGAGATTCGGTGTTCGCATACGACATAGGACCCATTTTTGCAGAGAATCGGTGTTCGCATACGACATAGGAACCATTTTTGCAGAGATTCGGTGTTCGCATAAGGCATATGACTTATTTTTGCAGAGATTCGGTGTTCGCATACGACATAAGACCCATTTTTGCAGAGATTCGGTGTTCGCATACGACATAAGAACCATTTTGCAGAGATTCGGTGTTCGCATAAGACATAGGACACATTTTTGCAGAGATTCGGTATTCGCATACGGCATAGGACCCAATTTTTGCAGAGATTCGGTGTTCGCATACGACATAGGACCCATTTTTGCAGAGATTCTGTGTTCGCATACAACATAGGACCCATTTTTGCAGAGATTCGGTGTTCGCATACGACATAGGACCCATTTTTGCAGAGATTGGATGTTCGCATAAGACATACGACCCATTTTTGCAGAGATTCGGTGTTCGCATACGACATAGGACCCATTTTTGCAGAGATTGGATGTTCGCATACGACATAGAACGCAGTTTTGCATGACGCGGCTTCTTTATCTGTAGTATTCAATACGGAAAAAAGTGTGTTTTCAAAGACTTTTTAAAATGTAATAGTTATAAAACGACCTGTGTACAATACTTAGAAACCCATGAAAGCAACTGGATGCATAGAATACTTCACAATGCATGGCTCATAAACCAACAAGCCCTTTCTCCATTTCAGTGTAATCCATTTTAATCGTCAGTTTTACGATGATTAAATCTTGTTTTCAAGAAAGAATCCACTATGAAAGCATCGTAGGACGTTGTTTTATAGGTAACAACTGATGTCTTTAGAATGGTTTCTAGATTCTAGAATGGTTTAGATTTTTGACGTCTGCTTGTTGCCAATCATTACTAACAAGGATGCGTGACGTTGTTGCTCGTCGAATTTTAACTCTGATAAGTGTGTACGGAATACTTTACAAATGTAAAGGTTTGTAGATATTTTTCGGAGAAATGCGCTTATGTAACAGTCATTTACGCACTTTTTTGTTACTCTTAGCATAATTTGCTGTGGATCAAATGTTATTTAATTCAGGAATTATTTACAAATAGATCGGTATAGGGAGAATATTGTTTATATTACTTGTGTTTATTCTTTTTGCAGATGTTTGTCGTAAAGATACAAAAACACGTCGCGATCTCCGAGACTTTTATAAATTATTAAAATAGCAGGTAGACTTCCAACATGCGTTAATAGACCACGCATGTTATTGTATTCTTAATTGTGTATACCGGTACTTATTGTTTCAGTGCAGTTCTATATGAGCCGCGCTCTGGAAAAAAACGAGACTTAATGCATGAACGTGGAGGTATCTGAGAAAACACTTCCCGACCAAACTGCATGTTCGCTATAAAGAAACTTCCTTTAAAGGAAAAGTACCCTAAAGGCGGAAAGTGTCGTCATTGATTAGCCTATGAGGACCTTACAGGCTAAACTGGGACAGCACTTAACGCACATGAATTAAGCCCCGTTTTCACAGAACGCGAATCATAATTAAAAACATTCGGTCGCATCGGGTAATGCGGCCAATTATACTGGTTATTCCAGGACAGTTCGCTCGTCCGGGTCAGCAGGAGTGCTCGGGTGCCCGGATGCAGCTACTATCGGACAACAAGCGCCACACGTGCACTGACGTCACCGCCTCCAAGTTCATGATCTCATACACGTGCGCCTCGCTCATCAAGGGTAACACGTCATATGTTTCAACCGATAGTAGCTTTTCGTACATTAGACGTCATATGTGTCAACCAATAGTAACTTTGCGTGTTCAAGAGTTATTTGTTTCAACCAATTGTGATTGTCATCAATGAAACGTCATATGTTTCAACTAATGGGAACTTTTCATGCAATGGTATATCATTATTCATGACACATTTTTCAACTGTTTGTATGTTATCAGAAAAGGGCGTCTTTTATGCCCCCGGATCGATAGATCGGGGGTATATTGTTTTTGGCCTGTCTTTCGGTCTTTCTGTCTGTCATTCTGTCATTCTGTCCCAAAACTTACTGTACAGTAAAGTTTTGCAAAAACTTTTGAAATCTTGAACATAGCAACTTGATATGGCATACATGTGTATCTCATGGAGCTGCACATTTTGAGTGGTGAAAGGTCAAGGTCAAGGTCATCCTTCAAGGTCAAAGGTCAAAAAAATTATGTCCCAAAACTTAACTGTACAGTAAAGTTTTGCAATAACTTTTTCAATATTGAACATAGCAACTTCTTATTTTGCATGCATGTGTATCTCATGGAGCTGCACATTTTGAGTGGTGAAAGGTCAAGGTCAAGGTCATTCTTCAAGGTCAAAGGTAAAAAAAAGCGGCGCATTAGGGGGCATTGTGTTTCTGACAAACACATCTCTTGTTTTATATGATAAAATTGCATACTACTTTAAACAGTGAAGCGGAAAGAACAATGTACTCGATATCTAAATTTAAACTTGATCAAAGTAGTGTTGATTTAATAAATATCGTTCGGCTACCTAAACCCTTTGCATGCTGGGAAATTTGTCGCCTGATAAAATGTCGTCTTCTGAATTTCTTAAATAAGCATTTTCTCCGAATTTTTTCAAAGAATACTATCAGAACAGCAAACAGTTTGGATCCTGATGAGACGCCACGTTCTGTGGCGTCTCATCTGGATCCAAACTGTTTGCAAAGGCCTTCACAATTCGGTTCCAGCACTGAAAGAGTTAAAAGGGCATATTGACGGTATATCCCCATATAAATAGACATTATTTAAAACTATTAGGAATGGCAACGAATAGCAAAATTGGTATTCAAATATTCATAATAAAAAGTAGTTCATATTCGATCGCCAGGTATTCAATTTATTTGAACAAGTTCTTAAAATTTTCAATATCCATTATTATCAAAGCTGCAAAAACTTATTTTTTATAAACTTAATTAAAACGGGACTTCATGCATGCGCGTAAGTGTAGTCTCAGTTCGCACTGGCTAACAAGGAACGACATTTTCCACATACACTTTATTCTCTTTTATAAGAGACCTGTTTTAAACGAAAAATTTGATAAAAGCGGACTTTGGACTCCAGTAAAAAAGTATAGTTCCTTCAAAGATGATTGTTTTTCTATAACTAATGTAGGTAAGAACAATGAAAAAACTTATAAATATTTATAAATCTTTTGTTGAAGGTACATGCATACATTGCGACGCAAAATTTAGAATATATTTGAAGTTCTGTTAATATATTTTTATTCCCGAAACTATCTCGCTTGAAGGCTTCAAAAGAGCAATTTCAGTTATAGAATTTTCTATGCATAAAATATGTTCGATGCTATTTTCACCAAGGGTGTAGTTCATTGTCGAAAGTTTGGATGTTGTTTGTCATTAAGTCACAGAGCGTATATTGACAGGAGTTGAATCGAGTATTTGACCCTTACTGTAGTAAATTCAATTTGTGCAAAAACTAATCATCCGATTGTATTGGTTTATACGTTGGTTTATCTTGTTGCTTATTAATTCCTCTTTCAAAAAATATAACTTTTAGTATATTTCCGTTGTTATTAATGGATTTATAGCGCGTTAAACACAAAAAATAAACATTTTATGTTTCACCCCGGCGCGTTTAACCATGCCGTAACTTAGTCATATGACAGGGAGCTATCGATTAGCGTACATCAAAGCGCCGAGGTTATACATTTTGATGTACCCACTCACGTCTTT
The DNA here is from genome assembly GCF_020536995.1 of Dreissena polymorpha. NCBI lineage: Eukaryota > Metazoa > Mollusca > Bivalvia > Myida > Dreissenidae > Dreissena > Dreissena polymorpha. Next base: position 81,056,208 of record NC_068365.1, read on the forward strand.
TTTTAATTATACTTTCATTTCTCAGCCGATTTTGACAAATTATATATCATTAGAAAGCCTACGTTTCGTAGTTTTCAGATATATAAATATATATGAAGTTTTTCTTCTGATAGGGCAGCGCGGCGAGTTATAACTTTAACTTTTGCAAATATCATACCGTTTTAGAATCTAGATCTACGGTTAACATGTTCGTACTTTATACCGATTTGTAGCGTTTATATTTGGAGTTCAGTTTTTAAAACTACATCTTGCGGTTTAAAAATGAAAGTAAATAAGGAATGAATTCGTACGAAAGTAGCGCGCGATCCTAACGCTCCGAACGTTTGGAGTTTTAGAATCTAGGTTGACATGTTCGTACTTTATACCGATTTGTAGCGTTTATATTTGAAGTTCATTTTTAAAAATTACATCTTGCTAAAGAGAATAGAATTATGTATACGATAGAAAAAAATGGTTTAAAAATGAAAGTAAGTAAGGAATGAAGACGGAAGAAAGTAGTGCGCGGTCTTAATGCACCGAACTGATGCTACGGTCTTGGCGCTTATGGCCATTTAATTTCCTTTGACATGATTATTTTTTTTTATGGAATAAATTGAAATATTTTGTTCTAGAAACATATCAATTAAGCTAAATATTATTGAAGCTCAACAAATTAACGATTACAGCTCTTGTTTGTAACACAGACAGGGTGTTTATTTTATGATGAGACAGCGTATAGCGGACCCTCTTGATATGTTTCGGCTTTGCATACTTCAAATAAAATGGGTGTCAAAACATTCATCGTTTGTTGTTTATTTTCAAAGAGATTATAATGTATAATTATATGGAAGGTCATTTACCTAAAATTATCAATTAATTAAAATTAGTTAAAGATTCTTGAAAATCCCGGCCGGAAAATATTGTTAAACACAACCAAGGCTCTAAGTGTTGAAGCAATTTAGCAATTGACTCATTTTTCGATCTTAAATGTTTGCTTACCATTAAGTATCAGCCGAAATAAGACGCATATGTTAAATCTGTTTCCATATCAGGAACGGAAATTGTAATTAAGTTATATCACGCGAGATAAGCACGGGAGAACTCGGACACTTGAATGTCCACTTAAGGGGCCGCTAATCCCCTGATCTGACCCCACGGGGTGCGTGAAGGGCACTTGTCAGTCGCGCTTACGGAGGCTTATCCTGGTGTAATCTTTACAATATTGCGTTCCTGTACGAGCCGCACTCTGGGGAAATGGGGCTAAATGCACGTGCGTAATGTATGTTACAAATTAGCCGCTGCAGTCCGCAAAGGCTAATCTGGGACGAAACTTTCTGCCGAGACTGAATTTTCGTTTAGAAGAGCCTGCCTTGAAACAAAAATGCCATAAAAGCGGATAGTGTCGTCCCTGAATAGCCTGTGCGGACTGAATTAGGACGACACTTAACGCATTAAGCCCATTAGGCCCAGTGTTCCCATAGCGAGGCTCATCTTCTTTGAACAATTGAGTCGTGTTCTGAGAAAACTGGGCATAATGCATTTGCGGAAAGTGTCGTCCCAGATTAGCCTGTGTAATCCACACAGTCTAATCAGGGACGACACTTTCCGTCTAAATTGGATTTTTGCTAAGAAGAGACTTCATTTAAACAAAAAATGTCATAAAAGCGGAAAGTGTTGTCCTTGATTAGCCTGTGCGGATTGCACAGGCTAATCTGGGACGATACTTTGCGCACATGCATTATACCAAGTTTTCCCAGAACACGACTCAATTAACTAACGTAAGATTCCCAATTTACTTTGATCGCTGTTACATCAGTTACTTATCTCGTGCTCTCCCCCTCTTCCTCAAATACACACCAGACCAACCACAGGCGTTGATCAAATACTGTCCCGTGGAGGTGTGCATGGCGAACGGCACGTGGTCCGAGCCCTCCATCTCATGCGCACGTGAGTACACTCTCTATGTTCTTGAGTCTCGTCATTAGAATGTATGTGTTCCGCATTTTGCTGAGAACCGTCCTGAATAATGGACATTCTGAAAGATTTTCACAGTTTATATACAAGGTTGAATTAATCGTCTAAAAATATAGAATAAAAATATATTTCCATATTTCATTTCTCTATATCAATCAATTCCAATAATGTTTCTTTTTGCAATACAAGTAAATTAACGATATGTTTCTTCTTAGATATGAGCCAATGCCCATAACCGTTTATTTATATAAATGTACAATGTTAATTAAACAAGAGTTCCGCGGTCAGAGACTTATGTACCCCTCGGAGACATATGTACCCCCCCCCCCCCCAAACAGGGCTTTAAACAATTGACCCCAATTTCAATAGAAGTCATCTACTGTACAAGGCCAATGCGCATGTAAATTATCAAGCCAATCGGTAAATTCGCTGATACGCTATTGATCATAAACAATTTTTACTTATTGTGACAGTGACCTTGACCTTTGACCTAGTGACCTCAATTTCATTCTGGGTCATCTACTGTCCAAGGCCAATGCACATCGGAAGTATCAAGCCAATCGGTGAATCAGTTGGCGAGTTATTGATCAGAAATGATTTCACACTAAGTGTGTAATAGTTACCTTGACCTTTGACCTAGTGACCCCAATTTTATTAGGGGGCATGGGTTGTCCAAGGCTAATGTACATGTGAAGAATTCAGCCAACCAGTGAATCAGTTGACGAGTTATTGATCGGAAACGATTTTACTTTTAATGTGTAACAGTGATCTTTGACATAGTGACCCCAATTTGTATATGGGTAATTTACTGTCCAAGACCAATGCATATGTGAATTATCAAGCCAATCGGTCCATTGGTTGACGAGTAATTGATCGGAATCGATTTTCACACTTTGTGTGATAGTGACCTTGACTGTTGACCTAGTAACCCCAATTTCAATAGGGGTCATCTACTGTCCAAGGCCTATGAACATCTGAAGTCTCAAGCAAATCGGTCAATTAATTGACGAGTTATTGATCGAAAACGAACTGATCTACCGACAGACAGACAGACCGACCGACATCCAGCAAAACAATATACCCCTTCTTCTTCGAAGAGGGGCATACTAATCAACGAATCGTACCTTCTTTTGTCTATCGGTGTTTGACTTTTCTGCACCTGGGTGAAATAATGTATGTAATTTTGTCATTAATCATATAAGTCAATTGAAAACCCAATTTTAAGCCTTGACCTACGTATATTTGTATTTGAACATCGCTCTGGGAAAACAGGGTTTAATGCATGTGCGTAAAGTGTCGTCTTATATTATCCTTTACAGTCTGCACAGGCCAATAAAGGACGAGACTTTCCACCTATACTGGATATTCGCTATGAAGAAACATCTTTTAAACGAAAAATACAACCAAAGCGGAAAGTATCGTCCGGATAAGTCTGTGTGCACTGCACAGGCTAAACAGAGACGACACTTTAAACACGAAGTGTGTCCATTTCAGCCATTCTAATGTCTGATATTTGTATATTATCTATGTCCTATTAAATTATATTTAAACCGAAACAACAATAATGTCTTCTCGTGTATAATTCTACTCTGTCTTTTGCCTAAAATTTCAAACAAAATAACGATGCATGTTTTCAGTCCTATAAAAATAATGTTTTCCGTTACCTGTTAATGATGACAAAGCTACGTGAATTTATGAATTTATGAATATGAAGTTATTTCTGTTTGTGATCCCATTGTTCAATCGTCGATGTTTTTAGATGTGAAGTGTGTGCCTGTGTATTAACTCATTTATGCCCAGCGTCTAGAAAAAAGGCATTGGAAAACAGCGTAGACCCAGATGAGACGCCGCATGATGCGGCGTCTCATCAGGGTCTGCGCTGTTAACTTTAATGAATTTCTGTAAGAAATATTCTAAAATAAAAATAAATATACCAGACATGCCTAATTTTGGAAATAAATTGATCCAATTTAGAAAGATGGGAAAGTCCACTCGGCATAAATGGGTTAAGGATGCTTGTCCGTTCTCCTTGAATTATTCTGTGCGTCGTTTCCATACTCATCAAGATGTGAGCCCTGACGCATTTGTGAAAAGCTCTGCCTCTGGGTTGTTCTTAGACTCTATTGCATAATAACCCATAAAGCATGCAATTTCACAACATAATTTATTATTATGATTATAATGCATACTTTCTACAGTCTCCGAATGTTACAACGCGGGCAGGTCACGTGAGTACAAGGGGAGACGCACGTGCACCAAGAGCGGCAGACCGTGTCAGCGATGGGACGCGCAGGAGCCAAACAGACACCGGTCAGTGGTTGGTGCCACATGATCAGTCAGTGGACGGAATCACATAAATAGTCAGTGGATGGGGTCGCATAATCAGTCAGTGAATGGGGTCACATGATCAGTCAGTGGATGGGGTCGCATGATCAGTCAATGGGTAGGGTCACATGATCGGTCAGTGGATGGGGTCGCATGATCAGTCAGTGGTTTGGGTCACATGCTCAGTCAATGGGTAGGGTCACATGATCAGTCAGTGGTTGGTACAAATGATCAGTCAGTGGACGGAATCACATAATTAGTCAGTGGATGTCGTCGCATAATCAGTCAGTGGGTGGGGTCACATGATCAGTCAGTGGATGGAGTCACATGATCAGTCAGTGAGTAGGGTCACATGATCAGTCAGTAGGTAGAGTCACATGATCAGTCAGTGGGTGGGGTCACATGATAAGTCATTGGATGTGGTCACATGGCCAGTCAGTGGCTGGAGTCACATGATCAGTCAGTGGGTGGAGTCACATGATCAGTCAGTGGTTGGGGGTCACATGATCAGTCAGTGGGTGGAGTCACATGATCAGTCAGTGGTTGGGGTCACATGATCAGTCAGTGGTTGGAGTCACATGATAAGTCAATGGTTGGAGTCACATGATCAGTCAGTGGTTGGAGTCAAATGATCAGTCAATGGTTGGAGTCACATGATCGGTCAGTGGTTGGAGTCACATGATCAGTAAGTGGGTGGAGTCACATGATCAGTCAGTGGTTGGGGTCACATGATCAGTCAGTGGCTGGAGTCACATGATCAGTCAATTGTTGGAGTCACATGATCAGTCAGTGGTTGGAGTCACATGATCAGTCAATGGTTGGAGTCACATGATCAGTCAGTGGGTGGGGTCACATGATCAGTCAGTAGTTGAAGTCACATGATCAGTCAGTGGGTGGAGTCACATGATCAGTCAGTGGGTGGAGTTACATGTTCAGTCAATGGATGGGGTCACATGATCAGTCAGTGGGTGGGGTCACATGATCAGTCAGTGGTTGGAGTCACATGATCAGTCAGTGGTTGGAGTCACATGATAAGTCAGTGGTTGGAGTTACATGTGCAGTCAGTGGTTGGAGTCACATGATCAGTCAGTGGGTGGGGTCACATGATCAGTCAATGGTTTGAGTCACATGATCAGTCAGTGGTTGGAGTCAAATGATCAGTCAATGGTTGGAGTCACATGATCAGTCAGTGGTTGGGGTCACATGATCAGTCAGTGGCTGGAGTCACATGATCAGTCAATTGTTGGAGTCACATGATCAGTCAGTGGTTGGAGTCACATGATCAGTCAATGGTTGGAGTCACATGATCAGTCAGTGGGTGGGGTCACATGATCAGTCAGTAGTTGAAGTCTCATGATCAGTCAGTGGGTGGAGTCACATGATCAGTCAGTGGGTGGAGTTACATGTTCAGTCAATGGATGGGGTCACATGATCAGTCAGTGGGTGGGGTCACATGATCAGTCAGTGGTTGGAGTCACATGATCAGTCAGTGGTTGGAGTCACATGATAAGTCAGTGGTTGGAGTTACATGTGCAGTCAGTGGTTGGAGTCACATGATCAGTCAGTGGGTGGGGTTACATGATCATTCAATGGTTTGAGTCACATGATCAATCAGTGGTTGGAGTCAAATGATCAGTCAATGGTTGGAGTCACATGATCAGTCAGTGGTTGGAGTCACATGATCAGTCAGTGGTAGGCAGTCACATGATCAGTCAGTGGGTGGCAGTCACATGATCAGTCAGTGGGTGGGGTCACATGATCAGTCAGTGGTTGGGGTCACATGATCAGTCAGTGGGTGGAGTCACATGATCAGTCAGTGGTTTGACTCACATGATCAGTCAGTGGGTGGAGTTACATGTTCAGTCAATGGATGGGGTCACATGATCAGTCAGTGGGTGGGGTTACATGATCAGTCAGTGGTTGGAGTCACATGATCAGTCAGTGGTTGGAGTCACATGATAAGTCAGTGGTTGGAGTCATATGATCAGTCAGTGGTTGGAGTCACATGATCAGTCAGTGGGTGGGGTCACATGATCAGTCAATGGTTTGAGTCACATGATCAGTCAGTGGTTGGAGTCAAATGATCAGTCAATGGTTGGAGTCACATGATCAGTCAGTGGGTGGGGTCACATGATCAGTCAGTAGGTGGCAGTCACATGATCAGTCAATGGTTGGAGTCACATGATCAGTCAGTGGATGGGGTCACATGATCAGTCAATTGGTGGCAGTCACATGATCAGTCAGTGGTTGGAGTCACATGATCAGTCAGTGGTAGGCAGTCACATGATCAGTCAGTGGGTGGCAGTCACATGATCAGTCAGTGGGTGGGGTCACATGATCAGTCAGTATTTGGAGTCACATGATCAGTCAGTGGTTGGAGTCACATGATAAGTCAGTGGTTGGAGTCACATGATCAGTCAGTGGTTGGAGTCACATGATCAGTCAGTGGGTGGGGTCACATGATCAGTCAGTGGGTGGAGTTACATGTTCAGTCAATGGATGGGGTCACATGATCAGTCAGTGGGTGGGGTTACATGATCAGTCAGTGTTTGGAGTCACATGATCAGTCAGTGGATGGGGTCACATGATCAGTCAGTGGTTGGAGTCACATGGTCAGTCAGTGGGTGGGGTGACATGATCAGTCAGTGGTTGGGGTCACATAATCAGTCAGTGGTTGGAGTCACATGATCAGTCAGTGGTTGAAGTTACATGTGCAGTCAGTGGGTAGGGTCACATGATCAGTCAGTGAGTGGGGTCACATGATCAGTCATTGGTTGGAGTCACATGATCAGTCCGTGGTTGGGGTCGCATGATCAGTCAGTGGACGGGGTCACATGATCAGTCAGTGGATGGGGTCACATGATCAGTCAGTGGTTGGGGTCACATGATCAGTAAGTTGATATGGTCACATGAGTAGTCAATGGGTGGGGTCACATGATCAGTCAGTAGGTGGCAGTCACATGATCAGTCAATAGTTGGAGTCACATGATCAGTCAGTGGGTGGGGTCACATGATCAGTCAGTAGGTGGCAGTCACATGATCAGTCAATGGTTGGAGTCACATGATCAGTCAGTGGATGGGGTCACATGATCAGTCAATTGGTGGCAGTCACATGATCAGTCAGTGGTTGGAGTCGCATGATCAGTCAGTGGTAGGCAGTCACATGATCAGTCAGTGGGTGGCAGTCACATGATCAGTCAGTGGGTGGGGTCACATGATCAGTCAGTGGTTGGGGTCACATGATCAGTCAGTGGTTGGGGTCACATGATCAGTCAGTGGGTGGAGTCACATGATCAATCAGTGGGTGGAGTCACATGATCCGTCAGTGGGTGGAGTCACACGATCAGTCAGTGAATGGGGTCACATGATCAGTCAGTGGGTGGGCAGTCACATGATTAGTCAGTGGGTGGCAGTCACATGATCAGTCAGTGGGTGGCAGTCACATGATCAGTCAGTATTTGGAGTCACATGATCAGTCAGTGGTTGGAGTCACATGTTCAGTCAGTGGGTAGGGTCACATGATCAGTTAGTGGTTGGGGTCACATGATCAGTCAGTGGTTGGGGTCACATGATCAGTCAGTAGTTGGAGTCACATGATCAGTCAGTGGTTGGGGTCACATGATCAGTCAGTGGTTGGAGTCACATGGTCAGTCAGTGGGTGGGGTCACATGATCAGTCAGTGGTTGGGGTCACATGATCAGTCAGTGGTTGGAGTCACATGATCAGTCAGTGGTTGAAGTTACATGTTCAGTCAGTGGGTAGGGTCACATGATCAGTCAGTGAGTGGGGTCACATGATCAGTCAGTGGTTGGAGTCACATGATCAGTCCGTGGTTGGGGTCGCATGATCAGTCAGTGGACGGGGTCACATGATCAGTCAGTGGATGGGGTCACATGATCAGTCAGTGGTTGGGGTCACATGATCAGTAAGTTGATATGGTCACATGATTAGTCAGTGGGTGGGGTCACATGTTCAGTCAGTGGGTGGGGTCACATGATCAGTCAGTGGTTGGAGTCACATGATCAGTCAGTGGTTGGAGTCACATGATCAGTCAGTGGTTGGGTCACATGATCAGTCAACTGGTAGGGTCACATGATCGGTCAGTTTGTGGGGTCACATGATCGGTCAGTGGTTGGAGTCACATGATCAGTCAGTGGATGGGGTCGCATGATCAGTCAATGGGTAGGGTCACATGATCAGTCAGTGGTTGTAATCACATGTTCAGTCAGTGGGTGGGATCACATGATCGGTCAGTGGTTGGGGCCACATGATCAGTCAATGGGTGGCAGTCACATTATCCGTCAGTGGGTGTAGTAACATGATCAGTAAGTGGATGGAGTCAAAATTTATGATATGTAACCGGGTGGGGTCACATGATCTGTCAATGTGTGGGGCAATATTATCTGTAAGCGGTGGGGTCACATGATCTGTCAGTGTGTGGGGTAAAATGATATGTAAGCGGGTGGGGTCACATGATCTGTCAATGTGTGGGGTAAAATGATCTGTAAGCGGGTGGGGTCACATGATTAGTAAGTGGGTGGTGTCACATGATCTGTCAATGTGTGGGGTCATGTTTTCAGTCAGTTGGTGGGGTCACATGATCAGTCAGTAGGTGGGATCAAATGATCAGTCAGTGGGTGGGGTCACATGATCATTCAGTTGGTGGGGTCACATGATCAGTCAGTGGGTGGGATCAAATGATCAGTCAGTGGGTGGGGTCAAATGATCAGTCAGTTGGTGGGGTCACATGATCAGTCAGTGTATGGGGTCATATTTGCAGTCAGTGGGTGGGTTCAAATGCATTGGTCCGAAAGTGGTTGATTCACATGCACTGGTTTCGAGTTGTGTTGATGCTTGTTATTGATAAAAGACAATTTGTGCATTTGGAATTCAGCTATTTTTGCACAACCGTCGTTTATCAGTAATAAATATTCTCTACAAATGTAGATATTAAGCTATTTTAGCTTTTAAGATTTCGTTTATTATTACTATATTTTCTCTACAAATGTAGATTTGTGAGGATTAATAATTAACACAGCAAATGACATACTGCATTACCGGTATATACTCTACTTACTATTATAAGGACTTTAGGGCTTGATATGACTTTGTTTGTCACAAATCGTACTTGGAGCTCATGTGTAGTATGTATAGGTGAGACGAGTAGAGTGAGTCAAAACAAGAAATGTTCTCATGAATGCCGAGATATCCTTACATAAACATCATATTCATCTTCCATTTTCGATGATTACTTACTACGATCAAGAAGCAATACTGACGAACGGACAGACGCTGCGATAACTATATTAAAAACTAAATGTTTATGTGTGCGTTGAGGTTATATACATGGGTGACGTATCGCTTTATTTACATATTTGGGTCGTGTTCTGAGAAAACTGGGCATAATGCATGTGCGTAAAGTGTCGTCCCAGATTAGCCTGTGCAGTCCGCACAGGCTAATCAGGGACGACACTTTCCGCCTAAATTGGATTTTTGCTAAGAAGAGACTTCATTTAAACGAACAATGTCATAAAAGTGGAAAGTGTCGTCCCTGATTAGCCTGTGCGGACTGCACAGACTAATCTGGGACGACACTTTACGCACATGCATAATGCCAAGTTTTCTCTGAACGCGACACATTTGATAAAACACGTCGGCAGTCCGGTGACTTATCAGAAATCATACTCGATCACACAATTTATAAAGTTGTCATTGCTGTCACGGTTATTGTTTAGCTCATTTAACTGTGAATACAAATAAACGCAATTTTTTGTATTAATAATAATATAGTATTATATTCCTAGATTTAGAGACGCCGTCATGTTTCCGGAAGCCTCTATGTTTCTCGCCGACAACTTCTGCCGGGACCCAGACGACAGTAGGGGCGCTCCGTGGTGCTTCACTGAGGATCTCGACCGGACATGGGAGTATTGTGACGTCACAGAGTGTGGCAGTATCCCGGTGTTCAACGGCTTTTGTGGTTATGGTAAATCAATTAACGAATTAATGCGCCATGACAAAAAACATTGCAAGTATTTACAGTCTTATTTACCGAAACAACGTGATATCTCATAAAGCAAATGTTTTTTAACTGCATACCAAATAAATGATGAAAAACTATGCATTTGATTTTGGCTCTTTGTAAAACGTGCACATATTCAGAGACTGTAAGGTATGTTTAACCCTTAACCACTTCGATACGTATTTTGACGCATTTGTAGTCCCTTAGAAAGTTAAATTTCATTAAAGACCTTTCTTATTAGATTCAAATTGTAAAGGCTTTATTTCCAACCCTTAGATATTGATGAGAAGCAAACAGCATTAAACCTAATAAGACTGCGAGTCACTCGCAGGCTGTTATGGTTTTATGCTGTTTGCACATAGCCATTTTCACTTTGCTTGTAAGTGGGAAAAGGTTAACCAAAATGATAAAAATGCTTTACAGTCCCTACACCGGAAGAGAGTGTGACTGAGGTTACAGAGACGGTAGAAGAGGAAGTAGGAACAACAACGGCCACAACTGACACCTGTTCAAATGATATCGAGTTTAAGATTGTAAAAGAGCATAAGATCAATGGAAAGGCTTTCAAAAGTTTACAGCTACGAAGTATTGTAGAATGTTCATCGAAATGCGCGCAAGAAAGCTTGTGTCGTGGTTTTAGTTTCAGCTCTTTAGACGGCGTATGCTTATTGCATGACAGTTATCAAGATATTGTGCGGAGCGGCGGTTATCGAGCTGGAATGAAAATGTGCCTATGAGACAATGTATACTTAGTCAGTTGAAAAAAAACAAGCTTTTTTCTACCTGTCTGTTTTGTTAACATCTGTCCATTTTCCACAAATAAAAGAGTAGCGGAAAAGAATGTCTTATAATATTTCAAAAGTTTAAATTTGTGTTCATATTTAACCCATTTATGCCTAGCGTCTAGAAAAAAGGCCTTGGCAAACAGCATACACCCAGATGAGACGCCGCATGATGCGGCGTCTCATCTGGGTCTGCGCTGTTTGCTTAAAGGATTTTCTGTAAAAATATTCTAAATACAGAAATAAATATACTAGACATCCCTAATTTTGGAAAAAAAAGATCCAATTTAGAAGGACGGGAGAGTCCACTAGGCGTAGATGGGTTAAAGTTGAAATATTAACCCTAACAACGGATGTTATATCCGCCCAAAAGTTACACTGAAACCTTGTTTATGACTATGTGCAGAGAATGAGGTCGAAAATGCTTATGCAAATGTGAGGATTCATCAGATATATTCAGTCAAAACTGACATAGCGGCCAACAGAGAACAACGATCAACTGCAGACAACGGTCCCCACCCACCCCAACGAAAATCGCCATATCACTTTAGAATAACGGCCAACTGTCCATAACGGCCAACGACAAGTATAATTCATTCCGAAAGTCATTTTTGGAACTGAGAACAACGGTCACAAGTCAGTCTTTTCGAGTTGCTAAAAGTAAAACACAAATCGCTGTTGTCTTGTTCTTATGATGTCATAGTGTCTATTATGCGTTACTAGTATTTGCGGGTCAAAATTGCGGTTTCTGCCTTTGGCATGATAAAAGCGAACCGCTGGCAACCACAACGACATATGTTTGCATTGTTCGATCTTTCATGTTGTTGCATAGTGTTATTCAATAGACCTGTGGAATCATCGTTGCATACATTTTCTTTAATTATATATACTAGTATAAGGACCAAACATTAATTTTCATGTACCTGTGGGTTGAACAGTCATTCACATTGTAATAACACATCTCATACAATAAAACACAATCAAAATTAAACCAAGTTAGCACTTACTAACATATATATCCACCGTACTTCAATCTGTTGCGAAAATTAGCTTTTTAACTTTTCTACCGATGACTTTCATAATAACCACGCCATTGTCGAGTCAAAATAGTCGCGTTAAAACCGCTGTGCTTTCATTGGTTAATAACGGAGGTGTGACTATTTCCTATAAATAAGTAAAACCTATTTCCTATATATAAGTAAAACATAATATTTATGTTTTTCGACAAACTTTTTTGTTTTGATATTTTGTATAACAAATGCACACTTTTGAGGTTTTTTTGAGCGGGTAGAAGCTGGAGGGAAGGGGATAGCAGTTGGAGGGGGGGGGGGGAGGCTAGCAAATAATGGCGATTGCCTGTGCTCGTATCGAGACGTCACACCGAAAAGGAAGAGTACGCGATTGCAAAAGATATATGGCTAACACAACTTCAAAAATATATTCATATATTTTATTCGAACTTGAACAGTAATTAAAGTGGCCTTTTCACGTTTCATTACATTGACAAAAAAAATTAAAAAAGTTTCAGATTTGCACATTTTCGTTGTAGTTATGAAATGTGTGAGGAACAGTAATACTGAACATTTACGATGCACTAAATCATCCATTATATGCATCTTTTTACGATTTAAAAACCTAAAAATTATAAAGCGTTGCAACGCGAAACGATTGAATAAATTTGGAGAGTTTTGTGGTTGTCGTTATATTTTGTGATACTACGAAAATTTCTCATCTTCTGTATATAGTATAAAAATTCATCACGCGTTGTATGAGCGCGGATGTCCGAGTGTTCTAGGCGATAGACCTTTACTCCAGGGGTCAGTGGTTCGAGCCCAGTTGAGGGTTACTTTTTTATTTTTTTTATTGTATTCTTGTTTTTACTGGAACTTTTAAAATCCAATGTTTACATAATTAAATGAAAAGCATTTAATGACAAACTTCATTACATGCCAACATACGTGAAAAGGTCCCTTTAAACTTTTTTATAACTTCTATTTGCAATAAAGTTTCTGTTTTATCGGTAATTATTCGCTTGAGCAACATATATTAGTGCTCCAGAATTGCATCAACACTATCGTTCGCCATTTGTTCCATTAATTGCGGCATATATGTCATTATTAAAAGATTTGATGAAATTAGTATCCGATCGGGACGGGGCCACTGAACACGCGTAGATCACCTGCCGCGACGTGAGTCCACAACTGTTATGCTAGAATCCACGAGGATTTTAAACAGAATTTTCTAAAACTCGGGAGGAAGTGAAAGTAATTTTGGGGAAATTAATCAAACAAACGTGTTTTAACTAGCGCAGTCATCTGCTTCCCTTTGCAAATTATGTGGAAAGTTAATGATGGTTGTAATGATATTATATATTGCATATTCAAATTTCCTTAACAAGTGATTATTTCATTATGTTCTTTTTTGTTTATTTCTCAATATGAAACATACTTCTGAGGGCTAAATGTGATCATGTATGTGTCGAAAGAACACCACCGGAATCAATTTGCTGCTGGAATCTGCGTTAAAGTCGTGTTGGAACATGTGTACTGCAATCTGATCTCAGTTGGAACATGTGTACTGCAATCTGATCTCAGTTGGAACATGTGTACTGCAATCTGATCTCAGTCGTGTTGGAACATGTGTACTGCAATCTGATCTCAGTCGTGTTGGAACATGTGTACTGCAATCTGATCTCAGTCGTGTTGGAACATGTGTACTGCAATCTGATCTCAGTTCTGAAATAAACATATACTACTTTGACATCACATAGCGAAGACTTTTCAGATATTTAATAAATTAAACAAACATACATTCACAGATAAGCATGCTATTATGTTGTAAAATGAAATAAATATGAAATTTGTAATTTAAATGTCAATCTTTTTTCAGTAAAGAATTATTTGGAGGAAAGCATTTTCTAAATTAACCTCTAAATAAGCTGAGTACAATTTTTTTTTTCAAAATTAAGTCACTTTTAACTGTGATTTATAGATTATCATATTTGTGGTTCGGAACCATGTTCATTATAGCAGGAAAGAGTTTATTTTATGGACAGACAGACAGACAGTTTATTTCAATCCAATAAGGCATTTAAGCCCACAAGGACATATATACAATACAAGTGTTGACGAACAGTGTAGACTAGAATACAAAATTTTAACAAAAGTTGTAGTTGTATGTTTCCAACATTTGGAGAAGATCACTTTGAGAACAATATTTCAAAAAACATACATGCAAGATAATTCTGAAACGTTTTCTAAGCATTTAACCAATCTATTTAGACTATTATACAATATGTTCTTATCTTAGAGGTTTTTCAATCAACTACTTTGGGTAGTATAGCTGCCTATATTTATGTTTGTCCTTGTACCGATTACTAGATGATATTCTATTAACAATTTAGAAACATAGAAATTGGTTTTTAAAATGTAGCATACATTTATCCTGATTTGTTTCGTACTATCAAATAGCATCATATAAGCATGATAGTATGTTGTTTAAAAGAAGCCTTTTAGGGCTGTATTCGAAACATATACATCGATTATAATAATAATAATAATAATAATAAAAGCTTTATTTACAGAAGGTTACACATAAAGACAATGACACATTATACATATTATGCAAATGAATCAATACTTTTTTACAATGTGGCCTTCTTAAAATATCATACACAAATAGGTCTATAATAAGTATAACGTTCAAACAATATTTTCTTACACCCATACATAACACACATAGATAGACACACATGAAATATTATTGATTATAATAATAATAATAATAAAAGCTTTATTAACAGAAGATTACAAATAAAGACAATGACGCATTATACATATTATGCAGATGAATCAATACTTTTTTACAATGTGGCCTTCTTACACTAACATACACAAATAGGTCTATAACAAGTAAAACATTTAAACAATATTTTCTTACACCAATACATAACACACATTTTGCCTTTTAGACAGACACACATGAAATATCATTGATTAGAAAAAAAGACAACAACAACATATTACATATTATTGATTAGAAAATAAATGTGCTTTATATTGCTTTTTAAAAGCAGAGATAGAGCATGCCATTCTTATTCCAATCGGTATACTGTTCCAAATATCCATGCTATGGTATGAAAAAGCTCGTTTCTTATAACCTGTATTTGCTTTGGTATTAACAATATCTCTATGGGTGGCAGATCTTAAGTTATATTTTTGATTTTGAGAAAAAGTTATAATATTATTTAAATATTCTGGAGTCTGATTGTTGACACATTTATATATCAAGATTGCCGTGTGGTATTTACATCTATTATTAAACGAGAGCCAATTAAGCTGTAAAAACAATTCTTTGGATGGTGTTCTATTTGGCTTTTGCAGAATGACTTTCGCTTCGCGTTTTTGTAAAATATTCACTTTTTTAAATTGGTTTTATTAGCGTTGCCCCAGATCGTACAACAGTAATCGAAACATGTTTGAATGTATGAATTATGAAATAATTTCTTCATATCAAAAGTGAGATAATTTGATAGCTTTTTTAGTAGAGTTATTTTACTGCTTATTTTAGAGCATGTTTTATCAATGTGTACTTTCCATTGCAGATGTTTGTCAATATAAAGAACTAAAATGTTTTGACTAGTGACATTTTCAATAGCATTATTATCTATTTTTAGATCAAGGTTGAAATTCTTAATTTTTTGTTTTGATCCAATAAGCATGCATTTTGATTTATTAGGGTTTATCATCATGTTATTGAGGGTGCACCATTTTTGTATGGAATAAATATCATTTTGTAAGTTAGTTTGAATTTCTGAAGGATTGGCCCCTGTAGCATGTAGTGTCGAGTCATCAGCATACAAGTCTATGTCTGATTGGTTTAGTAATAACCCAATATCATTTATATAAATTAGAAACAAGAGAGGGCCCAAAATAGAACCTTGAGGGACACCACTCTTAATAGTAAGAGGGGTAGAAAAACTAGTTCCTAGTTTAACGCATTGTTGTCTTTGACTAAGATAAGAATGAAAAAGGGACAAGGTACCATCCGAAAAGTGATGAAGTTTAAGTGTGTATAACAGAATTTCATGATCTACTAAATCAAAAGCTTTTTTCATGTCAATAAAAACAGAACCAATACAATTACCGTTATCTACATCTTTGAGCCACTCATCAATAAGTCGAATCAGTGCTGTTTGGCAAGAATGATTTTCTCTAAAGCCTGACTGATGTTTATTCAACACATTTGTTATTCCAAAGAAGAAAGAAAGATTTAACAAACAATGACAAAAGAGTAGTTATATATACACATTTACATAAATATGCCATATTACACCACTTTATCCTGCATTAAATGGTTTCTCTACATCGACCTCTTCGGATATGTTTATAAATTTAGTTCAATTTTACTATTACGAAAAAACAAGTAATATAACCAATCGTAAAGAAACCTTTAAATACAAAAATATAATATAGTTTAATCATTTAACTTGTATGAATTATATATCTATCACAGAGGGTATTTTAACATCTATGGAATTAACATTAAGAGTGCCATAGATATATATGCCTTACCGAAACGAAAATGTAAGACTGATATCATAGGCAACTGCTATCACTAACATCTGTACTTCACAATTAATAACCACTTTTCATATATTGTCTTACCGAAAGAAACATGTAAGACAAATATTGTGGAAACTAGACTTATAATGACACGTTATAATATATTAATTGTAAGATCTTGAACTACATTATGATTTAACGAGTAAGACAGACATTATAGATGTTTTTGTCATATCAATTCATACGATAGAACGCTTATATGGTGTGATATTAACATAAACAGCAGAATTAACTTTGCTTTAACAATTTCAGATTAGTTCACTACGATACTTTAAAAGTTGTACAGAGCAACGCTAGTATAGCCTGGTAAATATAATAATACAAAGGGTATTAATGCAACATGTCATATCTATTAATCGTAATAGAAAAATGCATGTAAATGTTATGATGTAATCGTATTTCACTACAATACATTACAGTTGTATATAGCAACGCTATCATAGTCTGGTATACTTAACAATTAAAACGGCATAAAGGCCTAATATCATATTTATTATCCGTATTACAAAATGTATGTAACAGTAACCAACAAACAAGTAAACATAGTTTGCGTATGGTTTCTGTAATATACCAAGGAACAAATATAGTACAACAGACATTTTAACAGTTTCAGCAGAAACACATGAAAACATGAAATATATACAATTCAAGTACAAAGAAACACATGGAAATCATGTATTTACAGTATCACGCGAAACACATTGTGCATCAATTTTACCACGTCAATTTCTATACATTACCTCATTTCTAATAATAAATGCTTTATGAATATAGGTACCTAAGTTTCTAAGTATATTCTCATTTTCTGACTTTATAAGATCTACAAATTTAGCCATGCTAGGTCTAAACCAATATTTTCTGCCAATATATTTTTTCCTAATGTCAGTATACATTACACATTCCATAACAAAATGATATTCATCCTCAATTGTATTGCACCTTGCACATTTTCGATCACTTATTGGGGTACTCAAAGGTCTGGTCCATCGACCAGCCTCAATATGCAATCTATGCGATGAGACTCGAAAACGAGAAAACGATTGACAAAACTTACTAATATTAAAACATACGAGATAATGTTGTGCCCAGGTTCAGGTGCAAGTCTTATATTAGGTATGCGCATGTCTTATATCAGGTATAATTAGTAGCTCGCTTTCAATATAATGGTTATTTTTGTCCATAAAAATAAGTCAACCCAGACTTAAGTTATTCAATTTAATATATTGTCCAGCAAGGAACTTAAAAGAGTTACACATATGATGAAATATATTCTTTATTATTTACTGTAAAGTAGTACTGAGCATATTTACTCACAATATGTTAAAATATTAAACTTGGCACCAGAGTTATTAACAAAAATTCAGGATGGAGTTGTACTATCAATGGAATGGAATCTTCGGCACAGAAAATCTTAGGTATTTATACTTTTCCAGTAACACACTGTGCCCTGTGTCGTGCACATGACGCAGTGTGCCATACACATGACACAGTGTGTCTGCAACAACAAAAATTGTGCCTGACACAGTATTCTTTGTGCCTTCTTAACAGGTGCTCAAATAGAATGTTCATAAGTATGGACTATTTGTAATGTAAAAACAACTTTAAAATATGCAAAAACATATAACAACATAATAATACCTCAAAGGAACGTTTTCTGCCATGAATTGGATTCATTTCAGCACTTTAACAAATTATAAAACACAAAATGATGTTTCAGGACTTTAAAAGTCGGCTTGACAGAAGTTGCTTAGCAACGGGCACGGTAAAAATCAAGATGGCTGCCGTATATTTCTAAGAAACAAGTGTGAGAGTTGTTAATCAAAAAGCAATGGATTTAAACAATTCTAACTGTCAAAAATTGGCAGAAATGTGCACAACAGGACTAAAATTTGATAGCTGCTACTTATTTTATATGAATTCTTAAATAATGACATTAACTTTAAGAGAGACATGTCCATCTTCAAACCGGAAGAAGGAACATTTTGACAATAACAATGGAGTAAAAATCGTGAGTATGAAGGAAAACTAATTCTAGCCTAAGCATGTGATATTAGTGGCTGGTCTGTAACATATAAAATTGGTCAGCACTATTAATTATATGACCAGGCTAGGAAAAGCAACATGAATGAATGAACAATGAAAACAATTATGCTGTTGACAAGGAAATTCAGGTAACTAGTTTCAATGTAAATTTTGATTAACACTTAAATAATGAACTATGCACTGGGTTGTTACATTACCCGCCTGTCTTTTATGGCAAACTCCCGTTGCCATATAAATAGCATATTGGCAATTTAATGACAATGTTATATGCAAAGTCCCTATACCGTCTGGTTTACAGAGAGTCTACTGTAGTAATAGACAAAGAATAACAGTCATATATAAACATGTAGAACACTTTCGGTTGAACACATAAAAACAAACAAAATGAACACTTTATCTGAGCAATATGCCAAATGTCCCAAAAGGATTTCAACAAATTGATTATGGCAACTATGTTGGCATGGTTTACCAATAAACATATATGTTCATTTTTTAACATGTTTTGCTTCCTTTTCAGCAGAGCCATCTTCATTGCCTCGTTTGGATTCGCCTTGCTTTCGCACTGTAGTCTCCAAGTTCTTTATTGCTCGGCTGTTCCATTCAACAGCAGACACAAGTTTCCCAATAGAGCTTTCAAGAGTCCTTTCTATTTGGAATAGCGCTGTTGCAAGAACACTATCTTCACGGCGTGGTTCTGCCTCTGTCTGAGTACTTGCTGTCTTCACAGGTAGGCGCCTTGGCTCATCCAATAGTGGGGTGCTCAGCCTGGAAATGGACACTGGGACAGCAGGAGCAGGAGTCGTGAATGATGGCAGACATCCTACCATTGAAGATGAAACTGGCG
Organism: Dreissena polymorpha; assembly: GCF_020536995.1. NCBI lineage: Eukaryota > Metazoa > Mollusca > Bivalvia > Myida > Dreissenidae > Dreissena > Dreissena polymorpha. Next base: position 81,075,801 of record NC_068365.1, read on the forward strand.
TTGGCACATAATTGGGAAACCCCATTCCCAACACAGATGTGGTATTCGCAGACACTGGTGTAGGCTGATAGGCTGGAAATGTGGGCATTAAGCAGGGGGATGATGAGGCTGGATATGGCATAGGGAATAGCTCTTGTAGCATTTCAAACTGTTCCACGTCGTCTTGCTCCGCGGTGACCGCTGTACTCGTTTCACACCTATTGTATTCGGGTCTTGTAGGGGTGTAAGGTAGGTTGGCAGCAAGAGGCGATGGAACCACAGCTTCTCCAGACACGTTGGAACCACGATTCAGTAGGCTGGCAAGAATCTGCGGTGTCATTTTAACACTGACCAGATCACCGGAATCACTGCAGCCTTGCTGAGTCACCTCATAGTCCACACCCTCTTTCACAACCCTAGGGTGAGGGTTTTCTATCAGGAACCTGCTTTGATCACCACCTCCTTGCATTGCTGACATAAGCGCGTGTCTTCTATAGTCTGTGACATGCTTTACCAAAGCCTCTCTAGTGGAACACCGAAACAAGCACATTGAACAGTAAAATGGTGCTTCACTAAGTGCAAAATGGTGCTTCTGCACATGGTCAACCATTCTGTATCTCTCATTTATATATGTTGTCATATTCTTCTTGCAATGTATACATGAGAAGAGAGGTCTCTTTCTTGCTTTCTGTCCGTACTCCATGACCTGCAAGTAGACAAATTTCGCTATGTTCACCGGATTGCTGCTGCATGAATCAGTTGTTATTCATCAGCAAATCAGTCAATATATTATAACATTGGTTTAGGTGTGTTCCTTGCTGGCTGTCCCTATCTTGTAATTAAAGTATTTTAATTGCTATTATTCCTATTATTATAGTGTTTGCATATATAACCCCCATGTCCTAAAAACATTTTTGTTTCAACGCATCCGTCCACAATGCACATACACACATTTACTCGCACAATTTTGGTCAGACACTGCACCTAACTATGCACTAAATTTCTTCAAATGCTTTTGAACAGCTGTGATCCACTTTGGAACTGCATTTCCATAATAGGGCTTCAACTTGTTATGGTGGAACAACTTCTTCAAGCCTGATTTATCTAACTGGACAGTGAAATTAACTTCTGAAATCTTCTCTGTGATAAGGAAAGGACCATCATAGGTTTTCTCTAATTTTGGACACACTCCAACTTTTCTATTTTCATGAAGTAACCAAATTAAATCTCCAACATCATAATGGTGGAATGCAAGACGTGTATCATATATTTCTTTGCTTCTTTTGGTAGCACTGTCTAGGTGTTTTCGGGCTATTGCATGGGCCTTGTGCATGTGTTCTTGCATTTCAGTAATTGTTTCACAAGCTGTTTTAGGCGTAGCATTCGATACGTTGGCATGACCGTATATCACATCAGCTGGAAGTCTTATTTCCCGCCCCATAGTCAGCATATTTGGTGTGACTCCAGTTGACTGGTTTGGTGTGGCTCTGTATGCTCCAGCAAGGCATCCTAAGAATAAATCCCAGTCATCGCCTTCGTCCACCAGGTAGGCCTTGACCATCTTCATTAGTGTCCGGTTAAAACGCTCTACTTGCCCATTACCTCTTGGGTTGCGAGGACTGGATCGTGTTTTCTTAATGGCAAGGAGATTGCAAAGTTCTGCAAAAATTCTGCTTTCAAAAGCTGAGCATTGGTCACTGTGAATAACTAAAGGTGTTCCCCATCGGTTGATCACTTCATTGAGGATCTTGTTTGCACATTCATCAGCTGTTTGACTTGGGACGGCAATTACCTCCACATATTTGGTGAAGTGGTCAGTCAGCACTAGTACATACTTATTGCCCCTTTTGGTCCTTGGTAAAGGGCCCAGAAAATCAACTGCTAGTATGTCCCATGGTGCGCCTGCTTTGATGTGACCCATTGGTGCTCTTGGCGTCTTTTGTGGCTTCTTATCTGATTCACAAATGTCACACCCTTTGATGTACAATGCAATGTCTGCCTTAATTTCAAACCAGTAGAAGCTTTGGGTGATACGATTGTATGTCCTCTTAACGCCCATGTGTCCAGCAGTGACACTGCCATGTGCGTCTCGAATCACTTCTTTTCGCAGTACTCTTGGTACAATTAACTGCAGATGTGCATCTTGTTGATCAGCTTTCTTGAAGGAGCGGTAGAGGGAACCATTGACTAGCTTTAAATTGTCCCACAGTACCAAATAGTGGCGAGTCTCACGGCTACACTCATTTGCTTCATGCACTTTTGGTTTTACCCCTTCAAGCATGGATCTGCGTATGAGGCTGATGTCTGCGTCTGCTTCTTGGAGTTTCGCTATGTCTTCTGGTGCATACTTTCCAGCCCACGACTTGAAGCATACTGATATTGAACCTCCAGCCACAGGTGCTTTCTGTTCCTTTTCTGTTTCAGATCCGATTGCCCGGATTGGACAATTTGTTGTGGTTTTCCCACTATTTTCTTTTGCTTCGCCCAAGGCTGCGTTTTCATTACCTTTTGACAGGTCTGATTCAACCGTTGAGTGTTGACTTGACATCATCAATTCTGCCCTCCTTCTGCATTTGGAGCAGGGTCCACATTTCAATGGTTCATCCATTACAACTTGGTCGCAATGGCAGTCTCGCGGATTGGGACATCGTGATAAACCATCACAATGCGCATGGCTTTTCCCAGGTCTGTAAACCACTTCAAAGTCATAGGGTGCCAAGATTTCCAACCATCGTGATATTTTACCACTCGGTTCACGCATGCTAAAAAGCCATACCAACGCCTGGTGGTCAGTACGAACGACAAAGTGACGCCCTAACAGGTATTGTCTGTAGTATTGTACAAAGTACACAACAGCAAGTAACTCCTGCTCTGTTATACAATAATTTTTCTCAGCTTTGCTCAAACTACGGCTGCCATAGGAAAGCACTTTGTCTCGTCCAGACTGAATTTGGGATAGAACAGCACCTATTCCTGATCCTGAGGCATCAGTGTACAATGTAAATGGTCCACCATCATTCAGTGGATAACCCATTATCTCCGGACCCATAAGTATCTCTTTGATCTTTGCGAAAGCATCTTCACAGCTTGCATTCCATTCAAACTTGGCATCTTTCTTGGTCAGGTCAACCAAGGGTCGTGCTAGCTTTGAGAAATTCTTGATGAAACGCCTGTAGTATGATCCTGTTGCAACAAATTGTTTGACTTGTTTCGCATCTGTGGGTCTTGGCCAGCCAGCTATTTTTGCAACATTTGTCGGGTCTGGAAGAACTCCATCTTTGGTGACTATATGACCAAGAAATATCACTTCAGTTTGAAGCATGTGACATTTGCTTGGTTGTAGTTTCAAGCCGGCTTTGGTGATGCGATCCAGGACAAGGTCTACCCTTTGGAGATGCTGCGGGAAGTCGACACCGAACACAATGATATCATCAACATATACTAAGCAGATCTCCCACTGTAACCCTTGTAACACCAGCTCCATGGTCCGTTGGAAAGTACTGCTAGAATTGTTGAGACCAAAAGGCATGCGTGTCATTTCAAAGTGGCCAAACTTGCAAACAAATGCGCTCTTCGGGATGTCATCCTCTTTCAATGGTATTTGAAAATACCCACTTGTAAGGTCGAAACTACTGAAAAGGGCTGACCCTGCAACAGAATCAAGACAATCCTGGACCCTTGGAATTGGAAAGCCAATAGGTTTGACAAGCGCATTAACCCGCCTATAGTCCACACATGGTCTCACGGCACCCGATTTCTTCTTGACAAGTACAATAGGTGAGGCCCAAGGAGACGTACTTGGTCTTATGACACCTTTCTGAAGAAGGTCCTCAATGGCTTTCTTTTCTTCACTTGCATAAGCTAATGGTACGCGGCGAGGATGCTGTTTCACAGGTTTAGCATCACCAGTGTCTATGGTGTGTTCCGCTACATTCGTTACCCCAATGTCCCATTCATCCTGGGAAAAGGTTTTGCCATACTTCTTCAGTAGCCCTGCAACAACACGCCTTTCTTTAAGGGTTTTCCCTTCAGTTGACTTTGCATATAGGTCTTTCAAATGTCCTGGTACTTCATTTTCGCTTGCTTCATCAAATGACCTTCCAACGACTGGCCTTGTGTTCACCTGATTTAATTGGATTCTTCTCACACTAACTGGCTCATTTTCATTTGGATTATTCTCTGTTGTCGCCAATACACTCACTACTCTTTCAATTCTTTCTGCAACACCAATTTCTGCATCCCTTCTTAGATCCACATCTTGTGAAAATGGGTTCATTAACCTCACCTTGCATGTTGGTGAACGGTTAATGTCAACCATAGTTGCGGCCATGATTAATGGGTATCCCTCTTTGAATGCTTGGTTTGGTTCAATTAAGAAGTCACCCGATAGATCATCATCCCATTCTATTCTATTTACAAACACATCAACAAGGGCTTCAGAATTTCCTGGAATGTTTATATCTTCTGCTACTGTGACCCTTCTAGCTTCACTACATTTAGCTTTGCTGATACATGGTATTTCATACCCTTCTAACATGATAATTTCTCTACTTAGTAAAATGTCTGCTGGTTTGCCACTCTTGTTCACCAAAACATCGTATCCAAGAAGAGCATCATCTTCTATTTCAGCAACAATAATCTCCTGAAGTTTCTCCATCTTACCAAGCCTAAGTTTGAACATGCCTTTTCCCATTTCCGCAATGGGAGCTCCACAGGCCCCTTTCAAACTTGCCCCCTTGCTAAGACTGGGTCGACTTCCCTCTGGTAATCTTTGGTATACCCTTGTTGAGATAATTGTTCTAGAAGCTCCTGTATCCAAGGTAAATATGATTGGCTTCTCATTCACAAAGCCTTTCACATACAGCCCATCTCCGAGGTCACATAGTCCTCTATCGATGTCGACCTCATCTGGCGCTCTTCTCATGTTAAGGTTTACTTCTAATTGGCCTTTATCTTCTTGACTTTCTACTCGGACCTCCCTTTGGCCGCAAGAGCTGGTCCCCTGGCGTTTAAAGGTGAGCTGTCTGTCGGATCTACTATTGGACTGTTGGTGTCTCTTGTTCTGTTCTGTTTTGTTGGACATTCCCTTGCAAAATGTCCCTTTTCATTGCAGCTATAACATTCTGCATCTTTTCTTTTTATTATGGTTCTTGGCTTCATTCTCAGTGCTTCAAGTTGCTCTATTCTTGCTTTCAAATCTTCTATAATTTTAGATTCTGCTTCTTTCTCCTCCTTTGATTTAAAAGGACGCGTTTTGTAACCGACATCATGGGAAGACCTTCTTATGGTTTCTTCTAAACTTGTGTCTTGCATGCATTCGCCATCATCACTTACTCTTCTGGCTCCAGACCTATTTCTTCTAGAGTCCTTATGCATATTTCTGATTTGTAACAAGTTTACAGCAAAGTAGACTGCTTCTTCAATTGTTCTTGGTTCTTTATTGAACTCCACTTCGAACCTAATGTCTTCATCATAGATACCATCGAGAAAGCGCCGAACTAGATCTTCGTCTCTTGTTCGCCTGTCTCGTCCACTATGTGCCTTGTCATACAGTCTTTTTAGATCTGCTGCAAATTCCTCTAATGTTTCACCAGAACGCTGGCTTCTACGGCTAAATTTTGCTGCGAATGTCCTTGGGGTCTCAATGACTCTAAAGCGACTGTCAATTTCCTTCAAAAGTTCATGGTAGTGATTCAACACATGGGGGGAGAGCTGTGAAAAGACAAACTGTGCAGCAGCACCTTCAATTCGAGGTAACAGTTGGTTTAGCCGTTCTTCTTCATCCCAGCCATATCTATTTGCTATGGCTTCAAACTGTGCTTGCCATGTTTCCCAGCCCTCTTTACCGGTGAATGGTGGCATCCTGATATGCGGTGTTCTTGGTTGACGTAAGCTGGACTCTGTGTAATGTGGCGTCATTTGTCCCCTTTGGTTTTGCGCTATTGACTGCTGGCCTTCATGTACTGGACCTCTGTATCGGTTTCCAGAATTCATCTCATTTTGTTGGTTCCAGAGGTTGTTCACACTGTACTGATTTTCAGGGTTATTGACACTGTTATACTGGTATCTTCTATTGTGAATCTCTCTCGAGTTCACTATATTGGGTTGTCGTTCACTACAGTCTTGTTCACATGGGGTGCTACCATAGTAGTTGAATATAAAGAAGTGAAACTCCAGCTGCTGGAGCAGTATTGAATTTTCATTAAAAACAATTAGTTGGTCCTTTATTTAAGGCAAGTGACCGATTGCCCAAACAGTACAAAACAGCACAATACAGCACAATACAAACCAACATAAACACAAAATATGAATAAAGCTGGGGTCACCGCCTTGGAACGGTCAATGCAAAGCATTGGGGGTTTAAACCTGGTTATAGAGCGCTCAACCTCACACTTGGCCCAGCAATATTCATAATACATTCAAGTGTAAATAAAATTTAACGTCATAGCATTGTAACTCAAATTAAACAATAATAAAAGGGAATTAAAACGCATTCAATTTAATTACTATTTAATTACTCAATTGCATTGAAGATACAAGAGTAACAGAATTACAACTTTTTGACGAACGATCAAATAAAACTATTAACAATTGTCAACTACATTCCTTCTTTATAGAAAAGATTTGAGAATGTAGAATCATAGAGTTAATATCTCAGATAATCATCGCGCAAATACAGGAAGAAGCAGCAATAATGGGTGTAAAAATTCCATATTACATAGCTTGGTTGTTTATGTGACTGCTAAACAAATTAAAAATAATTAAATCAAACAAGAAACGCCTATCAGAGAGAAAATATAAATAAAATGGAACGTTATAAACCCAATGACCTATGCATGTAGATTACAACTGGGAAAGTCGGTCGTATGACGTCACAAAAATCCATAATGACATAATGACGTGAACAAATTCCAAGGGCAGTACTAAATAAAAATATTAATCGGGCTGTGCTACTAATAAAACAAGTTTACGTGATTTAATATTAAGAAGCAAATGAATACAAATGGTAATTCCATTAAAGCGACATTATTGGAATCAAACAGTATATTGGTGTTTTGACAACTGAAGACAGAAATGATTTGATGTACGATTTGAGTCCAAATGTAGTTTACATGCAGATTTGTTCATACGACACAATGACACAATTTTATTCAACAGTGACAAATGCCTATAATGTAGTATTCATGCAGATTTGTTCATACGACACAATGACACAATTTTATTCAACAGTGAAAAGTGCCTATAATATCACTAATGATTCCAAATTTTAAGGGAAGAAAGATATAGTGAATCGAAAACCATCAAACACGTGTTTTTAAGTACATAAGCATCGTATCCTTTTGATAAAAACAAGTTAATTAAATTGAAAAGTTTAATATGAACATTTGGTTTAACATATTTTAATTTGCGGACACGCTTCAAAACATCTCCGTAAAATGATGGATGGGAGATTCCATTATTTAAATGCCATTTTAAAGAAACATTATATTTTGAAATTAAATCACCATACTTAGAGTAAAATCTAGCAAATTTATTTCTTAAGTTATGATACAAAAAGCCTTGTTTTAGCAATTTTTTAGTTAATATTAGATTACGATCATTAAAATCTTTAATACACGAACATGCTCTGGCATAACGTACCAACTGCGAAATGTAAATACCATAGGAAGGTCCTTTAGGGATGTTGCCATCTAGAAACGGAAAATTCACAATTTCAAAGTTAAAATCGTCCCGTTTGTCGTATAAACTAGTTTTGATCAAATTATTATTAATAGTTAAATGTAAGTCTAAATACGCAGCGTCTGTATTGGATATACACGATCTATTTAAGACTAGACCTGCTGTGATTCTTGTTGAGGCCCATTGTTGTGATCTGTTACATTACGTGAATAACAATGATTCACATCTTCAGCAGGATTGCACCGTCTAGATCGATTATCGTTAAAGTTGTCATGACCCCTTATTTCTGGCCCTTTTGACTCCTTTAAACCCTGAATATCTTTGGCCATAATTTTAACCATGTCCATCAGGCAAGCTATTTGCTGGTTAACGTTACTATTGGGTTGCTGTTCTATTTGTTTATCTCTCTCTTGTGTTCCAATGTCATTTTCAGGTCTGGGCTGAACAGAATCATTGTCGCTGTCTTCGTAGTCTTCGTTTGTTCTTTGCCGAATGAACACTTCGCTGTCGCTATCACTTGGATTTGGCTCAGACATTTTGTTACACTATTAAGTTGAATCGCTAACTTATAGATCTAGATTTCTCGCTCAGTCAAGCACACTCACTTAAACAGTCACACTTAAAAGTTCCCATTTTAAATACAGTCATTGGTAGCGTATAATTTCATCATAAAATAAATTAATGTCATGTATTTACTTATTTGATTTGTGATACAGAGCAATTAATTTTATAATTTTATTTAATTACAAAAACTTATTTCGCGTTTGGTTCAAATCACTGGATTAGTTATAATTTTAATACTAATCCCACCGCTGCCACCAAATGTTGTGCCCAGGTTCAGGTGCAAGTCTTATAGGTATGCGCATGTCTTATATCAGGTATAATTAGTAGCTCGCTTTCAATATAATGGTTATTTTTGTCCATAAAAATAAGTCAACCCAGACTTAAGTTATTCAATTTAATATATTGTCCAGCAAGGAACTTAAAAGAGTTACACATATGATGAAATATATTCTTTATTATTTACTGTAAAGTAGTACTGAGCATATTTACTTACAATATGTTAAAATATTAAACTTGGCACCAGAGTTATTAACAAAAATTCAGGATGGAGTTGTACTATCAATGGAATGGAATCTTCTGCACAGAAAATCTTAGGTATTTATACTTTTCCAGTAACACACTGTGCCCTGTGTCGTGCACATGACGCAGTGTGCCATACACATGACACAGTGTGTCTGCAACAACAAAAATTGTGCCTGACACAGTATTCTTTGTGCCTTCTTAACAGGTGCTCAAATAGAATGTTTATAAGTATGGACTATTTGTAATGTAAAAACAACTTTAAAATATGCAAAAACATATAACAACATAATAATACCTCAAAGGAACGTTTTCTGCCATAAATTGGATTCATTTCAGCACTTTAACAAATTATTAAACACAAAATGATGTTTCAGGACTTTAAAAGTCGGCTTGACAGAAGTTGCTTAGCAACGGGCACGGTAAAAATCAAGATGGCTGCCGTATATTTCTAAGAAACAAGTGTGAGAGTTGTTAATCAAAAAGCAATGGATTTAAACAATTCTAACTGTCAAAAATTGGCAGAAATGTGCACAACAGGACTAAAATTTGATAGCTGCTACTTATTTTATATGAATTCTTAAATAATGACATTAACTTTAAGAGACAAATGTCCATCTTCAAACCGGAAGAAGGAACATTTTGACAATAACAATGGAGTAAAAATCGTGAGTATGAAGGAAAACTAATTCTAGCCTAAGCATGTGATATTAGTGGCTGGTCTGTAACATATAAAATTGGTCAGCACTATTAATTATATGACCAGGCTAGGAAAAGCAACATGAATGAATGAACAATGAAAACAATTATGCTGTTGACAAGGAAATTCAGGTAACTAGTTTCAATGTAAATTTTGATTAACACTTAAATAATGAACTATGCACTGGGTTGTTACAATATGGTTGAAATCTAAAAGATGAAATTGTGTTGTAGAATAAAGCTCTACTAGACTGAGTTAATCTGGCGTACCAGTTCTGTATAAATTGGTCATTTAATCTCTGCTTTACAATATATAGAAACATGTCATTATTACCTACACCTTGAAAAGTCCAGGCATCAACAAAACCAAGCGAACATAATAAGTTCTTCAATAAGGAGCACCAATTTGTTTTATTGGGATACAATTCTAAATCATTCTTTAATAAATTATACACAAAAATAATATACTTATTTTCTTTCGTTTGAAGAATCCGTAACCAATATTTAATAGCCTTATACATATGAATAGTTTTAAAAGATACTCTGCCTCATTCGCCATATATAAAATCGTTCTGAGTAGTTTTCTTCACATCGAGCAGTTTTTTGCAAAATCTCATATGTAATGTCTCAATTGATAAGTCATTCGCAAAACAACATATTTCACAACAATAATTCAAAATTGGCGATACAAGCTTATCGAAAAGTTCCAACTTGTGTTTTGGCGGTATATAAGTAAATTTATACAAGTATTTATTCAAAGTAAAAATGGCTTTCTGTGCCTGTCCGGCCAAAGTACTTTGTGCGGTACTAAGCGAACCCCCTGTACTAAAAACCACACCTAAATAACAGAATTTGTTAACTATTTCAATTGGTTCGCCATTATAATAAAAAGCAATGCCATTTTGAATAGAAAAAATACGCTGTTCAAATCATGGCATGCTTAGGTAAATCATTTCCATATCATACGTGTTTATGCTCGTGTCATTGGCGTCGCCCTGGAGTGCGGCGACTAGTATGTAATGCATTTTTTTTCGCTTATGGGAGGAGAAGTTATTTTACGGATCAATGTATCTTGTATATATTTTTGTTTTAAGAATATCTTGCATAGTGGTGATCTTTTGTGTAAATTAGTGTAAATAAGTACTGCATGTGTGCCTGTTACATTTATAACAACATTTATTGCAAATAATGCAAAGCTTATTGTTTTAAATAATAACTGATCACAGGGGAAAGATCACAGGGACTGGCAAATACGCGAAACTTTCTGGTTCTGTATAAAAACAAAACATAATCAAAATATATTTATTTTGTGGTTTTTCTAACAATAGCGCAGACTTTTGATGTTCGAGTTTTGGTCAACGCGTATTTTCTTCAATTTTACAAGACGACAGCGATTACACGGTTTTATTGCTTTATTGAGAACCGTTACACTACAGTCACTTATAAAGGCAGTAGGTGCCTAGTGAGATCGGGAATAGTCGGTCGATATCGCTGTATTCGGAAAGCGTTTCGGCTATAAGCGATATATACGGTAAAGTCCGGAAATTATACTAAATACACGAAATAAATTTGTATTTTTTTTTATTTAAGAGTTAAATTTGCTTATCTCTTTAATATTTAATAACTATACAATACAGATATAAGTTAAATTAATTCGTTTCATAAAATATTTGTGTTCATGACGTCACGGTTGTTGACATTTTCTTAGCAAAATGCAAGTGCGAAATAAAAGCGAGCGATTTGCAAAATCGAAAAAGAAGCTAACACCGAACGACACCGTTGTGTTCAATAACAATTATTCATTTACCGAGCTCTGCGATTGCGATTTGTGTGAAAATGACTCACGTCAAAGCTATTCGCATTTGCTAAATGGCGTGAAAATAGTGGTATAGTACCAGAAAGGCCGTTTACCAAAAAGGCCTTCCCAAAAAGGCCGCACCAAAAAGGCCGCATAAGTGAACCAAAAAGGCCTCATAGTATACCAGAAAGGCCATACAATATTTTGTATTATCATTTAATAGTTATGCTGAATGTAATTATCATATATATATATATATATACTTTTTCATTAGTCTACTTAAAAAAACATTAAATAAAAGTCGGTAAAAATATCGCGAATTACACACGTATCGCATACAGTATGAATTGTTCGTTAGTCACAATATTTTCCCATAAGTAATAGATGTTTCAGTTTTTTAATAAAAAGCCGTTAATAGTATAATCAAAGTCGGCATAATTATCGCCAATTAGCACGTAGGAATTATCCGTTTAAGAAATTTTTATTTTTCTCTGAACTTTCTGTTTGCATCTAAAAGTGCAACAAATGAGTAATGAAGGTGTTGTAAACTTACGTTGCGGCCAAATATATACAAGATCCAGAATTATTAAGATATATATATATATATATATATATATAAAATGTATTCATGTGTCAAAGTTGTCTATAGTAGTTGCTTTGTTTTATTCATTATATTGGAAAGTATACCGGACTTTATTTGGCGTTTGAAATACAGTGTTTTTAAATCATGTAAATTATACGAATTTCTTCACTAGTATTAATTTATTGTGTGTTGATATTGTGTGAGTGTTGTGGTATGAGCATTGCTATAATCGTATAACATAGTCAATGTCGTCAAAAAGTAGCACACACAATATATAGTGTACAATGTTATTCTTGATTACTATATAAAACAATAAAATAGATAAAATAAAATATACGTATATGGATTAGTGACTGCTAAAAGACAAGTATTTAATATATTAAGCATATATCATTTAGTACATAATATATCATAATATTGTATTAATTTCCTCTTAAACTTTTTTTTGCAATTTTTATTCCCGATCCGGGAGGGCGGCGTGGCTTTCGCCACGCTAAAATGGCCTGGGAAAAACACTAAGTACAACACACCAATGGCGGCTGAGCGCAGAATACTGCAATCGGCCGCCAAAAAAATCTATATGGATTTGCGGAACAAAGATACTCTTACTCTTACGTACATTTAGTCGTGTTACTATGTCAATTGCGGAAGAGAAACCTATCACCGAAGACGTAATTTATCATATATATCGGTCATTTTGGTTTGCTTATACAATAAATGGTCTTTTTAATTGAAAAGGAAGACGCAATCGACTAAAGTTTTAATATAAATTGACGTTTTATCTCTCCATTTGGAGACCGTTTACATAATTTACGAAATTGGCCTTTAAGTTGCGCTGCTTACCATTTTAATATTTATATAATTAAATAATAATAATCTTATACCTTAATGTTTTTATTATAATTGAACATTTTCTTTGAGGCCAATTTCTACAAAATTTAAATTATACTGCTCTGTTTCATTTACATAATTTATATTTATTTACTTAATCATACGCTAATAATCATATTAAAAATCATATTAAAGATAATTTCTAAAAAAAAATTAATAATAACAGTTCTGTTTTATACACATGATTTATGCATGCATCAATATTTAGTATACTCTTTAGGATAATAGTTTCAACTTAATAATCATATTCTACATAACTAATTTCTATATGATTTAGTAATTGTTCTCAATGTTAACTATATTAGGTTAATACGACACTCAATCATTCAATTAACACAGACCGTTATCTCTTTAATCTCTTAATTAATCGACATTGATCAATAAAGGCCAGTTGCTACTTCACACAGTGCAATACCCGCGAGAATTATTGATCAGTTTAGTAAATTGAATATTGATGATGTTTTTATTGATTTTTAATGATGTTTATATGAATTTTAAATTTATTTGCCTATACAGGGATCGACAAGATTACAATAAATTAGATAATCCGACAGACGGTGGTTATATATTGCTGAATGAAAGAATCATAAACAACGCAAGAAGTTACACTCAAAATCTCATAATCTTAATGATTATAATACACATATTAATGTACAAATACTTAATAAATTCAATATATACAGCTTATATATAAAATAATAAATGATGCACTTTATATTGTGTACATTATAATTTAGACTTTACATACTCACCAGTTCCAAATAGTTTATTTTAAATGATTATAGCTAGTAATAATGATAAAATAATAAAAACTGAATAGCTATATTTCATTGAGATGTTTTTATTATATACAATTGACAAATTAAACAAGAGGGCCATGATGGCCCTGAATCGCTCACCTGACTAACCTTGCTTCATAAACTTAAATTTTTATTAGACCCATATACAATCCCAAGCCAAATTTCATTAATTAATACATTCTGACAAAATTTCATTAAGACGTGATGAAAACTGTGACCTCTTTCATCTACACAAGGTTTTACTAAATTTGGCCCGGTGACTTAATTTTTGACCCCAGATGACCTATATACGATCCAAAATCAGATATTATCAAGATAAACATTCTGACCATATTTCATTAAGATCATATGAAAACTATGACCTCTATTGTCTTCACAAAGTTTTTCTATGATTTGACCTGGTGACCTAGTTTTTGACCCCTGATGACCCTAATACAATCCCAACCCAGATTTCATCAAGATTAATATTCTGGTCAAATTTCATAAAGATTTAATGACTGTGACCTCTACTGTCTACAAAAGTTTTTTTTAAATCTGACCTAGTTTTTGACCCTAGATGACCCAAATTCAATCCCAACCCAGATTTTAACAATACAAACATTCTGACTCTATTTCATTAAGGTCTTATGAAAACTGTGACCTCTATAGTCTACACAAGGTTTTTCTATAATTTGACCTAGTGCCTAGTTGCTGACCCCAGATGACCCAAATAAAATCCAAACAGGGCTCCCCTGGCCCAAAAATTTCTGTAGCCAACTTTTTAGCCAAATGGAATTTTGTGTAGCCAAATTTTAGAAACTGTAGCCAAAGTTTTAGCAAAGCATTTGCAGGGGTCAAAGTTGGATATTTTGAAAATCCTGAACTTAAAGCTGCGGGCCAGGGGGCCGCAGGGCCCTCAGTGGGTCCAGGGGACAAGGGGGCCGGAGGCCCCCGGAAGCTCCTGGATTCGACGCATTAAAAGGGTGCCTGTACCTGTTCTGGTGATTCTATTTTCTTAAAAAAAACAACATACACATATATTTGAAAATCTTCATGTATTTGATAAGGAACACACAAAAGTTAGTCAAAAGGCAATTCATTCACATGCACCCACTGTCTGGCATGGACTCGACTGCAGGTGTTGCTTTTGAAGAACCCGGTCAAACCTGTAACAGTCGTTACAAATTATTATATTTTTCACACATACTTTAAAAAGTCAATAATACATGTTTAATAAATGCAGAATCAAATGTTTGTCACCATTTATATTCACAGAATCATGCTTCCAGAAGCCTCCACATTCACCTAAGAAAATTGGGTATGGTGGCTTCTGCTCAACAGTTAAAATTGAAAATTTCAGCATGGGTTCCCCTTGTTTTTATCCCAATCGTTTTGTTTGAATGCTAAATAATTGTATCCCGGTGTGACCCAAATTCGACGATGTAATGGTTACATCAAGCAATATTTAGCAAATAATTAAAGAAATAATGAAATGTTAAATAGCACAAAATAATAATTTTAAACTCGGCTGTATTACTTTGAAATGATTCCAAGACAATAATCATCAATTTAATCGATAAAAATAGAACAGCGTCGAATTTGGGTTACGGTAGGTTGCCCATATTTGTTTTACAAAAAGTAAAAAAAACATTTCTTGCTGCTTGGCTCATATGTTGGGGACAATAAAACATTTTATTTAACTAAAAAAGACCTGTCCCAGTCAGCAAAAATGGCGTATTTGATCGTATTTTCAATTACTGTTAAAATTCTTTTCCTGTTTTATGCTTTATTCAAAGGTCAAAATATTTTAAAAGCTCACAATCAATGAATTAAACGTTATTAATAAAAAAATTGGCAAATTTGCTAGATCTATCTTGCTGATTTTTGATGCAAAAAAAACTAAACAATAAACTTTAGCAACAGAAAATACGACCAAATTCGGGGTGTTAGTTTAAAAAAATAAAAACCCTACCTGGTTGGTCTTGAGGGATCTTATATTCTTTATGTGATTAGGGTCCTCTGCGTGGAAACGAAATGCCTTCTTCCCACAAGACTGATAATTTAGGGTTTTCTTACAAACTTCTCAAATCGCTTTTCCACAAGCTTCCACTTTTATCAACCATTTCCCTCACGCCCGTAGACTACAGCGTAGTCTTTTTCGTGTAACCATTCCCAGCGCCACTTATTTTATGCACCTTCAAGATATTTCACCTTATATCCAACAGGCAAGTATCTCGTTGCCATTTTTGTCAACTTGAGTCTAAACACAGCTTCCCATTCGGCATTAAATATATGCAAAAAGTACTCAAATTGATTTAAATCGGCAGCAATCTTTAATCTTTAATCACATGTAATTGTTTATTTAAGCCGCTACGATGTACAATTTGTTTTCACATCAGTAATTTGTCTCGATGACCGGTGTGTATCCCGACTGCGTATTAATTTTTCAGCTCAATAACACGGCGATGTATTGAAGCACAGTCTACAGCTTAAAGCGGTTAATATCTGAGACTGCATGTCAGGAATACCGATATTTCGCATTGTTCAATAATTAAGCAACGATTAATAACACTTATCCTTTAAGGATTTTCATTAAATAAAAACCATAATAAAGAAAATTTTATTCTCTTTAATAATAATAATAATAATAAAATCTTTATTTAAAGAAGATAGACTTGTTAAGAAATACATCAGATGAAATTACATAATATGCAATTTATATAATACATTTCTTATTTTCAACAAGGTTTTCTAACAAGATACAATTTACAACAAATACATCATATTTCATCTTGAGCAATAAGAACAAAACATAAAGAATCATATATGCATACACATATAATAATATATATTATAATTAAAAACAAATGACAGACATAAAACTACAATAACCATTTATGCAAGAACAGTATTTAAACATAAAACTAATGTTATTTACTAAAACAACATGAAGCATGTTCAGTTTATTTCATAAAGTGTGGAAGAAAGATAAGCTTTTAATTTTTTCTTAAATGTAATTAAATTGTTTGTTTGACGTATAGATTGGGGTAACGAATTCCAAATTGTTTTGCTAGAAAATTCAAACGATTGTTTGAAATAGTTTGATTTGGGTATTCGCACTAGCTTTAAATCCCCCTTTTCGCAAGATCGCAAGTTATAGTGAATATTTTGTGAAGGTGTCAAAAGGTCACGTATGTATGTTGGGGTTTGATTGTAAAATGCTTTAAATACAATAACTGACGTGAAATATTGATTACGCTGTTCGAAAGTCAACCATTTTAGATCTTTGAATAGTGTTTTTGAATTAGTGTTGTACTTTTTATTTAAAATATGTGCACCACAACGCTTTTGTATTTTGACTATTCTATTAATTTCCGTTTTGGCCGCTGAAATCCAGGTAACGCATGCGTAGTCGGATATAGGTGAGATATAACCATTATAGAAGAGCTTACGCATTTCAAGGGTCAAATATGGTTTTATTTTTTGCAAAAGAAACATTCGTGATGACATTTTTGAACAAACGCTGTTAATGTGTAGTTTCCAAGATAGAGTATTGTCAATATAAAGGCCAAGAAGTTTTTGACAATTTACTGTTTTGATCACCGTATCTGAAATTTTAAGTTTTAGATCTGTCATGTTTTGAGCTTTCCATTTTGACCCTAATACCATACAAGTAGTTTTTAGTGGATTAATAATCATGTTATTAGTTTGGCACCAATCATTTACAATTGAAAGATTTGTTTGTAGCTTATTTTGAAGTGTTTGAATATTTGTTCCCACAGTGTGCAATGTTGTATCATCAGCATACATTGCAGAATCACATGTAAGATCTAGCGAAAGATCATTAACGTAAATAAGAAATAGAAGAGGTCCTAAAATCTGATTTTTAAATTATTATAATACACTTAGTGAACAACTATTAATTATGCTGTTAAAGGTTTTTCTATTATTTGACCTTGTGACCTAGTTTTTGACCCCAGATGACCCATATACAATTCCAACCCAGATTTCATCAAGACAAACATTCTGACCAAATTTCATAAAGATTGGATGTAAAATGTAACCTCTATTGTCTACACAAGGTTTTTCTATTATTTGACCAAGTGATCTAGTTTTTGACCCCAGATGACCCAAATACAATCCCAACCCAGATTTCTTCAAGATAAACATTCTGACAAAATTTCATACAGATTGCATGAAAAATGTGGAAGATTTTTGAAAGTTTTCACAAAATAGGCAAAAACGAATAAACATGCAAAGTTCAACGAGCTCCTGCGGCCATGTTTTTTGACGAATCAAATTTCTTTGAACAACTTTTTCAGGGGAGCCTTCAAAGGTCATCCCTGTGATTTTTTTTGAAAATCTAATGAGCGGTTTCTGACAAGAAGATTTTTTAAGGTTTTTACCATATATGGTCATGGCGGCCATCTTGGTTATGTGATCAAATTTTTTTTAACAATTCTTTTGTCCCATGACCTAGGGATGTTCCACATGAAATTTAGTTGAAATTGGCTCAATGGTTTAGTAGAAGAAGATGTTTACAAATTGTTTACAGACAGACGGACGGACGGACGCCGGACGCTGAGTGATCACAATAGCTCACCCCGAGCTATCGCTCAGGTGAGCTAATTAAACTAACCAGTTCCACAAAGCCGATGCTGCCAACGTTCACTAACGTCGCGGACCCGATACCGTATCTACGTATGTACTGACGCTATATATTATAAAGATGTAAATACCATCAGTTATAACAAAAAAAGGTTTGTATTCCTCAGTTTACGCTTCTATACAGGTCCGTTTCTCGAATGAAACTTATTTAAAAAAACATAAAGGGATTACTTACCAGATTTACAGTGTCTGTGTTGCCATCTATCACATTCATAGCACATAATGGCCTTACACTCATCGGAAACAATATGTCCACAAACAACACAAACACAGTCCCTATCTCCCTCATCCATGATGAAGCAGATTAATTAAACAAAACACTTTTAAATTATAATCCACGATAAACAATAAATGAAATTAAGTCCAAGACACGAAACACAGAGTCAGTATTTAGTTTCAAGATATTAATGATTAATGAATAAAGCCAATCTGCAAAGCCTTTATATAGTAATTTGGGGATTTACTCATATAAAAGTGAGAAAACATACGCCTTTAAGTTCAAAGTGGATCATACCTTTAATTGATTAAGTCATCATGCGGTGTTAACAATCAAACATTTTATCAAAGAAAATGCCGACAACTTCCGCGCGTGTCATTTCAGATGCACGACAAACAAATTGTTTAACAAATCGCCGACAGTCCTGTTGTCAAAAAGGTATTATTAGTCAACATTTTATCAAACAAAACGCCGACAAACACGTCCTTTATAATTATACACGTGTGAAAAATAATGAACTTGTCTACTTTTGAAAAAAGCAACATTTTTTTGTATAACCTTTATCTATATTCATATCAAAAACATACACAAAAACATATTTCACGTCTTTGATATATATAAATAATTTTTAGGAGGGTAAGTGTTGACCAATTCGGGTACGAGTTGACTAGTGGGGGTACGAGTTGACCAAAAATCGGGTACGAGTTGACCAAATCGGGTACGAGTTGACCGAAGGTACGAGTTGACTTAGGTACGAGTTGACTAGCTCCCTATATATCGTAAATGTATATTTAAACATAAACAACAAATAAAGAAAATAATTAACTTCATACCTGTTTTATGACTTATTCCATTTTGATTTATGTGAATTTGTTTGTAAATACAATTTGAAACCTAAAATAACAATAATTGCTTTAAGGCCTTTTTGGTTCACTTTTCGGCCTTTTTGGTACGCTTTGGGGCCTTTTTGGTAAGGCCTTTTTGGTATACGGCCTTTTTGGTATGCGGCCTTTTTGGTTTTCGGCCTTTCTGGACCTAAACCAAAATAGTAAGCAAAATCATAGGGACCGTTAAGTAAAAATATTCTATTATACTACATATATATACAAGGGATACAACTGTGAAAATTCCTGCACACAACCATGGTGTAAACAATAGCGAAAAATTTGCTTTCAAACGCAATAAATACACCAATTAAAATGTATTACAACAGCCAAGACATTTATCTTTCAGAAAATAATACACTTGGCAATAAAGTACAAGCTTTTCATTGAACTAAGGGAGAAAGTTTCATTCAAAATGCTCAAAAATCCTTACTTGGACACAGGTGTGCACAGCTGAAAACCGAGAATTCTAGAAGTAATTTTCGTATTCCTTTGTTATAAAGCTCTTTTGCTGGTACATATTCCTTGGATAGTTTTTTTTTCATAGTAAAATAGAACATAATTACTATTTAGTGAGCATATTTTGCTAGAAATTCATATCAATCTGCTTCAATTTCACAATGACAATGTTTTACTTTCATTTTGGATAGTTCACATGTATTTCTAACATGCGATTTGATTGGTTGAAATTCCACTGCAGTAATAAATCCAGCCATTCACGTTCCACGTAACATTACCTGACAAATTGCATACAAATCCTTGAAGATAGTAGAAATGTAAACAAATTTAATATTGACGGTGTTTTACATATATGCAGTTACATGCAATTATGGAAGGTGTCTACTTTGATTAATAAAGTGTCTATGGATAATAAAACAAGGTAAAATTTGCTCAACTTCTCTGTAATTATTAAATTATGAAACAAAATGTGTCAAAGTGGGTGTGCACACCTGTGTCGCATTTCGAAATTTTTACCGTTTTTCATGAAACTTTCGTTTCAAACACAACTATGAACACTTTTACTGCTATACACATAGTTATTATCTGATAGATAAATGTCTGAGCTGTTGTTATACAGTTTTTTTGGTGTAATTATTGCTTTTGGAAGCGATTTTTTTGCTATTGTTCAGACCATGATGCTGTGCAGAAAATTTGACAGTTGTATCCCTTGTATATATGTATATAGTATAATAGAGTATTTTTTACCTAACGATCCCTGTGAGCAAAATAGGGTGGGGGATGGAAGAAGATTGATTGACTCGTTGAGCTAGAGGTTTTGCTAAACTAATTACAGTATGGTCGGTTTTGTAATCTGTGTCCAATTCCTTTAACAGATATAACATTGTTGGCGAACTTCAAAATGGCCTCAGTGGTTATTTGTACGTTGTTTGAAAAAACCCTGACTGTAGAAAAGTCAACCGTGTTGCTTATGTAAAGCAGCACCATCTCAAGATCAGGGGAATGCCATGCTTTGACGTAAATACAATGACTATAAGTAATAAGAAATTGTGCGAAAGAACATACAAATTAAGACCAGACTTGAAACCTATGGAAATAAGCCATGCAGAGAAAGATATAGGGGTCACCATAGACGATAAGCTTACATTTGGACAACATTTAACTGAAAAAGTAAATAAGGCAAACTCAGTATTAGGTGCAATGAGAAGATCCTTTGAATACCTTGACATTCCAACATTCAAAAAGTTATATACTGCACTGATCAGACCTCACGTTGAATATGCCCATCACATCTGGTGCCCCTACAAGAAAAAATACATTATTACAGTTGAAAACATGCAGATTAGAGCTACTAGAATGATTCCTGGACTAAACAACCTATCATATGAAGAACGATTAAAGAAATTGAACATACCAACATTGAGTTATAGAAGAGTAAGAGGAGATATGATAGAAGTTTATAAACTACTGAATGGAAAATATTATTTTGATGAAAAGGAATTGTTAAAACTGAATCAAGAAAGCGTAACTAGGGGAAACAATAAGAAATTATACAAGACAAGACCTCGTTTGGACATCAGAAAGTTCTCATTCAGCCACCGAGTCGTTGACACCTGGAACTCATTACCAAACAGCGTTATTACAGCTACATCTATAAAGTCATTTGAGGCAAGACTTGATAAATATTGGAAAAACCAAGAAATTGTTTACAACTTTGAAGCTAAAATCTCGACCGGAAGAGATAAAGATAATGAAGAGCTTGAGTCAGAGGCTGAGGGCCTTCTTCAAGAACTCATCTAAGGTAATCTAAGGTAATACCAAGCTTGGAACAGGTATGCATGTCTTTATTTTTCAACCTGCCATTTCTATCAATGTTTAATCATTGTACAATTGCCATTCATCTTTGGACTTCTTACACATTTTCAGACCCCTTAAAATTCCAAGTGTCATTCCCAGTGAATACTTGTTTATCGTGTAATATATAAGGAAACATTCCGGTGTCCATCATATTCAGTTTTCAAATTTAGTTTCGCATTTGTGTTGTTAAATCCAATTGATTGCTCATTCATGTTATTTAATAATGTAATGATGAAACGAATGGATTCTATGAAAATACATCATTGTGACGTCATTATTAAGTAACACTGGCCTTATTCCGTTTTCATGGTCTTATCATTTTCAATTCTCTTTTCAGCAATGAAAGTCAGTTTGGGTAGGCCGGTGAAGGTAAATAACTTCCTAGCCACTCTAAACATAACGCCTATTGCAAATAGAAATCTTAAGAAGATGGAGACTCGTGCTGAGGCTCAAGAAAATCTCAACTGCGTCGTCTAACAAGGCTGCCATTGATGCTTATGAGAAAGAAATTCGAGTAAGTGTAAAAACTTAGTTTTTAAAACAATGTTATTGACTATTCTGGTGCCAAATTTTAGTATTTTTTCTCATCAACTGTCTTTTTAGTTTTTATTGAACATGAAACATTTTAATAATAATTGTTTTATTAAAGGCACTGTGTTCATAGTTTGGTAAAATTACATTTTTTTAAAGATTTTTGGTTAGAACCCCAAGGCAGGCACATTATTAAAAATATTTGTGATTGTTATTATAAATATTTAAAGCTATTCCAAATATTACAATTTTTTAAAATAAATTCATTACTTTTTGTAATAAATCTTATGAAGGAGCATAGGTATATAATATTAAAATTCTGAGCTATTCATATAAATGGTGAATTCTTTTCACAAGCGATAATTTGAATTCAACGACTTGTCAATATGTAATGTGCTTGTTGTGCTGAAAATTGATTTTTCTCATAACCAACGATCATATAAGGCGTCAGAATGAAACTTAAAGGGGAATTATAAAATTCATGAAGCATTGTGTGAATTTGATTTTTTTTTCAGTTCGAGGTACAGTAATGTCTGATATTACTCAGATTGCTGCTGTGCATTTGAAGACGGGTTTTAAGTTCTCGACATATGTGAAGGCAACATAGCCAATTTCTTCCGAAGCTCAGAAAGTGATTGGCATCTCTGTTGATGATCATGGCATAATGCGTGTAAATGGTGGAAGTGTTGATAGTGTATCAAATAAAACTTCTCTACATGATTGTATGATGTGGCTTGCAAAGTTTCCCAGAGCCATTTTTGTTGCTCATAATGGGCGCAGGTTTGATTTTCCGGTTTTGGTTAGTGCATTGCTGAACACACACTGTTTTGAAACGTTTTGTAATTGTGAAAGCAGTTTTGTTGACTCTTTGCCGGTTTTCAAAAATCGTATCCTGGACAGTCACACAAACAGGAAGATCTAGTGAACGTGTTCTCCAGGCAACCTGCAACGCCCACAGTGCTACTGATGATGTTGAAGCACTGGGATCTTTGCTCAAAACATGTAACATTACTGACAATATGGCCCACATCTTTACTGTTACTGCAATCCATAATTAAGTTTGTTTAAGTCATGAAAAGCCTTAAAGGCAAAGAACATTAGATTGTTAGACGTGCTGTTGCATAGAGGAACTCTTAAGCGACCAACAGCTGAAAACATTGCGGGATATGGACTGGCCTTGTGTGATTTGAAAGCCATATTTTCTAGTTCCGATGCGAATGACTTTAGGGATACTCTCATTGCTAAAACAATGAGGGACTACCAAAAGTCACAAACGCCAAAAAAATATTTTATCTGAAGTGGTCCCTAAAATGGGTCAGTTTTTCAGTGACGAAAAGTGACGGAACGAGATAATATGGCTTTCAAATGACACGCGGCCAGTCAAAATCACGCAATGGCTTTATACTGATATTAAATTATGTACATCTAGTTGTCATTAATCTGGCTGTTTTTATTAAAATATAAGTTGTATATTATTGTGCTACATGTTTAAAGAAACATGATAACTTATACATCTTTATGCTACGTAATATTGGGACAACTTTGACATTTTGTGGTGAACTGCGCCTGTATTAATATGTTGCCTTTTGACTTTAGGTGACCTTAAGATTGTATTATTAGCTCGTCTGTTTTCGGAGAAAACTCCGAGGTTTTGTCATAGCCTCTTCGTCGTCCGACGTCCGCCGTCGTGCTAAAACCTTTCCATTGGCTCTAAAATTAAAGTGCTTCCACCTACAACATTGAAACTTCATATGTACATTCACCTTGATGAGTTCTACACGCCACACCCATTTTTGCGTCACTAGGTCAAAAGTCACTGTGACCTCTAATATAAAACTTTAACTTTGCCTCTAACATCATAGTGCTTCCACCTACAACTTTGAAACTTCATAAAATTATGTACATGCACCGTGATGAGTTCTACATGACACACCCATTTTTGTGTCACTAGGTCAAATGTCAAGGTCACTGTGACCTCTAATATAAATCTTTAACTTTGCCTCTAACATCACAGTGCTTCCACCTACAACTTCGCAACTTCATATGTACATGCACTTCCATGAGTTTTACACGCCACTCCCAATATTGGGTCACTGGGTCAAAGGTCAAGGTCACTGTGACCTCTAATGTAAAAAAATAACTTTGCCTCTAACATCATAGTGCTTCCACCTACAACTTTGAAACTTCATATGTACATGCACCTTTATGATTTCTACACACCACACCCATTTTTTGGTCACTAGGTCAAAGGTCAAGGTCACTGTGACCTCTAATATAAAACTTTAACTTTGCCTCTTACATCACAGTACTTCCACCTACAACTTTGAAACTTCATATGTAGATGTACCTTGACGAGTTCTACACACCACACCCATTTTGGGTCACTAGGTCAAAGATTAAGGTCACTGTAACCTTTTTTTTTAATCTGACAAGCTTTCGCAGCGGACCTTTATGCGGTGCTCTTGTTAATGTATTATTATATCAATATTAATTCAAAGTTAGCTAAATTTCTTCACATGTCATGGTTTATAACTGTAGCTTTTAATAAGCAACTTACTAGAACCCCCCCCCCCCCAAAAAGAAAGTGATAAACAAATTTATAAACATAAATTCATTGCGTGAAAATGAATTGGGGCAGGCATACTCAAGTAAAATTTCTTGAGATAGGAACGGTAAAACTTCCTGAAATTCATTCAGTGTGTAGAAAATATGTTGTGTTAAATAAATATGTACAATATATGCATTTCATCACACAACAAGTCTACAAGTGACATAAAACGTAATTAAAGTTTCTTGTCACTGGACCATTTGTTGTCGTTTTTGCCATTTTATCCAGATAAGTGCATATATTATTGGACATCAACAGCACAATTCTCTTTCAATGACAATTTTTAATTTCTGTATCCACTAACAAAATCCAGTCGAGTACGTTTATTAAGTTATTGTCAAAATATATGTATATCCCATTACAAAAAACTATATATTTTGGATATAGGGTAAATCCATAGAAAACGCCCAACCGAGTCAAGGGGTAGGTGTATTCAACCAAGTATAAAAAGTTAACCGGCTGGTAAAAAGTTTTAAAATTTTGCAATTAGTTGTGATATACAATTTACTATGTGGAAATAATAACAAAGAGTGTTTCCGGAAAAGTACCCATTAGGCTCCCACTACCTTAATATCTTAGTTAGAAGGTGATTTTTCAAGCGGTTCCGTAGTGTAGTGCTTACACGCTCGCTTCACATGTGAGAGGTCCAAGGTTCAAGCCCCAGTAGAATCAAATTATTTTATTTGTGTTCTATGTTAACTTTTTGTTTTGATGTAGACATTTAAGTTAAAATTAATATGCTGTTTTATGTAACCATTTTTAGCTCATCTATTTTTTGAAAAAAAAAATGAGCTATTGTCATCACCTTGGCGTCGGCGTTGGCGTCCGGTTAAGTTTTGCGTTTAGGTCCACTTTTCTCAGAAAGTATCAATGTTATTGCATTCAAACTTGGTACACTTACTAACTATCATGAGAGGACTGGGCAGGCAAAGTTAGATAACTCTGGCGTGCATTTTGACAGAATTATGTGCCCTTTTTATACTTAGAAAATTGAAAATTTTGGTTAAGTTTTGCGTTTAGGTCCACTTTTCTCAGAAAGTATCAATGCTATTGCATTCAAACTTGGTACACTTACTTTCTATCATGAGGGGACTGGGCAGGCAAAGTTAGATAACTCTGGCGTGCATTTTGACAGAATTATGTGCCCTTTTTATACTTAGAAAATTGAAAATTTTGGTTAAGTTTTATGTTTAGGTCCATTTTATTCCTTAAGTATCAAAGCTATTGCTTTCATACTTGCAACACTTACTAAGTATCATAAGGGGACTGTGCAGGCAAAGTAATGAAACTCTGACTGGCATTTTGACAGAATTATGTGCCCTTTTTATACTTAGAAAATTGAAAATTTGTTTAAGTTTTGTGTTTAGGTCCTTTTTATTCCTACAGTATCAAAGCTATTGCTTTCATACTTGCAACACTTATTAACTATCATAAGGGGACTGTGCAGGCAAAGTTATGTTACTCTGACTGGCATTTGGACGGAATTATGGGCCCTTTATACTTAGAAAATTGAAAATTTGGTTAAGTTTTGTGTTTTGGTCCACTTTACCCCTAAAGTATCAAAGATATTGCTTTCATACTTGGAACACTCGCAAACTATCATAAGGGTACAGTAAAAGGACAAGTTGCATAACTCTGGTTGTCATTTTTACGGAATTATGGCCCTTTTTTACTTAGTAACTTTGAAAATATGGTTAAATTTTGTGTTTCGATCCACTTTACTTCTGAAGTATCAAGGCTATTGCTTTCAAACTTCAAATTCTTTCATGCTATCATGAGGTTACTGTACCTGGCAAGTTGAATTTTACCTTGACCTTTGAATGACCTTGACTCTTGAGGTCAAATTATTAAATTTTGCTAAAATTGCCATAACTTCTTTATTTATGATTAGATTTGATTGATACTTTGACAAAACTACTTTTACCTGACATACCACAATAGACTCCACCCAAACCATCCCCCGTGCCCTTCCCCCCTCGCCCTCCGCCCCTCCCCCGAATTCCCCCCCCCCCCTCGAATCCCCCCCCTAAATTATTTTTTTTGATCATCGAACGAATGACCACCACACCCTCACACTATACCCCCCACCCCACCCCCCAATTTTTTTTTAACGGTTAAAAAACCCAAATTTTTTTTTGATTATTTTATGTTTGAAATACCGTCCAACCATCGCACCCAAGCATCCCCCCCCACCCCCCTCCCCCCACCCGAATCCCCCCCCCTAATTTTTTATTTTTTTTAAAAGATAATTTCACAAATGACCACCACACCCTCACACTATACCCCCCCCCCACCCCACCCCACCCCAATTTTATTTTTTTTTGAAACGGTTAAAAAACACAAATATTTATTTTTATTATTTTATATTTGAAATACTGTCCAACCATGGCACCCCCCCTCCCCCCCCCCCCGAATTTTATTATATATTTTTTCGCATTTTTGGAAAATAAGGTAATATGTCCACACCCCCACACTATACACCCCTCTTCACTCCACCCCTCCCTCCTTTGTGATTGAAAATGAGAGACCCTTCACCTTTAAAAAGAAAATAGATGAGCGGTCTGCACCCGCAAGGCGGTGCTCTTGTTTGTTTTTATTATGCCCATGAAATATATGTGTGAGAGGGTGGGGGGTTCGTTAACACATTAAAACCTTCTTTGTTCCACCATCCTAGCAACCACCTAGTTAGTAATAAAGGCGCTATAGAGCGCGAAGCGCGACACGTTTTAATAATTGTAATAATGAGTCTTGATAAAGGAAGCAGCCGCTTATCAATGAGGAGCACCATCACAGCAACCCAGTCTCATTACTATCAAGTCCTCCTACAGGTTTTTTTTAAGAACCACATATAGAAGGCTGCAGGCCTAACCCGTATCTTGCCAGTGGTATGGACTCTTTGGTATAGACATTTAATCCCGATCACTATCCAGCGTTTAAACTTCTGGGTTTACATTTAAACCGACTATGAATAGCTTATTAATATATTAGTTAGAAGGTGATTTTTCAAGCGGCTCCGTAGTGTAGTGGTTACACGCTCGTTGCACATGTGAGAGGTCCAAGGTCCTCAGAATAATCAAATTATTTTATTTGTGTTCTATGTTAACTTTTTGTTTGGATGTAGACATTTTAGTTTAAATAAATATGCTGTTTTATTGTAACCATTTTTTGTTTTTATTATGTCCATGAAATATATGTGTGAGAGGGTGGGGGTGGGGGGTTCGTAAACACATTAAAACTTTTACAGTGTTTTCATACTCAACCCCTATCGTAAATGAGCAACGTAAGAATAAGTTCAGAATCATCTCCCCTTGAAGTTGAGAAAATCATGAAATTACGCTTACAAGATGAAGCAGATTTTTTTAAACATACACAGTTCTGTTCCATTAATGAAAACTTCACACAGATGCCATTAAACAAAATAAACCAATGTAAATAAAATGAACTATGAAATATTTGTGGGTTACAACACAAAATCATAGAAAATGGTTATTTGGGGGTTATAAACACAACATCATAGATAATGGTTATTTGGGAGTTATAACACACAATCATAGATAATGGTTATACCAGTATCTTTTTCTTTTTTTGTTTAAAATAATCGGCCAATATATTAATATTTACAGTAGAAAAAAATCGTTCCATGTAACTTCATTGAGTGCCTTTTACACTGAAATTTCCGACGCCCTTTGATGTTTTGCATTAATACTTATCTTGTTCTTTATACAAACATGTATTGTGAAATTACCCTGATATTATTGGACACTTTCATGTGCGCATTAAAGGGGCCTTTTCACGTTTTGGTAAATTTACAAAATTGAAAAAAGTAGTTTCATATTCGCAATTTTTTTATAGTTATGATATTTGTGAGGAAACCGTAATACTGAACATTTAGCATGCTCTAAAATAACCTTTATAATGCATCTTTTGACGATTTAAAAACCCCAGAATTATAAAGCGTTGCAACGCGAAACGATTGAATAATTTGGAGTGTTCTGTTGTTGTCTTTATATTTTGTGAAACTACGAGGATCGTTTATACGTAGTATAAAATACGTCCGTCATTGTAGACGGAACGATGGCCGAGTGGTATAATGCGAAGACATGGTTCGAGTCCTGCTGAGGGTCACCTTTTTTTTAATCTTTTTTAAAATTGTATTCTTGATTTTTACTGGAGCTTTTTAGATCCAATGTTTACATTTATCAATATAAAGCATTTCATGACAAACTTTAAAACATGCCAAAATCTGTGAAAAGGCCGCTTTAAGAGATGAAACGCATATAATGTGTAAAAATAATTATAACAACGATTTGTACCACAATACCGAACTATTGATAAATGTTCCGGAAAAGAAGTGAGAAAGAAGTCCCTGATCTTCTTAAGCATACAAAAGGGGCATATAAAACATCACCAGTAGTAGTAACCGCATACGAGTCGTGTCATCCGACAGTGGGTCTCATGCTCCATGCGACAATTGTTGCTCTATAGCAATCAGTGAATTCGCGAAATAAAACCGAGGTCATTATAGATTTAAATGGGATTTGAACACCTCAAAGCTCACGCCTATTACAACATTAGGCACACTATCAGACATGTTTCTTAATGACTTCACTTACAAAAAGATAAAATATTGAAAATTTAATATACATGTGTATCACGGATGTCGCATTGGAGCGTGAAATGATAAAAAGCATGGTTGGAGAACTAACTTTCCGGAAATTCAATCAATGTCCAAACGATTATTATATATAATGGTCACTGTGTATGCAAACATTCAGGTTGATATATATCTGTCAATTGATACATTGTTAGTCGATCATGTCAACATCACCGTCATATGATTGCTTTTATTTTTTCAAAGTAAACATGTGTAAAAGATGGTCTAATTCATTAAATAATGATTACCTTCCCGGGCAATAATTGAACGAACGGTTAATTGTTTGCTCTTCTATCACTTATGAATATTGATTGATGATCTGAATTCATATATTTTTTTCTTTGAAATCCTGCTACCTTGATCAAACGCAAAACTATAGTGTAGTGGACAGAACATAACACATCGTTTATTTCACCCAAGTATATACAATATACAATAAGGGCAATATAACAAATCGAGAGTAAATTAGACGTTATCAGTGTGAGGTACTGAAAAACCAGCTAATCGTTAGAGGACCATTGTGTTTGAGAAGAATCTTATAATAGTTTCAAAATTCTAATTAATGGCATAATTATTAATAAATCAATGTAGATAAACATCCATTTAATAACTTTACCCATATAAAGTAAATATGATAAACTGTTATTTGTCAAACAGTATTTACTCTGTTAAATTATTATTAATTAAACTGTTCTGTTACCATTTGAGCTACATTTAGGCCGGAAAGTATAATTTAATGATGAATACAATTGACTGGGTTTATGACTGCCAACGAGGCCCTATAAACAAGGTCAGAGACTTAAAAAATTTACCAGTCTGTTGACAGACTACTACCACACGTACCTACTGTTATATCATCTTAATATCAGGACTTAAAAGTAGTACCCCTGTATTTATTTACCAATTCTTTCATCACGAATTTACCATTGCTGAATATATTGAGATTATACAATATATTTATTCCAACAATTTTTTACCTTTGCTGTTCCCTTTGCTAATTATCACTGCTTTGATCCCTATCTTATAACGAGGGCTGATTCTTTTGCTCAATATTGCAGACTTGTG
This sequence comes from Dreissena polymorpha, assembly GCF_020536995.1. Lineage (NCBI taxonomy): Eukaryota > Metazoa > Mollusca > Bivalvia > Myida > Dreissenidae > Dreissena > Dreissena polymorpha. The sequence goes on from NC_068365.1 coordinate 81,106,236, forward strand.
TTGTTTAGTTCTATGACGGAAATCAATTGCTTATTGTATGGCATATCTACGAGCGTATATTTCTGATGATCATTTCTTACATTCTTATATTTCTTGTAATTGATGATACGACCGATGATTATTTGCATAACTAATTACCATTATTGATTAGTCTTAGCATCATTTACGTTAGGGCTTCTATCGTACCAGGCTTCTATCGTACCAGGCTTCTATCGTACCAGTAATTATGTACACTGAAGTAGGCGTCCGCAATGTACACAATGGTTGCCGCATGCAGGTGATAAAACCCACGTACATGAATGTCGTTAATACATTAAATTGTATATAGAAATGTTGAAAATCACAAAATCACAATATATTAAAGCAATTATTACCAAAAAAGCATTGTATTTGTATGATGATTAGACATACTTGTCTTTGCGATTTTGGCTTTGTCCAACTTGTTTAACCTGACTTTAAAGAGTTTGCATATTGCCTCTAAACAACAAAAATACGAATACGATCATGTGAAGAACTTAACTATAAACATTGGTTGCATTTATTACGAACGCATGCTATGAGTTAAATCATTGATTCATTGAAGTATCGTTTCTTGGGCATATTTTGCACAAGGTGACTTAAACAATTAATTCGTTATACTCCAAAACTATATTAGAACAACCGTGATGCACATCCCAAAGTATCACTAGGCTATTGTTTTACAAACCAATATTCTGAAAAATAGTCTATATGTACGTCCGAATGACCGTCTTATATTTTTATATATGAAGTAGAGTGGAAGATTTTCATAAAAATTCATACAGATGATTGATAGGTATTTTAGTATTTTACATTTTTTTGGACACAATATGTTTTAACACAGTAAAAAAATGGCCAGCTAGGTGGCGGTCATCTTGATTCAATTTATAATGTTGATAGACACGAACAAATTTTAGTGTTCGACACAATATTTTCTTCTTTCTAAATAGGTAATAAGGTCGACACATAAGCAACGATTCAGCAATTGCTCGGCTGGAATGCATTTCGATTAATGATACAATTTAATTGACCATGTTAATTTTATTAATGAATTATTACATTTACTTGTTTTTGTGTCTTGATTGTTGCAATGTGGAACGATTTTTTATTATTAATGTATAGTTTTTGTTAAAGATGGACCCGTGTACATTCAACGTCAATCTAAGCTCAAGAGAATACAAAAAGGCAATAACAGCCGACATGTTTTAAAACCAAATATGGTGGCATAATCGACATACATGTTCATGTATATGACTACTCTACCAAAACGATTATAATGATTTTATGGTTATTTAAATTTTGTAAATATGTTGGTTTAGTATCGATAGTAGATTCATGTATGCATGTATTTTTTTATTGGAAGCACCATTACTGTTGCAATTGCCTACTGGTGGCCGTCTTGTTTTGCTCTTGATTTACTCCTGACAATTTGTCTAAGTGAACTTCGGTAAATGTGCATCGTTTGTCACATTTCATCTTTATTTGAAGAAACATCGCGATAATCCATTTCCAGTTGTAATGCTTTTTCTTGTCTACATGATTATAAAATTACTTGGCACGCACTATATCATAGGCTATACTAGTATGTAACGACGTTTTGTATGCAAGAATCAGATGGCGTCCCCTCATGTGTTTTCATCTAAGGTCAAACTACTCATTGCCAAACCTCTACATCGTTCTTATTACTGAATGAGACTTGATAAATCGCCTACTGTGATTTTTCTTAAATTGCTTTTTATCGCATTCATCTCTGCATTAAACAAACAATCTAATTGAGTTAGGTATTTCGTAAAGCCCAACTTTTGTAATTGATTTTGCCGTTGCATTTGTTTATTCAGTAAACATTCAAAGAAATTGCGATAGTTATTTCGTAACGCAAATGTTGTGTTCCAAGTATGAAATATGAGACAATAATTTAGTCCAAGTCAATATAAAATTCATATCTCTGGCGTTCTCTAAATTCGAAGCATTAAACCGAGCATTAGGTTTCTTTTTTTAAAAATAATAAACCATTAAAAATATATTTCCCTATTAATTCTCTCGTGTGCAAGCTTTTAAAAGAGTTCATTCAGGACAGGTCTTCTATTAATTATTTTAATTATCTTTTTCCTTTCACGAATAATTGATGAAGTCAATATCAATCAAAACCGCAAACATATTTGATATGAAACCTTTCATAATGAAACAAAACACTAATTATTGTAGCATTCAGAAACGGATATTTACGAAGCTTCACTTCAGGGTTATACGACTCCCACTTGTAGGGGATAGCGCTGTTTCTATACAAATTTGCAAATTATGTTTGATCGTCCATAACCATTAATTATTTTGAACTGGATTTTGTCCTCAGTGCGACGTCATTCATCTGAGTATTTACGAACCGTCCAACACGCAGAGTTCTTGTTGAGTTTTGTTTGTTTCCCAAAAGTAAATAGCGGTCTGAAATGTTTTGCGACTGAATCGATAAGATATTCATTAACGCTCTTATGAAATAACAAACCTTTCAAGTAATCAATAACAATCGTTATCCGCGATATCCTTAAATACGCGCGTGGCGATAATTTCAAAACACCACAGACACAAGACATTCACATACTCACGTGACTTCCAAAAACTGTATTTAACATTTGAGTTGTATTTGAATAATGTTTTCAAAATACTTATGCTAGTGGTATGTTACATGCATCGAGTATAAACTGATCGGCTGGTTTTTGAAAAGTTATTGTCAAATAAACGGACATATGAGAAAAATTAGTAATAAGATTATAGTAATTAGTAATTATCAAAAATGTATTACAACACACGTTTTCTAATGTGAGAAATGACTTTATTAACAGAATGTTTTAACGTTGCTTAAAACTTTCACCAGCAAAACTTAATTAAAGCACGCGGTCTATGTACTGAAAATATTATCATATAACATCAGAATGATGAGAAAAATAGGTATTGCTGCGATTATATTTGATACATTTATGTGCTGTGTTACCGGTGCGAGTTTAAATGACACAAAGACTGTTACCGGTGCGAGTTTAAATGACACAAAGACTTTGCTACGGGACTTGCTTAACAGTTACAACAAAAACGTGCGACCTGTACACAATCAGAGTGAAATTGTCAACGTCACTGTTCAGCTATACGTCAAGTCAATTCAGGAGTTCAATGAAGTCAGCGAAGTGTTCTCCGTTGTGGCTGGTTTTGCAATAAAGTGGAAGGATGAAAGTATGAAATGGAACCCAGCGAATTACGGAGGTGCGTATCAAATGTTGACTTCCTATGATGACGTGTGGGTGCCAGAACTTATCCTGACGTCGCCGTCAGACGACGTCGAGAGCCTTGGGGCGGCATGGAATCGCATTAGGTATTATGCCGATGGAACCGCTGTTTGGATCCCTGTGAAGCTGGTGAAGTCCACGTGCACCGTCGACGTCGAAATCTACCCGTTTGATACACAGACGTGCACGCTCTCATATAGTGCTATGGGGTACGAGCTTGGTGAAGTATCCATACTACCAGAGACGGAAGAAGTTGACATTACGTTATTTTCTGAGCACCCTATGTGGGACCTGGTCGATACCACAGCCACGTCCGAATCGTTTGGGTATAGTTCGCAAGTGAGTTTTAGTTTCAAACTCAAGAGAAGACCGGCATATGTCTTTGTGAATGTGGTATTACCTATTCTGTTCCTGAGCGTCCTGAATCTGTTGGTGTTCCTTTTGGTGCCGGAGTCCGGCGAGCGGGTTTCATACTGTATTACCGTTCTCCTTTCTATCGCGGTCTTCATGACCATAGTAAGCGCTATGTTACCCAGGACCTCGAAACCCGTTCCGATCGTTTCTTACAAACTTATTGTAGATATGGTTATTAGTGCGGTGATTACTGTTGTGGCCATTCTTAACCTTCGTATCTACAGCAAGGATCCAGAAATTCCCGTTCCAAAATGGCTTATTGGTATTTACCGGTTTTGGACATGCGCCGTTTTTCGAAAGCGAAAAACAGAACCATTGGGAATGAGAAAGTTATTTAGGAAAACATCAAAAGCGACCAGAATACAAACGGTGAAAACTATCTCTGAAGCTGAAAATGAGAATGATATTAAGAGACGACTGTCAGAATTAATTGATGAAGAACAGATTACGTGGAAGAAACTAAGCTACATGGTCGACGGGGTTGCTTTCTGTTTGTTTGGTCTTGCAACACTTTGCAGTTTCGCTGTTTTCCTTGCTATTGTTACAAGTCGCGGCAATTAAACAACAACATATTGCAGACCTGTGTTAACGTGGTTATATAATAAGTATTTAAGAAGCAGCAAATGCTTGTGATTATTCCTCACGAAGGTTCATGGCAATTTATTAATCTGGCAACATTGTTAATGACTATATTACTTTGAAAAGAGAGTATGTTTTTAAATTTCACTAAATTTGGCCAGTTTGATCGAAGACAATATTTTGTTTGGACATCTTTATAGATTGAGCAAGTAAGAAAGAAGTGATAATCGGAGTCAACAGCGTTTGCATTACATAGTCTACATGTGCGTTGATCTCTTGGTTTGTTATTATATCTACCAGTCTCTATATCCAATTTATGGGCGCTAAGTCTAACTCTTGATAAATGATGTGTGTGATTTTTCCTATTGATGTTGTCTAAATATTTTTTCATACGCGAATTCAGTCTTAGACATTCTATAGTATTCTAGTTTCGGTAGGTTATAAATTGTATCGTGCATCTTTTGAATACGTTGGTCTTTTTATCATTAGACTAATTAAAGTTATTGAATACAAATCGTGTCCTAGATGTGCTTATTGTTGTTTTTTGTTTGTTTTGTTTTTAACAAATTCACAACACAGAGATGAGTTATTGATATTATTATTCCTAATTAATTATTTGCTGAAATTAAATTGTTCGTTACAAAAAGTGCCCATAAGAGATTCAGGATTTTGTTTTATTTTAACCCAATAGCTAAGTGTCCGTTGTTTTACATATAGTAGAAAGTGGAACTCTGCCTAGTTCGCCTAAGAGAGCGGCACACCAAGAATAGTTTTACAAAATTTAAAATGAAGTTTGTGAACTTCATCAATATTGTAATTTCCCAATATTTCAGATGCAAATAAAATAATTGACAGCACTAGAGAACGTTTTGTTGTTGAATTTAGCTTCACTTTGCTATAAATTGACAATAAATGTTTGTAAGCTGTTAAGGCGTGTTCATTATTAAGTAGTGTAGCTTTAAGCCTAAGAAGCAAAATTCATCATTAATTTTAATAGACTATTGGTTAGTAGTCCATATAAATGTACAATTGCTTTTCCTTTCTTCGAATATAGAAATTTTAGTTTTGTGTATAATTTTGAATCCCCATTTACATGGGTATTGACGAATAGAATTATAGGTTATCAGAATGATGCAATGTCATCTGCAAATAGCAACATAAATATTGATAATTAACGTAAATCTTTTCAGCTAAACTATAAATATCAATACAAGCATGTACGTCATTTAGAAAGAAAATAAATAATAAATGTGATAATGACTCACCCTGTTTCACTCTTAACGTGACACAAAAAAGCTCTGAGTAAAACTTCTTTATAAAAAAATTAACACATGATTTAACATCCTGATATATTGACTTGATCATCTTTATTATTTTAGAACTTATTCCTGCCTGTACTAATTTAATCCATAAAGCATCGAGTATAACAGTATCAAATGCATTCTCATAATCAATAAAAGCACACTAAAGTTTTGCTTTGGTATTAATAATGTTCTGGATTGAAGTGTGCAGAGTAAAAATGCAATCAATAGTACAACGAGTATCTCTAAATCTGAATTGCAATGTATTAAATATCTATTCTCGCGCCAAAAAAAATGGATTTCGCAATGTAAGGCCAAAATAAAGTCTTGGTTCAGGGAACCCGACCGACATTTTTTTTGTCCCCGACCCTAACGACTTTTTTGGGCCGCGGAAAAAAAATCCGATGGCGATGTTTTTCGCCGGTACGGTACGGTACGAGTTTTACCTACAGGGCATTGTTTGGTTTCATTGACATTATTCTATTAAATAATGCTTTATTCCAAAAGCTTTAATTTTCAAAGAATATTAATGTGTACAATAATTTACAGATAAAGACAAAAGTTTTTTTCTGTTACAAAATCCGCATCCGAATTTTATGTCCGAAATTTACGCAACTGCGGACAGCGTCTGAATTGTTCAGAACTGATATTTTTGTTAATGTTTTGTTTCGTTGACATTTATTCTAGTAAAAAAATGCTTTAATCAAAATGCAGTCATAAGTTTTCAAAGAATATTTCTTTGTTCATTAATTTACAGATAGACAAAAGTTTTTGTTACAAAATCCGCATCCGAATTTTATGTCCGAAATTTACGCAACTCCGGAAAGCGTGTGAATCGTTCATTATTACAGAGGGTGGTTAAAAGGCAATGGCATAAAGAGCTAGGAATGATGAAATGATGAATAATATCAGTGTTCTCTGGAAGCACCGGCAGCCTGCGATTTCACCGGTTACATTCTATCTAGACGCCGATTACTTTCACAAAAAATATCAATTGAAATGGTGCAAATACACCAGTTTTATTGCTTAATTGCCGGCTACTTTGAAAATATAACTGAAAATGGAACACCGATAATATACAACACCTAAACACCACATGTGCAATGTTAATCATTTGGTCAGTGTTTAAACAATCATGGGTGCATTAACCGACTCTTTTTCACCCTGAAATTAGTCGACTGGTAAAAAAACAAACCACCTATCCTCCTACATTTGTCTGGCCATGTTCCCTGAGCAAAGAATTTTTTTTTTTGGCCTTATAGAAAATAAATTAGCTATAACATTTATTAATGTAATACCTTCATAGTTAGATGCAACATATTTATCTCCTTTTTTGAAAATATGGAAAATACTGGAAAGTAGTGCCATTTCTCCATGTTTCAGAATAAATTCCTTTTTCAAATATACATATATATGTAATTATTTTTTTAACTTAATATGGAGAAATAAACTATTTGCAGTCAATAAAGAAGTCTGCAACTTGTTTAGACATATCGGCGCCTTTTTTCCTTTTTAGCTTTGAAATTATTTTATGTATTTCTAGTACTGTTAAATGGCGATCTAATTCCCCAATATGAATTGTTTCATTTCTTGATGCGTATTCATCAGCATTGAGCGAACTGTGATGAGGTGTGTTAGATAAATGCTTAAAATGATCTATTAAATCATCAATATTAACGTCATAAAAGACCATGATCATACCAAGAACAAATACGTAGCTGCATCTGGTCGTGTTCCTAATTGGTACGGGGTTGAGTAGCGCCGTAAATTCGGGTGTCGCGATGAAGGTTGTTTCGCGGAACACGAAGTGGCATATCCAGTACAGGCCCGGATGGAGAGTATGCATGTATGTTCTGTACACGTTCGACGTAAAGCTTCTCGTACGAAAGCGACGCCGGCTTGCCGTCATTCCGGGCTTGTATTGAGTAAGGCAAGATTTTTCGTCGGCGCTCTTGTATAACATTTGGAATTGGTCACTGACACTGTAATTTCTTTAGGGAAGAAGTTCATTTTTTTAACTTAAAGTTTATCATAATTAAAATTGCATTTAGCCGCTATTGGTCGTTTTTTACCTTCTTCAAAGTGAACGACCCGATGTGCGCGATCAATTTTAATTTTGATTTCTTAGTCTTCTGTGTGTAATTTCTGTTCACAAAATTGATGAATTTTGCTTATGCAGTTTTGTGATTTTCTTGTTTCGAAAGGTTTGTCTTCTTCAAAATGGAAAAAGAGTAAATTGTCGCGCATTTCGAACAACTCCGAATTATCACTCTGCAGATTGTTCATGCTGTTGAGTAGATCTTGGTGTTAGCGCGGGCTTCATCAAAAACTTCACTGACGAAAGATCTGCTTTGTTCAAGTTTAGTTTTGTTTTGTCAGTATTCGAAAGTTTTGTTTCGAGGGCAACAACTTTTGATTCCACTTGTGTAACTTTACTGGAGATGGTTTGAACGTCAATTTCAATTTTATCAAGTTTATTTAATTTCATTTGAATGTTTCGTTGCCATTTTTGTATTGAATGCAATTAAACAAGTATTGCATTCATCATGCTTGTATTAATTTCGGATGGTATCTGAGTCTGTTGTTTACCCAGCGGTGAGTATGTTGACAAGCCGCTCAGGGGCGCAGCAGGTGGTGGGCTTAGGTATTGGCTACATGTTATGTGTAACAACTGAGTTGCGAGGAATTGTAGATGTAGAGGAATACAGGTTCCATGACAGTTCATGCTGTGTCGGGGGCCGCGGAAGGAAGAAAATCGCTAAGAAATACACACTGAGTGTGCAATGACTGCACCAATACACACTGAGTGTGCAATGACTGCACCAATACACACTGAGTGTGCAATGACTGCACCAATACACACTGAGTGTGCAATGACTGCACCAATACACACCGAGTGTGCAATGACTGCACCAATACACACCGAGTGTGCAATGACTGCACCAATACACACCGAGTATGCAATGACTGCACCAATACACACCGAGTGTGCAATGACTGCACCAATACACACTGAGTGTGCAATGACTGCACCAATACACACCGAGTGTGCAATGACTGCACCAATACACACCGAGTGTGCAATGACTGCACCAATACACACTGAGTGTGCAATGACTGCACCAATACACACCGAGTGTGCAATGACTGCACCAATACACACCGAGTGTGCAATGACTGCACCAATACACACTGAGTGTGCCATGACTGCACCAATACACACCGAGTGTGCAATGACTGCACCAATACACACTGAGTGTGCAATGACTGCACCAATACACACAGAGTGTGCAATGACTGCACCAATACACACTGAGTGTGCAATGACTGCACCAATACACACCGAGTGTGCAATGACTGCACCAATACACACCGAGTGTGCAATGACTGCACCAATACACACTGAGTGTGCAATGACTGCACCAATACACACCGAGTGAGCAATGACTGCACCAATACACACCGAGTGTGCAATGACTGCACCAATACACACCGAGTGTGCAATGACTGCACCAATACACACCGAGTGTGCAATGACTGCACCAATACACACCGAGTGTGCAATGACTGCACCAATACACACCGAGTGTGCAATGACTGCACCAATACACACCGAGTGTGCAATGACTGCACCAATACACACCGAGTGTGCAATGACTGCACCAATACACACCGAGTGTGCAATGACTGCACCAATACACACTGAGTGTGCAATGACTGCACCAAGGGATATTTCGAGTTTGAGTCTACTTGTTTAAGAGAACAGCGCTTCATTGAAGTTAAAAGAGGATAACCACTCAAATCCAATAGATCTGATAATGGAAGATTAGGGGTGTAAACTATTCACGACTAGAGTGTGGACATAGAAAGTATATTGATGCGGACTGCACAGGCTTATCTGGGACAACACTTAACTCACATGTATTAAGCCTCGTTTTCTTGGAGCGCGACACGTAAAAATTCAATGGCGCCCAGTTTTTTTGTTACAAGCCACAGTTTGCCGTTTTCGGAAGAATCACACCTATATATAAAATGAAGTTCTTCTGATGGATCTATGATGATGCATTCATTTATGCCATGTGATCGTTACGGTCTTTTTTTAACATAGTTCTAGGTGAAAAAAGAATTTAAACAATATTCACAAGACAACTAATTCATAGACGAATAGTTAAATTGTTACCAGTTGTTCTAAGCAGGAGAGACAATATAGATGCTTATTATTTGATAACGTAGTGTACATGCAACGTTAAACTTAACGCTTAAACCATCAACAAAAACGAAATTTAACATCAAATAAAAAACAAGATATGTTTGTGAAACACAATGTCCCCCTATATGATGTTTGACATTGTAGGATGACCTTGACCTTGTGAAGGATGACCTTGACATTGACCTTTCACCACTCAAAATGTGCAGCTCCATGAGATACACATGCATGCCAAATATCAAGTTGCTATCTTCAAAATTGCAAAAGTATTCATAAAATAAGCGATTTGGGCCACATATATTTGACCTCTGACCTTGAAGGATGACCTTGACCTTGAGCTTTCATCACTCAAAATGAGCAGCTCCATGAGATGCACATGCATGCCAAATATCAAGTTGCTATCTTCAATATTGCAAAAGTATTCATAAAATGAGCGATTTTGGTCACATATAATTGACCTCTGACCTTGAAGGATGACCTTGACCTTTCACCACTCAAAATGTGCAGCTCCATGAGATACACATGCATGCCAAATATCAAGTTGCTATCTTCAATATTGCAAAAGTATTCATAAAATGAGCGATTTTGGTCACATATATTTGACCTCTGACCTTGAAGGATGACCTTGACCTTTCACCACTCAAAATGTGCAGCTTCATGAGATACACATGCATGCCAAATATGAAGTTGCTATCTTCAATATAGCAAAAGTTATTGCAAAATGTTAAAGTTGGCGCAAACAGACAGACAGACCAACAGACCAACAGACAGACAGGGCAAAAACAATATGTCCCCCACTACTATAGTGGGGGACATAACAACAAAAACTCTGGTTGCACATGTGCAAAAAACAAATGATACCCAATAAAATTATTTCGTTTAATACAAGTGAAACATTGAAAAAATTACACACAGCAAACAAACACTACATACAAACACATTTATAAAACTTAAGTAAACGCATCGTAAATGCAATACAAGACATTGCGGGTTAAAACCGGGCCGTGTTCACCAAACAATGTTTAGACCTAAGTCTAAGAATATGATTCAATTTAATTTTCAGTCAAAATTGGCATAAACTGCCTCTATCTACATCATTCTTCATGTAGAAAATTGTGTCAAGTACATTCTCATTAGTGGTAGCCTGTATATATTCAAACACTGCACGTATTTTGCTTCGTTTCAACTCTTGAATTCTTTTTTCTTAAGTCTAAGAATGGGTTAAAATGTACGGGACCGTGCTTGAGGTATCCCCACCTCTGAGCCGAGAAGTATTCACTTATATGAAAATAATCGAAAACACCAACATAACCGACAAACAAGATGGACATTAAATCAATCCGAGGCCATGGCATTGAAACGTTTAATTAAAAAGTACAATAGGCTTTTACGATCCGAATGTCAATATTTGATAGAACCGTGTTTTTGTTAGCAATAATGCTATACGTCATCATTAATACATTCCTTTTCCAATTAATCATTTAACCAACAAATCAAATACCATTACAAGTATGTCTTAACAATCAAATACCATTACAAGTATGTCTTAACAATCAAATACCATTACAAGTATGTCTTAACAATCAAATACCATTAATATTTCACGCTAACTGAAGTACATTGAAGATAATAGCATTTAGTTATCTTGATGAAAAGAGGTACAAATTGAGTTAATTGACTCAAAATACGGAAAATTTTCCAAATCATAATTACTGGACATAACAATGACATTTATCTATCGACGATATTTGTATTTTAAATCCTTTCCTGACTTCAATCTTCGATTCCATTATCAATTTCACTGACTACAATTGTTCACTCCATAGCTGATTATATGGAAAATTTTGATTGCTTAGTTCCATTAGTGATTACTATTGCAATTGGCTAATTCTATTGTGGTTATTATATTGCTGATTTGCATTTTTAGTTCCATAAAGGATACTGTTGCAAATTATATTGCTGATCTATATTGCTGATTTAGATGGTTTTGTTCCATAACAGATTTGTAATAATGATATTATTGACAATCTATATTTATGATTACCGGTATTTGTTTTGCATAAACTGTAACTATTCCTGGTATTGCTATTTCTGATCTCACTCAATGTATCTGGCCATCTATAATACATGTATACGCATATGTGATAAAAGTATTGTCCATAAAACTATGCAGATGATTAAACACACATGCACAAAGATCTTTATTAAGCACATTTATGGATCTGAAAAAACTTTGGTACAATGATATTTTTCCGAAAATAAGTAATGGATTCATAAAATAATATATGCATTGTAGTATTACTGTATATTCAACATAGCGAAATAACCCGCCTGACAAAGGAAAATGATCAATAGTTGCAAATTTGCACTGTTCACAGACAGATCTCCATGCGGAAATCAAGCTGGAACTTTTAAGGAACCAATAACTACGACAGTGAACAATTCGCTATGTACGTTGTCGACAGTCGCAGAAGCTTGATGCCTATCTTCCAGTAAGCCCGCGCTGACCGTAAGAGGGCGTGGCTTAGCTACGACACACTGTACAAAGACGGTGTTCCGGTGCGTCCATGCAGTTCCAAAAGCAACATTACAGCAGAAAGAAGACTTTTTTAGGCTAGTGTGTTTGCAAGACTGTCGTGTTTTGTGCTGTTTTTAGTGTTATATATTGAAAGACTGTCCTGTGTTTGTGATGTATTTAGTGTTTCTACTTTGAAAGACTGTTGTGTTTTGTGCTGTTTTTAGTGTTATACTTTGCAAGACTGTCGTGTTTTGTGCTGTATTTAGTGTTATCCTTTGCAAGACTGTCGTGTTTTTTTGTGCTGTATTTAGTGTTATTCTTTGCAAGACTGTCGTGTTTTGTGCTGTATTTAGTGTTATCCTTTGCAAGACTGTCCAGTTTTGTGCTGTATTTAGTGTTATACTTTGCAAGACTGTCGTGATTTTGTGCTGTATTTAGTGTTATATTTTGCAAGACTGTTGTGTTTTGTGCTAAGTTTACTGATATACTTTTCAGACTGTCGAGTTTTTGTACTTAATGCACGCCAAGGGACGACACTTGCCATTAAACAATGTATTTTTAGAAGAGACTTCCTCTAAACAAAAAAGCCATGAAGATGGAAAGTCATGTCCCAGATAACAGTTTGCAGGGTCACGTGACTTAAGGGGTAAGCAAATCGATGTTAATGGATGTAAACACACCGGTGTAAACACACCGGTGTTAAAGACCCGGTGCGATCATCGGCCGGGCGCTAGTCCTTTTATCGGATTTTTTCCCAATGACTTCTAAAACCAATTTTCTACAGAATTTCCACTAGTGTATACGAACTTTTTTATGAGGCTTATTGCAATGCCACAAAAATCGATAAAGTAATCCCGATGTGTTATGAATTCATATACACGGTTGTGCTGCATGCAACGTGAAAAGTTGGCATCGATTTCAGGCGTTTTCAATAATGTATTCTAAAATCGTAAGATATCGTCACAAACTGCAAAAAAATTGCAAACATATTTCAATAACTTATGATATTTGCAAAAATAAAGTTCGTAACAGTGTGTTTTCATTCTGAAGGTGTGTAAACCCCGTTGATCCTGCACTCTGATAAGCCTGTGTGAACCGCACAGACTAATCTGTGACAATAATTTAAGCACATGTATTAAGCTGGGATTTCAAAGAAAGGGCTACAAAAATTATTTTTCAACTTGATCTAAATATTGTTTGTTCTTACCCGTTTGTAATAAACCAAGAATTTACTAAATTAGATTTTGTTTGAGATCATAACAACTTGTGTACATGCTGACTGTGTCAATCTAATAAAAAACAAGGGACAAAATTGTCACAAAACCAGGTTTTCATTGTGAAAAAAAATCTGATAAAGGGAGACAACTCAAACTGAACTTTTTAAATGAACAAACAAAATTAACACCCTTTGTAAGTTTGTTTTAAAATAAATCTATTTTTAGTCGTGGCGACCTTGACATTGGAGATATTGACGTGATTCTTTTGTGCAACACACCGTCCCATGATGGTGAACAAATGTGCCAAATGGTTTTAAAATATCATAATGAATGACATAGTTATAGCCCAGACAAGCTCATTTATGGCTATTTTTTACCTTTGAACTCAAAGTGTGACCTTGACCTTGGAGATATCGACGTAATTATTTCGCGTGACACACCGTCCAATGATGGTGAACAAATGTGCCAAATGATTTTAAAATCTGACAATGAACGACATAGTTATGGCTCGGACAAGCTCATTTATGGCCATTTTTGACCTTTGAACTCAAAGTGTGACCTTGACCTTGGAGATATAGACGTAATTATTTCGCGCGACACACCGTCCAATGATGGTGAACAAATGTGCCAAATGATTTTAAAATCTGACAATGAACGACATAGTTATGGCCCGGACAAGCTTGTTCCGCCAGCCCGCCAGCCAGCCCGCCAGCCAGCCAGCCAGCCAGCCCGCCCGCATTCGCCAATCTAATAACCAGTTTTTTCCTTCGGAAAACCTGGTTAAAAATTGCGAGTAACAATACAAAACATATCCGATAGTATAGAAAGAGTCTATAAATAGAGCAACACAGTCATTAGTTTTTTGTTTGCGGAACTTTCATGACACTTGTAACCTTTTTCCGTATTTCAAGCATGGTCTTATTCAAAGAAACCTCTGAAGGTGTTTGATTCTTTCTGTTTTTCACCACGTCAACAGGGCCCTGAACATCTTTAAGAACGAAAGCATTTATCTTTATTTCCACTGCTACTGCATCTTCCCTGGAGTTCACCATAGGGGGCCTTTGGGAAGGCTTCTTCACGGTCTGTCGTGGAATGAATCGTAAACTGGTGTTGGCTTTGTTTCCTGCTTCTTCTGCAACAGGTTTGCTTTGTGAATATTGTGGTAAAGTTGTTGAAGAGTTCTTAGCAGAAACATCTCCTTCTGCACGATTACTTTTGTTCAAATTCCCAATAGAAAGGGTAGAATTATAGGTCTGTTTTTGTTCACTTTGCTTGTCACAGGTATCAGTTATACTTCCACTGCTGTGTGATTTTGCATGCATACCAGCAACTACCATAACCCTCACTTCACTAGTTTTATTCGTCAATCTCTGTGTCATATCAGTGTTTTTAGTGTTCTTCTGTGCCTTGTCAGTGTTTTGGGTATTTTTCTGTGCCTTGTCAGTGTAAATGGTATTTTCAGTTTTGACACCAACAGAAGGCTCAGTAAGTCTTGCATCAAACCCAGGTGGGAATACCGCATGCGCTGTTGGAACTCTGGCGTGAGTATATATGTACTGATTGTTTGCTTTAAAGGTGGTTTTCCTCTGTTTAGGTGGTGGTGGTAACACAAGAGCTTCATCTGGCATTTTCTCTTGTCCTTTGCTTGCAATTATATTAGATCCTTCACTGAAAAATGTAGGGTTTGCTAAAAGTCTTTCATCATCAGAAGAGGCTGCAACAATATTGTCTGCAACAATGTCTGATGAGGAAGGATGTGGTCTTTTATGTGCACTTGCTCTCACCGAAGAATCAGTCCCCATAACAACACTCTGGTCATGACTTCCATTCTTAAACAAGTCTACGTCATTCTGAGACTGTTCGCTAACTTCTTCAGGACTGTTGTCAGACTCTGGAGGGACATTTGACTTCCTATCAAACGAGCCATAAAGCTGCATTGCCTGTGCTTGCAGTACTGCCTCTGATTGAGGCTTTGAAACACGTCTTAATGTTCCTTGTTTTGCAGATCCCATAGTGTGGGACGTACTCATTAATTGCAAATTTCGACCAGTGATGTCTGACAAAGACCCACCAGAAAACTCTCTGTTTGCAATGTTATCATTAGGTGTGATATTGATATCACTACTGGAGGTATAAAATCTTTCATCTCTCTGAAAGTTTTCATAATGAGAAGGTGATGTCATGTATTCTGGTTTATCTAAAGATTGAGTATTATCTTCAATGGGGATTTTATATCCGCCACCATTTACACTCTCAGTGTGCACTTCATACAAGGTGCTGTTTTCCTGATTGCTGGCAGAGCTGGTACCTTCCTTTGTAGCTCCTGAGGACAGCTGATACAGTTCATAGGTTCCATCCCTCTCTGAAAAAGCACCAACATGATGTTAACCTTTAACTATTCAGAAACACACTTACAGGGGTTTGTAGTCCCTCTGAAAATCAAATTAAATATATCACCTTTTCTACAGATTCAAGTTTTAAAGGCTTCATTTCCAACACATTAAATACAGGTGGGCAGCATAACACATGGATTATTCACAGGCTGTTCTGGTTTTATTGTTGTTGTAGTAAAGCAGACATGGGTTAAGAGGAAACAAACACTGAACAATAGAAGTCTGTGGAAACCACATTTAATCAAGATTGATGTGTTTCCAGAGAGGGAACATGGCCACATTGAAGACAAATAATGAAATTTAATACTCAATATGTGAAGAGAATGAATATTATTTCAAACTCAAGCGATCATCTTGATAAGAACAGGCGATTGAAAAAGATTGGCAGTGGACAAACTAATGAATATGTGTGTGTACATCTAGCCAAAACATTAAAAAAAAGAAGTATTTTGTGTTTGTTAAACATTATATTTTAAGGTCCATCAAGTAAAATGTATGTGAAATGAATTATAAGCAAATAAACAAATACCTTTTTTAAGCTATGGTGACTGTCTTGTACAGTGAAGTTGAACTGTGTGCACTTTTGGTATAAGACCATCCAATCTACATTTGAGTACATTTTCATGATGATTGGCCAAATATTTTGACCTGATCAACTAGTTTTTGGTCCCACATGACCAAGATTCATATTAAAAATCTGCCTAGACTTAGTCAAGATAAACATTCTAAGCAAGTTTCATAAAGATTGATTCATAAACTTTCCCTCTATAGAGAGGTAACAAAGTGATTCTAAGAATTGACAAGGTGACCTTTTTTAAAGCATGTAAACTAGATTAAAACTTTGCCTGGATATTGTCTACATTAAACATTCTGACCAAGTCTCATCTAGATTGAGTCAGAAATGTGACCTTTACAGTGGTAGCAAGGTTTTTATATGATTTGACCAGCGGACCTAGTTTTTGGACCCGAGTGACCCAGATACAAACATGAACTAAGCCTAGATATTATCACCTAGTTTTTGGACCCAAGTGACCCAGATTCAAACTTGAACTAAGCCTAGATATTATCACCTAGTTTTTGGACCCGAGTGACCCAGATTCAAACATGAACTAAGCCTAGAAATTTTCACCTAGTTTTTGGACCCGAGTGACCCAGATTCAAACTTGAACTAAGCCTAGATATTATCACCTAGTTTTTGGACCCAAGTGACCCAGATTCAAACTTGAACTTAGCCTAGATATTATCACCTAGTTTTTGGACCTGAGTGACCCAGATTCAAACATGAACTAAGCCTAAATATTATCACCTAGTTTTTGGACCCAAGTGACCCAGATTCAAACTTGAACTAAGCCTAGATATTATCACCTAGTTTTTGGACCCGAGTGACCCAGATTCAAACATGAACTTAGCCTAGATATTATTACCTAGTTTTTGGAACCAAAGTGTCCCAGATTCAAACATGAACTAAGCCTAGATATTATCACCTAGTTTTTGGACCCAAGTGACCCAGATTCAAACATGAACTAAGCCTAGATATTATCACCTAGTTTTTGGACCCGAGTGACCCAGATTCAAACTTGAACTAAGCCTAGATATTATCACCTAGTTTTTGGACCCGAGTGACCCGATTCAAACTTGAACTAAGCCTAGATATTATCACCTAGTTTTTGGCCCCAAGTGTCCAAGATTAAAACATGAACTAAGCCTAGATATTATCACCTAGTTTTTGGACCCAAGTGACCCAATTCAAACATGAACTAAGCCTAGATACTATCACCTAGTTTTTGGACCCGAGTGACCCAGATTCAAACATGAACTAAGCCTAGATATTATCACCTAGTTTTTGGACCCAAGTGTCCCAGATTCAAACATGAACTAAGCCTAGATATTATCACCTAGTTTTTGGACCCAAGTGACCCAGATTCAAACATGAACTAAGCCTAGATATTATCACCTAGTTTTTGGACCCATGTGTCCCAGATTCAAACATGAACTAAGCCTAGAAATTATCACCTAGTTTTTGGACCAGAGTGACCCAGATTCAAACTTGAACTAAGCCTAGATATTATAACCTAGTTTTTGGACCCAAGTGACCCAGATTCAAACATGAACTAAGCCTAGATATTATCACCTAGTTTTTGGACCCAAGTGACCCAGATTCAAACATGAACTAAGCCTAGATATTATCACCTAGTTTTTGGACCCAAGTGACCCAGATTCAAACATGAACTAAGCCTAGATATTATCACCTAGTTTTTGGACCAGATTGACCCAGATTCAAACATGAACTTAGCCTAGATATTATCACCTAGTTTTTGGACCCAAGTGTCCCAGATTCCAACATGAACTAAGCCAAGATATTATCACCTAGTTTTTGGACCCAAGTGACCCAGATTCAAACATGAACTAAGCCTAGATATTATCACCTAGTTTTTGGACCCTAGTGACCCAGATTCAAACTTGAACTAAGCCAAGATATTATCACCTAGTTTTTGGACCTGAGTGACCGGTTTCAAACTTGAACTAAGCCTAGATATTATCACCTAGTTTTTGGCCCCAAGTGTCCCAGATTAAAACATGAACTAAGCCTAGATATTATCACCTAGTTTTTGGACCCAAGTGTCCCAGATTCAAACATGAACTAAGCCTAGATATTATCACCTAGTTTTTGGACCCTAGTGACCCAGATTCAAACATGAACTAAGCCTAGATATTATCACCTAGTCTTTGGACCCGAGTGACCCAGATTCAAACATGAACTAAGCCTAGTTATTATCACCTAGTTTTTGGACCCAAGTGTCCCAGATTCAAACATGAACTAAGCCTAGATATTATCACCTAGTTTTTGGACCCAAGTGACCCAGATTCAAACATGAACTAAGCCTAGATATTATCACCTAGTTTTTGGACCCAAGTGACCCAGATTCAAACATGAACTAAGCCTAGATATTATCACCTAGTTTTTGGACCCGAGTGTCCCAGATTCAAACATGAACTAAGCCTAGATATTATCACCTAGTTTTTGGACCCAAGTGTCCCAGATTCAAACATGAACTAAGCCTAGATATTATCACCTAGTTTTTGGACCTGAGTGACCCAGATTCAAACTTGAACTAAGCCTAGATATTATCACCTAGTTTTTGGACCCAAGTGTCCAAGATTCAAACATGAACTAAGCCTAGATATTATCACCTAGTTTTTGGACCCGAGTGACCAAGATTCAAACATGAACTAAGCCTAGATATTATCACCTAGTTTTTGGACCCAAGTGACCCAGATTTAAACTTGAACTAAGCCTAGATATTATCACCTAGTTTTTGGACCCGAGTGACCCAGATTCAAACTTGAACTAAGCCTAAATATTATCACCTAGTTTTTGGACCCGAGTGACCCAGATTCAAACTTGAACTAAGCCTAGATATTATCACCTAGTTTTTGGACCCAAGTGTCCCAGATTCCAACATGAACTAAGCCTAGATATTATCACCTAGTTTTTGGACCCGAGTGACCCAGATTCAAACATGAATTAAGCCTAGATATTATCACCTAGTTTTTGGACCCGAGTGACCCAGATTCAAACTTATCCTAGATATTGTCCAATAAACATACAGACTAAGTTTTATCAAGATTGGAAGAAAATGCAGATTTTAGGGTGATACCAACTAAAAATGGATGACATGCATCGGACATTTGTAAGGTGCTCACAATAGCACACCTTATGCATTTCCATTTTAGGTTAGCTAAAATGATGATTTGATAGAGCAAATCCCATGGACCATTTCTGCAAAGTTCCAATAAGATTGGCCATGAAATTTAACAAGAGCTGTCAGAGGACAGTGCGCTCGACTATTCGAGTGCTTGACATAACGTAAGCCATCATGGGGAAATTTTTCATATTGAATAATTTATTAGACCATCTTTCAAAAACAAACAAGAGGGCCTGAAAGGCCCAAAGTCGCTCACCTGAGATAACAAGATATTATTGGGACAAATCTTCTGACCAAGTTTCAGGAAGATCGGAAAATAAATGTGGCCTCTAAAGTGTTAACAAGGTTTTAATATAGCCATATAAGGAAAAATGCCCCACCCCATGGCAGCCATGTTTTTCAACCAACCGGCATCATTTTTTAAATCGTCCAAGATATTATCGGGATACATCTTCTGACCAAGTTTCATGAAGATCAGACAATAAATGTGGCCTCTAGAGTGTTAACAAGATTTTACTATAGCCATATAAGGAAAAATGCCTCGCCCCTTGGAAGCCGTTTTTTTTTCAAGCAAACATAATTATTTTCCAACTCATACAAGATATCATTGAGACCAATCTTCTGACCAAATTTCATGAAGATTGGATAATAAATGTGGCCTCTAGAGTGTTAACAAGGTTTTACTATAGCCATATAAGGAAAAATGCCCCGCCCCTGGTGGCCATGTTTTTAAAGCAACCAAAACCATTTTCGAACTCATCCAAGATATCATTGGCGCAAATCTTCTGACCAAGTTTCATGATGATCTGAAAATAAATGTGACCTCTAGAGTGTTAACTAGGTTTTCCTACATGTATAGCCATATAAGGAAAATAGCCCCGCCCCGTGGTGGCCATGTTTTTCAACCAACCGGCATCATTTTTTAACTCCTCCAAGATATTATTGGGATGAATCTTCTGACCGAGTTTCATGAAGATCAGACAATAAATGTGGCCTCTAGAGTGTTAACAAGATTTTACTATAGCCTTATATAGCCATATTAGGAAAAATGCCCCGCCCCTTGGCGGCCATCTTTTCAAGCAAACGTAACCATTTTCGAACTCATCCAAGATATCATTAAGACGAATCTTCTGACCATATTTCATCAAAATGGACAATAAATGTGGCCTCTAGAGTGTTAACAAGGTTTTACTCTATATAGCCATATAAGGAAAAATGCCCCGCCCCCTGGCGGCCATGTTTTAAACCAACCGGCATCATTTTTGAACTCGTCCAAGATATCATTGGGATGAATCTTCTGACCAAGTTTCATGAAGATTGGACAATAAATGTGGCCTCTAGAGTGTTAACAAGATTTTACAATAGCTATATAAGGAAAACTGCCCCGCCTCTTGGCAGCCATTTTTTAAACCAACCGGCATCATTTTTGAACTCGTCCAAGATATTATTGGGATGAATCTTCTGACCGAGTTTCATGAAGATCAGACAATAAATGTGGCCTCTAGAGTGTTAACAAGATTTTACTATAGCCTTATATAGCCATATTAGGAAAAATGCCCCGCCCCCTTGGCGGCCATCTTTTCAAGCAAACGTAACCATTTTCGAACTCATCCAAGATATCATTAAGACGAATCTTCTGACCATATTTCATCAAAATGGACAATAAATGTGGCCTCTAGAGTGTTAACAAGGTTTTACTCTATATAGCCATATAAAGAAAAATGCCCCGCCCCCTGGCGGCCATGTTTTAAACCAACCGGCATCATTTTTGAACTCGTCCAAGATATCATTGGGATGAATCTTCTGACCAAGTTTCATGAAGATTGGACAATAAATGTGGCCTCTAGAGTGTTAACAAGATTTTACAATAGCTATATAAGGAAAACTGCCCCGCCTCTTGGCAGCCATTTTTTTCAAGCAAATGTTACCATTTTTGAACTCATCCAAGATATTAGTGGGACAAATCTTCTGAGCAAGTTTCATGAAGATTAGAAAATAAATGTGGCCTCTAGAGTGTTAACAAGGTTTTACTATAGCCATATAAGGAAAAATGCCCCGCCCCCTGGCGGCCATGTTTTTCAACCAACCGGCATAATTTTCCAACTAGTCCAAAATATTATTGGGATAAAGCTTCTGACCAAGTTTCATGAAGATTAGACAATAAATGTGGCCTCTAGAGTGTTAACAAGATTTCGCTATAACCATATATAGCCATATAAGGAAAAATGACCCGTTCTTTGGCAGCCATGTTTTTCAAGCAAACGTAACCATTTTCGAACTCATCCAAGATATCATTGAGACCAATCTTCTGACCAAATTTCATGAAAATTGGACAATAAATGTAGCCTCTAGAGAGTTAACAAGTCAAATGTTGACGCCGCACAACGCACGACAGTCAAAAGGCGATCACAAAAGCTCACGTTGTGCTCAGGTGAGCTAAAACAAATTTATTTATTTTTTTATTTTTTTTTTGGGGGGGGGGGGGGGTGTTGAGAGGGGGTATAATGTGGGGTGGGGTCATTTATAAGATGATCTTTCAAAAATAATAAAACAAATGTGGGGGTAGGGGGGGGGGGGGGTGAGAGGGAGGCATAATGTGGGATGTCGTAATTTATTAGATGATGTTTAAAAAAAAATTGGGGGGGGTGGGTAGGAGGGGTGGGGGTGAGGAGGGGGTAAGAGGGGGGTTTAGTGTGGTGGGGTAATTTATTAGATGTTTAAAAAAAATGGGGGGGGGATGATGGGGGGGGAGGATATTGGGGGGGGGGGGAAGGGATTCTGGGTAGGGGCGTGGGGTATTGTTTGGGTGGAATCCATTGTGGTATTCAGGTAAGTGTTGTTTTGTCAAAGTAATAATAAAATGTGATCATAAATAAAACGGTTATGGCAATTTAAGCAAAATGTTCAATTATCTAAGTGTAAAAGGGGCCATAATTATGTAAAAATGCTTGATACAGTGGTCTGCTCTTGTTTATAGGTTGGGGTCATATTGGTTAACAAGTATGCAACATATAAAAGCAATATGTCAAAGGATATAGGAAATATTTGGGGTAGTACGCAAACTTTAACATAGATTTATCAATAATATGCATATTCTAAGTATAAAAAGGGGAAATAATTATGACAAAATGCTTGATAGAGTTGTCTGCTCTTGTTTATAGGTTGGGGTGATGTTGGGGGGTAGTACTGTACGAAAATTTTAACATTTGCTGCATTTTCTAAGTGGAAAAGGGGCCATAATTATGACAAAATGATTGATAGAGTTGTCTGCTCTTGTTTATAGGTTAGGGTCATGTTGGTAAACAAGTATGCAAAATATGAAAGCGATATGTCAAGGGACAATGAAAATAATTGGGGTAGTACGAAAACCTTAACATTTGCACGCTAACGCTAACGTCAACGCTAACGTAAACGCCGACGCCGGGTTGAGTAGGATAGCTCCACTATATATATTTCATATATAATAGTCGAGCTAAAAATGTGTGAGGAAAACAAAACAAAAGCTTTAAATGTTAAGGAAAACGTAATGGATCTGCATGACTGCCTACCCAGTGTTTTCTTATCAATAAGCCGAGATTATTTGTTAAACAAGAGGGCCAAGACTGCCCTAGTTTGGTCACCTGAGAGGAGTCGGTTCATCTAATCTTTACCAAACGTCAAACCTGACCTAGATATTGTCCAGACAAACATCCTGGTCAAGTTTCATCATTATTGAACCAAAACTCTGGTGTATGGAGTGTTTTTGTTTTTGTAAGATTTTACCTGGTGGCCTATATTTTGAGTTGACCCCCCTTACCAAACATCAAACTTTGCTTACAAAAATAGATATTTTGACCAAGATTCATAAAATCTGAAACACAATTGTGGCCTCTAGAGTGTTTACAAGGATTTTGTATAATATAATGAAAATTTGGACAATCTAAGGGCAATAATTATGGAATTAATAATGTGATTTTGCCCATTATCAAACTTGACTGAGATCGTTCAGCAGTGTGGACGAACGGACGGCGAACAAAGACCAATTCTAAAGCAATCAGGTGAGCTAAAAAGTGTTTTTCATCCATCTGATCCATTTTCCAACTTGTCCGAGAAATCAATAAAACCAATGTATTGCCTAAGTTTTACAATAATTAGGCAAAAAATAAGACTTCTATAGTGTTCGATCACAAGGTTTCTCTCTAGTCACATAAGGAAAACTGCCCCTGCCCCTGGTGGCCATGTTTTTTTTACAGATCGGGACCATTTGGGAACTCATCTAAGATATATATATAAAACCAATCATTTCACCAAGTTTCATGATGATTGGGAAAAAAATGTGACTTCTAGAGTGTTCACAAGCTTTTTTTACTATATAAATATAAAAAAAACTGCCCCCCCCCCCCCCCCCCGGCAGCCATGTTATTCAACTGACCGGAACCATTTTTTAACTCAACTCTTGTATCAAGGAAACAAATGTTCTGACCAACTTTCATGGAAATTGGGCCAAAAATGTGACTTCTAGAGTGTTCACATGTTTTCACTGTATACATACAGAGAAAAATGCCCCGCCCACTGGTGGCCATGTTTTTCACCAATCTGGACCATTTTTGAACTCGTCTGAGATATCAATAAAACCAATGTTTTGTCCAACTTTCATGATGATTGGGCAAAAATTGTACTTCTAGTGTGTTTACAAGGTTTCTCTATAGCCATAATAAGGACAAGAAACCGTCGGAGATGGGTGATGCTCTCCAAAGTTTTTTTTGTCACAATATTGCACTATATATTCAGATAACAGGAAACGTCTTGAGGGCACAGTAGTTGGGGGGACAAGAATTTTTTATATAAAATTTCAAAGGGCCATTACTCTGTGAAAAATCATCCAACCAGAACCCGCTGATAACATGCCCATCTCCTCTTGGAAGTGAAGATTCCCATAAAGTTTCATTAAATTCTGGTCATTAGTTGCTGAAAAATAGCCCGGACAAGAATTGCACTATATGTACAGTTAATGGAGAATTTCAAAGGGCCATAACTCTGTGAAAAATCATCCGACCAGAACCCGCTGATAATATGCACATCTCCTCTTGGTAGTGAAGCTTCCCATAAAGTTTCATTGAATTCCAGTAATTAGTTGCTGAGAAATAGCCTGGACAAGAATTGCACTATATGTACAGTAAATGGAAAATTTCAAATGGCCACAACTGTGTGAAAAATCATTTGACCAGAACCCGCTGATAATACCGGTATGCACATCTCATCTTGGTAGTGAAAGCTTCCATAAAGTTTCATTGAATTCCGGTCATTCGTTGCTGAGAAATAGCCCTGACAAAATTTGTGCACGGACGGACACACGGATGGACACACAGACAGACGAAGCGGCGACTATATGCTCCTCCCAAATTTTTTTGAGGGAGCATAAAAACTGCCCCGCCCACTGGTGGCCATGTTTTTCAACCGACCTGAACCACTTTTGAACTCAACCAACATATCATTAAGAAAAACAGTTTGACAAAGTTACATGAAGATTGGGCATGAAATGTGACTTCTACAGTGTTTACATTTTTTTTTCATTTTTTTGACCTAGTGACCTAGTTTTTGACCCGGCACGACCCAGTTTCAAACTCGACCGAAATTTTATTGGGACGAAGCTTCTGACCAAGTTTCATGAAGATTAGACAATAAATGTGGCTTCTAGAGTGTTTACGAACAAATGTGGATGGACGGATAGAGGACAGACAAAGACCGGTCACAAAATCTAACCTGAGCAATCAGGTGAGCTAAAAATTTAGCTAATGAGTCTTACGTGTCGTTTCTAAAAAATCATAAGTGTTCATGCAAGTTACAATTTTCGGTACTTGTACATTTCTTGCATAAATTTTTGATTATTTAAATTTTGAGGTTATTTAACATACAGTTGAGACTTGAGTAAACACATATTTTACATGTGATTGCGTAAAATAACAAGAGCACCACCTTGCGGGTGCAGACCGATCATCTATTTTCTTTTTAAAGGTGAAGGGACTCTCATTTTCAATCACAAAGGAGGGAGGGGTGGAGTGAAGAGGGGTGCATTGTGTGGGGGTGTGGACATTTATTACATTATCTTCCAAAATGCAAAAAAAAAAGGGAAAAAAAAATTGGGGGGGGGGGTGGGGGGGTGGGGGTGGGGATTCTTGGGTGCGATGGTTGGACGGTATTTCAAACATAAAATAATAAAAATAAATATTTGTGTTTTTTAACAGTTTCAAAAAAAAAAACATTGGGGATGGGGTGAGGTGGGGGGGTATAGTGTGAGGGTGGGGGGGAAATTTTTGAGATGATCTTAAAAAAAAAAAAAAATTAGGGGGGGGGGGGGATTCGGGTGGAGGGAGGGGGGTGGGGTGGGGATTCTTGGGTGCTATGGTTGGACGGTATTTCAAACATAAAATAATCAAAATAAAAAAATTGTTTTTTAACCGTTAAAAAAAAAATTTGGGAGGGGGTGGGGTGGGGGGGGGGGGTATAGTGTGAGGGTGTGGTGGTCATTTGTGAGATGATCTTAAAAAAAAAAATAGGGGGGTATTCGGGGGGGAGGGGGGGGAGAGGGGGTGGGGCACGGGCGATGGTTTGGGTGGAGTCTATTGTGGTATGTCAGGTAAGAGTAGTTTTGTCAAAGTATCAATCAAATCTAATCATAAATAAAGAAGTTATGGCAATTTTAGCAAAATATAATAATTTGACCTTGAGAGTCAAGGTCATTCCAAGGTCAAGGTAAAATTCAACTTGCCAGGTACAGTAACCTCATGATAGCATGAAATTATTTGAAGTTTGAAAGCAATAGCCTTGATACTTAAGAAGTAAAGTGGATCGAAACACAAAATTTAACCATATATTCAAAGTTACTAAGTCAAAAAAGGGCCATAATTCTGAAAAATGACATCCAGAGTTATGCAACTTCTCCTTTTACTGTACCCTTATGATAGTTTGCGAGTGTTCCAAGTATGAAAGCAATATCTATGATACTTTAGGGGTAAAGTGGACCAAAACACAAAACTTAACCAAACTTTCAATTTTCTAAGTATAAAGGGCCCATAATTCCGTCCAAATGCCAGTCAGAGTTACATAACTTTGCCTGCACAGTCCCCTAACGATAGTTAATAAGTGTTGCAAGTATGAAAGCAATAGCTTTGATACTGTAGGAATAAAGTTGACCTAAACACAAAACAGAACCAAATTTTCAATTTTCTAAGTATAAAAAGGGCACATAATTCTGCCAAAATGCCAGTCAGAGTTACATTACTTTGCCTGCACAGTCCCCTTATGATAGTTAGTAAGTGTTGCAAGTATGAAAGCAATAGCTTTGATACTTAAGGAATAAAATGGACCTAAACACAAAACTTAACCAAAATTTTCAATTTTCTAAGTATAAAAAGGGCACATAATTCTGTCAAAATGCACGCCAGAGTTATCTAACTTTGCCTGCCCAGTCCCCTCATGATAGTAAGTAAGTGTATCAAGTTTGAATGCAATAGCATTGATACTTTCTGAAAAAAGTGGACCTAAACGCAAAACTTAACCAAAATTTTCAATTTTCTAAGTATAAAAAGGACACATAATTCAGTCAAAATGCATGCCAGAGTTATCTAACTTTGCCTGCCCAGTTCCCTCATGATAGTAAGTAAGTGTACCAAGTTTGAATGCAATAGCATTGATACTTTCTGAGAAAAGTGGACCTAAACGTAAAACTTAACCGGACGCCGACGCCGACGCCAAGGTGATGACAATAGCTCATATTTTTTTTTCAAAAAATAGATGAGCTAAAAATTGGGCCTTAAAAATTCTATGCATGTTATATGATTATGAGTATATATTTTTATATCTTGAAAGTATAACAGTGCTATTTGAAAATAAAACTATGACTTAGTTGAGCCTTTCTCTGGGAAAATGGGGCTAAATGCATGTGCAAAAAGTGAACGGACTGCACAGGCTAATATTGGACACTACACCCATGCATTAAACAGACTGCACAGGCTAATATTGGACACTACATCCATGCATTAAACCCAATTTTCCCAAAGCAATGCCCTGTTACATTACTGACCATATTTCTTTGTCCTATAGACAATTGCTCTATGCCTCTCCTGCAATTTCTCTCTTGTTTCTTGTAGCGTTTCATACTCTGGTACATAACAAACGTGCAGTACGCCTCCATAAAATGACCAGTCGTCAAGCTTTTTCTTAGCAAATCTGAAAATATAACATTAAAGATTGAATCAACAAGAGCTATGTTTGTGAAACATAAATGCCCCCTTCTGCACTGTGAAGCCATATATTTGACCTTTGACCTTGAAGGATGACCTTAACCTTTTACCACTAAAAATGTGCAGCTCCATGAGATACACATGCACGCCAAATATCAAGTTGCTATCTTCAATATTGCAAAAGTTATGAGCAAGGTTAAAGTTTTGGGACAGACACACATACAATGACAGACAGACACACACATACAATGACAGACAGACAGACAGACCAAAAACAATATACCCCTTGATCATTCGATCCGGGGGCATAAAAAATAACTAATGAGTTATTCAGGCTGTTTTAAAGACTGAAGAGTGCAGTTTTTCTATGTGAGTTTAAATCCGAAAATGAGACATGTAGCTGGTTTTCAAATCCTATCTGTCTTTGGTGTTCCTTTGTCCATTATATATCCTTTCTTATTTAAACCAAATACTGAGACTTAAAGCACATTTTCTAGTTTTGATATACTGGTATTCATGCAATATGCAAATAATTTTATTGATACGACCTTGAAAAAAATTTCATACATGTAGAGACACAACAAGAGGGTTTAAAGAACATAGGATTCTCGCATGAGACGTGCAGGAATCAAATTTTTATCTAAGTGCTAAAGTCTAAATTTATTAGGTAGAAAACCACCATATAATGTTCCATGACAAATACCAGACCTTTGTTCCATGCAGTTATAGAGGATAATAGTTTTCACAATTTCTCTTCATACATATCAGAAACAAGAGATGTGTTTGTCAGAAACACAATGCCCCCTACTGCGCCACTTAAATTTATTTAAAAAAAAAATCATTTGGCAGGTACAGATATTATCACCCTTTAAAGCTTATTACTTCCCTTGAATTTGTTTTTTTTTACCTTTGACCTTGAAGGATGACCTTGACCTTTCTGCAAATTCACCACTCAAAATGTGCAGCTCCATGAGATACACATGCATGCCAAATATCAAGTTGCTATCTTAAGCGACATAGAAGTTATGAGAATTTTTGACACCTAAATGCAAAGTGTGACGGAAAAACGGACGGACAGACGGACGGTCCGATCACTATATGCCCTCCTTCTGGGGCATAAAAATACTAATTACCCCAGGATAGGGCCAATTTTGACCCCATTGGCATTAATAGAACAAACAAGACAGGAGACCACTGTATGGTCATACATAATAAATATCAAACCTTCTTGCCTTATAGTTTCTGATGAGATGCTTCAAGTTTTCACTTTAACCCTTTATCCCTTAGATATGTATTTTTACACTTATGAAGTCCATTAGAAAGTTAAATTTAATCTAAGGTATTTTTTACTAGATTCAAGTTTTTAAGACTCCATTTCCAACCCTTAGATACTGATGAGCAGAAACAGCATACAACCTGAACAGACTGTGAGTTACTTGCAGACTTTTCTGGTTTTATGATGTTTGCACATAGCCATTTTCACTTTGACTCTGATTGGGAAAGGGTTTAACATATAGCAAGACTATAGATACCAGACCTTGCAGACTGTATTTTCTTATACTTGATGAAATGAGTCTCAGTGAAGTGCTCAGCTGGATAGTTGTCCAGTATTCGGTGCTCTTCTATTTCTCCCTGGGCCTCAAACAAGCGAACAAGCTCCTGCCCAGCACCCACTGCAGGCACACCCTGAACCAGGACATACTTGGACTCGTGGTGCACTGTATAAACCTGAAAACAAAAACTTGAACATTTTAGATTTACATTTATGCCTTGCTCTGTGAAAAAAAGGTTTAATGCTTGTGCGTAAAGTGTTGTCCAGATTACCATGAGCAGTCTGCACATGCTAAACACTTTCCGCTTTTATGTTGTAGTTTTTTTTTCATTTTTAAGGAGGTCTCTTCTCAGCAAAAATCTTGCAGACTGTACAGTCAAATCTAAACAACACTTTGCATTTGTTCTTAAATAGCATATCGGTAAACATTCACTATACATAGAGAAAAACATTAAAAACAGAATATGCACATGAATCTGATAAAACACAGACTCACTAATTTATAAATTTTGTCATACATCTCTTTTTCCACTTTCAAATGGAAACATTATTTTTACTTTGCACAAGGCTGAACCCAAATTTGAAAAAACTTGTTTCATTCATATATATTCACTGTGTAAATATTTGTTGCTTGTATCTGTAACCTTTTCTCCATGATTAATTGACACATGCATTTCACAAATCCCTATATACTTTATGATATCCGCCTTCAGTTTGATTGTTTGAATGTTAATATTGGCTATTTTATTGGTGTGTCACATAGTGACAAATAGATTACTAAGGAAAGTGTCAATTTATGCTTGTTTTGCATCAAGTTTAATATTGTATATACCTAGAAATGGATATAAAAATAGACATCATATATTAACGTCAAACTAGACGAGGAAAATGCACAAGTAATTGCCCATTCCTCATTTCACTAATTATTCATGTCTTGGTTAACATGGAGCCCATTAATTGTTGTATAGTTTCATGTAAATAACAGGCTTATGTCCATATATGTACATATACAAAATATAGGTCTATAGCATAAATCATATTTCGTTATTACCTTTGACACATGATTTTGCACACGTTCGTGTCAGAAATTGCACATATAAACATTGCATGTTCTGATTTATATTAATATATTCACTTCAGAAGGGAAGTACAGTACCACACACACACAGCCGTACATAGAAAGCACACAATTTGTTGTTGTTGCCGGGCCATTAGGTAGTTGCAATAATTCAACTCTAAGCTTTATAGCCCAATGGGCTGCTTAGAGTTGCAATGCGCTCTCTCTCTTGTCCATGGGTGCAAAATGTTATCAAAAATGCAAGGGTAAAGGAACACTGAAACTGCAAGAACTTATTAAAGTTTACCTATCTAAACCACAAACTCATCCAAATAGTACCATTAAAGCAAGAAATAATTGATTTTATTGACTTAGGTTTTGTTTTGTACGCTGTATCCGCCATATTGGAAAATTGACCCAATATTGGTTAGGTCGCAGTACACAGAATACACTGTTTCAAATTTAAACATAAACATGTCAGCTAGAAAACTGTGTTGAAACATCGTCGTGTTTTTATAGGGTGCATGCAAAGGATAACATCCGTAGGTTGCCATTCAGGTAAATTTAACATGTTTATGAAGTTTATTCATTATTTTCCTCAATTCGTCTCAAACGACGTCTGTTTAGTGAAGCGCACAGATTCGCTGCGCTGAACTGCACCCATGTTTATGAAGGGGTGCATATGGACTGCCAGAGCCGCCATAGCAAAAATTATCAAAGGCTCTGGGAGTCCGTTTATATGGACTAGGCCATTAGGCCACTGCACGTATCTTGTAATTCAGAATATTTTATGGAAAACGTTGTGTTGGAGTTTAATCAACAAAAATAAATCGCAATAAGAATGAAATGGACTAGTGTACGTTATTTTTGCTCCACCGACTATGCGACAGGTTTTCACTAAACCTCGAACAGTCATCATCCGAAACTATGTTTATCGAATTATTGTGCAAGTTACAGGTGATCTATAATTATTAGCTACCTTAACAGCGGTGGGTTTTCTCCCTTCTCTATATGGTGCCCGTGTTCCACATATTGACTGACGAACATGATGTTTTGGTCTATTCATTCCGCTAAAAATATAACGAATTAAAACGTTTTTTTGTTGTTGTTTTTTTAATCGCAACAGTCAAATTTTAATGGGCACTGCCATTTTCTGTTGAAAGCGAGGCTCTACTTTCACTTTGATGTTCAAGGTTATAATCCACTAACAATTTCTGTATCCCTTTTCGGACAATGAGGAAATAGTAAACTAACCACAAAACGAACGTTTGTGAAAAATGTTTCTAGTTGGTTTGACTGGGGGAATTGCGTCAGGAAAGTCAACGTGTTCAAATTTCTTTAGAGGAGAACGCATACCAGTTGTCGATGCTGATATTGTAGCAAGAGAAGGTTGCTTATTTTATTTGAATTATTTAGAGCTATATACATGTATTTTTATTTATTTAATTTTTTTGGGGGGGGGGGGGGGGGGGTGAGGGTCGGAGGGGGGGGGGGGGGGGTAATCTCTTTTGGCCTCTTTGTAGTAGTTTGTGTTAACTGTTTCACAACACGGACGCACTCTTCATGCCTACTTATTTGCCTGATGTCAATCGAAATTGGGCAACAGAGAAAGTATATGTATCAATTTTCTTATACTTATAGTTCCATCAATCCATATGGATTCAGCCACCATCATATTTGGAATGTATCAACATATTACTGATAAAACATTCTTTATTAATTTTTATTCATAAAATTGTGTCACATACAATCTTTTATGGATGTCAGGGCCAAAAAGCCCTTCTTCGCAAGGGGCCTCTTTTTCTTCCCCTTAATAAAAAATGCCCTTTCTCCTACATAAATTTCTTAAAAACATGCATTTTTCTCTAACTAAAGTTCCAATATACCTCGTATTTTTCATTTCTCAAAGCCAGAAAATGGTGTCTTTTTTCCCCCTAAAAAAGGCTGTGGCCCTTTCCCCAAAGTTGGTGTTTTGGCCCTGGATGTTTTTTTCAATACTGATTAATTTTGAATTTTGTACACCCATTCAGCAGAGTAGGCTTTGACTTTTAGGTGCCATGAGTTCGTGACAAAATAATTTTTGGCTTAATTTTTTGCCCAATAAAATGATTTGACAAATCCGATTCTATTATATCAATCTTATGTTCCGATTAAAGAGTTAGTTGAAACCTATTTATTTTAGCTCGATTGCGTCGAAAGCCTTAGGCTTATATAAACGCTCTCGAGTCCGCTTCCTGGGCTTAGAACCAGTACTTGGTGTCTTTGGGGGACATCTAAAGAACGCTCCCACGGTGGGGATCGAACCCGTGACCTCCCGGTCGCAAGGCAAACACCATATCATATCCATTACACCACGGCGATTAAAGAGTTATCTTACCTACTTGCAACCAAGTGACAATCATTTATTATTTGCACAACCGTTTTGTTTTGCTGGTTTTCATTAGGGGACTCAGACTAGAGTAGAATTCAACACAGTGCTGTTTCACTATAGGTCATTCCCCTACTGAACGCCCCCCATAAAAAGTTAATATTATTTGGGTAGTTCGCATAACAGTATTAAAATGTTTGATTAAAAAAGTAGTGCATATGATTAGTGTTTTTATGCCCCCGGTAGGGTGGCATATAGCAGTTGAACTGTCCGTCAGTATGTCAGTCTGTCCAAACACTTAAATGGTCTATTTTTTTTTTTTTTTAATATTTAACATAGCAACTTATACATGTGCATCTCATGGAGCTGCACATTTTGAGTGGTGAAAGGTGAAGGTGAAGGTCATCCTTCAAGGTCAAATGTCTAATATATGGCATCTCTCCGTCCGTCCGAAAACTTTAACATTGGCCATAATTTTTTCACTATTGATGATACTTTAGCAACTTGATGTTTGGCATGCATGTGTATCTTTTGGAGCTGAACATTTTGAGTGGTGAAAGGTCACGGTCAAGGTCATCCTTCAAGGTCAAATGTCAAATATTCTGTCCGTCCGAAAACTTTAACATCGGCCATAACTTTTTAAATATTGAAGAAAGCAACTTGATATTTGTCATGCATGTGTATCTCCTGGAGCTGAACATTTTGAGTGGTGAAAGGTGAAAATCAAGGTCATTCTTCAAGGTCAAATGTCAAATATTCCGTCCGTCAGAAAACTTTAACATTGGCCATAACTTTTTAAATATTGAAGATAGCAACTTGATATTTGGCATGCATGTGTATCTCATGGAGTTGCACATTTTGAGTGGTAAACGGTCAAGGTCATCCTTCAAGGTCAAGGTCTTAGGTCAAATTTTGCAATATTGAAGATAGCAAGCAACTACATATTTAAAATGCATGCGTACCTCATGAAGCTGCACATTTTTGAGTGGTGAAAGGTCAAGGTCATCCTTCAAGGTCAAAGGTTGAATAGATGGCTTCAAAGCGGCGCAATAGGGGGCATTGTGTTTCCGACAAACACATCTCTTGTTCTATTAAATATATGATATAAAATCAGTGTTGCCTTAATGTTTCCATAGATTTGGTCTGTAGCTAAGTATATATCTTATAAGTTAGATATTTTATGACCACTAGCAATATAAAGTGTTAATATGAGCCTCATTCTGGGGAAATTGGGCTTAATGCATGCGTGTAAAGTGGAGTCAGTGCAGGCTTATCAAGGACGATACTTTCCGCCTAAACTGAATTATAGTTTAGAAGAGACTTCCTTTAAACAAAACATTTAATAAAAAAGAAACAGTCATTCATGATTTAACAGTGCAAACTGCACAGGCTAATCTGGGACAACACTTAACGCGCATTCATTATACCAAGTTTTCTCAGAACATGGCTCATATTAATTCCTGTCTGATTTCAGTGGTTGAGCCTGGGCGCAGGGCCCTGAAAAAGATTGTGGCCACATTTGGTCCTGAGGTGTTACACTCCGATGGAACCTTGAACAGAGAGAAGCTCGGGGGCCTGGTGTTTTCTGATGAGGCCAAGCGTAAACAGCTCAATATGATCATGCATCCAGAAATTGGCAAAGCCATGATGTGGAAACTGCTGTGGTTGTTTCTTTCTGGTAGATATTGGCAAAGCCATGATGTGGAAACTGCTGTGGTTGTTTCTTTCTGGTAGATATTGGCAAAGCCATGATGTGGAAACTGCTGTGGTTGTTTCTTTCTGGTAGATATTGGCAAAGCCATGATGTGGAAACTGCTGTGGTTGTTTCTTTCTGGTAGAAATTGGCAAAGCCATGATGTGGAAACTGCTGTGGTTGTTTCTTTCTGGTAGATATTGGCAAAGCCATGATGTGGAAACTGCTGTGGTTGTTTCTTTCTGGTAGATATTGGCAAAGCCATGATGTGGAAACTGCTGTGGTTGTTTCTTTCTGGTAGATATTGGCAAAGCCATGATGTGGAAACTGCTGTGGTTGTTTCTTTCTGGTAGATATTGGCAAAGCCATGATGTGGAAACTGCTGTGGTCGTTTCTTTCTGGTAGATATTGGCAAGGCCATGATGTGGAAACTGCTGTGGTTGTTTCTTTCTGGTAGATATTGGCAAAGCCATGATGTGTAAACTGATGTGGTTGTTTCTTTCTGGTAGATGTTAGGCACCCTTGATTTTATTAGCATGGTTTAATTTTTTTACATGGTTGTCAATATCATTTAAAACACACGATTATTATGTAAGCCTTATCGATTTGGCAAGAAACTTCTTAATGGTTATACTTCCTTGAATGATTTGAAGCGCAAAATTTAAATTTGATTGACAATCAATCTGATAACATTCCTTATTTACCATGCATAGTTTGGCCTGATCACAAGCCTTAAAAGTATCATATATCTAGAAGATGTTCCTGAGATATGCAGAGACAAAAACACAATATATATTATTCATTATTATCACATTCTGCTAATATATTTACAATCCCAATATTTCTTTATTTTAGACATGGTTTTTACAAACTCCTATAAAACTTGAATGGTTTTGTGGAGTTGTGAATATATATCTTGCTTGAGAAACACATTACATCAACATGTCATTCCAGAGTGAACCAATTTTATTTGTGATGACATATAGCTGCATATAGCAAAAGACTTCTAGTCTCAAAATCAATATTTACTTTAAACCTATTTATTTTAGCTGGA
This sequence comes from Dreissena polymorpha, assembly GCF_020536995.1. Classification (NCBI taxonomy): domain Eukaryota; kingdom Metazoa; phylum Mollusca; class Bivalvia; order Myida; family Dreissenidae; genus Dreissena; species Dreissena polymorpha. Next base: position 81,141,808 of record NC_068365.1, read on the forward strand.
TTGCATAGAAAGCCTCAGGCTTCTTTGAAACGCTTTTGAGTCCGTTTCCTGGGATTAGATCTAAAGGATGCTTCCACAGTTTTGATTGAACCCATGACTTCCCAGTTGCTAGCTAGACACCATATCCATTACGCCACGGATACCTCAAGCTTCAATATTTAGAAGAGAATTGTGTGTCTGTATTTTTCTGTGTTATACATGTACATAACCCTTTCAGGTCACCAGTTTGTTGTGATGGACCTCCCACTACTGTTTGAATCAAAGACATATCTACCATACATGTCGTATATTCTAGTGGTCTCATGGTAAGTGATGACGTGCAGGCCCCATAGCATCATACGACTTAAGGACAACTTAATTAAATATCATAATATCAGTCTATTACCAGTTCTTTCAAGTTTATTTTGTATAATTATATATAGATTATTTTTTTTTGGTAAAGGATCAACTGATGTATTGTTGATCTTTTTTCCTATTTTAAGTTAAAATATTTAGGAATTAAGATATTGTGTACCTATAATGTTCACCTAATTATATATTACCTTGTACATTTTGTTATAAAATAAAAGCTGTTCTTGATTATGCTTAGACACATTGCCTTAATCCACCACCTTTTGGGGAATTTGACTATAATTCAAAAAGTATCAAACCCCTTGGCACAAGAATTAAAATACTAGTAGATCAAGTGAGGATCAGTGTACATTTGCTGGCATGTTGAAGGTACATTTTTAAATCTTTGTATTAAAAAAGTTATAAGCAATAATCATTGCTACCATAATAGCGTAAACATTAGTTGTCAGTATGAAAGTGCCTTATGATTTTACCTTGAAACACGCACACAATATATGTTAAATATTGTTTTTAAATGAGCTTGGTGTATCATAATTTATAAATTGGCCATCATGATAAGCTAAATATACTCATTTTTTGATTGTTTTCGTTATTTAGTGTGAAGAAATACACAGTAGTTAGTTAATGCCCTCACGGTTTCACCAGAGGATGGTTGATGGTCACCATAATGTTAGTTGGTCACCCTACTGTTAGTTTGTGCCCATATGGTTTCACCAGAGGGTGGTTGATTATCACCCTAGTGGTAGTTACAGCCCTGATGGTTTCACCAGAGGGTGGTTGATGGTCACCCTACTGTTAGTTAGTGCCCTGATGGTTTCACCAGAGGGTGGTTGATGGTCACCATACTGTTAGTTAGTGCCCTGATGGTTTCACAAGACGGTGGTTGATGGTCACCCTACTGTTAGTTAGTGCCCTGATGGTTTCACCAGAGGGTGGTTGATGGTCACCCTACTGTTAGTTAGTGCCCTCATGGTTTCACCAGAGGGTGATTGATGGTCATCCTACTGTTAGTTAGTGCCCATATGGTTTCACCAGAGGGTGGTTGATGATCACCCTACTGTTAGTTAGTGCCCATATGGTTTCACCAGAGGGTGGTTGATTATCACTCTACTGTTAGTTGTGCCCTCATGGTTTCACCAGAGGGTGGTTCATTATCACCCTATTGTTAGTTAGTGCCCATATTGTTTCACCAGAGGGTGGTTGATGATCACCCTATTGTTAGTAAGTGCCCTCATGGTTTCACATGAGGGTGGTTGATGGTCACCCTACTGTTAGTTAGTGCCCCCATGGTTTCACCAGAGGGTGGTTGATGGTCACCCTACTGTTAGTTATATGGTTTCATCAGAGGGTGGTTGATTATCACCCTACTGTTAATTAGTGCCCTTATGTTTTCACCAGAGGGTGGTTGATGGTCACCCTACTGTTAGTTAGTGCCCTGATGGTTTCACCAGAGGGTGGTTGATGGTCACCATACTGTTAGTTAGTGCCCATATGGTTTCACCAGAGGGTGGTTGATGGTCACCATACTGTTAGTTAGTGCCCATATGGTTTCAACAGAGGGTGGTTGATGGTCACTATACTTTGAGTTAGTGACCTCATGGTTTGACATGAGGATGGTTGATGGTCACTCTACTGTTAGTTAGTGCCCATATGGTTTCACCAGAGGGTGGTTGATTATCACCCTACTGTTAATTAGTGCCCTTATGTTTTCACCAGAGGGTGGTTGATGGTCACCCTACTGTTAGTTAGTGCCCTGATGGTTTGACATGAGGGTGGTTGATGATCACCATACTGTTAGTTAGTGCCCATATGGTTTCACCAGAGGGTGGTTGATGGTCACCATACTGTTAGTTAGTGCCCATATGGTTTCAACAGAGGGTGATTGATGGTCACTATACTTTGAGTTAGTGACTTCATGGTTTGACATGAGGCTGGTTGATGGTCACTCTACTGTTAGTTAGTGCCCATATGGTTTCACCAGAGGGTGGTTGATGGTCACCATACTGTTAGTTAGTGCCCTCATGGTTTCACCAGAGGGTGGTTGATGGTCACCCTACAGTTAGTTAGTGCCCTCATGGTTTCACCATAAGGTGGTTGATGGTCACCATACTGTTAGTTAGTGCCCTCATGGTTTCACCAGAGGGTGGTTGATGGTCACCCTACTATTTGTAAATGCCCACATTGTTTCACCAGATGGTGGTTGATGGTCACCCTACTATTTGTAAGTGCCCACATGGTTTCACCAGATGGTGGTTGATGGTCACCCTACTATTTGTAAATGCCCACATGGTGTCACCAGAGGGTGGTTGATGGTCACCCTACTGTTAGTTAGTGCCCTCATGGTTTCACCAGAGGGTGGTTGATGGTCACCCTATTATTTGTAAGTGCCCACATGGTTTCACCAGAGGGTGGTTGATGGTCACCCTACTGTTAGTTAGTGCCCATATGGTTTCACCAGAGGGTGGTTGATGGTCACCCTACTGTTAGTTAGTGCCCACATGGTTTCACCAGAGGGTGGTTGATGGTAACCATACTGTTAGTTAGTGCCCTCATGGTTTCACCAGAGGGTGGTTTATGGTCACCCTACTATTTGTAAGTGCCCATATGGTTTCTCCAGATGGTGGTTGATGGTCACCCTACTGTTAGTTAGTGCCCACATGGTTTCACCAGAGGGTGGTTGATGGTCACCTTACTGTAAGTGCCCACATGGTTTCACCAGAGGGTGGCTGATGGTCACCCTACTGTTAGTTAGTGCTCATATGGTTTCACCAGAGGGTGGTTGATGGTCACCATACTGTTAGTTAGTGACCTCATGGTTTGACATGAGGGTTGTTGATGGTCACCCTACTGTTAGTAAGTGCCCATATGGTTTCACCAGAGGGTGGTTGATGGTCACCCTGATGTTAGTTAGTGCCTACATGGTTTCACCAGAGGGTGGTTTATGGTCACCATACTGTTAGTTAGTGACCTCATGGTTTCACCAGAGGGTGGTTGATGGTCACCCTACTGTTAGTTAGTGCCCATATGGTTCTACCAGAGGGTGGTTGATGGTCACCCTACTGTAAGTTAGTGCCCACATGGTTTCACCAGAGGGTGGTTGATTGTCACCATACTGTTAGTTATTGACCTTATGGTTTGATGAGGGTGGTTGATGGTCACTCTACGGTTAGTTAGTGCCCATATGGTTTCACCAGAGGGTGGTTGATGGTCACCATACTGTTAGTTAGTGCCCTCATGGTTTCACCAGAGGGTGGTTGATGGTCACCCTACTGTTAGTTAGTGCCCGTATGGTTTCACCAGGGGGTGGTTGATGGTCACCCTACTGTTAGTTAGTGCCCTCATGGTTTCACCAGAGGGTGGTTAATGGTCACCCTACTGTTAGTTAGTGCCCTCATGGTTTCACCAGAGGGGGGTTGATGGTCACCCTACTGTTAGTTAGTGCACTCATGGTTTCACCAGAGGGTGGTTGATGGTCACCCTACTGTTAGTTAGTACCCTCATGGTTTCACCAGAGGGTGGTTGATGGTCACCCTACTGTTAGTTAGTGCCTTCATGGTTTTACATGAGGGTGGTTGATGGTCACCATACTGTTAGTTAGTGCCCTCATGGTTTCACCAGAGGGTGGTTTATGGTCACCATACTGTTAGTTTGTGCCCTCATCATTTCACCAGAGGGTGGTTGATGGTCACCATACTGTTAGTTAGTGCCCTCATAGTTTCACCAGAGGGTGGTTGATGGTCACCATACTGTTTGTTAGTGCCCTCATGGTTTCACCAGAGGGTGGTTGATGGTCACCATACTGTTAGTTAGTGACCTCATGGTTTGACATGAGGGTGGTTGATGGTCACCCTACTGTTAGTTAGTGCCCATATGGTTTCACCAGAGGGTGGTTGATGGTCACCCTACTGTTAGTTAGTGCCCACTTGGTTTCACCAGAGGGTGGTTGATGGTCACTATACTTTGAGTTAGTGACTTCATGGTTTGACATGAGGCTGGTTGATGGTCACTCTACTGTTAGTTAGTGCCCATATGGTTTCACCAGAGGGTGGTTGATGGTCACCCTACTATTTGTAAATGCCCATATGGTTTCACCAGAGGGTGGTTGATGGTCACCATACTGTTAGTAAGGGCCCTCATGGTTTCACCAGAGGGTTGTTGATGGTCACCCTACTGTTAGTTAGTGCCCTCATGGTTTCACCAGAAGGTGGTTGATGGTCACCATACTGTTCGTTAGTGCCCTCATGGTTTCACCAGAGGGTGGTTGATGGTCACCCTACTATTTGTAAGTGCCCACATGGTTTCACCAGATGGTGGTTGATGGTCACCCTACTATTTGTAAGTGCCCACATGGTTTCACCAGATGGTGGTTGATGGTCACCCTACTATTTGTAAGTGTCCACATGGTGTCACCAGAGGGTGGTTGATGGTCACCCTACTGTTAGTTAGTGCCCTCATGGTTTCACTAGAGGGTGGCTGATGGTCACCCTACTATTTGTAAGTGCCCACATGGTTTCACCAGAGGGTGGTTGATGGTCACCCTACTGTTAGTTAGTGCACATATGGTTTCACCAGAGGTTGGATGATGGTCACCCTACTGTTAGTTAGTGCCCACATGGTTTCACCAGTTGGTGGTTGATGGTCACCATACTGTTAGTTAGTGCCCTCATGGTTTCACCAGAGGGTGGTTTATGGTCACCATACTATTTGTAAATGCCCATATGGTTTCTCCAGATGGTGGTTGATGGTCACCCTACTGTTAGTTAGTGCCCACATTGTTTCACCAGAGGGTGGTTGATGGTCACCTTACTGTTAGTTAGTGCCCACATGGTTTCACCAGAGGGTGGTTGATGGTCACCCTACTGTTAGTTAGTGCTCATATGGTTTAACCAGAGGGTGGTTGATGGTCACCATACTGTTAGTTAGTGACCTCATGGTTTGACATGAGGGTTGTTGATGGTCACCCTACTGTTAGTAGGTGCCCATATGGTTTCATGGGAGGGTGGTTGATGGTCACCCTACTGTTAGTTAGTGCCTACATGGTTTCACCAGAGGGTAGTTGATGGTCACCATACTGTTAGTTAGTGACCTCATGGTTTCACCAGAGGGTGGTTGATGGTCACCCTACTGTTAGTTAGTGCCCATATGGTTCTACCAGAGGGTGGTTGATGGTCACCCTACTGTTATTTAGTGCCCACATGGTTTCACCAGAGGGTGGTTGATGGTCACCATACTGTTAGTTAGCGACCTCATGGTTTGATGAGGGTGGTTAATGGTCACTCAACTGTTAGTTAGTGCCCATATGGTTTCACCAGAGGGTGGTTGATGGTCACCATACTGTCAATTAGTGCCCTCATGGTTTCACCAGAGGGTGGTTGATGGTCACCCTACTGTTAGTTAGTGCCCATATGGTTTCACCAGAGGGTGGTTGATGGTCACCCTACTGTTAGTTAGTGCCCTCATGGTTTCACCAGAGGGTGGTTGATGGTCACCCTACTGTTAGTTAGTGCCCTCATGGTTTCACCAGAGGGTGGTTGATGGTCACGCTACTGTTAGTTAGTGCACTCATGGTTTCACCAGAGGGTGGTTGATGGTCACCATACTGTTAGTTAGTACCCTCATGGTTTCACCAGAGGGTGGTTGATGGTCACCCTACTGTTAGTTAGTGCCTTCATGGTTTTACATGAGGGTGGTTGATGGTCACCATGCTGTTAGTTAGTGCCCTCATGGTTTCAGCAGAGGGTGGTTTATGGTCACCATACGGTTAGTTAGTGCCCTCATCATTTCACCAGAGGGTGGTTGATGGTCACCATACTGTTAGTTAGTGCCCTCATCGTTTCACCAGAGGGTGGTTGATGGTCACCATACTGTTAGTTAGTGCCCTCATGGTTTCACCAGAGGGTGGTTGATGGTCACCATACTGTTAGTTAGTGACCTTATGGTTTGAGATGAGGGTGGTTGATGGTCACCCTACTGTTAGTTAGTGCCCATATGGTTTCACCAGAGGGTGGTTGGCGGTCACCATACTGTTAGTTAGTGCCCACATGGTTTCATCAGAGGGTGGTTGATTATCACCCTACTGTTAATTAGTGCCCTTATGTTTTCACCAGAGGGTGGTTGATGGTCACCCTATTTTTAGTTAGTGCCCTGATGGTTTCACCAGAGGGTGGTTGATGGTCACCATACTGTTAGTTAGTGCCCATATGGTTTCACCAGAGGGTGGTTGATGGTCACCATACTGTTAGTTAGTGCCCTGATGGTTTCACCAGAGGGTGGTTGATGGTCACCATAATGTTAGTTAGTGCCCTCATGGTTTCAAATGAGGGTGGTTGATGGTCACCTTACTGTTAGTTAGTGCCCATATGGTTTCAACAGAGATTGGTTGATGGTCACTATACTTTAAGTTAGTGACCACATGGTTTCACCAGAGGGTGGTTGATGGTCACCTTACTGTTAGTTAGTGCCCATATGGTTTGACATTAGGGTGGTTGATGGTCACCCTTCTGTTAGTTAGTGCCCATATGGTTTGACATGAGGGTGGTTGATGGTCACCCTACTGTTAGTTAGTGCCCATATGGTTTCACCAGAGGGTGGTTGATGGTCACCATACTGTTAGTTAGTGCCCTCATTGTTTCACCAGAGGGTGGTTGATGGTCACCATACTGTTAGTTAGTGCCCTGATGGTTTCACCAGAGGGTGGTTGATGGCCACCCTACTGTTAGTAAGTGACCTCATGGTTTGACATGAGGGTGGTTGATTATCACCATACTGTTAGTTAGTGCCCATATGGTTTCACCAGAGGGTGGTTGATGGTCACCATACTGTTAGTTAGTGCCCTCATGGTTTCACCAGAGGGTGGTTGATGGTCACCCTACTGTTAGTTAGTGCCCTCATCGTTTCACCAGAGGGTGGTTGATGGTCACCCTACTGTTAGTTAGTGCCCTCATGGTTTTACCAGAGGGTGTGTAATTATAAATTGCTAAAAGAAACCATCATACTTACACGAAGTGTTGCTTGCAACAACTAGTTACATAGATCAAAGGTCTATAGTCAAATTCAACATCAACAGACAAATATAGGAAAAACATTACTCTTTGTCTTCGGCATAAGTTTGTCCAGCATGGATGTTTTTTCCAATGACTTGGCAGAGTTATCAGTATAATGTGACAAGGTCAAATATATGTGCTTTTTCCTATTCACTTAAAAAAGTTATCTGAATGATGAGATGTAAGAAAAACAGGTCCTTAGTTTCAATGTCAAGGTCACAATTAAAGTTCATCTTTGTCCAGCATTTATGGATTTTTAAATAACTTTGTGCAAGTGATCAGCATAGACAAAGTGTCAAACTTAAGAATCAGGTCAGTAGGTCAGAGGTCAAAGTTTCAAATCAAGATCAAAGAACAAATTAGATTCTTGAGCAGATAAATGATTTTGAAATAACTTTCCAGTAGTTACAAGCATACCGAGTGCCTCTCACTATAACCGAGTCCTTAGGTAACAGGTCAAGTTTTTATTAGTGGTCAAAAATAAAATATAAGGTATCAATTGAGACGTACTCTGATTTTTTTTTATGACATGCATATTCTTGTGACAATTGCACTCTTGTTGCAGTTCTTCTAAAAAGCAGCTTGAGCGACTTAAAACTCGAAATAATTACACAACTGAAGAAGCAGAGAACAGAATCAAAGCTCAAATGCCATTGGCTGAAAAGTGTCTGTTAGCAACTACTGTGCTTGACAATAATGGAACAATTGAAGAACTTCAAAGACAACTGCATCAAATCTGTATTGACCTGAGGAGAAGTAAACGCCACTGGAAACTGCGTCTTGGTCTACTTTCACTATTCTTAGCTCCATTGTCAATACTAACTTACTTTTTGTTGTCAACAAATTAATTAAGGTGGGAAATGGGCATGCAATGTATTAAAGTGCAAAAATAAATGTTTTTTTAATACACAAAATTACATTAATATGTCCATTTCATTGACAATTCATATTTTCAATCCATTAATGTTTAAACATCTACCATAATTATCCCTTGCCATAGGCGGAGGGATTTTGTTTTGGCGTTGTCCGTCCTTCCGGCACTTTTGTGTCCGGAGCCATATCTTGGAAGTGCTTTGGCGGATTGTATTGAAACTTGGTATGAGTATATATATATGGATAAGAGGTTCATGCACGCCAAATGGCATTGTACACCATCTGTTAATAACAGAGCTATGGCCCTTTGTATCTTGATAAAATGCTTTTTTTGTGTCTGGCGCCATATCTTTGAAGTGCTTTGGCGGATTTCATTGAAACTTAGTATGAGTATATATATATGGATAAGAGGATGATGCATGCCAAATGGAATTGTACAGCATTGGATAATAAAGGAGTTATAGCCCTTTGTATCTTGCTTTTTTTGTGTGTTCGGAGCCATATCTTGGAAGTGCTTGACCGATTTCATTCAAACTTGGCATGAGTATATATATGGATAAGAGGATGTGATACGTTGGCGTTGTCCATCCGTCCAGAAAACTTTTGTGTCCAGAAGTATATTTGCTGGGGATATCAATTCAATGAATTTGCTTGTTCTATGTTGTATTTAATTTAATTGTTTGTTTTGATGGCATTGCAGTGTACAGATATTTGGAATGGTGAAGCATTGTATTAGCAGTTACTCAAAGGTATTTAACACTGTATAAACTTCAAATCTTGTTTTTGGGTCAATTAGGTTTTATTCTGATGTGAGATGGTTGTGAATTATGTGCACTTCACATTTCATATCTAAAATATGTGCCAATAATGATAAGAATTTGAATAAACAACAGTCTATTTATGTAATCAGTGTTATAACAGAGACAGTGGACACGTTAAATCCTCACAATCATTGTAAAACTCAGCTATAAACGAGTAAACAAGCTTTGCTCTGAGATTCTTTATAACATAAAACTATATGTGACAACTCTCATACAAGTTTGCCCATATGTATTTGTAAGTGTATGTCACCTGCATAATAAATGTTCATAAATACATAAATTGCTTATATATTGTCAGTTTTGTATATATAACGATGAACTGGAAATGTTATATGAATAAACTTTCGGTTCTGTTTATAAAAGTTCAACGTAGCATACTCACAAGCCACACGTTGTCATGTTTTGTCATTTAATCTCTGCACAGGTAAATACTTAACAAAATATGACAGACATAAACAACTTTTACAAACAAGTGTCATGAAATGCAATGCTAGATTTTCATTTACATGTACTGGTATGAAAACTTCAATGTACAAGAACAAAAAAACTACACTTTAAATATGCAAGAACTTAACATTATAAAATGAAGATTAGATATTGCTTTCAACCTTCCCCAACCCAAGTAAATGTATTATAGACTCTACATTTCAAATACATATTTGAATGGTTTTCATTAATGATTTGTCAAAAATAATGCCTACATGATGATTTAAATACAGGGATGAAGAAAATTGTCAAGCATAACAAAATAGACAAGTAAAATCATAACATATCTAAGAACAGACATATTTATTTTTTAATATTTGTACTTCTTAAAAGTAATAGCAGTTCACAAATTATGCATGGCTTAAACATGTATGTATATTTGTTCCCATTTGTGTCATTTTAATTACTGCAGAGGATGAATAATAACAACACATTTTACTTCCAGATAAATACACAATATTTACAAAACACATTTTATCATACATGTAAATCATACAAAAATAGCACACTGAGCAATTTTCTATTCATTATAATTATTATATACATTTTTATTCAGCATTTATACACAGTCCCAAATATTGAGTCTTTGGATACTTTTTATCACCATGGACGCAGTAAGATAAAATTGTCATACTAAAGAGGATTTTTGGAATGGGGGTTTAAATTCATTAACAAAAAGAATTTCACTAATAATGTCTTGGCTTTATGAAACACATCTTTTTCTGCCTTTCTTTGTTTCTAAAAGGAAAGGAATCAAAACACAAATTTTGATTTTGATGAAAAAGAACATGTTTGGATAGTAAAACATTTTGGTATTAATTGAAAAAGAAAATGTAATTTATACAGAATGACATAAGAGCTGACAATGAACCCTTATTGAAAAAATAAAATACATAAACCATACATAAATAACTATATAGAAATATACAACATTAAAAGCACTATTATACAAAATAATAATTTACAAAACAATGTTTTTTTAACATTAAAACTATTGTGTACAATAATGAAAACATTAAAAAATTACACGTATGCAAGTTATAAAACAACAATAACAGAACTAGTATGAAAACCACTTGAGCCCTAAATATTGCACGACTCATATGAGCCCTGCTCTGGGAAAATGGGGCTTAATGCATGCACCTGAAGTGCTGTCCCATACAAGCCTGTGCAGCCTGAAGTGCTGTCCCATACAAGCCTGTACAGCCTGAAGTGCTGTCCCATACAAGCCTGTGCAGCCTGAAGTGCTGTCACATACAAGCCTGTGAAGTGCTGTCCCATACAAGCCTGTGCAGCCTGAAGTGCTGTCACATACAAGCCTGTGCAGCCTGAAGTGCTGTCCCATACAAGCCTGTGCAGCCTGAAGTGCTGTCCCATACAAGCATGTGAAGTGCTGTCCCATACAAGCCTGTGCAGCCTGAAGTGCTGTCACATACAAGCCTGTGCAGCCTGAAGTCATGTCCCATACAAGCCTGTGAAGTGCTGTCCCATACAAGCCTGTGCAGCCTGAAGTGCTGTCCCATACAAGCCTGTGCAGCCTGAAGTGCTGTCCTATACAAGCCTGTACAGCCTGAAGTGCTGTCCCATACAAGCCTGTGCAGCCTGAAGTGCTGTCACATACAAGCCTGTGAAGTGCTGTCCCATACAAGCCTGTGCAGCCTGAAGTGCTGTCCCATAAAAGCCTGTGCAGTCATCAAATCAGGGATGATTATAGTTTCCGCTTTTATCGAATTTTTCGTTTAAGGGAGTATCTTCTTTATTAGCAAAAATCAAATTTAGGCGGAAACTGTTGTCCGTGACTAGCTTGTGACGACTACCCACATGCATTAAGCCCCATTTTCCCATAGTGTGGCTCGTATTCAAGCAATCCTGTGTGTACCATGAAATAAAGAAACAATAACATTACATAAATATCACACTCTATGAATGAAGAACAGTATGTCAGTCTTTATCAATATATTTTTAATTATAAAAACATATGTTGTCATGGAAATGCTTTTTCTGACATGAAAGTTATTTTTGTCATTTTATAAAAGAAAACAGACTGTCCATGTTAATATAATGAGCAAATCACACAGCTGGCTTAAGATGAACAAATCCTCATATTATAAAAAATTATTAATATCAAAATACTATTATGAAATGGATACTTTTATTCTTATTATGAACACACCATAAGAAGAAGTTAACTGGTATGTATTTATTTATACTCAGTACATCATATTCTGACATGACAGCAAATATAAATGAAGGAATGAAACAAATTTAACCCATTTATGCCTAGCGTCTAGAAAAAAGGCCTTGGCAAACAGTGACACATGATGCGGCGTCTTATCTGGGTCTACGCTGTTTGCTTAAAGAAATTTCTGTAACAAATATTCTAAATATATAAATAAATATACTAGACATCCCTAATTTGGGAAATAAATCGATCCACTTTAGGGATGGGAGAGCCCACTAGGCATAAATGGGTTAATTTGGTCATTTTGTGTTGTTGCCAATATTCATTGAGTAGAGACAGGCTGTATAAAAAAAGTCCTTCTTTGTTGTATAAAACATCCATTTCCAAACAAATCCTCAACTTCATAGAGGTGTAAACAACGCCATTCTGAATCAGGAAAAGGTAGGATTTTTGTTTGGAAGTGACATCCTTTAAACATTCTTTTAATAAAAGCTTAAAGTGTACTGCACAAGGTAATCTGTGATGAAACTTCACTTTATGCACATGCATTAAGCCCCATTTTCATAGAGCACTGCTGATATGGAGTCTATAACAGGCCAGCATCATGACTACTAGAGTCTATAACAGGCCAGCATCATGACTACTGGAGTCTATAACAGGCCAGCATCATGACTACTGGAGTCTATAACAGGCCAGCATCATGACTACTGGAGTCTATAACAGGCCAGCATCATGACTACTGGAGTCTATAACAGGCCAGCATCATGACTACTGGAGTCTATTACAGGCCAGCATCATGACTACTGCAGTCTATAACAGGCCAGCATCATGACTAATGGAGTATATAACAGGCCAGCATCATGACTACTGGAGTCTATAACAGGCCAGCATCATGACTACTAGCTTTTCCTGGGTTCCAGCTTGTGTGAGAGGTTGGTAAGCAGTCGTTGATTGTCAATGACACGCAGGCCCCGAATATACTCCGACGTCTCGGATGACTTCAGAGTTAACGGGGCTTCAATATCTGTGAAGAAAGAAGGAAAGCGTTTCAAGTCTAACCAGTACAAATTAAATGAGTACAATTGAGTACATTCTCTTTCCTCCACATAATTACGCAGTAACAATTCATCCTCTCATTTTAATGCCGGAGATTTAAAATACCCTGCTCCTTAATTGTGCGTAAAGTGTTGTCTGCAGAGGTGAATCTGGGACAACACTTTCCGCCTAGACTTATTTTTGCTAAGAAGATACTTTCTTTAAACAAAAAATATCATTAAAGTGGAAAGTGTCGTCTGCAGTCTGCACAGGCTAATCTGGGACAACACTTTACGCACATGCATTAAACACCCTTTTCACAGAGCATGGCCCAAATATAGATAGAAGAAATGGAGAATGCAAGTGCAATATTTTAAAAGTATTATTAAGATGTTCTTTTTTATCATTGTATAACACTTATTTTTTACATATTCGCAAAAACAAATAGTAAAGCATTACGTTTGCAAAACGAATTTCAAGGTAGTCCAACTTAAACAATCCAGCAAACCAGCAACATGTTTTTAGTAAAAGAAATTTTAAAAAAGCGAAGTAAATTACCCAGTTGAGCACTTCTACAGAATCGCACCGTCTTCAGTGTTTGTGAAATCATATGCTGAAAAAAAACACACACCATAATGGTGGTATACAATGGTTTACTGTAGAGACAGAATCATTTAACCTCTTAAATGATCAAGAAAATTATCCCTTATCCCTTAAATCACTTAAATAAAGAAGATATAAATGTTGTAAGAATATACCAACATGATAAGAAAACATACAGGTACATTTAATTTAGTTGAGGTGTCACATTATATTATTTTTTATGAAGCATCTTTACCCAGAAAAACAAAAATCATTTGAGTCGCGTTCTGAGAAAACTGGGCATAATGCATGTGCATAAAGTGTCATCCCAGATTAGCCTGTGCAGTCTAATCAGGGACGACACTTTCCGCCTAAACTTGATTTTCGGCAAGGAGGGACTTCCTTGACACTAAAAATACCATAAAAGCGGAAAGTGTCGTCCCTGATTAGCCTGTGTCGACTGCACAGGCTAATCTGGGAAGACACATTACGCACATGCATGAAGCCCAATTTTCTCAGAACAAGGCTCATTTGAATTAATTTGAAAATTTGAGCCTCTCTCTGGGAAAGAAGTTTTTTCCACATGTGCAAAGTGTTCTTCCAGATTAGCCTTGTAGTTTGCATAGGAAAACCTTGGACGACACTTTACACCGCAATCTCATTTTTGCTTCCTTTAACCCTTTACCACTTACATACGTATTTTGATTCATTTGGAGTCCCATAGAAAGTTAAATTTAGTTAAAGACCTTTCTTACTAGATTCAAGTTTTAAAGGCTTCATTTCCAACCCTAAGTTACTTGATGAGCAGCAAACAGCATAAAACCTGTTCTATTTAAATGCTGGTTGCAAAATACATTTTCAGTTTGCCTTTTATGAGGGAAAGGGTTAAACAAAATTACCATAAAAGCGAAAAGTGTTGTCCCTTATTAGCCTATGTGGACTGCACAGGCTAACCTGAGGCGACACTATATGCACATGCATTAAAGCCCATTTTCACAGAACGAGGCTCAAATCCAGTCATTAGAATGATATCCCTAAACAAAAATTCAAATAAAGCATACTTTGATAAAACGTTTTTTGTTCATACTGTTGTCCATAAAATATATTTATTGACCTACCATTTTTTCAAAGTTGACCAGCCCATCAAAATAAGTTTTGTTCCCCTCATGGGTGAATGTCATATCTACAAAATACACTCACAGTTTAATATACTTTTCGTTAAAGTGTTTCTATTTTAAAATGATAACAAAACCAATCACTAATAATGATCATTGTCAAGCAATTCTAATGAAGATTAAATAATTGCAGTCACTCAAAAATTAAAGACAATTCTAGAATTTTTGAAATTGTAAATCTGTTTTTTCTGACTTACATTTATTGAAGATTTTAACCTACACATATCAATAACATTTCAAGTAAACTGATAATAAGTATTTAAATCCACCATACAAATGTTCTTAAACATAAAGTTTCTATCACCAATCCTTATACGAACTTTATTTTCATCACAAGATAAGAGTAACTTATGAATCTTAAAAGACGCGGGTCTAGCACCTTTCATTAAGAGTGGCATGAAGGGTATGATGGGAGGCGACATCTTGGCCACAGAGAAGCGATATACCCGGTGATTACGGGACGGGTCCATCAGGGTCTCAAAGTCCGCAAACATCTTCTTGAACTTGCCTGGCAGTTTCTGAAAGTACAGATTTGTATCATGGTTTACATGCATGTAGTAATAAGAAATTATTTTTAAAAAATTAACCCTTTCCCACTTAGCTTAGATACGCCCATCGACACGTTTATTGCCCCTAAGAAAATCACATTTTATTTATTTAAGACCTATCTTACTAAATTAATGTTGTAAAGCCTTCATGTCCATCTCTAAGATGCAGCAAGCAGCATAAAACCTAAACAGAATACATTTTGTATTTTGGCTGTATGCATCTTGCAATTTTCAAGTTGCAACTGATCAGGAAAGGGTTAACACATATTTAATGCTTTTCTTATTTTTCAAACTACAAAAGTAATCTTTATTTCACAAACAGTACAATGTTCCAATTTTGTTTGATTATTTATAAAGAACAAGAGGGCCAAGATGGGTCCTAAAGCGCTCACCTGAGTTCACGGTAATTGTTAATGACTTGACCTGGTGATTAATTTTTTACTCCTTTTTACCCAGAATCGAACATGACCTTGATAAAGATTTTTACTAATTAGTTTCATCAACATTGAAACATAAATGTGGTCTCTACATTGTTTATAAGTTTGTTTGTTTTATAGATTTGACAAGATTACCTAGATTTTGGATTTTACACCCAGATATGAATAAGTCAAACATTCTGACCAAGATTCATCAAGATTGGGTCATTAATGTGTCCTTTAGAATGGTTACTGGGTCATTAATGTGTCCTCTAGAGTGGTTACTGGGTCATTAATGTGTCCTCTAGAGTGGTTACTGGGTCATTAATGTGTCCTCTAGAGTGGTTACAAGGTTTGGGTCATTAATGTGTCCTCTAGAGTGGTTACAAGGTTTGGGTCATTAATGTGTCCTCTAGAGTGGTTAAAAGGGTTTTCTAAGATTTGAGTTGGTGACATAGTTTTTAAATGCACGTGACCCATTTTTATACTCTGCATACATATTGCAAAGATAAACACTCTACAAAGTTTCATCAAGATTGAGTCCAAATTGTGGCTTCTAGAGTGGTAAAAAGCTTTTTCTGAGATTTGACCTGGTGACCTAGTATTTACACGCACTTAACCCAGATTGAAAATTATCAAGTTAGATTTTCTGATCAACATCAAAATTGGATGACAAATGTGGTCTCTAGTGGTACCTGGATAAAAATTGAAAACACATGAGTAACAGGTGAGCTTAAAAAATTAAGGATTGGGCAATATGAAAATAATTTCTTTATTCATCAATTGATTTCAATGCATCGATAAAACATTCAAGATATACAGAACAGAGTTCATTTGTCAATCCAATAAGAGTTATCTGTTAGTTCAAAGGTAAATCCAATATGAGTGCACTCTGTTGGTACCTCTTTCTGGGAAAACTGGAATTTACACATGTGCATAGTGTCCTTCCAGATAGCCTGTGCAGTATCCTAGATAAGCCGGTGCAGTCTGCACATGCATAAAGCCCAGTTTTGAGGCTCATACGTACCTCCCAGGTCTGTGACAGGCGACTGACAGCTATGTTACTGAGGCCCATCACTATAGCAAAGAAACTGTTCAAGTTCTGGAACTCTTTGCAGCTGGAAGAAAGAATAAATAAATTATTTCCAGTACAAATGAAATAATTTTTGCTGGAAAGAGATTTTACAAAATGAAAAAAAACAAAACAATTTATATCACAGTTTTAACTGGTAAATGTCAATAAACAGTCAAATTATGAAAGTGTTAACAACAAAGCACCAAATAGTAGACATTCTTAATGACTCGTTGAGGGAAATGATAAGGCCCAGGTGCTGTCTATAAAGGATTTTACAGAGACTCACTGTGCAGCAAGCCCAGGTGCTGTCTATTAAGGATTTTAGTTTAAACCTATTTATTTTAGCTCGATTGCTAAAGGATTTTACAGAGACTCACTGTGCAGCAAGCCCAGGTGCTGTCTATTAAGGATTTTACAGAGACTCACTGTGCAGCAAGCCCAGGTGCTATCTATTAAGGATTTTACAGAGACTCACTGTGAAGCAAGCCCATGTGCTGTCTATTAAGGATTTTACAGAGACTCACTGTGGAGCAAGGCCAGATGCTGTCTATTAAGGATTTTACAGAGACTCACTGTGCAGCAAGCTTGATGAACTTCCTCAGCAGGGAGACCCTTTTACTGAGGTTGGTACACAGGACCATCTCCGTGACAACCCAGAACTGGATCTCGTTGAAGCGCTGGAGGAAGGTGTCCAGGTTGGCGGTGATCTTGGCAAACTTGTAGCGGCCAAACACCTGGTATATCAGCTCATACTACGGGAAATATAAGGCACCTTTTCAGAAAACTGGGCACAATGCAGGTGCGTAAAGAAGTGTCCTAGATTAGCATGTGCAGTCTGCATAGGTTTATGGAGTACTACACTTTATGCTCATGCATTTATGCACATGCACTTAGCCCGTTTTATGCACATGCATTTAGCCCGTTTTATGCACATGCATTTAGCCCGTTTTATGCACATGCATTTAGCTCGTTTTATGCACATGCATTTAGCCAGTTTTATGCACATGCATTTAGCCAGTTTTATGCACATGCATTTAGCCCGTTTTATGCACATGCATTTAGCCCGTTTTATGCACATGCATTTAGCCCATTTTATGCACATGCATTTAGCCCGTTTTATGCACATGTATTTAGCCCATTTTATGCACATGCATTTAGCCCATTTTATGCACATGCATTTAGCCAGTTTTATGCACATGCATTAAGCCCGTTTTATGCACATGCATTTAGCCAGTTTTATGCACATGCATTTAGCCCGTTTTATGCACATGCATTTAGCCAGTTTTATGCACATGCATTTAGCCTGTTTTATGCACATGCATTTAGCCACTTTTATGCACATGCATTTAGCCCGTTTTATGCACATGCATTTAGCCAGTTTTATGCACATGCATTTAGCCCGTTTTATGCACATGCATTTAGCCAGTTTTATGCACATGCATTTATGCACATGCATTTAGCCCGTTTTATGCACATGCATTTAGCCCGTTTTATGCACATGCATTTAGCCCGTTTTATGCACATGCATTTAGCCCGTTTTATGCACATGCATTTAGCCCGCTTTATGCACATGCATTAAGCCCATTTCACCACAACAAGGCTCATATGTTGAGGGCAGGCAAAGTAATGAAAAGTGATCACACATTTTTTGCTATAGATAGTTATGCCAGAATTAAATAGCTTCTGAAAAGACAACTCAAATGCCATAAAATCATGACATATATTTTGTTTTGCTCAAACTGTCGTCTTTATACCATACATTTTCCCATATATTACTCACTGCAAATCGGGTAATATTTGCCTGATAACCAAAACTTATTGAAAATGTTCTTTCAGCTAAAATACAATAAACAATACAATTTGCTAAAACAATTATAATGACACTCCCTATCTCTTTAATAAGACTAGATCCCTGTGGACTAGTGGATATATGGTGTTGGCCTAGCAACCAGAAAGTCACTGGTTTGATCCCCACTGTGGTAGCATTCTTTAGATTTCCCCAAAATACACCAAGAACTGGTTCTACCCAAGAAACTGACTCCAGAACTTTTCAATATACCTTAGGCTTTTGATTCAATAGAGCTAAAATAAAAAAGTTTTAAACTACCTCCTGAACGCAGGTGAAGAGCTCCCAGTCGTATGTGGTCAGGTGGTAGGCCATCTCCCGGGAACTGAACCCCTCGATGCTGGAGAATGTGCTCTCTGTGGGACCCTCTTGCTCGGGGAGGGGCGTCTGAAAGGGAACAAACATGCAGCCTACAGGTGTGGAATGTTGAATTGTCTGATGTGCATACATGCAGCCTACAGGTGTGGAATGTTGAATTGTCTGATGTGCATACATGCAGCCTACAGGTGTGGAATGTTGAATTGTCTGATGTGCATACAGCCTTCAGGTGTGGAATGTTGAATTGTCTGATGTGCATACAGCCTACAGGTGTGGAATGTTGAATTGTCTGATGTGCATACATGCAGCCTACAGGTGTGGAATGTTGAATTGTCTGATGTGCATACAGCCTACAGGTGTGGAATGTTGAATTGTCTGATGTGCATACAGCCTACAGGTGTGGAATGTTGAATGGTCTGATGTGCATACAGCCTACAGGTATGGAATGTTGAATTGTCTGATGTGCATGCAGCCTACAGGCGTGGAATGTTGAATTGTCTGATGTGCATACAGCCTACAGGTGTGGAATGTTGAATTGTCTGATGTGCATGCAGCCTACAGGTGTGGAATGTTGAATTGTCTGATGTGCATACAGCCTACAGGTGTGGAATGTTGAATTGTCTGATGTGCATGCAGCCTACAGGTGTGGAATGTTGAATTGTCTGATGTGCATACAGCCTACAGGTGTGGAATGTTGAATTGTATGATGTGCATACATTATAATACAGATGAGCAGCCCGCTGAGAAAACTGGGCTTAATTTATGTGCGTAAAGTTTTCTTCCCAGTATGTAGTATGCACAGACTATCAGGGACAACACTTTGCTTTTACGGTATTTTTTGTTAAAAAGAAGTCTCTTCTAAGCAAAAATCCAGTTTTCTTTGAAAATGTTGCCCTGATTAGCCTTTCACAGGCTAATCTGAGAAAACACTTCATGAATTGTGCTGCGTTCTCTCACAGTGAGGCTCAGGGATGTTATTCAATCATAATATTTGAAGTTTCTTGCTGAAAACTATATCTTGCTATAGCATGTAAACAGAATGTAAATTACCTCCACTTACAAAATCACATAAATATTTCTCAAACAAGACTGGTAAAAAAATTGACCATAATAAGGTTTTGGGAATGGACACTCATAGAAAAGGTCGCCTATGAAATCAATAACATATTCCTAAGCATGTTAAACAGAAGTATATTTGAAACTGTTTAATAAATTGCTGTTGAATGGGGATGATAAAAGTGCAGTTTACAATGCCTACCAGCGCATCTAGATGTTCCTTGGGGGTAACAAACAGGCGCCCATTAATGCTAAGTCCAGTGGTTACACAGAGGTCATTGTCCTTGAAAATGACCCGCTCTGAAAGTAACATACACACATTTGTCAGAGAAATACTGTAAAATCATTATTTATTGTGGGACATTAACTGTCGTGGATTTGACCAATGTACAAATTTAACTCAAACACATTAGAAACTCACACCACATTCCTTATTTGTTTTTGTTCCAAAATAAGAAATCAAGGACATCTCATGTCCAAGAGAGTCATTATGTGAAAAAACTATGAAAATTCATGCCAAAGACAATAAATTATTTACAGTACTTGGAATGTCTAAATGATTCCAACTAAACGTTTATAACAATACTGACATTATAATAATTTGTACAAAAATGTAAACATATTTTCAGTATGAAGTTTTGTTTAGATTGTTTTGATTCGGGAGACATTACAAGTCTTAAATTCTGACATATTTGGCTGTTGTCAATGAAATATGTGCTTTCTAGATCTCCAGCCAAGTCTCAAAAATGAATATTGACCAATTAGAAAGCTTGACATATTGGAGCTTCAATTTCATGTGCTATTAACTCTTTCCCACTCAGAAACAAAGTTAAAATGGCTATGTGCAAAGTAACTCGCAGACTGTTCAGGTTTTATGCTGTTTGCTGCTCATCAGTATCTAAGGGTTGGAAATGAAGCCTTTAAAACTTGAATCTTGTAAGAAAGGTCTTTAATTAAATTTAACTTTCTAAGGGACTACAAATACATAAAAATATGTATCTAAGTTGTAAAGTGTTAACATGTGCAATTAGGAATCCGCTTTGAATACTGTATAAGTTGTGGCTAAGGTTCAGTCACCAATTAAACCTCATTCTGGTAAAACTGGGCTCAATGTGTGTGTGTAAACTTCCCCCATTTATGGAATTTTTTGTTTTAAGGAGGTCTTTTATAAACAAGAATCCAGTATTGACGGAAAGTCTCTGATTAGCATGTGCGGACCACAGGTGCTTATCTGGGACAACAATTTACGCACATGCAATAAGCCCAGTTTTCCAAGAACGAGGCATAACCCTTTGCATGCATTTGTTGTCTGCTAAAATGTCGTCTGCTGAATTTTTAAAATTAGCATTTTCTTCAATTTTTTTCAAAGAATACTATCAGAATAGCAAACAGTTAGGATCCTGATGAGACGCTGAGACGCCACGTTCTGTGGCATTTCATCTGAATCTAAACTATTTGCAAAGGCCTTCAAAATTCAGTTTCAGCGCTGAAAGAGTTAATTACCTCCTGTAGATTTCACTTCACAGAGTATGAGGTCTTCACCCAGACCGAGCTTCTCTATGGTAGATTCCAATAGTGATCCAACTTTCGTTTCCAACGGCAACTTGAGCGTAGTATAGGAGTGGTCCGCACAATAGACTTTGAATATAGCTGGAATTGATGAGGATAAAAATGGTAGGTATGTCTTTCAACAATTCAAGCAATGGGAGTTGAAGGGATAAACATCTACATGCATTACGGGCTGGCTTACAGGCACATCAGTAAGCTTGGTGTTTTGATTTAAATTAATTCTATGTTTCAATGGCTAAGACCTTTTACAATATTGAATGGTTTAAATGTATCTATGCCAGCTTTCTTTTAATGTCTTTTTCATTAAAAGGGTGTGTCTTAAAAGCCAACAAGAGATGTGTTTGTCAGAAACACAATGCCCCCTTCTGCGCCGCTTTGAATCCATATATTTGACCTTTGACCTTGAAGGATGACCTTGACCTTTCACCATTCAAAATGTGGTGCTCCATGAGATACACATGCATGCCAAATATCAAGTATCTATCTTCAATATTGCAAAATGTATGACCAATGTTTAAGCTTTCAGATGGACGCACAGACTGACAGGCAGACGGACAAAAAAGTTTCAGACAGACAGTTCAACTGCTTTATGCAACACTACCCGGGGGCATAAAAACCAGTTAAGGCATCAAGTATTGTCCCTGATTAACCTGTGCAAAGTGCCCAGGCTAATCTTTGACATCACTGTACGCACATGCATTATGCCCCATTTTCCCAGAGCATATCTTTTGAATTCCATAAAGAACCACTGAGAACTCTTCACTTACTCTCATCTGTAGGTCTGAAGGGTTTGCGACTCTTCGGGGCGTCTTGAAAGCATTCCTTCACTTGCTTCCGCGAAAACGAGAACGTGCCTGAAGAACGCTTTTTCATTTTGTTGGCTGGAGAACTGCAAGTAAAAAATTTCAAGCTGAAATATACAGTCGTTTCAATTTCAACAATCAATATTGAAAATGTTAGATATAAAAGACAAGAGGTCCAAGATGGCCCTAGTTCGCTCAACTGAGAGGAGTCGGTTCATTCAATCTTTACCAAATGTCAAACTTGACCTAGATATTGTCCAGACAGACATCCTGGTCAAGTTTCATCATTATCTCATCTGCGAGTCATGATCAATGTACCTATGAAGTTTCATGATCCTAGGCGTAAGCATTCTTGAGTTATGATCCGGAAACCATTTTTCTAAGTTGAGTCACCGTGACCTTGACAGCCATTGTGTGAATAAGTTTTTTGGCACTGTGACCTTGACCTTTGATCTAGTGACCTGATAATCAATAGGGTTCATCTGCGAGTCATGATCAATATACCTATGAAGTTTCATAACCTAGGCATAAGCGTTCTTGAGTTATCATCCAGAAACCATTTTACTATTTCAGGTCACTGTGACCTTGACCTTTGACCTAGTGACCTGAAAATCAATAGGGGTCATCTTCGAGTCATGATCAATATACCTATGAAGTTTCATGATCCTAGGCATAAGCGTTCTTGAGTTATCATCCGGAAACCATTTTACATCTTTGGGTCACTGTGACCTTGACCTTTGACCTAGTGACCTGAAAATCAATAGGGATCATCTGCAAGTCATGATAAATGTATCTATGAAGTATCATGATCCTAGGTATAAGCGTTCTTGAGTTATCATCTGGAAACCATTTTACTATTTCGGGTCATCGTGACCTTGACCTTTGACCTAGTTACCTGAAAATCAATAGGGGTCATCTGCGAGTCATGATAAATGTACCTATGAAGTTTCATGATCCTAGGCATAAGCGTTCTTGAGTTATCATCTGGAAACCATTTTACTATTTCGGGTCACCGTGACCTTGACCTTTGACCTAGTGACCTGAAAATCAATAGGGGTCATCTGCAAGTCATGATCAATGTCCCTATGAAGTTTCATGATCCTAGGCCTAAGCTTTCTTGAGTTATCATCCGGAAACCATTTTACTATTTCGGGTCATCTTGACCTTGACCTTTGACCTAGTGACCTGAAAATCAATAGGGGTTATCTGCGAGTCATGATCAATGTATCTATGAAGTTTAATGATCCTAGACATAAGCGTTCTTGAGTTATCATCCGGAAACCATTTTACTGCATTGGGTCACTGTGACCTTGACCTTTGACCTAGTGACCTGAAAATCAATAGGGGTCATCTGCGAGTCATGATCAATGTACCTATGAAGTTTCATGATCCTTGGCATAAGCGCTCTTGAGTTATCATCCGGAAACAATCTGGTGGACGGACGAACCGACATGAGCAAAACAATATACCTTCTCTTCTTCTCAAGGGGGGGGGGGGGGGCATAATGAGAAAACTGCCCCCCCTCCCCTCTCAGCAGCCATGTTATTCAACTGACCGGAACCATTTTTGAACTCAACTCTCGTATCAAGGAAACAAATGTTCTGAGCAAATTTCATGAAAATTGGGCCAAAAATGTGACTTCTACTGTGTTCACATGTGTTCACTATAAACATTTAGAGAAAAATGCCCCGCCCACTGGGGGCCATTTTTTTTCACAGATCCCGACCATTTTCAAAGTCATCTGAGATATCAATAAAACCAATGTTTTGACCAACTTTTATGACGATTGGGCAAAAATTGTAACTTCTAGAGTGTTTACAAGGTTTCTCTATAGCCAAATAGGGAAAACTGCTACTATATACATATAGAGAAAAATGCCCCGCCCACTGGCGGCCATGTTTTTTCACCGATCTCGACCATTTTCGAACTCGTCCAAGACATCATTGAACCAATGTTTTGACCAACTTTCATGATGATTGGGCAAAAATTGTGATTTCTAGAGTGTTTACAAGGTTTCTCTATAGCCAAATAAGGAAAACTGCCCCACCCACTGGCGGCCATGTTTTTCAACGGATCGGAACAACTTTTGAACTCAACCAAGATATCATTAAGACAAACATTTTGACAAAGTAACATGAAGATTGGGCATGAAATGTGACTTCTACAGTGTTTACAAGGTTTTTCTTTTTTTTTGACCTAGTGACCTAGTTTTTGACCAGGCACAACCCAGTTTCGAAATTGGCCGAGATTTCATTGGGACAAAGCTTCTGACCAAGTTTCATGAAGATGGGACAAGAAATGTGGCCTCTAGAGTGTTTACGAGCAAATGTTTACGGACGGACGGACATACGACGGACAAAGACCGGTCACAAAAGCTCACCTGAGCAATCAGGTAAGCTAATAATTGGGCAAATCATAGAATACATTTATTTAAACTTTCCAAATCAGCAAATATTATGTAAGGGCATGTTTTTACTACAAATGGTATCTGTTAACGAGTATCCTAAAAGTGACAAAGACTTTGTTGCATGTTTAAATGGCACCTATAATACAATTTAATTTTGTAGATGCTAAACATCGTAGAGACGAAACTTATTAAACATTAAAAAACAATAGAGAAACAATTACAGGTAAAAGAGTTATGAAGATTACAGTTTACAAAAGGGACCTTTTCAAGTTTTTCAAGTAAATTGTCAAAAAAAGAAACAAAAGTTTCAGATTTGCCAATTTTCGTTGTAGTTATGATATTTCCGAGGAAACAGTAATATCTTGGAAATTTACCATGTTCTAAAATATCTATTATATGCATCCTTTGACGATTTAAAAACCTGAGAATTATAAAGCCCTACAAATGTGAAACGATTGAAAAATTTGAAGAGTTTTGTTGTTATTGCTATATTTTGTGACATTATGAGGATGGCTTATAAAAAGTAATAAAAAACAACACTCACAGTATGAGCACAGACGGCCAAGTGGTTTGAAAGTTAGTCTTTTACTCAAAGGGTCAGTGGTTTGAGCCCAGTTCAGGAATACTTTTTTTCTTTCTTAAATTGTATTATTGTTATTTACTGGAGCTATTTAGTTTCAATGTTTACATTTATCAATTTAAAGCATTTAATGACAAACTTCAATACATGTCAAAATCTGTGAAAAGGCTCCTTTTAGTTTTACTTCACATACCCAATTTGAGTACTGAGAACTGTTTCCAAAGGTTTAAGGTCATCTTTCAAGGTCGGATAGTCCTGCAGGTCACTCATTACACAAATATGTAACTCCTGAAAACAATAACAAAAGCATCTACTTTTTACGTGTATAACGATGCAAGCATGCTACAGAATTTACCTGTTTCTCAACACTTATTGCAGTTGTAAACAAAAGGGTCAAAGGTCCTAGGTTGCTCAACTGAGACTCGAACCAAACAAACTGTGTTGAGCAGCTTTTGTGAGGATTCAAGAAGCATTTAGAATTTTGTTATAATATGATCATAATCAAATTTCATATTCCAGTTTCATGATGATTGAGCATACAAGTTTGTCTATAGAGTGTTCAGGAGCTAGTGAAAAGATCTATTGACCTAGTTTTTCATATCCACATCCTAATATAGTTGGGATAATTATTCTGACAAAGTTTTAAGACACTTGGGCAATTGTCATCTATTGTATTCACAAGTTTTTTTCATCAATTTTACATAACAATTTGTTTACCAACTTGCTGTTCTCAAATCAGCTAAGAGATCACGTAAAAAAATTATCTCGCCAAGTTTCATAACGCTAGGGCAAGAAATGTGACAGTTAAGAGTTCACAAGGTTTTTGTTTTATTTGACCTTGTTACCTAGTTTTTCTCCTTGACCCAGTTCAAAACTTGGCAGAGGTATAATTGAGACAATATTCTGATTAAGTGAAGATTGTGCAATATAAGCAATTCAAGCTTATTTAATGTGTTCACAAGCTTTGCCTTTAATTTGACCTAGATACCTAGTTTTAGACCCAAGGTTACAAACTATGTCCATTTTTTTGGACAAATTTTATGACCATGAAGATTGTGCAATAAATGTGACCTCTTAGAGTGTTCACACGTTTTCTTCATTTTGACCCTTATGACCTTGTTTTTAACCCCAAATGATCCAGTTGCCAACGGGGCCGAGATATCATAAGGACAAATGTTCTGACCGAAAATCTTTAAGATGGGCAATATATGTGGCCTCTAGAGCGTTTAAAAGCTTAATGCTGATGCTTGAAGTCAGACAACAAATGATCACAATAAGCATGCAGAAAATTGTAGTGTTCATGTTTTAAAAATTGTAAGTTGAAAAAGGGACATTATTGTTACAATTTTTTACGCACAATAGAAAACACCCGTGCAAGTTAAAATGTTGCATGTTGAAAATTGTCGAAGCACTCCATCTGACCAGTGCGTGTCACAGTCAGCGGGGTGATTTAAGAACCACCTCAGGGGAGGAAAATACTCTACCCCCCTAACAAGGTTCATCTTAACTCTTCTTTTCTATATAGATCCAGCAAAGTTTACAACTATTTGTAAAATTAGTTCAACATTGAAAGGGAGGAAATCAGCTGAAAAGAGGAAAAATCACACCCCTGACAGTACAGACAGATGTTGAAGGTGAATCAAGTATACTGGCGCCCCCCTCCACTTGAATGTGTGGGGGTGGGGGAGGGGGTATAGTTAATCTAAACATTCCTGATATTGCCAACTATTATTACCTTCAGGAACGCATTGATGGTCACGTCTTCTCTGAATGCAGCTCCAACGATATTTGACCACTCCTGGACAAAATGGAGGACACACTTCTTATGGTTTAACATGAACTCAAAACCTTCGTGCTCCGAACCATCCGCAGTGGAGGAATGATAGCTTGGATGAGTTAAGGAACACAAAAAATAATGGTGGTGGTGGAAGATAAGAATGATATTGGAACCCTAACAGAAAATAAATTTGATGTCGCTCACCTGAGATAAAATGAAATGACATGTTCTTTGCAGCCCAAGATATCAATGGAACAAATGTTCATACCAAGTATCATGAAGAATGAACAACAAATGGCCCCTTGGCGGCCATGTTTTTTTAACAGACCTGAACCATTTTTTAACTCTTCCAAGATATGTCTGAATTTCATGAAGATTAGGAAAAAAATGTGTCTTCTAGACTGTTCACATGTTGTCACTATATACATATAAAGAAAACTGCCCCACTCCCTGGCGGCCATGTTTTTTCACTGATCACGACCATTTTCAAACTCGTCCCAGACATCCACATACCTAATGTTTTGACAAAATTTCATGATGATTAGGCAAAACATGTGACTTCTAGAGCGTTCACAAGCTTTCTTATTATATAAATATAAGGAAAAAGACCCCCCCTGGCGGCCATGTTTTTTTACCAATCCAAACCATTCTCGCACTCTACTGTCCTATCCAGGTGTAGTAGTGCGGTCTCCTACACTTACGCAAATGAACCGGTCACAGGACGGTTACACGTTATGTAACTTGGTAAGCACTATGTAATGCGGAAATATTTATTTGACAAACTTATTTCCGGTCAGGATGAATATACTGACTGGTTGTAATTCTATCAACCAAAGGCATTCAGTCAGGGACGCCTAAATACACTCAAAGAATTTATTTATAAGTGAAAACCAAAGCAGCTTTAACAAAAATTACTAATTTTGTATTCAAAGAAGTCGGAAAATGAAGAACAATGACAGAAAATTAAGAACAGGTACAAGCCAAGTCTAAAGAATCTAAGTATCGTTACAAAAATGAACAACATACAGCAAATACCTGAATGAATGTAAAAAGAAGTTCAAAATCTGTCAAAAAAACTGATATAAATATAAGTTACTGTTAGTCTAGAAAGTGTAATAATAATAAGTGTAATAATCGTTTTCACTTGAATCTGACACACACAAAACTCGATTTATAACGGGGATTTTGTTAAGTTACGCAAAGTTGGTACCAATCTTCTCTATTATTCTACAAGCACACGTGATATAATTCATACTTAAGTTATTTCTAACATAACATTTCCAGTTTTTAAAAATTTAATAAATGCTCCATAAGGGTGATCTAGGTAATTCTACACATTGAGGCTTCCACTTGCTCTTGTCAAGACCGCATTTCCGCGTTTGAAATGGCATATATTTAATTAATCTAACTTATGGATACCGAATGTCAGAGCTACATAAAACCTATTCACACCGTTTTAGCCTTATTTCATTTCCGCTTTTTTTCCCTAACAAATCAAACGAAACTCGTTGAAAAAAATGAGAACTAGGCATTCTATCTAAAAGGTGGATTAAAAGCGTTCATTGGTGACATCACATGTCTGCACATGTGTAGATACCGTTATTAATATAATATATCACGTGTCACCTTATAATAACATGTATAATGGCAATAAAGTGCATTACTATAAGAGTAATAAAACACAGCACAAATTAGGCTTCATGCTGGGTTTTATTTCTCTTAAAGTAAAGCAGATGAACCTCGCTTCTGTATATTAATGACCTAGTAACTGATAGAACTATTTAAAAAAAACGTGAAATATTATGTGATAATCAGATCGAAAACATAAACTATTTAAATCTGCTAGTATATCCGATAAAAATATGTTATAATTGTCTTTGACAGTGTTGACGTTCAGTTGTTCGTAGTGACGACCGCATGCATTTATACATCTCTTACACTTCTCAAGATCTCTTTTCGGCTTTGGAAACAATATAAATTAAATGTCACCAACTAATCTTTCAGGATATCGATTGTCCGAGTTACAGAGTCCCCATCGACACCGTTTAACCATTTTAATCTACTTTTTTTTAAGAGGAAAACAAAAGAAACTTGCTTAAGTAAAAGTGAACCTATACATAGCTTGTCTAGAAAATGGCGGACAGTTCGTTGCTAACTAACGCGCCCGATTAATCGATCGCTGATTGGTAGATCAGTTCATAGATAAGAACTTGATTGACAGGCAGCGTCATGTCAATTTAATCTAAAGAACAATATTTATGGAGATTAGGAAACTTCAGTGAATCAAATGTAAAAATAAGAAGCGTTTACTACAGTTATTGAAATAGAATAGAGTCTTTCTAATTTAGAAAATGCCAAATAAAAATAATCTAAATAATAAGAATAATTTAGAAAATAATGCCAAAATGTCTTGATGCCGGTGTTAAAAATAATTTAGAGTTTAATTATTTCAAAATTCCAACCTTTTTCAAGAGCTGTTGACTTTTCAAGACAGCATCAAGAGGTGTTTAAATGAGCCCAAACAGCTTATTTTATAC
This sequence comes from Dreissena polymorpha, assembly GCF_020536995.1. Lineage (NCBI taxonomy): Eukaryota > Metazoa > Mollusca > Bivalvia > Myida > Dreissenidae > Dreissena > Dreissena polymorpha. Next base: position 81,171,288 of record NC_068365.1, read on the forward strand.
AGTTCAGAAGAGATCAATGGCAGAGTAGTCAATTTTCCCTCAGAACAGTGCATTTATAAATGATCAATATCTTCCCAAATTCCGGAGCAGAACTAAAAATAAATTACTGAACCAGGTTAAACAAGGGAGATTAATACTGCATAAATACTGCAAAATCATGTACATGTTGTCTTTCTTTCAGTTATCTCTTAGTTGAAAGGCTTATCATAAGTGTTAATGAATAAAAAGTTATGTTAACTATGAAAATTCTGTGTTATGAAAAATTACATAACACAATTAATGTCACATAATATTGACATAATAAAACCAAACTTTACTACACAGGAAACCAATGTTCTGACCAAATTTCATGAGCAAACTAGAAAGTTAACAAGATTTTACTATAGCCATATATAGCCATATAAGGAAAAATGCCCCGCCCCTTGGCAGCCATGTTTTTCAAGCCAAGGTTACCATTTTTGAACTCATCCACGATATCATTGGGACAAATCATCTTAGCATGTTTCATGAAGATCGGAAAATAAATGTGGCCTCTAGAGTGTTAACAAGGTTTTACTATAGCCATATAAGGAAAAATGCCCCGCCCCCTGGCGGCCATGTTTTTCAACCAACCAACATCATTTTAAAACTCGTCCATGATATCATTGGGATGAATCTTCTGACCAAGTTTTATGAGGATCGGACAATAAATGTGGCCTCTAGAGTGTTAACAAGATTTTGCTATAGCCATTTATAGCCATATAGGGAAAAATGCCCCGCCCCTTGGCAGCCATGTTTTTCAAGCAAACGTAACCATTTAAAAACTCATCCAAGGTATCATTGAGACCAATCTTCTGACAAAATTTCATGAAGATTGGACAATAAATGTGGCCTCTAGAGAGTTAACAAGTCAAATGTTGACGCCGCACAACGCAAGACGGACAAAAGGCGATCACAAAAGCTCACCATGAGCACATTGTACTCAGGTGAGCTAAAAACAGAAACTACAGGAACACATTTGCATCGTCCAAGAATAACAACAACCTTCCAATAAAGTTATAAGGATTATATAAAACAAATTTCTTCAAAAAAAAAGAGGCCAAATGCAATTTGTTTAATTTTGAAAATAGAGTACAACGAGAAATGTGTGTTGTATTTTCAAGAAGATTGTTTTTGCTATCCCCCCCCCCCCCCGCCCCAGATTTTATTGCAGACAAGATATAGACTATAGCTGTCAGTGAGGCCGGGGTGTTAACATGTAGTCACACATAATGGTCACTAGGCACCTTCAACAATGCCTCTTTGGCCAAACAGTAGCCATTTGGCTGACCAGCTATAATACTGATCTCTAGAAGGGCCTAGATGTATGCTGATTGATATGAGGATAGGCTCATATGCCTCTAGGTGTAAGCTGATTGATGGAAGGATACTGTGAGAGCAGGACAGGACAGAGGTGGTTACACGGCATGAAGATAACATGTGTGAGCAGGAAGTCTTCCAGGAAACCATCTGCAAGCAGTGAACACATATTCATGTAACGTAACTTATTGAACATTTCAGTCACTCTGGGACAATGGGCTTCAAAGCATGTGTGTAAAGTGTCATCCCGGATTAGCCTGCGCAGTCCGCAAAGGCTAATAAGGGACGAAAATTTCTAGTTAAATAGGATTTTTTGCAAAGCAGATTCCTCTCTTTTTACAAAAAAATACCATAGAAGCAAAGTGTCGTCCTTGATTAGCCAGTGCAGACTGCACAGGCTAACCTGGATGATATATAACTTAACACACAGGCATTAAACCACATTTTCCTAAACAAGGCTTATTTTTTTAAAGTTCTGAAATAAGCCATTATAAATGTTGTCCATAGTATATATTTTCAAAATCTGCCATTAACAGATAAACAAACTTGTTTGATAGTCATATTACAATTATTTCATATTTGGCAGTTTTTCAGTCATCGGTATGTTAAATACATACTGTAATCTAAGTAATCAACATATCCTGTACAGTAGTAAATTCTTTACAAACATATTAACTTTAAACATATTTGCCCATTTCTAGCACTTTTTAAAATCGCCTTTTTTTCAAGCAACTCAAATAAATGCTCATATGGAAGATATATATTTTGACATAAAACACTTATTAAAAACTGTTATTTTGTGCATTAAAGGCATATGTGGGTAATGACTATTGACTTAATATGCAATAAACTGTTGAAACCATAAATTAGTCACACAATTTAGCCTTGTTCTCAGAAAACTGGGCTTAATGAATGTGCATTGTGTGTCGTCCCAGATTAGTTTGATCAGTCCACACCGGCTAATCTGGGATAGCAATTTGCGCCTAAACTGGAGTTTCACTAAGACTAGACTTAATTTGAATCCACATAACCATAAAGCTGAGAATGTCCTCCATAATTAGCTTGTCCAGACTGCACAGGCTATTCTGGGACTATACTACGCACATGCATTAAACCCCATTTTCAAGAACACAGCTCAATTAATACTGGTCCCTTACCTATCTCAGTCTCATTCTTGTTGTCCAGGCGACTATCCAGGAGATGTTCCAGCATCTTTTCTGGTGTACCAGCCATCACAGAGTACCTGTAACATAGCAACTGTAGTCACTAAGGGGATAGTAGTAACCATAGCAACTGAAGTTAATATCACATCTATACACATCCCCATCCTTTTATTTATGAAAACACAGCTATGGCAAAGACTGAAATTAAATTAAGCTTATTCAACAAAATGTTGAATTCAAATACAACTCCTTTTTACTGACAATTAGGTAACAATAGGGCCGTTGTGACCCTTCAATGCTCACCTGAGTTCAAGGACAACAATTGCTCACCACTTGACCAGTGGGTCTAGTTTTTTACTAAACTTGACCAAGATTCAAACATGGCCTTCATATTGTCATGATAAACATTCTGACATGGCCTTCATATTGTCATGATAAACATTCTGACATGGCCTTCATATTGTCATGATAAACATTCTGACATGGCCTTCATATTGTCATGATAAACATTCTGACATGGCCTTCATATTGTCATGATAAACATTCTGACATGGCCTTCATATTGTCATGATAAACATTTTGACATGGCCTTCATATTGTCATGATAAACATTCTGACATGGCCTTCATATTGTCATGATAAACATTCTGACATGGCCTTCATATTGTCATGATAAACATTCTGACATGGCCTTCATATTGTCATGATAAACATTCTGGCATGGCCTTCATATTGTCATGATAAACATTCTGACATGGCCTTCATATTGTCATGATAAACATTCTGACATGGCCTTCATATTGTCATGATAAACATTCTGACATGGCCTTCATATTGTCATGATAAACATTCTGACATGGCCTTCATATTGTCATGATAAACATTCTGACCGAGTTTCATCAAGCCCAAGTCATAAATGTGGCCTCGAGAGAGGAAACAAGTTTTTTAAGAATTTGACCTCGAGACTTAGTTTTAGACGCATCTTACCTAAATGCAAACTTGGCCTAGATATTGTCAAGATAACAATTCGACCAAGTTTCATCACTCTCGAGTAATACATGTTGTCCCTAGAAAGAATACAAGATTTGACCAGGTGACCTTAGTTTTTGTGCACAATACCAAGATTTGAACAGCCTTGGTATTGCCAAACTGAACATTCTAAACAAGTTTTATAAAGATCAAGATAATTTTTTTAAACAGGTAACAAGTTTTTTCTTGGATATGACCTGTTTTTGGATGCAAATGTCCCAGATACAAAAGTCCTTCGAGATGTTGCCTAAACAAACATTCTGGCAAGGTTAAAATCAATATCGAGACATAAATGTGGCCTTTGGGGTGCTAAGAAGGTTAATTTTAAAATGGTGACCTAGTTTTTGGATACAACAAATGACCCAGATTTGATCTCACCCTACAAAGTGCCAAGGCAAAGACACTGACAATGTTTCTACATTTTTTTGTATCTGTTTGCATCTCTCAGCCACTCATTTTTTACCAATGACAACTTGAAACAATAAGAATATGAAAATGATATGGCACTGTGGCATCGCTATGCTATGAACCCCTAAGGAAATGTCAGTTGGTAATTGAAAGCACATGTTACTTGTAGTGTGACGTGAGGGTGCCGTCTGCAGCCTGCATGTTGGAGGGAATCTTCTCCAGTACCAGGACATCCTGACCGTGCTCCTTGAGGCGCACAGTGTTGGCTTCAACATCCTGAACAAGAGGGGAGAATACATAGAACTTCATTCTGGGAAAACAGGGCTTAATGCATGTAACACAGGCTTATCAGGGTCGACACTTTCTGGCTACACTGCAGTCTTTGTTTAGAAGAGACCTCCTTTAACCCTTTGCATGCTGGGAAATGTATTGTCTGCTAAAATGTTGTCTGCTGAATTTCTAAAAAAAGCATTTTTTAATATTTTTTTTCAAAGAATACTATCAGAATAGCAAACAGTTTGGATCCTGATGAGACGCCACGTTCTGTGGTGTCTCATCTGGATCCAAACTGTTTGCAAAGGCCTTTAAAATTCGGTTCCAGCGCTGAAAGGGTTAAACAAAAATTCCATAAAAGATGAAAGTGTCAGTCCTGATTATCCAGTGCGGACTGTTTTTACTGTACGCAGCTCATTAGAAATAACTAGACCCTGTGACTGAAATGATAAATACCACCCAAAGCCACATCCCAAAAACATATCGCATTGTATATAAATAATCAATATTATATTTAAGTTTAAAAAGGGGCGTGGCTTAAGCAATTTTAAAATAAGATCATTAAAAATGCACATTCACAGCTACTAAGAACTATTAACAATTAAGAATGTAGACCATTAAAAAGTTTTGGAGTACTTCACTCACTTACCCGCAGGATTCTGTTGAAGTCATCCTTGTCTACCCGGAGGAAGTGGCAGTTGTCATCTCGCAGCACTATAGTGGCAGCCCTATGGTAATATGTAATCAACACTCTTTGTGATATGTCAAGTTAATTTCAGCCTCATTTTGGGAAAACTGGGCTAAATGCATTTGCTAAAAGTGTCATCCCAGATAAGCCTTTCAGTTCCCACAGGCTATGCTAAAAGTGTCATCCCAGATAAGCCTTTCAGTTCCCACAGGCTATGCTAAAAGTGTCATCCCAGATAAGCCTTTCAGTTCCCACGGGCTAATCAGGGACAACACTTTCCGATTATATGGCATTTTTTGTTTAAAAAAAAATCTGCTTTAGTGAAAATCTGGTGATCTTGGAGACTTCATTCCTGACTAGCCTGTGCCAACTGCACAAGCTGTTATGGGACGACACTTAACACATATGCATTAGGCCCAGTTTTTTCCAAAACACAAATAATTTGATCTTGTTATATTTATTTTTTAAATATAAACTATTATGATACTTTGAAAAATATTTTCAGCAAAAAGCTTATCACTTTTGCTGCAAGTTATTATTTTCTACCACAAATGAATTGGTATAGCAGTACTTTAGTGCTATATAAATGCAATTCTAGAAAGGATGAAAATGGGCAATAGAGATTTTAACTAAATAGTTACTTTACTTTTGTATATAGAAAACTTGCAAGAAGTTTCATATTCGGAACATATTGAACCAAAATAATTTCATGGTCAGTAGTTAAGGACTAGACAAATCATGTTTTACCCCTGAATCTACCTAGGGCAATCGTTGTTAGGACTAGACAAGATGTGTTTTACCGCTAAACCTACCTAGGGGCATCGTTGACCAGAGCCAACTTTCCAAAGTCGTCACCCTCCTGAAGTGTGCAGACAACACCCTGAAAGAAACACGTGAACACATAACAAAATGTATGTATTCAATTTATTGTAACATTTGCATATAGTTTTGATTGTCAGCAAATTCATGACTGAATTACTGCAAAAAATTACAGAAAGACTTTAATACAAACTGTATTACATATATTGCCAATAATAAGCCTATGCCAGGATTCAAACAAGGATGAGATAACTGTTGATCACTCACTTTCCCGTAGATGACAACATTGACGGACCCCTTGAGGATGATGTACCAGGACTTCCCCTCGTCGCCCTGATTAAACACTGCAATATCAAACAGCAACATTGCACTCCAAACCATACTCATGAACAATTGAGCATTATTCTGCAAAAACTGGGCTTAAATAATCTGCGTAAATAGTCCTCCAAGAATAATAAGGGTCGACACTCTGCGCTTTAATGGAAAGTTTTTGTTTAGCACATGCTAATCTAGAATGACACTTTATGCACATGCATTTAGCCCAGTTTTCACAGAATAAGGCTAAAATGTAGATCAGTTAATACTTATTATAATATGAGTGAACAACTTTTAACCTTGAACATCAGCAGATTTTAGCATAATCATGGAAACAAAAACCAAAAGCATATTTTGATTTAATGGGAAATTATACTGACAACCATACCTCATTTTTTGTGAACAACTAAAATCGTTGTTTTTTCGTTTTCTTTTTTTAAAGATTTATTTTTTATTGTTAGCTCCTAAGCATTAAAAAAAGAAATGTTTTTAATTTCAATTTATCTTTTTACAATATATTTTTACAAAAACATTTACCATACCTGTAATACATTAAGTTTTAACAATTACTTAATTTTTTACGATAACCAAACATCTTAATTATTGAAAATATTGTCGTGCATTGCGCCCCAGTGGCACTTCTGTCATTAGCAAATCTTGCTTGAAAACAAATGTTGTTGCTGAACAGTTTTCAGAACAGTTTCTCGTATAAACCAACTTATTTTAGTTCGTTTGAATTGAAAGCCAAAAATTTACTAAAACTCTCTTGAGTCTGTTTCCTGGGTAGAACCAGCAATTGGTGTCTTTGGGAGAGGTCTTAGGAAAGCTCACACAGTGGGGATCAAACCCATGACCTCATGGGCGCTAGGCGGACACCATATTGACTACGCCACAGGGCCCTTATTCACGAACACCTGCCCATAATAACAGTAAACCTTGCACGTACAGACAGTGCCTGCCTTGGCGTGAGACTCAAACACGAGGACACTGGCCAGCTCCCTCTTGACCATGGTGGACAGGTGTGACAGGGCCTTGATGTGCAGCAACTCCTCATAGATAATCTCAAGGTCCTCGCTGGTCCGCTCATGGGAGCTGTTAACATGTATGTAGCTGACTGATAATTGAGCCACGATATACACTTCAACACCGTTATTTCGAAGTCGTCGGGACCGTTAAAAAAACTTCGGATTAACGATAATTCGAAATAAACATTTGACAGAAGACTTCTTTGATTCCTTAAAAATAAAACGTTGTGGAATTTGCATGGTTCGGTTCTAGTTACGCTTACTTAAAAACGTAAACTAGTCAGAAAGCAATATATTTATACTCGTAACAAACGGGGGAATAAAACGATTCTTTTTCTTGTTTTTATTTTTCTCTAATTACAGAACATATAAAATAAAACGAATAGCACAAATTATCAGACATACATACATATGCATACATTTTCGGAAATGAATTAACCTTTATTTTAATAATACGCGATGTCTCTCTTAACACCGGCGTTCGCGCAGACGACAAAGGTGTAATAATCGGCTTTTGACGCGACAAAGGTGTGAAATTACGCTCAGTATTTTGAAGTTTTGACTTCGGATTAAAGATTGATAATTAGGTGCGAATTATAGTGTTGGGACCAACAGAATCACTTCAAATTAACGATTTCTTCGGTTTAACCAAGTTCGGATTAACAATGAAATTTTACATTAAACAAACAAGAATCAAAATCTGGACCAGAAAAACACTTCTAAATAACAGTGACATCGGATTATCAGTGTTCGAAATAACGGTGTTGAAGTGTATATGTATTTGGCAGACAGTAATAATTGAGCCACGCTCTATGAAAATGTGTCTCTATGAATGTGCATTCAGTGTTCTCATGGATTAGCCTATGCAGTATGCAGATACTAATTAGGGACAACACTTTCAGCTTTTATGGATTATTAATTATTAATTATTAAAATCTTCCTCATTACGGCCTCAGGTCTGTTATTTGTTTACGTTTTGAAATCTTGACTGGGAAATTTAACCCTTTACCACTTAGAGACGTATTTTCACGCATTTGTAGTCCCTAAGAAAGTTATATTTAATTTAAGACCTTTCTGAGTAAATTCAAGTTTTAAGGGCTTTACTTTTTATAAACCTTATATACTGATGAGCAGCAAACAGCATTAAACCTGAACAGACTGCGAGTTACTCGCACGCTGTTCTGGTTTTATGCTGTTTGCACATAGCCATTTTCACTTTGCTTATCAATGGGTTAGGGTTAAGGCAGTCAAATGGAAATATATATAATGTTTTGAGTGCTGAATTTACGGCCCCAAATGTTAATTTGACAAATACTGTACGAAGAGGAAGGCCCACTTACGGTTTTCTGAGTATCATCCTCATGATGGCGTCGGGTCCGTTCTGTGCCAGCATCATGAACACTTCCTGCAGCTCGTCCTCACACTCCCGCTTGATGGCTGCACTGGGAACCGTGCTCTCACCCTCGTCATCACAGTGGAACCGGTAGAACAGGTACTTGTCTTTGAACTGGTGCTCGTGACACACTGCATGACGTAGAGAATTATTGAATTACTTGGAAATGTATGAGTCACTCTCAGGGAAAAAAATGAATTATGAGTATAATAATTGTGCTATTAATATTGTATTTTGATTATTGTGCTAAAATTATTTTGCTGTTATGCTTGAGCTATAATTATATTTGTGCTATAATTATTTGTGCGATAATAATTGTGCTATTAATATTATGCTATTATTATTGTGTTTTGATTATTGTGATGTTATTATTGTGCTATAATTATTGTGCTGTAATCATTGTGTCATAATTATTTGTTCCTAGTAAATACATGAGATGCACCCAGAGGAAACGCAGGTTTAATACCTATGGGTATAGAGTTGTCCCAGATAAGCATTTGCAGTCCGCACAGGCTAATCATGGATGACAGTTAAAACCTAGACTGTTTTTTTTGTTTAGAAGAGATTCAAAGCGGCAAGTTGTCTCCCTAATAAGCCTGTGTAGACTGCAGAAAGTGTCGCCAAGAGTCTCACATCTGGGTGATGCACATGCATTTAGCCAGATTTTCCCAGAATGCATTTATATATGTACCGGTATATCCAAACTACTTGCATTAAGCTAACAAAATAAAGGTAAAAGCACATAATCTTGAACAGGATAAATCAGTGGATGATCTAATATTTGTCTTGTTAAGGATAGTTGCAGGATAGTTCTTATTAATTCGGGGTAGTCCTAATATTTGTACGCAGAAGGGACCATTTAGGATTTCTGATATGGCTCTCCCTTTGGGTACAAATCTGATTCGCTGAAAAAGGGGGAAATTTTGTTATCAGAAAAATGTGGGAACAAAACATCAAATTTAAATTGTATTAAAACTCCAAATACTTTGTACATTTGAATATGTCTTTTTAGTTTAAATCTATTTATTTAAACCTATTTATTTTAGCTCAATTGCATCGAAAGCCTTAGGCTTATTTTAGATGCTGAGTCCGTTTCCTGGGCCTAGAACCAGTACTTGGTGTCTATGGGGAATTCTAAAGAATGCTGCTACACTGGGGATCGAACTCATGACATCCCTGTTTCTAGGGGGACACCATATCCACTACGCCGCGGAAACCTTTGTTACATATCTTTTTACATAACCATGTGATACATGCATGAGCAATTCCAATCTAAACTCACAAAAACAAACTATAATGCTCAGTTTGACATGTTCGTCTGGAAAAAAAGAGAACTCACCATGCACCACAACTCCCTCCTCAACAAGTGCCTGCCACATGCCTACAGCCTGCGTGCGCGAGTGCACCAGTCCACTGTGCTGAAGGACCCAGTCCACCATCTCCGTGCCCACCATGCAGCGGCGGTACGTGCGCAGGTGGAACTTCCTGTCACGGATCATGTGTGGGGCTCGTGTCAGCAGGACCGTCCTCAACACGTGACCGGCGTGGACCAGTCTGTCTGAAGGCACCTGAAAGGAACGGGATATTGGTACTAAATTGCATATAGGCAATTTGTTAGTTGCTTTTAAAACAGAAGACTTATAGATGGTCAGGTGCAGCCATTCTGGGGCCTGTATTTAACAACAGATTCTTAAACTTAAGTCTTAAAATAAAGACTATTCTCAAACAAAACAGTATAGTATAGAAATTACTTTAAAAAGTAAAATCCAACATTGCAGTTAACACTTCTAATATATCATTCTTTCTTAAGAACAATCTGTTATTGATATAAGCAACATTAAAAGACATTTTATACGAAAGTTGGAGCTATTTTTATCAAAAAGTGTTCTTTATTCCCAAGTCTTAGAATGGATAGGTGAAAAAGGGTCTGGGACATAACCCAGGACCTCTCACTATCAAGGCCCAGAACTTACTAGGCCCAGTACTTGAACCCGGGACCTCACACTATCAAGGCACAGAACTTACTAGGCCAAGTACTTGAACCCGGGATCTCACACTATCAAGGCACAGAACTTACTAGGCCCAGTACTTGAACCCGGGACCTCACACTATCAAGGCACAGAACTTACTAGGTCCAGTACTTGAACCCGGGACCTCACACTATCAAGGCACAGAACTTACTAGGCCCAGTACTTGAACCCGGGACCTCACACTATCAAGGCACAGAACTTACTAGGCCCAGTACTTGAACCCGGGACCTCACACTATCAAGGCACAGAACTTACTAGGCCCAGTACTTGAGCCCGGGACCTCACACTATCAAGGCACAGAACTTACTAGGCCCAGTACTTGAACCCGGGACCTCACACTATCAAGGCACAGAACTTACTAGGCCCAGTACTTGAACCCGCTACCTCACACTATCAAGGCACAGAACTTACTAGGCCCAGTACTTGAACCCGGGACCTCACACTATCAAGGCACAGAACTTACTAGGCCCAGTACTTGAACCCGGGACCTCACACTATCAAGGCACAGAACTTACTAGGCCCAGTACTTGAACCCGGGACCTCTCACTATCAAGGCACAGAACTTACTAGGCCTAGTACTTGAACCCGGGACCTCACACTATCAAGGCACAGAACTTACTAGGTCCAGTACTTGAACCCTCGACCTCACACTATCAAAGCACAGAACTAACTAGGCTGCTTAAACATTTAATTATTAATTCCACTTATTTTTGGTACCATGACCGTGATACAAAATTCTCTCATGATAAAGTTTCTTGACTTTCATCCCTATAATCTGTTACATAAAAGTGAACTATTTACCTTACAAACAGATTTGACTGACATGTTAAGGATTCGATTGACAACATGTTAAGGATTTGACTGACATGTTACAGATTTGACTGACAACATGTTAAGGATTTGACTGACTACATGTAAAAGATTTGACTGACAACATGTTAAGCTATTCAGAAAGCCATGGCATAAAACTTAAAGGGCCTTTTGTGAAAAATATTTTTATTACTGAAAATGGTGTACTGAAACATTTTTCAATCCACATTGCCTAGGTTATTTATCCCATGGAAAATCGAGGACAGCTTGTTGTCACAAATGTTATAACTGTTTGTATCCTAGCACAACTGGACCCAAAGAAAATTATATTGAAAGAATTACTTGGGTGATAGGGGCTGCAGGATTTGGCATTTCTTCTGGTCGTTGCTTGTTGGCCCCTTTCTTGGTGGAACTAGTTTTCTCATTGGCATTACGTTTTGGAGACCCTTGAATAAATAGACCAAGTTATGAAAATCAGCATGCAACACAATTGTAGCTTAAGCCTCAACCCCATAAGAAGCTAAGTGAAAATGGCTTTTCCAACCAGCATATAACCAGAACAGCCTGTGAGTAACTCAAGGTCTGTTCAGGTTTTATGCTGTTTGCTACTCATCAGTACCTCAGGGTTGGAGATGAAGCCTTTCAAACTTGAATATATTACGAAAGGACTTATATTTAATTTGATTTTCTAAAGAACTTCAAATGCGCCAAAATGCTTTTCTAAGTGGTAAAGGTTTAACAACCACTACGCACAAACAATAAGCTGTTTTTCTCAGAGAGCAGTTAATATATATATTTCAATTTGTGTGCTTATTTATCCTTTATTAAAATCTTGTAATTTAAGGTATCCTGAACCATGAAATTGTAAACACATTGTTAACATTTACTGGTAACAAAAACAACACAACTATTTAACAGCCTTACAATAAAAAACAAGAGATTGCCAAGCAATATGGTCCCCTACCGGTGAAACTCCACCATTGTCAGTAAAAATTTTTTTTATTTTTTTTTACATTTGTTGCCATAGCAGCCACAATTTCTGATGTAGGAACAAAATGAATTGACGTGCATAATCTCAATATTGCCAACTGTCCATGTTTTAAGTTTCATTAAAAAATATTAAGAACTTTTTAAGTTATCGCAGGATCCAGAAAAGTGTGACTGACAGACTAACACATGGAGCGCAAACCATAAGTCCCCTCCGGTTTACCGGTAGGGGACAATAACCATATGAAACATTAATGTACAAAGTAAGGGTTCTAAGGGAAAAAACTCTTTACCTCCAGGCACAGCAGCAAGGGGGGTAATCACCGACTCCATAATCTGCTTGTTCCTCTGCAAGGAATACACACATACAGACATTTCATCACACTCCAGTGTGTACAGTAGATAGCCCAGACACATATCATACTTGAACACAGGCTCCACGCCAAAGGGCAACAACTTGTCATCAACAGAACATGCATCAAAGAGAGGTAAGTCATATTTAAACTTTGGGTCCATAAAGAACTGATTTGAAAGTTCAGGACATGGTTTTAAAGGGTTTGGAGGTAAAGTGTTTGCTGGCAATTGTGTAAAAACCTCATCTGGACATGAACGCTCTGAAAGACGTGGTAGTGATCCACTGTTTTTGGCAGTTTCAGATCCTTTTCTTTTATCGGAAATTTCATCACTAGACAAAGATCTTCTGCGCCTGGTTATAGAGTTGGACTTGACAGTTTTATTTACAATGAACTGCCTGATATGTTTTGCATCAAATAAAAACTGTTGCTGTTCACTTGATGCGAGCTTGGCAGACTTTGGGGTACTTGATATTTTCCCAAAGTTTACACTGTTGAAGTCAATATCAATGCCACAATTCTCATCATTTTCTTTTTCAGAAGATTGTGTGCGTTCCACCATCGAAAATCTCTGAGTTGTTCTATTAACAATAGACTCTGAATTCTTCTTTTCTTGATCATATATATTACTTAATGATGGCACTTTTTTGTGAGTGTTTTTACAAGGTAAAGGTGGTTTAGTAGTAAGAGCTGCATCATTGGCTTTATGAGTGAAAGACTTTATTTTTAGTGTTCTATCTGTATCATTTGGATTGTTTAATAAATTAACTATATCCTGAGTGGTTGAGGTAATCTCATTGGTTTCTGGCCTCGTGTTTGAACTGGTCGGGTTTGTAGTGAATTGTGTAATGTAAGACGCTGTTCTTATGACATCATAATCAACATAATCAATATCAATAGTTTCTATAGCAACCAAACTTGTCAACACATCATGAGAGCTTGACATGGATTTAACTTTCACCATTCTCGACTCTTTTTGAGTAACTTTTAAACTTTCTACAAGTTCACATTCACTAGAGGTTTTCAAATCCACACATGAACTGCACTTTAAATCCTCAGACGCATACAAATCTGATTTCATACTTTGTAAATCCTCTAATATTTCCTCAGAAGATGTCCAACTTACATCCTCAACATCCTCATCAGTAAAAGCTTTTACTTTACGCTTCAATGACCCAGCTTTTTGCTCTATTTCAATTTCTCTGTCCAGTAGATCATTACAAGACTGAGTCTTTCTAACATTATCATCATTGTCAACTATTTCAGAGTCCGACTCAAGAGAGTTATCTAGATCGTCCGCACTTAGATCCAGAACAGGCTGGTTTCTGCTTAAGCTTCCCTGGGAAATGCCTGTTAAACCTTCAAACTTCTCCAGAATGAATCGTTTGTTTCTATTTGTACCCAAATATACACTGTCTTCTGCATGTGCTTTTGAACAAAGGTCAACCATCGATCTAGGTCTTATGTTCCGTCTCTGGTTCTTCTGGAAGCAGTTGTTTCCAGTCATGATATCCCAGGATTTTCTTTCTGCCTTTCCAGAGGTATTACTAGTGCCTATTTTTGCACCATTTTCTTTTCTAAAACAGGCACATGAAGCAGTCAAATCACAGAGTGAGAAAACTGACCTCATTACAGCCTTGGAGGTTATGTCCCGTACTCTACAAGATTCTGTACTACCGTCTGACAAATTCCTTACTTTTCCACAAGCTCTGCAGAATGAAAACACAATGCTTTCTCTTTTAGAATGCGGACCTGATAATTCCGAGTCCATGCTATACTGCTTTTGGAACAGAAATATTGAGCTTCCGCTGGAGGTGTCATGGTCAGAGGAGAGGTCATCGTCGTCATTGACAACACTACACATCCTCCGTACCTGAGCTGTGTCAACCGAGCGCATGATTTCATCAAGCAATGTTGGACTTTGAACTTGACTTCCCGAAAAATTTCTTTGCCGGAGAACTAAGCTATTTGTCCTTGACCTTGAATCAAGGCTATTTGAATCTAGTTCATTTTGCATCACATCATTAGCCATCTTCAAATTTAATTTTAATCTTTTTTCCTGTGATGTTTTTTCCAGAAGAGAAATGGGTCGTTTTCTCGGCATAAAAACTGGTACTTTTTCATAAACTATCTCCACTTTGTTTTCATCTGTAACCTTTGTTCGCTTTTTTGTAAATTCCTTAAAGGGACTATCTGGGACAGTCACAGAACTGGTTCTTCTTCGAATCATGGTAGAAAAATTAGTGGCGCTCTTGACTACTTTGTTTGCTAAAGAATTGGCCGATGATGACAATGGAACCCAAACTTTATCAGAAACAGATTCTTTGCTGTTTTCATTCCTTATTTTAAATGAACTTCCAACTTTTATATTATTTGTAAAGGAACGTGTCTTGTCATTCAGTAACCTTGACAAGCTAGCTATTCTTCCCACCTTTCGCCTTGGAGATTTGCCGGACTTTAATTTCTTTGGATTTGGCAAAGTGTAAAATCTTGTTGGGTCTAGTTCTGAGTGTCCTTTGTCAACCCTTTGCTGTACTTGGCCCTCTGCCTCCAGCACAGGTGTCAGAAGCAGTTCAGTGGAACTTGCTAACATCGAGCGTCTTTTAATCCCATTCTCCAACTGACCCAAAATATCACTTGATTTCAAGCTAGAATCCAGTGAACGTCTAAAGGGTGTTGTTTTTCTTTTGTGTCTTTGGTCACTTTCTGTTGAACTGTCAACTGAAATAGACTTCTTTAAGCCTTCAATAATACCTGATTGCATGCCAACAACATGTCCATCAATGAAGGCTAAACCATTTTTAGCCCATTCATTAATCCTTCCTTCTATAGACTTACTTTTTGTTTTTCTTCCCTTTCTCTTAGAATCTATCCTGTCATTATCAATTTTCTCTGACAAAGAATATGGAATAATCTGCCTTGGAATCAGCCCACCACTTACAATTTCCTTGTCTTTTAAAGTATGTGTTTTATTGTTTGCAAAATCAAAATCGTTATTTCTCATGTTCTCAATCTGATCATCATGGTGTCCCGCCTCAGAGTCAGAAAAGAACAACTCATTAGAATGCACTGAATGTGCACTGGAGCCAAACGAGTCCAAGGAATCATGGCTCGAACTTCGAACCAACATTTCATCTTTTACGTAATCTTTCGACACAGCAGTCTTGTGTTCACCAGTAAGTTGACTAACATCAAATCCAAAAGACTCATAATGTTCTTCTTGAACTTCATCCGATATTAATACCTTCACAGACCTGTCAACCATATCGCTCTTTTGGTCCATCTTTTTATCACGGTCAGTAATGTCAGATTTATGATTGAGCTCTGACCTAAGGATCCACGGATTTTCAAAAGATTCTACACTGTCCTTAGCAGGCACTTCCTTTTTGTCTGTGAAAGGATTTCTGAGCGAGCTCCTGCGTTCGAGACGAGGCTGGTCTTTCAGTCTCTTCACATTTCCTGAACTAAATGTTTTTGTAAGTGTCATCTTCGGATGACTACACTTCATGGTATTTATAACGTCTCTCAACACATATTCCTTGTCATATTCTTGCATTGTTTCAAAAAGTTGTGAGTGGACACTTTTTACTTGTGTGTCACCTGCTTGATCTTTTTTGCTATGATTTGATTTCTGTGAAAGCTTTAACACTGACTTTTGAATGTCAGCTGATGAACCAACTGTGACAGAATCAAATGTGACTGTGTCCGTCTCATCATTTCCGTACATATCACCACATGTCAGAGGTTGAACACTGAACTGTTCCTTATTTCCATTCTTAATGTTGACTGCATGTAAGTGCAATGGAAGAACTTTTTCAGATGATAACTCAGTATCAAGATTACAAAATTCATCATTTTCATCATCAAACATTCCTCTCCTTGTAAGCAGACTTCTTTTCATCACAGGTTTATACTGAAGTGGTTTTACCAGTGTTAAGACTTCAGATACGTCATTTCCAAATAACGTTTGCACAGATAACTTCACTGGAGCTATTTTGGCCTCTTTTTCTTCACCAAAGGCATTGATGGTGCTATTTGAATTTGTATTTTTACATCCAACTTTATTGAGCATATTTTCTCGCGTGCATCTATGGGCACTTTTGAAGTTTCTGTTTCTATGATGACTGATACCAATTTTAATCTCATCATCAGTATTTTTCACACCAGCTTTTTCAGTGATGTCAAGGTCAACATTTGACTTATGTATATTTTTTGTTCTGTCCAATTTCAATCTTTTGGACAAAGAGCGCTTCAGTTTTTCCTTAAACTTCATTTTGTCTATGCAAAATTATTTTCACCTTGTTTAAAAATCACACATGAAATGCCATTTCATTTATTTTGCACTGTCAATACTTGAGATTGAAATTAATTCCAGTTTGTTTTAAAGCAAAAACACACAATTCCATTTCCTTTATTCTACACTTTTGATATCCTCAACCAACATTAATTCCACCTTGTTTAAAATGCACAATTCAATTTGACTTATTGCATTTCAGCAGCACCATGTATTTTTCTGCACCTCTCACAACTTCAATCAGTGGATGTTATTCACACTGAGTGTTGACATGTGGTCCCTCTGGGAAAAAGATTCCTGAAGTTATCTCAGACTTTCTGTCATTGAAAAATTTTCCTGAATAAATGCGCAGCCAGTCTGTATCTGCAGCATCAAGGCGTGACCTGCAAATACAAACAAGAAACAGTTTCATAAAATTCCTCCAAATATACTCTTATCTTCTATGTCTCAAGTATATGTGCCTCATTATGGGAAAACTGGCCCTAATGCATTTCCGTGAGTGCTCTCAAGGATAAGCTTGTGCAATCTGCACAGGCTAGTGAATGCTCTCAAGGATAAGCTTGTGCAATCTGCACAGGCTAATCAGGGATGATACTTTTTGCTATTTAGGAATTTTTCATGTAGATAAAATCTCTCCCTTAAGAAATTCCAGTCTCGATGAAAAAGTGATAAACCTAATAAGCCTGTGCACACTTCACACGCATTAAACACAGTTTTCCCAAAGCTAAGCTCAAATATAGAACCACTTTAATTGATAACAAGGGACAAAATTGTCACAAAACCAGGTTTTCAATATTAAAAAGTCTGATAAAGGGCTTGTTTAAAAATAAATCTATTTTTAGTCGTGGCGACTTTGACCTTGGAGAAATCTACGTAATTCTTTTGAGGGACACACCGTACAATGATGGTGAACAAATGTGCCAAATGATTTTTAAATCTGACAATCAATGACATAGTTATGGCCCGGACAAGCTCATTTATGGCCATTTTTGACCTTTGAACTCAAAGTGTGACCTTGACCTTGGAGATATCAAGGTAATTGTTTCGCCCAACACACCGTCCAATGATGGTGAACAAATGTGCCAAATGATTTTAAAATCTGACAATCAATGACATAGCTATGGCCTTGACAAGCTCATTTATGGCCATTTTTGACCTTTGAACTCAAAGTGTGACCTTGACCTTGGAGATATTGACGTAATTCTTTCGCGTGACACACCGTCCAATGATGGTGAACAAATGTGCCAGATGATTTTAAAATCTGACAATGAACGACATAGTTATGGCCCGGAAAAGCTTGTTCCGCCCGCCCGCCTTCCAGCAAGCCCGCCTGCAATCGCCAATCTAATAATCAGTTTTTTCCTTCCGAAAACCTGGTTAAAAATACTGCCCATCTGTTCTTATCTACTATGTTCATATGAAAGCCCCTCAGTGGGGATTTTAAGTGCACATTACTGGAAATCGTCTCATGTTTCGATGCCTTGAAAAGCTCAAAACAACATTCTTATGCAACCATGAAAATATTAATCATTTGCATCATATGCACATGTTTTATTAGATTCCAGGTATATGGGTCATATGAATTAATATAAATTAATACAAGCATTATATTTCAAATAATAAATCTCAACTGAAAACATCACAACAACCTATACTATCACATACATTTAATAGCGTACACCTGGTAATTAATTAAGTTTTAAATTATTACCATACCATCTGCTAAAATCCTACATAATAACAACAATAATTGTGGGTCCATAAATCTGAAACCTATTTAAGTCCAACAATTGCTAATAACCATTTTCAGTCCAACAAAAGTACTGTACAACCATTCCAGTCCAATGTCTTACAATGAATCATACAGAATTCCAGCCCTCTATTCCAATATCTGTTCCTTCATACTGCATTGAACGTCTCCAATGACCAATGCCCAAAGCTACAATATTTGCATGGAATTTGTAATCAAATCAGCTCCCAGTCAATACTAACTGCTACTAAATGGCCTGTCAAAGGCAGTCACTATCACAGGAAACATTTACTAAGATTCCATAATAGAAATGTCTCTTAAAGGTATATCAAAGCATCTATTAATGTCACAACTGCAATTATTGTCTTACTTTCACTTCATAAATATAAATTGATCTTATATGAAAACAGAACACACACACACACACACACACACAAACTTCCTTTAGTAACCCAATGAACAATATATCAAAAAGAGAATGTCATTAGGAACAATCATTACCTTACATAATTACTTGTCAATCTTAATTCACTGGGTCTCACATTCACAAATAAATGATTTTCCGCTCTATAAAGTGCAGAACTTCAAACAGGCATAACAAAGAAATACCTTTCATGCCTCTATAGATAAGGCATGAATATGTCAATCATTATTCCATCTAATAGCTCAGATTGTACTTGCAAGTATTGCAACTACAGGTGTTTACAAGTCAAAACAAACCAGATCTTGATAGGATATGAGTGTTGCTCTTAACTCTTTCAGTGCTGGAACCGAATTTTGAAGACCTTTGCAAACAGTTTGGATCCAGATGAGACGCCACAAAACGTGGCATCTCATCAGGATCCAAACTGTTTGCTATTCTGATAGTATTCTTTGAAAAAAATCGAAGAAAATGCTAATTTTAGAAATTCAGCAGTCGACATTTTAGCAGAACACAAATTTCCCATCATGCAAAGGGTTAAAGCATGTGCCTAAAGTGTTAACCCAGATTAGCCTGTGCAGTGCACACAAGCTAATCAGGGACAATACTTTTCGGCTGAACTGGATTTCAACTAAGAGACTTCCTTTCAACGCAAAAAACCTTAAAAAGCGGAATGTTTTGTCCCTAATTAGCCTGCATATACTGCACAGGCTAATCTGAGACGACACTTTAAACATGCATTTAACCCAGTTTTCTCAGAGCCCAACTCATATTTATTACAAGATCCAAAATCACAATGCATTGTTACGCCCTCAGCCCCTCACACAATGCATTGTTACGCCCTCAGCCCCTCACACAATGCATTGTTACGCCCTCAGCCACTCACACAATGCATTGTTATGCCCTCAGCCCCTCACACAATGCATTGTTACGCCCTCAGCCCTTCACACAATGCATTGTTACGCCCTCAGCCCCTCACACAATGCATTGTTACGCCCTCAGCCCCTCACACAATGCATTGTTACGCCCTCAGCCCCTCACACAATGCATTGTTACGCCCTCAGTCCCTCACACAATGCATTGTCACGCCCTCAGCCCCTCACACAATGCATTGCTACGCCCTCAGCCCCTCACACAATGCATTGTTATGCCCTCAGCCCCTCACACAATGCATTGTTACGCCCTCAGCCCCTCACACAATGCATTGTTACGCCCTCAGCCCCTCACACAATGCATTGTTACGCCCTCAGCCCCTCACACAATGCATTGTTACGCCCTCAGCCCCTCACACAATGCATTGTTACGCCCTCAGCCCCTCACACAATGCATTGTTACGCCCTCAGTCCCTCACACAATGCATTGTTACGCCCTCAGCCCCTCACACAATGCATTGTTACGCCCTCAGCCTCTCACACAATGCATTGTTACACCCTCAGCCCCTCACACAATGCATTGTTACGCCCTCAGCCCCTCACACAATGCATTGTTACGCCCTCAGCCCCTCAACTTAATTATAAAATGCATCTGAAAATGAAGAAGCAAAAAATAACAAGATGCTGTGTTTGTGAAACACAATGCCCCCTACTGCGCCGCTTTGAAGCCATATATTTGACCTTTATCCTTGAAGGATGACCTTGACCTTTCACCACTCAAAATGTGCAGCTACATGAGATATACATGCATGCCAAATGTCAAGTTGCTATCTTCAATATTGCAAAAGTTATGACCAAGGTTAAAGTTTTGGGACAGAATGACAGACAGACAGAATGACAGACAGACAGGCCAAAAACAATATACCCCTGATCATTCGATCCAGGGGCATAAAGAGGTTTCTCAGAACTATATTGAAAATTAAAAGTTTATTTTATGTATCAAGACAAATAATTTTACTGCCTTAAAAGTGAGAAAAAATATATAAAATCCAAGACTTTCTTTCATTTACTGTCATCAGCAAATTAACATACAGCAATGTTCCACTTTCAAATACTGTATGATATATTCTAACACACTGCTTGTCTCTTTTCAAATACTGTATGATGTATTCTAACACACTGCTTGTCTCTTTCAAATACTGTATGATATATTCTAACACACTGCTTGTCTCTTTCAAATACTGTATGATATATTCTAACACACTGCTCGTCTCTTTCAAATACTGTATGATATATTCTAACACACTGCTCGTCTCTTTCAAATACTGTATGATATATTCTAACACACTGCGTGTCTCTTTCAAATACTGTATGATATATTCTAACACACTGCTCGTCTCTTTCAAATACTGTATGATATATTCTAACACACTGCTTGTCTCTTTCAAATACTGTATGATATATTCTAACACACTGCTCGTCTCTTTCAAATACTGTATGATATATTCTAACACACTGCTTGTCTCTTTCCACTTTCAAATACCGTATGATATATTTTAACACACTGCTTGTCTCTTTCCACTTTCAAATACTGTATGATATATTCTAACACACTGCTTGTCTCTATACTGTATGATATATTCAAACACACTGCTCGTCTCTTTCTTCATTTAAACTATTCCACTTTCAAATACTGTATGATATATTTTAACACACTGCTCGTCTCTTGCTTCATTTAAACTATTAACAAAAAATATGTTATTTGAGACTAATTCAGAACAAAATCCAAAAAAAAGTTCAGCGCATAGCAAAAATACATATTTCTTATTATAAATTAATACATATTTATACATTTTCTTTTGACTAAGAATAAAAGTATGACTACTGTTTAAAACTTGATTTGATAATAAAGTAGTCCTGGTTCTTGAATCAATAGGTATTTTTTTATCAATTTATTCATTAATTTTAAATATGGTTTAAATGTTCAATGAAATTGTTTTAACCAATGACATGCTCAGACAACAAATTAAAATGTTTAACAGGAAGTAGAGCAATTCAGAATAAAAATGAGCCTCACTCTGG
Source organism: Dreissena polymorpha (assembly GCF_020536995.1). Classification (NCBI taxonomy): domain Eukaryota; kingdom Metazoa; phylum Mollusca; class Bivalvia; order Myida; family Dreissenidae; genus Dreissena; species Dreissena polymorpha. The sequence continues at coordinate 81,193,338 of NC_068365.1, forward strand.
TAAAACCAATGTTAACCCTTTGCATGCTGGGAAATTTGTCGTCTGCTAAAATGTTGTCTGCTGAATTTCTTAAATTCGCATTTTCTTCGATTTTTTTCAAAGAATACTATCAGAATAGCAACTGGCGTCTCATCTGGATCCAAACTGTTTGCAAAGTTCTTCAAAATTCGGTTCCAGCACTGAAAGAGTTAATGTATGTGTGTAAAGTGTTGTCCCAGATTAGCCTGAGCAGTCCATGATTTTCCTATGTCATTTCAGCTTTTTGATCATGATTATAACCATCCTCACCTAAAAATATCATAGTAAGTTTGTTTTTGCCAAACTTGAAGTTGCATCACAGAAGCACATGTGTATCAAAATTGAGAATCTTGAATTTGTGTTTGTTAACTACATTTCAATGAGTTTGATCATTTTATGAGTTTGATCATTTTATGCACAAACATACATATTCAAGAACACTTTTTATTACATTTTGTTTAATCCATGACTTTTCCATTACTTAATAAGAAATGGGCCCTGCTCTGTGAAAAAGGAGTTTAATGCATGTGCAAATAAGATGACGACACTTTCCGCCCAAGAAGGCACTTTCTTGACATGAAAAATATCACACAAGCGGAAAGTGTTGTCCCTGATTAGCCTGTGTAGACTGCACAGTCTAATCTGGGACAACACTTTACGCACATGCATTAAACCCCTTTTTCACAGAGCACGGCCAAAATATTATGATTCTAAAAAAAATTCCAGACATTTAAGACCATTTTTCATGAGTTTTCCAGTTCTGTATGCACATGGACCATTCATAATGACAGTCATCACATGCGCAACAAGATCTTCTTGTCTAAACAATAATCACCATGGATTAGACTTAAAACTTTCACTATCAATGAAACTGCATGTTAGAACTTTAGTGATTCAATGCCAATTCTTTAAAATATGATTGTTGGCAAGGCTACAATACAATCAATTGTGTCTTGTTCTGAGAAAACTGGGCTTTATTCATGTTCGTAAAGTGTCGTCCCAGATTAGCCTGTGCAGTCCGTACAGGCTAATCAGGGACGACACTTTCCGCTTTAATGGTATTTTTAGTTTCAAGGAAGTCCCTCCTTACCGAAAATCAAGTTTAGGCGGAAAGTGTCGTCCCTGATTAGCCTGTGCGGACTGCACAGGCTAATTTGGGACGACACTTTACACACATGAATTAAGCCCAGTTTTCTCAGAACAAGACACAATTCAGCAAACTTTAGCTAAAAATCACTACTGTATACACATAATTCGATCCACTTTCTTGGAAAACTGTGCTTAATGCATGTGCATAAAGTGTCCTTCCAGTTAAGCCTGTACAGTCCGAATGATTACACTTTCCGCTTATATGGAATTTTTCTTTTAAAGAAAATTCATTGTATCAAAACTCCAGTCTTCGCGGAGTGTGTCGTTCCCATGTGACGTATGCTGACTGCACAGGCTCATGTGGGATGACACAACGCATACGCATTCAGCCTGGTTTTCAAAAAGTGCAGCTCATTTGGTCTAGCAGGACTATCCATCATGGTTGCAGGACAGTTTAATCAGAAAATGTAATCAGTATAATATAGTATGAAGCTTTTCTAACTGAATTGTCATCCATTCATCAACAAGATAACATGATTATGTTTCAATTATAGTCAGTAGAATAAATCTCAGGCATCTATCTACTATCCTGTATTTCTGTCTGAGAATGTTTGTAAACAGATATTAACGATGCTCTGTGAAAAAGGGGTTTAATGCATGTGTTCAAAGTGTCGTCCCAGATAAGCCTGCACAGTCTGCACAGGCTAATCAGGGACAACACTTTCATCTTTTATATTATTTATCGTTTAAAGAAATTCTCTTCATAGCAGAAATTTAGTTTAGGCGGAGAGTGTTGTCTCTGATTAGCCTGTGCAGACTGCACTTTACACACATGCATTAAACCCACTTTTCACAGGGTGAGGCCCATATATATATCCAAACCAATACATGGATAGAATGAGCCGCATCATGTGAATATGGGTCTTATGTGGCCAGTGTAGCTCCAGACCAGCATGTGCAATTGCTGGAGCTACCTAGTATGCTTAGGAGACCACATAACCTTGTTTAACTTGTGCAGTAGGGTCAGGAGCTACCCAGTCTGCTTAGGAGACCACGTTACATTGAGTAACTTAATAGCGGATGAAATAGCTGAACAAACTGCACTGGCTGCATATGGCACCAAACCTCAGATAGCATGGCTTGTATAATCCAGCCAATGAATTCTGAGGACATAAAAAGTCTTGAAATTATAAGACTTAAGTGAAAGATAAATCTTATGATGAAGAATTTTCCCTCAACTTTAGGTACAACATAATGTTTAAAAAAATAATTCCTTTATTTCAAAGTTTAATATTATGCACATATCCCCTGCATGATAAATGTTCATACAAAGTAAAGAATATAAATGATTGCCTTATATGATGATAAAATGAAGTACTTAAGTAAGTACAAAATTGTAGATTGAAGGTAACACGCAAAGATCAATTTCAACTTTAATTATTTGCTTTTATCCTGTTTTCACAAACTTGCATTATAAAAGCCCACCACATGAAGAATTTTCTCTCATCTTTAGGACTGGTATAACATGCATGTTTTTCTTTAGCAACTGACATTGTAAGCGCCCACAGACATGGCTCTAGTGATTTGTTATAATTTCATGAGATGATAACAAGACTAAAAACCATATGAACCGTGCTCTGTGAAAAGGGGGTTTAATGCATGTGCATAAAGTGTTGTCCCAGATTAGCCTATGCAGACCGCACAGGCTAATCAGGGAGAACACTTTCCGCCTTAACTTAATTTTTGCTAAGAAGAGACTTCCTTTAAACAAAAATTATCATAAAAGCGGAAAGTGCACAGGCTAATCTGGGATGACACTTGAAGCACATGCATAATACCGGTAACCCCCTTTTCACAGAGCACTGCCCATAGGTTTTGACAAAACCTTGCCATCAATTTATTCCATAACATTCAGAGGGCACAATATGTTAAATTTTTGTTTCAGACAATTTCAAAGACAAACAATTGTAAGTATACACAAATACATGTTACATGTATATTCTCAGAGTTTTGTAGTTGATACATAATTTATGAGCCCTGCTCTGGGAGAATAAGGCCTAATATTATATGTGACCAGTCTGGGACAATAAGGCCAAATATTATATGTGACCAGTCTGGGAAAATAAGGCCTAATATTATGTGACCAGTCTGGGAAAATAAGGCCTAATATTATATGTGACCAGTCTGGGAAAATAAAGCCTAATATTATATGTGACCAGTCTGTACAGGATATATGTGACCAGTCTGTACAGGATACACATGATAATCAGTGGCAACGATTTCCGCTTTCATGGAATTAATTTTGTTAAAGGAAGTCTCTTGAAAACAATAATACGTTTTGGCTGGAAATTGTTGTCCCTTGTTAGCCTGTGCAGACTGAACAATCTAATTTGTGTTGACACTTAACACACAAGCATAAAGCACCATTTTCCCAGGGCGTACTTCATATCATACATGAGCTCAGTCCAGATAATTGGTGTTCTCAAAGAAAAGATCCAGATGATTATTAAGGTCAGTTGATATCCACCATGCAAAAACACAGGCACTGGCTTTAACGTAGGTACAATCTTTGCTAGTCAACACTGACATTAAAATGTCTGAACTAATAGCTTTCAATGCCAAAGAAATCCCTCAGGCCCAATTCCAGCAATCCACGGACATTCCAAAAACCAGAGAAAAAAAAACACCAAGGTTTTGTGTTGTCTGCACTGTTCCTAGAAGAATGCATTTCAACATGTTATTATTAATGCTTCAGTATTTGCTCCTGGTCAATCATCCAGTCAGCAGGTTCCCCTATTAAGCAGATTTGATCTGGGCCATAATGAGTTAAAGAGCAATGTGAGACCATTAGCAAGCTAATGATAGTTTTACAGCATTTGCTACAAAAACCATGTTTCTACATTTAACACAAACATATGAACCACATCATAAGAAAATGGGTTTTCAGACGTATATGGCCAACATAGCTCCGGACCAGCAAGGTAATCAGGCAGTCAAGTCTCATTATCTGACTGGATAGCATTACTGGGAGACAGCAATCAGGTCAGGAGCTATGCTGTCTCATCTGACTGGATAGCATTACTGGGAGACAGCAATCAGGTTGGGAGCTATGCTGTCTCATTAACTGACTGGATAGCATTACTGGGAGACAGCAATCAGGTCAGGAGCCATGCTGTCTCATTATCTGACTGGATAGCATTACTGGGAGACAGCAATCAGGTCAGGAGCTATGCTGTCTCATCTGACTGGATAGCATTACAGGGAGACAACAATCAGGTCGGGAGCTATGCTGTCTCATTATCTGACTGGATAGCATTACTGGGAGACAGCAATCAGGTCAGGAGCTATGCTGTCTCATCTGACTGGATAGCATTACTGGGAGACAGCAATCAGGTTGGGAGCCATGCTGTCTCATCTGACTGGATAGCATTACTGGGAGACAGCAATCAGGTCAGGAGCTATGCTGTCTCATCTGACTGGATAGCATTACTGGGAGACAGCAATCAGGTCAGGAGCTATGCTGTCTCATTATCTGACTGGATAGCATTACTGGGAGACAGCAATCAGGTCAGGAGCTATGCTGTCTCATCTGACTGGATAGCATTACTGGGAGACAGCAATCAGGTTGGGAGCTATGCTGTCTCATTATCTGACTGGATAGCATTACTGGGAGACAGCAATGAGGTCAGGAGCTATGCTGTCTCATTATCTGACTGGATAGCATTACTGGGAGACAGCAATCAGGTCAGGAGCTATGCTGTCTCATCTGACTAGATAGCATTACTGGGAGACAGCAATCAGGTTGGGAGCTATGCTGTCTCATTAACTGACTGGATAGCATTACTGGGAGACAGCAATGAGGTCGGGAGCTATGCTGTCTCATCTGACTGGATAGCATTACTGGGAGACAGCAATCAGGTCAGGAGCTATGCTGTCTCATCTGACTGGATAGCATTACTGGGAGACAGCAATCAGGTTGGGAGCTATGCTGTCTCATTAACTGACTGGATAGCATTACTGGGAGACAGCAATCAGGTCAGGAGCCATGCTGTCTCATTATCTGACTGGATAGCATTACTGGGAGACAGCAATCAGGTCAGGAGCTATGCTGTCTCATCTGACTGGATAGCATTACAGGGAGACAACAATCAGGTCGGGAGCTATGCTGTCTCATTATCTGACTGGATAGCATTACTGGGAGACAGCAATCAGGTCAGGAGCTATGCTGTCTCATCTGACTGGATAGCATTACTGGGAGACAGCAATCAGGTTGGGAGCCATGCTGTCTCATCTGACTGGATAGCATTACTGGGAGACAGCAATCAGGTCAGGAGCTATGCTGTCTCATCTGACTGGATAGCATGACTGGGAGACAGCAATCAGGTCAGGAGCTATGCTGTCTCATCATCTGACTGGATAGCATTACTGGGAGACAGCAATCAGGTCAGGAGCTATGCTGTCTCATCTGACTGGATAGCATTACTGGGAGACAGCAATCAGGTTGGGAGCTATGCTGTCTCATCTGACTGGATAGCATTACTGGGAGACAGCAATGAGGTCAGGAGCTATGCTGTCTCATTATCTGACTGGATAGCTTTACTGGGAGACAGCAATCAGGTCGGGAGCTATGCTGTCTCATCTGACTAGATAGCATTACTGGGAGACAGCAATCAGGTTGGGAGCTATGCTGTCTCATTAACTGACTGGATAGCATTACTGGGAGACAGCAATGAGGTCGGGAGCTATGCTGTCTCATCTGACTGGATAGCATTACTGGGAGACAGCAATCAGGTCAGGAGCTATGCGGTCTCATCTGACTGGATAGCATTACTGGGAGACAGCAATCAGGTTGGGAGCTATGCTGTCTCATTAACTGACTGGATAGCATTACTGGGAGACAGCAATGAGGTCAGAAGCTATTCTGTCTCATCTGACTGGATAGCATAACTGGGAGACAGCAATGAGGTCGGGAGCTATGCTGTCTCATCTGACTGGATAGCATTACTGGGAGACAGCAATCAGGTCAGGAGCCATGCTGTCTCATTATCTGACTGGATAGCATTACTGGGAGACAGCAATCAGGTTGGGAGCTATGCTGTCTCATCTGACTGGATAGCATTACTGGGAGACAGCAATCAGGTCAGGAGCTATGCTGTCTCATCTAACTGGATAGCATTACTGGGAGACAGCGATCAGGTCGGGAGCTATGCTGTCTCATCTGACTGGATAGCATTACTGGGAGACAGCAATCTGGTCGGGAGCTATGCTGTCTCATCTGACTGGATAGCATTACTGGGAGACAGCAATGAGGTCGGGAGCTATGCTGTCTCATCTGACTGGATAGCATTACTGGGAGACAGCAATAAGGTCAGGAGCTATGCTGTCTCATCTGACTGGATAGCATTACTGGGAGACAGCAATCAGGTCAGGAGCTATGCTGTCTCATTATCTGACTGGATAGCATTACTGGGAGACAGCAATCAGGTTGGTAGCTATGCTGTCTCATCTGACTGGATAGCATTACTGGGAGACAGCAATCAGGTCGGGAGCTATGCTGTCTCATTATCTGACTGGATAGCATTACTGGGAGACAGCAATCAGGTCAGGAGCTATGCTGTCTCATCTGACTGGATAGCATTACTGGGAGACAGCAATCAGGTTGGGAGCTATGCTGTCTCATCTGACTGGATAGCATTTCTGGGAGACAGCAATCAGGTTGGGAGCTATGCTGTCTCATTATCTGACTGGATAGCATTACTGGGAGACAGCAATCAGGTCAGGAGCTATGCTGTCTCATCTGACTGGATAGCATTACTGGGAGACAGCAATCAGGTCAGGAGCTATGCTGTCTCATCTGACTGGATAGCATTACTGGGAGACAGCAATCAGGTTGGGAGCTATGCTGTCTCATCTAACTGGATAGCATTACTGGGAGACAGCAATCAGGTCAGGAGCTATGCTGTCTCATCTGACTGGATAGCATTACTGGGAGACAGCAATCAGGTCAGGAGCCATGCTGTCTCATTATCTGACTGGATAGCATTACTGGGAGACAGCAATCAGGTCAGGAGCTATGCTGTCTCATCTGACTGGATAGCATTACTGGGAGACAGCAATCAGGTCAGGAGCTATGCTGTCTCATCTGACTGGATAGCATTACTGGGAGACAGCAATCAGGTCAGGAGCTATGCTGTCTCATTATCTGACTGGATAGCATTACTGGGAGACAGCAATCAGGTCGGGAGCTATGCTGTCTCATCTGACTGGATAGCATTACTGGGAGACAGCAATCAGGTCAGGAGCTATGCTGTCTCATAATCTGACTGGATAGCATTACTGGGAGACAGCAATCAGGTCAGGAGCTATGCTGTCTCATCTGACTGGATAGCATTACTGGGAGACAGCAATCAGGTCAGGAGCTATGCTGTCTCATCTGACTGGATAGCATTACTGGGAGACAGCAATCAGGTCAGGAGCTATGCTGTCTCATCTGACTTGATAGCATTACTGGGAGACAGCAATCAGGTCAGGAGCTATGCTGTCTCATCTGACTGGATAGCATTACTGGGAGACAGCAATCAGGTTGGGAGCTATGCTGTCTCATTAACTGACTGGATAGCATTACTGGGAGACAGCAATCAGGTCGGGAGCTATGCTGTCTCATCTGACTGGATAGCATTACTGGGAGACAGCAATCAGGTCAGGAGCTATGCTGTCTCATTATCTGACTGGATAGCATTACTGGGAGACAGCAATCAGGTTGAGAGCTATGCTGTCTCATTAACTGACTGGATAGCATTACTGGGAGACAGCAATCAGGTCAGGAGCTATGCTGTCTCATCTGACTGGATAGCATGACTGGGAGACAGCAATCAGGTCGGGAGCTATGCTGTCTCATTAACTGACTGGATAGCATTACTGGGAGACAGCAATGAGGTCAGGAGCTATGCTGTCTCATTAACTGACTGGATAGCATTACTGGGAGACAGCAATGAGGTCAGTTAAGCTATGCTGTCTCATTATATGACTGGATAGCATTACTGGGAGACAGCAATCAGGTCGGGAGCTATGCTGTCTCATTAACTGACTGGATAGCATTACTGGGAGACAGCAATGAGGTCGGGAGCTATGCTGTCTCATTAACTGACTGGATAGCATTATTGGGAGACAGCAATCAGGTCGGGAGCTATGTTTTGAAACTTAACCCTTTATTACTTATTTTTACCAATGTGTGGTCCCTTAGAAAATTACATTTAATTAAAGACCTTTCTTACTAGATTCAAGTTGTAAAGGCTTCAATTCTAACCCTAGATACTAGATACTGATGAGCAGTAAACAGCATAAAACCTGAACAGACTGCGAGTTACTCGCAGGCTGTTCTGGCTTTATGCTGGTTGCAAAAGCTATTTTCACTTTGCTTCTTATGGGGGAAAGGTTTAAAGCATGTCGACACAAATGTTAAAACAAAAGGCTGTAGTTCTAAAGTTGTATAGGTTAGACATTTTATGGAACACTTTTGAATGTACAAACAATTTTTTTTATATTATAAAGTCCAGATTACCAGTTTAAGATGGGTAAAACATTCTTTGATAATTGCAATTGTATTTGTATACAGATATGAGCTTCAGGCTGCGCAGGCTAATCAGGGATGACACTCAGGGCTCCTGCTGGCTCAATCAGGGATGACACTCAGGGCTCCTGCTGGCTCAGTCAGGGATGACACTCAGGGCTCCTGCTGGCTCAATCAGGGATGACACTCAGGGCTCCTGCTGGCTCAATCAGGGATGACACTCAGGGCTCCTGCTGGCTCAATCAGGGATGACACTCAGGGCTCCTGCTGGCTCAATCAGGGATGACACTCAGGGCTCCTGCTGGCTCAATCAGGGATGACACTCAGGGCTCCTGCTGGCTCAATCAGAGATGACACTCAGGGCTCCTGCTGGCTCAATCAGGGATGACACTCAGGGCTCCTGCTGGCTCAATCAGGGATGACACTCAGGGCTCCTGCTGGCTCAATCAGGGATGACACTCAGGGCTCCTGCTGGCTCAATCAGGGATGACACTCAGGGCTCCTGCTGGCTCAAAAGTGTACGCAGCCAACATTTTAGCCATATTTTAGAAACTGTAGCCAAAGTTTAAGCCAAGCATTTACCACCTGTTGTTAGTTAAGTATGAGAATACTTGGTATACAAACAATCTACCGCAACTTATGTGATTTATAAATTTAATACCGGTAATATTATAATAACAACTCCAAACAAAATTAGTCTATTCGCAAAGAACTTTTAATTTCAGTTAAGTTTAGTATTGCTTTTAAACAAAATTATATCGTGAACATTGTAGAATAGTTTTCTCTAAATTAATTTAAAATAAAACACTCTAAATCTTAATTGTAACTGTCTTTTGAATAAGTCATTAATGAAATCGTTCCTTTACTGTATGATACAGAAAACCCAAACAATTAATGGATTGAGTGTATGGTGTTGTGCAAACATGCTTAGCAGGTCCATTGATCAATTGTGTAGACTGTGATGTTTTGACAAAGGAATTAATATAATTATTCACTAATTAACGCACTAAACAGAAAAAACTTTGCTACGCATTTTTGCCAAACCATTACTTTCATCACAGAAATTACGAAAATTTTGCCAATTTGGCGAATTTGGCTTACAACAGCGGAATCCCTGGACACTTTCCACCTAGACTGGATTTTTTGTTTAGATGAGACCTCCTTAAAAGAAAAGAAAAACAAACAAATTCGTTGAAATGATATCCCCCGCCAATATGCTTCTGGACACAAAAGTGTTATATTTGACACTCAAAAAAGCTTTTTTTTTCAAGATACAAAGGGCCATAACTCCTTTATTATCTAATTATGTACAATGCCATTTGGCGTGCATCATCCTCTTATCCATATATATACTCATACCAAGTTTCAATGAAATCCGCCAAAGCACTTCCAAGATATGGCTCTGGTCACAAAAAAGCATTTTTCCAAGATACAAAGGGCCATTACTCTGTTATAAACAGATGGTGTACAATGCCATTAGGCGTGCATCATCCTCTTATCCATATATATACTCATACCAAGTTTGATTGAAATCCACCAAAGCACTTCCAAGATATGGCTCCGGACACAAAAGTGCCGGACAGACGGAAAGACAGACGGAAAGACGGACGGACAGACAACGCCAAAACAATATCCCTCCGCCATAGGCGGAAGATAAAAAGCTGAAAGTATCGTCCCTAATAAGTCTTTGCAGACGGCACTTTTCAAACATGCATTAATCCCAGTTTTCCCACAATCAGCCCTATATTTTATAAAGATGTATTTGTGTGCAGGAGGCTTTTTGTTGAGGCTTAGGAATGTCTCTATAATTGGGACAACTATTTCAAGACATTAACTTGCTACTGCAGGGGCATTGAATCTGTGGTGCAGATACTGTGTTGATATTCATCAATCAACTTAATGTCTTAACTTTTATGTGACACATTCTATGCACACAAACAGTATAGCTACAGGCTATGGACAAAGGTGTTCTTTGAACATTTTATCTTCATTGGATCAAAACAACAAAAATACCAGTCTTACAAATTGCCTTAAATCATCTAGCTTTTAGTAATGTTATATGAACTTAAAACAATGGAATGATCACTTTAAATCAATTTAAAAACCATAATTAAAATGTAAACATATAAACAACTTCAACTACCATATTCTAGAATTGTAGTGTCCATCAATTATATACAGAGTCTATCAATTATATCTTACATATTTGATGCTTAAAGAAGTGCAACAGACAATCATAAAATCAAAATTTAAATCAAATTTATTTTAGAAAAAGAATGCTCAGCATAAAATTACCTGAACAATAAGAAATCTTAATCCATTTAAAAATATAACTCAAAGTGTTACATATAGAACTTGAATGCACGTCATTTGAACATAGTTACATGTACTGACTGAAGGACTGAATCAGTTGGGTGACAGGGTATAAATTATAAATACAACTCAAAGAGGAAATATGATCATTATAAATGGACGCTAATGCTGCATGCTGTGAGTATGGCAGCTGTTGCTATTTTTAATATGGAGACAAACCTGCAGCCTGTCATCACAAGCTGCTGGTATCTATGGGGAACATCAGGCTGATCAGCATATACATGGGTCACTGCAAGGACACAATCAGCTGTTATCCAATTAATTTAGAAAATGCATTAAGCTGATTATGTGCTTTAGTTGTAGTTTAACTAAAGAATGGACCCATTATTTACACAACATTCCATGCAAGAACATTTTGTAGGAGCTCTTAGTTCTGCTTGACAACTAGATCATGGACAAAGACCTGCACTTGGAATGGTCATTTACTACACAATTATGCAAGCACAACATGAAATCAGCTATAATTGAATTCAGAAAGGCAATAAAGAAGGGATCAATATTGTGTGGTCAACTCTCTTAGCTCTGACCAGAGTCCTTTGTCCCATTAACTGGGCCAAGCATCACATGGTCAATAACATTGACAAACACAAGTAGACAGAAACTAATGTCCAAGATTCTGTGAAGCAAATTTATCAATGATGAATTACAACTATAGACAATTAATAACCTTTTATCCAGCAGTCACTATATATATGAAAGACTGTTAACACTTTACAAAAGGCGCCCACCCCTGCAATTGTCTAAACATAGCATGTACAAAGATGTTGTAACAGTAATGCGTAATTCAAAATGCAGTACAGATCTTTTTTAATACAATGGCAACAATTGAATTGAGAGACAATTAGAAGTTCTATAATGAGCTCTATCTCAAAGCCTTACATACTTCATTTTTACACAACACATATTAAAGTATCCACTGTTAAAACGTCCAGTGTTAAAATAATTGCATAACGTTAATTTACTTTTAATAAAACTGAACCTATTCAAATAAATATTTATGGTAAGATAAAGGAAGCTTTCTCAGTTTTTTCATGGCAAGTTACCTGAATGTTAAAAATAAATTATTAAGTCACTTGGCCATGGGCAGACGAAAAATGAGAGGCACTATTATTTCGTCACACATGCATTTTATTATACCTAACAAAGCATGTTAATCAAAGAGTGAGTATTTATTAGGACTAAGAATGAAACTGAGTTAACTGTTGAACAAGCCAGAAACATAAAAAATACAAACAGAAATATCAATTAAATCTAGATACTAACTCTTGAAAGATACCATGTATCTTCAAAATACAAGTATCAAGTATCCCAACTGAAATCATGTTTCAGTAACCAAATATTTCAGGTTAGAACAAATATGAATATGAGAATGTATGTAGGCATGGGGACTAAATTAACACAACATAAGGCAAAAAACACTCATTTGTTTGCATTAAGATGGCCAAAAATGCGTAAGTATGTCAACTTTACTTTTTGTGTTGTTCAATTTTTTTTAGATTCCCAATTTTATAAGAATATGCAATTACATGTAGAAATCTAATTATAATCTCTATTAAGCATTTTTCTTGGGTAATTTTATTAAATTTAAAATTAATGTACCCAATATGATCAAATGTAGCAAAAATTATTTCAAACTCAACCTAAAACCAAAAATAGCTTTAATAAGATTGCCACAAAAAGTTAGGGTCAGTTAGATGAAACGGCTCTAGGAGAAGTGCCCCCCCGGAGAACTGCCCCCCCAAAGATTTTTCACTGGGCGGAGAACTGCCCCCTCACTGTTTTTGTATAGGGCGGAGAACTGCCCCCCTGCTGATTAATAAGGGGCGGAGAACTGCCCCCCTGTCAGAATTGATGACCCAGAGAAGTGCCCCCTAATTAAAGAAATAGCGGTGATATATAAAGCGAGTATTATAATGACAATAACGCCAGTAACTTTCTTGCTATTATGTATGGAAATTGAGTGAAATTTCAAAAGTAATATAAAGTTGTACAAGTAATAAAAGTTATAAAACGGCATAAAATACCTACCTCGGCATGGACGTCGTCACGTCGCCAACTTTATAATCACGTGATTTTCGTCAATGTGAACAAAGAAAAACAAATAACTTTTTGCTAATAAAAAGTTTTCGCGGCTGAATTATTTGATATTTTCCCCGTAATAAAAACAAACAATTAGCATGCAATTTAATCCATCCTTATGCCAGCTGAAAACAATAATTTATTTGTTTGTTTTCGCCAATTACGGATTTGGACGGTTCAATATAATAAACCCGTATGCGGCTTTATTCAAAGCTAACAAGTTCTTAACAATTAAGGTCGGTCCGGTCTACCAATTAAAAGATTAAAAGATCGCGGTACTTATCGTTAACGGTAACAAGTTCTCTGCCTGCCGTATTAGCTGCTAATTAAAGCAACTGTTACCGATTTTGTTTGTTTGGCATGTCGACATGATCTGCTCAAAATGCAAACTGCGGACGACTCGACGGTCTGGCGATGCTACCGACGGATAAGGTGCTAGAAGACATGAATTAACTAAACAACATAAATAAATTGCTTATAAATTCAACTTCACTTCACTTTTTTCTTCAAGTCAGCTAAATTATTGCCTTTGCCTTGCCTATTAATTTACTTTTTTATATGTCAATTAACTTTTTTCCATGGGTCAATACTATCTTTATAATGTAAATTAATTCCGATGTAACTTTTCCTCCATTAGTACCGAGTTGCACGTCTATATTTAGTTGCAACACATTGCCAGTATTAACACGCACGCGTTTCCTGTGTGGATCTCGACTATGTTTCGCGCTCTTATTAAAACACGACTTTTACAAGGCATTCATGTATAGTGAGTGGTGCAGATGCGTACCAAGGGCCTTAAACAGTAGTATCACATGCCTCTAGACAATTTGTGTTATTCAGTTCGATAAATGGTAATATACTTGTACTTAAATTAAATTGTTACCGGATAAAATGTGTACGGCGATAACGTAAAATTACCCGTAAGTATTGTTTTCACTACGTAACTAATAACTAATATGACACCGGGGGGCAGTTCTCCGCCCCTACAGATTTGATGGGGGGGAAGATATCCGCCTACTAAATTCTGACAGGGGGGCAGTTCTCCGCCCCTACCGATTTGATGGGGGGGCACCTCTCCGCCACCTTTAAAATAAGGGGGCAGTTCTCCGGGGGGCAGTTCTCCGGGGGGGCACTTCTCCGGATACCAGATGAAACACATACTTTTTTACAACCTACTTCATTTGTACTTTTCCAAGTTCAAAAACCTCATTGAACATGACGTCAATAATATATTTTGTTATTAAATTTAGCTGACAATCTAATCTTTGGCTTAATACATGCAGGCTTCAGATGGTTCATTTGGCATGATTTATTAAAACACTTCAGGCAAAAAACAACACACCTGTTTTGGCTCTCTGACCACTCTTTTAACTGACATTTATGGCTGTACCAACATCCCTTGCCATCAATTTGTTGGTAAGTTAACTCAGACATTTCCTATTTCCAAACACCTTTCTGCTCATTAAATGGTCATTTATTTTCACCACTTGTAATACACTGTAACAAAAATTTATGAAGTGTGTCATGTTCAAAAGTATGTTTTTGCAAAGTTTGTAATAAACATGAATTGAATATAAACCTATGTTTTCATGACCTCTGAGTGACATGTAAAGAGAATTTAAATGAGATAATTTGCTTTACCACAAATATTTTGTGAATGTAAAGATGTTTATAAAGTAATTAAATATATCATAGGTATATGTTATGATACAATTTTTTTAATTATGTACAAAAGGCGTATTCAAATATTTTGTTAAATTTCAAGTGATTGCAACTGATGCAACAAAAGATAATTTGAAGATACCTTCACACAGTGCTCGAGCTAGGAATAGATCAATAATAATGGGACCAATATATTCTAACAATTATTCATAACATATAAATTAATATGCAGCAGGGAGCACTCCAGAGTCGACAGTGCCCTTTAAAAAAAATAGCCCCCTCCCCTGCCCTTTTCAAATCCTAGCTGGAGCAATGAACACATTACCCATGACTGCAGATGAATTAAGTGTTTTTATTCTTAAATCGTAGACATATCATCATTATTATTATTGTTTTTGCTAATCTGAATATTTTGTCTCCCACTAAATCACATTTCAGGCATACAATTAATATACAGATTTGTTTAAAATGTAAAGATTAAACAAGGGCTGTTTGTAAAACATGCATGCCCCCCATATGGGCTCTCAGTTGTAGTGACAGCCATTGTGTGAATATGTTTTTTGTCACTGTGACCTTGACCTTTGACCTAGTGACCTGAAAATTGATAGGGGTCATCTGCGAGTCATGATCAATGTACCTATAAAGTTTCATGATCCTAGCCATAAGCTTTCTTGAGTTATCATCAGGAAACCATTTTACTATTTCGGGTCACTGTGACCTTGACCTTTGACCTAGTGACCTGAAAATCAATAGGGGTCACCTGCCAGTCATGATCAATGTACCTATGAAGTTTCATGATCCTAGGCATAAGCGTTCTTAAGTTATCATCGGGAAACCATTTTACTATTTCCGGTCACCGTGACCTTGACCTTTGACCTAGTGACCTCAAAATCAATAGGGGTCATCTGCTAGTCATGATCAATCTAACAATCAAGTTTCATGATCCTAGGCATAAGCATTCTTGAGTTATCATCCAGAATCCATTTTACTATTTCGGGTCACCGTGACCTTGACCTTTGACCTAGTGACCTGAAAATCAATAGGGGTCATCTGCGAGTGATGATCAATGTACCTATGAAGTTTCTTGATCCTAGGCATAAGCTTTCTTGAGTTATCATCCGGAAGCCATTTTACTATTTCGGGTCACCGTGACCTTGACCTTTGACCTAGTGACCTCAAAATCAATAGGGATCATCTGCGAGTCATGATCAATCTACCAATCAAGTTTCAGGATCCTAGGCATAAGCGTTCTTGAGTTATCATCAGGAAACCATTTTACTATTTCGAGTCACTGTGAACTTGACCTTTGACCTAGTGACCTGAAAATCAATAGGAGTCATCTGCGAGTCATGATCAATCTACCTATCAAGTTTCATGATCCTAGGCATAAGCGTTTTTGAGTTATCATCCGGAAACCATTGTACTATTTCGGGTCACCGTGACCTTGACCTTTGACCTAGTGCTATTTTACTATTTCCGGTCACCATGACCTTGACCTTTGACCTAGTGACCTCAAAATCAATAGGGGTCATCTGCGAGTGATGATCAATGTACCTATGAAGTTTCATGATCCTAAGGCATAAGCGTTCTTGAGTTATCATCCGGAAACCATTTTACTATTTCGGGTCACCGTGAACTTGACCTTTGACCTAGTGACCTGAAAATCAATAGGGGTCATCTGCGAGTCATGATCAATCTACCTATCAAGTTTCATGATCCTAGGCATAAGTGTTCTTGAGTTATCACTAGGAAACCATTTTACTATTTCGGGTCACCGTGAACTTGACCTTTGACCTAGTGACCTCAAAATCAATAGGGGTCAGCTGCGAGTCATGATCAATCTACCTATCAAGTTTCATGATCCTAGGCATAAGCGTTCTTGAGTTATCATCTGGAAAACATTTTACTATTTCTGGTCACTGTGACCTTGACCTTTGACCTAGTGACCTCAAAATCAATAGGGGTCATCTGCGAGTCATGGTCAATCTACCTATGAAGTTTCATGATCCTAGGCATAAGCGTTCTTGAGTTATCATCCGGAAACCATTTTACTATTCTGGGTCACCGTGACCTTGACCTTTGACCTAGTGACCTGAAAATCAATAGGGGTCATCTGCGAGTCATGATCAATCTACCTATCAAGTTTCATTATCCTAGGCATAGCGTTCTTAAGTTATCATCAGAAAACCATTTTACTATTTCGGGTCATCGTGATCTTGACCTTTGACCTAGTGACCTCAAAACCAATAAGGGTCATATGCGAGTCATGATCAATGTACCTATGAAGTTTCATGATCCTAGGCATAAGCGTTCTTGAGTTATAATCCTGAAACCACCTGGTGGACGGACCGACAGACCGACCGACAGACATGTGCAAAGCAATATACCCCCTCTTCTTCGAAGGGGGGCATAATAACTGGTAAGAAGAGATAACAATCTAACGCCCAGCCCATATCATCGACCTAGACATATGTTTACAGGTAATCCTTGTATTTAATCTACATTTGATACCATTGAAGATGCACATAAATCAGCAGTACAATTATATTCCAATTAATATCATATTGCATTCCATGTACTCACATTTTAAAGGATCAGTGTCAGCATGGATGTGTTGAAACTAGGCTACATGTAGAATCCAATTTGAAATGCGCATCTTAGAAATAAATATTTTACAAAATGATTATGATTATATTAATATTGTAATATAAGATATCATTGCGTTTTAAATGATAATCAATATAATAATATTGCAATAAAGCATTGCACTTATTTAATGATAATCAATATATTTATATTGCAATGTAGCATTGCACTTGTTTAATGATAATCAATATATTAATATTGCAATATAGCATTGCACTTTTTTAATGATAATCAATATATTAATATTGCAATAAAGCATTGCACTTGTTTAATGATAATCAATATATTAATATTGCAATATAGCATTGCACTTGTTTAATGATAATCAATATTTTTATATTGTGATATACCACGGCTGTTAATCACGTGCGCAATCTCTTTTTTGAGATTCAATTTAATAAATGAGCCAATGCTATTTCAAAGGTGGCGCCATGGACCAGATAATTTAAATTTCATAGATAATTTTACAGGGTGAGAAGGTTTTATATGGGTTTTTTTCAACATATTTCGCATTATTTAAAAAATCGAACAAATGTAGTGCGATTCAGCGAGGATAAATTCATCCACAAGTGTACAGAAACATATAATCACAGCCCATTTTGAAAAGTGAGGACCTTTACATGTATAAGTTGTGGCATTGTAAAGTTTTTAAAGCAAATTGATGTATTTTGCCCGAGTGACAAACACATTCCTAGTCAATTAAATTGCTAATTACATGACCCAAGTGTAACAATTGCCCGATTTTCATAATGATGCGAAATATGCTGAAACAAGAAATATCTTTAAAAAGATATACGGCGTTGATGATGTAATGTTTGCGACCAGTTAAAGGAGACGGAATGAAGCAACCATGTATTTTCATGAAAGGAGTGAGTTATAATAAGATAATATATTTTACTGTATTAACAAATAAGAAATGAAGAACAAGAAGAGGTGAAATTGTATGTTTTATTGTCAATAAGTATTGTAATGACTAGGTTTTCATAATTGAACGAGTAATACATTAGTTTCAATAGGAAAAGAAAACATATTCGCCACTGAAATACTATGAACATAATGTTGGAATGAAATAAACGATGATGTGTTATAATGTGTAAAGATGTTAGTAGAATTTGTAAACATAAAAGACTCAATATTGCAAGCATCATGATACTGTGAAACCATTTATTTTCGACAGCACAAACTTTCGTCATTTTTATAAAAATGACTACTTCGTCAGCACTTAAATTCGCCGATTTCTGATTTTGAATTTTAAAAAAATGCGTCAGTTAATATCCGATTTGTGTGTAATACATATTGGCGATCAATCGCTGTTGCCAAAAATCGTGGTACGAATGCGGGAACACACTTGAGAATCACTGCAGGAGGTGGGGCCTGTTTGTCACATGCCAATTAACTAGTCTTTTGTTATCAAGGGACAGTAATGGACCCTCTTAATGTATGCCATTCACACGTTCATTGTTATGATTAGCGGACAAGTGGGATCGAATAACCGCTAACGAGTGTTTGTAACAACGAAGCCAATTGCCAATTAGTCTTATTCTATCAAATAGCAAATCAAACTAGTCACTTTTGTTTATTTTCTTGGGTATGTGTTCTAGTTGGTATGATTTTTATTAAAATGCTGTCAATACCGTTTTAAAACTGTTTGTGTTATACGAAAGAGGTTCCAGATTGTTAAGTGTTTTTTTTTTCAAATAAAATGCTTTTTTATTCTGATATCAACATTAAAATTATCAACTCTGTGTGTGTTTGTTCTTAAAAAGTAAACTACCGGTATATAAATCAATAATGTCAATAATCTAAAAATAAATAAATTGATACATATAAAATAGTAATAAGTGTGGTTAAACGCAAACAATCAAATAACAAACAGCAATTAAAATATTCTTTATTAATTTGTGATATATACGCATGTTGATCAAACATCGTCATATTTTCATTTGGTTTATTGTCTTTCATCGGCATTCGCTGCGTGATGGCTAATATGCAACACCCATGAAAAACACAATGCACCTAATGGGTAATAAAGTTATAAACAATTAGCGCTAATTCATTACCATTCTAAATAAACGAAGTCAACGCATTCGATACAGCTGTACTGCACACGCGTTTTAAAGAAGTGTAACGTGTCAGTTAAATACCTTGTGTAATCAACATCCCTTTGTGTCAAAACCGGATTAATCTTGATTACGAAACAGCAGTGAATGTGTGCATGGATTATGTTGGAAATTAATGCCTCATGTCTACGGTAAAGTTTTAAAATATTGTTCAACTTAGTGTTTGTTTTTGTTCAAACATAGAGCATGATTGTTCGTTAGGATCTTAAATTCGCCGATCGGTCGACTGACGAAATTTATGAAAATTAATGCCTGACGATTAATAATGGTTTCACAGTAAATGATATGATTTTTTTGCAGAAAGACAGAACTTTATTTTTAAAATGAACCAAACAAAGTACAAAGAAACATATTTACACTAACAAACGCAAATATGGATTAGAATAAATCAAAGACAGATATATTTCCAACACCTATATATTTCCTTAGTATCGGGGGCTACCGTCCCCAAACCCCCGCTTCGTCAATAGTGGTAAACAACTGCGTACGGGTTAAGTGCAATCTAGCCTGTTTTTGTAGTGTTTAGTGTGACCGCTAAGGCATGTAAACAATAGCTTCTTTTAATTGTTGAGACATGGGATTAATGCTATACTGCTTCGTAAACTAAGGAGAAACGTTTCAATGTAATGTTTAGAGGATGTTTTGTATCATGACAGTTTTTAGCATAGGTGCGTTAACGCACCTATGCTTATGGTATATACCACATTTCGAAAATCCACATCGATTGGTTGCCCTTTATGAAGCCTTACCTGATCAAAAATCAGACGAAATATCTATTTAATTTAGTATATGGTCATTCTTACAATTTTTTTTTTGAAAACGTTTTTCTAACGTTTTCTTCCAAGAATATTGCTGACACCGTTTTTAGGGAATTTTTCTAAGACCGTTTTATGTTAAAAAATCTTCTTATAACCTAAAACAAATTTCGTTCGTAAAACAATTCTTTCTGCACTATAAATCTCAATCTCCTACGCAGTGGCCTCCCTTATACTAGAAGTTACTGACCGGGCGAAGCAAGGGAAGTAACTGCTGTGAGGAGTTTCTATAAAAATCTGCATTCAGAAATCTGTATTCATAACTCAATCTGTTGTGCACGTCTGCATCTAACGCTTACCACAAGTTTTACGACAAATTCTTGACGCAGACGAATAGGGTAGCGTCTATTTTCATTTGTGAAAAGAATAGTTCGATACAGATCTGTCCGTGCTTAAATTTTGAAAGGCTTGGGTAATTATTTTTCATAAGCGTTTCAAACACTGATGTAAATGGAAAGATTATCTATTTAAATAGTCGGTAATTGTTTGAAATTATTGATTTGAGAAATTCGCGGATGGCGATATCGAACTACATTATACCACGTGACGCCATTCTTCCCTGTATCTTGCACCTATGCTTTTAACGCCATCGGCGCTCTCGTTAATTTATTGTAATTTACATGTTATTTACAATATATTCATATTTCAGTTCGAATGATATGCATCCAATCTTTACGGTGATTTTTGTATTATTAGCCAATGCACAAATTCGGATTTATTCATTGGGGATCTATCATGAATGAAGGTCATCTAAGGTCAAAAGTGACGTTAAACAGCTATGCCGAAAAAAACATATAAAAACCTTAGTATACTCACCCGGTAGAAAGTCCTTGACATTTAATAACATCCAGGCCTGAGCACCCCCTCGTTTGTTGCATTGGCTCATTTATTAATGCATTGCATTTTTATGATAATCAATATATTAATATTGCAATATCATAAATCATTGAAAGGTGACAATCATATCCATTTTTTATATATTTGTCTACATTTTGTCATGTATAGAATACAATTAATGAATTTATAACAGGCTTGTTTAAGAAAATATTTTCATACTCTGTATCAATATTATCTGAAACTTGATCATCTTATCTTAATGAAGCAACATGACAAATATTTCAATAAATAACAATCTGAACTGTCAAAGTGTTGATAAAGATCATTTCTATTACATAACTACCAAGAAAAGAATAAACTCCTATTCATATATTGCTGTTGTATGAAGGTTTTAATGAATTAATATTAGAAATGGCGCGCCAGAGTTTGACCCAGGGGCACCCCAGGGTTGGTAATGGTGCCATGCATAGTTGAGATTGACCGTATTGTCATAAGAGAAGTTCAGTATCAATTAGAAGTGAATTGGTGTAGAAATGAAGAAATTATAGTAAAAGACAATTTAGGGTGGGCGTGGCATATGTGGGCGGGATGCCCTAGGGTTTGTAATTGGGTCATGCATAGCTGAGATTGACCGTATTGTCATAAGAGAGGTTCAGTATCAATTTGAAGTGAATCGGTGTAGAAATGAAGAAATTATAGTAAAAGGCAATTTTTGGTGGGCGTGGCCTATGTGGCCGGGGCGCCCCAGGGTTGGTAATGGGGCCATGCATAGTTGAGATTGACCGTATTGTCATAAGAGAGGCTCAGTATCAATTTGAAGTAAATCGGTGCAGAAATGAAAAAGTTAATGTAAAATAACATAAAAAATAAGTGAAAATCTCTGACCCGGCCCGCTTCAACCCCCATAACTTTTGACCCAGGGGACAGATAAAAATTCCAAATAGTGCAGGGTCGCACATATGCTCATAGCTACCATGTGTGTTAGTTTCAAGGTTCTAGTGCTTATAGTGTAGGAGGAGATAGTGGCCAGGACAGACAGACAGACGGACGGCAGAGATATTAAACCACAATATCCCCACGCTTTTCAAAAAGGGTGGGGATAATTAAACTAGTTGAAATATATTGTACAGTACTTTTCAAAGTATATTAGGCAAAACTAAACATTTATTCATACCATTTACTGATAAAGTTAAGTATTCTACCATGTGCTTAAATAAACACAATTTGAAGATAAAAGAAAACCATGAAAATTAAGTGTTAATATATGAAAGCGCCAGATAAAATAGAATTTGCGATCACAGAGCAACAAATAAATGAAAATCAAAAAGATTGGCACCTGCAAAATAATGTTTTTGTTTTTTAAATTCCACTTTAAATATAGCACATAGGTCATAAGTGTTCGTTAAAATTAATTGCTTGAACGTCCCAAGATATTAAAATTGTTTTCACCAGTAAAAGGTAATCAAAATCATGAGCTTTATGTGGCTATTGAACTTTTGAAAGGATCAAAGTCTCATGAAATAACTTTCACACAACATGTCTATATACATTGAAAGCCAGGCATGGCTCTATATATTGAAAGCCAGGCAATATAATTATAATCTTTATTAAGAAACCTTGAAGTATTGGGAATTTAATGGCCTGTTTATTTAATTAAGCGATGAAGACTGGACCTTATCAGGCCTAATTCCTCTGAAGTATTTGTTCTGCATTACCTCTATCAAAGCCACTAGCATATCCCTGTGGACACTGGACACAGGGTTCGGGGAATAATTGAGCATCCCTCAGTGAAAACTGGGCTTAACCCTTTGCATGCTGGGAAAATTGTTGTTTGCTATAAATTGTCGTCTGCTGAATTTCTAAACTTAGCAGTTTCTTAGATTTTTTTCAAAGAATACTATCAGAATAGCAAACAGTTTGGATCCTGATAAGACACCACATTCTGTGGCGTCTCATCTGGATCCAAACTGTTTTCAAAGGCCTCCAAAATTCGGTTTCAGCACTGTCAAAGAGTTAATGCAAGTGGGTAAAGGCAAGTCAGGAAAAACACAAAATTACGCCTAAAATGACTTTTTGCTAAGAATTGAACACTCATCTTTTTGATCAATACACTTGTTCAAGATCATAGGGTCCAATTTTAAATCTGCTTCACAACTCTATCATCATTATATAGATTTGATATAACTAAAGAGATTACATTTATTTAAATTGATAAATAACAAAATACTTTAAGCTTGAAATCTTTTTTTAATCTCAATAAAATTATGGGTATAACAGTTTTTCAGAAGATACATATGAAAAGAAACAAAATAAATATGCCTAAAAAATTATGCCAAAAAAATGACACTTACTATTTAACAATTCACTAAATTATTCAATCCACTCTACCAAAATGTATTAACATAGAAATGGCCCCAGAACATTTATACTTAAAATAAAATCATATTACAGTTTTTTGGAGGATAGAGCTACAGATTTAAATTTAATCCTGTATTGTTTGTGTTTCATCATATTACCTGACACATTCCTTAAAGAACTGGCACTATAGGGTGCCTAATTCATCCTGTAAGCTCTTTGAAGATTGTCATGGATTTAGTTTCAGATTTATTGATACAAATATTGTATTACCCATAAGTTAAGAATATTAAGAATATAATAGTTAAGTAGCATTTTTTGTGCATATCATTCCAAAAGGTTGACTTTATATTATATCTGAAGTTTGAGCAAGAAATAAATCATTAAGCTTATGGTGTAACTTAACCTAAAGATGATTAACTCAGGACAGCCTTCAGAAATTCAGCTAAAGGAAAATACCAATAATTTTAAGTTCCACAAGAACTCACTTTTTGAAATGAAATTAATAAGAGTCTGCACACAAATGTTGCAAGGTCATAAATCTCTGCAAAGGAATACATGCCAGTAACTTGACCTTGACCCTACCCGACCTAGATATGCTATCCCAGGAAAGACCCCAATAATCCTATTTAAATTTCCCCAAAAGAAGCAAAGTGAAAATGGCTTTTGAAACCAGTATATAATCAGAACAGCCTGCTAATAGCTAGTAGTCTGTTATAGTTTTATTCAGTTTGCTGGTCATCAGTAACTATGGGTTGAAAATGAAGCCTTTGAAACTTGAATTTAGTAAGAAAGGTATTTAATTTAATTTAACTTCCTGCGGGACTACAAATGCGCTAAAATACGTATTTAATTGGTAAAGGGATATTATAGTATCTACATAGGGACAGCGTAACACATCAATTTTCAGTTGAACCTAAGAAAAAATTTTCAGCATAACTTTTGGTTCCTATCTTAATGCAAGGTCCAATCAGCCTTTTATGTAAGATACACCCATTGACATTTGATTTTTTTGTAATGAAAGCTTACAGAATGTTTATTCTCCTGTTACATTAAAGACTTTTAATGTTTGCCAAAACAACTTAATTGGTTTTAAAATGTGCCAAGAAAAAAGCTCTGTTTGTAATAAATGCCACTGCACTTCAAACAAAACATGCTCTCATTAAGATTGTTGGTTTTATGCTAAAGGCAGGGCACACAATATTAGTTGGTTTGCTTGTTAAATTTCATTGATGACTAATTTTGATTTTGTGGTAAAACCCAAGAAATACTTTACCCAAACTGCATGTTATGTAGTTTGATTGTACTTTAATATGCCTCAAAGCTGTTTGTAACGTATACTTACAGAATAGACTAAGCACTTGTAAGAATGTAAAACACTGAGTAAACTCAGTCAAGTGACAGTAACCAGCATTTATTCATTTTTCGAATCTTTGTTTATTAATTTTTTCAAGCAAACATTTAGAGATGACCAATTGTTATAATGATGAATTTTAACTTATGTTTCCTAATGCTCCAATACTAAAGAGAAGTAAAGTGATGACTCAGAGTACAATTTACCCTTGTGTTGCATTTGTGCATTTATATATACATGACTGTATGATAGTACAAAGTACACCATATCAGATATAACATCCGCTAGACTGTCCTTGAAACTACTTCATTTAAAAAAAAATTAACACTGGAATAAACAGTGACATATGTACCATGTAATCTTTATTAAACTGGGTTAGAGAAAATAAAAGATAATGACTTACAAACTTATCAAAACAGCAAAGCAATTAGATAATAATGAGATCTCTTATCTAAAAGGCTTGGACTGATAAATATCCCAGGGTAAAGCAACCTTGCACTATGACCATGACACACTGTTGAATTAGGATTTATCTTGAGCATTGCTCTGTGAAAAGGGGGTTTAATGCATGTGCATAGTGTCTCCCAGATTAGCCTGTGCAGACCACACAGGCTAATCAGGGACAATGCTTCCCAATTTTATTGAAATTTTTCTTTCAAGAAAGACTCTTCTTGACAAAAATCGAAAAAGTGTTATCCCTGATAAGCCTATGCAGACAGCACAAGCTAATCTGGGACGACACTTAAGTCACATGCATTAAACCCCCTTTTCACAGAGTGCTGTTAATACTTAGTCATAAGGTTACGCACTCGTGGAGGGTTTAATGAAAAAGGTTATTGCCAAGAGCTTATTTCACTAATAGTACATCGAGAATATACTTTCAGAACATAAAATGAACAGTTTTGTGCAAAAAAAATCACTGCAAAAATGTCCATTCTAAGATTGATGTCTAATATTCCAAGCTCATGTAATGCAGTGTTTCAAACAATAGTACCTGCTGTGAGAGTAAATTGATTCCTCAAGAACAAAATTCAGGAATACTAATCTGTCCTAAATGCAAATCATCAGTCACAATTATAACATTTTACATAATTTATGTGTTAAAAACATTGTATTGTATAATAGATTATAATTAATGACAGGTGTTTTATTATAAATATGTAAAGGCTTTAAGCTATTTACAAATACTCATTCCACGTGACTTATTAAATGTAATATGATATTTCAAGTTAGTTGTTAATTAAAACTGGCTTGACAAATAGACAGGACAATAAGAGTAGACAAACAATACTATACTCCTCCCCAGGACAATAAGAGTAGACAAACAATACTATACTCCTCCCTATCAGGTGAGATAGGAGTTGTCAACTAGATTTATTACAAAAACAATAGGTAAGGTATTTAGCGGAATGATACATTGTATCTTGCTGATACAGTGACTAAGTCTATCTTTTTATGGTTTGGGGACAGAATAATGTATGTACATGTATATTAGTGATTGTTATAAGTATATTGCATTGTGTCATGCCCATATTGAGGAGACCAGTTATTTATTTGGACTGTAACAAAAATTTATGTGGTTGTTGTAACACACACCACCTTTGCTATGGCCTAAATTGTAAGTTTTGTTTAGGAGTGTTGTTAATTGTTGTTGTAATTCATATCATTTCCTTGTCTGATGGTCATGAGTCAGTATACTAGTCTATGAGAAATATTACCCATTAATGGCTTTGTAATTGTTTCAAGTGGCATTAAATTCCTTACTTTCATGTTTCATAGCTGATTTTTTTTCCAAGATGATTGTTCAATTTCAGTTTAGTGAACAAATTAAAAACTAAAGCCATTCTTATACCCTGTTGCAAAGGTTGGATGACTCACTGGTCACAACAGTATGACATTTTCAATATCTTCGAATCACCAAATTTAACTATTACAATTCCATATGGCAATTATTATCTTAGTTAGTGTTCAGTTCTAAACATGATTAGGTTTAAATATAAAATTGATATAATTGTCACTTTTTTTGCATTGAAAACAAAGTATCATATGTATTAAGTTAATGCAGTATCTATAAACTAAACATTCCCAATAAAATCTTATAAAAGCCAGTTAACTTATAAACAGAGAAGGTCAAACTTGTTTTTTACTTTGTCTTGGGTGAATGCATGTTCAAGTTTCATTATAAATAAGCCTTGCCTTGGAAAAACAGGGTTTAACACATGTGTGTAAAGAGTCCTCACCCATGAGCCTGTGCAGTCTGTACAGGATAATCAGGGACAACCACCCATGAGCCTGTGCAGTCTGTACATGATAATCAGGGACAACCACCCATGAGCCTGTGCAGTCTGTACAGGATAATCAAGGACAACCACCCATGAGCCAGTGCAGTCTGTACAGGATAATCAGGGACAACCACCCATGAGCCTGTGCAGTCTGTACAGGATAATCAGGGACAACCACCCATGAGTCTGTGCAGTCTGTACAGGATAATCAGGGACAACCACCCATGAGTCTGTGCAGTCTGTACAGGATAATCAGGGACAACCACCCATGAGCCTGTACAGTCTGTACAGGATAATCAGGGACAACCACCCATGAGCCTGTGCAGTCTGTACAGGATAATCAAGGACAACCACCCATGAGCCTGTGCAGTCTGTACAGGATAATCAGGGACAACCACCCATGAGCCTGTGCAGTCTGTACAGAATAAACAGGGACAACCACCCATGAGCCTGTGCAGTCTGTACAGGATAATCAGGGACAACCACCCATGAGCCTGTACAGTCTGTACAGGATAATCAGGGACAACCACCCATGAGCCTGTGCAGTCTGTACAGGATAATCAGGGACAACCACCCATGAGCCTGTGCAGTCTGTACAGGATAATCAAGGACAACCACCCATGAGCCTGTGTAGTCTGTACAGGATAATCAAGGACAACCACCCATGAGCCTGTGCAGTCTGTACAGGATAATCAGGGACAACCACCCATGAGCCTGTGCAGTCTGTACAGGATAATCAGGGACAACCACCCATGAGCCTGTGCAGTCTGTACAGGATAATCAGGGACAACCACCCATGAGCCTGTGCAGTCTGTACAGGATAATCAGGGACAACCACCGATGAGCCTGTGCAGTCTGTACAGGATAATCAGGGACAACAACCCATGAGCATGTGCAGTCTGTACAGGATAATCAAGGACAACCACCCATGAGCCTGTGCAGTCTGTACAGGATAATCAAGGACAACCACCCATGAGCCAGTGCAGTCTGTACAGGATAATCAAGCACAACCACCCATGAGCCTGTGCAGTCTGTACAGGATAATCAGGGACAACCACCCATGAGCCTGTACAGTCTGTACAGGATAATCAGGGACAAACACCCATGAGCCTGTGCAGTCTGTACAGGATAATCAGGGACAACCACCCATGAGCCTGTGCAGTCTGTACAGGATAATCAGGGACAACCACCCATGAGCCTGTACAGTCTGTACAGGATAATCAGGGACAACCACCCATGAGCCTGTACAGTCTGTAC
The DNA here is from genome assembly GCF_020536995.1 of Dreissena polymorpha. NCBI lineage: Eukaryota > Metazoa > Mollusca > Bivalvia > Myida > Dreissenidae > Dreissena > Dreissena polymorpha. The sequence continues at coordinate 81,221,795 of NC_068365.1, forward strand.
AGGATAATCAGGGACAACCACCCATGAGCCTGTGCAGTCTGTACAGGATAATCAGGGACAACCACCCATGAGCCTGTACAGTCTGTACAGGATAATCAGGGACAACCACCCATGAGCCTGTGCAGTCTGTACAGGATAATCAAGGACAACCACCCATGCGCCTGTGCAGTCTGTACAGAATAATCAGGGACAACCACCCATGAGCCTGTACAGTCTGTACAGGATAATCAGGGACAACACTTTCCACATTCATTGTCTTTTTCATTCAAAGGAAGTCTCTTCTAAGCGATAATCCAGTTTTAGACTGAAAGTTTTGTTCAGGATTAGCCTGTGCATACTACACTGACAGTCTTCCCTGAGCAAGGCTAAAATATTTGAAAATGTTGTTGACATATTTCTCCACATATAAGTCCACATCAAATTGTAACAGTGATACATATAAGGTAACACAATAATTGACATTCCTGTATTAAACTAGACACCTTTTTCGACAGTGTGTAAAGTGTAATACAATACCCAAAAAATGTCAAGTATTCATATCATTTAAATATGTAGTATATAAGTATTATGTAAAACCAGTGTATAATTGTACATTACTTAATTTTATTAGAATTGCATCGAAAGCCTAAGGCTCATATAAACGGTCTCGAGTCTGTTTCCTGGCCTAGATCCAGTACTTGGTGTCTATGGGGGAGATCTAAAGAATGCTAACACGTGGGGATCGAACCTGTGACCTCCCGGTCACTAGGCGGACACCATATCCATTACACATCGGCGAGCCTATGTTTTTAATATTGATGATATTCATAAGGCCAATTTAAATTTGCAAGTATATAAATATTATTAATTAAATGCTTGAGCAGGCTTTGTTACTTGTTGTTCTTAATTAATACTTAGTATGTATTAAATATAAATATAAAATAGGAAGTAAATAAATGACAACTATGATTAAGTTAATGAACTCAATTTAATATATTGATTGATACATGAACTAGGTAGTAATCAAAATGAACTTTGCTCTGTGAAAAGGGGTATAATGTGTGTGCATTAAGTGTCTTCCTAGATTAGCCTGTGCTATTCGTACAGGCTAATCAGGGACAACACTTTCCATTTTTATGATATTTTTCATTAAAAGACAGTCTCTTCTAAGCAAAAATTCATTTTAGGCGGAAAGTGTTGTCCTTGATTAGCCTGTGGTGAATGCACAGGCTAATCCAGGACTACCCTATACACACATGAATTAAGCCCCCTAGCACAGGCTTATCCAGGACTACCCTATACACACATGCATTAGGCCCCCTAGCACAGGCTAATCCAGGACTACCCTATACACACATGCATTAAGCCCCCTAGCACAGGCTAATCCAGGACTACCCTATACACACATGCATTAAGCCCTCAGCACAGGCTAATCCAGGACTACCCTATACACACATGCATTAAGCCCTCAGCACAGGCTAATCCAGGACTACCCTATACACACATGCATTAGGCCCCCTAGCACAGGCTAATCCAGGACTACCCTATACACACATGCATTAAGCCCTCAGCACAGGCTAATCCAGGACTACCCTATACACACACATGAATTAAGCCCTCAGCACAGGCTAATCCAGGACTACCCTATACACACATGAATTAAGCCCTCAGCACAGGCTAATCCAGGACTACCCTATACACACATGAATTAAGCCCTCAGCACAGGCTAATCCAGGACTACCCTATACACACACATGCATTAAGCCCTCAGCACAGGCTAATCCAGGACTACCCTATACACACATGCATTAAGCCCTCAGCACAGGCTAATCCAGGACTACCCTATACACACATGCATTAGGCCCCCTAGCACAGGCTAATCCAGGACTACCCTATACACACATGCATTAGGCCCCCTAGCACAGGCTAATCCAGGACTACCCTATACACACATGCATTAGGCCCCCTAGCACAGGCTAATCCAGGACTACCCTATACACACATGCATTAAGCCCTCAGCACAGGCTAATCCAGGACTACCCTATACACACATGCATTAAGCCCTCAACACAGGCTAATCCAGGACTACCCTATACACACATGCATTAAGCCCTCAGCACAGGCTAATCCAGGACTACCCTATACACACATGCATTAGGCCCCCTAGCACAGGCTAATCCAGGACTACCCTATACACACATGCATTAAGCCCTCAGCACAGGCTAATCCAGGACTACCCTATACACACATGCATTAAGCCCTCAGCACAGGCTAATCCAGGACTACCCTATACACACATGCATTAAGCCCTCAGCACAGGCTAATCCAGGACTACCCTATACACACATGCATTAGGCCCCCTAGCACAGGCTAATCCAGGACTACCCTATACACACATGCATTAAGCCCTCAGCACAGGCTAATCCAGGACTACCCTATACACACATGCATTAAGCCCTCAGCACAGGCTAATCCAGGACTACCCTATACACACATGCATTAAGCCCTCAGCACAGGCTAATCCAGGACTACCCTATACACACATGCATTAGGCCCCCTAGCACAGGCTAATCCAGGACTACCCTATACACACATGCATTAAGCCCTCAGCACAGGCTAATCCAGGACTACCCTATACACACATGCATTAGGCCCCCTAGCACAGGCTAATCCAGGACTACCCTATACACACATGCATTAGGCCCCCTAGCACAGGCTAATCCAGGACTACCCTATACACACATGCATTAGGCCCCCTAGCACAGGCTAATACAGGACTACCCTATACACACATGCATTAAGCCCTCAGCACAGGCTAATCCAGGACTACCCTATACACACATGCATTAAGCCCTCAACACAGGCTAATCCAGGACTACCCTATACACACATGCATTAAGCCCTCAGCACAGGCTAATCCAGGACTACCCTATACACACATGCATTAGGCCCCCTAGCACAGGCTAATCCAGGACTACCCTATACACACATGCATTAAGCCCTCAGCACAGGCTAATCCAGGACTACCCTATACACACATGCATTAAGCCCTCAGCACAGGCTAATCCAGGACTACCCTATACACACATGCATTAAGCCCTCAGCACAGGCTAATCCAGGACTACCCTATACACACATGCATTAGGCCCCCTAGCACAGGCTAATCCAAGACTACCCTATACACACATGCATTAAGCCCTCAGCACAGGCTAATCCAGGACTACCCTATACACACATGCATTAGGCCCCCTAGCACAGGCTAATCCAGGACTACCCTATACACACATGCATTAGGCCCCCTAGCACAGGCTAATCCAGGACTACCCTATACACACATGCATTAGGCCCCCTAGCACAGGCTAATCCAGGACTACCCTATACACACATGCATTAAGCCCTCAGCACAGGCTAATCCAGGACTACCCTATACACACATGCATTAAGCCCCCTAGCACAGGCTAATCCAGGACTACCCTATACACACACGCATTAAGCCCCCTAGCACAGGCTAATCCAGGACTACCCTATACACACATGCATTAAGCCCCCTAGCACAGGCTAATCCAGGACTACCCAATACACACACGCATTAAGCCCCCTAGCACAGGCTAATCCAGGACTACCCTATACACACATGAATTAAGCCCCCTAGCACAGGCTAATCCAGGACTACCCTATACACACATGCATTAAGCCCCCTAGCACAGGCTAATCCAGGACTACCCTATACACACATGCATTAAGCCCCCTAGCACAGGCTAATCCAGGACTACCCTATACACACACATGAATTAAGCCCTCTAGCACAGGCTAATCCAGGACTACCCTATACACACACGCATTAAGCCCCCTATTTACAAAGCATGGCTAAAATATTTTCTGCATATGGATATTAATTGATACTTATATTCATAAATATTCAATGCATGTCAGTGCTCATTTCATCTCAGTTGAAAATCATAAGAAACCAAAGGGTACCTGTAATAATGATAATCAAAACCTGTGTTGTTAAACTCCTATTTTCATAACAAATTGTTTGTTATCTGATGATGCAGGTATTACAGTGAAGAATTAAATTTCACCAAATCTTATATTGTTGTATTGTATTACAATACATTAACAACCTATCCCACAACATGCAGGCTGTTCTATGTGGTCCCTCAGATTGTATCGTAATTGTTCTTATAACTTATGGCTAAAAAGAACTAGCCTATCACATTCCCTATAACAATCAAAGCTGCAAATATGGACATGAAGGAAATTAAAATGCTAAAATGTATAACAATTAATATATCTAAATAGTGGCTGAATGACATTGCAAATACTAACAAAGCATACATGTAACACACAAAATTAAAATGTGAACTATAAAGCTCAATAACAGATTTACCAAGGTACATACCTTTCATAGGAAAGAATATCCACAGCATCTAAAGAATCCAAGTGCTTCAAAATATGACTGAAAGATTTTCAACATATGAAAATCCACTTTGATTTTTATTTCCTGCGCTTCACTGCTTTTCAAAGCAGTTCCTGGCATCTGCTGCAGAGTTGAAACACTGGAAGAAACACTTCATCAAAGACACTCATGCAGAATATACTTAAAAAACATATTTGGTTCCACTTTTCATCTCTCAGCTTTGGCTCCTGTTAATTTTCTTCGAGCTTGAAACTTATTCATTATTAAAAGAGAATTTTTCATTCAATTAAACTTTCCACAATGTTGTCCTCATTTTCCACTCAAACCATGCATCTGTTTACATGTTCTAGCACACTACTGAATTATTTCATTACTCCATGCCCTGATTTATATTTAAATTCCCGCCTCAAAGCGGTAGAGTTTCCAATGCCACACAAACAATTTCCACATGGGGTTTAAACACTTCAAGTGTCCCCCTTCACTATAACTGGCCCTATGTACTTCACTACTAACTAGGCCGTGTATTTTGCACAACTGACAGCTTTGAAACCTAATGCCTTAGTATAAAGTGTACAGGCAAAGTTACTGGTGCAGGGTTTAAGTCATAAAAATCCTGTGTGTACAGTTGACTGAATTGGCATTCAATCTTTATAAAACCCATCTTCAGGTTTAACATGGCAAAAGGATAATCACTTTATCCCCCAAAAGGACACTGTTGTGTATTATTGTTATGATAATATTGTCATCAATGAAAAGAAATGGAAAGGATTATGTGTAACCTTAACACCTTAAGGTTGAGTGGGAAAATGTTAGGGCACCATTATCTCTCCATTGATGTTAAAGTGACTTGTTTACAGATTGTTGAGTCTTTGAAAATGTGATAATCATACTACTTGTATATCCATATTGTTTTAAATAATCTTAACTTTTTAAAATAGCATTAAAAGTGTCAAAATTATCAAGGAAAAGCATTACAAATCCTTTATTATTTGATCAATACCAAATGGTGATTAAACATTTATGAGCCAAATTTTTAATAACATTTATTTTACTCAGGGCAGTTATTATTTGCTTTCTAGTTGAGTTCACTTTTTTTATGTATGATACTCAGTTTGAAAATCGTCATTTTGCAAAACTGTGAACATCTCATATATCTATGACAATTTGATTGAAAATCATCATTTTGCAAAACTGTGAAAATGTCCCTTTAAAAGAACTTCATTTGTCAAATCTAGTATAAACAGTTTACTGACTAAACACAAAAGATTTAATTTGATCACCCTGCAGTTGAAGGAGCCAAATTGACTATTATTGACAATTTGAGGATGCAAGTTTCACAGCCTAAGGCTGTCATTTTATCACTCATATTACCTTCATTCATTCATTATGTGTCATCTTGTTACATTCAATGACTTTAAATAGTTGTGATGTTTATCTGTGTGTGTTTCTTATGTTGTGTTTGAATAAGTAACAGTAATGAGCCCAGTTATTTTTCAAAATTGTGTAATGGGATAGGGGCCCTATGGACGAACAATGGATTTGTTAAATTTGATAAAATTGGGATCATTTTATTTTTGGCTAACTAATACTTTGCAATTGAGCAAAAATTTTTTTTATTATTATTGTATTTTTCAGCTCAAATAATTGATCTGGATATAGCGAAAACTAAACTTTAAAATGTATGTTTTATTTTTTTTATTTTGGAAACCTTAAATTGTGAATTTTAGAGTGTCATTTTGGAAAAATATATACTTTTGGAGATTAGGAATAGGGTTGAATTTTGGCCCTACATTTGGCCCCCAAAAAAACCTTGAAAGTAAAAAAGTTGTTTGAGTGATGTGTACTTTTGCATATAATGCTTATTTGGTAGTTTTTTTTTAAGTACTTGAAGTAATTTTACAAATGCACTATTTAAGAACAAGAGCACCGCCTTGTGGGTGCAGACCGCTCATCTATTTTCTTTTTAAAGGTGAACGGACTCTCATTTTCAATCACAAAGGAGGAAGGGGTGCAGTGAAGAGGGGTGTAAAGTGTGAGTGTGTGGACATTTATTACATTATCTTCCAAAAATGCGCAAAAAATGCAAAAACAAAATAAAAAATCGGTCGGGGGGGGGAGGAAAGGGGTGGGGGATTCTTGGGTGCGATGGTTGGACGGTATTTCAAACAACATAAAATAATAAAAATAAATATTTGTGTTTTTTAACCGTTTCAAAAAAAAATAAAATTGGGGGGTGAGGTGGGGGGGGGTATAGTGTGAGGGTGTGGTGGTAATTTGTGAGATGATTTTACAAAAAAAAAAAAAAAATTAGGGGGGCGGGGGGATTCGGTTGGGGAAAGGGGGGTGGGGGGGGGGGATTCTTGGGTGCGATGGTTGGACAGTATTTCAAACATAAAATAATAAAAATAAATAGTTAAGTTTTTTAACCGTTTCAAAAAAAATAAAAATTTGAGGGGTGAGGTGGGGTGGGGGGGGGGTATAGTGTGAGGGTGTGGTGGTAATTTGTGAGATGATCTTACAAAAAAAAAAAAAAAAAAATTAGGGGGGGGGGGGGGGGGGGATTCGGGTGGGAAAAGGGGGGGGGGGTGGGGGGAGGGGATTCTTGGGTGCGATGGTTGGACGGTATTTCAAACATAAAATAATAAAAATAAATAGTTGTGTTTTTTAACCGTTTAAAAAAAAAAATTAGGGGGGTGGGGGGGTATAGTGTGAGGGTGTGGTGGTCATTTGTGAGATGATCTTAAAAAAATAAAAATAAAAAAAAAATAGGGGGGGGGATTGGGGGGGGGGGGGGCACGGCGTGGAGTCTATTGTGGTATGTCAGGTAAGAGTAGTTTTGTCAAAGTATCAATCAAATCTAATCATAAATCAAGAAGTTATGGCAATTTTAGCAAAATTTAATAATTTGACCTTGAGAGTCAAGGTCATTCAAAGGTCAAGGTAAAATTCAACTTGCCAGGTATATTAACCTCATGATAGCATGAAAGTATTTTAAGTTTGAAAGCAATAGCCTTGATACTGTAGGAATAAAGTGGACCTAAACACAAAACTTGACCAAATTTTCAATTTTCTAAGTATAAAAAGGGCACATAATTCTGTCAAAATGCCAGTCAGAGTTACATTACTTTGCCTGCACAGTCCCCTTATGATAGTTAGTAAGTGGTGCAAGTATAAAAGCAATAGCTTTGATACTTAAGGAATAAAATGGACCTAAACACAAAACTTAACCAAAATTTTCAATTTTTTAAGCATAAAAAGGGCACATAATTCTGTCAAAATGCACGCCAGAGTTATCTAACTTTTCCTGACCAGTCCCCTCATGATAGTAAGTAAGTGTACCAAGTTTGAATGCAATAGCATTGATACTTTCTGAAAAAAGTGGACCTAAACGCAAAACTTAACCAAAATTTTCAATTTTCTAAGTATAAAAAGGGCACATAATTCAGTCAAAATGCACGCCAGAGTTATCTAACTTTGCCTGCCCAGTCCCCTCATGATAGTAAGTAAGTGTACCAAGTTTGAATGCAATAGCATTGATACTTTCTGAGAAAAGTGGACCTAAACGCAAAACTTAACCGGACGCCGACGCCAAGGTGATGACAATAGTTCATAAATTTTTTTCAAAAAATAGATGAGCTAAAAAGCATCATAGGAAAAACATTATGGGTGGTCCTATATCTGCAACCAATGCACTCAAACGTAGTTTTATAAAATATCACCAAACATATTAATTTCAAAATTGGCACTTCATTTTTGGATATGGGACATTCCATAATAAAATAATTGATGCACCAAAAAACATTTAAAAATCAAATCATGCAATTCAATAGATCTAAAAATAAAGACAGTAAGGAACAGGAAACTCTTCAGACAGACCAGTATTGGATCAAAATAATTATCTCCCTTCAGTAGCAAGACAAATACAAGGGTCTTAAATGTGTAACTGAAGAGTTTTGCTTATAATGTAAATTCTTTATTTTGCACAAGAAAATTGCAAATTGTTTATGTGTTTTAAATAAATAACAATTAAAACTTATGTATTCCTAAAATAGCAATTTAACCATTTCATTATTTTTGAAATACAAATTCATACATAAAAAAATAAAGAAATAATCACATTAAAATGCAAATTTAGGCGAGTTTTGAAACTTAGTATTAAAGTTCAGATGTGCAAAACAATATAAATGTTAACATGCGAAAATATTTGTGCAGGAGATTAAATTAAAAATCAGACCAAAATATCACCGGCCATTGACCTTGCCATATAACACCCGGAACCTGACTGAATAGGTGTGAAGACAACAAATACACTCAGCCCAGATTACAACATAAGAGGCTTAAGCCAATTATGGTGGGATGTCCTGTAGGTCTCACCTGTAGGTCTAATCTACATCACATTATATCTAGGACTCAACCAAGATACATCCAGGAGAACTTAATGGACAGCTTGGCATTGACCGGTCCCAGTTTTAATCATTTTATGTTTTAAATCATTATGTTTATTGAGTTGGTATTCTACCATAAATAATAATGGTTGAGAACAAGAATGTTTCTACTTATAGTATTTCTGGAGTTTCATTGTTTGCTATACCAGGTATTGCCAATAAGCTTGTAAAAGAAACATTGTAAAATACATCCAGGGAAAATTAAAGGTACTTGTTCCCATGAGCGCACTGTTTTGGAGGTATATAAATGTCTTTACTTGTACATTACATTTGTTAAAATAGGAACTAAAGAGCTGAAGTCTGCTAGCCATTATGCCTTCTCCATGAGTATGCAACTTTCCAAATAACTGTAGAATAGAAAATGTGCTTAAATTAATTATTTATTATAATATATTTGCTTACATAAAAATCCTAATATGAAAATACATAACAGGAACTATTTACCATTTGTTTAGCAGGAGTTGGCCGAAATACCAGAATCATTCCGGGGCACAATCCTGGGCAAACATTCCAACATCCAAAGAATGCCATTGCATATAAAATTAAGCTTTTATTAAACCATCTCCTCTGCTCATGGTCTTTCAGATATTTAAGCTTCCACCTTACAGAAGTAGAAAGATTGCTGTATTGCTACCAAAATCTTTGACCAAATGCCATATGTAAGTATTGACACTGGAAGTTTGTCTTTCAATATGAACTTTGGAACTGAAAAGAAAACAAGGAATTACGTCGCAAATTGAAGGTACACTTATACCTAACAATATCTGTAACGTGTTACTGTTAGAGGGTTAGGATAATGGGTCAGAATTAATTAAAGCCAGTATATTTTGAGGCAAATTTGGGGCATTTCACCCCATTCCCATCTCCAAAAGCATTTTTTTCCCCAAAGAAATGCCAAAGTTTCCCAATTGAAGATTTATAGAAATAAAAAAGCTATTTAAAAATGAATGAATCACAACACTCAGATCATTTGCGTAATAAGATCTCTAAGTTGAACCGTAGCAATAAACAACACTCGTTTGTTCTAAATTTTAAAGTATTTATTTGAAAATATTAATTAACCACAAATTTCCCAATTTTAGTCATAAGTGAAGAAGTTACAAAGGTAGCACCTCACAAAAGCAAAGTAGATATTAAGCAAGAACCTGACAAAAGTGAAGAAGATATTTATTTAGCCCCTAACAAAAAGTGAAGAGAAATATAAGCAATCGACAAAATTGAAGAATATGTTAAATAAGCACCTGACACAAGTGAAGACGATATTGAGTAAGGTCCTGACAAAAGTGAAGAATAAGTAAGCACCTGACAAAAGTGAAGACGATATTGAGTAAGGTCCTGACAAAAGTGAAGAATAAGTAAGCACCTGACAAAAGTGAAGACAATATTAAGAAACAACCTGACAAAAGCGAAGAATAAATTAAGTAACCACCTGAAAAAGGTGTAGAAGTTACTCAGTAAGCACCTGACAAAAGTGAAGAAGTTACAAAGTCAGCATTTGACGAATGGGAAGATGACAACTATGCAATTAATAGATGGTTACTTAATGTAATGTAATAGAAGAATCTGGGGTTTAAGTATTAAACATTTGTTTGACGTATAACAGCCGCCAAAACACCAATATTGAGACGTAAAATTTAATTAATAAATCATTATTTTAGTGAAGAGAAAGGTTATATATGCAATTCCCTTATAATTGTAAAGAATAAAAACAAAAGGGCTTTGAAGGCCCTGAATTGTTCATCTGAGTTCAGTTTACAACAATTTTCAAAGACATATGTGTTGACCTAGTTTTTGACCCCACCTGATCCAGATTCAAACATGGCTTAGATGTTGTAAATATAAAGAATGTGACCAAGTTTAATGGAGATTGATTAATAAACATAGCTTCTAGAAGGGTTACAAGGTTTATCTTAGATTTGACCTGGTGACCTAGTTTTTTGGATACACGTGACCCAGATTAAAAATCAGACCAGATATGTTCAAGATAAACATTCTTACCTACTTTGATAAAGATTGAACAAAAAATGTGTAAGCTTGCATGGTGATGAGCAAAAAATTGACGACAGACACAACATGACCAATGGCTGACGCCTCCAAACACTGTCTGACCACACTTGTGGAGATCAGATGAGCTAAATATGATGTGTCTGTATGTTTTATGGAATTATGTTGCTTAACAATGTCCTATTTCTTTTTATGAAGAAATTGTGATTTATATTTGGTGGAATTTTAATAAAACATGGTTCATATTACAAAACCTGTAAATATCTTTGTGTATTTTTTCAACATGAGGTGTGTATTTTTCCAACATTAGGACATTTATAAATATAAGCTGTAGAGTTTGAAACACAATGTGCTTGGTTCCCATCTCTACATGTCCACTAGAGGATGAATTCTTGTAGAGTTTATAATTCTGTAAAAAGTGAACGTATGTTCCCAAATCTTAATCAATGTCTCATAAATTACTGGCCTTTATTGATACATTACACATATTGTACCATGATTACATACGTGTATATTTTCTGACCAGAAAATGGGTTAAACATTGACATTAAAGCTAGAAGCTGTTACACATGTGCACACCATGAAACTGAGCATGCATAACGGATACAAATTCAAGCTTTAACTATGCGTTTACGGGTCATGCTGAGTTTAAGAATATGGAATCAATTACTTATTAAATTATAAAAAATTATTAATATATTATTTTTTTAATTATTTTAAACAGAAATTGATTTATAAATTTAGACATAAAGCCTTAGAGGTTCAAAGTTTACCTCCCACAGGACTTTGAAGTCCTTTTGTTCGACCCTTATCAACTCTGTGTAGTCACGCGTGATGATGGTTGCATGTCGCGGCCGATTGGTCAGCACAGACTCTCCAAATGAGGTGCCTGGTCCCAGTGTGCACAGCTGGATGGAGTCCTGAGAGGAAAAAGAATTCAAGGGTGTGATTGAAGAGTCAGAGGGAAGGACAATTCAGTAGACTTATTTTGGACCACAAGGTGACAAACCTCTTAAAACAAACATACAAATAAGTCAGAGATGGGTGATTCTCTCCAAAGTTTTTTTTGTCACAATATTGCACTATATATTCAGATAAAAGGAAATGTCTTGAGGGCACAGTAGTTATGGGGGACAATAATTTTTTTATAGAAAACTTCAAAGGGCCATAACTCTGTGAAAAATCATCCGACCAAAACCCGCTGATAAATTGCACATCTCCTCTTGGTAGTGAAGCTTCCCATTAAGTTTCATTGAATTTCGGCCATTAGTTGCTGAGAAATAGCCCGGACAAGAATTGCACTATATGTACACTTAATGGAAAATTTAAAAGGGCCATAACTCTGTGAAAAATCATCCGACCAGAACCGGCTGATCATTGCACATCTCCTCTTGGTAGTGAAGCTTCCCATAAAGTTTCATCGAATTCCAGTCATTATTTGCTGAGAAATAGCCCAGACAAAAATTGTGCACGGACGGAAACACGGAGGGACAGACGAAGCGGCGACTATATGCTCCCCCCAATTTTTTTTGGGGGAGCATAATAAACTCACCTAGCTGTTGCAGCTAATGGAACTTTACAACAACATTTATTTATAAAAATCATTTTCTTTACTTTTCATACTAAGATGCATATTTTTAACAGTATTTATTAGGGTGGATTTTTTACAATTCATATTTTGTTTGCTCAATCCATGTGAGCATTGCTGGCAAGCTTTCATTTTAGCTAAATGATTGACTTTCTCAATATGGGTACATTTTTTGACTAGACTAGAATTTTGTTCAGAAGAGATTTCCTTTTAATGCTATGAATTCCATAAAAGCAGAAAGTGTTGTCCCTGATTTGCTTGCACAAGCCTCAAGTCCATTATTCCAAGAACGCCGCTCAATTGTGGTTCAGCCTTAAAGCATTGAAGGTGAAGACATACAGATAACTTGCATTAGTTGCATAGCCCATAATTGATTAAGACAATCATGCATGTGATCAAACTGGTGATATTGACTTGCACATGGAATGCCTGGACATCATCGACTTGGACATGGAATGCCTGGATTATCAAACTGGAGACATTGACTTGGACATGGAATGCCTGGACTATCAAACTGGTGACATTCACATTGGCTTGGACATGGAATGCCTGGACTATCAAACTGGTGACATTGACATTGGCTTGGACATGGAATGCCTGGACTATCAAACTGGTGACATTGACATTGGCTTGGACATGGAATGCCTGGACTATCAAACTGGTGACATTGAACTGGACATGGAATGCTTAGACTATGCTTGGACTATCAAACTGATGACATTGAGTGGTGACACTGAACTTTGAGAATGTCTTGGAGTACATACTTACCGAAATGAAAGTATTTAGTCATAAAAGCTCATTAAACATTCAAAACAGTTTTATTAGCGTCCATTTATATATTTCTTGTTTTTAAGAGACACAGTTTACAATTGCTTTTTATGCACAGCTTTTGGTAGTGCACAATAAACATAATAACTCAGCAACAATTAATAGTAAAGCCTTCTAAAGGTCAGACCAGCAACTTTAGTTTTGGACCTGTAGTTGCTGTTAATTTGCTGGACCGGATGACCCGACCACCAAATTGTATCCACTTTCAAGAAAACTAATCTGAGGAGCATATTCCAGACATGAAGTGAACACCTAACATACATATGGGAGGAGCATATTCCAGACATGAAGTGAACACCTAACATACATATGGGAGGAGCATATTCCAGACATGAAGTGAACACCTAACATTCATATGTCAGGAGCATATTACAGACATGAAGTGAACACCTAACATACATATGGGCCATGATCTGTGAAAAGGGAGTTTAATACATGTGTGTACAGTGTCGTCCCAGATTAGCCTTTGTGGACTGCTCATCATCCGCTTTTATGATATTTTTCATTTCAAGGAAGTCTCTTCTAAGCAAAAATCTAGTTTAGGACGAAAGTGTATGCACAGGCTAATCTGGGACATTACTTTACGCACATGAATTAAACCCCCTTTTCACAAAGCATGGCCCATATCGGAGATATAAGCTTACCACAAAATTAACAAACATATGACAAACATAAACTGACCATCTGACAAACATATCACAAGGAACGAACCTGATTATCTAAATAGTCCTATATTTATAACAATTGTATTTCATATTAAAACGCAGTATGTAACACAACTTGAAGCTATATAATAACAAGTCATCTGTAACCCAAGATTCTTCTTATTGATTCCCGTTGTAACCAGTTTTCTATCCCATTAAATCAACACATGCTGCCCATTTAAATTACGCGTGTAAAATAAAGACCGTTTAATCAGGTAAAATCTTGCATTTTACATTAACAAACACACTGACAGATGCTCCATTACAAGTTACAATTGTTCTTTGACACTCATATTGCAAACAAAACTTTCAACCTCTTCTTCACCCACATAGATAGTTGGTGTACAACAATACTAAAAGTTGGGCTCATGTTCCTTTATAACACGATAATAGCAACTACACTTTCTACTGTGTATGAAATGTTCTATTTTAAGAAAAATACCATGTAAATTTAAAGGAAAACACAAGCTCAAAAATATGAAAATAATAGCATTATCTTGAAAAACATGTTTAAATTATTGCTGCTTCATGGTATCACCTTGTCTTTGTGATATCATATAGTTTAGTTTAAACCTATTTATTTTAGCTCAGTTGCATCGAAAGCCTAGGGCTTATATAAACGCTCTTGAGTCCATTTCCTGGGCCTAGAACCAGTACTTGGTGTCTTTGGGGGAGATTTAAAGAATATTCCCTCGGTGGGATGTTGTGATCATATACATGTATACATTGTATGTTTTATATTGAATACAAAAAAGGTACTACTGGTATTAAAAGATGATACCTAGATATCTAATGCCCAAGTTATTACCATAAAAAAGATATTTAAATAATTATTTATCCCCCATTCTTGACCTTGACTGTGACAAATTTGGACTGAATAATTCTATATAATGAAAAAGAGGAAATATTTGTTTATCTGTGTTTTAAATACTTGAATCAAGACTTCTTTGAAGATAATGGACTATAATAAAATGAACTAATAAGAAGCACAATTGTCCACAATTAACAATAATGAATTTATATGTAAGTTAGATTTTCAATACATTGCAATCCATCTGATCGCATAACCTGCATTGCAATTTGTCAGTTGAAGCAAATAAATGTACTCACATACATCATGGGCCGTGCTCTGTTCAAAAGGGGTTTAATGCATATGCTTAAAGTGTCGACCCAGATTAGCCTGTGCAGACTGCACAGGCTAATCAGGGATGCCACTGTCTGCCTTAACTGAATTTTTGCTAAGAAGAGACTTTCTGTAAGCAATAAATACCATAAAACCGTCAAATGTTGTGCCTGATAAGTGTGCAGACTGCACAGGCTAATCTGGGACAACACTTTACGCACATGCATTAAGCCCCCTTTTCACAGAGCACGGCCCATCATAAATGGTATTCTTATGGGCAACCATGACTTCATTGAAGGCTATTTATGGTCTTAAATTCTCACTGCTTAGTCAATATATGTAATAGAGCTTTTTATTGAGTGCTGCCTTCAAGAGTCAGGATGGAATGTTGAACCAGACTTGTGACATTTTCTTATAAGTCAAGGAATTTCACTGTCTACCACTTGGAATTTAAGTTTCTAAGAATTGTCTTCATTTGGCATTGAATATTTGCAAAATACATTGAATTTCAATCAAAGTTCACACATTTTGTGTTGAAATGTCTAGGGTATGGGGGGGGGGGATGGCGGCAGCATGGAGGAAGAAAAAAAGACCAGGGGGCAGCACCCTGCTATTACGCTTTAGTTCTTTTAAAAATTTGAGCATGGCTTTAAAAAAACAGGACTTAACGCAAGTGAGTAAAGCGTCATTTCAGTTTACACACTGTAGACACTGTCAGCTTTTATTGTAATTTTTCTACTAAGCAAAAGTCCATTTTAGGAGGAAAATATTGCCCCTGATTATCCTGTGTGGAATTCACAGGCTTATCACGGATGACACTTTACACACATGCGTTATGACCCATTTTCTCAGAGCCATGCTCTTTTCTATGTGATGTACTCACCCGAGGGTCTCCACTCTCGGAGATTTGAACTTCCAGGGAACCAGACAGCACCGTGTACCAGTTGGTCCCTATGTCCCCCTGGCGGAACACTGAAACAGACAATTTAATGCAAACATTCACTGTGTCGTTAATAGAAGCCACACTCTGGAAAAATGGGGCTTAAAGCATTTGTATAAAGAGTAGGCCAGATTAGCCTCTGTAGTCCCAACAGTCTAAGCATAGGCAGCCTCTGTAGTCCCAACAGTCTAAGCATAGGCAGCCTCTGTAGTCCCAACAGTATAAGCATAGGCAGCCTCTGTAGTCCCAACAGTCTAAGCATAGGCAGCCTCTGTAGTCCCAACAGTCTAAGCATAGGCAGCCTCTGTAGTCCCAACAGTCTATGCATAGGCGAAACTTTCTGTAGTCCCAACAGTCTAAGCATAGGCAGCCACTGTAGTCCCAACAGTCTAAGCATAGGCGAAACTTTCTGTAGTCCCAACAGTCTAAGCATAGGCAGCCTCTGTAGTCCCAACAGTCTAAGCATAGGCAGCCTCTGTAGTCCCAACAGTCTAAGCATAGGCAGCCTCTGTAGTCCCAACAGTCTATGCATAGGCGAAACTTTCTGTAGTCCCAACAGTCTAAGCATAGGCAGCCTCTGTAGTCCCAACAGTCTAAGCATAGGCGAAACTTTCTGTAGTCCCAACAGTCTAAGCATAGGCAGCCTCTGTAGTCCCAACAGTCTAAGCATAGGCGAAACTTTCTGTAGTCCCAACAGTCTAAGCATAGGCAGCCTCTGAAGTCCCAACAGTCTAAGCATAGGCAAAACTTTCTGTAGTCCCAACAGTCTAAGCATAGGCAGCCTCTGTAGTCCCAACAGTCTAAGCATAGGCGAAACTTCTGTAGTCCCAACAGTCTAAGCATAGGCAGCCTCTGTAGTCCCAACAGTCTAAGCATAGGCGAAACTTTCTGTAGTCCCAACAGTCTAAGCATAGGCAGCCTCTGTAGTCCCAACAGTCTAAGCATAGGCAGCCTCTGTAGTCCCAACAGTCTAAGCATAGGCAGCCTCTGTAGTCCCAACAGTCTAAGCATAGGCAGCCTCTGTAGTCCCAACAGTCTAAGCATAGGCAGCCTCTGTAGTCCCAACAGTCTAAGCATAGGCAGCCTCTGTAGTCCCAACAGTCTAAGCATAGGCAGCCTCTGTAGTCCCAACAGTCTAAGCATAGGCGAAACTTTCTGTTTAGTCTGGATTTTTGTAAAGAAACAACCTGCTTCAAACAAAAAATTCCACAAAAGTGAAAAAGTGTTTTCCTGATTAGCCTATGTGGACCGCATTAAGCACCATTATCCCATAGCATGGCTCTGTTGTTTCAGGTGTGCTCTGCTCATGTAAGGCTTTAATATGTCACTTATATTCAGAGCTCTGAAGTATAAGGATGTATAACATCATATACCACAAGCTTAAATTAAAACCTAAACTCAGATGAAATTGCAGAGCCTTTAATATAATTTTGGATGACTAAATAAATTGCATCACAGAGAATAAATAGGAGTTTGCAGATATTTATTATGTTGGCTGCCATATAATGGCTATCAGCCTCTGAGGCATAAACAAAACAGGACTTTGAACTCAAATAAATGTGTTGAACATCTGCTGTTCGACCATAAACAGCCAGCAAACAAATTAAGTTTAGACCCTACAGCTACAAACCTTCTTAACATTTGTCCAAGTTTTTAAACATTTCAGCAATTGAAGCTCAAATTTAACAAGCAATTGTCATCGGTCAATATTTTCAAATAACCCCTGACAATAATGGCAACAAGCAAATTTGTTGACTATATATACAGTATCATTTTTAAAAACATAGGGTAGGGTAATTGTTTGTATGCATCGACTTAATCTTATTTATACACACATCTATTCACCCTAGAAATTTCATGTTGAAATCTTGTAGCGTATCTGAGATATAACGCTAAAAAGTTACATAATACAAAACCACCAAAGGGCAATTACTCTTATTTAGAAAGTGTTAGGTTATGGTTCTTTTGCCAGGCACCTCTTCTCATAGATCTTTACACACACTTGAAGTTTGATGTGAAATGTGTGTATCATATCCATGATATAGCCCTGAAAAGTTACAGGATACAAATAATACAAAGGGCAATAACTCTCATTTAAGAAAGTGAAGGGTTATGGTTCTTGTGCATGTCACTTCTCTTCATTGCTTTCTATTCACCAATTAAGTTTCATGTTGATATCTCATATAGTTTCTGAGATAAAGCCTGAAAAGGTTTGTGAAAGTCAGATGGACGGACTGACATGTGAACAGACGGACTGACAGGTGAACAGATGGACAGACGGACAGATAATACCAATTTTATATGCCTCTGCTTTTGGTGCAGGATAAAAATATATGTTCATTTGTAACATAAAGGTCAATATCTCTTAATAGGTAAGACAGTATGAAATAACAAAAATAAAACTATGCTTAACCCTTTCAGTGCTGGAACCGAATTTTGAAGGCCTTTGCAAACAGTTTGGATCCAGATGAGACGCCACAAAACGTGGCGTCTCATCTGGATCCAAACTGTTTGCTATTCTGATAGTATTCTCTGAAAAAATTAAAGAAAATGATTATTTTAGAAATACAGCAGAAGACATTTTAGCAGACAACAAATTTCCCAGCATGCAAAGGGTTAAGTCAGCAGAAGGCTATCATTCCAAAATGTAACAGTATTAAGTCAACAAACTGTCAAGGTTGAATACATAAGCCTTTCATTGTCGATATACACATCAAAATTATGGGTCCTTACATTCATCTATGAATTATATAATAATACAAGATGTGTTTGTGAAACACAATGTCCCCCTATATAGCGTTTGACCTTGAAGGATGACCTTGACCTTGACCCTTCACCACTCAAAATGTGCAGCTCCGTGAGATACACATGCATTTCAAATATAAAATTGCTAGCTTCAATATTGCAGAAGTGACATTACATGAGCAATTTTGACCCATATATTTGACCTTGAAGGATGACCTTGACCTTTCACCTCTCAAAATGTGCAGCTCCATGAGATACACATGCATGCCAAATATCAAGTTGCTATCTTCAATATTGCAAAAGTATTCATAAAATAAGCCATTTGGGCCACATATATTTGACCTCTGACCTTGAAGGATGACCTTGACCTTTCATCACTCAAAATGTGCAGCTCCATGAGATACACATGCATGCCATATATCAAGTTGCTATGTTCAATATTGCAAAAGTATTCATAAAATAAGCGATTTGGGCCACATATATTTGACCTCTGATCTTGAAGGATGACCTTGACCTTGACCTTTCACCACTCAAAATGTGCAGCTCCATGAGATGCACATGCATGCCAAATATCATGTTGCTATCTTCAATATTGCAAAAATATTTATAAAATAAGCAATTTGGGCCACATATATTTGACCTCTGACCTTGAAGGATGACCTTGACCTTTCACCACTCAAAATGTGCAGCTCCATGAGATACACATGCATGCCAAATATCAAGTTGCTATCTTCAATATTGCAAAAGTATTCATAAAATGAGCGATTTTGGCCACATATCTTTGACCTCTGACCTTGAAGGATGACCTTGACCTTTCACCACTCAAAATGTGCAGATTCATGAGATACACATGCATGCCAAATATGAAGTTGCTATCTTCAATATAGCAAAAGTTATTGCAAAATGTTAAAGTTGGCGCAAACAGACAGACCAACAGACAGACCAACAGACAGGGCAAAAACAATATGTCCCCCACTACTATAGTGGGGGACACAAGTAACCTTCCACAAGTCTTGAACCACTGACATGGCAGCACATTTTAATATATTTATGATCATTCCTTGTTATTATAACTATTTTAAACTATTTCAAATATAATGTTTGTCTTACAAAATAAATTTAACAATGTTTTTTAAAAAGTACATAAATCTGTAAAAAAAAGTCTCTTTAAAGTTGGATGTTACCAAGCGGTGACTTCTATTGCAATAGATACTGTTCTCATGAAATTAACACTCAAGTCATGGTTAAACATTTTTGAAATGTAAATGTTCTAGTTATACAATTTCAAAATAGATAATAATGTGTAAAATGAAACTGGCATGGATTTCAATACTGGTATCATCATGACATTCATGACCATACATTAGCTTTAATGTTTAGCTATATTGGAGACCTCTATTGAAGGTCGAAAAAAAAACATGTACATTTTAATATTAAAGCTTCTGAAACACAGAGAAGAATAACTTTGAATATATTAATGTTCAATGAGGTAACCTTTACTTAAAAGACCATAAACACTTAAAATCAACGAATATTTCTTACAATATTTCGAAAAATAATGTTAAACATAAAAAAAAATCAATTTTCCTTAAAGCAATAGCCAAAATATAAACGCTAGATGTGGTCTGGTAACATGAATTAAATGAGATGCAAAATGCTCATTAAATTTTTTTTCACAATATATACCATGTGAATTTCCGGCCACCATATCCCAACATTTACGAGTGAACGAAGATTGACTTAAGGCAGTTTCAGAAGCATGACATATGTGTGTGTGTCTCATGAATTTGTCGTTCTTCCCACGCTGCCCGAAGCTAGTCTCATGTATAAGGAACTCTGAATTTGTATGGGTCAATTTTATTTTACGAAATATTTTGCAAAATATAAGATGGTTTTGAGTATGTCACTTCAAAACATTTGTCTTTAATGAACCTTCAATTTCAGTCAAACTCTTAAAGGGAACTCGACACTAATCAACATACATAGTAATTATTAGAATCTGCAGACTGTCTATTCTTAAAGCCCATTAACACTTAAAAGTAACAAATATTCCATACAATATTTCAAACAAGAGATGTGTTTGTCAGAAACACAATGCCCCCTAATGTGCCCCTTTGAATTATTTTTTTGACCTTTGACCTTGAAGGATGACCTTGACCTTTCATCACTCAAAATTTGCAGCTCCATGAGATACTCATGCATGCCAAATATCAAGTTGCTATGTTCAATATTGCAAAAGTTATGAAGAAGGTTAAAGTTTTGGTTAAAGTTTTAGAATGCTTTTTTGACCTTTGACCTTGAAGGATGACCTTGACCTTTCACCACTCAAAATGTGCAGCTCCATGAGATACACATGCATGCCTGAATAGAAATTGTTGCGGGAAATTAAATGAAATATCAAGTTGCTATCTTCAATATTGCAAAAGTATTCATAAAATAAGCGATTTGGGCCAAATATATTTGAGCTTTGACCTTGAAGGATGACATTGACCTTGACCTTTCACCACTCAAAATGTGCAGCTCCATGAGATACACATGCATGCCAAATATCAAGTTGCTATCTTCAAGATTGCAAAAGTATTAATAAAATAAGCGATTTATGCCACATATATTTGACCTCTGACCTTGAAGGATGACCTTGACCTTTCACCACTCAAAATGTGCAGCTCCATGAGATACACATGCATGCCAAATATGAAGTTGCTATCTTCAATATTGCATAAGTATTCATAAAATGAGTGATTTTGGCCACATATATTTGACCTCTGACCTTGAAGGATGACCTTGACCTTTCACCACTCAAAATGTGCAGCTTCATGAGATACACATGCATGCCAAATATGAAGTTGCTATCTTCAATATAGCAAAAGTTATTGCAAAATGTTAAAGTTGGCGCAAACCAACCAACAGACCAATCAACCAACCAACCAACCAACAGACCAACCAACCAACAGACAGGGCAAAAACAATATGTCCCCCACTACTATAGTGGGGGACAAACAAATTGACAATGCCAATAAAAACTAGATTTTTAGGGTTTGATCATTTCATAAACTTTGAAAGCAAGGTCTGTTCATGAGCTACCTACACACAAAGTTATAACAAAATATCTCCATTTCATCCAAACTCAAGTAATTAGGCAGTAACTGTATTCCTATTTTTTTAATAACAATGCCTTGACTCTACAACCCCAAATGTAATTCCAACCTAGGTCCACCCTTAAGCTACATACAAACAATATAGCAGCACATCATCTCCATCCAAACTCTTATTATTGTACTGAAAACATTTTTCTATTATCAGTAAAAATGAACTTGAACCACATGAAATCCTACCATGATCTGTCTGTAAGCTATCTTCAAATAGAATTTAGCAAAATACTTCCATCAAAACTTAAGTTATTGAGCAGGAACTCATTTCATTAGCTTCAAATAGAATAACAGTACATTATCTCCATCTACTCTTAAGTTTTTGAGTGGAAACTCTTTACTTTTAGTGACCTTAACCCCATGAACCTCAAATGGAATCCTGCGCTAGATCAGCATGTAACCTATCTATGTGAACCTCAAATGGAATCCTGCGCTAGATCAGCATGCAACCTACCTATGTGACCCTCAAATGGAATCCTGCGCTAGATCAGCATGTAACCTACCTACATGATCCTCAAATGGAATCCTGTGCTAGATCAGCATGTAACCTATCTATGTGAACCTCAAATAGAATCCTGCGTTAGATCAGCATGTAACCTACCTACCTGAACCTCAAATGGAATCCTGCGCTAGATCAGCATGTAACCTACCTACGTGATCCTCAAATGGAATCCTGCGCTAGATCAGCATGTAACCTACATATGTGAACCTCAAATGGAATCCTGCGCTAGATCAGAATGAAACCTACCTATGTGAACCTCAAATGGAATCCTGCACTAGATCAGCATGTAACCTACCTACGTGATCCTCAAATGGAATCCTGCGTTAGATCAGCATGCAACCTACCTATGTGAACCTCAAATGGAATCCTGCGCTAGATCACCATGCAACCTACCTTTGTGAACCTCAAATGGAATCCTGCGCTAGATCAGCATGCAACCTACCTATGTGACCCTCAAATGGAATCCTGCGCTAGATCAGCATGTAACCTACCTATGTGAACCTTAAATGGAATCCTGCGCTAGATCAGCATGAAACCTACCTATGTGAACCTCAAATGGAATCCTGCGCTAGATCAGCATGTAACGTACCTATATGAACCTTAAATGGAATCCTGCGCTAGATCAGCATGAAACCTACCAACGTGAACCTCAAATGGAATCCTGCGCTAGATCAGCATGTAACCTACCTATGTGAACCTTAAATGGAATCCTGCGCTAGATCAGCATGTAACCTACCTACATGAACCTTAAATTGAATCCTGGGCTAGATCAGCATGAAACCTACCTACGTGAACCTCAAATGGAATCCTGCGCTAGATCAGCATGTAACCTACCTATGTGAACCTCAAATGGAATCCTGCGCTAGATCAGCATGAAACCTACGTTTGTGAACCTCAAATGGAATCCTGCTCTAGATCAGCATGTAACCTACCTACATGAACCTTAAATGGAATCCTGCGCTAGATCAGCATGCAACCTACCTACGTGAATCTCAAATGGAATCCTGCGCTAGATCAGCATGTAACCTACCTACATGAACCTCAAATGGAATCCTTAGCTAGATCAGCATGTAACCTACCTACGTGGTCCTCAAATGGAATCCTGGGCTAAATCAGCATGTAACCAACCTACGTGAACCTCAAATGGAATCCTGCGCTAGATCAGCATGTAACCTACCTATGTGAACCTCAAATGGAATCCTGCGCTAGATCAGCATGAAACCTACCTATGTGAACCTCAAATGGAATCCTGGGCTAGATCAGCATGTAACCTACCTATGTGACCCTCAAATGGAATAATGTGCTAGATCAGCATGTAACCTACCTACATGAACCTCAAATGGAATCCTGCGCTAGATCAGCATGTAACCTACCTACGTGAACCTCAAATGGAATAATGTGCTAGATCAGCATGTAACCTACCTACATGAACCTCAAATCGAATCCTGCGCTAGATCAGCATGTAACCTACCTAAGTGAACCTTAAATGGAATCCTGCGCTAAATCAGCATGTAACCTACCTATGTGAACCTCAAATGGAATCCTGCGCTAGATCAGCATGTAACCTACCTACATGAACCTCAAATGGAATCCTGTGCTAGATCAGCATGAAACCTACCTACATGAACATTAAATGGATTCCTGCACTAGATCAGCAAGTAACCTACCTACGTGAACCTTAAATGGAATCCTGCGCTAGATTAGCATGTAACCTACCTACATGAACCTTAAATTGAATCCTGGGCTAGATCAGCATGAAACCTACCTACGTGAACCTCAAATGGAATCCTGCGCTAGATCAGCATGTAACCTACCTACATGAACCTTAAATGGAATCCTGGGCTAGATCAGCATGAAACTTACCTATGTGAACCTCAAATGGAATCCTGCGCTAGATCAGCATGCAACCTACCTATTTGAACCTCAAATGGAATCCTGCGCTAGATCAGCATGCAACATACCTATGTGAACCTTAAATGGAATCCTGCGCTAAATCAGCATGTAACCTACCTAGGTGAACCTCAAATGGAATCCTGCGCTAGATCAGCATGTAACCTACCTACATGAACCTTAAATGGAATCCTGGGCTAGATCAGCATGAAACTTACCTATGTGAACCTCAAATGGAATCCTGCGCTAGATCAGCATGCAACCTACCTATTTGAACCTCAAATGGAATCCTGCGCTAGATCAGCATGTAACCTACGTATGTGAACCTCAAATGGAATCCTGCGCTAGATCAGCATGCAACCTACCTACATGAACCTCAAATGGAATCCTGCGCTAGATCAGCATGTAACCTACCTATATGAACCTTAAATGGAATCCTGCGCTAGATCAGCATGAAACCTACCTACGTGAACCTCAAATGGAATCCTGCGCTAGATCAGCATGTAACCTACCTACATGAACCTTAAATGGAATCCTGCGCTAGATCAGCATGCAACCTACCTACGTGATCTCATATGGAATCCTGCGCTAGATCAGCATGTAACCTACCTATATGAACCTTAAATGGAATCCTTGGCTAGATCAGCATGTAACCTACCTACGTGTTCCTTAAATGGAATCCTGCGCTAGATCAGCATGTAACCTACCTACATGAACCTCAAATGGAATGATGTGCTAGATCAGCATTAAACCTACCTACATGAACCTCAAATCGAATCCTGCGCTAGATCAGCATGTAACCTACCTAAGTGAACCTTAAATGGAATCCTGGGCTAGATCAGCATGTAACCTACCTATGTGAACCTCAAATGGAATCCTGCGCTAGATCAGCATGTAACCTACCTATGTGAACCTCAAATGGAATCCTGCGCTAGATCAGCATGCAACATACCTATGTGAACCTCAAATGGAATCCTGGGCTAGATCAGCATGTAACCTACCTATGTGAACCTCAAATGGAATCCTGCGCTAGATCAGCATGCAACATACCTATGTGAACCTCAAATGGAATCCTGGGCTAGATCAGCATGCAACATACCTACATGATCCTCAAATGGAATGATGTTCTAGATCAGCATTAAACCTACCTACATGAACCTCAAATCGAATCCTGCGCTAGATCAGCATGTAACCTACCTAAGTGAACCTTAAATGGAATCCTGGGCTAAATCAGCGTGTAACCTACCTATGTGAACCTCAAATGGAATCCTGGGCTAGATCAGCATGTAACCTACCTACAAGGATCTCAAATGGAATCCTGTGCTAGATCAGCATGTAACCTACCTATGTGAACCTCAAATGGAATCCTGGGCTAGATCAGCATGTAACCTACCTACATGAACCTCAAATGGAATCCTGTGCTAGATCAGCATGAAACCTACCTACATGAACCTTAAATGGATTCCTGCACTAGATCAGCATGTAACCTACCTTCATGAACCTCAAATGGAATCCTGCGCTAGATCAGCATGTAACCTACCTACATGATCCTCAAATGGAATCCTGTGCTAGATCAGCATGTAACCTACCTACGTGATCCTCAAATGGAATCCTGTGCTAGATCAGCATGTAACCTACCTATGTGAACCTCAAATGGAATAATGTGCTAGATCAGCATGTAACCTACCTACATGAACCTCAAATGGAATCCTGTGCTAGATCAGCATGAAACCTACCTACATGAACCTTAAATGGATTCCTGCACTAGATCAGCATGTAACCTACCTACATGAACCTCAAATGGAATCCTGCGCTAGATCAGCATGTAACCTACCTACATGATCCTCAAATGGAATCCTGTGCTAGATCAGCATGTAACCTACCTACGTGATCCTCAAATGGAATCCTGTGCTAGATCAGCATGTAACCTACCTATGTGAACCTCAAATGGAATCCTGCGCTAGATCAGCATGTAACCTTCCTACGTGATCCTCAAATGGAATCCTGTGCTAGATCAGCATGTAACCTACCTATGTGAACCTCAAATGGAATCCTGCGCTAGATCAGCATGTAACCTACCTACATGGATCTCAAATGGAATCCTGCGCTAGATCAGCATGTAACCTACCGACGTGAACCTCAAATGGAATCCTGCGCTAAATCAGCATGTAACCTACCTACGTGAACCTCAAATGGAATCCTGCACTAGATCAGCATGTAACCTACCTATGTGAACCTCAAATTAAATCCTGCGCTAGATCAGCATGTAACCTACCTACATGAACCTCAAATGGAATCCTGCGCTAGATCAGCATGTAACCTACCTACGTGAACCTCAAATGGAATCCTGCGCTAGATCAGCATGTAACCTACCTACATGAACCTCAAATGGAATCCTGTGCTAGATCAGCATGTAACCTACCTACATGAACCTTAAATTGAATCCTGGGCTAGATCAGCATGTAACCTACGTATGTGAACCTCAAATGGAATCCTGCGCTAGATCAGCATGTAACCTACCTACATGAACCTCAAATGGAATCCTGGGCTAGATCAGCATCTAACCTACCTATGTGAACCTTAAATGGAATCCTGCGCTAGATCAGCATGTAACCTACCTATGTGAACCTCAAATGGAATCCTGGGCTAGATCAGCATGTAACCTACGTATGTGAACCTCAAATGGAATCCTGCGCTAGATCAGCATGAAACCTACCTACATGAACCTCAAATGGAATCCTGCGCTAGATCAGCATGTAACCTACATATGCAGGGCTCCCCCTGGCCCAAAAATTTCTGTAGCCAACATTTTAGCCAAATGGATTTTTGTGTAGCCAAATTTTAGAAACTGTAGCCAAAGTATTATCAAAGCATTCAGAACCGCCTGTTGTAAGTATAGGCTACAGTAGTGTTAAAGAAGAAACTAAACAAAGAAGCTTTAATATGTTTATTACTATTATATTTATTTTTTTGAGACCGGGTCATTAGATTCGTCCAAGGAGTCCAAAGGACGCTTATTGCCTATGGTCGCCATTATGGCAGTCACAATTTCCGACACTTTCGCCGTAAATGTCAAGGGTTTTATACCCCTTCATCTATCGTCATTTACAATTGTAACGCATTTAGCCTTTAATCATTATAAACATTACGAACTTCTCGAAATTAAAATCAACTATTAACATTTTTACTTACGTTCATTGTGTGACTAAGTTGATAATTCGCTAACGGCTTTTACTCAAATGGATTGAAATCAGCAGCAATCTTTAATCAGATGTAGGCCCCTAATTGTTTATTCAAGCCGATAAGATCAACGGTTACACCAGTCAGTTTCCTTTGTCTCGATATCCGGTTTCTGACAGGTGTTAATGCAGACTGCGTATCAATTTTGCTGGTCAATAATAAGGCGATGTATTGAAGCACAGTCTTAAGCTGAAAGAGTTTATTATCTGGAATGGCATTTGTCAGGAAAATAATCTTTTGGCAAAAACGTCCGGCGAACGTTTTTTTTCCTGACAAAAATCGTTCGCCGGACTTTTTCGCTAAACGATTATTTTATTCGCAGAATTTGCTAAATTTTCGCCATTGGCGAATCTGGCGAACGGCAGCGGGAGCCCTGCATATGCTTATCATTTCACCAGAATATCTCCATCTCAATTGAAGTAATTGAGCAAACATGTTAAATCTATTTTAAGCAACAGCGACCATGACAATATGTGCCAAAATGCAGCCCCATGCTTGGTCTGCATGTCAGCCAGAGATAGAGGAGTTGTTGCACCCAGCCAGAGATAGAGGAGTTGTTGCACCCAGCCAGAGATAGAGGAGTTGTTGCACCCAGCCAGAGATAGAGGAGTTGTTGCACCCAGCCAGAGATAGAGGAGTTGTTGCACCCAGCCAGAGATAGAGGAGTTGTTGCACCCAGCCAGAGATAGAGGAGTTGTTGCACCTAAACATGTTCTAGAATTGAAGTTCAACAAGTACAATTAAATGCATCATTTCACCTTGCCAACGTAACTTAACCAGTGCATTATAAAAAAAACAAGAGGGCATGTAAGGCTCAAAGTCGCTCACCTGAGATACAAAGGAACTCACCTGTTCTATGCAGCCCAAGATATCATTAGAACAAATGTTCTGACCAAGTTTGACATGAAGAGTAAACTATAAATGCAACTTTTTGAGTACTAACAAGTTTTTACTATAGCAATATAAAAAACAAGAGATGTGATCGTCAGAAACACAATGCCCACTAATGCTTCACTTTGAAACCTAGAAGGATGAATTTGACCTTGACCTTTCACCACTCAAAATGTGCAGCTCCATGAGATACACATGCATGCCAAATATCAAGTTGCTATCTTCAATATTGCAAAGATATGACCAAGGTTAAAGTTTTGGGACAGAATGACAGACACATTCAATGAAAGAACCAGGGTTTTTTATCTGATTTTGGGGAAAGGGCCTGGCCTTTTTTTAAGGGAAAAAATTCGCGCGAAACGCCGGATTTGGGGGGAAAAATATCACAGGAAACGCCGGATTTTGGGGGAAAATAAGGAAAGTCTTAAATAATCAATTAAGCATATTTTACTCTTTTTAAAACAAATTCAAGGAAACAGAAAAATTATTTATGCAATATTTTTCTATTTTCTACACTGGATCAGGTTAACTTATATATTTAAAGGTTTAAAAAAAAAAAAAAAAAAAAAAAAAAAAAAATTTTTTTTTTTTGGAGGGGAAAATAAATTCTAGAGGAAAATTTACCTGCTGAGGGAACAAAAAATCGGAGGGGAAAGGACCCATTTTCGGCGGGTCACAAAGAAGGAAAAAAAACCCTGAGAACATACAATGAAAGACAGACTGGCCATAAACAATATACCCCCGATCATTCGATCCAGGGTCATAAAAATGCCCTGGCCCCTAGCGGCCATGTTTTTCAACTGGAGCCATTTCCAAACTTCTCCAAGATATCATTAGGACAAACTTCTGACCAAGTTTCATGATGATTGGACAATTAATGTGGCCTCTAGAGTGTTACCAAGGTTTTACTATAGCAATATAAGGAAAAATGCCCCGCCCCCTGTCAGCCATGTTTTTCAACAGACCAGAACCAGCCCAGGATATCATTGTCACAAATTTTCTGACCAAATTTCATGATGATCAGACAATAAATGTGGCCTCTAGAGTGTAAACAAAGCAAATATTTATGCCGTACGCCAGACAAAAGGTGATCACAAAAGCTCACAAAAACACTGTAACTCCAATATAAAGCGAATGACAGGGTCAAAGCCACATGAACACATTACAGTGATTTTTTTTGCTTTAATTTGTTACAGCCTGTGCCTTTTGAATTGGGAAAATTAGCGCGATAAACCGTGAAATTGGGAAAAATAGCGCGATAAACCATAAAATTGGGAAAAATGAAGCATTATAAATAGGATTATAAGTAACAGAAGTGATATTGTTTTTAAGTGCATGTTCAGGGAGTTTTCTAGAAAAGGAGTCTGGTCAAATTGTTGGTTTTTTTAATCAATAAAAGTGGCAAGTTTGGGAATGATTTATGGACAAAAATGACTAAATTCAAGTTATATATTTTGTAAGATGTTTAAAAAATAAAGTTGAGACCTAGATTTAAGAAATCATAATTAAGTTATATGAGACTTCTTTATAAAAAAATAAAAAATAAAAATTATTTTTTTTTTTTTTTTTTTTTTTTGGAAGTTGGGCTTTTTTTGGGAAATTTTGGTTAGAATTTTGGGAAAAAACGTGTATTTTTGCGATTGGGAAGCAGCCGAAATTCGGCTGTAAATTTGAGCAAAAAAAATCACTGCATTATAAATGCTAATTTATTGTCATGTTGTGATGGCATTTGCCAAAACATGCATATAAATCCTACCTGATCGATAACTATATGCACACGTCTTTTCTAATGTGCTTATATATCGAATAATCCAATATAATTATATCAATTTACAAAAATAAATCTGACCATTTATGATGATAAATGTGTTAATGAATTTCATAAACACAAATATACACAATTTTTCAGAAGTTTGTAGTGCATTATGAGACAGAGGTTTCATTGGGCACTGTTTAGATTTAATTATTACAACAAATGGAGTGAATTTAAATTTAGATTAAATGCAATACAATACAAAGCAACGTTTTATTACGTCATGTGCAGTCATGCAAAACACCTGCTTCCCAGGAACTTTCTGAAATCCGGGAAAAAATGAAAATGAATTTCTGTTAACAATTACCCTGCCTTTGAATGTAACTTAATCGTCTGGATTACGTCAAGTAAAACAAACAAATGGGAAAATGACTGGCACAATTTTTGTTTAAATTTTTTCATAACCAGAAATCCACTTTATTTAAGTGCTGATGCAAAAGTCACGTTTTAAACAATGACCAAATAAATGGTTTCACAGTAAGCTGTTGACAAAATTTAAGAACAAGAACTAACAAAGGACCATAATTCAAGGGCTATAACTCTAAAGTGTGGTATAAAACACCACTTGAGCCTTGCTCTGTGAAAAGGGGGTTTAATGCATGTGCATAAAGTGTCATCCAAGAGTAGACTGTGCAGTCCGCACAGTCTAATCTGGGACAACACTTTCCGCTTTTCTTGTATTTTTCCATTAAAGGAAGATTCTTAATTTTCAATTTAGGCCAAAAGTTTTGTCCTTGCTTAGCCCAAGTAGACCGCTCAAGCTAATCTGGAATAAGCACATGCATTTAAAACCTTTTTCTAAGACCGCATCTAACTTACATGTGACCCCCTTCTCAAGGTCCTCGTAGTAACCATAGTAACAGATCTGCTGGAGCAGCATGGGGTGGAACTTCTCAAACACTTTGATGTCCTTCAGTCTAGAGTAGATGATATCCAGGTCCTCTCCTGTACGGTCACTCGGCCTGAAATAGAATAAACAATGTGTTAAACTGAATAGGGAATATTCCCGTGAAAACCATAATAATTGAACCTCACTCTGTGAATATATGGTTTAATGCATGTGCATAAAGTAGCCTCTGCAGTCTGTGCAGGCTAATCTGGGACTAAACTATTGGCTTGTATGGCATTTTTTGTTTATAGGAAGCCTCTGTTAAACAAAATCCAGTCTATAGAGAAAGTTTCTGCCTTGATAAGCCTATGCCAACTGCACAGGCTAATCTGGGATGATAAATTAAGCACATGCATTTTCCCAGAGTGCAATTTTTGTTTTAAGGAGCTTTGTAGACATGCTACAAGACAGGTCACATAGAGACAAGAGTAAGTTTAAACTCTTCTGCCCAGCCACTAGAGTAAATGTATTATTTGACCTTGAGTAAATGACATCAAGGAACTCTCCTGTCCAGCCACTGGGCCCTGAAAGATTAGGTCTAGAGTAAATGTATTATTGGGCCTTGAGCGAATGACATCAATGAACTCTCCTGTCCAGCCACTGGGCCCTGAAAGATTAGGTCTAGAGTAAATGTATTATTGGGCCTTGAGCGAATGACATCAATGAACTCTCCTGTCCAGCCACTTGACTTGAAATATTAGGTTTAGAGTTAAGTTATTATTGGGCCTTGAGTAAATGATATCAAGGAACTATTCTGTCCAGCTACTGAGCCCTGAAATATTATGTCTAGAGAAAATGTATACTTGGCCTTTCGTAAATATCAAAGAACTCTCCTGCCCAGCCGCTGTAACCTGAATTATTAGGTCTAGAGTAAATGTTTTATTGGAACTTGCAAAAATGATATCAAGGAACTCTCCTGTCCCGCCACTGGGCCCTGAAATATATGGTCTAGAGTAAAAGTATTATTTGGCCTAAAGTATATGATATCAAGGAACTCTCCTGTCCCGCCACTGGGTCCTGAAATATAAAGTCTAGAGTAAATTTATAATTTGGCCTTGAGTAAATGATATCAAGGAACTCTCCTGTCCAGCCACTGGAACCTGAAATATTAGACTAGAGTAAATGTATAATTTGGCCTTGAGTACATGATATCAAGGAACTCTTGTTCCTCGCCAATGGACTTGAACAATTGGGTACTTGTAAACATGTCCTTTTGTAAGCAAAGAATTATAAAGGTGTAGAAAAGCTTAATAACATAACATCATTTTATTGTAAATCTACTGTTAAAAGGTTGTTGCGGAAAAAAAATCTGCTAGATAAGAATATCTTCTTACCTCATGAAAGCAATGTTTTTTTCTTGATGGCACAATGAAATATGGAGAGAAATCCACAAAGCAATCATAAAAAGAGTGTTGAAGGTGCAATATCTTTAGTTCCATACAAGATTTATCAGTCTGAGATTATAGCAGTCAATGAAGAAGAGTAAAGACTGAATTCTTAATTCATCATAGAGCAATAAAACCTTCAATGAGGACACATTTATTGCCATCAAAAATAGTCCAAGAAGATCAAGACAAAATGATGAATATTGTTCCCAGGAGAAACAACAGCCTTCAGTCATAGCAGCAAGTGATCACTAGAATTAATTACATTCAAAATGATATGATGGGACAGTTATCTACATACAGACCTTGAGCAGTTTTTAAAAGTGACAAGCAGTGGAAAAATGGGACTTACTGTATGTGCGTAAATGAAAAATATGAAAGGAAGTTTTTTCTGCCCAGTTGGTTATCACTTAATGCACATGCAGTAGGCCCAGTTGGTTATCATTTAATGCACATGCAGTAGGCCAAGTTGGTTATCACTTAATGCACATGCAGTAGGCCCAGTTGGTTATCATTTAATGCACATGCAGTAGGCCCAGTTGGTTATCACTTAATGCACATGACGTAGGCCCAGTTGGTTATCACTTAATGCACATGCAGTAGGCCCAGTTGGTTATCACTTAATGCACATGCAGTAGACTCAGTTGGTTATCACTTAATGCACATGCAGTAGGCCCAGTTGGTAATCACTTAATGCACATGCAGTAGGCCCAGTTGGTTATCACTTAATGCACATGCAGTAGGCCCAGTTGGTTATCACTTAATGCACATGCAGTAGGCCCAGTTGGTTATCACTTAATGCGCATGCAGTAGGCCCAATTGGTTATCACTTAATGCACATGCAGTAGGCCCAGTTGGTTATCACTTAATGCACATGCAGTAAGTCCAGTTGGTAATCACTTAATGCACATGCAGTAGGCCCAATTTGTTATCACTTAATGCACATGCAGAAGACCCAGTTGGTTATCACTTAATGCACATGCAGTAGGCCCAGTTGGTTATCACTTAATGCACATGCAGTAGGCCCAGTTGGTTATCACTTAATGCACATGCAGTTAGCCCAGTTGGTTATCACTTAATGCACATGCAGTAAGCCCAGTTGGTTATCACTTAATGCACATGCAGTAAGCCCAGTTGGTTATCACTTAATGCACATGCAATAAGCCCAGTTGGTTAACACTTAATGCATATGCAGTAAGCCCAGTTATCACTTAATGCACATGCAGTAAGCCTAGTTGGTTATCAGTTAATGCACATTCAGTAGGCACAGTTGGTTATCACTTAATGCACATGCAGTAGGCCCAGTTGGTTATCACTTAATGCACATGCAGTAGGCCCAGTTGGTTATCACTTAATGCACATGCAGTAGGCCCAGTTGGTTATCATTTAATGCACATGCGGCAGGCCCAGTTGGTTATCACTTAATGCACATGCAGTAAGCCCAGTTGGTTATCACTTAATGCACATGCAGTACGCCCAGTTGGTTATCACTTAATGCACATGCAGTAGGCCCAGTTTGTTATCACTTAATGCACATGCAGTAGGCCTAGTTGGTTATCACTTAATGCACATGCAGTAAGCCCAGTTTGTAACCCCTAATGCACATGCAGTAGGTCCAGTTGGTTATCACTTAATGCACATGCAGTAAGCCCAGTTTGTTATCACTTAATGCACATGCAGTAGGCCCAGTTGGTTATCACTTAATGCACATGCAGTAAGCCCAGTTGGTTATCACTTAATGCACATGCAGTAGGCCCAGTTGGTTATCACTTAATGCACATGCAGTAGGCCCAGTAGGTTATCACTTAATGTACATGCAGTAGGCCCAGTTGGTTATCACTTAATGTACATGCAGTAGGCCCAGTTGGTTATCACTTAATGCACATGCAGTAAGCCCAGTTGGTTATCACTTAATGCACATGAAGTAGGCCCAGTTGGTTATCACTTAATGTACATGCAGTAGGCCCAGTTTGTTATCACTTAATGCACATGCAGTAGGCCCAGTTGGTAATCACTTAATGCACATGCAGTAGGCCCAGTTGGTTATCACTTAATGCACATGCAGTAAGCCCAGTTGGTTATCACTTAATGCACATGCAGTAAGCCCAGTTTGTTATCACTTAATGCACATGCAGTAGGCCCAGTTGGTTATCACTTAATGCACATGCAGTAGGCCCAGTTGGTTATCATTTAATGTACATGCAGTAGGCCCAGTTGGTTATCACTTAATGTACATGCAGTAGGCCCAGTTGGTTATCACTTAATGCACATGCAGTAAGCCCAGTTGGTTATCACTTAATGCACATGAAGTAGGCCCAGTTTGTTATCACTTAATGTACATGCAGTAGGCCCAGTTGGTTATCACTTAATGCACATGCAGTAGGCCCAGTTGGTAATCACTTAATGCACATGCAGTAGGCCCAGTTGGTTATCACGTAATGCACATGCAGTAAGCCCAGTTGGTTATCACTTAATGCACATGCAGTAGGCCCAATTGGTTATCACTTAATGCACATGCAGTAGGCCCAGTTGGTTATCACTTAATGCACATGCAGTAGGCCAAGCTGGTTATCACTTAATGCACATGCAGTAGGCCCAGCTGGTTATCACTTAATGCACATGCAGTAGGCCCAGTTGGTTATCACTTAATGCACATGCAGTAGGCCCAGTTGGTTATCACTTAATACACATGCAGTATACCCAGTTGGTTATCACTTTATGAACATGCAGTAAGCCAAGTTGATTATCACTTAATGCACATGCAGTAAGCCCAGTTGGTTATCAGTTAATGCACATGCAGTAGGCCCAGTTGGTTATCACTTACCGTAATTACTCTATGTTTTCGGACACTTAAAAATAATTAAATTTTTTCGTGTCCGAAAACTTAGATACGAAAAATATTCACAAAATACAGGTGTCCGAAAACTTAGAGTCGAAAATTGAAGTGTCCGAAATAGCGTCAATGGTATCAACGACTACGGGTAATAGCACGCGCTTGTAAAATGCCATGCCGTATAGTATAAATTACAGTTATATGTGTTTGCACTGCATTTTAAATAATTTTAAATGCTTAATTTATTTGACAGATCGTTACTACAAGGTTGTACTTTGACCAACGAGTTCAAAGATGAGCATGTGATGTACCGATACTCGCTAGTATGAAACTGTTATTAACGCAAAAAAGCAAACAATGAATTCTTTGTTTGTTCATTTCCGATAGTTGTTGTCTTACACCTTCCATTGTTCGTAAAACTTGCAATAGGGAGCATCACACTTTGAAGCGCTTAGTATTTGTCAGTTATTTTACTGAGAAGGGGATGTACATGTACCATTGCGGTAGATAATAGAACAGTTCTGCTGTGACGTCACTAATTGCTAAGCTGACCGATACATAGGTCACGTGGTTTAACCACAGACAAAGGATTCAGTCATGTGGATTCACTGTTCATTGGCACTACCACTTGTAATTGTCATAACGCTTATGCTATCGGGCGAAACCATTGATTCATACCGGTTTACAAGGTTACATGTATTTACCCTATAACGCAATATAATGGTCCGTTGCCCTCAGGCATGCACCTGTCATGTTTTATGATGTTAATCTGGTTGTAAAACTCCATGATCGAAGTGTCATTAGATATCGAAAACAGGACCGAAATTTGGTAAAATAGCGCTGTAAAATATACTGTCCGAAAACTTAGAGACATTAATTATGGACGAAAACTCGAGTGTCCGAAAATTAAGAGTCACGAAAAATAATTATTTTTGCTAAAAAATGGGGTGTCCGAAAACTTAGAGTGTCCGAAAACATAGAGTAATTACGGTAATGCACATGCAGTAGGCCCAGTTGGTTATCACTTAATGCACATGCAGTAGGCCCAGTTGGTTATCACTTAATGCACATGCAGTAGGCCCAGTTGGTTATCACTTAATGCACATGCAGTAGGCCCAGTTGGTTATCACTTAATGTACATGCAGTAGGCCCAGTTGGTTATCACTTAATGCACATGCAGTAGGCCCAATTGGTTATCACTAAATGCACATGCAGTAGGCCCAGCTGGTTATCACTTAATGCACTTGCAGTAGGCCCAGCTGGTTATCACTTAATGCACATGCAGTAGGCCCAGTTGGTTATCACTTAATGCACATGCAGTAGGCCCAATTGGTTATCACTTAATGCACATGCAGTAGGCCCAGTTGGTAATCACTTAATGCACGAGCAGTAGGCCCAATTGGTTATCACTTAATGCACATGCAGTAAGCCCAGTTTTCCAAGATCGTGGTTTATATTATCACAGAGTCATTGGAAGGCAGTGTCTAGAAACATTATTGGTCATTCACATGAAGGCTTTATTCTTTCGAAATCTTGCATATCCTGGAAAAAGTGATTAAACAATTTTGCACTATATTTCCTTTTTTAATGTGAGGAAACAACATTTCTCAGGTGAACTTGAATACAAATGATTGCAGTTATTTAGACAGAAATATAGCCAGACAAGATGTATATTGACATTCTCTGTCTATTGCTGGTGTTTTTACTGGTACTATACCCTTTGCGAAAATGACAGTTTTCCATTTAACAATGTTAACACCACACTTTTAATCAATATGCTGATCTTGTGTGTGTAAAACATGGATTTTTAAGTGATTGATTTCATACATTTATGCATATGGCTTAATGAAATGTCAATTTTTGAGAGAATAGCAAGGGCAAAATTAGTACAATAATCAGGGTGCAGAATCATCAGAGTTTTCAGGGCTTTACACTTGGGCTGGACAGAATGTAATCACAACTTTATTTTTGCAAATAAGTTATTAATACATTTGAAAAAAATCTAAAGTGCATAAAAGACAGTTTTTCTTGCAGTTTGTGCCAGTATATTAAGGTATAAGAATAAATCCTTGAATATGTCTGAAATTGGTGACAAGTTCAAGTTGCGTGATACATAGCCCTCAGTACAATGAATTCAGTAAAAATGGATTTTTGTTAACAAGAACACATGCTTATTAAATAAAGTAATTCAGGGGTATTTCACATAGCAATAAGCAGCATAAAAATCTGTCATTTATGCGCTAGTTAATAGAACTTGTTTAAAAAAGTTTTTTGAAATAAAGCAACACTATATAACCGTCGTGTTAAAATCTATTAAAGTTAAAAGGTGGAACCCCAAGAAGTCATGTGATCCTGCGACGTGATAATTGTCTAGAATTTGTGATGTCAATCTTTTAAAACGTAAACAACCACACTGTGATATATTATGCAAACAACCATACATGTAACCTTTATTTTAGCAACAAATCATAATAAACACAAATATTTTAAAATATATTTGGTGTATATCCTGTTTTTGAAGGAAAGGGAGAACAATTATGTTTGTATTTAAACTGAAAACAAAGGTTAATTGCTGTTGTTGTTTTTCACTTGACAGTCGCTGCATGAAATGTGTGTTATAAAGTGCACATATATGTATATGTATATTAAAAACACACAATTATAGTTATCGTAGATAAAAATTATACAACGGGAGATCACATCATATAGGTCCTCACGTGGCTTATTATGAGTTTATTTCCTTACCATGAAAATATATGGTATCTTAATGTTTGATCAACACGCAGTTTTCTTTCGACATATTCAAATCACACTTTCAGAGTTGCGTAATGCCAAAATGGGTCATTTTGCGTTTCGCATGTAACTCAAGCCCAGTCTGTGCAATTTTGAGGTATGGTCAGGAGCTGCCTAGTCCCCTATAGGTCAGGAGCTGCCTAGTCCCCTATAGGTCAGGAGCTGCCTAGTCCCTTATAGGTCAGGAGCTGTCTAGTCCCCTATAGGTCAGGAGCTGCCTAGTCCCCTATAGGTCAGGAGCTGCCTAGTCCCCTATAGGTCAGGAGCTGCCTTGTCCCCTATAGGTCAGGAGCTGCCTAGTCCCTTATAGGTCAGGAGCTGTCTAGTCCCCTATAGGTCAGGAGCTGCCTAGTCCCCTATAGGTCAGGAGCTGCCTAGTCCCCTATAGGTCAGGAGCTGCCTTGTCCCCTATAGGTCAGGAGCTGCCTAGTCCCCTATAAATCAGGAGCTGCCTAGTCCCCTATAGGTCAGGAGCTGCCTAGTCCCCTATAGGTCAGGAGCTGCCTAGTCCCCTATGGGTCAGGAGCTGCCTAGTCCCCTATAGGTCAGGAGCTGCCTAGTCCCCTATAAGGTCAGGAGCTGCCTAGTCCCCTATAGGCCAGGAGCTGCCTAGTCCCCTATAGGTCAGGAGCTGCCTAGTTCCCTATAGGTCAGGAGCTGCCTAGTCCCCTATAAAATCATGCAAGGCTTCATGGTCTCATTAGGTATATTAAGACCATACTGCAAGACGTACAGGCTGGGCTATAGCTATGCTGGCCGCATATGGAATAAGACCCATTTTTGCATTAGGCGGGTCTTAAAAATCTCTTTGCTTCTTGTAAATAGAACATTTAAGCACAATAGTTTTCGATATAAAATTTAATTCAAACTGTGCTATTTTTAGAAACTAGCCAATGCCAGTAGCCTATTAAATAGTTAATATCTGAAAGCGTTTAAGAAATAATCAAGAACGGATACTGGACAAATGGACCAACAGTACGACATCTTTATGCCATTATACTGTTGCCATAAAAAGTGACTTCTAGGTTATTGACAAGCTTTTTCTTTAATTTGATGTAGTGACCTAATTTTTAACCAAATTATTGGATTTTTGCTACAAAGAGACTTCCTTTTCACTACAAATACCCTTAAAAGTGGATAGTGTTGTCCCTGACTAGCCTGTGCGTACAGCACATCTTAATCTCAGATTACACTTGACGCACATGCATTAAGCTCTGTTTGTCCAGAAAGTAACTCTAATATAAGAATTGAGCAGTATTTTTTTTCATCTGCGTCTCAATATTTCCCCAGTGAGTTTATACAAAAATGAATTGCAAAGAAATGCTATTTAATTCTTAATAACAGTCTATTCTACAAAATTTATTATCACTCATAAATCTTCAAAAACAAAAAGCAAAAATATGTTGTATGTCCACTGACACCCTACCTTTTGTAGCAGGCATTTAAGACCTGTATGTCTACAATCACGGGTGTAGCCCCCTTGTGTCCAGGCCTCTCTTGACCCTTCATGACCTCCGACTTCAACACTACAGCCTCTCCAAGGTCTAAACAGCCCCTCCAAGGTCTACACAGCCATCCCAAGCAAACTGTTTTAGCCCTCAATCATTCAGGCAGTGTTAATCCTCTTAGCCAAGCAAACAGTATTCACCCTCAATCATTCAGGCAGTGTTCATCCTCATAGCAAAGCAAACAGTGTTCACCCTCAATCATTCAGGCAGTGTTCATCCTCATAGCAAAGCAAACAGTGTTCACCCTCAATCATTCAGGCAGTGTTAATCCTCATAGTCAAGCCAACTGTTTTTAGCCTCATAGTAAATAAGGCAGTGTTCATCCTTTAACTAATCAGGCAATTTTCCTCTATCACATTCATGAATTTTTCTCTTAGTCAATGAGAGAGTTTTCTCTTAGGCAATGAGGCAGTTTTCTCTTTGTCATTCAGGCAGTTTTTTCTTAGTCAATAAGGCAGATTTCTCTTAGTCAACCATGCATTTTTCTCTAAGTCAATCAGGCATTTGTTCTCTTAGTCAATCAGGCATTTTTTTCTCAGAGTTAATCAGTCAGTTTAGCATAATTAGCATCACTGCCTCAACAATGACTACAAGCGTTATATGCACCAGGTCATCACACTGCACAGTGTTTATATTAATTAAAACAGTTGTCAAAAACAGCAAGAACCATGTACAATCCAATAAAGATCACCAGTGTTTGTTTAGGCTTCAAAAAGGTGTTGTTTTTTCTCCAGCAGTTATTATAAGTAATCCACCATTTTTTACCAACAGGATGGATGTAGATCATTAATTAAAGATGCTAAAGACACCTGACAAATACTATATGGATCCTCAGTTAATATTCACACCAACAGTTCTCAGATTAACAACTGCACAGTTTCTTATTGTATTCTTAGAATTCCTAAAAAAGCAAAACAAATTGATATTTCAGCCTTATTTGCAGTCTATTTTAGCCATCAGACCCAGAAAACAAGCTTCCAAAATATTACATAGTGTAGGTCATTAATAACAGGTTCTAAAATGTCTGATAGGGTTTCACTCATAAAGTTCTAGTTTAAACCTAACATTAACAGGCCATTTCTTGTTCTTGTTGAATCAGTAAGCGGACCAGTATCTCCTTAATATCAACACGAGTTAACGAGAGCGCCTACGGTATTGAAAGTCTATTGGGAAGTTTCTGCTGAAGTAAATGTTTAAAGAACCGTTGAGTGAATGAAAATCTAAATAATCTTGTTTTAATTAATGTTATCATGGCATCACTACTTATAATTTACGAGACTGAATGACTTTTTCATTCAGAAACTAAAGCTCAAAGTTTTATCTTTTTTTCTTGTTTAGTTCGTTACTATTCATTATACTGTACCGATCTCTTCAGTTTCATTTAAGCAGAAAGGAATAATGCATTGTTGTGTTGTTGTTATATTTCCCACCTTCATACATATGCACACTTTTACATTCACCCTGTATTTTGGAGCACAGGTTCTGAAGTTTTCAAATCTGATTAAAAATTTCTCAAATAATTGCAAATAATATGCAACATAATTTGCAGATTAATATCAAAATACTGTTGTTTGACCCCCTTCTATTGCAGCCCAAAAAACGCAAGGTAAATGTTTGCTGTCACAAAGTTTAACAATTATTACAGATCAAATAAAACTCGACAGTCTTCTGCAAAACCACTATTTATCTGTGAATTACTAATTAAAGTTATGTGCCCATAAATGAATACATTGAAAAAGTATCTCAAAATCAAATACAATGAGATTCACTTTGTCAAAAACACAATACTGAGTATGCAAAAAATTAGCTAAAAATGTTACGAACATATTTTTTTATTTTTTTTAATGATGGCATATATGAAACAAGTTGTAAAAATTTGATAATTTTATCAAAATCTCGTTCCCATCCACGTTTTTAATGGAATTGTTAACAGACTTTGGCATGTTTTCAAATGTCATCATATATGATTTCTTACAAATCTTAAATGTTTTAATACTAATTTTTATAGTAAGAATAAAAGTTGAAAAACAACAACAACGTGAAGTCGCCGGCGTTTGAACCCGTGTCGTTTTGATCTGTAAGCTGATGCGGTACCATTGCGCCACGCAAACCTTTACTTTCCGAAGCGAAACATAATATCTATAGCCATACATGCCATAATTTTTCAGACCAATCCGGGACATTGAGTTAAATTGTCCGGGACTTTTGCCGATTTTCTGGGACATGTATAAAATGTAGCGATATTTATAGACATATCCATTTTTGGTATGTTTTTTTTGTTTTGCATCGTTAATTGCAAAAGTTCGAAAGCCTTTCCGAAATACACTTGATCTATTCACGTCAAATTAAACATTACTACTTCCGTTACTAGATACAAGCAACGTGTTTTCAGTGTAAGCGTTCTAAACATAGATGGTGACGTCACTGCGTTATTGTTATTAAGACCGGTGTGTAACGCGTGGTTGTTGATACGCCTTTATTGATTTATAACATTTAAATAATAAACGATACAAGAGTTCCGCGGTCGGAGATGACCGCATTGAAGCCGGATTTTTGATTTAAATGACAGGAAAGTACCTTTCGTGTTTTTGTCAATGCAATACTTAAATTACTGAAATATTGTTCAAAGGTCAAAATGAAATGTAAGTACTTTTCAAGGCATGAGCAAACCTTGTGTTATGTTTTGAATGCATGCATATACATGAACAACAATAACATTTAAGGTCACAAATATGAATGACCTTGAAATGACCAGTGGTCATCTAAGTGTGCTTGCAAACCTTTACGTCAAGTTTGAGATTCTAGGTCCAAGCATACCAAAGTTATAACAATTTTAACATTTTAACATTGAAGGTCACAGTGACCTTGACCTTCAAATGAATGACATTGAAATGAGCAGTGGTGATCTTCTAGTACTGGCCAACCTTTATGTCAAGTTTGAAGACTCTAGGTACAAGCATACCAAAGTTATAACATGGAATAAGAACTTTAACATTTTTACCTACCAAAGTAATAAGAACTTTAACATTTTTACATTCAAGGTCACAGTGACCTTGACCTTAGAATGAATGACCTTGAAATGACCAGTGGTCATCTAAGTGTGCTTGCAAACCTTCATGTCAAGTTTGAAGACTCTATGTCCAAGCATACCAAAGTTATAACAATTTTAACATTTTAACATTTAAGGTCACAGTGACCTTGACCTTCAAATGAATGACATTGAAATGACCAGTGGTCATCTTCTAGTACTGGCCAATCTTTATTTCAAGTTTGAAGACTCTAGGTACAAGCATACCAAAGTTATAACATGAAATAAGAACTTTAACATTTTTACATTCAAGGTCACAGTGACCTTGACCTTCAAATGAATGACCTTGAAATGTCCAGTGGTTACTTACTAGTTCTGGCCAACCTTCATGTCAAGTTTCAAGACTCTAGGTCCAAGCATACCAAAGTTATAACAACTTTAACATTTTTACATTCAAGGTCACAGTGACCTTGACCTTCAAATGAATGACCTTGAAATGTCCAGTGGTTACTTACTAGTTCTGGCCAACCTTCATGTCAAGTTTCAAGACTCTAGGTCCAAGCATACCAAAGTTATAACAACTTTAACATTTTTATATTGAAGGTCACAGTGACCTTCACCTTCAAATGAATGACCTTGAAATGACCAGTGGTCATCTGTTAATCCTGGCCAACCTTCATGTCAAGTTTGAAGACTCTAGGTCCAAGCATACCAAAGTTATACCATGAAATAAGAACTTTAACATTTTTACATTCAAGGTCACAGTGACCTTGACCTTCAAATGAATGACCTTGAAATGACCAGTGGTTACTAACTAGTTATGGCCAACCTTCATGTCAAGTTTCAAGACTCTAGGTCCAAGCATACCAAAGTTATAACAACTTTAACATTTTTTATATTGAAGGTCACAATGACCTTGACCTTCAAATGAATGACCTTGAAATGACCAGTGGTCATCTGTTAATCCTGGCCAACCTTCATGTCAAGTTTGAAGACTCTAGGTCCAAGCATACCAAAGTTATACCATGAAATAAGAACTTTAACATTTTCGAGCACGCCGCCACCCCGCCCGCCCGCCCGACAACATCAATCTATAAGCCGAGATTTTTTCGAAAAAAATCCGGCTAAAAATGGTGATATCATTGCGATCACCACTGCTGATGGAAAAGTCCATGTCAC
The DNA here is from genome assembly GCF_020536995.1 of Dreissena polymorpha. Lineage (NCBI taxonomy): Eukaryota > Metazoa > Mollusca > Bivalvia > Myida > Dreissenidae > Dreissena > Dreissena polymorpha. Next base: position 81,265,671 of record NC_068365.1, read on the forward strand.
ATGTTTTGCAAAACACGAATTCGCTACTCTTTTTGCTTCTGGATATGCAATCAAACTCAGTCGTCCACTTGTCTTGAAACTTACATACGCGTTTCACTTTTTGCTGCTGGGACAAGTGGACGAATCTGCTAGGCGTTTTGACATGGCGAACGCAATTCAAATTCACTAATTATTTTTAACGTTATGTTTACTGGGGGTTTAGAACAAGACAATAATAACCTAGTGAGGATGACGCTTTTATATGCTTACTTTTTTACTCAACTTCTTTGTCGGTTAAACGTATATACATAAACTGCTTTTAATTTTTTACTTAGCGATGTTGGACTTCAGATGTGTGAACAACTATCCTTTGCCCTTACGCAGCGGGAAATAATGACGTAGTAGATTTAAGTCAATTAACAACCACATTAAACAATGCCGCCTTTTCGGTTTGACCGCGAACGTAAGACTATCGATATGATAACAGAAGCCCTGTTAATTGATCGATTTTGACACGTAGCATAGTCTGCCTATTCGGGTAGGCATTGTCATGGAGACGCTGCAGATATACACAGATTCGAGGCGCAGTTAAGCCTAAGATAAGGTACATGTAGATATGGATTTTGTAAATTCCGGGACATTTGAAAGATTTCCGGGACAGCGGGACAAGTTCTTCATTTCCGGGACTGTCCCGGACAATCCGGGACATATGACATGTATGCTATAGCAGAGGGGGTAATCACATGATCGATAGTAAAGACTGCAACATTCATGTCGAGACAGTTATTTTTCTCTGTTTCATACCCTTTATTGCTTTTGTTTAATTTTCAAATGACACTACATTTTCAGTCATATCAGTAAAAAGGTGATTAGTGTTTATTTTGTAATAAAATACACTTTATATCTCATCTTTACTCTATAGTTTTAGTTCTGCTAAGAAATTTTGCAGCGAGTAAAGTCAAGATAAAGAGCAAATATTAATACAAAATAAATGCTTGTAACTTTCTTGCTGATATGGCTGGTAAGTGAGCGCCATTTAACAAATTAAAACAAGTAAAAAAGGGTATTAAACGGCCAAAAATATGTCAACATCTTGACTAACACGTGATTACCCCCTTTGTATAGTTAACAGGGATCATATTTTTTTCGGTTTTGTCGGTCCTAGACCGACTGGGGCCATGAAAGACCGATTGAAAATCCCAAACAGTCGGTCTGATTCTGTTCAATATTAAAATTCCCATGTCATGAAATCGATTACACAGTGTACATGCTAACACACCCTAATGGCATTCTTATCTCGATAAGGTGTGATAAACCATCCGCTGCAGTCTCTAAACCGGTCAGGACCGGTTTATTGCACGTCAGACCAAGAATAAAAAACTTGTGAACAGCGGATTAAGGACGCATCCGAAAAGACGCGTTTGAATGCACGCGCTGTAACTAAACAAAACATGCCGATACATTTTCCACCAGCGTAATAATCCGGTAAATATAATTATGAATGAAAGTCGCGGATCTGATCGACAGAACAGCCGAAAGTTATTTTTATGGGCGGAACTTCACATAAAATAGTACACAAGAAAAACAATATACATTGAATAAATCTTTAGTAAAACCGTGTTAGAAACGAAATAATTCGTGTACTTTATACTTTGTTGTTGAATAACTCACGACCGGAAAATTATATGCGTGGTTTCAAACGTTCGCTCTCGTGATTAAATCCCTACGCATCTAAACTATCGGCCGTGGCCGTGGGTTATTTGACAAAAAAATATTTCTTAATTATTTGGTTTGTTGTTGTCAGTAGCCAACCTACGCACAGACATTTGTTTGGTTCAGTGCACGTTTGCAAGCTATTATCGAGTCGACAACAATTTAAAACATCGGTATAGACTTACACAGATTAATAATATTGACAACAATGAAAAAAGTCTGATAGTGATAAAACAGCACACGAAACAACAATAAAATACCAAATGATAAAACCAGTTGAGAAAACTCGTTCCGATTAAAAAAAAATGCCTAAGGAAATTTTACTTGTACATGTATTATACCACCTTTATGAATGGCAAAATCAATGGTATATATTTTAACGTAATTTGTCATGATTTCGGATATACATTTTCGGATACTTTTCCCCATTTTTATCCGGACCGATTGATGTTGCGGGAAAATATGATCCCTGATAGTTAAAGTTATCTGACCTTTTGCCAATAACAGGAGTGTTTTACGAGCAAATTTGGTATATTTTCTAAGAATGTTTTTTCGTTTAAAATGGTGTTAGAAATATCCCAAAAGAATCAATCATACAATCATGTTTTTTACATGTGCACTTAATAAGCAAGAACTTATTTGAAAACATTTTTTTGTCTTAAATTATTCAATGATTAATATATTTCTTAGTTAATATGGATAATTAAAAAAAACAACTGACATTTCCATGCTTAAATTATTTAGATTAATGTATTTTTGTTTGCTCAGACATAATATGCTGAGTACTTAATGTAGCACAAAATACCTATTAATAAAAAGAATGAAGAGTTTTTCATACAACATCGATTAGGCCATTTCTCTTATGAATTAGATCAATGATATCTTTTGAAAATCAAATATCAATAATTTACAATCATCATTAAATAAATATCACACATAAATTGACTTCAAGATATATTGACACAGCTTAGATATCAACTAATGTGAAGACTACAAAATTCAATACAAGGCATTGCACAGTCATGTTGGATACAACAAATTTAGTATGCAGTGGATCACTTTTATACCGAACATGTTCAATCAAAATAAATTTTTTACAAAAAAAGATACATATAGATCTATGTTCTTCTTACTTTAATTACAAATGTGATATTTAATTCAGACTAGGTTATTTCAAATTACCGCTATTTTTATCCTACAAATATGGTCTTAATTATGATTTTATGTGAATGTGTAAATATTATAAGACCATATGTAAATTTCGATATAAAAATGAAATAAGTTGCATAATGCCATGACATTTTTAACAACATTTTTTCTCTTTAATTTGTCATCTAACTTTCATAAAAAATGTCATATTTAATTCACACTTGTTTTCTTTTCTTCAAAGTATCACTATTAGTAATCTTTAAATTAAGCCCTAATTTTGTGTGCACATGTATTTGTTATTATAAGATCTCATGTATAATAAATTCCTACACATAAATTAATAATTACAAAATGAGGAGTTTAATGTACGTAAGCATGTTCTTATGCCTACCATTTCTATGTCCCGTAGTCTTTAGGCGAGGGACAAACATTTATTCATTACAAACACATCATAGATATATTAGGGAAAAAAGCAGACAATCAGAAAAATACAAATTTCTTGGGTTTTGATATTGCATTTTTATCACTGTATGGAATCAATGGTGCATGACATCTATAATCTTGCCCTTCTTTCAACAAGACACACGACACGCGAAGCAATACACAATATTTTGCGCAACACACGATATTTTGCGCCATACAAGAAGCGATGCGCGAGAATGTACCACGAAATATCGCCCTTTTGTAGGTAGCCTAAAAGGCGATATATCGTGGTAAATATCGCATGTCGCTTCATGTATCGCGCAAAATATCATGTTGCTTCGTGTATTGCGCAAAATATTGTGTGTTGCTTTGAGTGTGGCGCAAAATATCCTGTCTCTCCTTCAAAGGGAGACACACAAAACACAAAGCAACACACGATATTTTCGCGAAACACGAAGCGATACAGGATATTTTATTGTTCAAATATCACCCATATTATCCGAATCTCGTGTATCGCTGTCTAATATCAGACTTCGAGACAGGACACACACAGCGATACTCGATATATTGCACGAAACACGAAGGGACACGCAATATTTGTACTGATCGCCTTGAGGTCGCCGTGGTGTTATGGATATGGTGTCCGCCTAGCAACCGGGAGGTCATGGGTTTGATCCCCACTGTGGGAGCGTTCTTTAGATCTCCACCAAAGTCACAAAGTACTGGTTCTAGGCCCAGGAAACGGACTTGAGAGCGATTAAATAAGCCTGAGGCTTTCGATGCAAAGGAGCTAAAATAAATAGGTTTAAACTAAACTAAATATCACTGTAATAATATCGCCTGCACTCGACTCTCTCGTTTTTTAAACGGTGTTACAATGATTGTTAACCATTAATCAATATTGTGTGTCACTTCGTGTTTCGTGTGTTGCCCTTTAAACGAGAGACACAATATTTTTAGCGATACTCAAAGCAACACATGATATTTTGCGTGATACACGAAGCGACACACGATATTTTAAGCGATACACGAAGCGACACGTGATATCTACCACGATATATCGCCTATTGGGCTACCTACACAAGGTTGATATTTTGTGGTACATTTTTTTGCATCGCTTTATGTATCACGCATTATATCATGTCGCTTCGTGTGTGGCGAAAAATATCTTGTATCGCTTTGTGTGTTGTGTGTCGCCCTTGATGGAAGAAGGGCTAGATTATAGATGGCATTAACCGGATTTCGTAATTTACATCATTTCCACACATTGTCAGAATCTATTCCTCTTTTTCAATCACACAATGGTGAAATTAATAACTTACTAAAGTTTTTCTATAACTAATGTAAGGTAATTTGAACTTTAAGAGACTTGTTCACAGTTTGGCCAAAAGGCATTTTTTACAAAAAATGCAATAGTTCAAACATGGAAATTATGCATGATATTCAAACAGTCAAGTTTACATTCAATAAATATATATATTTGTATATGTATACTGATAATTATCAATCTCCATAAGATGACATATGCCCCCGATAAACGCTTTGATAGATGTTATCAGCATTTTTCGAAACCTTAACGCATTTTTCGAAACCTAAACGCGGACCCTAAGTTCAAGGTCAAAGGGGTCAAAATTTGTGTGCGTATGGAAAGGCCTTGTCCATAGATAGATAGATAGATAGATTTATTTTGGCATAGGAAGCATATACACAGTTCACAACATAACATAGAATAAAATAATAAGCAATTATTAAAAACTATATCATGTACAATAAACTATGACATGCTCACCAAACCAAGGATAACATAAAAAAGAGCAAGCCCTTATTTCCATTGTGGTCCTTATTATTGGTGGCATGACAAAAAGAGGCAGACCTTAAACATAACTATGTTGACCTTAAACATAACTATATTCATAGTAAAATAATTATTTAATGAAATAAAAAATATATATCACCGTTCAAAAGAGATCAAACTAATCATCACAGTAGTGCTCAGAAAATATGACAGGAGCTGGAAACTAAGATCAATTGATAATGTTATCAATTATTGCAAAACATAGATATTTTGACAGTTGTAATTTGATGATATGAGGTATCATGAATTATCTAAATTAAATATATTGCTAAAATGTATGTTATGAAGTATGAACTAATAATTATTAAAAATAAAAACCTAAGACGAAGTTAATATCTGCTTATTAAAAGTGAAAAGATACACATATATAAAAAATTAAATATTATTCATAAAATGACTTTTAATGGCAACCTTATAGCCTTCTAACCTGTTGACCTCTGTGAGTGACTCAGGTAAAGAGTTCCAGAGTTTAATGCTGTTAAAAGAAAAGGATTTGGAACCATGACATTTGACCTTGGGTAAACAATACCCACCCTTTTTACTAAGCCTAGTGCTGTAATTATGCATAGAATCTTGGGAAACAAAGTGTTCACTCAAGTAATCTGGAAAAAGGCCATTTCTTATTTTGAAGACATGACATAACATTATTTGATTTACTCTCATGTGAACTGGTAACCAGTTGAGGGACTAAAGTGAGATTGGTCAATATGAACTCTAGAATCAAGGTCAAGAACAAACCTAATTAACTTATTTTGACAGGTTTGTAACTTATTTCTTAAAGACTGAGTTATACTATTATACCAAACAGAACAAGCATAATCATAATGACACTGAATCAGTGACATTACAAGAAGTTTCTTCGTATGCAAAGTAAGGAAATCTTTCTTACGATAAAGGAATTTTAACCTAGAATTGGCCTTTTTCAAAAGAGACTCAGCCATTGAGCAGAAAGAAAGGTTTTGGTCAAGGGTAATTCCAAGATACTTAACGGATGATGTAGAAGCAATGGGTGTACCATTACAAGATATATCAATGCTAGATTGTGACCTAAGTTTTTGCTTGGACCCAAACACAATTGACTCAGTTTTACCTAAGTGCAATGACAACTTATTGTCGATCAACCATTGGCTAACCAAGTTCATATCATCTGTTAGTGCCTTTTCAACATCAAGTACACTTTTACCAGAAACAAGGATTCCAGAATCATCAGCATATAATAACAATTTATTTTTAACCACAGCTGACATATCATTCATGTAAATTAGAAAAAGAAGGGGTCCAAGGATTGAGCCTTGGGGTACACCACAGGTTATACTGGCCTTAGAAGAAAAGGCACCGGAGACATCAACAAGCTGGTTTCTATCCGACAAGTATGATTTGAACCAGTTTAAAACGCTATCACTAAGACCGGATGCACGAAGCTTCATGAGAAGAATTGAGTGGTCGACTGTATCAAACGCCTTTTGTAAATCTAACATAACCATGCCAACAATATTACCTTTATCATTTTCATACCTGATAAAATCTGTTAGGTGAATTAAACAAGTATCCGTGGAGAAGCCACTTCTAAAACCTGACTGAAATTTATACAATAATTTATTATCTTTAAAATTCAACCTGGTCATAAACTACCTTTTCAAGGATTTTAGAAATAACATTTAAAATGGACACAGGCCGTTAATTACCTCCAGACAATTTGTCATCCTTTTTATAGAGGGGAACAACTCTTGCCGTCTTAAGATCATCGGGGACTTGACCTTGTATGAGGGACAAATTAATGATGTGAGTTAAGGGACTAACAATAACAGAGGACCCGTCTTTGACAAAACGCGAAGGTATGCCATCTAAGCCAGTAGCTTTCTTTGTACCAAGTGAAGTTAAATATTTAAGAACTTTACTCTCAGTTACAATGGAAAAAGAATAACTATTAGCATAAACACCCTTATTTGCATAAAAAGAATTAACAAAATTAAAACCAAATTTGTGTACACTTTCAGGTAATTTTGCAACAAGTTTACATGCAATAGTTGTATAGAATTCATTAAATGTTTCAGCAATAAGTTTCTTTTCAAAACAAATATTATTATCAATGTTTAAACACATGTTGGAGCCAGATGTTGCTGAACCTTTCTTGGACGGCAAACCAAGATTTTTAAGAGTTTTCCATAAGGATGATGAATCATTTTTATTTTGATAAAGTACATTGTTAAAATAATCTTTTTTAGCATTGTGAACAAGTAACTGAGCTTTATTTCTAAGAGTCTTAAATATGTTATAATTATCTACACTTATATCCTTTTTATAATTGTAAAAGGCCTTGTCTCTTTCATTCATAGCACTGAGAATGTCTGAGTCTATCCAAGGTTCTGTTCTCTGCTTAATTCTAGTCTGTTTTACAGGAGCTATGTTGTCTATCACAGATAAAAATAGATGTTTAAAAATACACCAAGCTTCATTAACACTATCACATAACAGAACAGGAGTCCAGTCAATGGCTAAAAGACTTGCCTGAAAATCTTCTGTATTATAATTTTTTAAAGATCTTAAAGTAACGTTGTTATGAGAACTAATAGGAATTTTACTAACTTTCCTAGTACAAAATATTAAACTATGATCACTAAAGGAAGTGTGAATTACACCTGACTGAGTAATGTTGTCAATATTAGAAACCAATATCAAATCAATTATGGTAGAACAAGTTCTAGTTGGTTCTGAAATCAGTTGTTTGTAATAAAACATATTAATAAATGATTTGAAACACTTTAAAAGAGTATTACATTTGTTCATGGACACATCAGTGTTAAAATCACCCAGTAAAATAAATTCATGTTCTAAAATATCATTGCATGAAGAGCACAAAGATTCTAGACTGGTATAAAAGTTCTGTTGTAAAGGAGGTCTATACAAAGCACCACATAAAATAGGTTTAGATTTTGGTAATAAAATGTCAATCCAAATAGCTTCAAGATCATCGCGATTCAAATCGGAACGAATATTATAGGATAAGTCCTTCCTGACATATATACAAACACCACCGCCATGTCTGTTTCGATCCCTTCGCTGAATAGAGTAGTTGTTGATATTTACTTCCGAATCTGGAACAGAGTCATCTAGCCAGGTTTCAGAGACACAAATACATGCAGCCTTGGAACGTCGAGCTACAGAATCAATTTCATGTAATTTTGGTAGTAGACTTCTTGAATTTATGTGAAGAAAATGAAGTCCACGTTTATTAAACACTTCATAGCCGCTTGTGGTAGAATCATTTTCAGTGGGGCCGGGACATGGATGGACATCTCCACACAGCAATAAACATATAGGATAAAAACTGTCTCTTCGTTCTATTGCATACGATGGTTGTTTTCTGTTAGACACAGAACAGTTGATGAATGTGTTAAAATACAGATGTTGACCATAGTTGACAGGTAGAATGTTGACAAAGTCCGAAATATAACCAGCCGGGTACTGGTGCACTTGAAAGTCATAAGAATCGTATTCAACAATGAATGGACATGAATATAATATAAACATAAAAGCTATCTTCACAGTGTTCATGATTGCGTTTTGTCGTTGCCTTATAACTCAAAAACCATAAATATAAAGAAGTGAAACACTTGACTGACCGACATCAGACGATTGTCCGAAGAAAACACTAATGTAAATAAACAATGCCTCTTTAGGTCACAGACCACCAATTCAATTCTCGCTTCTGTAGATTTATTTGTCGATAAGCCGAGGTATGTAGCACGGGATCCTCGTGTATAAAGATAGTACCTGTAGATGCCAAATCACCGGTATCGGTCAGGTCCCTCTGTTGATGTATTTTGCTCACGTTAGAATCACTTTCGTTGCTGTTTCTTTGTTTTCTTTTGTTATTTTGTTATTTTGACGTTGCGCTTCATTATAATCCAGCATAGAGTCCAATATAAATCACATTCGCGCATAAAATCCAGGTAGTTGTCCAATTAAAATTTAATACATGTAGAATTTGGTGAATTTGCTGTATTTTTATCCCGTCTGAATCCAAAAAATGCGTATTTTACATTTGAAAATATTAATTATTTATTTTATTTTAAAAGAATTAAAAAGTTGTTGATGTTAACCGGACGTGACGTCATCTTCCATATACACATCCATACCAAATATTAATGTTACATCGGAAGCAACATAAGTTATAAGCATTTTTTGAAACCTAAACGCAAAGTGTGACGGAAAGACGGACAGTACGATCACTATATGCCCTCCTTCGGGGGCATAAAAATGATAAAGTGTTTGAACTGATCTTCATCAATAACTTAGCAAAAACATGTATTACCATCTTTTAAAGTATGATCAAAACTCCAAAGCTTGCATAGTGTAGTTATAGCACATAAGTTTCTAGGTCATGGGGTTGAACACCAGGCCAGGTACTATTTTAATTTGTTATTTTGAATTAAGTACAAGTGAAACATAAACAGGATTAAATGTATGTTAAGTTGGCAATTTCACAACAACATTTCATCTTCGGTTATTAGTACTCCATTTGGCATTTCCCCTGCGAAAATTTGTTCTAGAAATTGGAATGGTTCTGGAACTGTTCTAGAACATCAAGAACAGTTCTAGAATGTTCCATGTTCGCGTTCTAGTATGTATGTTCTGGAATTCTTCCAAAACAGTTTTCTAGAATAAATCCAGAACAATTGTGGAACATGGCTTAGTTTTGAAACTGTTCCAATAATATTCAAGCACATTTTTAGAACATTTCAAGGACAAAATAAGTTCAATAAAATTTCTAAAAGTTCTCAAATGTAGTTCTAGAACACATTTAGAACTCTTTAAGAACCAGTAAGTTCTACAAAAGTTCTAATGGGGAATAAGAACACATGTAGAACAGATCTAGAACCAAGGTCTACAATTATTCTACAATTGTTCTACATATTACCTCCCTCTTTGTTAGGGGAATTTCCTCCCTTTAAAATGTTCTTTCGTAAATTTATTATACTTTTGTTTATACATAAGGCAACAACAAATTGATTAAATGTTCAATGGATTTCCCGCACCTAAAAATCTTAAAACAAAATAAAAATATTTTTATTTTTATTTTGCGCCCGCAGCAACTTTTTGTGCTCCGCACATATTCGTTCAATGATTTAGTTTAATTTAGCCTACATATTTTACGATATAGACTGTTATAACGCTTTCCGATATTGATTGGTTTATTGTAAAAGAATGGCGGCGTCCGTCTGCTTCGTTGTGTCGGTGAAAGATGTTAATTGAAATGTAATTTTTCGCCCGTTGCAATAAATTATCGCATTACTGATGATGTCTGTGCTTTGTTCCTCGCAGCAGCATCTGCATCTTCCTGAAAGTAAGTTTCTGATGGCACTTGATTAAAGCTTCTCAAAGTTTTGTTTGGAAAAAATAGGGGAAATAAAAGTAGAACATTTTTTCTGTTGAATGGATTTAACAAGCACATCAAGGTCAGTAAAAATGGGAATTTTTGTAAGCTTTATAAAATACACTAGATTTTTGCTATTGAAATAGTGAGAATTATGATGACTGTCAATTTTGTGAAATAGGTCCATAACATTTCACTTTCTTGCAGGAGGAATTCTTGCAGAACATCAAGACATGCCAGTCGTATATCTGTGGAGATCAATTAGAAGATGCACCTGGCCTGTATGTTTGGAGATTACTTAGCCAAGTGTCGGCATTACCTTCCACCAGTGTGCATCCACTCTGGAACTCTTGACAGTTTGTTAGATGACAACGATGCATATGTTAAAAATTTGTATTCAAAATATTCCTTAGTCAGACCAATGTGTGTGTTTTGTCGACATTCCAGAAAAGAGGCAAAAACTTGGGGCGCCAAGAAGTTTGTTAAAAAGCAAAAAGTCAAATGAACTCATTCAGGCCTTCAACCATTCCTACTTTGTTTTGGTTTGAAAATGACACCAAAGCAAAATTATGTTCATATGATGTATTAGTGTTGACATGTGATTGAAATGGAAAATCATGGATTGGATTTAACAGCCAATGCTTTAACTCTAAAAAAGAAGTGTTTAGTCTTTACCAGTTTTACAGATTTTAGTTGTTTTGCCATAAGATTTAAGCTGATTCTAGTCATTCTTGATTGCATGTTTCTTGGACAAAAGTATGTTGTTTTTTATCCCTTGCATAGGCGGAGAGATATTGTTGTCCGTCTGTCCGTCTTTCCGGCCGGCACTTTTGTGTCCGGAGCCATATCTTGGAAGTTCTTTGTGGATATCATTGAAACTTGGTATGAGTATATATATAAATATATATATATATGTATATATATATATATATATATATATATATATATATATATATATATATATATATATATATATATATATATATATATATGTATAAGAGGTTGATGCACACCCATTGGCATTGTACACCATTGGATAATAACGGAGTGGGTATGGCCCTTTGTATCTTGAAAATAATGCTTTTTTTTGTGTGATCGGAGCCATATCTTGGATGTGCTTTGACGGATTTCATTGAAACTTGGTATGAGTATATATATATAGTATATATATGGATAAGATAATGATGCACGTTGGCGTTGTCCATCTGTCCAGAAAACTTTTGTGTCCAGAAGTATATTTGCAGGGGATATCAATTCAACAAATTTGCTTGTTTAAATTGATTTACTTAAAATATTGTTCCCTCTTATTGTTGTACTACTATTGTTATAAATATATTGTAGTACTAGTCATTATACTAGAATGTATACTAGTCTTTTTTGCACTCAAATTAGACCAATATATGTGCTATGTTAAAATATAGTATCAATTTATATAAACAATATTAGTTTTTTTTTTTTTATTCTTTGCTTTTCCCTCGCCTGCCATTTAAAAAAATGGAATAAAAATAAATTTATTTTTATTTGGCTCCCTCTCTCAATTTCTGGTTGGCTAAAATCCATAGAACACATCATCAATTTGTTGTGGCCTTATATTGATGTCAACAATATAATACTTATTTTTTTTTAATTCTGTAACTATTTGAAGTATATTGTTGTAGTTAAATAAAGTTTATATATTTTCTTATATAAACTTTATTTAATAATGTAATGTAATTAGGTTAATCCTGATGAATGGTTCACTTGGTACTATGTTTTAGAACAATTCGAATTTGCTTAAAAAAAGTCTGGATCAAACGTTTATGAACAGTTCTAGGACACACCGACTAGAACTGTTCTTTAATCATACTGAAAATGTTCTAGAATTATTAAAGAACAGTTGTTCAACGTTAAATGAGAAAAAATTCTAGAACAATTGTTCTAAAACAGTTCTGGAAATGTATACAAGAACAATTCTGGAAAAGTTCTAAAACGATGGTTCAAGAATTGTTCTAGAACAAACCTTCAGAACTGTTTTAGAACAATTGTTCTAGAAATTATTATCATTTAACGTTCAACAACTGTTCTAAAATCATTCTAGAACATTTTAAGGATGATTCCAGAACACTTCTAGTCATTTGTTCCAGTACAATTCTATAAATTTTATAGAACAATTCTAAAACGTTTCGCAGCGGCTAGGGCATTATATAGTTAGTGCTTTAATTACTAAAATGTTGATGCTAATTCATAACGTGGGTAAAATTAAATGAAATCTAAAGAAGAAGTATCAGCCGCGATTTAGATGTTGTGTCATGTAATAAAATGTGTTAATTAATTAGCATTATCTGATAGATTTAAGTGTTGTTGTTTTTTAAGATTGTATGCTGCATTTATTGCTTTAATAAAGGTAATCTAACTATCATGAAGTGCTATATTGTTTTGAAGCATTCTGAAATGAGCATAATTAAATTTGAAATCAAAACACATGTCTGAAATGTATTTTTATGGGACATAAACAAATTCCAGCTACAAAAAGTGCTTATGTAATTTTTGTAAATGTTTTGTTCTGATCAAAAACATGAGAAAATTATCCTGCAAATGTCACACCATTCGCAATTAAGCATGGGTGTATCGATTTTAATATACAACCATTGTAATAAAGAGAATATTGAGATATTTTACTTGTGGTAAACAACACATTAGTCCTGTAGGTTGAGTGCTTTACAATTTAAAAAAATTTCAGTCCTCCCGCAAACAGATGCACCCGTCCTAACGATGTATGCTGACTGAGGGTTCAATGTCATATTCCAATCACAAAACTTACACTCATGCATAACAACATGCACCTGCTGTATACAATTAATATTGACGTGTTCTGGTTCATTCGAGGTCTTTTGAAATAGCTATGCTTTTAGAAAAGGTATTTAATTCAAGGAAAAGTCTTTCTAGTCAGAAAATACATTTTTTGACATCAGATTTTTATTACTTATCCTATAGGAAGAGAGCTTTTGGGAAATTCACTTGTCCTTTTAAGATTTCACTCATTAATACGAGCAGACACATAGAATTTTGTGTCCCCTGGAGCTTAAATCAAACATAAGAGAGAATTAAACATTTCATGGATTAACATACATATTAAAGAATACTTCTGAACATTTTATGACAGTCAATGTGCGTCTTATAATCCCCTTGCTTGTGTTTAACATACTGAAATTAGAAAATTGGTGGAAATTATTGAAAGCGTCTTATATATAAATTAAATGAATTTAGTCAAAATAATATTATACAAAACACTGATTTCTTCTTTATAAAATAAAACAAAAAAACTATTGATACACATAACTTATTTCCAGGACACACATTGCCAGTTTATTGTTGTTCAAAAAGAGCACTAAATTAAATCCTATTATCACAGTCACAAATCCTCTTTCCCACTTCTATGTTATGATTAAATGTTTCTGGGTGGCTGCGAAATCCAATATTTTATCATTATATGTAATTCTCACCTCTGCCTATTCTGTCTTTCTGTGATTATCACATTTCTACAGCAACACTATCCCCCAATATTGACATAACAAATCAAGTAGCTTTGCCACCATGTTTGACTGACTGCCTATATCACAGCCTGTCATACCATATCACAGTTGAACAAAATATCACATTTCAAGTAAACAATAAATATGAAACAATTGCTTCTGAAAATACATGTAGATGAAAAGCAGATGTTATGCTTCACCCTTCACCCTTCCTATCATTTACTTTTATTAAATAGGAAAACAATATCAGAATACAGATAAAGGAAAAGATGAGATATGAACATTACAATATAAGGTATATTTATGCGGTCATATCTATAACTGACCCTCAAACGAGGATTTGCGTGTAACCCTTTGACAATGTCAAATGTTGAAATTTCTAGTTTGCAACTTGTGTTTGATACAAAATTAGCAGAAAACAATACATTAAGCAAATTAAGACTCAAGAAGGAAATTGTAGGAGAAATTAAAGGAAATATGAAACAATAACAAACATATGAAATACAATTCAGACAGCAGGTTCAAAGTCTTACACCAAAATTATTATGAAGAAGAGATGAACTGATAAGGAATTTATTTAAGAAGAATGTAAAAGATTAGCCAAAAAGACAGATGAAATCGAACTAGATAATCCAACCATAATTGGCATCCAATAATTGCATATTATCTTGGGTATATTATCCCCAAAATGAGGTTAAAATCACCAAAAGTTGATCACAAAATATTATTTATTATCCCTAATTTCTTGGCAATTACTTTTCTCCGATTTATGCGAAGTGATGCTTAGAGAAAAACATTATTGTCCTGAATGTTAATGCACTCTAATAAAAGTTGTTTTTTCCTAGTAGCCCAATCTACCCTAACATTTTGTGTATTCTTAGAATGTTTACATCAATTCCAGGTTGATCATTTTGCTGATTTCACTAAAATAACCAAATAACTATAAATTTTCCTAAAAAATTATCGTCATTTGATCATATCCTGCATGCTATTATTTTATAGTTGGGAATATAAACAACCTTTTGACCTTTTTTGATTTTGTTAATGAAAGTATATTAGTACAAAACATACAACTTAAAACTTTCAAGCAGTTTCGAAAGCAACCTGTATGTTTAATTTAACAGTAAAATAAAATACATCAGACTCATGTTCATGTTTATACAGATTTTTTCCCCACCATTTTTGGAATGGGGCTGCGTCCCTTTCGAGTGGGGAAAAATCGTGACATAAAACATTGAACACAATAGAGAAATTAGTGTTGTTGTCTTTTTTGCTAACAAATGCTTCAAAAATGAGAATAAAAGTGTTCTAAATATTAAATTTAATAAAGTGTTACTTGTAGAGCTGGATGGGAGATTAACTAAATATTGATTAATTATTTTTTGTTTAACCTTCTATTGGGAATTTGTATGTCCCAATTAACCTTCTATTGGGAATTTGTATGTCCCAATTAACCTTCTATTGGGAATTTGTATGTCCCAATTAATCTTCTATTGGGAATGTGTATGTTCCAATTAACCTTCTATTGGGAATTTGTATGTCCCAATTGGGAAAAATATTTACTTTGTTCCAATGGGAATGGGGCTGGATACCAAACAACAACACTGATATATCATACATTATCTTTATGAATCTTTTACAAATATGCCTGCTTGATGAGGCATAGCATATCATCATCTCACAGCATATTTTAAATAATGAATTAGACACCTTATTTTTTTACAACTATGTAACACAATCTTATTAAGACAAGACAATGCTACATTGCAAGGGCTGAATGTTTTACAAATGTCTTTGGTTATTTTTATAATATCAGATACAATAGTTGAAAAAAACTACACTAATTTTTCACTTGGCACAACTCTAGATGGTAGAGCCGCAGTCAAATAAATCAGCAACTATCAAGTGGTGCAATTTATGACACTTTAGAAGACCATCTGTGTAATTGAATATTACACTGCCTAATTTTGTTCCTCATTTTATCATTCAGTATGTCAATTTGGAAGTGCCATTCAAAATAGAATATTACTTTATACACAAATTGTACCACGTTTGGGTGTTGAAACCCTGCACACAAATCCCAAAACACAAATCATTTGTTGCAAGTACTAGAAAATTAAATTAAACAAGAAATGTGAAGTTGTTCACTACACATACTTAAAATGTAATGCAGATCGACTGACAGCTCGATTTCCCACAAAGTGACTCCAATATACCCCCTCTCTCAAACTTTGTTATATATTTGTCCCAAAAAAAATCACAATATTTATATTCATTTAAATGAAAACCTTTCAATCACAAACTGCACAATTGACTGATTTCAATATTCCATATAAAACTCCCACAACAGAACATTAAGTTCCCACCACAGTCCAGGTGCAAGAGTTAGTACCAGTATGTATCTATTACCATTTCCCAACACAGTACAGGCCAACCAATATCACATGTTATTTGACTAAAAGACCAATACAAATACAGCCCATGCTTTGTCATGTCTTTAAACTTACAAAGCTGATCAATATATCTGTAATCTAGGAAAACTGGGCCTAAAGTATGTGCATAAAGTGTCATCCCAGATTAGCCTGTGCAGTCTGCCCAAACTTATAAGAGACGACACTTTCCGCCTAAACTGGATTGTCTTAAAGAAGTGATAATCTTGAAAAGACAAATTCCTTCAAAGTGGAGAGTGTTGTCCCTAATAAGCCTGTGTGGACTGAACAGGCTAATCTGGGATGACACTCAGCACACATGGATGAAGCCCAGTTTTGCCATAATGAGGCTCAATATAGCCTCTATATGGACGCTAACTGTGTCAAACTCATGAGGCTCAATATAGCCTCTATATGGACACTAACTGTGTCAAACTCGTGAGGCTCAATATAGCCTCTATATGGACACTAACTGTGTCAAACTTGTGAGGCTCAATATAGCCTCTATATGGACGCTAACTGTGTCAAACTCGTGAGGCTCAATATAGCCTCTATATGGACACTAACTGTGTCAAACTTGTGAGGCTCAATATAGCCTCTATATGGACACTAACTGTGTCAAACTCGTGAGGCTCAATATAGCCTCTATATGGACACTAACTGTGTCAAACTCGTGAGGCTCAATATAGCCTCTATATGGACACTGTGTCAAACTCGTGAGGCTCAATATAGCCTCTATATGGACGCTAACTGTGTCAAACTCGTGAGGCTCAATATAGCCTCTATATGGACGCTAACTGTGTCAAACTCGTGAGGCGCAATATAGCCTCTATATGGACGCTAACTGTGTGAAACTCGTGAGGCTCAATAAAGCATCTATATGGACGCTAACTGTGTCAAACTCGTGAGGCTCAATATAGCCTCTATATGGACGCTAACTGTGTCAAACTCGTGACGCTCAATATAGCTCTATATGGACGCTAACTGTGTCAAACTCGTGAGGCTCAATATACCCTCTATATGGACGCTAACTGTGTCAAACTCATGAGGCTCAATATAGCCTCTATATGGACACTAACTGTGTCAAACTCGTGAGGTGCAATATAGCCTCTATATGGACACTAACTGTGTCAAACTCGTGACGCTCAATATAGCCTCTATATGGACACTAACTGTGTCAAACTCGTGAGGCTCAATATAGCCTCTATATGGACGCTAACTGTGTAAAACTCATGAGGCTCAATATAGCCTCTATATGGACACTAACTGTGTCAAACTCGTGAGGCTCAATATAGCCTCTATATGGACACTAACTGTGTCAAACTCATGAGGCTCAATATAGCCTCTATATGGACGCTAACTGTGTGAAACTCGTGAGGCTCAATATAGCCTCTATATGGACACTAACTGTGTCAAACTCGTGAGGCTCAATATAGCCTCTATATGGACGCTAACTGTGTCAAACTCGTGAGGCTCAATATAGCCTCTATATGGACACTAACTGTGTCAAACTTGTGAGGCTCAATATAGCTCTATATGGACGCTAACTGTGTCAAACTCGTGAGGCTCAATATTGCCTCTATATGGACGCTAACTGTGTGAAACTCGTGAGGCTCAATATAGCCTCTATATGGACGCTAACTGTGTGAAACTTGTGAGGCTCAATATAGCCTCTATATGGACGCTAACTGTGTCAAACTCGTGAGGCTCAATATAGCCTCTATATGGACGCTAACTGTGTCAAACTCGTGAGGCTCAATATAGCCTCTATATGGACACTAACTGTGTCAAACTTGTGAGGCTCAATATAGCTCTATATGGACGCTAACTGTGTCAAACTCGTGAGGCTCAATATAGCCTCTATATGGACGCTAACTGTGTCAAACTCGTGAGGCTCAATATAGCCTCTATATGGACACTAACTGTGTCAAACTTGTGAGGCTCAATATAGCTCTATATGGACGCTAACTGTGTCAAACTCGTGAGGCTCAATATAGCCTCTATATGGACACTAACTGTGTGAAACTCGTGAGGCTCAATATAGCCTCTATATGGACGCTAACTGTGTGAAACTTGTGAGGCTCAATATAGCCTCTATATGGACGCTAACTGTGTCAAACTCGTGAGGCTCAATATAGCCTCTATATGGACGCTAACTGTGTCAAACTCGTGAGGCTCAATATAGCCTCTATATGGACACTAACTGTGTCAAACTTGTGAGGCTCAATATAGCTCTATATGGACACTGTGTCAAACTCGTGAGGCTCAATATAGCCTCTATATGGACGCTAACTGTGTCAAACTTGTGAGGCTCAATATAGCCTCTATATGGACACTAACTGTGTCAAACTCGTGAGGCTCAATATAGCCTCTATATGGACGCTAACTGTGTCAAACTCGTGAGGCTCAATATAGCCTCTATATGGACGCTAACTGTGTCAAACTCGTGAGGCTCAATATAGCCTCTATATGGACGCTAACTGTGTCAAACTTGTGAGGCGCAATATAGCCTCTATATGGACGCTAACTGTGTCAAACTCGTGAGGCTCAATATAGCCTCTATATGGACACTAACTGTGTCAAACTTGTGAGGCTCGATATAGCTCTATATGGACGCTAACTGTGTCAAACTTGTGAGAAGGAGATGATTATACATTCAGCTGTTGTTGCTGACATCATGGATGATTACTACCCTGAATGTGATGATGACAGCAATACAAATGATAATGATGTGATTATTGCAGTGTACATCATGATGTGACAATGGTAGATATCGCCAGTAGCATGAACCAATGATTTTTTCAAACATAAGTAATCAATTACATTAATGAGTGCAGAGATACTAATTAAGGGTTTAAGAAAGCATTTTATGTTTGTTTTAGTAGATTACTCTGAAAATTCTATTTTCCATGATTTTTTAGGCAACAAGGGGTTACATGGTTCAAACAGAAATCTCAAACCCAAATTCAAGCACTTTTCAAGGACTTTTTAAGGCCAAATGTTTATTTTCAAGGCCGAGAACCATACATTAGTTTCCTTTAAAAAATGCATTTTGAAGCCAGATTAACACAGTAATAATATATCATTATTTGCTCAAACACATTAAACTTATTTCACAATAACTCATACATGTTATTTCTAGTTATTACATACAAATACATGTTATCCATCCTTAACTCAATGAGTCTCGCATATGCATTTACTTTTTAAAGTTATTACAAACTAACACATTGTCTCTTTCTATGCTCACATCAAACAGACTAGTTCATTTCATTTAAACAGAAGTTAGTTACTATAACATTTTGTCTTTCACAGGGCTGTTGTTGTTTATGTCTGTTTAAGATTCAACAGTTTTAACAATAGTACCTTCCTGTTTCACCAAAAAACACATTGCAGGAACGCTGTTTGCTTCTCAATTTCATGTTTTCTGTGTGGGTTTCCCCTTTATCGTGACTTTTCAAAGCGCTTTCCCCCATACCCCAACACCAATGGTCTTCATATAGACCCAACATAGTGCTTTTCGAATGTCATTTGTTTTCTGTACCCAGGAATATTCATAAGTTTCGCGCAAAACATAACAATTAACATCATTTTGACAACTTGTTTATGACCAGAAAATAGCTCACTGAATATTCATGTTTAAAGAATGTTGAGGTATCCTATAAGTTGTAATTATTTAAGCTTTTTTCTGCATATCGTCGGTGTTATTGACTAGAAAGTAGCACCAGGAATATTCAATTAACCACCCTGGTTTGAAACGACACTTTCCCATCGCTGCATTTTTACTCGCGAAAATTGATCACAATGGAGAACCTCTGACGTAGTACACATAATCTGTGACGCGTACACTTTACATTTCGTACCCAATAGTGAACGAAACTTATATTTCGTACTCAACTTTTAGCGCAAAGGAATTTATGATAAATTTTCGTTATATTTCCCTTAAGAAAGATTTAAGTTTATAATTAAAGCAATGATAAAAGTAATTTTGAACAGAAATAAAAAATTTCAAGGGTTTTTTACGTGAAATAAGCACTTTTCAAGCACTTTTTCAAGGCCAACCTTTGTTCAAGGGCTTTTCAAGACTTAGACTCGTTTTCAAGCACTTTTCAAGCCCTGTGCGAACCCTGGGTTACAAACTTTCAAAAAATGGTATTGGGTTTTCAACGAAATACTGGTACTATGATAATACTGGAAGAAATGCACAAATTAAAAAAAACATTTATAATGGTATTGTTTATCTCTTCTATTAACTAGAAATACCACTTCTGATCATTCAAACAGAATGATGTTTACATTGTTGTTGTTTTTAATTTCAACAAGCATTATAGCCTCTGTTCCTGTTTATTCAGCAACAAGTCCTTCTCAGCAACTTAACTCTTTCAGTGCTGGAACCGAATTTTTAAAGGTCTTTGCAAACAGTTTGGATCCAGATGAGACGCCACACAAAGTGGCGTCTCATCAGGATCCAAACTGTTTGCTATTCTGATAGTATTCTTTGAAAACAAGAGGGCCTGAAAGGCCCAAAGTCACTCACCTGAGATAACAAGATATTATTGGGACAAATCTTCTGACCAAGTTTCACAAAGATCAGAAAATAAATGTGGCCTCTAGAGTGTTAACAAGGTTTTACTATAGCCGTATTAGGAAAAATGCCCCGCCCCCTGGCAGCCATGTTTTTCAACCAACCGGCATCATTTTTGAACTCGTCCAAGATATTATTGGGATGAATCTTCTGACAGAGTTTCATAAAGATTGGACAATAAATGTGGCCTCTAGAGTGTCAACAAGATTTTACTATAGCCATATAAGGAAAAATGCCCCGCCGCTGGCGGCCATGTTTGTCAACCAACTGGCATCATTTTCGAACTCGTCCAAGATATTACTGGGATGAATCTTCTAACCAAGTTTCATGAAGATCAGGCAAAAAATGTGGTCTCTAGAGAGTTAACAAGATTTTACTATAGCCATATAAGGAAAAATGCCCCGCCCCCTGGCGGCCATGTATTTCAACCAACCGGCATCATTTTCAAACTTGTCCAAGATATTATTGGGATAAATCTTCTGACCAAGTTTCATGAAGATCAGACAATAAATGTGGCCTCTAGAGTGTTAACAAGATTTTACTATAGCCATATAAGAAAAATGCCCCGCCCCTTGGCAGCCATGTTTTTCAAGCAAACGTAATCATTTTCGAAATCATCCAAGATATCATTGAAACCAATGTTCTGACCAAATTTCATGAAGTTTGGACTATAAATGTGGCCTCTAGAGAGCTAACAAGTCAAATATTGACGCCGCACAACTCACGATGGACGACGGACAAAAGGTGATCACAAAAGCTCACCATGAGCACGTTGTGCTCAGGTGAGCTAAAAATCGAAGAAATGGCTAATTTTAGAAATTCAGCAGACAACATTTTAGCAGAGGACAAATTTCCCAGCATGCAAAGGGTTAAGTCGAGTTATGTTGACTTTTTTTACTATTAAAACATTTACCACACTTTGAGACATTTCATTAAATATTTTGTGTCTTAACAATACCCAAAGGCTAATAAATTTAGATATCAAGTACTGCAATACTAACATGACCATTCTAGGTGGGCAACCTAGCAACCTTGATTTGTTTATAATCTTCCTATCAATCTGTAAGTTTAGTTTAGTTTAAACCTATTTCTTTTAGCTCGATTGAATTGAAAGCCTAAGGCTTATATAAATGCTCTCGAGTCCGTTTCCTGGGCCTAGAACCAGTACTTGGTGTCTTTGGGGGAGATATAAAGAACGCTCCCACTGTTAAATCTGTTAAATGTTTCATCATCTTATCGGAAAACATTAAATGTTTGTAATGACTTTTAAATAATTCAATGAAGTGATATTGTCATTCACTAATAAAACCAACATACTGATTAAAAGGGAATATTTCTTTAATAATTGGCATTTTATATGACATGTGTAATCGTTGCCTATATGGTTTTCAAACTATATAGGAAATTGACGTCTTTTTATAATAAAACAAGAGACAAAATTGTCACAAAACCAGGTTTTCAATTTGAGAAAAAGGTCTCCAATTTGTTTTAAAATAATTCTATTTTTAGTCGTGGCGACCTTGACCTTGGAAATATTGACGTAATTCTTTCGTGTGAAACACCGTCCAATGATGGTGAACAAATGTCCCACATGCTTTTAAAATCTCATAATGAATGACATAGTTATGGCCTGGACAAGCTCATTTATGGCCATTTTTTACATTTGAACTCCAAGTGTGACCTTGACCTTGTAGATATCAACATAATTCTTTCGAGCTACACACCGTCTAATGATGGTGAACAAATGTTCCAAATGATTTTAAAATCTCACAATGAACGACAAAGTTATGGCCCGGACAAGCTTGTTCGGCCTGTCCGCCGACATTAGCCAATTTTAAAACCAGTTTTTTCCTTCGGAAAACCTGGTTAAACCCCCAAACATTAATGTGATTAAAGTTTCAAAATAAAAATAAGTAATTCAAGTTTATTCAGATATGGGTCATAATTTCCAAAATAATTGAGTGGCCGAGCTAAGTGCGTAAAGTGTCATCCCAGATGAGCCGGTGCAAACTAGGCACAGGCTAATCAGGGACGACACATTCCACTTTAATGATATTTTTCGTTTCAAGAAAGTCTTTTCTCAGCAAAAATCCAGTTTAGGCGGCAAAGTTCGTCCCTGATTAGCAGACTGCAGAGCACGGCTCATTTCTAATTTATTGCATAATAATAACCTGTGTGAAATTTACAAGCACATGTTATTATTCATAAATGATGTTTTGCACAGAAATAAAGGATCATAAAGTGCATAAGGCATATTGTCAGTACGTCTCTAAATTTTCCTTCAATTTATTTTGGGAATATTTTTGAGTACCTAAATGTTTGGATATACACATTGTTTTATCATTTGTTAAGTGTCTGAAAACATAAGAGTAAATACAGTATATAATTTGATCAATTTTTACTGTATTATCAAAAAGGCTTGGAAACTAATATTTTGTTCGACAAGCAACTTTTGCCCGAGGACATGTGGGCAAGTAAACACTTTTATTTCCACATCCTTGAATGAAACAGCAAATTAGTTCACTAGACTCCTAAACTAAGTTATGCATTCATCATAAAGCACTAAAACTTAATTTTCTCAGCAAAAATTAAATCCAGCTGAACATTTAGATTATCACTCTCTGGAATGTAGCAGACATTATACATGTACGTAAATGTGAATTATATTAAATGAATTAAATTGCACAATATATTATCACCAAGGCCAACAACTTGCTGAGATATAAAGTGTCCCTAAATTTTTAAAATTTGTGAAAGCCCACGCTAGTCTTCAAGACCTATTAAATAAATCTCAAGTCGATACACCATAACATCCCACCAATCTATGACTTAATGCACAGTGTTGTCCCAGCTAGTAAGTCACTTCACTCAAATGCATGAAACCCAGTTTTTCAAGAAAGAGGCTTATTTCATCAAAAATAGGGCAGTTGACCTTTCTGTGACACAATGCTAGAGACAAAACATTCATAATGGAGGCATGCACAACCCATTCATAGCAAGCTTTGAGGATGTAACAGGTTGTAAGGCGTTCTAACTACCAGTTCTAAATACCAGTTCTAACTACAAAATCTAACTAAAGCTTTGTCACAGAAGTTATGAATACCCCCACATGCCGCATTGACACATAGTATTTTGCATTTCGTCTTCACAAAAAACAGCGGACACCATGTTCAATGTTTAAAATGACTAAGTGACCCCTTGACCTACCGTAATAACTCTATGTTTTCGGACACTCTAAGTTTTCGGACACCCCTTTTTTAAGCAAAAATAATTATTTTTCGTGCCTCTTAATTTTCGGACACACGAGTTTTCGTCAATAATTAATGTCATTAAGTTTTCGGACAGTATATTTTCCAGCGCTATTTTACCGAATTTCGGTCCTGTTTTCAATATCTAATGACACTTGGATCATGGGGTTTTACAACCAGATTAACATCATAAGACATGGCAGCTGCATGCCTGAGGGCAACGGACCATTACATTTGCGTCATTGGGTAAATAACCTTGTAAACCGGTATTAAACAATGGTTTCACCCGTTAGGGGTAGTTTCAATTAACAGTTCAATTATCTACCGCAATGGTACTACCCCTTCTCAGTAAAATAACTGTGACAAATACTAATCGCTTCAAAAGCGTGATGGACCCTAATGCAAGTTTAACGAACAATGGAAGGTGTTAGAAAACAACTATCTGAAATGAACAAACAAATAATTCATAGTGTGTTTTTTATTGCGTTGAATACAGGTTGATACTAGCGAGTATCAGTACATCACATGCTCATCTTTGAACTTGTTGGTTAAAGTACAACCTTGTAGTAACTTTCTGTCAAATAAATTAAGCATTTAAAATGATTTAAAATGCAGTGCAAACGTATATAACTGTAAATTATACTATACGGCATGGTTTTTTACAAGCGCGTGCTATTACCGGTTGTCGTTGATACAATTGACGCTATTTTCGGACACTTCAATTTTCGACTCTGAGTTTTCGGACACCTGTATTTTGTGAATATTTTTCGTATCTAAGTTTTCGGACACGAAAAAAAAATAAATTATTTTTAAGTGTCCAAAAACATAGAGTAATTACGGTAGTTTTTGACCCAGAAAGGCCCATGTTCTAACTTGGCCTTAAGATCATCTCCATAAAACTTCTGACCAAGTTTGGAGAAGATCGGATGAAAACTACTTGAATTAGAGAGGGGACACCATGCTGAATGTTAAAAAATGCACAAAGTGACCCCGTGACCTAGTTCTAGGCCCAGAATGGTCCATGTTCAAACTTGTCCTAGAGATCATTTAGATAAAACTTGTGACCAAGTTTGGTGAAGATTGGATGAAAACTACTTAAATTAGAGAGTGGACAACATGGTGAGGTTTAAAACGCACTAAGATACCCCGTGACCTAGTTTTTGACCCGGCATGACCCATATTCAAACTTGACCAAGACATCATCTAGATATAACTTCTGACCAAGTTTGGTGAAGATTGGATGAAAACTACTTGAATTAGAGAGCGGACAACATTGTGATGTTTAAAAGACACTAAGTGACCCTGTGACATTGTTTTTGACCTAACATGACCCGTATTCAAACATGCCCAAGACATCATCAAGATACGACTTCTGACCAATTTTGGAGAAGATTGGATAAAAACTACTTGAATTAGAGAGCGGACAACATGGTGAGGTTTAAAACACACTAAGTGACCCTGTGACCTAGTTTTTGACCAGGCATGGCCCATGTTCGAACTTGACCTACACATCATCTAGTTACAACTTCTGACCAAGTATGGTGAAGATCGGATTTAAACTACTTGAAAAAGAGAGCGGACAACATGCTCAATGTGTAAAACGTACTAAGTGACCCTGTGACCAAGTTTTTGATCTAGCATGGCCCATGTTCGAACTTGGCCTTCAGATCATCTAGATAAAACTTCTGACCAAGTTTGGTGAAGATCGGATGAAAACTACTTGAATAAGAGAGCAGACACCATGCTGAAAGTTAAAAAACGCACTAAGTGACCACGTGACCTAGTTTTTGACCTGGCAAGGCCCATATTCGAACTTGGCTTTAAGATCATCTCGATACAACTTCTGACCAAGTTTGGTGAAGATCGAATGAAAACAACTTGAATTAGAGAGCAGACAACATGCTCAATATTCAAAACGCACTAAGTGACCCCATGACCTAGTTTTTGACCCGGCAAAACCCATGTTCGAACTTGGCCTAGACATCATGTAGATACAACTTCTAACCAAGTTTGGTGAAGATCGAATGAAAACTACTTGAATTAGAGAGCGACAGCATGCTCAATATTCAAAACGCAATAAGTGACCCCGTGACCTAGTTTTTGACCCGGCACAACCCATGTTCGAGACGAACTTGGCCTAGACATCATGTAGATACAACTTCTGACCAAGTTTGTTGAAGATCGGATGAAAACTACTTGAATTAGAGAAGGGACACCATGCTGAATGTTAAAAAACGCACTAAGTGACCCCGTGACCTAGTTTTAGGCCCAGAATGGCCCATGTTCAAACTTGTCCTAGAGATCATTTAGATAAAACTTGTGACCAAGTTTGGTGAGGATTGGATGAAAACTACTTAAATAAGAGAGTGGACAACATGGTGAGGTTTAAAACGCACTAAGATACCCCGTCACCTAGTTTTTGACCCGGCATGACCCATATTCAAACCTGACCAAGACATCATCTAGATACAACCTCTGACCAAGTTTGGTGAAGATTGGATAAAAACTACTTGAATTAGAGAGCGGACAACATTGTGATGTTTAAAAGGCACTAAAGGACCCTGTGACATTGTTTTTGACCTAGCATGACCCGTATTCGAACATGCCCAAGACATCATCAAGATATGACTTCTGACCAATTTTGGTGAAGATTGGATAAAAACTACTTGAATTAGAGAGCAGACAACATGGTGAGGTTTAAAACACACTAAGTGACCCTGTGACCTAGTTTTTGACCAGGCATGGCCCATGTTCGAACTTTACCTACACATCATCTAGTTACAACTTCCGACCAAGTATGGTGAAGATCGGATTTAAACTACTTGAAAAAGAGAGCGGACAACATGCTCAATGTGTAAAACGTACTAAGTGACCCTGTGACCTAGTTTTTGATCTAGCATGGCCCATGTTCGAACTTGGCCTTCAGATCATCTAGATAAAACTTCTGACCAAGTTTGGTGAAGATCGGATGAAAACTACTTGAAAAAGAGAGCGGACACCATGCTGAATGTTAAAAAACGCACTAAGTGACCACGTGACCTAGTTTTTGACCCGGCAAGGCCCATATTCGAACTTGGCTTTAAGATCATCTGGATACAACTTCTGACCAAGTTTGGTGAAGATCGAATGAAAACAACTTGAATTAGAGAGCAGACCACATGCTCAATATTCAAAACGCACTTAGTGACCCGTGACCTAGTTTTTGAACCGGCAAAACCCATGTTCGAACTTGGCCTAGACATCATGTAGATACAACTTCTGACCAAGTTTGGTGAAGATCGAATGAAAACTACTTGAATTAGAGAGCGGACAACATGCTCAATATTCAAAACGCAATAAGTGACCCCGTGACCTAGTTTTTGACCCGGCAAAACCCATGTTCGAACTTGGCCTACACATCATCTAGATAAAACTTCTGACCAAGTTTGGTGAAGATCGGATGAAAACTACTTGAAAAAGAGAGCAGACACCATGCTGAATGTTAAAAAACGCACTAAGTGACCACGTGACCTGGTTTTTGACCCGGCAAGGCCCATATTCGAACTTGGCTTTAAGATCATCTCGATACAACTTCTGACCAAGTTTGGTGAAGATCGAATGAAAACAACTTGAATTAGAGAGCAGACCACATGCTCAATATTCAAAACGCACTAAGTGACCCCGTGACCTAGTTTTTGACCCGGCAAAACCCATGTTCGAACTTGGCCTAGACATTATGTAGATACAACTTCTGACCAAGTTTGTTGAAGATCGGATGAAAACTACTTGAATTAGAGAGCGGACAACATGCTGAATGTTTAAAATGCACTAAGTGACCTGGTGACCTAGTTTTTGACCCGGCAAGGCCCATGTTCGAACTAGGCCTAGACATCATGTAGATACATAAAGGATATTTGTTGGATTCGGTGGAATATCGATTTTATTTCACGAGTGATCATAGAAAACAATATTTTCACGAGTGGCGAAGCCACGAGTGAAAATATATATTTTCTATGATCACGGGTGAAATAAAATCAATATTCCATCGAATCCAACAAATTTTCTTTTTATTTTATGCTTTTTTACCGTTTATTTACATTGTAAATGAGTTTAACTGGATGATTTCGCTGGATTAATGACGTCATTTCGTCGAAAAAATGACGTCATTTCACAGTAAAACAGTGAAAAATATCGATATTTTTCATTGTTATTTTTCACTGTTTAAAACAATGGAATACCAATTTTATTTCACTGATATTTCTCTATAAACCACCGGAAAGCATAAAATAAAACTTCTTACCAAGTTTGGTGAAGATCGGATGAAAACTACTTGAATAAGAGAGCGGACACTTAATACGGACCGACAGACAGACCAACCGACAAGTTCACTTTTACATACCCCCCTAAACTTCGTTTGTGGGGGTATAACTACCAGTTCTAACTACCAAATCTAACTACCAGTTCTAACTACCAAATCTTACTACCAGTTCTAACTACCAAATCTAACTACCAGTTCTAACTACCAAATCTAACTGCCAAATCTAACTACCAGTTCTAAATACCATTCGGTAGTTTTAATCCTTAACCAGTTTTTAATTATTTATATTTTTCAACAGGCCAGAACAATTTTTTACCTCAGTTAAGATATCATCAGAACCAATTTTCTTAGCAAGATTGGGCAAAAAAATGCAACTTCTTGAGTGTGATTAATGTTTCAATACAGACATGTAAGGAATTTTAACTTCCTGCCTCCTGCCAGCAATGTTTTCAACAGACCAAGTCAAAGTTCCAATTGGACATACATAGCAAAAGAACAATGCTTCTGCGCAGGTTTCACGATGATTGGACAAAATATGTGACTTCTATAGCTTTGACAATTTGTCACTATAGTCATCTAAGGAAAATTGCCCCTCCCCCCTGGTTGCCATGATTTTCAACAAACA
This sequence comes from Dreissena polymorpha, assembly GCF_020536995.1. NCBI lineage: Eukaryota > Metazoa > Mollusca > Bivalvia > Myida > Dreissenidae > Dreissena > Dreissena polymorpha. Next base: position 81,294,863 of record NC_068365.1, read on the forward strand.
GATACCATTTTAAAACTCTGTTGAGATATCATTAGAACACATTTTCTGAACAAGTTTCATGAAGATTGGAAAAAAGTGAGTTTAAGAGTTTTAACAAGATTTCACTATAGCCATGCACTGAAAACTGCCTGGCCCCCTGACAAGATGTTTTAAATGGACCAGAACCATTGCTGATAACATTTTAAAAACGTTTTCACTAAGTTTCATCAGCATTTGATAATTTTTGCCCAACTCTGTGAAAAGGGGGTTTAACGCATGTGTGAAAAGTGTTGTCCAAGATAAGCCTGTGCAGTCCTGACAGTTAATCATGGACAACAATTTCCTCCTAAATTGGATTTCTGTCAAGAACAGGCTTCCTTTAAACCAAAAATAGCGTTAAGTCAGATTAGCCTGTGCCGACTGCAAAGACTCATCTGGGACGATACTTCACGGACATGAATTTATTCCTTTTTCACAAAGCGCGACCCAATTATATTTCTTATTAAATATAGCACTCTGGGGAGTATGTTCAAGCCATAATTGGACATATTCACGTTTAATCAAGAGTAATGTGAAAATCAATGCATCAGTCTCAGAAACAAGAACCCTATGTTTTATCAATACCTCACTTTCCTAACATTTCTATATAGGGCCTGTCATCAGACTGCAAGTCTATCAAAATGAACAACAGTGAACAAACATGTACTTAAGCACAAACATTTTGCAAAGATTGAATGTAGTAGGTTCTTAAATAAATTCACAGCAGATTAGTTAAGAGTGGAGATGAAAAAAGAGAGATAAAGATATAACTTAAAACGTTAAAGCAAATTAGTTTAATTAAATATCTTCCGAAATATCAATCTTGTTTATTAATGGTTGCAGATGGATGAACACTGTAATAACTGTAGTTTTTGTTTAAATCTTATGAAGTTTCTGAGAGATATCACCAAAAAAATTGTTAAAGATGTATAGACTGATGGACAGAATGACAACGCCAAAACTATTAACTCCACCATTTGGCAAAGGGATGGTAATTAAATATTTAATATGCGTTTGGTGTCAAAGGAGTCAATCTTAACAAGAGCACAGCATAATGGGTGCCAACGCTTGGCTGCGGGTGCAGTTTTGAACAAGGGCTGTTTGTAAAACATGCATGCCTCCCATATGGGCTATAAGTTGTAGTAGCAGCCATTGTATGAATACGTTTTGTGGTGGTGGTGGTGGTGGTGGTGGTACCTTAATTTCATTTTTGCCCAATGTTTATTGATACAATGTATTACAAAAATGCAGTAAGCCTTACATTTGGTAAAATTTAAATAAATTACAAGGGAGGCAAATGCTGTAACAAAAAGATCATGCATAAACGGTAGTTGTTTCCCTTGTTTAAACCATGCTAAATCCTTAAAATGCCTATTACCAGTAACTGTGACCTTCACCTGTGACCTTGACCTTTGACCAAGTGACCTCAAAATCTATAGGGGTCATCTGCGAGTCATGGTCAATGTTCCTATGAAGTTTCATGATCCTAGGCCAAAGCGTTCTTGAGTTATCATCTGACAACCACCTGGTGGACGGACCGACAGACAGACCGACTGACAGACCGACCGACCGACATGAGCAAAGAAATATACCCCCTCTTCTTCAAAGGGGGGCATAATAAATGAAAGCTTGTGAGAATTTTTTTTTTTTAGAGGTCACAGTGACCTTGATGTTTGACCTAGTGACCCAAAAATGGGTGGGGCGTGTATAACTTATCAAGGTGCATCTACATATGAAGTTTCAAAGTTGTAGGCGGAAGCACTTTGATTTTAGAGCAAAATGTCAAGGTTTTAGCATGACGCGGACGGCGGACGACACGACGAGCTGGCTATGACAATACCTCTGGTTTTCTCCGAAAACAGCTGAGCTAAAAAATCATGTAACAAATCTGTTCCAAGACAGTGCTCATGACTATTTCTTGGCTTTAAAAATGTAATGTAGACATACCAGCTAATATAACAAAACTATTGTCAAAAAATTAGTCCCCTACCGGCTCCACCATTGTCAGAAATGCCACCATTTTCAGATAATAAACCCCCCCCCCCAGAATTTTTGATGTAGGAACAAAATGAAATGACATGCATAATGTCCATATTGCCATTTATCCATATTTCAAGTTTCATGAAAAAATATTAAGAGCTTTAAGTGTTAACAAGGATTTTGTATAATATAATGAAAATTTGGACAATCATAGGGCAATAATTATGGCATTAATTATGTGATTTTGCTCATTTTCAAACTTGACTGAGATCTTTCAGCAACTTTCATAAAGAATGCTTGAGAAGTGTGAATGCTAGAGTGTTAACAAACCATATGAGGACGAACGGACGGCGGACAAAGACCAATTCTAAAACCTCACCTGAGCAATCAGGTGAGCTAAAAAGTGTGTTTCACCGATCTGAGCCATTTTCCAACTTGTCCGAGAAATCAATAAAACCAATTTTTTGAAATAGTTTCACGATGATTAGGCAAAAAATGAGACTTCTATAGTGTTCGATCACAAGGTTTCTCTCTAGTCACATAAGGAAAACTGCCCCCCCCCCCAAAAGCAGCCATGTTTTTTGACCGATCGGGACCATTTGCGAACTCATCTGAGATATATATAAAACCAATCTTTTCACCAAGATTCATGATGATTTTGCAAATAATGTGACTTCTAGAGTGTTCACAAGCTTTTTTTTACTATATAAATATAAGAAAACTGCCCCCCTTCAGGGTTCGACACTAAGGCACGTCCGACAGACATTGTCCAGTAAGATCGGTGATCGGGCTAGTAAAACTGTGGGCTAGCTTGTCCGACTGATCGTACATAAAAATCTATACTGATTCATATAACTATAGCTAACTGAAAACCTTTTTCTCTTAATGTGTAAAATAACTCTCATATCCGTTATTTACATCAGAACAAAACTAGCGTATATAAATAAACGCGGAGCATTCACATGATTCATCGCTATTTTTAGACGCGAAGGAGAGCTTCCCGAAGAAATTGCTTGTTTCCAGTGGTCAAGTTGTCATGAATATTAATGATTTTCTGCAGTGTCTTAGAACTTAACATCATGCTTTTACGACTTCTATCGAAAATGGGTATCATCAATGTAAACATTTTGGCGTAGCAGAAGAAAAAATGTAATTTAAAGAATGGCTTTGTTCAAGTTTGGATTTTCGTCCGACAAATAAGTTAATAAAGAAGAATCCGACGGTAAAACTGACACAGATTATGATGGAAAAAGGGCCTTGGAGCTGTGGTAGCATGGAGCACAGCGGTCAAGGAGGCCAATATTTGATGACGTTGAATAAATGTCACCTGCTGTACAGACATCATTTGTTTAACTGGTGATAAACAGTGAAATTATAACAAACATTTTATGTTGTTAAATAGTTTTATTTTATTTTTTACTCTGTGCATCAAAATAACTTTCTTGTGTTAACTAATTATTTACTGATAAAACCTGATTAAACAGTTACACGACACAATTGTGTTTATTTGCTATGTAATTAATGGTCTAGTAGACATCAGATTCGGTCTAGTAGACATCAGATTCGGGCTAGTACATTTTAAGAGGAGCTGGTCCGATGGTCTTGCTGTAAAAAATGTTAATGTCGAACCCTGCCCTTCCCCGGCAGCCATGTTATTCAACTGACTGGAACCAGAGAAAAATGCCCCGCCCACTGGTGGCCATGTTTTTCACCGATCTGGACCATTTTCGAACTCGTCCGAGATATCAATTAAACCAATGTTTTGTCCAACTTTCATGGTGATTGGGCAAATATTGTGACTTCTAGTGCGTTTACAAGGTTTCTCTATAGCCAAATAAGGAAAACTGCCCCGCCCACTGGCGGCCATGTTTTTCAACGGACCAGAACCACTTTTGAACTCAACCAACATATCATTAAGACAAACATTTTGACAAAATTACATGAAGATTGGGCATGAAATGTGACTTCTACAGTGTTTACAAGGTTTTTCCTTTTTTTTGACCTAGTGACCTAGTTTTTGACCCAGCATGGCCCAGTTTCCAACTCCATCGAGATATCATTGGGACAAATCTTCTGACAAAGTTTCATGAAGATGGGACAAAAAAAGTGGCCTCTAGAGTGTTTACAAGGTATCTTTATAGCCAAATAAGGAAAACTGCCCCGCCCACTGGCGGCCATGTTTTTCAACAGACCAGAACCACTTTTGAACTCAACCAACATATCATTAAGACAATCATTTTGACAAGATTTGAATGAAATGTGACTTCTACAGTTTTTACAAGGTTTTTCTTTTTTTAGACCTAGTGACCTAGTTTTGGATCCGGCATGACCCAGTTTCAAACTCGACCGATATATCATTGGGACAAAGCTTCTGACCAAGTTTCATGAAGATCGGAAAAGAAATGTGCCCTCTAGAAAATACACTGTATTATTATATTATGAAAACGTTAATAGTCAAAGGGGAGTAACTACTGTAAACTTAAATGCAATATTTAGAAGAGTTGTCTCGCATGTAACATGACCTTAATTCATTATTGTTTACAAGCCTTTTTACTATATAAATATAAGGAAACAGCCCGTCCCCCTGGCAACCATGTTTTTCAACGGACCAGAACCATTTTCGAACTCAACTCTCATATCAAGAAAACAAATGTTCTGACCAAATTTCATGAAAATTTGGCCAAAAATGTGACTTCTAGAGTGTTCACATGTTTTCACAATATACATATGGAGAAAAATGCCCCTCCCACTGGCGGCCATGTTTTTTCACCGATCTGGACCATTTTCAAACTCGTCCGAGTTTTTAAACGGACCGGAACCACTTTGAACTCAACCAAGATATCATAAAGACAAAATTTTTGACAAAGTTCCATGAAGATTGGGCATGAAATGTGACTTCTACAGTGTTTACAGGTTTTTTCCTTTTTTTGACCTAGTGACCTAGTTTTTGACCCGGCACAACCCAGTTTCGAACTCGACCGAGATTTCATTGGGACGAAGCTTCTAACCAATTTTCATGAAGATCAGACAATAAATGTGGCTTCTAGAGTGTTTACGAACAAATGCGGACAAAGACCGGTCACAAAAGCTCACCTGAGCAATCAGGTGAGCTACAAACCAGAAACATGGCCTTGCCACAAAAATAAATTTTCATTTTTACCAATTAATTTAATTGTACAAAGACCATATATACACTAACAAACAATTTCTTCTTTTGCATACAATATTTCCTACTCCTGGCCTTCAGTCTCAACCTTTTATGTTACATCAGTCTAGATATAATATACATGTACTGTAATTATTATATAACTCTAAGTTTTCAAACACTACATTTTTGGACACCCTGTTTTTTAGCCAAAATAACAATTTTTGGGTTTATTTTCAAACATAAGGGTTTTTGTTCATAATTAATGACTCTCATTTTTCTGACAGTATATTTTACAGTACTATTTTACAAGATTTCTGCCCTGTTTTTGCGTACCTGGGGAATCTTCTATCAAGGAGTTTTACAACCTGATTAATGTCACAAAACCTAACAGAGGAGGGCCTAAGGGACCATTACAATACTTTATTAGTTAGATTACCATGTATTCGGGTAATAAACAATGGTTTCACCCAACAGCATTTGATTTGATATCGTATTAAGGAAGCAGTATGGTTGTTTTTTATCACTTTTTTGTATACCATTTCAGGTAAGATATTACAAAGATGTGAAGTTGTATTCATTTTAACATCAGAGAAAGAAATGAGTACGACACAATAAAATTATTGCTTATTTATTTATTGGTTTTATTTCAATATAATAATTGACAAACACACATAACATGTCTGTCTCTAAATGTTCGGACACTTGTTTTTTGTAAAATATTTTTCACATCTAAATTTTCTGACACAAAACTTTTATTTATTTGTAAGTGTCTGAAAACTAAGGAGTAATTACGGTAATATGAAACAAAATATAAAGGTCACTTAGTTTATAAATCATGTTGCACACTGCTCAAGCAACAATGCTACATACAAATATTTTGTAAATTAATTTTTGTGAACATTTAATAGTGGGTCATTACCTTTTATCAAGGGAAGCAACCCAGGCCGACACCATGACAATCATTGTGAGCAGTAGTTATCCAAGCATGGGCAAAGCTGCTTTGAAATATATCTGTAATCAGAAATATAAAGGATCTGAGTCTCTCTCTCCGGGACTTTGGGCTTAAAGCATACCATAAAATGTCGTCCCACCGATCGCCGTGGCCTAGCGGATAAAGCGTCCGCCTCAGGATCGGGAGGTCGAAGGTTTGAACCCCATGGGGAGCGTTTGTCGAAGGATGGATGTTTGTCATGGGACTTGTTCCGATATGGCCGCCTCGTGAGCCGCGAGCATTAAACATGAATGGTTACCGACTTATATACGCCTGGCGCCTGGCATAGTGATAGGAGTTGGGAGGTACATGGTATACATGCAAAGGTGTCTCATAAGCCAAAATGGCTGGCCCTTTCAATAGGGGTGACACTATAATAAAAAAGACCTTTACCTTTTATATGCCTGTACAGTCCGCACAGTCTAATCAGGGACAACACTTCTCACCTAAACAGGATTTTCCTTAAGAAGAGACTTCTAAAATTACAATACAAGCCAAAAAATGTCCTACCTAATTAGCCAGCACAAAATGTGAGGCTAATTTAAAAAATCTGAGTGAGATATTATTTCTGTAGCATTTTAAAAAGTTCTTCATAATTAATGGCAAACAACGTACAATGTTTTAGCCAGTATATAATTTAATTCAGAATATAAATGTTATATACATATAATTATATCCTTGTTGTTTTCATATAATAAATTAAATTACATGAGTTCACATATTTCCAGGAAAACAGAATCTTCCTTTGAATCTGTAAATCACCGGAACCATAATATGGAACATATAATTAATTGAACAAAATGTAATCTGAAGTATTTGTGGGAAAACAATATACCTTCTAACTGAAACTAATCAAACATTTCATAACAAGAAACAGAGCCCAAACGCACTCAGCTACTAAGACAAGGCTCCTGAAAAGGCCGGACCGCCGGTCTTGTCCGGCAAAATTCTTTACGGTCCGGCGAAGTTTCTAATATTGCCGGTCCTTGTGACAGGCCAAGAAAAATATGACTAAATACCGAAAAGTCTAATACTTGCCAAAAGAACGATTAAACCCAATTGGAATCACTCTTTTCGTGAATTTCGAGCCTTTTTGTCATTAAGAACACTAACGCGTTACTAGTTCTTAAGAGTACTCTCCCTTTGTTGTTGTTTTTCGAAAACATCAATTTCATTGTTCCTACATATTACCATCTATCCAATTACAAAGGTTGTAACAAAAAACTACACATGAAAAAAATGCTTATACAAATGATTGAAATTGTCAAATTTGAAGTTGTCATCATCATATATAAGCAATGTTTGGCTTTATGTATCGTTGGAACGCATGAAATAACACGGAAATGTGCTTATATCAGTGTAATATCGCATCATGCCATTATCATTTTATTTTTGATAATATAAAACAGATAGTTTTGTAAAAGATTGATATTGTACGGAGAATATATAAGAGTATATTTTGTACAAGTTGACTACATAATTACATATTATATTGAATGAATCCCATATTTTAAAATTACAGTGTGTTACATTTGCATAAGAACACATAATGATTTGATGTTATATGTTCCAAAATCAATTACTTATAGTTGTCCAATACTTATACACAGGCTGCACATTGCAATAAATATGAGTTAAACTTTACTAAATTCTCAGTTATAAACTCACGCTGTTCGGTCAGGTGAATTTTTGTCCGGACAGGCTTACTTTTCCATCAGCCGGTCCGGTTGACAGGCACTGTTTGGGACTTTTCAGGAAGCCTGTAAGACCCTTATGAACTTAACTTTTCTTAGCAGTATATGTTTACAAGGTTTCACAATAGAATTATAAGGAAAACTGCCCCAACACCTAATTTTTGACCAAACATAACCCAGTGTAAAACTTGGCTGAGATATCGTTGGGCTGCATGTTCATCGTGAATTTAAGGAAATAATGCTGTCTCCCAATTTGAACTAGTGACCTCATTTTTGACTTAATTTTATCCAGGATATTAAAGGGAAAAATGTTCTGGCCAAGCTACATGAAGATTGCGAAATAAATGTAGACCTTGAGCGTTCACAATCTGTTTCTTAAATTTTAATCTAGTGACTTGGTTTTTGATACCACATTACCCATTTTTGAACTGGGCTCTGATTTCATTCGGACACATGTTCTGCGCAAGTTACATAAATTGGGCAATAAATATGGCCTCTAGAGAATTCACGTGGGAAATTTTGACAGCCCATGATGCAATGCAGACAACAGACAAAAGGCAATAAAAACAATTATGCAATATTTATACTGTTACTTATACCCAACCACACATTTTATTTTGACAATATGAATGTACTTGATCAAATACAGAATACATTTTAACCATTTCCGCAAACTCGAACAATACATATGAGAGGATGTAAAAAGAAAGAAATATGAAAGCAATCATTCTGACCCAGATCTGATTGTAGGGCTGATCTTTTAAAGTTTGTTGGCAAATTGTGTGCCTTATTTTACAATATCAAACACATGTATACTAGTACTGGTCTATATTTAGATTCAAGACCTGGGGGCTCAAGGTATGGTTTGACTGTCAAGTCAAAAAGTGGTATAAATTAAAATACTTAATATAATTTTGCCAATAAGTTTGAAGTACTTTACTAAACTGGAATTGGTTCATTTACTGTATATCATAAGTTTACACATGTCACATGGCAAACTTTCTCCTGTTTATAAATAAAAATAACTAATAATAAATAATTACCACAAAAATCCCAACATCAAAAATATATTCAAGTATAAATAAGTCCATATAAACATGTGTAAAGTACTATATTACGAACACGTCTTATTTTTGAAGACCTTTGCACTTAAAAGTTGTAAGTCTTTCTAAAATATAGTGTGTTATTTCAACCCCCCCCCCCCCCCCCCCCCCCCGAAGAAACATACAAGTTCAACTAATGAAAGTTTATCTTCACATTACAACCAAAACAACCTATTCAAATGATGGTTGTTGAACAAATTAGCTGTTCACTGTTGCATATAGCATATCGAATGCCCTTTCCAATAGGTGATGCTAGCGTTTTAATATGATAAACACAACAGATAAAACTAGACCATACGACGCACAGAAAATAACACGTCACAGCAAATAATATTAACTTACGAAACGTGGTTTCAAAATATTTTTGAAATGACCAAACAATCCTTCTTGTCGACACGCGACAGGCTTCAGCATTGGTTTTCCAGTTATCGATTTCCCGCCATCTGTCAAGCAGCATAATTATCAATCCACGGAAGCTAGCGTGTAAAGATCGGTCAATTCCGTTAGCGCAAGTTTCTGTTCGTCCAACATCGGCTATCCTCGAGATTAATACGTCATAAAATAAGTCAGACGACGCGGAATAATTTTATAAATGACATCAAAAAGAAATAGATCGGAATATACTTTCCGACGCTTAAGTTGATTTAACTTGTATAACTGATGTTATAAAAAATTATATTGCTTGTTCGGAAGTTGCTTTACATAGGTATTCAATATGAAACTTAAAAGTTGTAGTTTATCAAGAGTTCATGCGTAGTGATATTCAAAGAACGCTGCGCGCGATTGTTTTCCAAGATGACTGCATTCGCTTGCTACTTATTCAAAATATCTGCAGGTTTCTCGTTGATTTCCATTAGATTGCATTTTTCCTGTTGCTTTGTAATAAGATTATTGTTTTGTCAACTTATATGTTAAATTTCGTTCAGAGTATTTCTATTGTCTACTCTTAGAAATTGTTTTATTGCTACTGAAAACACAAATTGAGGTTAGCGAAGTTAGTCGAATACATTTCTTCTTCTTGTTCCATGATTTGCATGGCTCCTCTGGAGCATCAATGCAATTTGACTATACAAGGAGTCAAGGGCCTGGCTAGAACCAGTTCTAGGTGTCGTTGAGGGACAGGGCCCTCAATCCGTTTTAGGGGAAGCGGATCGCTACCCATAGCAGGGGGAATTTTCGCGGCTTTTCCCTTTTTGGGGAATTTTTTACTTACTCTCTAATTATTACATTTGTACATGTTTGCACTATATTCATTGCTTTTTTCATAATTAAGTATGTTTGACACGATTAAATAAAATAGAATTGAGATAGTAATAATCATGAGACACATCTATCTATTAAAAAACAATTTTTTAGGGGGAATGTTTCCCCTAAAATGGGGAAAAAGTATAAGTTTCAGGTGGGGGACTGTGGCCAAATTTCGGCCGTGAATTTGACAGCTTGAGGGCCCTGGGGGAGATCTAAAGAACACTGCCACAGAGGGATCGAACCCGTGACCTTTTGCTAGGTGGACACCATATCCACTAGTAACTACGCCACATCGATCATTTAGGGGCGTGTCAAAGGCATGTTTTGACTCACGAACATCATTTAAAGGGATCTTTTCACGCTTTGGTAAATTGACAAAATTGAAAAAAGTTGTTTCAGATTCGCACATTTTCGTTTTAGTTATGATATTTGTGATGAAACAGTAATACTGAACATTTACCATGGTCTAATATAGCCATTATATGCATCTTTTGACGATTTTAAAACCTAAAAATTATAAAGCGTTGCAACGCGAAACGATTGAATAATTTGGAGAGTTCTGTTTTTGTCGTTAAATTTTGTGAAACTACGAAGATTGCTTATATAAGGTATAAAATACGTCAAGAATGTGTACTCGGCGGAATAGCTCAGTAGGCTAAAGCGTTTTTACTTCAGGACTCTGGCAGGACTCCAGGGGTCACTGGTTCGAAACCTGCTCCGGGCAATGTTCTTTTCCTTTTTTTAATTTTATTCTTGATTTTTTACTGGAGCTTTTACGATCCAATGTTTACATTTATCAATATAAAGCATTAAATGAATAAGTTAAAAAATGCCAAAATCTGTGAAAAGGCCCCTTTAACTTTTAAAGGGGTCCAGAAATATACTGTTTACGCAAAATTACGGTATGCAAGAAGAGAAAACGTCTAAACTAAAATTCCATTCTTCAGTGGAAAGTGCAAATACAATTTTGTGCTAGACCAATTTAGCCTCCTAACCTATAAGTTCGTGCACCTTACACCTCAAAGGCATATCTTTCATGAAAAGTCATTAGACAATAACTAAACTTGATATATACTTTATGATTTATCTTTTGTATAACAAATAACAAGTGAAATATGTTGGTTGACAGATAATAATAATAGAGTTACGTACCTTTAAACATTCATATACATTGTAGTCTGCGTCACACAGAATTACCCTATAGAACCAATATATGTTTTTGTGAATATGTGTTTATTTGTATTACATATCCCAGTGTGACCCAAATTCGACGATGTAACGGTTACATGAAGCAATATTTAGCAAATAATGAAAGAAATAATGATATGTTTAATAGCACAAAATAATAATTTTAAACTCGGCTGTATTACTTTGAAATGATTCCAAGACAATAATCATCCATTTAATCAATGCAAATAGAACATCGTCGAATTTAGGTGTCGTTGAATTTGGGTTGCTGTAGGATATGTGTTGTTTGAGATGAATTTCGTGAATATTCTATTGAAAAGAATGGTTTAAACAAAACTGGTCTTTATAAAAAGAAAATATGAACTGTGATAACTGACTGTATTCAGAGGTCTAGATAGAGGGTATTTACTAACGGAAAATAGCTAAATAAATTTATATTCATAATCGGGGCATAAAAAGCTGTCAACCCTTCTAACAACAGTTGTTTTGTGACAAAATTTCAAATTGACGCATTGAGAACATTTATCGCAATAGGCACAGGTCACAATCTTAACGTACGGTCTCGTGTCATCATTTGGGGGTAAAATTTTCCACATACACAGCTTACTTTAATCGTATTGTAATGCATAACACTAAGCACAATACAAATTCGAGATGGGCCTCCAAGGCAAACTACCCTTACAACATTTTACGATCAAAACATTGACAAACATAGCCGTTTGGTGAAGGAAATATGCAGATTTTAAACATTGTTTAGGCTATTTCTTTGGAACGGGGTCAGACAAACGGACAATTTATATCATGTTCAGGGGTGACGAAATCTAAATAAACTATACTTGTCCACAGACAACCATTTAGGAAATATAACTTGTTCTTTTCTGAGTTACACTTCTCTGTTTATGTTTGTATAAATTATAACGCATTTACTGATTAATGTAAAATATTGTGGAATCAATCAAAATGAGTATAATTTGCTTGTTTCAGTTACATGTATTCCCATGAGACATTCTTTAAAGCAGTATATTATAAACAATATAAAGACTTTCTCAAACGTTTAATCTTGCAAAGCTATTGTTATTAAAAAACATGTGTTATACATACAGTATTAAAATCTCAAATACTTTTATTTTGTTGCATTTTTCTATCAAAGTGTGTCAAATTACTAACTAGGTCTCATTTATTTGTCACATAAGTTTTCATTTGTCTGTCAAAAACTGTGAAGTAGACTTAAGTAGTGTCACTGTAATCTATACAATTTAAAAAAAACACTCCATTTTTTACTGTTAAAGTTGTTTGAAATAACACGGAAGACGTTGTTTTGATTATCTCAGTCCTATGCTTTCATTTCCATCTGATTGTAAAATTAAACCAGTCTGAACACTGTTTAACAGTCGGGCCGAATGTTGAAAATGCGGTGCACGTTCCTTTTTTTGTGGTCCGGTTAACTCCGTATTTAAGCTTGATTGCTCCTCAAATAGCACTGTCAATGTAATCTCGTGACAACATCCGGATTTGTAAAACTTAATTACGGCTTATATCCTTCGACCCAATTTTTAAAAAACTGGTTGTCCACGGACAACTTAATTGAAACAAATTAGTTGCTCAGACAAGCAAATGTACGACTCGGGCAACTCGGACATTTGATTTTGCCACCCCTGATGTTTATTGTTTTTTCCTCATGATTGTTTTCTTATCGGCTGTGGAAATTCTCGCGTAACAAAAGAGAACAGTTTTTGGGCACATGCATTCAAATGTTGCTTAGAAGTTTACTCATAAAAAAGTACACGATCTTATAGTGCTGCACGAAATTATAGGAATAGAGGATAATATTCAAAATGTTTGTGTGATTTGGATGGCCCCATTTTTTTACCAGTGGGAACTTTACTTTACAGGTGCTTGTTTGGAAATGATAAGTTTCCAGCGATTTTCCATGTCCAATTGGGAAAAGTACCCGTACCGGTCCAATTAGGAAAAATCGAGTCGTGAAAACCTCAAAATTGGGAAAAATCAAGTCGTATAAACCTCAAATTGGGAAATTGGTGGATTTGATTTTTTGCTCCCAAATACTTTAAAATTGATAACCAAGTGTTTCCAAGCTGTCAATATTATATAAACCTAGGTTCAAGCTATAGAGCTGCAAAGGGAAACTAACTAAATGTTGCTTTAAAAAGATTTTTTTTTTTTTTTTTTACCTTTAATTGGGAATTTAAGGACAGCAATTGGGAAATTGGTATTTTTTTCGTAATTGGAAAAGTACCGTTTACCGGTACTTTATAAAGAAGGAGGAAAATCGCTGGTTTCGAATGTGGTGATGCTTGAGCTTGACGCACTTTAATTTTTTTTATCATACTTATACACTTGGAGATTTCTAACGCAACAATATTCAAACTTCAATATCGCAGTTGTTAGTTAAGATTTTTATTTAAAATTTTGAATGTAATTATTTGACTATATTTTGTGCAAGATGATGATACAGGGCCCTTGCTACACTTTGGGGTATTGGGGTCGGGGCCCTTGGGAGAATTTTGCGTCGTTTTAGGTGGAAAGGGGAATTTTAGAAGATCTTTTCACCAACCATTCAACACTTAAAATTGCTATTTTTAATGTAATTTACATAAATATACATTTGCAATATAGGTATAAAAGTAAAATAAACTAATAAAAAAAATAATTTTGGGAGGGGGGAATTTTTAGCTGAAATAGGGGGAAAAAGTATACTATTTTAAGTGGGGAATGGGGTCAAAGTTTGGCTCCAAAAACGGCCAAACGAGGGCCCTGTGATAAAATCATTCATCCATGACAATAAGTCGCTTTTGCATGTGGGGAAGGTGTGCTTTCCTCTGTTTGCACTTGAAAATGGTGAAACAGGATATGATTATTTTATTTCAATTTCTTCATATTAGGTGGGTTGATACACCAGGAAAACATCAAATTAATTTAAAACTCAATATGTCTCATATAGAATTTCAGGAGCGCAACAGCGCGAACGGCATGCAGCGCCCTCACACTACTTTGGGGGAAGGGGTCCGAAGCCCTAGGGAGGGGGAATTTTTATAAAAAAACAACAACTGCGTTTAACTGTTATGTGACTGTCTATTGGACAGAAAGGTGGATTTTTACTCAATCTATTGACTATATAACAGTAATCTAATTTAAATGTGTGTCGGTAGGTAGGCTTTTTTTTTCTTACCACAACACTTAATTGAATATTTAACTCAATGAGAATGTCATTATTTTCATTCATATCAGCAGTGTGAAATGCATGACGACATAGTACATGTACTAACTTTCAGATATAATTCTTAAGGTAGCGCACCTCTAATGATTTCCCGCGATTTATTTTACTATCATTGCCGATTTTAAATGATCGGTTATTTCCGAGAGATGCATTTTATTTTTTTCAAACTTCGAAATTTGATATGTGTTTACCTAATTCATTTAGAATACATTATTTTCACTATAAATATTGACTTTGATCCAATTATCATCTGAAAAATACAATTTCGCGATTTCTTCAAAGATAGATAAGCATTTTTACCTGTTTACTTATGGATATCTAATTTAAGATTGCACTGATGTGAAGTTGTCGTGGCCGAGTGGTTAAGGCGATGGACTTGAAATCTTTTGGGATCTTCCAGCGCAGGTTCGAATCCTGCCGACATCACATTCTTTTTGCGACGCGTTTTATTTCTTTTCTAACGTAATTTGATTTAATATAGCATATAAGCTATGTTTATTGTTAAATATGTTGAAAATTGTAAAAACATCCTTCAATTTTTAAAATTAAAACAACGTTATGGCTAAATTTGGTAAATTACTGCTGAAAATACGAATGATGCATGTTGCATTTTTATTTTTATTTCAAAAAGTAAATGGTAAATCAGGGCTCAACATTAACCTATAAAGCAACTTGCCATTCCGGCCAAGTACTTAGAAAATCTACTTGCTCTGAACGTAAATCCACTTGCCCAAACATGAAATATCACATTAACTGTAAACCTCATATTTTTTAATAAAGATCAAAATGATACACCACAAAACCGTTTTTATGTTTGCACATTTAACAAAATGATTACAGCAAATAAAGTTTAAATGTAGATTTGTGCCAATGTTTGATTATTAATGAAATAATTAGTCATTTGCTTCCATGTCTTCGACATTGCTTCTAACTATTCATAATATCTCAGCCATTCAAACTCACATTTCCATTTTGGTAAAAAGTTGTGTATTTGCTGCAATTTCTACTTGTTGGCACTTTCGGATTATTTTTCTGTGCATTTTTTATTGGATTTTTGCAGACTTACAGGTACGTGTAAAGCCGAAGCTAAATAAACTAGACATTTCTTGTCTGTTACAAGTACTGTAAACAACACGTGAATTGTAACAAAAATGTCAATTGACGTAAAGCAAAAGATTGATGACAATGAATGTCGCAAAATATGAAATATATATATACCGTAGCTATTTGTTGTTGTTTTTATATAGTTATATAATTTTAGTAGTTGTCTTCGTGACTGAAAACACCAACAATGTTATTTGTAACTAAATAGTAATGAAAACGATAAACACAAAAGCATTTGAAAGCCGATGTTTGGAATCCCAAGCCATTTACGGCGTTTCTAAAAATAAGTTTGGAAATGCATGCGCACCGTGCGTAGTTAGTTTGGACTGATAAAACAATAGCCAAGGTAAATTCATGCAGGCAATTCGTTCGTGATTATTTGTACTATTTAACCAGAGAAACACACGTTTTTCTTTGTTCTTTTTTGCACTTGCCCGTGCGGACAACTAGATTATAAAATAACTTGCCCGAACCCAACGTTTACTTGCCAGGGGCAATCGGGCAACTGTTAATGTTGAGCCCTGGGTAAATCTGTCTATTTCTTGGTATTTTTGCTGTATATAGTGTTTCTATAAAAAATAAGTTTAAAATATAACTTAAATGATACTATTTTGAATTTTATGACACTTTGTTTTTAACCGACCCAATTTTTACTTGGCTGAAATCACTTACATTTCATGGCGCTATTCCATAGATAAAAAAATTGTAAAAAATAAATGTCTGTAAAAGAATACTTATTTCATCTTGTTTAAACTTTAAACACCTTTACTGCATCTGTACACACCAACTGCATGCCCATATTTGGAAATCTGAATGAATTATGGAACTTTTATATACCCCAGGGGTGAAAATAAACTGGACAAAAGCCGAGCGTGAGGGTGGTTTTGAAAAAAATCGGTATATTTTCTTTAAAAGCATGGAAAGCCTACCTACAAATTTGCATGTAGTTCAGTGAAATGATGCTGATTAGGAAAATAATTAATTAAATTATATTTGGATAAGTGCCCATAAGGGGTGCGCTACCTTAATAAGAATTAAGATGTTTGATCCAGATTGTCTTTCTCTGTAAATTATTGTATAAATAAATATTATTTTAAAACTAAAGACTGCATTTTGAATAAAGCATTTACTGACTAGAATAAATGTAAATGAAACAAAACATTAACAATAATGGCAGTTCTGAACGATTCAGACGCTTTCCGCAGTTGCGTAAATTTCGGACATAAAATTCGGACGCGGAATTTGTAACAGAAAAAGCTTTTGTCTTTATCTGTAATTTACTGTACAAATAAATATTCTTTGAAAACTGCATTTTGAATAAAGCATTTATTGATTAGAATAAATGTCAATGAACAAAACATTAACTAAAATAACAGTTCTGAACGATCCAGACGCTTTCCGCCGTTGCGTAAAATTCGGACATTAAATTCGGATGCGGATTTTATAACAGAAAAAACTTTTGAGTCGGCGGTTAAAAAACAGGGTCGTCGGGTAACTGGAAACAAGACTTCTTCTTTGTTAGGACTATATTGGACAAAGCGATGTAATGGACCGTGATATATTGGAGTCAATTTTCAACTATAAATAAGCGTTTTTTTGTTGTTGATTTCTTTATACATTTTCTGAGGGGGAAACAAATCAGTTTTAGGGGGAAAAAAATATACTTTTCAGGTGGGGGACTGCAGCCGAAATTCCGCGGCAGATTTGATAGATTGAGGGCCCTGGCATGTTGCAGGCTACCTTCCCCACTTGCTGAAGCATCCGATCGTCGCTGATGATTGAATGAT
This sequence comes from Dreissena polymorpha, assembly GCF_020536995.1. Lineage (NCBI taxonomy): Eukaryota > Metazoa > Mollusca > Bivalvia > Myida > Dreissenidae > Dreissena > Dreissena polymorpha. The sequence goes on from NC_068365.1 coordinate 81,312,362, forward strand.
TTCATCGTTTGCTGTTTATATTTTAGTCAAATGATCACATGTACAATTTTAAATCAATTTAAAATCAAAATATTTACTTATAACTGAGATATTTAAGTTTGAAAACTGCTGCATTCGAAAAGTCACAGGCTTCCTGAAAAGGCTGGACCTCCTGTCTTGTCCGGCAAAATTTTTTACAGTTCGGCGAAGTTTCTTATATTGCCGGTCCATATGACAGGCCAAACAAAATATGACTAAATACCGAAAAGTCTAATACTTGCCAAAAGAACGATTACATCCAATTGGAATCACTCTTTTCGTGAATTTCAAGCCTTTTTGTCATTAAGAACACTAACGCGTTACTTGTTTCTAAGAGCACTCTCCCTTTGTTGTTGTTTTTCGAAAACGTTAATTTCATTGGTCCGACATATTAACATCTATCCAATTACAAAGGTTGTAACAAAAACTACACATGAAAAAAATGCTTATACAAATGATCAAAATTGTCAAATTTGAAGTTGTCATCATCATATATAAGCAATGTTTTGCTTTATGTATCGTCAGAGCGCATGAAATAACACGGAAATGTGCTTATATCAGTGTAATATCGCATTATCATTTTATTTTTGATAATATAAAACAGATAGTTTTGTAAAAGATTGATATTGTACGGAGAATATATGAGTATATTTTGTACAAGTTGACAACATAATTACATATTATATTGAATGAATCACATTTAATCATTTTAAAATTACAGTGATTTACATTTGCATAAGAACACATGGGTGAATATTTGATTAGGTTCCATTCTTAATAAAAAAAAGATTCAAAAACACAATTACTAAAGCAGTGTCGACAGACCGTTTATCAGTTAGGTACATGTCAGACGGACATCAACCTAAGTTGGGCACGACCTTATGTGACCCCGATCGCGATTATGAAAGCTTATTTGATGCACGTCAAAAACTGTGAAGAGAACACCACTACGGACATAAATACTTGTTTGATAATATTATTTTATTTCAACTTAATTTAAATGATTTTTTTTTGCGTTGTTTCATTGTATAAAGTGATCATGAGTGGCTATTACATCAATTCCATATCGTCAGTGATTTAATCAGAACATTAAGTGCGTATCGGTGTAAATAAACATTTTAATCACGTTTTACAACTTTAAGAATTTCTATAAAATGTTTGGGTACATATGTTTATATACTAAATTCTTCTTTCATTGGACACCTTTTTGAAGACTTTATGATGTTAAAACACGTTTGCAGTTTGTGTTGAATTTTAATGTATATAAAAGTCTTCTTTTTTATGTGGCGTAACAGTGTTGTCACATTTGTTACGGTGTGGACAGATTATCTTATACTTTCATATTCTTGTTTATTCGCATTGTGTTTTTTACTAGAAAGTATGTCGGATAAGTTCCATGTAAAATTTGTGATGTTGTTTGAAAGACAATCGGCAATATGAATACGAACTTTATTCGCATCATATTGTTTGTATAAATTTCTCCACACCATTACGATGTTGTCACAACCGTTTCTCATTCAGCGTAACGGTGTGAAATGTAACGGTGATGACATTTGGGAATTCTGACAACTGATTCCAATTGTATTAATTCTCCATTTTTGTCTGATAAATTCTATGTAAAATTTGCGATGTTGTTTGAAAAACAATCGGCGATATGAAAACGAAGTTTATTCACACCATAATGTGTGTATATATTTGTGCACATCGTTACGATGTTGTCATCACTGTTACTCATTCAGCGTAACAGTGTGGACTGTAACGGTGATGACATTCAGGCATTTGATCATCCACAAACAGCATGCTACTTTTCTCAAAAACACATTACGCACACATTGTTTTGTGGCCTCTAAGAATATATAATATTTGAAAATCATAAAAGAACAGGAAGCGGAAATAGTAAAGAAAATGGAAGAACAGTGTTGACACTGAATAAAAGTACGTTCAATATTTTACTTACTTTTGGATGATTTTCACATTTTTCGCGCTCTTTTCATTGCTTAATAATGATGTAAAAGGTTGAAAGAATGTTTACTTTTCGGAAAAAGTTGTATCCCAGTATCATTCCTGTGCGGTAGATGAAAAATATTCTGCATATAAAGCTACTTAATGTAACTGTTATTAAGTTAAGTTTAAATATATTTAGCTCCATATGGTTGGGTTTTTTATTTTCTTTGACATTCTTTTATAAAACAATTAAGAAGAAAATTACCCTTTAATAATTCGGACAACACACCGTTACTAAAAAACATGGGGGTTAGTTGCTTCGACAAAGCATAAAACTGCTTTAAGCGTGTGATCTGCTAAGAACTCTTATCTAATATTGTTTACATATTATTTAACGGACAACACACCGTTACTAAAAAACATGGGGGTTAGTTGCTTCGACAAAGCATAAAACTGCTTTAAGCGTGTGATCTGCTAAGAACTCTTATCTAATATTGTTTACATATTATTTAATATTGTAATTATGAAACTTATCTCTGTTAATGTCTACCATTTAGATAATTGTTGAATATGGACAATAAATGGAACCTAATCAAATATTCACCCACATAATGATTTGATGTTATATGTTCCAAAATCAATTACTTATAGTTGTCCAATACTTATAATACACAGGCTGCACATTGCAATAAATATGAGTTAAACTTTACTAAATTCTTCAGTTATAAACTCACTCTGTTAGGTCAGGTGACTTTTTGTCCGGACAGCCTCAGCCGCTTACTTTTCCGTCAGCCTGTCCGGTTGACAGGCACTGTTTGGGACTTTTCAGGAAGCCTGAAGTCATCAAGTTTAGTACAACAGGCTATATAATTACAATTTAATAACAAGTTCATCATTTTATACATGACAACGATTAGAAAAATAATATGGCTCGTATGAGTGCAATTTTACAAGCCTGTCAATCATAAAGACGTGTAACTTAATGCGTTTTACAATTCACATTATTATTTTACGATGTGCGATTTGAGAATTTTGCTTGTTCAATGATTTTTAGCTCTACTGGCCGAAGGCCTGAAGAGCTTATGTCATGGCGTGGTTTCCGTTGTCCTTGCGAGTGAGCGTTAGACTTTTTCTTGTTTACGTGATAATGTCCACGGTTTTTATCCGATTCTTTTCAGACTTGTTCAGTGTCTTTATATTTATGAAGACTCGAACCCTATTGAAAATAGGTAACATCAGCAGGGTTCGCCAAAGCTTGAAAAATCTGTCAGTCATTCGGACTGACAGACTTGGAATTTTTGTCAGTCCGAATCAGTTTCTGTCAGTCCCACTGTCCGACTAAACTATTACAGCAAAACACAACAAAAGAGAGTACCTTTTAGATGTTTATTGGTTTTGATCACATTAAAATACAATATAAAAACATGTCCAAAGTCGATATAATTAAACAATTATTATATTAATAATAAACCACATATTAACCAAAGGTATTCTTTTTAGACTTCTTTTTGTCAAACTGTTTTTTAACCTTCACAGCTCTACAAATCCGTGTTCTTGAAAAGTTAGGGTGACATCCAATCAAGTTTGACTTAATTGCACACACCCATTCACACTACTTTGGATGACTTCAATTTCTGTTTATTAGCCAATTTCACAAGTTCTAAAACAACACCTTAGGTTAAAATATTTTCTCTTAGCTGAGGTTGATTTCCAGGTTCAATTAAATGAATGTATTTCACACCTATTTCTTGATAGAAAGGCCCATGATATTTACCACCATCCATTCTTGTTGTTTGAAATAACACGAAACATATTGCTACAAACTATCAACAACAAATCAAAACATAAATATCCCTATGTCCGAATTTTAAAATATCCGAAATATAGTACATCGGGTGAAAAATCTAATTTTGATTTCAGAAATTGTTGGTGCGTAAATTAAAATATATCCTTCCCATAACAATATAATAATGAAACTATTTAACAGAAATGCTCACAAATGCCTGTTGAAACAAGTTTTCATGCGGTTTTTGTTGTGGAGAAATTAAATGGAACAAACAAAATGGCGGACGCACTCGGTTGCTTTTTTCAACAAAGACCGTTGATTTTGAACTCGCATGTGATAGTCAATTCTAATCCAACTTTAAACATCAAAACATCAAAATGAAGGTAAGAAAAAAGGATTTTGACAGAAGTTGAACAAAAAGCATTTACCTTCTATTTATCCAATAGTATATTATACACTTTGAGTGATCTTTTTGAAACCATTTTCATCCGATTGTGTCGGTCAGTCGGACCGATTATCTTAAATCACTCGTCGGTCCTGAGAAAAATTTGCCGGTCAGGACCGGCAGACCGACGGTTTTGGCGAACCCTGCATCAGAGTAAAAAGTCTAGAATTATCTCCCCCTTGAATTTAAGAAAATTGTGAAATAAGGCTTGTTTACGCAATATAGTCCCCAGTTTTCATCCAATCATTTCCCAACTTGCACAGTGTCTTTATCTGAATGATGAGTCAAACCCTATTGAAAATGAGCAATATCGGAGTTATAAGTCCAGAATTATCTCCCCTTGAATTTGAGAAAAAAATGAAAATTCAGTTTTTTTATGTGATAATGCCCATAATTTTCAACCAATTCTTGGCAAACTTGCACAGTTTCTTTGTATCAATGTGGACTCAATCCTTTTTAAAAAAGAGCAATATCAAAGCATTCAGTCCAGAATGACTTCCCCTTGAATATGAGAAAATTTTGAAATCCCGCTTGTTTACGCAATTAATTCCACAGTTTTCATCCAATTATTTCCAAATTTGCACAGTATCTTTATATCAATGAAGACTTGAACCATATTGAATATTAGCAGTATCAGAGAAATCAGTACACAATAATCTCACCTTGAATTTTAGAAAATTCTCCTTGTTTGCGCGATTAAGTTCACAGTTTCCATCTTATTCTTTTCAAACTTGCACAGTGTTTATACCAGTAGAGCGATTCAGGCCCTCATGGGCCTCTTGTTTAAATTTGTTATGTTTAATTTTTAATTGTTGATCAATTACGATTAAATATACTTGTATTATTAGATATGTGTTGAATTAGTCTGAGTTCAAATTTCAACAATATCCGTTCAAAAATAAGGGAGCTATATTGATTTGAACACGTGTTGTGTTAGAAAAGTCTCCAAATGTATACTAACCAGCTTATTTGTGTGTGAGTGGGGGTAATATAAATATTATCAGTGTTGATTTCCCCTCAAAATATTAAATCAGCTTGATGTTTGCACTTTCATGTTTTTTAAATGATGACTAAATAGAGAAGTGTAAAACAGGTAAAACAAGTAAGTATGGGCGTTTTGATTTTGTCAGCTGGAAGCCCTGGAAGGCGAGTGGCTTTTAACGGATTATTACAACTATGAGCAACGTAAAAGCTGTATTGTGAGGCAAAAGGTCTTCAAGAATTTTAAAATTAATAAAATGTAAATATAATATATAATAATTCATTCTTTTGTAAACATGTTGCAATTTGAGCATGCACACACTCATGTTATACTTTCAGATTCTTGGAGTATGGAGTCTCAGTGAGGATAAACATGTCGTTACTACCAGGAGCACTAGCAGCACAATTAGAGGCATCTGCTGGCTTGGTTCCCTCTTCCCATGACCTTTTTGGGAAGCTTGGACCTGGTGGCACACCTCAGAGGGCCAGACGCAGAAGCACAGTGGGAAATGTCCTAAACACTACTGAAACCATTAGGGAGAAACAGGTTAACATTTACAAACAAGCATCTTTAAAAGTACTGGTCAATTTTAATGAACAATCAGTATTGTTTACAATGTACAGTTTGCTTTCGATACTTTAAACTTAACTTTTTTCTATATTCTAATTAATTTTATTAAGGATCATGGAAAATGGTCTGCATTTGCTCCAAAAGATTATTTTAAAAAATGGAGATATAATGCAGTTCTAAGTCCCAAATCTCAAATTTATTCCTGGTCAGGCGGCCCTATAATCTTGCAGCAATTGCAGACACCGAAAGATCTATTCAAGCCCTACAAGGGGCAAATCATCAAAGACTTATGAAAGACTTAACTTTATATTTTATCAAAATTATTTGTATTAGGCATGAAAGGTCTTGATTAAAAAAAAAAGACAATTTCATGGACATGTACATTCCTGGATTTGTAGTATTGTAAAGGCATGGATCGATTTTCATGTTTTTCCTTCTGTACATCCATCAGTCTGTCCATCAGTCACAGGATAAGTAAATGTGACTTTTTAAAGGGTCCTTTTCACAGATATTCGCATGTATTGAATTTTGTCATTAAATGCTTTATATTGATATTGATAAATGTAAACATTAGATGTAAAAAGCGCAAGTAAAACACATTAAAGAAGGAAAAAAAGTAGGGATGGCAATGAATACCGATTTCGGTATTCGAATATTCGGTCACCCTTCCGAACGAATATTCGGATATTCGGTCAACATCGGTTGGAAAAAAGTCAACTTTGTTTACCGTACCATTACTCCATGAATTGTACTTTCGTTTTTACCGGAAGTGACTAAATATTGACACAGCGTTGCCGTCGCTAATTCGAAGCTGATTTTGTTGATTACTTTTTATTGTTAAAATTGAATGACAAAAACTGTTTTTAAACTATTAATATCGTTCATCAACAATAGAACGAGAAACATAATATTACATGACGACAAAATAATTACATGACAAAACAGTAAGATCTACATATAATTAAAGCTGAACTTAAACGAATTATGTACATAGCCACAACACACTTTGAACCTGTTTAACAGACTAAACAGTCAGTCTTTAAAAGTTGCCACGTTTAAAAGACACTTGGATCGACGACTTCTTATCGGATGATGTCGTGAAATACTTCCAAGCAGGGGAAGGCGTAGGTGGCATTTTGCTTGGACAGATATTTACTTTATGCGTGTAGCAGTTATAATATTTTCAATTAAATGAGGGTGAAATACCAAAAACATTTCTTTAAGTATAATACCTGATTGAATATTGAGTTATTAATTAATGTTTGGACCATACGATACGCAAATACTCATTAGAGGTTGAGTAAATTATTTTCTAAAAGCTTTTTTGATTGGACAACGTGATTATAACCATACGATCTGTTTTGTTTTTCACACCAAGTCGGCTCTTTCTTTACTCATTTAATCTTTGATCATTTTAAATGTAATTCGAGTTATTAGATCAAGACGGGTCGGTGTTGTAATTGTCATACGGTCTTATTTGTTTTTTACACAAAGTTGGCTTTTCCTTTACTCATTTAATCTTTGATAATTTTAAATGTAATTCAAGTCATTAGATCAAGTACAGGTTGGTGTTTTGATTGCCGACGCGATTTGCACCTATCATAATTTTGAGACAAAGTGTCTGGCTTTAAGCGGGATTTATGACCGGTATACTGTCATCACCATAGCGACGCATTGTCGCGCTTACCGGAATAAACATTATGACACGAGGAACAATTTTTTTGACAGTGTTTGAAGCAAATTTTACGAATACAAGGTCTTTGAAATTAATCGATTTTTTATTTTTTCTTCCGAATATTTGATTCGGCAAACAGTATCCGAATATTTGGTCGGGACCGAATATTCGGATATTCGGATATTCGTTGACATCCCTAACAAAAAGTAACCCTGAACTGGGCTCGAACCACTGAACCTTAGAGTAAAAGTCTATCGCTTAGACCACTTTGCCATGCTCATACAATGAGTGATGTATTTTATACTTTATATAAGCAATCCTCGTAGTATGCCAAAATACAATGATAGAACTCTCCAAACTATTCAATCGTTTCGCGTTGCAACGGTTTATAATTTTCAGGTTTTTAAATCATCAAAAGATATATATAATGGATATTTTAGAGCATAGTAAATGTTTAGTATTACTCATGCCTCACAAATATCATAACTACAACGAAAATTTGAGAATCCTAAACATTTTTTTATATAATTTTGTCAACTTACCAAAATGTGAAAAGGCCCTTTTAACACAAAGTAAAACAAAACTGGAACACAAAGCTGTTTTATCATACTGCCTATCCCAGGAATTTTAGAGGGCCAGTCAAACACATTGTCTGATTATATTTGAACCTTGTTGGGCATATGGGCTATTTGTAAGGCACAAGCTCTTATTTTCCATTTTATTGTCAGACACTTGACTATATGTAAGCACCAAAATGTTGGTTAGATGTTTCCATTTTTCGCCACAGTCATTTGCTGATTCAGGGTTTTTCGGCGCAGCTGTATAAGCCAGCTTTTCACCTTTCCTGACCTTTGTAACTGTCCAATAAAATTCAAATAAAATTTCCTGCGGCTAGATACGAATGAATACACTTCATTTAGTCCGTCTGCTGATTTGAACATACCACTAGAACATTGGAAACATGAACGTGTCTTTGTAACACTGTTTTATTGCGTGTTCAGTGTCACAGGACGCCATTTATGCTATTGTTGTAGTGGTGTAATAACAATTAAATCATAGTTCTATTTTTATGTCCCCCACCACTATAGTGGGGGACATATTGTTTTTGCCCTGTCTGTTGGTTGGTTGGTTGGTCTGTTGGTTGGTTTGCGCCAACTTTAACATTTGCAATAACTTTTGCAATATTGAAGATAGCAACTTGATATTTGGCATGCATATGTATCTCATGGAGCTGCACATTTTGAGTGGTGAAAGGTCAAAATCATCCTTCAAGGTCAAAGGTCAAATATATAGCTTCAAAGCAGCGCAAAAGGGGACATAGTGTTTCTGACAAACACATAATCTTGTTATATTTTATTTCCAATGTACTCAACTAATCTTGTATGTGTCCACATTACTAAAAATTTATTAATTGCTACTCACTTTCACGCATCCAGTTCTTAACCTTCCTAAACACTCACTGACTATCATCTCAATCCCTAACTCCCTTCTCTCAGCATTCTGACACACCCCTAATTCCTTTCTTCCAATCAAATCTAATTATCTTAATATGCATCTTTCAGTCATTGGTCACATTCATATCTTTCACCCATCCAACTGTCACTCACAACCTTTTCCATAACTATTACCCCCTACTATTTCACACATGTGTAACCGTCTTAACCTGGTGGAACTACTTCTCTATAGGTGTCTCTGAATTCTCTTCGATGATTATCTCAGGGTCTCTGGTATTACCACACCAATATAACTAAGACAACTTACATAATAACCAACATACATGAAATATAAACTAATGAGCATCATAAAACATATTAAATATACTTTCATTACTTGCCCCTGGTTCAATCATCATGAATCAATTTTATCTCTAATGAACAGGCTTGATAGATAGAACAGTTTTACACTAAACACTCGACATCAAGTTTGTGCGTGCAACTTTTATTTTCAGAGGATTGCCAGCGCTAGAGCGTTTGTACTTAAAGGCTATGTTCTCATATTTAGTAATTACTTTCATATTCCTGTCTGTGTACTAGTATATTTAAGTTCATAAAAGTATCGTTTTTCCCTATCCTGATATTCGTTTTGGCCAAACCATTTTAAATTTTTTTGAAATTGAACTTTTAACATGTAAAAGTATAAAGTTTTAAACAAGCCGTCGTTCCAGCAGTGGAAGCGTGGCCTCACTTTAATGCATCGCATTCCAACCCGCAAGGTATCGGGGTCAGTTTGTGGCCAGTAAAACAATCATATAATATAGACGCTATCCGGTGAACTAGGTGAACTGGAATTTTCTTAAGACCAGAAATATGTTAAATGAAGATATTCAGAGATATAATTATGGTATGTCAATAATAGATTCTTAATGTGTTTTCAACAATACCATGATAAATATTATGTTTGATTAATTTAACACGAATAATTCCACCATATTGACTAATGTATTAAGCATGAGCGCGATGATTCTCGATACTGTTAATATTCAAATCAAATAGTAATGCCCGACAAACCACTAAAACAGGTTTGTTGGAAGAACGCGTGTATAAATATTTAAAATATGTACGGATATTTCGCGTGTGGCCGGTTGACTCATATGTTTTAATTTCACTTCCATTCTTTTGGTTTTCTGTTTTGTATCTATAGGTTTATGACCAGCATTATGTAATAATGTAAATTTGCCGCAAAAACTCCGCGTAATATCCCGTACTGCATGTGATGCAGCTAAGAACTGCACAGAAAAAGACATTCGCTATCTTTGATCTCATTCATTGAACTCTTTACCTTTCACCAACTCCTACCACAATCAAAGCCGTATATCTTTTTAAAAAGATATTTATTGTTTCCAGTCATTTTGGTAAAAGGAGTCTGGTCAAATTAGTATTTTTTTAATCGACAGGTGGCAAATTTGGGAATTTTTTGTAGACAAAAAGGAGCAAATTGGGATTTTTTTTCCACAAATATTGACACAACAGGTCTTTTCCTGGCCATTTTGGATAAAAATCTTATAATTATAAGTCATAAGACACTTCTTTCTATAAAAATTAATTCGGGGGGGGGGGGGGGGGGGGGGGGGGAATGGGATTTTTGGTATTTCGGTTTGGGATCAGGTCAGTTTGCTTTGGGATCGGGTCTGTTTTACGTCCTTTTTTAAATAGCAGAAAAACCCCTGTGATTCCATCCATGTAATCTACCATAACTTTGCTCTTGACCATGACCTCAATTGTACATGGGCTATTTCTTGGTTTAATTACTTGACTTTATTTTAAGCTTGGCTGTTTTCGCAGAAAATAGCTCAGCAGATTAAGTCTATATATCAAATTTGGCACATATACTCTTTTGATGAATTTGGTGCCTATACCCAGGTTTCAGGGGGCAAAGAACACATTTATTTTTTCAGACAAAGTGTAAGTTAATAATGTCACACAGAAATCCAACATGGTGTCAAAAATGGCTGCCAAGATGGCCGCCAAAACATATTAATGATCATAACTATGTTACTTTCCACTCAATTTTAGATCTACATTTTGGTGTCTATAGATAGGTTTCAGTGGGCAAAGAACACATTAACGTCATCAGACATTTTTTATAAGTTTATTATATATCACTCAAATCCAAAATGGCCACCAAGACGGCGGTCAAAACCTATTTATGATAATAAAATATGACTATGTAACTGTCAAATTTGACTAATTTGGTGTCTATACCCGCCAAAACCGTCGGTCCGCCGGTCCTGACCGGAAAATTTTTCTAAGGACCGACAAGTGATTTAAGATAATCGGTCCGACTGACCGACACATTCTGATGAAAAATGGTTTCAAAAAGATCACTCAAAGTGTATAATATGCTATTGGATTAATAGAAGGAAATGCTTTTTGTTCAACTTCTGTCAAAATCCTTTTTTTTCTTACCTTCATTTTGATGTTTAAGTTGGATTAGAATTGACTCTCACATGCGAGGTTCAAAATCAACGGTCTTTGTTTAAAAAGCAACCGAGTGCGTCCGTCGTTTTATTTGTTCCATTAAATTTCTCCATAACAAAAACCGCATGAAAACTTGTTTCAACAGGCATTTGTGAGCATTTCTGTTAAATAGTTTCATTTATTATATTGTTCTGGGAAGGATATATTTTAATTTACACCAACAATTTCTGAAATAAAAATAAGATTTTTCACCCGATGTACTATATTTCTGATATTTTAAAATTTGGACATAAGGATATTTATGTTTTGATTTGCTGTTGATTGTTTGTAGCAATATTTTTTGTGTTATTTCAGACAAAAAGAATGGATGGTGGTAATTATCATGTGCCTTTCTATCAAGAAATAGGTGTGAAAGACATTCATTTACAGGGGACAAAAATACCACTCGTCCGCTCGTATTGACGAGTAAAATCTCGAAAGGACGAGTGAATTTCCCTAAAGCTCTCGTCCTACAGGACGAGTGAAAAAGCTGATGTTAAAATATGTATTTTCTGACGAGTAAGACTTGTTTTCATTAAATAAAATCATTTTCTTAAATCATATCTATTCCGAAAGTAGATCGCGAATGAACCGGAAATTGTAATTGTAAATTTCATACAGCAGGTGCACGTTGTAATGCGGGACTGTGTCCCCAGTAAATATTGGCTTTTTGGTGTAAACTTTGCGCGTCCATGGTAACAGGGAACCAACCTATGCATTCACTGTAAGTATTGATTTTTAAAGAATTATTTAAACGCGAAGTAGAATCTACGGTTTCAAACCAGTCTGAATTTCGTCAGAACAATGTCTGACATACGAGCGTTCTTTAAAGTTGGCGGTAGCGATGTTCAAACGTCCGAAACGGAAAGCACGCGAGTATTAGAAAAACGGCAAACACAAAATTGTCTTCAATTATTTAATGTGCGTACCTCATAAATAAAGTAATTTATTTCACTGCTTAACATTTATTTTGTGATCAACTGGCATGAACAACTGAGTAAGCAGCAATTTAGCAGTGATACAAGAAAGTTTATTAGTCATATCAGCCCTTTGCAATCTTCATTTCACCCATATTTTAAGGACAAGTGCATGTGTTTGCAGGACGAGTGAAAATTTTAATGCACTTGTCCTGCAGGACGAGTGCAGTTTAGAAATATTTTTGTCCCCTGATTTAATTGAACCTGGAAATCAACCACCTCAGCTAAGAGAAAATATTTTAACAATAAGTGTTGTTTTAGAACTTGTGAAATCGGCTACTAAACAGAAATTGAAGTCATCCAAAGTAGTGCAAATGAGTGTGTGCAATTAAGTCAAACTTGATTGGATGTCATCCTAACTTTTCAAGAACATGATTTTGTAGAGCTGTGCAGGCTAAAAAACAGTTTGACAAAAAGAAGTCTAAAAAGAATACCTTTGGTTTATATGTGGTTATTACTAATATAATAATTGTTTAATTATTTCGACTTTGGACATGTTTTTATTGTATTTTAATGTGATCAATACCAATAAACATCAAAAAGGTACTCTCTTTTGTTGTGTTTTGCTGTTATAGTTTAGTCGGACAGTGGGACTGACAGAAACTGATTCAGACTGACAAAAATTTCAAGTCTGTCAGTCCGAATGACTGACAGATTTTTCAAGTTTTGGCGAACCCTGACCCAGGTTTCAGGGAGAAAAGAACACATAAATATCACATTTATATCATCATACAAAATGTAAGCTAATTATGTTACACAAACATCCAACACGGCGACCAAAATGGCCATTAACACAATACGAAGGACTACAGGTCCATAACTTGTTACTTAAAAGTTATGGTTGTTATGTAAAACGCCATAGTTTAAGAGACAAGGACCACTTTAATTGAGTTGAGGTTATCATTAAGCAGTTGAATAATCATATACTCCAATTTATGACATTTGGAAGAGAGAATGAACTAGCACATGACTTCAAAATAGGATCAGGTTTTACTAACTTCTGTAGACTTCATTTTTTACCGTTGCTGAAAATCATTGAATATTAATTACAGCCGGAATAAGCATGAGCTCTTCCAAAAGATTAATATAATACACTTTGTGTTCCTTTGACAATTAATTTACATAAAAGCAGAAGTACCGGTAGATGGTCTTATTGTCCCTTTCGGAGTAATGCAGGATCTAGATGAGCAAATCTGTATCCTCGCCCACCAACTGTGTGGTGCTACGACGGGATCGTTATACTGTTTCTTTAACAATTTCAACGTCTGTATCCGCTGAAGACAGAACAATATAGCATCCCATTTAAGGCAGAGTTGTGCTGATCAGAGCAATCATGCCAGCCGTGTTTCTGTCACGAGACAAAAAGTCTTCCTTTTGTACATGAGCATTCTGTTTCTTTGCCTAATCTCACAATATGATTCACGTTTGTTTCATCGTCTCCGGTGCGTGTTGTCTTTGTTATAATGACGGTCTTCGTAGCCTTCGAACCCCACTGTCGCTTGTATGTAATGCATTTTCTATGAATCTACATAAGACACGGCTATTGCGTTATATAAGTCGTCCTTCTCCATGGTCAAGGATTCAGCAAAGTGCCACCATCATGCTTCTGTTTCATGAATACAGTTTATCTCAGCCTCACATGATTTGTCTATAGCATACTCTCAACTTGCCTGAGCGATCTGAGGCTTATCTGCTGTACACAGTACGTTCTTGGTTTCAAAGAAGGCAGCAGGAAGGGAGCTAAGTTCAGAAGACGATACGACTGCAAGGGAAGGATCTCCAGATTTTTACACCACCAGAAAACGCTGGAACAGAAGAGCAGGATAAAAAGCACGGTCAGAAGCGATCTTAACAGCCAAGCTATTCCCAAGAGCTTAGGCTCTTATTTTCTCGTGAATTTATAAGTAAAGACCGAGTTTCCTATGATATCTCTTACGATCGTTTTCCCAAACGCCTCAACTGCATGAACATTCACCTCTGACCCAGCCACTATCTTATTGACCATGTTTCTCGGAGTAGGGTTAGCTGTGTATGAAGAGCAGGTTGTAATCTGTGTCTGCATTTTCTCTAGATCAAAAGAATCCCCTTTGATGCACGCTTCAGTTGAATCTTTGTGTTGTGGAATTGAAGTATATGACAGATCTGTGAAATCCTGCATCCCACTGTTGTGCTCGGATGATGCAGATAGGGTCCAAGGGGGTTTCATTTCCTCGGCAATTTCACTGCCGCGAGTTAGACCACATGTGCTCTATAAACACATCATCAATGTGTGCTCAATGACAATATCACGTCCTAGCCCAGCATAGCATTGATGGCTCCTACGAACAATGTGAAAACCAATTCCGAACTTTTGATAAACGTCTGGGTGCGTTTCCTCTAGGTTGCTTATTTGCAGCAAAGATGGATAGCAAATCGGGAACTGCCTGCTAATGCATCAGCCAACACTCAGTACGTTATGCTTTTATGCTTCCTGGGTCATTTCCGCTGAAAGCTGGCTGTGTACAACAAGAAGATGGTCCCGTAAAGCCCTCTGGACAAGTTTTCGTGTCACAATGTGCACAATTTGCGCATTTTCTCTATAGACTGCCACCAGTATGTTTTTGAGAGCGGTTTCTGCCATGAGGTATCCTTTGCCCCCCCCCCCCCTCCCCCGCAAGTTCATACGTTTATGAAATATCCCAAATTTTAATCAACACTACTTTGTGGCGCATGAGTGACGATTTCGGCAGCCTTACAATACAAGGGTTGGTCAAACGTTACAACAATGGTGTGAAGGTTGTGGCAAGGTTGCAAACTAAGGCTTATGTTGACAGAATGCACGCTTTGTCCCAATTGTACATATTAATAATAGGCAAGAATTAGAATGACAATTCCAGCCCTGAGTACTGTATTTTCTGATGCAAGATACACATCATTCCCTGCAAATTCAGTGTACCCTGAAGTTGAAAAATATCGATCCTCTTGTCAAAATCATAAAATCACGGCAGGTCCAAACTATGGTGTTTCACATAACAAACATCACGTCAAAAGTAATGGACTTGTGGTCCTTCGTATTGTGTCGTTTGACGCAATGTGAGATTTCAGTGTAACATAATACACTTAAACTATGTCTGACAATCGTAATGTGATCTTTGCCCCTCGCAACTTCGGTATAGACACCAAAATCATCAATTGTGAAAGTTACAGAGGTATGATCATTAATAGATTCAGGTGGCCATATCGGAGGCCATTTTTGACGCCATGTTGGATTTGTGTTTAATATAATAAACTTCAACTATGTCTGATGATCTCTAATGTGTTCTTTGCCCCTTGAAACCTATGTATAGCCACCAAAATAATCCAATTTTAGCAGATATTTACATAGTTATTATCATTAATAGGGTTTGGCGGCCATTTTAGACGCCATTTTGGATATGTGTGTACAATGTAAACTTAAACAATGTCTGATGATCTTAATGACATTAAATGTGTTTTTTGCCCCTTGAAACCTAGGTATAGTCACCAAATTCATCAAATTTGAGTGGA
The DNA here is from genome assembly GCF_020536995.1 of Dreissena polymorpha. Classification (NCBI taxonomy): domain Eukaryota; kingdom Metazoa; phylum Mollusca; class Bivalvia; order Myida; family Dreissenidae; genus Dreissena; species Dreissena polymorpha. Next base: position 81,328,240 of record NC_068365.1, read on the forward strand.
TAGTTAGATAGTTATGATCATTAATATGTTTTGGTGGCCATCTTGGCGGCCATTTTGGAAGCCATGTTGGATTTGTGTGTAATATAATAAACTTAAACAATGTATGATGATCTGAATGTGTTTTTGCCCCTTTAAACCTATGTATACAGGGTTGTCATTATTTACCGATTGCCGATCGAATTCATCGGTTAAAATTGCCAGAAAATAGGTTATTTTTACCTGAATCTTTACAATTGCGATCGGAAGTTTTGATAACACAAACCGATAATAATTGACGAGGAATAATAACTGTAGTATAGTAGAGCAACGCCCGGTCATTCAGTCAGTCCGTTAACTCCGCCTAAGAGCTACTGTTTTCAATGAATTTCTCAGTGAGTGGCCAATATTGATTTTTCCAGCTGTCAATCAAATTCTTCTTGGTAAGCACGTCAACCCATCAGCGCTCAGGCAGCCAAATACACGCCAACCCCACGTGAAACTGTATCAAATAGCTGTACATTTCACAGATTATTACTGACCGTATCTCAACGCATGTAGCACTGTATAGCGTAATTAACTATTTTTTAGTTACAGAAAATGTTTCCACATATTAAAAAATGCTCTTCGATTTTCTACCCAAAAAAAAGTTATTAGCGACCTCTGAGCTACGAAATTGTTATTCAGCATCTAAATATTAAAGTCCACGCTTTCCACGAGGAAGAATGACGTGATGTTATACATGAAGTTTAATTTTGGCATGATTTTCATCTGTACATGGAAAACACGAGATATATGTGTCTCTGTTGCTAGAATTTTCTTAATTTTCCGTGAATAATCAAATCTGATAATGATTTCGGATAACACATTTAATTATACGCATTTGAAAATACTTCAATTACAGTCATTGAAATTTAGATGTACATCTACAAGCAAGTGGGGCTAGTAATATGGGAATTTGAACTAGCCAGAGTCAGATTTTACTAGCCCAAACATTTTTGTTAAAAATGCAGATAAACATAACATAAAACATCCAAAGAAGCATTCATTTATTCAATCTTTAGAACACAATACAACTCTCTCATTAATTTCATCCTCATCCAAGTCAGCTTCCTCTTCATCTGAGCCAGCCTCTTTCGGATCCTGAAATAAGAAGAAATTAATTTCACACACAGATTTCAATTTAATCACAATTATAAATATATACATTAAGTTTAGGTAAAAAATTAGCAGAAATGTATCCCATATATCCATGTGAAAGAGAGAGCAAACCTGAACCACCAGAAAATATATAAGCAATTTAGAGCCAGGTTATTCTACAAAAAGCCAGTTGACAAATGCGTCAATCACACTTACCTCAGATTCGCATTCCTCAACGACGTACTTCAATGACAACTGTTCGGCCATTACTCTCTGTGTCCTGAACGAAACGCAAAAGATTTATTTTACATAATAATAATCCGGGAACCACAAAACCATGCGCTTTATGCGCAGTAATCCAATTATCAACTGATTGCCCAGCACGTGCGCGCAGTGTGTTAAAACATAAGCAGCTGTTGATTTAAGCGGCTCAAAACTTTGTTTACAAATATTGAAAATGAAATTCGAACTTGTTTTGTTAAATGAATTGTACAAGCACGTCGGGTTTGTAATATTGGATTTCCTACAAGCCCGAATTAAAAAAAACTAGTTTTTTGCTGTCGGACTAGTGCGAATTTCGACGACTGCAATTAAATAATGCATTTTGTTATACAAATGGTCATAACACATAATGTAATAAGTAGGTCAATAACGTGTTTTGAGATTGCCAAACTATGCAGCATACCTATAGGTCTACATGCATGAATGACCAGACAAGTTATATCACGATCCGGAATGAAAAGTACTCGGTAAAATTTAAAGAAAGACGCGTTTTTATTCTCCGATATTCACTTTCACAAACTTTTCTGAAAGGAGGTACATGTAACATTACTTAATATAAACGGTTCTCAATGCTCTCAAATTGCGTCACGTGATTCACGCATGTTCAATGGGAATTCCCCAATCCCTCAATTCAATTTGTATATGCACTTGCGTTAAATGGTGGACGTCATACATCGTCAATATTGGCCGTAATTTGGTTTTGAAAAAAAAAGAAATTGTAATAATACTGGATTATCTGGTAATGGATAGAATTGGAACATGCAAAGATCTATCAATATATTATGTTTTTACATTGTACAGTATACTAAAAATGTGAAAATCTTAAAATTTTCTATTCTTTTTAGACCTCATTTGAACTTTTTATGCTCTGAGAATAGCAGTATTTTGTCCCTAAAATGTATAGAATTCGTTTTCGGTCGGGGGGCTTTACCCCCCTTACCCCCCTACAAGGGCCTTGCCCTGGACCTACAAGGGGGCCTAGGCGGCCCCCTTGACCCCCGACCGAATCCGTTACTATTCCAAAATAATCCTTTGTTTACAATCATAATGACAACCCTGTGTATAGCCACCAAAATAATCAAATTTGAGTGGATATTTACATAGTCATGATCATTTATAGGCTTTGGTGGCCATCTTGGTGGCCATTTTGGATGCCATGTCGGATTTGTGTGTACTATTGTAAACTTAAACAATGTCTGATGATCTTTATGTGTTCTTTGCCCCTTGAAACTTAGGAATAGACAACACATTCATCAAATTTGATTGTATAGTTACATAGTTATGATCATTAATAGGTAATTGGCGGCCATCTTGAAAAAAGTTTCTGGAGGTCCGATTGTGGTAAACTTTTGATATGTGTTAAAAGGCCTTCTACTCTACCAGGATCAGTCAAAATACCCTTTTTAGCAATTTTTTGGTGGATGAAGGTATTATTTCATATATTGACCGTTCTAGTACTTCTTGCTAAAAACAGAGTATTGGCGGCCATCTTCAAAAAATGCCACCATTTTGATTTTTCAAGTGGCTAACGTGCTTTTTGAAGAAATGGGTACCTAAAGGTAATGTATGCCAAGTTTCATGCTTGCATCACTAAGTGAACGAATTTTTCAATAATCAGCGCGGCTAAAACCTGAGGTATTGTCATAGCCAGCTCTTCGTTCGGTGTCTGCCATCTGGCGTCCGCGTCGTGCTAAAACCTTGACATTTTCAGGGTTCTCAATAAGAGCTGGCCAAATCGGCCGTTTGAAATCAGATTTTGGCCGGTTGAAAATTGCTCAGATTCGGAAAATCGGCAAGTCACTTTTCGAAATTTGCGTGTCTTTTCGGTAATTTAGCTCCCTTTTGTTATACAGCAAAGACGTCGCTTGACTATCTCCCTTAACACATTACACCAACAACAATGAAATGGCGCAGATTGGAATCGGTCAAAAAGCAGTCAAATATTTTGACGTTCTTTTCATCACATGGTGAACTTTTGTTCCTGATTGCTTGCGTTCTTTGTGTTAATGCAAAGTTTTTGTTGTTGTGAAAGTTTAATTCAATTCAATTCAGTTACGTTTCAAACTATGTGTCACGCAAAATGTGCATGGTAGAAGGACGATCATTCCTGTAGGGCCGAATTTAGGCCCCATTCCCAATTCCTAATCCAAAATAGAAGTTTTTCCTTTTCAGAATAAAATGTTCAAATTGGAACCTTGTGCAAAAAAAACCCCGTCAAAATCGTAAAAATTGACCCTAATAATCGAGTGCAATTTCGTATCCGAAAGTCGTATTTATCCAAATTAAGATACATTTTATTTGTAAAATATCTCATTTATATGAGTTAAAATTTTACAAAAGTGATAGAGCTTTTTCTTTTATCTGTTGTTAGTTAAAAAAAACTAAAATTCATAAAATGCACAAAAAAATGCTCAAATGTAAGAGCCTTGTTGACCATGAAAATAGCCATAAATTGGCCCAAAATCAAGTGCTCAATTTTAAATTTTTCAGGGGGAGCATTCCCCCCAACTCCCCTAGAAGGCCTGTTGGTTTAACATTTTGGCCTGTTGGCTCAAAAGTTATTGAGAACCCTGCATTTTGCTCGAAAATTAAAGTGCTTAAACCTACAACTTTGAACTTCATATGTAGATGCACCTTAATGAGTTCTACACGCCACACCAATTTTTGGGTCACTAGGTCAAGGTCACTGTTACCTCTTTAAAAAAATTCTGACAAGCTTTCATTTATTCAAAACTGCACCCGCAGCCGAGTGTTGGCACCCGTTATGAGGTGCTCTTGTTTAGTCTAGCAGCTGCATTAACTAGCAACATATGTGTTTATCAGGTTTTCTACTCTATTTGTATAGGCACGAGCTAGGGAGGCAAGAGAACTCAGAAGAACTTATATCACCCCAGTCCATAAGTACTTTCTTACTTTAGTTGGTAATCACCTCAACTTAGGTGTTGATGCAGTCGAGGAATTTGTTCTGGACTCGGAAAGGGTAATGAACTGTTCATTTCTTAATTCTTTTTTTCATATTTTTTCAAACATTCAATAATAATAACCAAGCTAAGGTATTTTAACAGCATGGATGGATTTTCATATAACTGTTCACATGCATCATTATTATGTGATATAGTGTGGCGCAAAAGAACCAGATGTCTAGTCAAGGTTGGGATTCAAACTCGAAATTCAAGTTTAAGAAATCTGTATTGGACACTATCTATTCAATCACTTTGTCAAGCATTGATTTATTTTCAAATAACTTGGCAGAAGTGATTTGCATGAAATTGTTGTCTGCAAGAACCAGTTTCCTTGGTCCAAATTAAAAGGTCAAATGTCTTATTTAAATTATTTCTAATTACCGTAAAAAAGTTATTTGCATGATGAGGGAAAGTGGAGGAAACAAAAAGCAGATTTCCAGGTCCAAAGTCAATGTCACAGTTCGAGTTCAATCATCAAATAGGAATAAGTACTTGATACTTTGTACAGACAAAAGTTCCAGAATGGAAGGATTTTCAAGTAACCTGGCAACAAGTGATCAACATGAGCTTTGTCATGCGCAAGCACCAAGTCATTAGGGCTAAGCCCAACATCACAAATCCAGGTCAAAGATCACAACATATAATTTAGGAAAGTAAGGACTTTAAAAGTCCTAGTATAAAGTGTATTGAGTGGCGCAAACTCTAACCAAGTCCCTTCTTTGAAGGTGAAGGCAAAACTTTAAGGTAAATAGTTAAAAAAAATAAATAAATTGAGACTGTGTCAAATTTTGACCAGTTTTTTTTCCTGAGGAGCACATCTCTGTAACAATGGTACTCTGATTTGTAAAAACAAATATATCGCATTATTCTTTATTTTTTAAGAGCATGTTTTCTGTTTCAGAACATAACTATTTTTGAGTCCTTCATTAAAAAGGATGGTAGTAAATGCCTGAAATTTTACTACCAAGAGGCTTTGATGCCGAGTCTTGAAGGTAAATATATTTATATAAATATCTTTGTTTTGTTATTTTCTGTAAATGTTACACTTGTATGTATTCTTCAGCCTAGTCTAACATTTCAATAAAGATTTTTCATATTTTTAATATGCCCTCCTTCAAGGAAGAGGGGTTATATTTTTTTGCTGGATGTCGGTCTGTCTGTCTGTCTGTAGGCCGGGTCTTTCTAATCAATAACTTGTCAACAAATTGCTTGATTGGCTTGAAACTTCATATGTGCATTAGCCTTGGACAGTAGATGACCCAACATGTAATTGGGGTCACTAGGTCAAAGGTCAAGGTCACTGTTACAATAAGTATGAAAATTGTTTCTGATAAAAAACTCGTCAACGTATTACCGATTGGCTTGATACATCACATGTGCAGTGGCCTTGAACAGTAGATGACCTATTAAAATTGGGGTAACTGGGTCAAAGGTCACTGTTACAATAAGTGTGAAAAACTTCACATGTGCAGTGGCCTTAATCAGTAGATGACCTCTATTGAAAATGGGGTAACTAGGTCAAAGGTCACTGTTACAATAAATGTGAAAATCGTTTCCGATCAATAGCTTGTGAACGAATTGACCAATTGGCTTGATACTTCACATGTGCATTAGCCTTGGATAGTAGACACCCTCTATTAAAATTGAGGTCACTAGGTCAAATATCAAGGTCACTGTCACAATAAGTTTAAAATTTGTTTCCAATCAATAACTCGTCAACTTGGCTTGATACTTCCCATGTGCATTGGCCTTGGATGACCCGTGTTGAAATTGGGGTCACTAGTTCAAAGCCCTGGGGGGGGGGGGGCATATGTCTCCGAATGTGGAACTCTTGTTTCATATATGACCAAAAAAAAGCATTAGTGTATGCAAAAGTCCCATGGCCAGCAGGCCTTTTTCTGTCTATTTTGGGAAAAAGTACCTTGCAAAATTGGATTGGGATTTTTCTAGTTGCGAAATCTTTCAAATTGGGAAGAATTTTCATTGACATAAGCATTATTGGGGATATTATTTTTCTTAATTATTTATTAAATCTTATGTTTTCTTGCATAGGTATTGCCCTAAAAGTGCTAAGAAAAGTATTAAAATGTTTTTTACATTCAACAGTCATTTTCCACTGCTAGCGTAAGTATGTGTATCAGGGCTTTTTTTCCTGACTTTGTGAAGCGGCCCTGGCCCCTCACTTTGTGAAAAAATGAGTCGCGAACTTGTCAAAATTGTGAAAAATTGAGTCGCAAACTTTTCAAAATTGTGAAAAATTGAGTTGCGAACTTCTTAAAATTGTGAACAAACGAGTCACAAACTTCTTAATATTGTGAAATTCAAAGTTCAATGCATTAGTATAGTTAAAGCATGTTAAACACTTGAATATTATCAAAATTTCCTTAAATAATGCAATAAAGGCATATTTTCCTTCTATGAATACTGTATTTGATACAATAACAACACATATACATATATCTGATTTGCAAAACATTCATGTACCAAATGCAACTAAAATACCTGGTCCAACACTTCTTTACCACAGGAATAACATTTATAAACATAGAACATTTCAAGGGCACATAACTCAGACATGTTCTGGATTTTACAGCTTAAGAACTCTGTTCTTTTTACTCTTGAAAATGTCAATAATTCTCTTAATATCCGAAGAGGTAAATTCCTTCTTCATGATAATTTTCATGTTCTGTGAGCCTTACCCTCGCCAGTGCATGATGATCTCCCTGGGAGGTTGTCATTTGATCTGAAACATTAGGTATACATTGAAGAACAGTACTTTTGTAAGAAATGTAAACGAGTTATTTTATTTTTCACATTTTTTCACAAAGCATAAATAGACTACATACAAAGTTTGAATCATGAATATGCGTCATGAATATGCATTTAAATTAAAAAAAATATATATGAAGGGATCAAATTATTACTTTAACCAAGATTGACAATCGTAAACAGATATGAATGGCAAGTCTCGGTCATCAATACTAGAGGATGTTTTGACTAGGGGCCGTTTTGACTAGCTTCCATCAATACATAAGCCGCGGCAGATGCTTTCAATTTTATCAAATGACGTTCCTTATAATGTTATCAATGCGCATGTTTCAAAACTTACCCTTCTGTAGAAAGCTTTTGTTTCTTCACTGTTATCCCAAATTTCAATAAATCGGGATTATTTTGCGTTTTTTTAATTTTCTTCGTGTAGTAACGAGCATTCCGCGTCGCCATTTTTTTTATAGTGACGTTGCTAGGCAGAGCTTTTACTATTTACGCCGGTTTCACCGGTTACACACACTTTAAAATCGATTAAAACAAGCAAACATCGGTAACGCGAGTCGACAATTTTTTTGCGTGTTCGGAATTAAAAACGAGGTTATGAAACTTATATTTTTGTTCCGAAATGGCCGTTTTTTTTACAGTTTTGAGCACAAAAAGTTTGTTTTCACGATTTAAAACGGCCGTTTTTGTAAATATTCACGGACATGTCAGGTTTGTGAATTGGCCGTGTCAAAATTGTGAAATGTCCGTCCACGGCCAATCGCAAAGAAGGAAAAAAAGCCCTGTGTATGATAAAAATACAGACTTTGTTATCCCACTCCATAGGCAGAGGGATATTGTTTTGGCGTCTTCCGTCCGTCCTTGCGTCCGTGTGGCACTTTTGTGTCCGGAGCCATATTGATATGCCTTGAATATAGGAACATTAAAGTATCAAACATTTGTTTATATTATAAATTCACCTTTACTTACCCATTGCTGTACAACTCATGTATTGAATATTTAAGCAGTCATGATTTAATTTGCATGTGAACTTGTTAATTTCACAGAACAGCATACAAACAAAAGACATAGCCGTTTAAAATCATTCCAACCATTAACTGTAAACTCCACTTTCGCTGTTGTTGTTCTTTCTGTGTTTTTAACCTCAAATTCATGTTACAATGTCTAAGTTTTTGCTCATAGTAAGCTTCTTATAATGTTAAGTGATTATGCCTTTACATCTTCGCTGCATGTCTCTTTAATATGCATACATTAGTACATTTTTGTATTTTATTGTCCTATCACTCACATTTCCGATCTAGTCGTAGCCATCTTGTCGTGTTGTATTGTGGTTAAATTTTAGTTATTTCTGGCAGCGATTCAACTAGGCATGAAGAAAGTTATTTTTAGATATGATGAAATCTCTGTTTAATACTTGTTTAAAGTGGTGTATCCATCTTTCTAAGCGTTCATAGTTTGTTTTTACGTAAATTTTTGTTCAAAATCCAATATGGCGGTGTATTTTTGCGTGATGTCATTTTGAGCGTTCATGACCATTTTTATGGTCGATCAACGTCACAATGACCAACTATTTTGGCCACTGACCCACTTTTTGGGTCGATGGCCAATAATTTTGGGGCAGGCGACCAAGAATTCTTGGTCGGGCCATAATAACTGGTCATCGACCAACCTTAAGGGTCGCTCGCGTAGATAAGGGTCCAGAAACTTGGTCATTTAATTCAGTCAAGCCGTAACATCAAGGGCATAACATCGTTTATTAAATATTCCAAAAACTTGTAAGAAAAACTTAATATAAACTGAATTCATTAAGCTAGTGTAACTATATAAAATACTTTAACCCAACAAATTTAAAGAATTATACTATAATAACATATTAAAGATTGCGTATTTATTTAAAACTTATACTCTTGTGGTGAATGAGTATTGGACACTTGCGTGAGAGAGTTGTTTAAATATATGACTTAATTATTTCTGAGAAGTAATTATATTGTGTTTATAATGTATTTGAAACTTGAAGAAAGTTGCACTGTTAATGTTTACATTGTGCTTGCAGGTTTTTTTTTTAGAAAAAGGGAAAGACGCTGTAAGCTGGGTAAAAGGGGAAAATAGAGCGCGAAAGAGACATATTTGGGGAAAAAATAAAAATGGTTTATTTCAATGTCTTTAACTAGTCTACAGAGGCATGTCTCTGTCACTATTATTGTGAGTTTCAGGTCTCCTAGAGGGATTGTCCCCTAATACAGCACCAGTTGTGACATAGGAAATGTTTGGGTCACTACTGGATCCAAATAGCTCGCAATATTTACACATAAATCCATGTTTAGTTTGACTGTGATATAGCCATGGGTATCGGGATTCGTTTACTTGATAATTGAAACAACGAACTATCACGTTTTGGTTGCCTTTCGTCTGGCTTGGAAAATAAAGCTGCAGGGGTAGATCTAATTATGGGAAATGTTTTCAACTGTTTTTCTGTACTGGGGCCGGGGGACGATGTCAATTTTGATATTTCAGTTTCATTATTAATGGGTAGACGATCTGCTTTCACTTTCACAATGTTTGATGTCGATTACCTCCGAATCCTGCTGGGTTTCAACGGTTTTTGATGAATCATTCTTAAAAAATGCATTGATGGGTTTAGTATTTGCCGAGTCTGAACGTTATATTTTGTTCGTGTATGAACACCAATTGTGAGACATTTTTTCTGTTTTCACTTTTACATCTTGGCTCCTTTATAACCCGGATGAAAATTCGACTGGTTTCCGGTAATTAATTGACGAAATACCCTACTCGCGCAAGACCGGAATCCAGTGAAATAGTCAGGTGATTATTGCGGTCAGTTGCCCAGATAAAATTTCCGTGACATATTTATTTAATTGCTATATTTAGAATCACTGGGGTTCCCAGTTTTGTGTGTTCATCGGGGGAGATAGAGAGAGAGATCCTGGTACAAATTGGATAAGTGTCGACTGACCCAAAGGAAAAAAATATCTTTGAGGGGAAAATATTATATTTTTGGAAAAAATGATATTATAAGAGGGGAAATTGTATTTCTAGGGGAAAAAATTCTGGAAGGGGAAGACACCGAATATCAGCGTCACTTTCTTAGTAAAAAAAAAACCTGGCTTGGCAAATGATATCTTCTATGAATTTAGACGTTAAAGAATAAAAAGTTAATGAAGTTTGAAACTGACTTGTTTTCCTCATTTTAATAAGTTAACATAAATACACATTAGTAATATTGAAATATTCCTGACAAGAATACACCACAGACGGCACGCAACAATATCTTGGAAGTGCAGATTTCATTGAAACTTGATATGAGTGTTTATATTTATAAGAGGATGATGCAGCCAAATGGCATTGTATACAGGGTTCGCACAGACCTTGAAAAGTGCTTGAAAATCAAGGTTTATCTTTAAAAGTGCTTAAAAACGATCTGGAGTGCATAAAAGTGCTTATTTTCAACCATAGCCTTGAAAAGTGCTTAGAAAGTGCTTGAATTTGGCTGGAAAAGTGCTTGAAAAACGGATACAAATATTTAATTTCCGTGAGTCTGAAGTCGTAGTTTTTTTCACGATTTATGACGGTTCCGATCTATTCTTACGGGCAGGCACTGGATTGGTACGGGTTGGTATGGGTTTTAGAACGTAAGGGAGGCAACTACTACTAATCTTCCGCCAATTGGTCTACTTCAGTTTTTGTTGTACGCATTATGCTATTACGGTGCTGACAAGTTGAAATATGCCAGCGAGTAAGTGCATTTTTCAGAAAGGGTGACTTTTGAAGTACCCATGGGTTGTTGACAATGCCGATTCTAAAGTCAAAGCATATTGTAAAGAACGCAGAACAGGTATACCGTATACTTGCGCTTATAAGACGCCCTCGCTTATAAGACGCACCCCGACTTCGAACTTTATAATGGGTGGATTTAAGACTGACCCGCGTGTAAGACGCGGTCAAATTTGCCGTTTTCATCGGCCGAAAAACGGCAGAATGTTAAAGAAAATCATCAATTAGTAACACATTGAGAATTTTTCAAATTCGCGCTGCATACAATAAGTTATTCACGCAAGTCTGAAAAATAAAACAATGAAACAACAAAGTAAATAATATTTGTTTATTTCATGATATATTAGTAGGTTTTAATTTATTTACAAGTATTATTCATGCAATGAAAATAATTATCAAATTAACAAAATGTCAGATACTTGAAAGTGTTTAGTTTTATTACCTAGATTATGCTAATTTTACGCCCATTGTCTATCAACAATAGGTAATGCCTACTTTCATAAAATAAGCCAATCGCATGATAGAGTGATAGACTCCAAAGCGCAGATCAAAATCACGTGTCAAGAAGAAAGCCATATGAGGATAATTGCATGCGGTCGCTCTTTGCTGCCGCCGTTGTTGGCACCTAATAAATGAGGTGTCACCAACATTAGGGGGTTGTCTGAATAAACGTGTTTATTTAACAATTGACAGTTGCAAACTGGTAACTTATTTCAGAGGAAACCCTAATTACCAATTATGTCTTAATTGACAATTGACAACGTCGAACAAAGACGATCAGGTGATACAAACTTGTCAAGTAGCACTTGTAATCGGCAGCGTGTTTATTTGACAATTGACAGTTTCAAACTGAGAATTGATTTTGTTGTTGTTTTAAGCATGTTGGCATCGTGTCGCCGCTTACACACGTATACTATAATGGCCAATTTATATGACATTTAACAATGTCGCGCGCAGACGGTCAGCAGCTGGAGCGTGCGCGTCGCGACCGAGGCGAGAGTCACCCGCAGAAGATCTTCTCACCTGTACATATTTCCTTATAGAGGGAACTTCTGCGGGCGGCTCTGCTAATCCAGCTGAGTCCGCCACCCTCGAGCCGGACGTGTTCTATACTGCTATGTTCGCTGTCTCCCCGAAGATACAGCGGTCTCGTCAACCGCTGATACAGGACCTTGAAGACCAGGGGCCCGAGCCACTCTGTTTGCAAGGGTCAAGGAGGTAGTGTGGCTTTCACACTATACTTTCCAAGAGAGGGACTGGTACATCGACGGGGGTTCGCTATCTCCAGGATCTTGAAGACCGGGGGCCCGAGCCAATCTGTATGCAAGGGCCTAGGAGATAGTGTGGCTTTCACACTATACTTTCCAAGAGAGGGACTGGAGAGAGCGGGACAGGGAGCTTACCAATATGGAGGACGTACGGGGTGGACCTGGTGTTGGCATCAGAACATCGAGGGTGTGGCCCTAGAGAGTGGACCCGGGGCGGCGGTACTCAGTGCGCTCAACGCACTGGGGAAACCGTCTCGGGGTTGAAGACGACGGCTGGTGACGAGAGTGGCCATAAAGGCAGAGCTGCTTGCTGCACTCCCTCGGCGGAGCTGCGTCCAGACAAGAATTTGTCTTGAGATTGTCTCCCCTGAAACATCACAGGGGCAGGTTGATACCAAATGTAGTCACGAAGACGCGGGAACGACCTGTAAATAACCTACAACAACACACACGCGCGCAGACAATCAGGTGATACAAACTTTTCAAGAATAATCACGGACAATATAACGTCTTACGCCCCAAACATAACAAAATTCAAATTAAAAATAATAGACAACAAAATCAATAACGAAACTTTTTATTGCAAGTAAATCGGTAACTGAACATAGTGTTCCAATACACTGTACGGGCCAATACAGACTAAAGAAAATGCAAATGGCTGCCGCGATGATTCAAAACAACTGACAAGTGTCCAACTTGGCTAGCGTAAGCCCAGTAAACTCGATATTTTGCAAAATTTCGTTTATTTCCACCAGTATCTCGCTTATAAGACGCGTCCCCCACTCTAACTTATTAATTTGAGTCTTAAAAATGCGCCTAACAAGCGAAAGTATACGGTAGTGATCGACAGTATGGGGGATTCGGCGTTGAAAAGCCACCTAAAATTCACTTTCTCTGTGAAGCAAATTCATTCGGTTAACCCAGTTTATTCAGACATACTATCAACTTGCCAATAGAGAATCACATGCCAAAAAACGTTAAATATTTCCGTTAGAACTGTGGTCTTTTTGCTTTTGTGTATATATGACAAGATGTAAAAATAATAGCTATTATATCATTTTTCTGTATTATTATTTTGCCGCAGTACACTTCTGATTTTTTGCAAAAATGACCAATGAAAGTATGACAATATCATATGATCACAAAAAACTAAAAAATAAACAGTTTATAACGCTGTCATTTAACCATATTTCAGTTTTAAAAAGGTTTCATTGAAAATAAATAAACATTACCTATAATGAAATGATGTACACAAAATCACTCACTATCGCCAATAAAGGATCACTGTTTACAGCATTATCTCCCCTGTCAAATCAACAGTTGGAGCATCTTTTCACAAATTTGTAAAATTGTACATTTATCCAAGGGACACACTATGCAACAATTGTTATTGATTTGATTATACTTTTTAATGAAATACACGATAGTGACCCCCTATTGGTGTGACCCCCTATTGACGAGTTGACTGTACTGCAAAAGACAAAAGACAAAAAAGTTGCACTTGACTGATTGTCAAATAAATTAGATGATACTGTGATGAAACTGCAATCTATTTGAATGAGTGCAGACTCTCAGTCTGAACATATACAGTACACTATTGCATCTACAACAGATTTTACATGTACATGTGTACCTGCTGTAGAAAATTACTTAATAAGTATAATTTTTACAAGCCTCAATTAATACATGGCATTTTATATTGCCGTTGCGAGATTCTGTACATTTGTAGTTTTCTATTTTTACATCAGAATTAATTTGTATCAGATGCATAATTGTCTTTAACATTTTGTAGCAGCTATATTATACCACTTGAATATCTGTTATGAACATTTAGAAAACATAATGATATTCAATACAAATAACAGGTTTTTTTTGGTATGTGTAATGCCTTGGTCAATTACTATATCATAATGAAATATCTTACTTTTGATTTAACAGTTGTTACTGTAGCAGGGTAGTGCAGACTGTTGAAATTCACATAGAATGTTTGGCAAGAAGAGACCAATTTAGCGAAAATATTGTCACTATTGGCCACAGAATAATATACAGTTTTCAGTAGGTCGCACTATAAAAGTGCTTGAATTTGGATATTTTCCCTTGAAAAGTGCTTAAAAAGTGCTTGAATTTCATTGGAGAAAATCTGTTTGAACCCTGGTACACCATCAGATAATAACGGAGTTATGGCCCTTTGTATCTTGAAAAAATGCTTTTTTTGTGTGTCCAGAGCCATATCTTGGAAGTGCTTTGATGGATTTCATTGAAACTTGGTATGAGTATTAAGAGGATGATAGACGTTGGCGTTGTCCATCCGTCCAGAAAACTTTTGTGTGCAGAAGTATTATGGCGGGGGATATCGATTCAACGAATTTGCTTGTTAATGTTATGCTTGAAGTTCAAATAAAATACAAAGCTTGATATGTCATTTAGGATTTTTGTATGAATATTCACAGTCAAACCTGCTTTCAACATATTATGCAAAATTCAAGTTGCCAAATGTTTGAAGGCACCTTTTTTTGAAACACAGTAACATTGAAAGTGAAACCAGTCCACATTTCTCTACCTCAGACCATCAATGTTGATTCTCAAACAATTTACAATAATTAATACGTACACATGATTATCACTTGTTGTATACCGTGTACATTACCTGATAATTCTGAATAATCCAGCACTTCAATATTTGAAAGCAAATTCTGACCGAAAATGTGTCTTAAGAATTGCATATACACATAGAGAATACTAGGTTAGCGTTGAATACAGAGAAGTTTATGTTGCGAGGCTTAGAACGCCAGGAGCGCGAGCCTTGGCAAGCGCTTTTGGTGTTCGAGTCGAGCAACATAAACCTCTCTGTATTCAACGCTAATCCTAGTATTCTATCTATCCCATTTGATTTTTTTTCAACGTGACATTTAACATAACTAGATCTAATAACCTTAGCCTAACAATTATTTTAATTAATTCTTAAAAATCACTTAAAATCTAACGAATGTAACCATGCGTTGTGATATAAATGTATTTGTTCTGGTACGCAAAATAGTCTTTAAAAAATTCACACACAAACTGTAAAACTAGTAAAAATATCACCATATGCCTCGATTCAATTTTACGCAGCATGCAAATTGTAACACATTACGACCGCGAAAAGAAGATTTACTTGAATATAATTCATTTTATTTTCGAAAGAAAATGATCAAAATCCAATATGGCGGAGATTGCTCCTGACAAAATGATGTCGCTGTCAACATAGATTCTACTTGTACACTATCGAAGAGTAAACAGACCATTGCAGGGACTGACACTGAATTTGACTTAATATGCAGGGCAATACGTTTTCCGACTTCGGACGACGAATTTAAGGACGCGCAGAACGTGTTTTTTTTTTATATAATGTTATGGGTATGCCGTGTGTGATCCAATGCATCAATGGCCCCCATGTTAAAATCATTTCCCCGAGATCAGGGAACGACAAAAGTACAAACAAAAACAAAAACATGTTCGAACTAGTATCTTACCTTTAATTATCCTTTAAAATCCATCTAATAATCCATTTAACTCAATAATTGGCGATTTTGCATCTAGGGTCTTTAATAATTATTTTAGCATAGTTAAATAAAGACCCATATGCCATCCTATCACTATTTTCAAATGAATTTATGAACTTGTTAAACTTTCTTATTCGTCACACGCTACGTCATGTACTCTATGAACATTACTGCTGTTAAAATGAACCAGAGCAGTTTATCAAATAATAGCCGTTGGTAAACTCGGATGCATTTGCAGATTTCTGCATACAAACATAATTATGTTTAAACTTGCACAATGTTATTTGTCTTAATGATAAATGCCCTTATTGTGTACAAGAAAATAATTTAATATATAAATACACAAAGAATGGAAAACATTCCATTACACAACAGATAAATCAGTGGATAATACCCGTGTACAAAATGGGACAATCCGAATTCCAGTGTGGTGCTATTTTTACCATCTTATACTTTACACAGCTCTATGCTTAACGTGAATTAAATCGGATAGCAAATATTGCAGATTATTTATGAATTGTGAGATATTTGTATGGCTTGTTGTACATTCTTAAATGTCAAAAGTATATGCATGGATTATAAACACACGAAATAAGGAAAATGTGATTAATTGACAATTCAAATACTGTATGTCGATATACAGTACATGTTCATGTGAAATAAGTCGCGTTTATAATAAATCGTCAATTTTTGTTTTTGAAAATGACGCAATAAGTGTCATTTTATGAAGGCATCAATCAGCTGGTTCATTATACTGATTGCGAAAAATTATGTCATATGACTAGATTTAAAGGTTGAAGGTCGTATAATTTTGAAGCTAAAGTTTTCTCGACTTTATGAATTATGCAAAAATCATTCAGTGGTAAAGTAAAAAGTAGTCCGTTCACGTGACAGGTATATCCCACAGTGTTGAATTCAGGCTAGTATATTCCATAAGGTGTTATACCGTCAATGTCGCTTTGAAAATGGGATAAAACCGGCCGCCATTTGCCTGAAGTGTCAAGGTGGCGAAAATTGCATTAGGGAACACTCGATACAATGACGTTTTACTGGGTATTCCCATTGGCAGGCTAAAACTCGGCACAGGTTATTTAAAACACAGTACCTACCGGAAAACACATTTTTTGGCTCCGGTCATTTCGGTCGGAAAATGGGGATTTTTTTTAGAGTTGAGAAAAAATATGCATATTTGGCATTGGGAATCGAATGGGTCCTACTATCAGACCTGTGAGATAGGCAGAAAAAGACCTGATCAGTATTGGCCACAAAGTCTGTAAACGCGTAACTATTTCAAGCCCAAACTCCAAACTAATGGCCAGTCAACTTAACATTCATACTTCACCTAAATTTTTACTGGCCATGAAGGTTGCTATTCTCTAACTTACTCATAAAAACCTGCAGTTTTACTGAATTTCTCAAAGAGCTGACAAAATTATAGATCTGCCATCAACAACATTAATGTGTTTTCCCAAAGACCTTGCATTGTATTTGCCTAAAATAAATTTGAATATGTCTGTTAATTGTTTCTGAATTGTCTTCAGATTATCAGTGTTACCCATATCAGATATAAATTGTTACCATAATTACCTGTTTGTTTTTTAGAATGTGGTCGTGTGATAACTGGTGTTCCTAAGGGAACCGCCCTACACCGACTTTTCATCACATCTGGATTGGGTGAGAAACTTACTGGAACCTGCATCTACTTCACAAGGATCAAGACAAGCACAAGCTTGACTACGAAGAATGTTGCAGAGGTATTATTCTAATTGGAGGTCATATTGCCTTTTGAACAACTGTGTGATTATGTGATATGCAACCACTTATCCCTAAAAACTTATTCCAAAATTTTCTTTGCAACAACTGTTTTAACTCTAAATTTGATTTACATGAAAACGAAAGTAGCCATCGCTCTTGAACCAGGCTTAGCAGTGAATTACACTGATAGAGCCAGGCACATAAATATCCAATCAACAACGATGTTTTAATAAATGAAAAATACTTATCATTCTGATTGTATTGGAATTAGTTTTTAGGGGTAAGTGGTTGAATATGCATGCATTATTTGACACACCTCTTTGTTTTAAAGGAATAGGAAGTGAGCCATCGATAAATGGGCAAAAACTAAAAAATATTGTTTGAAAGTCTGTCGAAGATTTATTCTGGTTGACAAACGGACTGGAAATATTGCTTGGTTATCGACAGACTGAGTTAACGGCTGGACAGATTTTTTTTTTAAGTTAACTTTTTTTGAAAGGTTGTCCAATTCAGTCTTCACGATAGTTCATTTTATCCACTATCCATTCGGGCTACTTGAATGGTGAAGACAAGTAGCCCGGCAGCAAAATTACTAGCCCAAAGTAAATTTGTTAAAATATACACCCTGCTAAAGGGTTTCATCTTACAATAGCAGATAATCTATTAAAAAGTAAAATTGTATCCAGGGTATGTTAACTGTTAAGCCTATTGCAGAAACAATTGCAACACAACATAACAAGTCAAGGTAATTAACTAATTATGTCCTTTATTAATCATAAGTCTTTAACATGTGATAAACAACTTCTACGTTCATCTCATCATCACTGCAATCCTGGAGATCCTCTTTGTCAGAAACCATATCCTGTAAAACAAGCAACCTGATAGTTATTTTCCAGAAGTTTTCTTGACAAGTGAAGGCATAGATCATAAGATGGCATACTTTTATCAAACATGTTGACTTTTTTCTTATGTTGTGTTTTAAGCATAGCTTATTAAACTCTGTCTTACAAAAGTAGCTTCTCCTTCATCACTAATTTTTAACCACTTTTCTTGAAATTCATGTTTCCGTGATTTTTCATAGTCATTTGTTGACTTACGATCAGTAGTGGGTATTTTCTTGCCAGGCTTCGCTTTAGCTACGTATTTAAGCATTATGCAGCCTTATGCGCGTAGGGACTTACAACTTTGGAAATAAACACACACACAAGGTTACAAAGTAAAGCGATGTTTATTCCGAACTGCAAGCCGACGACGTCGATTGGTTTCCTTCAGCAGTAAACACAAGGCATGACATATGCCAATAGTAAATAACCAGTTTAAATTGTTCACCACGTGGCCCGGGTTACGACTCGAAAATGACCGTTGAATGTATGGACCAATCGGAACACATTTAAATCTCGTATTTTAGGCGAAGTTGAACGAAGTTCTGTCGGAAATCTTCGGGAAGTACTCACAAAATAATGACGATTATCACACTTAAAAATGTAAACAATATTAATACACGGAATTTCTACTGGCCCGACGGGCGTACGATATGGCAATTTTAATAGGCCCGAGCTATAATTTACACGCCCAGGCCACCGGGCGTGCGCTTATTTCGCAGACTGCTATTGCCCATAGGAGGATCAAGGGATGCTTTTGATTAAAGCTACTTTTGACATTTTTGCGGCCCCCGAAGAAAGGTCTATGATAAATTCTAGTTAATGACCTTGTTATGATTCCAATATCAGAGGGTGGTGATTTTTTTTCATGGCTCTTTGTCAACTTTTTTTCTCATTAAACATGATTTTATATATTTATTTGAATATATTGGGCTCCTAAACAAAATATAAAAAAAATACTATCCTGGGTACGTTACTTCCACCTGTGATTGTGGTGCATTTTTAATCATATTAGAGCTCATTGCTTTAAATTTGGGAGATGCCCAATATGTAAGTAAAAAAAAAATAAAAAAATTCTATCCACTTTGGGAAAAAATGACCTTATTTTCAATTGGGAAGGGGCCAAGTTTCGGCCCCTGTTATATAAGGGTGAAAAGCCTTGTTGTTAATATCTTGAGTGATCAATAGAGTGAAACCAAATATATTTCATTTCCAAGCTAGTGGTTTGCTGTTTTCATTCTAAAAGCAGAGTCACCAATAAACTTGTAAACTACTTTTGTACTCAACTAAATGAATGTGGATGTAATGCGCTTTAGAATTGTGCAGAAAAACATCAGCAAGTCATTACTCTTTATTGTAGATAATTTTCAATACAAAAAAACAATTAACAAAAACGCTGCATATCTTTTTAAAAGAAATTTCTTGTAAATTCTAGTGACGACATTGCAGTGTTCTTAAGCATCTTGTTACCCACACATCCATTTTACAAACTATTTCATTTATTTGTAAGTAAATATTCCTATATTTCCTCTAAATACATAATTGTATTTTTAAATTCATGTTCCAATGCATGAGAATCACTAACGCATTTTTACTTAATATTCAGGAGACAAACTTTGGTGTTCTGGAAATGAAAGAAAGCCCTGGCATACTGAGCATGTATGAGAAGATACTGGCCAAAGTCTATCTGCCCATGTTGATGGCTCAGAAAAACTGGGGAGAGCTGAGTCAGACTCCATCTGGGCGCAAGATTGTGGAGCAGTTCCTTGATAAGATGTCAGGCTTTGTCTCCTACCTACACAGTGAGTTTAATGTTGAATATTTCTAATTCACCAGTCAAACATTATTTCATGTTATTTTGTTAGTTTTGTTTTTGTTGTTTGGGTCTTACAGTGTTAAAGAGACTATTTGCATTCACTTCTTTAGGCAATTGTTGCTATAAAAAGGAAAACATGAAGCAGCATAAATACTCAAAATCAACAAATAGTTTGTTAAATAAAGTTAACCCATAAAAAATCAGTGTTCCATAGAGAGATAGCCAAAACTTCTATCCTTGATGTGTTATGGTAACAAGATACAAAATGCTAGTTTTTATTTTTTGTGTCACAATATATTCCATGCAAATCGCCCCCAACGATGTATGAACATTTACAAGCAAACGCGAGTAAATTTTTGGATATCGTCACAGGAAAGTCACATGGAATATATTGTCAAAATAAAAACGAGCATTTTCTATCTCATTAAATCTTTGTAACCAGACCATATCTAGCATTGAAAGTTTGGAAACTTCTAAATGGAACACTGATTTGTATGGGTAAACTTTATTTTATGATTTTTTTACGATTTATTCGTTGATTTTGAGTGTAAATTGGCAAACTAAAATGAGCACTGTTTTTAGGAAACTGAGTTGTATGTGTGTGTGTAAAGCGTCGTTTCAGATTAGCTTGTGCAGTCAGCACCTGCTAATCAGGGACTACGCTTTCTACCTTGACTGGATTTTTGGAGGACACTTTGTAAACGAAAAATTCTGTTAACGCGGAAAGTTTCGTTTCTGATGATTAGCCTGTGTGGACTTCAAAGGCTAATCTGGGTCAACACTTAACGCACCTGCATTGAGTCCAGTTTTCCCAGAACAGGTCTCAAATATACTGTGTTGTAGGTGCTGAGGCAAATGCTGGGGAAGGTACAAGGCTGCAGGACTATGAAGGTGACAAGATAAATCTTGCTTGTGTGAGGAACATAACTGACTGCATACAGCACTCTTCTAACCCGGATGTTGTAGCTGACCTGGAGGACCTAGCCACTGTTTGGTGTAAACAAATAGAACAGGTAATATTTAATAATTGTAAAAATCTGCTTAGACCAAAAACAGGCGTTTTGCCTATTTGCATTGATATTTAAGTGGCCTGTAGTGCTGTGAAAAATAGACAAATACTGTCTGAGATTTGATACAAAACATTTGCAATCAAAATATTGGATGCATGCAAATGAACATTTATGAACTACATTGTGATTCTGAGGATAGAAATAATTATTTCCAATTTAAATAATATGAAGATGTGTTCAAGACCACATGCTTAAATACAAGATGATAAATAATTTTGATGATTATGGTGGATTAACAAAGCTTCAGGGATGGAAACTAACTTAATATGGCTGGTTGCCCAGACGGGCAACCAACTCCTGAAATTAGGTTGCCCAGCAACACATCTCTGAGCCCAGAACTTTCCTAATGCTTTATATACATTTTTGTTGTTCAATAAACGTACAATGCGAGGTCAGACAGCTAGGTAATAAAATGACATAATTTTCACATTTTATACATTGTTTTCACTTATTTATGACCTGACAATTTAGTTAAAGCTTAAGAGGTGATCATAAACCTCAAACGCACACTTTTGCGTATACATTTTTATGCCCCCGAAGGAGGGCATATAGTGATCGGACTGTCCGTCACACTTTGCGTTTAGGTTTAGAAAAATGCTCATAACTTCTATGTCGCATCAGATAGCAACTTGCATGTGTATCTCATGGAGCTACACATTTTAAGTGGTAAAAATTCAAGGTCATCCTTCAAGGTCAAAGGTCAAAAAACAAATCCAAGGGAAGTAATAAGATTTAAAGGGAGATAATTATCTGGACCTGCCAAATGATTAAAAAAATCAATCAAAGCGGCGCAGTAGGGGGCATTGTGTTTCTGACAAACACATCTCTTGTTTGATTAATTTTTATGCTCCCCCAAAAATTGTTGGGGGGGAGCATATAGTCGCCGCTTCGTCTGTCCGTGCGTGTGTCCGTCCGTCCATGCACAACTAATTTTTGTCCGGGCTATTTCTCAGCAATTAATGACTGGAATTCAATTAAACTTTATGGGAAGCTTCACTACCAAGAGGAGATGTGCATATCAGCCGGTTCTGGTCGGATGATTTTTCACAGAGTTATGGCCCTTTGAAATTTTCCATTAACTGTACATAGAGTGCAATTCTTGTCCCCCCAACTACTAGACGTTTCCTTTTATCTGAATATACAGGGCCAAAACACCAGCTTCGGGGAAAGGGCCACAGCCTTTTTTTAGGGAAAAAAAGACACAATTTTCTGGCTTTGGGGAAGGAAAAATACTGAGGTAGATTGAAAATTTAGAGAAAAATGCATGATTTTAAAGAAATTTCTGTTTGAGAAAGGGCCTTTTAGGTTAAGGGGAAGAAAAAGAGGCCCCTTGCGAAGAAGGGTTTTTTGGCCCTGATATATAGTGCAATATTGTGACAAAAAAACCTATTAGGAGCATCGATCATGTTCGACGGTTTCTTGTTACCCCTACTAGGGAAGACCATTGTAATTAACACAAAGCTTTCTTGTTAAGTAAGTTCTTTATTTGAAGGTCTTACTACATGTTTTAATTCAATTATTTTAACTGCACCTTATTTTGAGGCACTGAACATTCTGAAGGGTTAGTTTTTATGCCCCCGGATCGTATGATCGGGGGTATATTGTTTTTGGCCTGTCTGTCTGTCTGTCAGTCAGTCATTCAATCATTCAGTCATTCATTGTGTGTCCCAAAGCTTTAACCTTGGTCATAACTTTTGCAATATTAAAGATAGCAACTTGATATTTGGCATGCATGTGTATCTCATGGAGCTGCACATTTTGAGTGGTGAAAGGTCAAGGTCATCCTTCAAGGACAAAGGTCATCCTTCAAGGTCAAATGTCAAATATATGGTTTCAAAGCGGCGTGGTAGGGGAATTTGTGTTTCTGACATACACATCTCTTGTTTCATGCTGAGAAACGCCTTTAATAAAGTGCCACTTATTTAAATTTATTACGACACTGGCGCAGCCATTTTGAACAGAAAGTAAATGCATGTAGTAAATCATGACATCAGACGCTGTAAACTTTGTGTATTCGATGTTTTGACGGCGCAATTTAATTGGCTAAGACCATTTCATGCCAGAGGGGTAAAGGTATTGATGAATACAGCGCAATGTATCGATTGTTCAGAACGGCTTTTTCAAAAAAGCTATTCGTCTGGACAGACTACCCGCTTTTGAAATACAATCGCCCGGCGTAAAAATTACTTGCCCCGGGCAAACAACCAACCATAAATTTCCATCCCTGAGCTTTCTTTTTTATTTGCATTTACTTACTATATGTAAAAAGTATGAACAAACATAAAATATGCATTTGTTGTGTAAAACTTGTGTTAAGTTTTTGTTAAGTTATCATAAGGTTTACCTTGTCTAAAAAAAGTTCATCAACTAAAAATTGTATTTATTTATTTTATTTACATTAAAATGCTTGCATTTGTAGTCCATTACCTAGGTAAAAAGTAATTTGTGTCTTCGGAATGATCTTGGGGACACTTTCTGTTTGGCGATCGGGCCCAGGACAACTTGATAATATGGCAGACACCAATATACATTACACATTGAAACCAGACAGACCCAAAATAAATTGCTTTAGTGTAGAATGTTCAAATGAATATGGACTGTGCTTGAGGAAAACAGCTAAATGCATGTGAGTAAAGTGTCATCTCTGATAAGTCTGTCACACTTTCCACCTTAACTGAATTTTCGTTAATAAGAGATCTCTTTTAAACTAAAAACGCCATAAAACCAGAAAGTCTCATCCCTGATAAGCTTGCAAGGACTGTACATGCTTAAATGGGACCACACCTTACACACATGCAGTCGGCCCCATTTTTTCTGGTCAAGACTTATTTAATGAATATCTCCAATGTTATGACTGCTATGTGGTGTATCCAGAGCTACAGATAAGGTGCGTATTTGCGTAAATACCCAATTTAAAATTGCCGATTACGCATTGAAAAATAAAACTCTGCGTACCAAAACCCAATTGAAATTGCCAATTATGCATATCATATTTTTCCTCTGCGTAACGAGTAAATATGTCCCGGAATTACCCAGGTCCGAAAAACCCGGATTCTTTCCGCTTCTTCCAAGCGTTTTCAGTATAACCTTTAGCACAATAATATGTACGGAAGAAAGCGTCTATGTAACTACGTGTTATTGTGGTCATAATATACTAAATAGTTTCCCCTTTATAATTCAATGTAAAAGCCACAACTTTAAGCGAAAATAAATGCAACATTATTTTGCACATTGAGACCCCTATAACCATACCTTTTCTTAAAGGCCATTCTATGCGGAATCGATTTATGCAATAAATAAAGATATGTCATGTTCAAACCTAAAAAGAACCTGACGCTTATCAAAATCGACTGTTTTTGCAACTTTTTTTCTGGCCGTTTCTTAGTGGAATGTAACCTTATTCAGTGCAATGCTTTACTCTAGTCTCTAAGTTTATCATATTTCAGGGATTCAGTGTTGAACACCTATTCATGCCCTACCAATATCGCCAATAGATAAAACCCGAGCATAAGTTTAAAGTGTAAAACATGCCTTCGAGTCAACAATGGTATTTTTTTAGAGAGTACAGCCCTACAACCTTGTTGTGAAAATGTCGAAACCGTGCAGCCGAAAAAAGGGAAACATCGTATCCCAGGCACAAACAAACACAATTTTAAGTTATTTATTCGCGAGCTACACAAAATCAGAAGCGGAAAATTTAGTGAAACTAATTCTTGATGATATTATGTTGGAGGCGAGCGCTAACAGTGCTTACATTGTAAGAAAACTGGTGTAAAAAATCGTCAAACTTTTTAATTTAAATCAAGACTTTATATCATGGATACATCTACATAATAACACAAGATCTCGGATTAAGGGTGGAACTTCAACCATCTCATTCAGGTAAGCATTTGAGAATTTAAGACAATGAAAATACCCAATATTAATACAAAAATACCCAATTGTCAGTTTAAGTAGTGGGTACCGACTTTTTTGTACCCAATTGAAAATTAAAATACCCAATTGAACTCAAAAGTAGTGGGTATTTACCCGATTACTCAGAAAAGTTATCTGGAGCTCTGGGTGTATCAGATACTTGCTGAGAGCGACCAGATGCGTAAGGAGGCAGATGATACGGGACCGCTGGCAGAGCTTGATCACTGGAGGCAGCTGATGGCACGGTTCAACGCCTTGCTGGACCAGATCAAAGGTCACCAGTGTCACATGGTCATCAACATCCTCAACACCGCACGGTCCAGGGTCATGAAGGTGAGTGGTGCTAAAAATAAACACTGAAGTGAAAGTTATGGTCAACATGCTTCAATTAATTTGTAAGAACATACAGTTTCCATGCATTCAACAAAAACTTCTTTAAGTTGTCTGTCATATCCCTAGTGACTTAAACATTCCATAGAGTTGTTTTATAATCTAAGATGTCTAACACTAAATTCACATCAGGAGATGCAAAAGTAAAGTTTGTCAGACCCAATTCACTTAAATTGTTTTAGTAATTTGGTAAAAATGTTTATTTGATAGAAATGGAAAGAGCTAGACAAGCGAATAACAGATAATGCAAATGAGGCAAAGGACAATGTTCGGTTTCTCTACTCATTGGAAAGATACTGTGAGCCACTTTACAGAAGAGACCCTGTAAGTATGCATTGTCTTGTCTGCTGGAAAACAAATTATTGTTTTATCTTATTCAAATATTCTTCCCTGTGTAATCATTCTAACATTCTAAACTATATTAGTATTTGTTTGTCTTCTTTGCATGTAACTGACCAATCACATATTATTTTGATGTCCCCCACCACTATAGTGGGGGACATATTGTTTTTGCCCTGTCTGTTGGTTTGTTTGTTTGTGTGTTTGTTTGTTTGCCCCAACTTTAACATTTGCAATAACTTTTGCAATATTGAAGATAGCAACTTGATATTTGGCATGCATGTGTATCTCATGGAGCTGCACATTATGAGTGGTGCAAGGTCAAGGTCATTCTTCAAGGTCAAAGGTCAAATATATAGATTCAAAGCGGCGCAAAAGGGGACATAGTGTTTCTGACAAACACATATCTTGTTGTAAATGATGTTGTTGACATGAAAAGACATCACACCAGTAAACAAATATAAGAATTTATCTTCATATTTTTGTAAAACCTTGAAAAAAATATGAGACAAATATAGAAGGTTTGTTGATTTTGGTGTATGATAAAATTTGTTTCACAAGTTTAAATGGAACAAAACATAAATTATCAGTATTGGCACAAGTGAAAATATACTTGTTTATAACCGAAATAAAAAAGTGAATTGAATATTCTATCATTCACTGAAAGTAACACATGTTTTTGTTATGCTTTAGAACAATTAATATAAAAAATGTCAAAAAGCTAAAACTTCATTAGTTTGTGTATAATGACATCATCAAATTGTGTACTTAACAATATAATACATAATTGATATTTCTGTTGACATTTGTCATCAATTTATAGGAAATGATTGTGAATACTCTTCATTAATTCTCATTTGTCAGAAAAACATAAAATTGCTGACATTGGTAGAATGCTGTAATTGACGACAATAATTGTGATTGTTTTTATATTTTCAACATTTTTCTACTTCAGTGTATATATAATCAAATATTTTTTAGTGAAATAGAATTTTTCCTCACCAGCTATTTGATGTTAATAGGTTTCCATGCTGGAGTGTCTCGGTGGACTGCTGAATGTCATCAGGATGATCCACAGTATTTCAAGACACTACAACACAAATGAAAGAATGACCTCACTCTTCATAAAGGTGATTTTTAATAATTCTTAGTGTGTTTTGTGAACAAAAAATATTTGATAGAACAGGGTTCGCCAAAACTTGAAAAATCTGTCAGTCATTCGGACTGACAGACTTGAATTTTGTGTCTGTCCGAATCAGTTTCTGTCAGTCCCACTGTCCGACTAAACTATAACAGCAAAACACAACAAAAGAGAGTACCTTTTTGATGTTCATTGGTTTTGATCTCATTAAAATACAATAAAAACATGTCCAAAGTCGTTATAATAAAACAATTATTATATTAATAATAAACCACATATAAACCAGAGGTATTCTTTTTAGACTTCTTTTTGTCAAACTGTTATTTAGCCTGCACAGCTCTACAAATCCGTGTTCTTGAAAAGTTAGGGTGACATCCAATCAAGTTTGACTTAATTGCACACACCCATTCACACTACTTTGGATGACTTCAATTTCTGTTTATTAGCCAATTTTACAAGTTCTAAAACAACACCTATTGTTAAAATATTTTCTCTTAGCTGAGGTGGTTGATTTTCAGGTTCAATTAAATGAATGTCTTTCACACCTATTTCTTGATAGAAATGCCCATGATAATAACCACCATTCATTCTTGTTGTCTGAAATAACACAACACATATTGCTACAAACTATGAACAACAAATCAAAACATAAATATCCCTATGTCCGAATTTTAAAATATCCGAAATATAGTACATCGGGTGAAAAATCTAATTTTGATTTCAGAAATTGTTGGTGTGTAAATTAAAATATATCCTTCCCAGAACAATATAATAATGAACTATTTAACAGAAATGCTCACAAATGCCTGTTGAAACAAGTTTTGATGCGGTTTTTGTTGTGGAGAAATTAAATGGAACAAATAAAATGGCGGACGCACTCGGTTGCTTTTTTAACAAAGACCGTTGATTTTGAACTCGCATGTGATAGTCATTTCTAATCCAACTTTAAACATAAAACTATCAAAATGAAAGTAAGAAAAAAGGGATTTTTACAGAAGTTGAACAAAAAGCATTTACCTTCTATTAATCCAATAGCATATTATACACTTTGAGTGATCTTTTTGAAACCATTTTTCATCCGATTGTGTCGGTCAGTCGGACCGATTATCTTAAATCACTTGTCGGTCCTTATAAAAATTTGCCGGTCAGGACCGGCGGACCGACGGTTTTGGCGAACCCTGATAGAAATATAAGTCAGACTGTGTCATTAATAGCAAATGGGCAACTGTCAATGGCCTATTCTGGCTTTGAGAAGACTTTTCAGACAGGCTGATCATGAACTGACCTTTATATCCTGCGAGATTGAATTATTTTGGTTTAAAGAAAGTGCACAATTTTTATCGCTTATGATAATCCCGATATTTTAAAATGTGTGCATGTCAATATAAAACATAATTGTGGCTCGTTCTGAGATTTTTGGTCAAAATGGGGTATATGGGCGAAATTGAGTTATTAACATTTTTAGAAGCCTCAATGTATAGTTAACACAGAAAAAATATAGATTTTGCCATATTCTTCTTTTTAATGTTAAAAATATGACCGTAAAAATACCCATCAACACACGAAATTTGTCATTCTGTTCATTTATTTTCATGTCAATTGCATTATGGTTCAATAGATTTATAATTGCAGAGGAAAATCACTCACTCACTGTCCTTTTACAAGGACAAAACTTATAATATTAAATTAATGTAAATTTATAAGACCATTACGAAACAAATTTCGGTTACCATAGCAACCATTTGCAAAAATTTCAAAATAATTGATTTTTTTTTACAAAATCAGTTCAAAGCATTTCCTCACACCTTAAAATGCAAGAAAGTAATATACATATATCAAAGAACTGTTACTTAATACACGAATCAATTAATTGTATACATGTTCTATCTATTAATTTGTTCTATTGATCACAGACTCTAACCGAAATTGAATTACATAGCATACACTTGCTAAGATTTAATATGCGAACCATGACGTATTAAAATTGAAAATTCTTCTTTAAACTGTTCCAATAACAATTATATTTTACATGAGACATTGTTCATTAATTAAAGACTTTTAAATTAATACATGATATACACATAATTATTTTGTTGTAACCATGGCAACAGTATACAATATGAATATCAGTTATAATTACCATCTTCTACATTAAACATAGCAATAATACTACACTCTTTAGTTATCAAATGCAATCAACAATTTCTTACTGTTACATTTATACTATATTACATACTGCATGAAAAATAGAGCCAAGGCTAAGAGACTTAACATAAATATTTACATTAAATTAATGTTTTCAGTTTATATACACAACTATTAAATTTTAAATTCAATTATATTACTTGTCACACTGCATTATATTTCATTTCACCTGGTATTGAGTCATTGTAAGAGTTTTACAAAAACATACTAATGTTGTTGAAGTTGACAATGAGGAATGGTCAGGTTTCCATGGTTACCATACATTATATACATAAACAACATGAACAATCTAAAACAGGGGAACTATTTTAAAATCATTGTTATTTCGTCGGCTTCGGTACATCTGGCCGTGGACAGGTACTGGCACATAATGAGTTACAGAGTGGCGCGATTTCGTCATGAAGGTACCACTGGCCTTCTGCAGACAAGCCAAGTGGCTCCAGTTGGGGGGGCATTCCATTCAGAACGAAAGAATCTTTCTTCAGGATCTTCACAGCCTCCTCAGCATCCGAAGCATATCGCCTCACATACACTATGCCTGGCTTGTCAGAGGTCATTCTGAATTTTAAACAAATACACAAACTTAGATTTCATGTTATAAATTTAGAAACTGGAACCTAACTATAATGCTGTTAAATTATTTTATAATTTTTTAGAAAATATGTATGTTTTATTATCTTTTTCATGTTATATAATTGCTTTTTAAATAAAAATAACAATCAAACAACACATGACTGCCTGTACTGAACTTTTTTATCTAAGCGTTTTTCTGATATCATTTTGTACAAACAGTGTATTGACTTATACCTGTAGCATGAAATGTTTTAAATATGTGGAAAAATAACAATAAATGAAAACCTGAAGTGGTGGTATGACAGCAGATTTGGTATTGGCTTGAATACTGGTTTCAAGAATTCTGTCCAGTTGTAAAACTGGACAGGATTCTCCGGATCTTGTACAAGGTGTGGAATGTTGTGCCCATTGCGGGATGATAGCCTGACTGTCTCCACAACATCTTCCAAGGTTTTGACAGTGGTGTTCCTCCAACGCACCTTTAAGTATATGAAAGCAAAATTTAATGTATTGCCTACAACAACATTTCTTAACCACAGGAGGGAAGCCCATTTTTTTTTTTTTTTATATATGCTATTAAATAAAAAAACTATGGGCTTCCCTCCTGTGTTCTTAACACTACTTTCCATATAATGGTGCTGCAGTATTTTCAGATATAATAATAAATATGCCAACGTATAATAAATGAAATGTGTATTGATAATTAAAGATAATTGATTCTTTATTCTTGCAAACTTAAAACATCAATTTAATACCTTCCACAATCCAAAGTGCCAGTCTGGGCTAAATTTGGTATGACCGGCCTCCATGGTGCTGAACTCAATAGAGTCGTGCAGGCCTGTAAAAACCCGCCACATGCCGTACCTGTAAACAAAGATATAAAATAAGCAACAGTTTATTCTGTCTTTTCAAAACTAAAATTAAATCATTTATGAATTCTTAGCATGAAAATATTTATTAAATAACCTTCTTAGCAAATTGTAGTAAATCTATTTTTAACTAATACAAATCAAAATATTTACCCTATGACCGCGTTATTCTTGTTTTGCCCCGAACAGTTGTCCATATGAAGGACCACATTCCTCTCTCCATAACCAAGATGGCTAAAGTGGTGGTGCAGCATTGAGGTCACACTATTGGCCCCTTTTCCAACGGACTGAAAGGCCTCATCAACGAGATAAAATATCTGCGTTCCTGTAAAAATCAACCCAAATGTGGCTTTTTTCACACCAAATTGGCAATGTATAAATAATAGCACATATACATGTCTTACTGGGACATTATAAGTAATAATATATAAACCCCATTGTTGGACCCCATTGTAAATAAGCTTTCAGCTTAATGGGTTATCCATAGGTCCTTAGCATCCATGCTCATATGAACCTACTTTAGTTATAGAACTTCCATATTGTTAAAAGTATGCATACAGCAACAACGTTTTATATGATGCTCTTAAATTGGCATTTTAAATAAACCTAGATAACTCTTTGAAATCTGTGATACATTCTTTGTCTCATGTGTTATATATTTGTATGTGCTAATAATCTTAAATCTAAATAAATATAAATAACAATTTAAATTTGTTATATATTATAGATCACAACAATTTTTTACAACAAGTTACATTTTATATACATAACAATTTTCTGAAAATTTAACCATGCATTATTTTTATTTACCTGAAGACTCACAGCACACCCCAAAGCATTGACATTTTCGAGGAGTTTTAAAGTACATCGGACCCACTGCCTGTGCCTGTTGAGGATAGAACACCTGTTGGCTGTAGTCGAAGCTGTAGTGGACCGTGGCATCTGTGGCTTTTGATCTTTGTCCTGTTATGAGTATGAAGTTTAAAAAAAAAATCATTACTATTTTGGCTTTGCACACAATTGTTAATTACATTTGTTAATAAAATGTATTGTTAAACCACTGCTAACATGTCAAAAGTATTAAAATATATTGATAGATATGTTTAATATCAAACCTAGCTAATTATATAAAAAATATAGCATTAACACTAAGTGAACATGCCTTTATAATTGTATTTACAATTTTGTTTTAATTTATTCATATAACATCTTGGAAATCTATAAGTAACATTTTTGTTTATCAAAATGACATTTTAAATACAAGCAAAAACATAATTGTAATCACTTTTTTAGCATAAACTTGACTAATCACTTTTGTAAAATACCTCTTTTTTTATTTGCATCTGAAAATTGATCAAACTCAAGCTTTGTCCTCTCACATTGCTCCCTGTAATGATCTCTCTGGCATTTTACTTTCTCTAAATGTTTTTGATAATTTTCTAATTTTATTTGTTTCTCTTCTTCTGTGATGTTACCAGACTTTGTAATGTTTTCTACATGTTTTTGACATTTTAAACACAGATCAGTGGCAGGCTTCATCACCAACAAATATGGACACTGTTCTAACCATATTTTCCTAAAAGTGGAAGGCCCCACTTGTTTCTAGCCAGTTCGGTCAAGTGCACCACAATACAATTCATATATATCACTTTTGTTTTTGTCTGATGGAAGGAGGATACACTTTTCATTGGCCTGTGGTGTTCGTCCAGGTAGTGGCATTCCATTTTGGCTACTATAATTTTCAAGAAATGTTTTTACCATCTGGACATCTTGTAACTTGAGTGTGTGTTTAGGCAGTTTCTTGTTATTTCCATGTACTCTGGCTTCAAGACTGTTTACATCAATGGAGCTACCAATCGAAATAATTGTGTTTTTAGACACACCATGAGCGAAAGCAAATGTATTGCGACAAACTACTTGCCCAGCAAAGTAAAAATTCTGCCTTTGCCGTTTTCTATCCACTGCTTTTCTTTTTAATCCAACTGTTACTGGTCCACTCTGCGTATGATTGAAAATTTGGTATTTTACAATCAAATCTAGTTCCTGTTTTGATTTTTCCAAACAAGAAAGCCTGTACGAAATAAGAGTACCCCAGTTTACAACTGAGCTGCATGGTTTGTTTGAGTACAGACGGGTACAACCACAGCCATTTATTTTAAAAGATTGTTGCTTTATGCCTTCTGTATCTAAATAATTACTTTCATTCAAAGAGTTAACATTTTCGTTGCAATCATTATCAATATCAGAACAAGAGTCACAATCATCAGAACCGTCATTTTCATTATTGTCAAAGTACAGTTCACCAACTAATTCTAACTCTTCGTGAAAGTCTGGGTCTTGATGGCAGGTAAGTTCAGGCGGTACAGTGCTACAACTAGCACATGATAATTGACTGTCTGCCATTTCAAAAGATTAATATTTGACCGAAAATTCTACATTTTGTGTTAATGTAAACAAACAAATGTCAAAGAAGGTCACGGTAGCCATTTTGTTCGTTTTCGTTTCCGGTTTGTTTAATTGTCAGGTTTTCCATTAATTTTTTAACATTTAAAATCAGGTCACATGAAACAGTCTCGCGTTTCAAAAACTAACGCTTACCTTTATCGAAAACCAGTAAAATCCACACTGAAACGATACATATATTATCGAAATGTGTATCGATAATCGTCCAAGGTTGAAATTTTATCAATTACTGAATGGCCTACGAATGTAAAAGGGGAGTAATCCATATAAAAGAAATTGTTGATAGGTCAAACGCAACCAATTCATTTTGAATTTACATCGTTAAAACCTGGGTCAGTTGAAATTAATGTTGTTTAAATACTTTTCACGCTAACATTGGACAAACTAGAGTAAATTGATCTGAATTTCGTCGCAAATTGCACGACGTCATTTCAAACGTCGTTTTCTCGGAATGAGGCTTGCCGAATTAGACCCAAAAGTCTCAGAACACGCCACAATTTTTCAGTAAGTATATCAGGGTAGGGAACAAATTGGAACATCTATAAAAACATTATATAAAACATTCAGATAAATATTATGCAATTTGAAAATAATGTAATTATAAGAACACATCCTGCATGTAAGTATGACTGCCCTAGCATTATTGCTAAGTGCAATGCTGCATCCTTAGAATTTTCAGTTTGCCAATTAAGTAATAGAATTTATTTATTTGTAACTACTGGTGGGAATTGTTATTTTCATTGGATATCAATATTAGGTCAAAAGATGGGTTAGATAACTAAAACACAACATATTGGCATGCATTTATTTACAAGATAAAAAAACATGAAAGTATCTCAGTAGTTTAACAACTGTACGGCTAGAGAACATAATTCCAATTGAACAACTGACCAGTCATTGGTTTCTGTGAACTAGTGTGCTTAAGTCCCACTGAATGTAATGCTAAAATCCTATATTTATTGTACATAATAAATTTATCTGTGATTAGTTCATTGCCCCTGAAACAGTTTGCACTTTTACATGATGTTGAAATCCTTATACTGTAAATAATTATCATTAAATTGCCTTCTCAAAGATGGACTACCAAGAAATGCAATATTTTCATATAGACCGTGTTCTGGGAAACTGGTTCTTAATGTGCCTAAAGTGTTGTTCCTTATTAGGCTGTGAAGACGACACTTTCTACCTAGACTGGATTTTACAAGAGACTTCCCTTAACTAAAATTTCCATTAAAGGGGAAAGTGTCGTCTCTGATTTGCCTGTGCAGACTGCACAGGCTTATCTGAGATTATACTTAATGCTTATGCTTAAGTCCCATTTTTTGCATGGCTCATATTTGTTTTTCTTTATAGGTGACTAATCAGATGGTGACAGCTTGTAAACTGTTCATTGTGAACAACAGCACAGAGAGGATCTGGGACATGGAACGCCAGCCTCTAATGGAGAAGCTTCAACACTGCTGTAACCTCTACAAGTCATATCAAGACCACTTCCAGAAAACAAAGCATGCCATTGAAAATTCACCAGGAGAAAAACACTTTGAGTTCTCTGAAATGTCCATTTTTGGCAAGTTCGAAACGTTTTGCAAACGTCTGGAAAAGGTAATTTGAAAAACATAGGATGTAAATGAATATCTTATTAGAAATTTTAGTGTTTTTTGTTCAAATTTGGGACCTGTAGACCCATTCCCAATAGAAAAATGTATATATTTTTCCCCAATGGAACCCAAAATCCCAATGGATGGTTTCAAAAAATAAAAAATAAATAAAAAGAATATATATATATCACCCCATTGGTGCAAAAAGGTACCATGTGATTCCCTATTACAATGTCACATGGAACCTTTTTGTAAAAAGGGGCAATAGATATATTTATTCATTAAATTCATCGAAGATGTGAATTGCTGGCAGTGTTTTTATCTGATTTTGGGGAAAGGGACTTTTTTGAGGGAAAAAAAAATTGCGTGAAATGCCGGATTTGGGGGAAAATAAGGAAAGTCTTAAATAATAAATTTAACATATTTTATTGTTTTTAAAACAAATTCAAGGCAAGAGATAATTTAATTATGCAATATGTTCTTTTTTTCTACACTGGAGCAGGTTAACTTATGTATTTAAAGTTAAAAAAAAAATATGTGGGGGGGGGGAATGAAATATGGGGGAAAATTTACCTGCTAAGGGGAAAAAAATCCGAGGGGAAAGGGCCGTTTTTGGGTGGATCACAAAGAAGGAAAAAAAAAACTGGCTGGATGTCGTTTAGGTAGACCAGTTCTTTTCTGATTAATAACTCATTAAAAAAAAATGATCGATTGGCTTGATACTTCACATGTGATTGATCCAGAATTGTCTTATTTATTAACATGCCTATGTAAAAGATCTCAGACCAACACTCTAAACAAACATAGTGTACCTATCAGACACCACATCAAGTTCATTTTTGTGAAATGGTAAAATGGGAGACATTGTCAATTAAATCTCATCAGTCTGCCTGTTCAGTGACTGTACTAGCAGTGTTCCTGGAGTATTTGTCTCAAAGGAAGCTCTCTTCATTTGGTTTGAAATAAGTGCGACATTGGGCGTGATTATCCCCACGCTTTTGAAAAAGCGTGGGGATATTGTGGTTATCCCCACCGCCTGGCCATCTGTCCGTCCGTCCTGGCCACTATCTCCTCCTACACTATTAGCACTAGAACCTTGAAACTTACACACATGGTAGCTATGAGCATATGTGCGCCCCTGCACTATTTGGAATTTTGATCTGACCCCTGGGTCAAAAGTTATGGGGGTTGGGGTGGGGCCGGGTCAGATTTCACTCATTTTTTGAGGTTATTTTACATAAACTTCTTCATTCCTACACCCATTTACTTCAAATTGATACTGAACCTCTCTTATGACAATACAGTCAATCTCAACTATCCATGGCCCCATTACCAACCCTGGGGTGCCCCGCCCACATAGACCACGCCCACATAGACCACGCCCACCCAAAATTGCCTTTTACTATAACTTCTTCATTTCTACACCGATTCATTTCAAATTGATACTGAACCTCTCTTATGACAATACGGTCAATCTCAACTATGCATGGCCCCATTACCAACCCTGGGGCGTCCCGCCCCCATAGGCCACACCCATTAAAAATTGCCTTTTACTATTACTTCTTCATTTCTACACAGATTCATTTATAATTGATACTGAACCTCTCTTATGACAATACGGTCAATCTCAACTATGCATGGCCCATATACCAACCCTGAGGCGCCCCTGGGTCAAACATGCGGCGTGGGGATACGCGTCGGCCTCTGCCACACCATTTCTAGTTTAAATATGCATTGTTTTTTTCAGATCATCACTCTGTTGAGGTATATTGAGAACTTCAGCACATTGGCAGGCTCAAAGATCGAAGGTTTGGAACCATACTCCACCAGGTTTATACAAATCTTCACCAGTATCAAGAAAAAGCCGTATGATGTCCTTGATCAAAGAAAAATTGAGTTTGATCAGGACTATGATGAGTTCAAAAAACAACTTGCAGAACTAGAGGTAGATCTTTTTTATTTACTGTGTTATCCCAATTTTTTTCTTCTAAATTGCTATATTTCCATGTGAAGGAAGTAATGTATTTCTATATTTATAGATTTGTCTTGGTCTGTACTTCCATCCTATCTGGGCTGCTTTTTTGTGTCTAGCGTAACTCAAATAATGTTGCTATAGGGATGAAACTTTGCAAATACAGATTATTAACCAGCATGTGAACTAATTTGCCTCAGTATTTTGATTGGGATATTAAA
Organism: Dreissena polymorpha; assembly: GCF_020536995.1. NCBI lineage: Eukaryota > Metazoa > Mollusca > Bivalvia > Myida > Dreissenidae > Dreissena > Dreissena polymorpha. The sequence goes on from NC_068365.1 coordinate 81,365,183, forward strand.
ACCCATTTCTGGAAAAGGGGCTTAAATTTTGCCAAAGTGTAAACCAGCATGTGAGGTGTCGCACCTCCATATTTTAGTTTGCAAGTTTTTGACATCACTTGAGTTATGGCCCCTTTTGATACAAAAAATGATATTTTTTAACTTTTGTCATCTGTAACTTAAAATGTATTGCTGTAACTTAACAAATATTTTAACCAGCTATTGTTACATATTAATGACATATTAAACCCAAAATGTAGGACTCAAACAACAAACATATTGACAAGGATGTGACCATGTGCACCTTTACAGACATTCCTAGTATTTCAAGTCCATAAGACATCTGGTCCTGTAGGCTTAGATAACTTGCAGGACCAGACTGGGATCAAACATCTACCTACAAACGTCCCAATACATTTGCGAAGTTAAGTATTTTGTCGTTTGGCAACAACTCAGGTGCTCCATTAATACCTAAGTGCTTGCTGTTTTCCTAAGCCAATAAGGTGTATGGTTACATTTTGTTTTGTTAATTAACACCAGTTATTGTCTAACTCTCGATTTAATAACCAGCTCTGCCCTATGTTGATGCACACTGTGTATTGATTTTTTGGTGCAATTACACTATGACGTATAGGCCCAAAGTCTTCAGTTCAAAGAATTTTTTATCTAGAATGACATAAAACATGACACTATTATAAAATATTATAGTACAATATTTATCGCCCATATTGCGATATTTTTTTGCTATTGGCTAAATTTGGCAAAACAACGGTTAAGGCTGTGCATCAAGTAACTGACTCAGTATCGCCATAATGATAATTGGAAAAAAGAAATGGAAAAGGAAATTAAACAACTCAGCAGTGAAAAATTAAAACTAAACAACTACAAATCACAACATTCTTACTTAGTATTCAAAATTAATATTTCAACAACAAAACAGTTAAAACAATACAACTTTTAAATAGAAAATTCCATAAATATACACTGGTATGCTCATTAATTTTAAAACAAAATAATGTTTTCAGGAACTGATAGTTAAACATGACAGTGACTGAAAAATGTTAATCAAAATGTACAAAAACAACACATTAATTTCTGTTATAAATCAATGCAGTACCTTTAAACAACAGATCACATGTCATATAAAAAATACTTAAAGCAATTCTCAGTTTTAAAACAACAAAGCTATCAGAATTTAGCAATTTTAAATGACAATTATTTCCAGGTCGCGAAATTATATTACCAGAGATGGAAATTAGTGGTTTCCCGTGGGCAAGTGGATTTTGGCCTGGGCAACTCAATTTCAAAAGTTGGTAGTCCGGCCGGGCAATTTGTTTTTTTTAAAGCTTAAAACAATTCAGTGCAATACAAATTGAATAACCAGCGTTTTTTTCCCCTTATTTATAAAGTACCGGTAAACGGGCACTTTCCCAATTACGAAAAAACTACAAATTTCCCAATTGCTGTCCAAAAAATCCCAATTTAAGGGAAACAAATAAATAAATATATATATAATTATTTTTTTTGGAAAATGCAACATTTTGTTAGTTTCCCTATGCAGCTCTTTGGTTTGAACCTAGGTAAATATAATATTGACAGCTTGAAAACACTTAGTTATCAATTTTAAAGTATTTGGGAGCATAAAATCAAATTCACCAATTTCCCAATTTGAGGGTTTCACGACTCGATTTTTCCCAATTTGAGGGTTTTCACGACTCGATTTTTCCCAATTGGACCGGTACGGGTACTTTTCCCAATTGGACAAAAAAAATCGCTGATAACAATTGACTACCATGGATCAATACTAGTAAAATAATATTCATTATTTAGGAATATATAGGAAATGATTCAATTCAGGCTCATAATAATACATCATGCATTGAACATGTGTAATGTCAGCAATTTTATTTAATTATCTATTATTTTATTAAAAGAATGTATAATATACACATGTACATATTTCTGGGCTCGTTTCTCTTTATCTGGGCAACCAAAATACTAAAGATGGTTGCCCGTGCGGGCAACCAATAGTAAGAAGTTAGTTTCAATCCCTGATGACAACTCTGGATTCAAATAAAGATGTCAAAAAACTAGACACAAAGATACAAAAATCTATGAACTGGCGCTTGTAATCGTACATTTGAATGGAAACAAACTGTTAATACTACAATTACAACGATCGTAGATGAAGAAGGTGTTTTTGTTCAATTAAAAATTGACAAAGACTTGCTCACCTTTGAGGAAGTTTTTGGGTGTGCATGCGCAATAATATTTCTTTAATGTAAACAAAAAATATGGTGATATGTTTTGTGCTTATATTTCATTTAAGCTCGCGTTTTCTTTTCAGGTTTAAATTCATAGATCAAATTTTTTCTTTAATTATTTCCCGGACATTCGGACCAGCAACATGGCATTTTCAGTTCCACCTGTCTTTAAAACGTCGGTCAGGTCTGACGCTTTGGGGAATGCTTGCTTTATATTTTATTGTTTTTATTGTGGATCTTTTCTTCACAATAAGAGTTCTAGCCAATTTCTATTTAAAAACAAATTACATTTTTTAAATTGTGTTGCTCATAACATTGCCTGAGAGCTGAAATTTTACAAACATGTTAATCAGAATTTGCAGTTTTGCACCTCTATATTTTAGCTTAAATATTTTCTAAACAAGCGGAGTAAAGGCTACTTTCTACGTATTCCAACACACATACTTCAAAAACAAATCACCGCTTGATGGCTGAAACTTTACATACTTGTTAATCAGTTTGAGTGACTCCATATTTTGGTTCAGTCTTTTTTCAGACATAAGTGTAGTGTTCAGACAAATGCTTAATGTGGGGGCATCTGTGTCATTTGGAAATCGGCAATTGACTTTTCCAAATTTGCGTGTCTTTTCGGTAATTTTGCTCCTTTTTGCTATTAAGCAAAGACGTTGCTTGATTATCTCCCTTAACGCATTCAACAACAACAACAACAATGAAAAGGCGCAAATTGGAATCGGTCAAAAAGCAGTCAAATATTTTGACGTTCTTTTCATCACATGATGAGTTTTTGCTCCTGATTGCTTGCGTTTTTTTGTGTTAATGCAAAGTTTTTGTTGTTGTAAAAGTTTGTTTTAATTCAGTTACGTTTCAAACTAGATGTGTCATGCAAAAAGTGCATGGTAGACGGACGATCAGGCCTTTTCCGCTCATTTCTGAAGGGCCGAATTTCTGCCCCATTCCCAATCCAAAATCAAACAATATCAGAATAAAATGTCACAATTGGAACCTTGTGCAAAAAAACCGTCAAAATCGTAAAAATTGACCCTAAAAAACGAGTGCAATTACGTATCCGAAATTCATATTTATACAATCTTTTGTTAGTTAAAAAAGCTATAATTCATAAAATGCACACAAAAATGCTCAAATTTAAGTGCCTGGTTGACCCTTAAAATAGCCATAAAATGGCCCAAAATGCAGGAAATCAAGTGCTCAATTAGAAAAAAATTATGGGGTAGCATGCCCCCGGACCCCCTAGAAGGCCTGTTGGTTTAACAATTTGGCCTGTTGGCTCAAAAATTATTGAGAACCCTGGAAAGTCATATTTATACAATCTTTTGTTAGTTAAAAAAGCTAAAATTTATAAAACGCACACAAAAATGCTCAAATTTAAGTGCCTGGTTGACCATTAAAATAGCCATAAAATGGCCCAAAATGCAGGAAATCAAGTGCTCAATTTTAAAATTTTTACGGGGGAGCATGCCCCCAGACCCCCTAGAAGGCCTGTTGGTTTTACAATTTGGCCTGTTGGCTCAAAAATTATTGAGAACCCTGAATCAGACAAACTGACATTCTAATTGAAGAGATTTCTCAACCACTTAGTTTTCTGCAAAGTCTGTTAACTAGTTTAATAGCTCATTTGTTTAAACATATATTCATGTTTTTTTCAGGGCTATAGATAACTTTTGGGTATATAGGATAATTCACCCCCTACTTTTGACAACAATAGGGGTTTTGTAAATTCAATAGAGTTTTAGCAAAAAATGTCACCCCCTACTTTCGAGCTTTATTGGGTTTTTCAACCCCGTTTTTTTTAAGGCCATCCTTAAAAAATTGTTTGTTTGGCATAACCCGACCCAGGTAAATTTGAGTGGGTAGGTAGGTAGGGATTTTATTTTATTTTTGTAATTTTTTTTCTGACATTGAACTCCGACATATACCAAACTGAAAGGTAATTATCAAATAAAGCTCTAAGTCTTCTGCCTCTGGTAAAGATTTTTCTGCACCGTCCGTATCACCGCACGTGTATTCGTAAGTCTATTTTTTCTATAAAGAACTTCGAAAATATAATATAATCGACGAAAAATACTTTATCTGAAAACGACAGTCCGAAAAATTGTACGCATTTTGCACATGAAATAAAATGTGCATATCGTTTGACTACAGAACATGAAAACAAGTAACCTAGCAAATACATAATTAATATATTATTTGGTTGACATATTACTTTACAATAGCATAGTTTGTGATTAAAAAAAACAAAGTAATTATAACATTTTAATTTCAATCAAGAACAGAAAGGTGCAACATCTTTGACATGTAACTAATTATTTAATTATCATCCTTTAATTCAGATCAATAGTCGGTAGAAATTTGTAAAGTGATCAGCTTAAAAATAATTTATTGAGTGTTACGCCTCTTTTCATTTGCTTATTTTTTTATGTGACTTTTGCCATCGGCCGTTATATTGTAGGCAGACGACAATATCAGCATTAATGACCCAATATTATCCGATAGCGAACTCAATGTTGATTGGCCAGCTACCATATGCGCTTCAAATTGTTCATGGAAACAAACAGAAAAATGGTTTTAAAAAACCCTCCGGATTCAAATGGCGGATGTTTTCAATGAAATTTAACGAGATTTAAGCATATTCGCAAATTATATTTTTCTTGAGCCAAATTCGCTATACTTTCGCAAATGGCGAACAACAGCGCGAGCCCTGTAATAGTGAGCATTTATTCCAATAATAACACGTTCGCAATGCTCGCGCTGGCGTTTGCAATTTGAGTCATTTGCGAAAATATTGAGAATTTGGCACAAGAAAAATCTAAATTGCGAAAATCTAGTAAAATTTCGTTGAAGACATCCGCCATTTTAATCCGGACTGGTTTTCTATATTTGTCTCTTTGTTTCAATGAAAGTGTTTGCAATTCGAAAAGTTAACGAAACCCGGTCTGTACCCAATTAGACATTGCTTGACCTTATTGTTAATGAAGTGCAAATGGTAGCTGGCCAATCAGCATTGAGCTCGCTTACACATGACATGACGTTGTCGAATGAAACGTGAGGACGGGTGGAGCTATCTGATAATATTGGGTCATTCATGCGCAGATGTTGTATAATTTGAATACACATTTAATATCGCCATCTGCCTCCAAAATAGCGACCGGTTGGAAAGTCGTATAAAGAGATAAGCAAATGAAACAAAAACGTGACAATACCTGTCAATAAATATTTCTAAGCTGACCACTTTTTATCTTTCTACCGAATATTTACCGATCTAAATTAAAGAGTGATAATTAAATAAATAGTTATATGGCAATAATATTACACATCTCCCAATTGCCAAATTGAATTGAACAGTGATTATTAATTAATTTTTTTTTTTCACTCCCAAACTATCCTGAACGACAGCAGCGTATTTTAATAAAAGGGATACGAGAAAAACAGGAAAGTCTAAATAATCGCATATGCATTTGTTAAATAAATAGGTGACTCAAATAAATACCAGTACGCGTTTTGTTCATTGCTATTCTAGATATCCTTGAAAGAGCATTCAATTAAATGATGCAAATAACCGAAAAGGATAAAAAGCGGAAAGGAAAAATTTAGCGGAAAGAATTTTCGGCGAGCAAAAAAAATTTTTTTTTGGAAAGTAACAAAAAATAAATTCAGTCGGGCCGATTTTAGTGGGTCGGTAGGGTTATGCCAAACAAAAGAATTTTTAAGGATGACCTAAATCAATTGGGTAATTTAGGGAATGACATATATACTATAATAAAAATCTACTAAGGTTACTATATTATTTATACAAATGGAATTCAAAAAGGTACCTGTACATAACAACAAACAATTACTGAATTTCTGATAAAGTTAATTTCTTTTTCCGTTGAATAAGACCAAGTTTGTGAAAATCGCTGCACAATTGATGAAGTTATGACTGTTCAAAGCGTTGCACCACATTCTCAGGACATTTTGGGTTGAATATACCTTGAAAATGAATGTAGAAATCGACGGGTCTACGAATAATTACAATAAAAGCCAAAAGGTTGATAACTGCTAGAAAGACTGCATTCTTTTCTTCATAGGACGGCATATTAACTATCCCGTACAGTTTTGTACGGAAAATAAAAATAACACTAAAATGTCTAAAAAAATACAGCCGGTTTTTGTAGGAATTGCTTTTAGTGATGCAAGGTTTTTTACGGGAATTACGTTATTAAATTTGTATTTTCGTTTTTGTACGCTTTTTTTGCAATTTAATTACGTTTTTTATACTCCCCTAAAATTTATTTGGGGCGGAGCATATTGTCACTGCTTCCTCTGTCGTCCGTCCGTGTGTCCGTACGTGCACAATTTTTGTCCGGGCTATTTCTCTGCAACTAATGACCGGAATTCAATGAAACTTTATGGGAAGCTCACTACCAAGAGAAGATGTGCATATTATTAGCTGGTTCTGGTCGGATGATTTTGCACAGAGTTATGGCCCTTTGAAATTTTCCATTAACTGTACATATAGTGCAATTCTTGTCCGGGCTATTTCTCAGCAACTTATGACTGAAATTCAATGAAACTTTATGGGAAGCTTCACTACCAAGAGAAGATGTGCATATTATTAGCGGGTTCTGGTGGGATGATTTTTCACAGAGTTATGGCCGTTTGAAATTTTCAATAAAAAATGTATTGTCCCCCCAACTACTGTGCCCTCAATACGTTTCCTTTTATCTGGATATATAGTGCAATATTGTGAAAAAAACAAACTTTGGGGAGCATCACCTGTCTCCGACGGTTTCTTGTTGTTATTTTAATTGCGTAATAACGCAAATACGCTTGTTATCTATAGCCCTGATTTTTATTTTCACATATTTCCAGATTGGCATTGAAAAATTCATGAACAACAGTTTCAAGAAGATAGCTTCAACACTGCAGGCATTAGAGATGGTGGAGAAGTAATATAACTTATTAAGAGTACTCAAATCTTCACACCATTTCATCCAAATTTAGTTTGTAATAGAAAGGTTTGAAATAGTGACATTCTCTGTTGTCCTAATTTATGTTGTAGTAAACACCTGTATTTGCTTGAATTACACAATAAATTAAACATGCTAGTGCAGTGCATTACACCATAGGTTGATAAGTTTTTAATGGAAGGTTGTAAATACATTTTTTTAAACAGATTTTATAAATTGATAAAATTAAAATAGTCTTATATGTACATATAAAACAAAGAAAATAGTGAAATATTACTAACCACTTTACGGCCATGCACTTTAAAGTGTCCAATATTGAATATGAAATTACTGCTGATAATAAACCTATGTGTGCATGTAAGCTAGAAAAAATAGAAGGCACTAAGATATTATCAGGCAATGACAGTGCAAAATCAACAAACTTTTAAAAGACAGTTTGGAATTATGTGTGACTTTGAAATAAACGCTAATTTTAAAGCATGAAATATGTTGTTGGGACCTAGATATGTGTTCAAAATAGTTATGAATTTGGAAATAGGAAATTCTTATTAACAATGAGTATTTTAGTAAAATTATGAGCACTAAAATTGGGACCAGAGAAGAGATTCAAATAAGGGATTTAGTGTAATTTGAATGAACAATATTCCCAATAAAGTTAGCTGTTTCAGTTGTATGTTCTTTCAAGTATAAATTACTCCCATCATTACAACAGTTCTCACTTGAACTGATCTTTCTGTTTTTTTGTGCAAATCCTTGTTTTATTAATTATTAGGTTTGAAAAGCTGAATATTCCCAGACTGAACATTGAACAAAAGTATTCAACCATCTTTGTACAGTATGGCGTGGAAGTTGAAGACATGAGAAAAGTTAGTATCAAAGGTTACTGAAAGTGTTGAATCTGTATTTGTTGCTACGTGATTTTTTAAAAGTTCTAGTCCTAAGAATATTTTGAATTGCATTTTTAATATCACAATTTCAATTGATTCTGATTAAATTTAAATGAAAGCCTCTCTTTTTTTTAAGCATTTAATAATGTCTTCTTTAAAAACTCTTGGTATCATCGGAATATGCATTACAGGATGCGCATGCCATTTACCCCAGAGACACTTCACCAACTGTTAAGTAACATCTAGAATCTATACAATAATAAAAAATAAAAAAACATGATTATTTTTAACCAAGTTCAATTAATTGCTATATTAAGATGACAAAAAATGCAAAGTTGATTTCATTGAATATGCTTGCTCAGGGAACACAGGGGTTAAATGCATTTGCATAAAAACTTGTCTCAGATGAGCCAGCTTTTATGGTAGGTGGAAAGTGTCGTCCCTGATTAGGCTGTGCAGACTGGGATGACACATCATATATATATCCCACTTCTCCCAGAAAGATGCTTAAATATTGTCTTTTGTTGTACAGTTGTACCAGAGACTAAAGGAGGAGCCTGTGGTGCCTAGAAACATGCCACCAGTCTCTGGGAGGATCACCTGGTCTCGACAACTGCTGCAAAGAATTGTTGACCCCATGGAGATATTCATGGTAGTACAAATTTTCACGTTGTAAATTGCATCCTGTTTTTTTCATTGGCAAGTTATCATACAAACAATTAAAAGTAACAATATAATCTGGTTAGCTTGCAATTTTAAACCAGGTTTTCCGAAGGAAAAAACTGGTTATTAGATTGGCGGATGTCGGCGGGTGGGCTGGCGGGCGGGCGGAACAAGCTCGTCCGGGCCATAACTTTGTCGTTCATTGTGAGATATTAAAATCATTTGGCACATTTGTTCACCATCATTAGACGGTGTGTCGGGAGAAAGAATGACGTCGATATCTCCAAGATGAAGGTCACACTTTGAGTTCAAAGGTCAAAAATGGCCATAAATGAGCTTGTCCGGGCCATAACTATGTCATTCATAGTGAGATTTTAAAATCATTTGGCACATTTGTTCACCATCATTGGACGGTGTGTAGCGCGAAAGAATTACGTCAATATTTCCAAGGTCAAGGTCGCCACAACTAAAAATAGATTGATTTTGAAAAAAGTGGGGTAACTTTGAACAATCATTAACAATGCACATTCTGAGATGGTCTCCCTTTATCAGACTTTTTAACCAGGTTTTCCGAAGAAAAAAACTGGTTATCAGATTGGCGAATGTCGGCTGGCGGGCGGGCGGAAATAGCTTGTCCGGGCCATAACTTTGTCGTTCATTGTGAGATTTTAAAATCATTTGGCACATTTGTTCGTGATCATTGGACAGTGTGTTGCACAAAACAATTACGTCAATATCTCCAAGGTCAAGGTCGCCACAACTAAAAATAGATTGATTTTGAAAAAAGTGGGGTAACTTTGAACAATCAGTAACAATGCACATTCTGAGATGGTCTCCCTTAATCAGACTTTTTAACCAGGTTTTCCGAAGGAAAAAACTTGTTAGCAGATTGGCGAATGTCGGCTGGCGGGCGGGCGGAAATAGCTTGTCCGGGCCATAACTTTGTCGTTCATTGTGAGATTTTAAAATCATTTGGCACATTTGTTCGTGATCATTGGAGGGTGTGTTGCACGAAACAATTACGTCAATATCTCCAAGGTCAAGGTCGCCACGACTAAAATTTGATTTATTTTGAAACAAAGGGGTTCATTTTAAACAATCAGTTCAGTTTGACTTGTTTTCCTTGATATTTTTTTTTTATGCCCCCGGATCGAAAGATCGGGGGTATATTGTTTTGGGCCTGTCTGTCTGTCTGTCATTGTGTCAGTCATTGTATGTGTGTGTCACAAAACTTTAACCTTGGTTAAAGTTTTATAACTTTTGCAATGTTAAAGATAGCAACTTCATATTTGGCATGCATGTGTATCTCATGGAGCTGCACATTTTGAGTGGTGAAAAGTCAAGGTCAAGGTCATCCTTCAAGGTCAAATATCATTGTAATTTTTGTTCCTAAAACTTTAACCTTTGATAAAGTTTGGTCATAACTTTTTGAATATTGAAGATAGCAACTTGATATTTAGCATGCATGTGTATCTCATGGAGCTGCACATTTTGAGTGGCTAAAGGTCAAGGTCATCCTTCAAGGTCAAAGGCCAAATTTATGGCTTCAAAGCGGCGCAATAGGGGGCATTGTGTTTCTGACAAACACATCTCTTGTTCATATTGAAAACCTGTTTTTGTGACAATTTTATCCCTTGTTACTATATAGCATACCTATGTGCACATATTTATAAACTTAGTAATGGTAAACATGCTTTGCCATGGAAAGCATATGTGTAAATCCAACTAAACAAACTTTCCAAATTAATCTTTCACATTTAAGGCTCATCCAACATCCTACCAAGGTGGAGGAGATGAATCAAAGAAAATTATCAAGAACTACAACAGGATGGCTAAAGTACTGATTGAATTTGAACTCCTGTTCCATGATGCTTGGAAGAAGTCTGTAGAAGTCTGCACCAACAGTGAGATGGACATTTTATTAAATCAATCATATATGTCTACCTTAGTGTCTAGTTGGAACTTTTGATGCAATTGACCTACATCTAGTAATTTGTTGATTGCCAGGTCAGATAAACTGAAAAAAGTCAAAGAGTTTATTTTGCAATTACTCATTTAGTTCTGATTCAATAATGTGTGTTTATTGGCTGAAAATTTTATTGTCTACAGCATAGGGATGTAATGATACACTAGGTGACGAATACGATACGTATCACGATTACAGGGTGGCGAATACGAATATTTATTCGGGAATATGAATTTCAATGAACAAAAGTAATACTGACAACTTGACATGTCATTATATAGTATGAAACTATGAGTATTTGTCAAGTTGCTTAATTGAGTATACTTAAATACTGAAAATATGAAATATGCCACTTTGAAATAACAAATTGACTAGACCTGCTTAAACTTTGAACACAGTATTGAAACTTTTGAGAAAACATGACTAGTACCAATAAAATCCTTGATAGGCTAGGCACATGTATATTAGCCAAAATTAACACTTAACCTCAAACAAATTCCTTCACAAATGGTATCTACAGTTTTCTATTAAAAAATGAAAGGAGAAGCTTAGAAAAAATGTCCTAAGCTGTATTTCGATAGGAAATGTGTTTTTTGGGGGGGAAATGCCTTTTCATAATTTTCATTACAAATTTTTGGAATTTATCTACTACGAAAGAATAATCATAACTTTTCCATTTATTTCAATGTAAATTTTTCATTTTATCGTAAAATATAATATATATGTAACGTTTTTCAAATTATCTATCATGAAAAAGTGATATTTTTTCGTAAATTACATTTTTGTCATTTTTTAAGTAATTTAATGAAATAAAATGTGATAAAGCATGATTCATTATCGTTTTAACACCAGCAATTATACTTAACAGTCATAGTTTATTATTAGACTTTGCTTAAAAGAGAACTCTAAATGAATACAAAAACAGTTGATTTAGCTAAATGTTAACATGAAAATATATCATTCAACATATGAAAAATTGACTAAAAAATCGAAATTTTTCGAGTTTTTTTGTAATCAAGACATTTCTGCATTTTCAATGTGCTTATTGAATAATTAAAACATAACAACCAGCATTAACAACTTAACAATAATTCTTTGTTAATGGCAATATTCAAGCTACATCACAGTGTATGGTATATATTAAAATCATCATTGCTTTGCAATGAAAAAAGGATGATACGTTTTAATTAACACTATAAGCTGAGCAATAAATGCATTGTTTATGTTAAGTTACAAAACATTTGATACTTTATGTTAAACACTTTACCAAGTGCATTTAAATTGAAAGATATCTGATTTTTAGCTCGGCGTTTTCGGAGCAAACCTGAGGTATTGTCATAGCCAGCTCGCCGTCTGACGTCCGCGTTGTGCTAAAATCTAAACATTGGCTCTAAAATCAAAGTGCTTCCACCTACAACTTTGAAACTTCATATGTAGATGCACCTTGATGAGTTCTACAGGCCACACCCATTTTGGGGTCACTAGGTCAAAGGTCAAGGTCACTGTGACCTTTAAAAAAAATATTCTGATAAGCTTTCATTTATTCAAAACTGCACCCATAGCCGAGATAGGCACCTGTTATGCAGTGCTCTTGTTTAAATTCTAGATATCCAGCTCTTCAATTATTGTTTGTAGGTTACTACAACTTGTTCCTTTGCATTAACCACAACAACCCATGCATTTTAAACAATGTTTCCGACAGCTACATCTTTTGGTATCACAACCATTTTTACTGTTACATCATATGACTTTTAATAACCGCTCAGGCCCTGCTTACATATTACACTTTATATGGTAGGAAGAGCAAATCCTAGGCTGTTGAGGGTTTCTATCAGAAACTTGGAACCAAAGTGATGGTGCATTTGAACACCTAAACCAATGTGTAGTGTTGTGATGACTTTTTTGGTATTTCTGCCTGAATTATAGCTTGACCTATAGATGAAATGTTTCTATTTTTATTTGCACTTTCAATGAGCTGTTGCAAAAAAACACTGAAGACCTTCAGGTCAATATTCATAATTCATGAATCAATAGACATTATATCTGCTGAAGATGGATACTGTTCTTTTGTAATCTCTGTCATGTTTTTTATTTCATTCAAAATAAGTTTACCTGCAGTTTTAATAATAGCTCTCTTTTCACATTCCTTATCATTTGCATTACTTCTTTTGTAAAATAAATACAATATAGAATGGGCAGTAGTTTTAAATGTAACAACATTTTGTTTTCCATTTAGTTCAGTTATAACAACATTATCAAAATGTTCGAGAATTTTCTTCTTCATATATACGTTACTATAAGAAGATTCACCAAACAATTTGTTCATTTTCTCACAAAGGTCATTCACTGTCATTTGGTCAGATTCATCTCTTTAAAATTATTCATTAACTGAATTAATGCTTCATCAGAACAAGTATTAATGGGCCGACCATTTTTAGACTTGACATTTTCATTCATATACAGTTTTGGTACATTATAACCTGATCTGAAATTAGCAGAACAAGCTTGGTGGCAACGTGCTTCTACAGCAGGAAGGTCATTTGTGGACTAAGTCGCCCAAGAACAGTATCACCCCATTCATCACACCTAGATTTACAGGACTCTTTAATACAGTCAATCTTGTATTAAAGGGATCTTTTCACGCTTTGGTAAATTGACAAAATTGAAAAAAGTTGTTTCAGATTCGCAAATTTTCGTTTTAGTTATGATATTTGTGAGGAAACAGTAATACTGAACATTTACCATGGTCTAATAGAGCCATTATATGCATCTTTTGACGATTTTAAAACCTAAAAGTTATAGAGCGTTGCAACGCGAAACGATTGAATAATTTGGAGAGTTCTGTTTTTGTCGTTAAATTTTGTGAAACTACGAAGATTGCTTATATAGGGTATAAAATACGTTCAGCATGTGTACACGGCAGAACAGCTCAGTAGGCTAAAGCGTTTTTACTTCAGGACTCTGGCAGGACACCAGGGGTCACTGGTTCGAAAACTGCTCCGGGCAATGTTGTTTTCCTTTTTTAAATTTTTTTCTTGATTTTTTACTGGAGCTTTTACGATCCAATGTTTACATTTATCAATATAAAGCATTTAATGAACAAGTTTAAAAAATGCCAAAATCTGTGAAAAGGCCCCTTTAAGAGACCACTAAAGGGAGTAACCAAAAGTGGTCTCTTAATAAAATGGTCTCTAAATTAAAAAGGCCATTTGGGATAAATGCGGACCTTTTATTTTAAATCCAGATGCAGGATTATCTCCTTTTGACACAATGATGTCAGCTTGTGTAATCAAATGAATCTAAATATAAATAAAATGAATAAAAGAAAGTTTTACTTTAAATTAGTTTTATTTGTTTCTAATTCTAAATACAATGTAAATGGTTTGCACTGCAGAGAATGGGTTTTTCCGACTCCAAACTCATTCGCGATAAATTTACATGCACTTTTACTCTTCAACACTTCCAATACCCGAATTTTCTCATTTAACACTTTCCATTTTGACATTTTAATTTCTGCATTTAAGCTTATATATATATATCTTACTCGATTATGGTACATAGGGAAATAAATAAAACACCTCGATTGAAAACTAAATAAACAGACCTGATTGGAAAATTTACTAACACAAACTTATTAGTATAATAACAATTACAATTTTTTAATGAACGGATTTCGACACATATTACAGATTAATAGTTTATTAGTTTATTTTTTACACCTCTCGGGAACACTGTGAAAATGTTTGACGCGTCGGCGCATTGTTTATGCAATAAAATCGGCGATCAAATTTGTCACTTAACGTCCCAGATAATAAACTCTTTAATCCGTAGACTGTTGGCAATACATCACTGTATTATTCAACACCACAAATTGATATGCAGTCAGCATTAACACCGGTCAGAACCGGTCATCGAGACAAAGGAAAATTGGCTGGTTTGAAATCAAAACAAAGAAGTAATCGATCATCTTATCGGCTTAGATAAACAATTAACACTGATTTGTACCTGAATGGTCAACAGATTTACCACTTTACCGCAAAGCAGTCGCTTAATTCAAGACTTGGACATCAAAATACACTAAAATCAGCGGTCGCTGGTCGCGTAAGACAAAAGTTGCTTAATACAATATGAAAATGTAGTAAAAACGCTCGGGTGGGATTCAAAGTGGTGTCATAAGACAAAGGTTGCTTAATTCAAGTGGTCGCAAGCACAAGATTGACTGTATTCAAATCAAATTCTAGAGCATACATGCCATAATTTTTCAGACCAATTCCGGGACATTGAGTTAAATTGTCCGGGACTTTTGCCGATTTTCCGGGACATGTTTAAAATGTAGCGATATTTATAGACATATGCAATTTTGGTACGTTTTATTTGTTTCACATCGTTAATTGCAAAAGTTCAAAAGCCTATCCGAAATACACTTGATCTATTAACGTCAAATTAAACATTACTACTTCCGTTACTAGATACAAGCCACGTGTTTTCAGGGTAAGCGTTCTAAACATAGATGGTGACGTCACTGCGTTATTGTTATTAAGACCGGTGTGTAACGCGTAGTTGTTGATTCGCCTTTATTCATTTATAACATTTATATAATAAAAAATACAACAATACAGTACCGTTAGATCGTCAACTCAAATCAATTCACAATACAAACAACCAATCACAAACTTTGTCGGTTAAATGTGCGAACATAAACTGCTTTTAATTTTTTACTCAGCGATGTTGGACTTCAGATGTGTGAACAACTATCCTTTGCCCTTACGCAGCGGGAAATAATGACGTAGTAGATTAAAATCAATAAACAACCACATTAAACAATGCCGCCTTTTCGGTTTGACCGCGTACGTGAGACAATCGATATGATAACAGAACCCCTGTTTATTGATCGATTTTGACACGTAGCGTAGTCTGCCTATTCGGGTAGGCATTGTCATGGAGACGCTGCAGATATACACAGATTCGAGGTGCTGTTAAGCCTAAGATAAGGTACATGTATAGGTACATGTATATATGGATTTTGTAAATTCCGGGACATTTGACAGATTTCCGGGACAGCGGGACAAGTTCTTCATTTCCGGGACTGTCCCGGACAATCCGGGACGTATGGCATTTATGTTCTAGAGTCATAACAGGATAAACGTCGATTCCTCTTTTTCCATGGCTAAATTTAGCATCAGAACCACAAAATAAGCATTTTGTTCCAAAGTAAAACGTATTTCCATTTGTTGATTGCCTGGTTTTGGGACTTGACATTAAATTTGACGTGGATTTCCCTCTACCACTGGTTTGGTTTGGGTGGCAATATTTCTTACGGCAGTCAATATGCACATATTGTCCCGGAACAAACACTATAATCTTGTCTAAAAAAAAGTTTAAAAAAAATAATTGTGTGTTACAGGTATTTAATTGCATTATCTAAATATATAAAGTTTTTCATTAGAAAAGTGCACTATTTGATTTGATAAATACATTAACCTTGATAGCAAGGTGTTATTATATTAAATATTATTAAATATTTAATGGACATTATTGAAAACCATTATATAACTTTTAATCTGTTTTATGCCATGATGTGGGGCTATGACAGAAAGAGTGTAATTGCTATGGCAAAATAAAGGCACGAAGCGTTGCCTACTCGAAAGAAGTTTTTGATTGATTATTAAAATAAAAGTGTTTCACGACGTTAAGTACTCTTATTATGAAAGATATAACTTCAGTTACTTGCATGTCAAAGTTATTATACGATATGTTATATAAATTGTATGCTCATGTCTTTGAGTGTCATGTTGTTCTTCTTGTTGATAATATATTATTAATTAACATATCTCTGTTGTCACCACATTGGATGATAGTTGAATAATTGACTTTTTGGCCGGAGGCCTTGTATTACAATAAACCATATGTTATGTTATGTCATTATACATGATTTTAAATGAATATAAATGTATTAGTTTAATAGGATACCTTTATAGTTTTTTGCAGCTAATGAAAGTCCTTGACATACCTTTTCTCTAAGTTTTGAAACTGGATGGACATGCTCTTCACAGATGACACACACCTAAGTATTCTATACTGATTTTTTCCAGGCTGTAAATATTGAAAATATCTTTAAAGCTACATGCATTTTAAACAAATAGTATATTACTATATATTATCAAGTTGTACATTTTTTTTCCTCAAAATAAGTATATAAATGCAGCCAGCATGGCTGTGGAAATATGTATCGCGATGATAATCGTAATATTAAGGTATACTTGGTCATTTACTGATGTTTTTGTAAATAATCTCACATATTAATGGTTCATCTTCTAATACCATATATATTCATTAATTTATTAAAGTACAAAACAAAATTTGGTTACCTCATTATTGCTATATACAGTTGTTTCCTCATATGCAGAGAAATCACAGTTGTCTCTTTAGATCACACAAAGGTAGATAATTGACGGTAAAAGCAAAGGCATGAGTCTGAAAAAGAAGAGACATGCGTTATTTTATTAGTGTTGTTTGATTCTTTATCCATACAGTATTGTATTATAAGTTAATAAAGTATTAATGTTATGTACAGTTACATTATTACACCAGTATATAATTCAAAAACACACTCCAGTTTATATGAACATGTATAGCTTTATTTTTATTCATATAAAGTTTCTTATGTGTAGAGCTATGATAAATGGTTTAAAGATATATAAATATAAAGTTAAAATACCTTTATTTTATCTATATGAAGCTGTAAAATCAGCAAGCTCATAATAGCAGACGTGATTTTGATAAACAAACAAATTCTCCTCCTGCAAATAATGGAAAACAAAACATAAGTTCTTTATTTAAATTTTACCTTGTTTTTTAATTTGATGGCACTTTCACGCTTCCGTAGTATAAAAATGCATCGTTCGATAATTTTTTTTCCGTCTATTTAATAATAAAATATCAATCCAATATGCATATATAATTAACGTTTTCATAATTTACGAAGTAGCAATCTTAACAAATATCATATGAAATCGAAATTTGAAAAATATATAATGTAAAGCCAAAACGAGTTTCCGTCGTCTGCAACGATTTTCATTTTTAAGAAACTGGTACACACAATTGAATTTATAAGACTATCTTTCTTTTGTATTATATACTTTTGATTCTGAAACACATTACTTACCTAGAAAATGCTGCTTATAGATGGAAATAGCCAAGAAAATGATCCAAGAAAAGAACGCTGGTCAGAGCACATTGTTTACATCTACACCGGTTGCGGTAAAATATGGGTGTATGGTGTAGTAATGGTTCCATCGCTATTTCTTAGAATTTTATTGACTTTGAACAGTAATATCTCGGAGACTGCACGGAGATTTTTGTAGGACTTTTTTTTAGAGTCAGATATGTTATTGATAAATCGTGTGTTGATAATAACTATTGTGAAGGAATTTGTTTGACCCAAAATTCTACATTAACTAGCCTATGAGTAGAACAATTGAGTCAACAGTTGACAGTAAAATTGCTTGGCTCCAGGTTTGTTGATAAGTTGCACAATCATTGTCATAAAGATAAACAAAAATGAAATTCCATCTGCTAATTAAACAACCATCAAAATATTTTTCAATTCAATGTCGTAAATATTCAACTGCTGCCCGCCATTTTTGTTGATAATCTCACTGTGTAACATAGTGGGTGGGGTAAACATGATGAAAAACACCGGAATAAGGAGAAGAACATTTAAATATAGGGGTTTATTGTATGAACCTTCATTTGTAAGGTACGATAAGATGATTAAACTTTCAAACTCGAAACCATGTTGTTTGTATTCGTCAAATATTCGGTTCGGGAGGTGGCGAATAACGAATATGATTCATCCACAGCCGTATTCGAGTAATTCGAATATTCAAATGTATCGTTACAGCCCTACTACAGCAGTACCTTTTTGTTTTACAATAATATTTTTTTCTGTGTTCAAAATAACGGCTTAAGGCATTTATGGAAGTCGTATAGACATAAAAAAAACACATAAACCCATTTATGCCTAGCATCTAGAAGAAGGCCTTGGAAAACAGCGTAGACCCTGATGAGACGCCGAATGATGCGGTGTCGCATCAGGGTCTGTGCTGTTTGCTTAAAGGAATTTCTGTAAGATAGATTCTAAATATAGAAATCAATATACTAGACATCCCTAATTTTTGGAAAAAAAAGATCCAATTTAGAAGGATGGGAGAGTCCACTAGGCATAAATGGGTTAACATTTCCCAGTCATTGTGTTCACATTACCCTTATTTCATGGTGAGATGTGATGTCTGTGCAGATCTTCAGGTGCCAGTGCTGATCAAGCACCCAACTACAGAGCAGCTGATGACCAACTTTGACCCATACATATTTGAGGTGATCAAGGAGTCAGAGTACATGATCAAACGGGACCTCGAGATACCAGAGGCTGCAAAAGTCCTCATTCACTCTAGTGAGAAGCTGAAGTCTTACCATGAACGCATGCAGGTCATTTATTCGGTTATGTTTTTACTTGTCAAGCAGTTTTAAAATATTGTATTATATGCAATATCATGAATCACTTAGCTTGTTGTGTTATAAAAATCAGTTAAAGTGTAAAAAGCTCAGTGGTGCATGAAACCAACCATATTACCACTTGTAAAACAAGTTTATAGTATGTGATAAAAGATGATGAATTGGCATGAATAAATGAAGAGTATACATGATTTCAAAGTTTTGCAAATACAAAACATTAATTTTAGTTGTGTGTAACATAGTTCAGATTTGTACTTTGTAAGATTATTTATCAATATATTATAGAGCAAATGTGTTTTATCTTGACCATGTTCTTTAAAGATGTTGCTTGCTGACAACAAAGAGATAAGGAACTCCATTCCCCCAATCTTTCTGACACCACTTGGTCCAATTCTGAGGAAGGTAAATAGCATAAAAATGCCTCTTTTCCACTAATTGTGGTGAGAAATATTTTATTTAAAATTACTTTGTCTATGAATTGAAGTCTGCATTTAATCAGAGTATGAACTGTGAGGGAAATTTTGCCTTATTTATCTTGGCATCACATACAACATTCCTTGTAATTTTCTAGACAGTCAGATATTGATGAAATGGAGAAAAATAATATTAAAAACAAAAATTACAACTCGACAATGATTTAACTTTCTTAGGGTTGCAACTATTTTGTTACTAATGATTGTTAAAATCATATTTCCATTGTTTCATTTTCATCAAACACCATATTGTAAATGCTTGTGGCAAATGATATAGAAAACAACAAATAAAAAGTGAACATCATACTGGTTCACACAAATCTGTGACCTAATTTAATAACTAGTGAATGAAAGAATTGTAAAATATGAATCTTAACAAATTTGATGTTCATAATAATTGGTTCATCATGGTATAAACAACATGTGATATGAGCAGAGGTAAGAAGTAATAATATTAGCATATAACAAAGTGTTTATTGTTATAGCCAATATGGAACCAAACTATATATAGTAGATATTTTTAAAACTTACTGGTTTCTTTCATTTTATTTTGCATTCCTTGAATCCTCATTAAAAACTCTACATCTGTAAGTGAATATATTCTTTACTAGGTTGACAGTGCTTTGAGGCCAGGATTGTATGCCCACACTTGGACATCGCTCAGTCTGCCAACATTCTTCAAAAATGTATCTGATGCTTTGAGGGATCTACAGATTGTTGTGAAAATGGTACCTTCTTTGCATTTTATACTTCGTGTTTGTCTTATATTCCAATGGGTCTTATATGTGGATCTTATTTGAAAAATGACACAAATTTTAGCGATATCTTCTTTTATTCTTGTGCGAGAAATTTTAAGAGATATCTTTTATTCTTGTGCGACTCGTATACAGGGCAAAAGCGGTTCAAGGTCAATATAAAGAAAATCTTATGAACACTATTGAGGCCACATTTATTGACCAATCTTCATAAAATTTGATCAAAACAAGTTTCCCAATGACATGTCAACTGAGTTTGAAAGTGGTTCAAATGCGGTCATAAACTAGGTCACTCGGTCCAATTATAGAAAAAAAGCTGGTAAACACTTTAGATGCCACATTTATTGCCAAATCTTGATGATATTTGGTCAAAACTATTACTTATAAGAGTTGCAGTATTAGTTTTAAAAAAATTCTATTTGAACACCAGGAAATTATTATCCTCCGCCATAGGCGGAGGGATATTGTTTTGGCGTTGTCCATCTTTCCGTCTGTCCAGATCCATATCTTGGAAGTGCTTTGGCGGATTTCATTGAAACTGGATGATGTACCCCAAATGGCTTTGTACACCATCTGTAAATAACGGAGTTATGGCCCTTGTATATTGAAAAAATGCTTTTTTTAGTGTCAAATGTAACACTTTTGTGTCCAGAAGCATATTGGCGGGGGATATCAATTCAACGAATTTGCTTGTTACACTTTTTCTTGCCTCTGTTTTGTATGATGGAGTAAAACTATGGTCTAAATAATCTTTTTAACACTTCTTATTTTTTGTGTTCAGGTGAATGACATCAAGGTGACAAGGATTGATTACATGCTGAAAGAGATCAGTGAGACCATGCTCTGTGACCTGCCTGAGAGGTCACCATGGAGTGTGCAGACATTCATCGCCAATATGGAGGTGAATATGCGTAAGAAAAAAATAAAGAAAGAGTAGTATGGTACATTTTTAACTATGAAAGGTATTATTTTCTGTTGTGGTAAAATTATTTAAATAGCTTCTGCTTAAAAAGGCCTTTTCACAGATTTTGAAGTTTGTCATTACATGCTTTAAATTGATTAACAGTCTTTCCAAAATACCGTCGGTCCTCTGATTTTTTCGATAATAATTTGGAAAATCCGGAAATGATTCTAATATTACCGGACCTCGTGTCCGGTTATAAAATTATGGCAAAATTTGGAATTCCATAAGCTATTTCCAGAAAAGTATCAAGGCAAAAGTGGGAATTTACTGAGTTATTTATGAATACTTCAATCATGTAAAACATTTTTTCATTGGTTGCATTTCTTGAATGACGTACGTGCATATACGGTATCCGAAGATTTTTGCTGCTTTGTCAATGCAAACTACACACTACGTCATCAATATATGAGTAGATTGGCAAAGGGAGAGAAACGATACCATATACCTTTGGTTCCCGTTATATCCGATTAATTCGTAAGCAAGCAGGGCATTAAATTAATCTGATAATATTAAAATATTGTTAAAAATGTCATCTTTGTCTTTCGTCGTCATTTTTTACTTTTTGGGCCTGAAATAATCAGTCTGGGCCGGATATGGCTGCATGATTATAGGACCTCATGGCCAGCAATAAATTATAATTTTGGGAAGGACTGGATAAATGTAAACATTGGATCTTAAAAGCTCCAGTAAAAAATCAAGAATAAAAGTAAAAAAGGAAAAAAAGTAGCGGCAGCCGGTACCAGGGCTCGAACCAGTGACCCCCAAGAGTCCTGGAGTAAGTTTGAAGTAAAAAGGCATTAGCCCTCTCGGCTATTCCAACGGTTATACACAGTTTAAGTATTTTATACCTTATATAAGCAATCTTCGTAGTTTCGTAAATTTAAACGACAACAACAGAACTCTCCAAATTATTAAATCGTTTCGTGTTGCAACGCTTAATAATTTTTAGGTTTTCAAATCGTCAAAAGATACATATAATGGCTTTATTGGACTATGGTAAATGTTCAGTAATACTGTTTCCTCACAAATATCATAACTAAAACAAAACTTTGCGAATCTGAAACAACTTTTTACAATTTTGTCAATTTACCAAACCGTGGAAAGATTCCTTTAAATGGTATCAAAGAATGGCAATAAATAAAAACTCAAAGCTTTTGTGTTTTAATAGTCTTAAAGAAGGTTTGTCACTTTTACAAATATGTCTTTATGAAAGAGTAAACCAAGTAGACAAATTTTAGTTCTTATAAAATGTGAATTTTTAGGAAATGTGATTGTTCTTTATTACCGTATTTATTATTGAATCAAATATATTTATCAATGCTATATGAATTTTTCTGACATAAAATTGAGACATTATTTCAAATGCTTTGTAGTCACTGGTTATAGGATCAAACATCATAATTTAAATGCTTATGTCTTAATTACTTTCATATAAATATAACACAACTTATTGAAGACAAATAATAGAAGTGAAATACTGTTTGTGCTAACACATAAGAAAACTAATTGCACGAGCTATTGTTTGGAGCACTGATCTATTCCTTGCTAAACTGCATGTTTTGATTGCATGGACAAGTCCTACTCAGAACAGTGTGCCCTGGAATTGAACAAGATGAGTCAGTCGGTGGCGGATGCAGTCACAGAGTTGGTCACAATCTTCACACACAGGGCACAGGCAAACAACACATCTACTGAGGAAGCAGAGCCTAGCCAATGTACAGTATTGCACCTATAGCAGAATAATAAGCCTCTCAGCAAAAAAAATGTAAAAAGTATTATTATGTTTATTGAGACTGAAATATGTGTGGACCCAGAGTGTGCCTAAGCATTCCTACCAAGTGAAACCCTCTGTATATTGGACTCTCTGAATTCTGGAAACGAAACAGTCGTAGGAACACATTTCATTGTTTCTGTGTACAAATTGGCCCTTGCAAACCCAACAGTGTGGCCAACCATGTCGATTGACAGTTATCAATTTTTCTTCAGCTCATTACGCAGGGAGCATATCCACTTAATCAAATAATTAGGGACAATAGTTGGACACCATAATACAACTCTAGATAAAAGTGGCTAATGTAGGTAATTAAATGGGCCATTGATATTAAGTAATTGTGGAAAGGACATTTTGTTCGGTTCAGTTTGTTAGCAGCTAAGAGGGAGTTCAGTGTACTGTGAAAGCAGCAAACAATGTAGGCCCTTAAGGTGGTATATTATTGTCTTTCTATAATTGTAGCTGATGCAACATCAGTCTCAGTACCAGTGCCTGGATGGACTACTGAAAGTGTAGTTGCTGAAGACGATGTGAGTGATGAGCAGATAATAAAGGCAGCGTGTGAAGAGCTGAATGAGCATTTCAAACACAGGCTGGTGGAGTCACTTCTGAGAGCCACAAGATATTCATTGGATGCCATGCGCAAGAGATTCTTCTCAAGGTATTGTGAAAGTATAAATAAATATAGTACATAATGCACTATAAAAGTACAAGTATGTTAAGTTGCAAGTAAATAATTTATAATTAAGTTTGCTTTCAGCTAACAAATAAATGTCAATAATTTTTACATCCCTAGAGATACATAAACATTATGCTACAATTTCTGGTCTTTTATCGTATTGTTTGATCACTGTATGTTGTGTTTTTGTTAACATTAATCAGCCCTCCTCTGGAAAAAACAGGTTGCATGATATGTTTTCTGAGACAGGTTTATCAGGGACGACAATTGACACCTAAACTTGACTTTTACTAAGAAGAGACTTCCTTTAAACAAAAAATAAAATAAAAGTGGAAAGTGTTGTCCCTTATACAACTGTGTGTGTGTGTAGAGTGCAAAGGCTAATCTGGGACACTACTTTACGCACATGAATTAAACCCGGTTTTCCCAGAGCAAGGCTCATATGTATTTATTTAATGCATACGCTATGTTTTCATGTTATCAAAATATTGTGAATGTTCACAACAGGGCCAATGCTTTGCATCATTTTGATGACAGCGTTGGAGGAAACAATGACAACAGAATTCCATTCTTCACAGCAGACATCACTCTGTCTATCCCAAATGTGGTTGGTAGACTTGTGTTAATATTGCTACTTATTCCCTGCTGTGCATGTCTTTATCAAGGTAAAAGTTTTCAAAGAAAATAAAGTACAGGCCTCGACACTAACAGTGTCCCGGGAACCCGAAACCCCCAAATTTTGGTGAGGGGCACCAGTTTTTTCCAGGCTCTTGCTATTATTTTAATAGGCTGGTGTTTCCTGTGGACACCAATCTGAAGAAGTTTGTGTCAAGCCCTGAAGTAAAAGTATTCATGACCAAAATATTGAAATAAGTGAACTCTCCTTCAACAAATAAAAAATGAATCAAAAAAAGAATTTAGTAGACCATAGTTTGGGAGTTTTCTTTCACTGTTTTATATTCAATTTGTAATATAAAAAACAAAAGCTTTCAGATTATACAAAGAAAAAATGACATTTAAATTAAAAGTAATTACAATATACTTCATGGCTTTATCTAATAATTATTTGTATTTGGAGGAAAGACTTCTAAGTAATAGAATAATCAGGGTTCGACATTAACTTTTTTTACAGCAAGACCGTCGGACCAGCTCCTCTTAAAATGTACTAGCCCGAACCTGATGTCTACTAGACCATAAATGACATACATGTAGCAAATGAACACAATTGTGTCATGTAACTGTTTAATCAGGATTTATCAGTAAATAATCAGTGAAGACCAGATTTTTTTTATGCAGAGTAAAACAATAAAATAACCCCTTTTTTTGCTTTTCTTCGTTAAATTAAAGCCATGGGAACTGACTAGATTTTCCATCTTGGATAAAATTGACGTTTTCGTTTTTCTTCATATTTACGTTTCGTGTCAGTTAAGCGTCGGATTCTTTTTTATAAATTGATTTGTCGAACAAAAATCCGAACTTTAACAAAGCCATTCTTTAAATTACATTATCTTGTCTGCTACGCAAAATTGTTTTCATTGACGACACCGATTTTCGATAGAAGTCGTAAAATCATGCTCTACAGTTATACGTCACTGCAGAAAATCATTAATATTCATAACAACTTGACCAAGTGAAACAAGCAATTTCTGCAGGAAGCTCTCCTTTGCGTCTAAAAATAGCGATGAATCGTGTGAATGCTCCGCGTTTATTTAAATATACTAGTTTTGTTTTAATGGTAATAACGGATACAAGAGTAATTTTACACATTTAAAGTAAAGGTTTTCACAGCAGTTATTTATAGTTATATGAATCAGTATAGATTTTTGTTTAATTTATGTACGACCAGTCGGACAAGCTAGCCCGCAGTTTTACTAGCCCGACCAACGATCTTACTAGACAATGTCTGTCGGACGTGCCTTAGTGTCGAACCCTGATAATAAAGGCTATTTTAAGATTTGCCTATATCTCTCCTTCTCAGCAAAGTAAAATTAGCTATATGCAACCAGCATAAAACCAGAACAGCCTGCTAGTAACTCTCAGTCTGTTCAGGCTTAAGTCTGCATTCTACTAATTACAAATCTAACGACTGGAAAAGATGTTTAAAAAAATTATATATTAAGAAAGGCTTTTATACATTTAATTTACTTTTCCAATGGACTACAAAAATATCTGACGCATATTTGAGAGGCAAGGTTAATGGGAAAACTGGCAGCAGTTGTATGTCTACCCACCATGTACCATGTCAGGTGATGCAGCCAAGCCTGGACGATCTCCAGCAGGCACTGAACAAGGCCTGCCAACTGGTTGTTGATGTGTCCAAGGGTCTCCACCAGTGGGGACAGGACAGGAGCCTGATTGACATGTACCCTGGATCAGCCAGGAGGAAGTCTGTCGAGGGTTGGTGAAACGGTGTTAGCTTGTTGAGTTATCAAAGTCAGTCATATATGGTGCTTACATTTGATTACCTTTATTTGCTATTATTTGTATTTCTATTTTGTAAGGCGCCCAATAGTGAACTTTAGGAACTTTTGTGAAACATTCATGATAGTAAATATCTAAGCTCTTGAAAGATCAATTTGTGCAAAAAGAATGTCAATACAATTTGTTTTTTTAATTTTCAAGATCACAAACATGTTGTACAGTTATGCATACAGGTTTTTAATGATGTGTGTATACATTTTTTGTTTTCAGAATCCGCATTTCCTAACGAGCGTACAATCAAGAACTACTACAAGAGTGTTGCAGAGAACAAGGATGTGTCCAAGTACGTGATGATGATGTCCTCTGCTGTCTCCTCCCTCAAGTCAGAGGTGCTCGAGGCTCTACAGAGGTACTCGGACTACGCCTTCCTGTGGGAGAAGGATCGCCTGGAAGCCGTCAAGGTCAGCTAGTGGGCATGAAATCTTCATTTTAGCTGTCCTCTGATAAAATGGTGCTTATTGCATGTGCGTTAAGTGTCCCCCCCCCCTTCCAGATTAGATTTCAGTAGATTTTCATTTAGAAGAGACATCCATTTAATGAAAAAATCCTTTGAAGTTGAAAGCATTGTCCCTGAATATCCTGGGCACAGGCTAATCTGGGATGACACTTAACACACATATAAAGCCATGTTTTCCAAGAACAAGGCTCAAATCATGACTAATATCATAATGGCTTGTTGCATTTTTTAGCCCGTTTGTGTAACTGAATTATTATTTCTTGATTGATATAGTCATAGTTATGTTGAATTTATCAGTTTTTGTTGACTTTGTTTGCAGAAAGCTCAATATAGTAGCACAAATATAAAGTGCATATGCATGCATTCATATGTGAATGTGTCGAGCTATTTGTTTGTAGCTTTATTTGATGACTGACCACAAATATTCAATATCACATTACAATATGTGGCTTTAAATTACTGTTTTCCTGCATATTAAGGCCAAGAACATACTAGCAATCAAAGGTCATATTTGACCATAAAAATGCGGAATACGGACAAAACCCCTCCCGGATAAAAACCCTCCCGTCATTTTCATAGGGGGCGGACGAAAACCCTCCCGTGAATAAACATGGGCGGACAAAAACCCTCCCATGAAAAAAACGGGGGAGGACAAAAACCCTCCCATGAAAAAACGGGACCGGACAAAAACCCTCCCGTAAAAGAAACACTTAGTGTTGCATTCATTAATCCGATAAAATTACCCATCGTGTGTATTGTGTTTTCAGGGGTGTGAAATTGAAAGAAAATGTGTATCCATTAACTGTAAACATACCGCTTTCTAATTTGCATATATATCCGATAATCCAATATAATAACAACATCAATTAAAACATAAAATGAGGCCATTTATAGACGACTGAATTTTAATTTAAATTGAATGCAATACGATACAGTGCAACGTTTAATCGCGTCATACTCTCATTCATGCAAAAAAGTGCTTTCCGGGAAGTTTCTGAAAACTTTGCGAAAATGAAAGTAAAATTATGTTAACAACTAACAATTCGTTAGCATGTAACTAATTTGTCTCAATTACTTATTTAATTTAGCTTTGACTGTAACGTTTTCAATTACATTTTTGCAGACAATATATAAAGCATACTGTATTGTCAAATATGTCAATGATTCGGTTATTGAGGCCCACTAATCAGCTAATCATAACAATTAACTAGTTAATGGCATCAATAATATGTATCAAAATAGCAAACTGTGAATCTGCAACTGCGGACAAAAATCCTCCCGTGAAAGCAATTAAACACCGACAAATGTAATTGCTTCACACATTGTGGCATTCATTAATCCGCAAAATTTACTAAAAATAGCAAACTGTGATTCCGCAACTACTTTTAGTTTTTAAGTAGTTTAATCACAGAATTAATTAAAAGCAATTAAACGCCGACAAATGTATTTGCTTCACACAATGTTGCATTCATTAACCCGAAAAAATCACTCAATGCTGACAACATTTGTTCAAAATATCATACTGTGAATCTGCAAATATAAAAAGCAATTTGTTTGTGTAAAGGCACACAAGTGTCTACAATGTTGGTTTTTGTTTATCAATTGATTATGCTTATTTGTCAATGTATGTAACATTATACTGTCTAGACTTCATAATACTTGTTATAAAACGAAATAAAGAATGTCTTGGGAAGCCTGTGTCCGCCTCTGTGATTTTTGCGATGATGACTAAAAAAGAAACACGACTTTGATGTTCTTAATGCACTGGCCGGCGCACAATTGTTGATAGTGTATTCGTGGCTCAGATCACGCGAGGGTTTTTGTCCGGTCCCGTTTTTTCATGGGAGGGTTTTTGTCCTCCCCCGTTTTTTCCATGGGAGGGTTTTTGTCCGTACCCGTTTATTCATGGGAGGGTTTTCGTCCGGCCCCTATAAAACTGACGGGAGGGTTTTTATCCGGGAGGGTTTTTGTCCGGCATTCTAAAAATGCTTGTCCAGACTTTTACTTTGCCATTCATTATGTAATTTTGAAATAACTTACCATAAATGACCACCATAAGAAGACAGGATGTATGATGTAACACCATTTCCCCTACCTTAATGGTGAAGATCACACTTAGTGGTCAAAGATTGCTTTTGGCAATAAAACTGCTTGCACAGAACTCAAATGACAACCAATCTGGTTTTCAACTCAATTTTCCTAAAACAATTAGTTCTAAACTATTGAAATTCTGGTCATAGGTAAAAAAGAGAGAAGTTTGTTAAATTATTTTATATTGTTTTCAGGAGTTCTTGGCAGACAAACCAATACTGTCTGAGTATAAGGGCAAAGCAAACATGTTTAAGAAACTGGAAGCCAACATAGATGACATTGACACATCCAAAATTGTGGGACCTATTGAACTTTTTACAGGTATTATTATACTTTAAAGTGTTTAATTCAATTGCATAATTTATTCTGTCAGATGTGTCTCATACTCAAACCAAACATGAAAAAACAATATCACCCATTTTATTTCGATAACACTCTTGATTTTTATGCAGAGTCTCTGAAACTGGCATTGAGAGTTGAGATCAAACAATGGAAACTGTTATTTGGACGTGAGCTGAACTCCACTTACAAGTCCAAGATGGAGGATATCCTACTATTCATTGATGACTACAGCAAGCGACTGAGTCGACCAATACGGGACCTGGACGATGTGCGTCAGGCCATGACAGCAATGGCAAATATACGAGAACACCAGATACACATGGACATGTCTCTTGGGCCAATTGAGGTATGGCACTGCAGTAATATGTCAACAAATGACAAAAATTAATAAAAGGGTATTATCCAGTGCTTAAAAGTAATCATGCTTTGTTCTGTTAAATTTGTATATCAGTGATAGTTTTGATTATCATGTTGTTATGTCTGTTTAAAATATTGTTTATGTTACTTAACCCTGTACCACTCAGAAACACCCTTTGAGGCATATGCATTTGTTTATAGATTCCATTTTTAAAGCCTTCATTTCCAACTGTAATGTTCTTAAAAGAAGTCACCAGCTTAAAACCTGAATAGACTGCGAAATACTCGCAGTCTGTTCTTCTTTTATGCTGTTTGCATATAGCCATTTATCCTGTCACATGCCTTTAAATCAGCCCGATAACCAGGTAACCTAATATCCCAAAAGATATTAGGCTAGATGACCACGTGACCTCGAATATCCGTCAGTCGCTCTGTTTTACTGTTAAATGACGTCATCCGGTGACGGACTACTTTTTTCTCTGAATAAAATACCAAAAACATGTAAAGTACTGATTGTTTAAACATGTATATATTGTTTTGATTTGTTTTTTCTTGACCGAGTTTGTAAGTAAAACATTCAACAAAGCAAAACATTGTGTTAAATAGTACTATGTGTAACCTACTGTTTATCAAGCGCTAGTTAAGCATAATGATCGCTGTAACCACTGTAAACGTCGTCTGCTGTACATGTACATAGCCAGTTGACATAGGATTTAACAGTATTTATCGATAATTTAATTAACCCCTTAAAATGGAAGAACATTTAGGCATTTTTGAAGTTGAGTGGGTAGAACTTAGTGTATTTTTTGATGATGAATCTGGTCTTTGTGATGAAATTCAGCCTACATGTATCAACACAGAAAATGAGCAAAACAAACAAGTCGCAGAACAAGTCACAGAACAATTAACAAAACAATCTAACAGTAACAATGAAAACTTAATGGATATTCATACACCCTCAGTAGCTACAGATGTAAAGAAAAATCCAGAATTTCATTGCATGTCAATTGAAGACGTTAAACAGTTCATTGAAAATTCAGAAAACAGAAATACTCTGAAGAAAACAATTTTAGATGTAGCAAAGTTTGAGCGGTTTCTCGCAGGCAAAATGGAATCAAGACCCCTTACAGAAATTGAGCCTGATCTGTTGGATGAATATTTAGCTAACTTCATTCTTTCTGTCAGAAAAGCTGATGGGCAGGAATACGAACCATCAAGCATAAAAAACATGATTACTAGCATTGACAGGAAATTAAAAAGACAAAAATACCCACACAAAAAAAAATCCAACGCCTTTCATTTGACCGGAGATGCTTTAACTGCAAAGCAAAAATCCCTTAAACGCTTAGGTAAAGGAAACAAACCCCACAAATCAAATCCAATAACTGACCAAGAAATTGAAATGCTCTACCAGAAAGGTATCCTGGGACAATCTTCAGCGAACGCAGTTCTAAACACTGTTTGGATAAACAACTGCATTATGTTTTGCCTCAGAGGAACAAAGGAAGACTACGACTTGAGGTAGCTTAATAAATTAACTAACAACTCGTTAAACCATCATCTATCTATAAAAAGCATTTTTATGAACACAAATAGATCTAACTATGCACAAAATGCTCTTGCTGAGATTTGAACTCAGAATTCCTCATAGTTAAGTAGCTGCCAAACCTGAGGCCTTTTTCCAATTAAACTACAAGAGCCTCTTTTGTGCTAGCCAAATATTCACGGCTTTTTTTTCGCCATAAAATAATAATATTTTTCCCGTACAAGAATGCATCACCTTGATAGATAATATTGCTTTTTAAAATAAGAGACAGTTAGTTGTATCACAGGAGTTTGAAATTCTATCTATAAAGCAAATCTGATGGCTAAATAATAATAAAAATAGACCCCTATATAGTTTATTGACTTATAGGGGTCTATTTTGTTATTATTTAGCCATACGATTAGCTTTATGGATAGAATTTTAAACTCCTGTGGTTGAATAAATGCAGCTATGTCTCAAAAATAGTGTTGCTTTTTCCACTATTTTTTTACAGCAAGAAAAGTTTTGGCAGAGAAAATTAAAATGAGAAGTTTAACGGAAATTCCCCAAATATTGCTACATATATAAATACATATAAAATAAAATGAAAAGTTTTATGTTAATATTTTAATGTTAAAGAAGTTCAATTTGTGTTTAAATTATCGTAATTTTAAGCATAAATCTGCAGTAATTAAAGCTGCATGTAGGTCTTTATCATTGTAAAAATATCTGCAATAAAGTAATTTGGACATAATAATTCACTCAGGTTTTGCTGCAATATTTCTTTTAGATGGGGAGACGTTCAACTTAAAACAGCATCTGATGGCCGAGAATATCTGGAGCTTCAAGAAAGGCAAACAAAAACAAAAACAGGCAGTAACCTGAATGATGTCAGAGAGGTTACGCCAAAAATATTCTCTGCACCGGAAGACCCTGAAAGATGCCCCATTGAAACTTACAAACTGTATGCGCGCAAAAGACCAAGTGACTATTGCCATGCAGATGACCCATTCTATATTGCACCACGTACCTCCAGCCAGCAATTAAAAAGTGATGGTACATGGTTTATGAAAATGAACCTTGGAGAGAAGAAGATTGGTGGCTTTCTGAAAAGAATGGCTTTTGCAGGTGGCTTGGATCCAAACAAACGCTTAACAAATCATTCAACAAGAAAACATCTGGTTCAAAAGCTGCGCAACTCTGGAATTGCTCCAACTGACATTATGCAAGTTAGCGGCCACAAAAACATTCAATCAGTTTTGAATTATTCTGCTATGTCTGAGGAAAAACACAGGTTGTGTTCTCAACTTCTATCCAATGCAAGGCCAGCTATTAACAACTTAAAGCCAATGCCAGCGAAGTCAATCTCCAATCCAACACTACAATCAGCCACATGTACACATCCAAATTTGGAGTGTAACACAGTGCGAAATCAAATTTTACCTGAATTGCCAGCGCCCCACCCAGTTTCCTCATCCCACTGCCAGTCTAGCGTCCGTGATGAATCTGGACAAGGAAATAATCTAGCAAATTCCATTTCCATTGTTAATGACACTGTAATGAACACTCACATGAAAACTTCAAAGTGATCATGAAGTTAACCACGTTTGCGCATACACACATGTGACACAATCTTAACTTTTACGTTTCACTCAGTTTCAGTTTTATACGTTGATGAATGTTTGCCTTAAAATATTTACTCTACTCCAAAATCACATAACTGTAATGTTCACGGTTCATATGTTATCCGTTTCTTACATATTGTATTAATTTTTCCCGTTATTGTTATATTAAATTTACTAATCATTTTTTTAACAACACGCTGGACATAGAAAACGAGCTTACTGTTATTGCAGCATCGCTAAAAATAAACACGTTATGTGTAGTGTAATTTTTGTCCGCTTTGTTGGTTATTTGATTAAAAAAAAATAAAATCAAACGCTATTATTCATGTCTTGTTCAATGTTTTCACGTTAAAAAGAAATTACGTGTTATATGGCTGGACTAAATAAAATTGTACTGGAACTATTTTTGCTGCGCAGGCCTTTACATGTGGTAATAAAACATATAGCGTGACTTATTGAAATCTACACAAGGTCACACAAGTATGGAACACCACTTGGCTTTGTGTACCAATGTTGTAAATGTGACAGGATAAATAGAATAATAGGTTGGTGACTTGGATGGAGAATGGTTATCTGGCCCTATTATTCTCTATATTCACTGCTTCTGAGCGTGAAAGGTTTAAAACTGTCTTATTTTATGGTGTGTGTTTCATTTGTTTTTAGGAGTCGTATGCAATGTTGAATGACTTTGGGGTGACCATTCCCAAAGAGGAGAATGACAAGGTTGACACACTCCGATACTCATTCCAGAAGCTCATATTCATGTCCGTAAGTTCATTTGATTGTTGTAGATATCTTTTAACATTTTTTTTATAAAAGAAAACTTCTGAGACTTGACCGCAGAATAATGAATGCCTCTGAAAGGGTGTATCTATTGTTTGCACTGTCCATTTGTCAGTATGTCTGCAATATTTGGTTTCAACTCTACCAGTTTTCTTCTGAAAGCCACCAAACTTTCTGAAAGTGTTTATTAGCGTAAAATAGGATGCCAAATTCAATAACCAGCCAAATCTTATCAGGCACATTTGAGTTATGACCCTGGATTAAAAAACAACTCCTATTTGGTGATTTCTGCACTGAACAGAATCAGTTTAAATATGCTTGTTGACAATTTGTATGAAAATGTGAATAATAGAATTTAATAGATGCCAAGCCCAATAACAAGCAAAAGGCCACCAAGCACTGAATGGTCGATTGTAAAAGAAGTCTCTTATCCCAGAAGGTCCTTAATCACAGTGACTCATTAAAGCAACTTGTCCCTTGTGCTTTTATGATTGTTTCTTATAAACATGTGATGATTATGAAATATATTCAAACATGATTTATTTTATTTAAAAATATAATAAAAGAGGAATAAATATGTTGTGCTTTGTTAAATCTTTCTTTTTTTCCATACAGGTTAATTTTAAATTATATATTCTTTTCTCTACAGGTATTTAACCATCTCAAAATTTATTGTGGGCATAATAAATAAAATTAATAGATTACACACAAATCATAAAGTCATATTGAAAGTAAACTGCAGCACAATTTACCGCTTTTCTGAAAATTCTCCAACCACCATATATCATTTAATTACGTCATGCCCCATGCTTTTTGTCCCCTACCGGTTACACCAGAGGGGACCTATATTGGTTTGCGCTCTGTGC
Organism: Dreissena polymorpha; assembly: GCF_020536995.1. Lineage (NCBI taxonomy): Eukaryota > Metazoa > Mollusca > Bivalvia > Myida > Dreissenidae > Dreissena > Dreissena polymorpha. Next base: position 81,399,592 of record NC_068365.1, read on the forward strand.
GTCTGTGAGTCTGTCACACTTTTCTGGATCCTGCGATAACTTTAAAAGTTCTTCATATTTTTTCATGAAACTTGAAACATGGATAGATGGCAATATGGACATTATGCACGTCATTTCATTTTGTTCCTACATCAAAAATTGTGGTTGCTATGGTAACAAAAAAAAAAATTAATAAAAAAAATCTGAAAATGGTGGAATTTCTGACAATGGTGGAGCCGGTAGGGGACCATATTGCTTGACAATAGCCTTGTAAAATATGATACTTTACTGATTTAACACAGAGCAATAACACAGCATTTATGGTGGAGGGTTACCAAAGAAATACCAAAGGCAATTATTAATATTATAGATAAAATTTGGGCCCAAATTCTCTTTAACAAGATGTATTAAGCTGTCAGATCCATGCTGATGCAAACATACCAAAGATCAAAGACAGTTGATTGGAAAATTATCAGATAATAATTTACTTACAAATTTATATATTCACACCTGTGCAGTGAATTGGAAACTGACTTATCGTGGTTGCTGCAGTACTGTCACTCTGTTGCTTGTTAGGACGACTTCATGTGGTTACTGGTCACAGAATAGAGATGGTTGTTATTGCCATTATTTACTGATCCTATTGATAGAAATTGCATTTGGGTGAATTAGTGCTTACAAAATACTATTGAAGCAAAGATTTATGGCATAAAAAGCAAAAAAATATCCATCATGTATAATATTTCAGAATCAAGTTCAAGATGACCTGGTGATTTTGCAACCTGGCTTTAAGAAGGAACTTCTTACCTCTGTTAAGATCTTCCAAAAAGATGTGAATGACTACACTGTCAATTATGATAAGGTATTTAAAACAAATATAAACCATGTTTGCTTGTTATACTTAAGGAAAAAAACGTATATTGATGTTCACAAATATGTATATTAAGATGCTATGTAAATTCTAGAATATATGTTGAATTGCTTCTTTCATGCTAATGCAGGATGGTCCAATGGCAGATGGTATATCCCCTGTTGAGGCTAATGACAGATTACAAGTGTTCCAGGTTGGCAAATTTATGTAACACATCTTTTGATATTGATGCAAAGCATTTTTGTCCAATATTCAATATTATTGTTTTATAAATGTAAGTTTTTTTTCTAGATTAATTGTTGTACATATTTCACATTAGTTACTTTACAAACATAATTGTCTAATATAGCTACTCATAATTTAAAATAAAACTTAACAAAAACTGCTTTATGTTGTACACTCTTCTCAGAAAAGGCTTGAAATGCAATTATGCAAATCTGTTCTATAAAATAATATTTTGTAATTATGTAACATATCAACAGAGCCAGTTTGATGAACTGTGGACCAAGTTCAGCATCTACAATGCGGGGGAGCAGTTGTTTGGTCTCATGACGATCGACTACCCCTCACTGAGTCGCATCAAGAAAGAACTCAACCTGCTGCAAAAGCTGTATGGGCTATATGGGTCTGTCATGACTAGCATCAATGGATACTTTGACATTCTCTGGACAGAGGTGGATATTGAAAAAATCAACCAGGAGTTGGGCGATTTACAAAACAGGTATTTTTTTTATTTTTTTTCGTTCATTTTAACAATAGCATTCTCATGTTTAGTTACACAGTTGACTCCAATTGGCTTACATTTGCATTCAATGGCAAAAAAAAGGAAACAATTTAGCACTATGTTAGCCTTGAGCAAACATTACAAAAAGCTAGCAGCCTGGTTTCAAATTTAGCCCCAAATATTCAGAAGTTAATAGGTAAATATTGTAAGGTATTTAGCCAAACTAAAAGCAAATGGCAGGGTGGGGGGTCTGAAAAAGGACAGGGTAACCTCTTCTGTGAATTATTTATAATAAAGGGTAACCTCTTCTGTGAATTATTTATAATGACATGTTTATGTTTTTTTACATTGAAGTGAGTTAATTATGTTGTTTGCACTTAGTACTTAAATTCAATCATCCATTCAGCATAATTATATCCATGAGGTATGCTCTATATTAAATATAATTTGGTTTTAATTATGATAAGTAATGCAGTGGGTTACTGTATAAAATTATCAATAGTCATTTAAAATGGTAGGTGTTTCTGTATAAAATAGAACATAGAGAAATATTGAGACAACAAAGGGTGTGGCATATACATGTAAGGGGGGGGGGTTGCAAGTGCTATTCTACTTTAGCTAACTCCCTATGTTATTTTATAACCATTACAGAAAAGTTGAGCCATCTATAATGGTAGTATTAGATGAAATGATTGGGAGTCAACTGATGTTTTTTACTGGTACATTTGTATTGACAATGTATCATCAGACTGTACGGGTTTTTTTGTCATCATTTGAACAAGTATCAAGGTGCCTGTACCACGTGACTTTTTCGGCTATGTGTGGGACAATCGGATGTCAACAAACCATCGCTTCAGGTACGTTTCTGATAATTTCTTCATCATTTCAAAACCATTTTCAAAAAAACAAAGATGAGAGCCCGGTCATTGTCAAAATACACAAATTTGTTAAGTTTGCACAAAATTAATTAAGTATTTTTTCCAACAAGTGCAACTGCATGTTTGAAAACACACAAAGTGAAATGCTATGTGTGGTATATTTGTTATTCAATCAACACAAACGTTCATTATAATATTCTTGAAGTTGTAAAAAAAATAGGGTGGACATTGTAATTCTTTATAGAGAAGCTACATATATTGTATGTTTGCGCATATACATCTGATTCGGAGTCTGTGTATAAAAATGCAATAATGCTATGTCACTTTGTGTGGGACACATTTTTGAAATGCTATGTGTGGTATGCAAGAATTTTCCCGTCAGTTCTGCATTTAATCTGAACACAGTTTTGTAAGAATCTAAAACATATACTTCAGTCTGCACTGAAAATATATCAAATTAACCAAATGTTACATGATGGAATACTGAAGTAATTGTGTAATGTTTAAACAATTTATGTTTAATTGGACATAAATTTTAAATAAAATAGACTGCGTAATTTTTATCCAACCAATGGTCTTTTTTAACAAACATGTTATGTTGAACTATAATATTTTCTTTTTATTTTACTGATTGTCTTTAAATAAATATCATGATTGATATTTGTGCCTGATTATTAAATTTGGTCCTTTTTTTATAAATGAATGACAAAGAAAGTAAAAGCACTTGCTTTAAAATGGGTTTTACTTCTGTTGTTTTTCAGACTTGAGAAGGATTAGTTGAAGGATTTGAAACGCTTTAAGGCGCGAAGCTGTGTTAGAATTAGATGAACACCATCAAACCACACGGAAGGTGTTATGCGGCAAGTTAATTATCAAAACCACAGTGACAGAGACGGATCCAGCTTCATTCTGTGATGTTAACAGAAAGCTTTTTCAACTAACTATGCAAACATACCATTTAATATGTATTTTGGCATAATCAAAACAAAGTGTATGTATTGATATTTGTGTATATTTATGTGTTTTGTATCTATGTTATTAATGAAATTGATTAGATGAATATAAAATCTGAGTAAATATGTTAATAAAACAATTGTTTCATAACAAATAACAATATAAATCCAATGATGATTGTTTGTGGTCTATTAAGTTCATTTAGTTTCCATTATCATCTCCATATAAATATCTTAAGTATATCAAAATAAACACTTCATAAATAATAACATTGCTTTATAACCAGCATGCACATGTTACAATAGAAATTAAAGCACCAAGTACATAAAGAAGTACATCAGTATTCGCAAAGTAACAAATCTTGCTATACAAACATATAAATGATCTAATTAACAAGTAACAAATGATCATCACAAAAAAGTCTTGGCTTTGGGGGTTTATTATACCAACAAGCATATTTAATTGTATTAATACTTTATGAACTCAATTTCAAATGAAATCTGAATAACTGAAAATAGTGTAAGATGTTTAATGAAAATACTAATTCGACCCGGTCATGAAAAGGGCTTCAAGATCTTGTTACCACCGCATCAAGTAATAAACAATACATGTTGTTCAATTTGTTGAATTGTCAAATGTGTATTTAATGTTTACTTTGATTGTTTTCTTTCACTGCAATACTTGCACCAGGCCATCCTTATAAAATTGTTTGTTTGGCATAACCCGACCCAGGTAATTTTTTTTTCTGAAATTGAACTCCGACATATACCAAACTGAAAGGTAATTATCAAATAAGGCTCCAAGTCTTCTGCCTCATGAAAGGAAATTAGTAAATATTTTTCTGCACCGTCCGTATCACCGCACGTGTATTCGTAAGTCTATTTTTTGTATAAAGAATATCAAAAATATAATATAATCGACAAAAACATACTTTATCCGAAAACGAGAGTCCGAAAAATTGTACGCATTTTGCACATGAAATGTGCATATTATTTTAATGAAAATGAAAACAAGTAACCTAGCAAATACGTAACTAATATACTATTTGGTTGACATATTACTTTACAATAGCATAGTTTGTGAGTAAAAAACAACAAAGTAATAATAACATTTTAATTTCAATCAAGAACAGAAAGGTGTAACATCTTCGACATGTAACTAATTATTTAATTATCATCCTTTAATTCAGATCGATAGACGGTAGAAAGTTGTAAAGTGATCAGCTTAAAAATAATTTATTGAGTGTTACGCTTATTTTCATTTACTTATTTTTTATAAGACTTTTGCCATCGGCCATTATATTGCAGGCAGACGACAATTTCAACTGTGTATTCCATTATCTGCGCATAAATTACCTAATATTACCCAATAGCGAACTCAATGTTGATTGGCCAGCTGCCATATGCGCTTAAAACGTTCATGGAAACAATGAGAAAAAAATTGTTAAAAAAAAAAAATTCGGATTAAAATGGCGGATGTTTTCAATGAAATTTAACGAGATTTTAGCATATTTGCAAATTATATTTTTCTTGAGCCAAATTCTATATATTTTCACAAATGGGGAACAACAGCGCAAGCCCTGTACAAGTGAGTATTTATTCCAATAATAACACGTTCGCAATGCCCATCGTTTGCCATTTGAGCCATCTGGGCCATTTGCAAAAGTATTGAGAATTTTGCTCAAGAAAAATCTAAATTGCGAAAATTTGAAAATCTAGTAAAATTTCGTTGAAAACATTTGCCATTTTAATCCGGACTGGTTTTCTATATTTCTCTCTTTGTTTCCATGAAAGTGTTCGCAATTCCAACAATTAACAAAACCCGGTCTGTACTCGATAAGACATCGCTTGACCTGACCTTATTTTTATTGAAGTGCACATGGTAGCTGGCCAATCAACATTGAGCTCGCTTTCACATGACATGACGTTGTCGAATGAAACATGAGAAAGGGTGTAGCAATCGGACAGTATTGAGTCATTTATGCGCAGAATGATGTTGTATAATTTGAATACACATTTAATATCGCAGTCTGCCTTCAAAATAGTGGCTGGTCGCTAGAGATAAACCAATGAAACAAAAACGTGACAATACCCGTTAATAAATATTTCTAAGCTGACCACTTTTCATCTTTCTTCCGAATATTTACCGATCTGAATTAAAGAGTGATAATTAAATACTTAGTTATATGGCGATAATATAACACATCTCTGCCGATTGCAGAATTAAATTGAACGGTAATAATTAATCAATTTGTTTTTTTACTCCCAAACTATCCAAATGACAGTGTATTTTAATTAAAGGGATACGAGAAAAACAGGAGTGGTTTAATTGTATTTAAAGTCTAATTAATCGCATATGCATATGTCAAATAGGCGACTCAAATAAATACCGGTGCGCGTTTTGTTCATTGCTATTCTAGATATCCTTGAAAGAGCATTCAATTAAATGACGCAAATAACCGGAAAGGATAAAAAGCAGAAAGGCAAAATTTAGCAGAAAGAATTTTCGGCAAGAATTTTTTTTTTTTGGAAAGTGACAAAATTATTTTAAGGTCGAGCCGATTTTAGTGGTTCGGTCGGGTTATGCCAAACAAAAGAATTTTTAAGGATGGCCCCATCTGGTAACAAAACAAACAGTCTTTTAAACTTTTGAACATTGACTATATATGACATCTTTTAATTGATCAAGATATCAGTATGTCTCTTGAAGGTGCTTCCAAAAATACTTTAATCTCCCTGAAAATAACAAAATACACATGAAATAAACTGTAAAACTTAAAAAAAATAAATAATTGTCATGCGTGATACATAAGATAGCTCAATAGGATTTAGATACGAATACATGATTTTACAGAAAAATAAGTTATTGATCCTTTTGTCTATTTGTTTAAATAATGCTGTATTATCTCTTTATGCTTATTTAATAACTCGTTACGGTCTAATATGTTTACACATTCCTGATAAAAAGCACACAACCATAAGTTCAATAATACTTTTTGTAATTTTGTTACAATTATATTCACATGACACCTTGCACAAACAATCCTTCCGATTTTGTGTATAAAACAAGTGCCTTAGTTGGAAGTAACAATTTACTGAAAATTTAACATTTTGTAACAATCAATTTTATAGAAACTCACAAGAAAAGGTTTGCCGCAACAGACAAATTTTCCTTCCCGTGCGCGGGTGGCTTTGTGTTTGGTGATTCCCGACTGTGTTTTGACCTTTCTACCACACTGTTCCCAAACAAATGGCATTCTACAAGTAAAAAATATGAATATAAATTATCGACAATCATGATAATTTTGAGTAACATTAACGTCATGATTATCATATTTTAAGCACGAAAAACAGTACCAACAATGTTTTATTGACCAACTTTTGTTATTTAGACCGACTTAAAATACTATTGATGTTTATGTCAATCTTTCGATTCTCTAGTTTAGTTTGTATACCACACATAGCATTTCAAAAACGTGTCCCACACATAGCATTATTGCATTTTTAAGCACACACTCCGAATCAGAAGTATTTGTGCAAACATACAAAGTATGTAGCTTCTCTATGAAGAATTACAATGTCCTCCCTATTTTTTAAACCTTTGACAGTATTATAATTAACGTTTTTGTTGATTGAATAAAAAATATACCACACATAGCATTTCGATTCGTGTCCTTTCAAAAGCGCGGTTGCACTTTTTGGAAAAATTACTAAATTAATTTTGGGCAAACTTAACAAATTTGTGTATTTTGACAATGACCGGGCTCTCGTCTTTGTTTTTTTGAAAATGGTTTTGAATTAATGAAGAAATTATCAAAAACATTACCTGAAGCAATGGTTTGTTGACATCCGATTGTCCCACACATAGCCGAAAAAGTCACGTGGTACCGGCACCTTGAGTGTTCTAGTGTTTGTTATTAATGTTTTTTTAGTGATGTTTATGAAATGCAATGTTTCTGTACTACACAGATGTCGACGTCTACCAAAGGGCGTTAAAGAATGGCAAGCTTTCCTGGAACTGAAGAAAAAGATTGATGATTTCAGTGAAACTTGTCCACTACTGGAACTCATGGCTAATAAAGCAATGAAGGTTAAACAAATCACTTTTCACTTATTATCATCATGCAATAATTTAAACAAATCTTTGGTATAGATGGTTTTTAATAGAGCTGATTGTGTTCAGAGCTCCAGATAAGGATTTGTGAAATTAGTAACGGTACTGCCACTGACAGGAAGAAAAGGAGTAACGCTAATAATCAATGAGAACCTGTACTACCATATCCAAAAATACAGGTAGTACTGTACCACTCGTGTTCTTGGATATTGAAGGGTGCATAACTGACTTTACAGAAACATTTGCAGCAATTATAATAAATATATGCAGCTTCTTAAACAGTTACTGTATTAGGTTTTCCATTCTGAATTATGATGCTTATACAACTACACATTAAAACTCATGACTAATACTATTTCTTCATTTTTCTTGACAAGAAAACACAAGCCAACTATTAAGCTTAGTAAATGAACACTTATTTCACTGTCTCACCGTTTCCCATCGTGTTTTCTAACGTTTTACACCACCGATGCAATCAAATGGTTTAATATCGGGGCGACGATGTCTTTTTCTGGGTTTACAGATTTAATGTCAGGATGGTTAGAAGACACCGTATTTAGTCATTATATGAAAAAAAAGTGTTGTTTTGAGCCGCTTTCGCTTAAGCCGGCATTCAATTGCGCGCAGACATATCGTTTTTGACAGATTTACAAGTTACAGGAAATCACGCGACAGAATAATCAATAATATATGAACCCAGTCTACAACTTTTCGGTTATTTAAATTAACTAAAAGTGCCGTTAGGTTAGAGATCAACAAATCAAGCCGCGCTGACGCAGACGTATCGGTGCGGTCAGATTTTTTTTGTAAATGCGTAAAATGGATATTAATGTCGAAATGGTACGTCCAGTTTATAAAAATAAATGCGTTAATCTTCATGAAAAAGGCGTATTTACGGCTGTTCGGCCCTTATCTGGAGCTCTGTGTGTTTTTACTTAAATTTGTATATCCAGTGAAACAGTGCTTATACATGGATTGCTTGTATGTTAGGAACGTCACTGGCAGAGAATGGCCAATCTGACAGGTCATACATTTGACTTTGACTCTGAGAATTTCACTCTAAGGGACATCATGAAGGCACCACTGCTCAAGTACAAGGAGGATATTGAGGTAGGATGCAGTGAGTTTGAATGAAAAATGTTCAATTTGAGGATTGTGTAGGGAAATGGGCTTAATTCATACACAAGGTCCACATCAAGGGTGCATTAAGTAATACATTTGTTGTTTTATCTGACAAACTTAAAACAGATACTACCATAAAAATGTATTGTTTGGGACAGATAGTTTGCACAGTTGCTTTTTCCATGATTTGTCTCATAAAATTCAAGCCTTTTTTAGCCTTATTTATGGGTCCATTAAACAGACCCATTCTCAAAGCAAAATGATAAAAAGAAATTTCAATTTGAAAAAAAATAATCTGAAGTAAATTTTGTTTTTGATAAAGAAGTGTCTAATTCTTATTGTATCTCAATTTTATTTTAATTGCATCTTACAAAGTATATAACAATAATTTCTATGATTTTCTTTTTAGCTCACCTGAGCACAACGTGCTCATGGTGAGCTTTTGTGATCGCTTTTTGTCCATCGTCCGTTGTGCGGCTTCAACATTTGCCTTATTAACTCTCTAGAGGCCACATTTATTGTCCAATCTTCATAAAATTTGGTCAGAAGATTGGTTTAAATGATATCTTGGATGAGTTCGAAAATGGTTACGTTTGCTTGAAAAACATGGCTGCCAAGGGGCGGGGCATTTTTCCTTATATGGCTATATATGGTTATAGTAAAATCTTGTTAACACTCTAGAGGCCACATTTATTGTCTGATCTTCATAAAACTTGGTCAGAAGATTTATCCCAATAATATCTTGGATGAGTTTGAAAATGATGCTGGCTGGTTGAAAAACATGGCCGCCAGGGGGCGGGGCATTTTTCTTTATATGGCTATAGTAAAACCTTGTTAACACTCTAGAGGCCACATTTATTTTCCAATCTTTATGAAACTTGCTCAGAAGATTTTTCCCACTGATATCTTGTATGAGTTCAAAAATGGTAACCTTTGCTTGAAAAACATGGCTGCCAAGGGGCGGGGCATTTTTCCATATATGGCTATAGTAAAATCTTGTTAACACTTTAGAGGCCACATTTATTGTGTAATCTTGATGAAACTTGGTCAGAAGATTCATCCGAATAATATCTTGGACGAGTTCGAAAATGATGCCGGTTGGTTGAAAACATGGCCGCCAGGGGCAGGGCATTTTCCCTTATATGGCTATATATAGTAAAACCTTAATAACACTCTAGAGGCCACATTTATTGTCCAATCTTGATGAAATATGGTCAGAAGATTTGTCTTAATGACATCTTGGATGAGTTTAAAAATGGTTACGTTTGCTTAAAAAACATGGCCACCAAGGGGCGGGGCATTTTCCTTATATGGCTATACACTGTAACTCCAATATAACGCGCTCTGTTATAACGCTGAATCCAATATAACGCGGAGGGTGTTTGGATCCCATTTTTTCTCCAACCTTCCATTTGATTCATGATTCAAATCCGTATTATGCAACTTTATGTATTTTCAGACAATTCAAATATGGCGGCAATCACATGTTGATTGCTTTATTCAACCATCCGTTGAACCGATTATAATCGCCTCGAGGTTAAACAACACGGACAGCTAATTGGTGTTAATCTGTTGTGTAATGTCAATAAAGGTGTGAAAAACTCGCGTGTCAGTGTTTATTACATGTATTCCTCATCAGAGCGGTTCAGTGCGATAATTTCCATAAGTTAAGTGCAAGCGGGATAGTTATACAATTAAAGTAATTCAAAACGATTGAAACATTCTTACTTTGATATGGTTGCAGTTTGACTATATTAAATGAGCGGCTGTGAAATATACTGCCTACTGTATAAAACAACTATTTCTGTCATTTCATTATCATTCTAGTATTATGTCATTTAATCTTTCAGTTTGTGTATAAGAAATTAAATAATGCAGACGATTTATTTACATGCGAACGCAGTGTACCGGTAATTGTTAACAGAGTTTCACTTTCATTTTCGCGCGGTATCAGAAAGTCCCTTGGAGACAAGTTTTTTGCATGCGTATGATGCAATAAAACAATTTTTTGTACATGAGTCGTATTGCATTCAATCTAAATTTAAAGTCACTCGTCCAATGAAAGCTCTGCCCCATAATGCACTGTATACTTAACACTTCTGAAAATGGCATATATGCGTACGGTTGTGTTTACGAATTTCTTAAACATATATCATCATTAATGTTCAAGATTATTATTTTTTTAAGTGATGTTGCAATTTTATTGGATTATAGGATAAATGTGCACATAAGAAAAGCGGTATGTTTACTGTTAGCGATACGATTCGGTTTATATGCATGTGTTTGCGTCAACACAGCATGGCAATATACATGACCTATATTATAGGCTATTCTAAACCTGTTTTTTTATAGTGCCCTGCAGTAATTGAGCTCAATATCTATAACGCGGATCCGTTATAACGCTGTTTTGCGGCTTGGACCCCATTGATTGCGCTATATTGGAGTTACAGTGTATAAGGCTATAGTCAAACTCTTGTTAACATTCTAGAGGCCACATTTATAGTCTGATCTTCATGAAACTCGGTAAGAAGATTCATCCCAATAATATCTTGGACAAATTAAAAAATGATGCCGGTTGGTTGAAAAACATGGCCACCACCGGGGCGGGGCTATTTTCCTTATATGGCTATAGTAAAACCTTGTTAACACTCTAGAGGTCACATTTATTTTCCGATCATCATGAAACTTGGTCAGAAGATTTGTCCCAATGATATCTTGGATGAGTTCAAAAATGGTTTTGGTTGCTTTAAAAACATGGCCACCAGGGGTGGGGCATTTTTCCTTATATGGCTATAGTAAAACCTTGTTAACACTCTAGAGGCCACATTTATTGTCCAATCTTCATGAAATTTGGTCAGAAGATTGGTCTCAATGATATCTTGGATGAGTTCGAAAATAATTATGTTTGCTTGAAAAAAAAAGGCTTCCAAAGGGCAGGGCATTTTTTCCTTATATGGCTATAGTAAAATCTTGTTAACATTCTAGTGGCCACATTTACTGTCCGATCTTCATGAAACTTGTTCAGAAGATTCATCCCAATAATATCTTGGACCAGTTAAAAAATGAAGCCGGTAGGTTGAAAAACATGGCTGCCAGGGGGCGGGGCATTTTTTCTTATATGGCTTTAGTAAAACCTTGTTAACACTCTAGAGGCCACATTTATTTTCCGATCTCTGTGAAACTTGGTCAGAAGATTTGTCCCTATAATATCTTGTTATTTCAGGTGAGCAACTTTGGGCCTTTCAGGCCCTCTTGTTAAAATTTGAATTATACTAAAGATTATATTAAATAAGTTTTCAGACCTGTTTACTTCTACGGATTCACTGTAGTTACTACGGATTATTTGGCTAAACTACGCACTACGGATTTGTACTGAAAAACTACGGATCCATCGATCAAAATGGTTCAATTTCAGTTTTTAATCGTACTTTCCCTTAATTTCGGTCTTAACGGGTAATGTATCAATCATTATCATTTTGGCGCTTGCATAGTAAAAAACGTTAAAATTCAAGCCTCCCGGTGAACGAGTGCTGATTGAGCTTGTCGAGTCGTCACCGAACAACAACTGACTTGCGTATTGGTTCGCAAATTTAGCCGAATTTATATGATTTTACGTTGCTATCCAGTATACACATCTCTCTCTCTATTGCGAAGAATACCGACGATAGTGGATGTATCAGGATTGAGCACGCCTGTTTTTACACACGTCCAAGATGGCAGCAAGCAGACGAGAAATTGTGATTAATGGCGAAAATAATAAATACCATTCAAATTAAAAACGGATATCATATGGTCATTAGGGAATAATGTAATGCGTGTGTCAATTAACGCAACATACTGCGTTTGAGATTTAAAAAAAAATATTTATCAGAAATCTGCACAGTGAATGTGCGTCACGGAAACGAGTGTTGGGAAATTGTCTACTCACAAAGTTAAAGCATTTATTATAATTAGATGAGTATCGTTCGAAAATGGAAAGAGACACACATGAATTGATTAAATGTTAGCGGATCTGTGTATAATCAGATTCATATGCGTATTCTGCTTTATTATGTTTGTTACGCGTACAGTTTAATGAAATAACATTGAACTGAGGTTGTCAAGTGCAAAATATTGAAAGATAAACAAATACAATATATTATTTTAACTCCATTTAATACATCATTAACACAACAAGAACACTAAAGGATGTTTGTCAATATTTTTTAGATTTCCCCTTATGATATTTGATTTAAAAAAATACTGAATTAAATTAATAGCTATTCTTAAAGAGCTATGATCAAATGGTGTATTTAAGAATATATAGATTATTGCAAGTTTAATATGCATGTGGATGGTATAAACTAAATATTGTCTTAATTGTAAGAAGACATTGAAGCAGCACTTTATAATTTAAAATGCTGTCAAACATGCACTTAAAAACAATTTTAATTCTGTTACTTATAATAAGTTATAATCATATGTATAATGCTTAATGTCTCCCAATTTCATGGTTTATCGCGCTATTTTTTCCAATTTGATGGTTTATCGCGCTAATTTTCCCAATCCAAATGGCACAAGCTGTAACAAATCAAAGCAAAAAAATCATGTAACAGATTTAATTATTAGCAACTAAATTCGTCTAATGTTTTATGTACCGTTAAACTGATATGTAGCCCCTTCATTGTGTTTTAATGCTCAAAATGATTGAAAAGTTTAAAACTATGGACAACAGCCCAAAACTACTGAGAGATGCCCTCCATACTACATAGAAGAAATCGGTAGGGTAAACAGGTCTGTAATTGCATTTTTCCCGAAATGAACAGAAAAATGCCTGCAATTCATTAATAGGAATACAAGCACAGCTGTCGGTGTTTTGTCAGTAGTAACCCAATGGCATCAGCCTCATTTTTACAAGGTATCAGGAGATTTGTGTTAGATTCTGTTGACCAAATCATGCAACAACACTATTACCTGCACAGGATATTTGCATCTCCGCTGTGAAAGAAAAGGACATTGAAGCCAAGCTCACTCAAGTGGTTACCGACTGGAATGCCAGAAATCTTAGCTTTGCCAACTTCAAGGCAAGGGGGGAGCTGCTTTTGAAGGGAGGAGAAACCTCAGAGATTGTTGCATTTCTAGAAGACTCGCTCATGGTTCTGAGTTCATTGCTTAGCAACAGGTGCGTGTCATAACGGATTTGTAGGGCACTTTTTGCCTGTGTTTATTCCTGTTTCCAGTTTATGTTTTTGCTTGTTGTTATATTGTGTTTATGTTTCTTTGCTAATGTTATGGAAGCAATGTTTTGTTGACAGTTACATGATTTTGAGGATCCCATCCCTTTGGAAGAATCAACATATCATACAGTTTTCAGTGTGAAGGTATGTTTAAAGTATTAACTGACTTTATATTTGTTCAATTAAAAATTGTAGCAGTTAGTATGTTTCATTTAATAATTATCAGCCAAGAAAAACCTTTTTGGCTGGACTATTATATATATGAAATATATATAGTGGAGCTATCCTATTCCCCCCGGCGTTGCCGTTTGCGTGAGCGTGCAAATGTTAAAGTTTGCGTACTACCCCAAATATTTTCAATGTCCCTTGACATATTGCTTTCATATTTTGCATACTTCTTTACCAACATGACCCCAACCTATAAAAAAGAGAAAACAACTGTATCAAGCATTTTGACAGAATTATGGCCCCTTTTCTAGTGCTAAGGGAAAAAAAAAGTAGCCAAATTTCAGCACTACGATAACGACCCACATTATAACCTTATTTGCTCAATGAACGACATAATCATTATCATGAATCTATAGGTATTAACAATGACTGTATTAAATTATCAATGAAGTCACATTTAAATAAATCATTTGTTACCTGAAATCAAATAATTTCATGTTTTTTTATTTTTCATTTATTTTTAGCTCATCTATTTTTTGAAAAAAAATTATGAGCTATTGTCATCACCTTGGCGTCGGCGTTGGCGTTGGCGTTGGCGTTGGCGTCGGCGTCCGGTTAAGTTTTGCGTTTAGGTCCACTTTTCTCAGAAAGTATCAATGCTATTGCATTCAAACTTGGTACACTTACTTACTATCATGAGGGGACTAGGCAGGCAAAGTTAGATAACTCTGGCGTGCATTTTGACAGAATTATGTGCCCTTTTTGTACTTAAAAAATTGCAAATTTTGGTTAAGTTTTGCGTTTAGTTCCACTTTTCTCAGTAAGTATCAATGCTATTGCATTCAAACTTGGTACACTTACTTACTATCATGAGGGGACTGGGCAGGCAAAGTTAGATAACTCTGGCATGCATTTTGACAGAATTATGTGCCCTTTTTATACTTAGAAAATTGACAATTTTGGTTAAGTTTTGTGTTTAGGTCCATTTTATTCCTTAAGCATCAAAGCTATTGCTTTCATACTTGCAACACTTACTAACTATCATAAGGGGACTGTGCAGGCAAAGTAATGTAACTCTGACTGGCATTTTGACAGAATTATGTGCCCTTTTTATACTTAGAAAATTGAAAATTTGATTAAGTTTTGTGTTTAGGTCCACTTTATTCCTACAGTATCAAAGCTATTGCTTTCATACTTGCAAGATTTATGAACTATCATAAGGGGACGGTGCAGGCAAAGTTATGTAACTCTGACTGGCATTTGGACGGAATTATGGGCCCTTTATACTTAGAAAATTGAAAATTTGGTTAAGATTTATGTTTTGGTCACTTTACCCCTAAAGTATCATAGATATTGCTTTCATACTTGGAACACTCACAAACTATCATAAGGGTACAGTAAAAGGACAAGTTGCATAACTCTGGTTGTCATTGTTACGGAATTATGGCCCTTTTTTGACTTAGTAACTTTTAATATATGGTTAAATTTTGTGTTTCGATCCACTCGAAGTATCAAGGCTATTGCTTTCAAACTTCAAATACTTACATGCTATCATGAGGTTACTGTACCTGGCAACTTGAATTTTACTTTGACCTTTGAATGACCTTGACTCTCAAGGTCAAATTATTAAATTTTGCTAAAATTGCCATAACTTCTTTATTTATGATTAGATTTGATTGATACTTTGATGAAACTACTCTTACCTGACATACCACAATAGACTTCACCCAAACCATCCCCCGTGCCCTCCCCCCCCTCCCCCCCTCCCCCCCCCCCCTAATTTTTTTTTTTTTTTTTTTTTTTTATAAGATCATCTCACAAATGACCACCACACCCTCACACTATACCCCCACCCCACCCCCCCCACCCCCCCCCCCCAAATTTTTTTTTTGATTTTATTTTTTTTTTTTTTTTTTTTTTTTTAAGATCATCTCACAAATTATCACCACACCCTCACACTATACCCCCCCCCCCCCCCCCGATTTTTTTTTTTTTTTTTTTTTTTTTTTTTTCGCTTTTTTGGAAGATAATGTAATAAATGTCCACAACCCCACACTATACACCCCTCTTCACTCCACTCCTCCCTCCTTTGTGATTGAAAATGAGAGTCCCTTCACCTTTAAAAAGAAAATAGATGAGCGGTCTGCACCCGCAAGGCGGTGCTCTTGTTATTTTCATGCACTGGCATAAATGGTATACAATGTTAGAACTTTCAGATATGCCCCGGTCTTTGATTGCGTGGGTCGTAACTCCTATTCGCCACCCCCCCCTTCTCCCAATAATTTTTGCCGTAGTCTGGTGCTTCTTGATTCTTGAAAAATACATTTACTGCAATGTATTCTTGAATTGACATATTTTTCCAAAGTTGCAATAGATAATTTATTCAAACGTACTGGTAAATTTGTAAGTCTTAAATACTGCATGTACTGAGCAGCTAGGCTATATTTAGTTACACATCGTCTGTTATTAAAAAAGCATGCTTTGCATGCGTTGAACTTGGCATTGCAGACAACAGCAATAATTTCGCACTTTTTTTTATAACACAGGTTTTACATGGCATACCCGTATTAGTGCATAGTGAATAGTTATTATCATGTGGCTGCAGAAAAACTGTGTAAATCAGTTTTACAAATAGACATGATAAAATATACATGCACTGGATTTAATTTGTTACCGCATCAAATTATTAACGGGTTTTGTTTGTCACAACTTACTGGCCGTAAGTAATTTTACACTGCTCACCAATTGCAATTAACTTCTCATAATTGATGATTGTTTTATACAGTACGGTAAATAATTGTGATGATGATGCCGGAAACCGCCTTTAATGTACTGCTTTATTTACCGGTTTTATATCACGTATTAATGCTACAACTGTGATTCATTGTTAATAAACCTGCGATAAACGCTTACTCTGTGACACACGTCAATCAAAAATAATAATCGCTATATAACTCCGCCTCCATAAACATTCTCGTAACCGATTGGACGTTAAATATCAAAGTTTGGCGACTGGAAAGGTACCCGAAAATTTCCCGTGAATGCATCTGTCAGCATACATGACTGTGTTATTTTGCTTGAATATATGATACGGGCATCCGGTTATCTCTTATCAATGGACTATCTATTACCACCTGGAGCTTTTATGGCGATTACATTTGGGAATCGGTACCGAGTTCTCTTTAAAAGTAGGAGATATTATATACTTATAGAGAAATATCAGGGTTTTGTGCAATCGCCATTTTCATTCACATTTTAAACTTTTAATCGCCAGCTGAAAGATTCAATCGCCTTTGGCGATTTTGGCGATCGGAAACGCTAACATAGCTTTTATACTAAGAATATGCATATTATTGATAAATCTATGTTAAAGTTTGCGTACTACCCAAATACTTCCTGTGTCCCTTGACATATTGCTTTCATATTTTGCATGCTTGTTAACTATCATGACCCCAACCTATAAACAAGAGCAGACAACTGTATCAAGCATTTTGACAGAATTATTGCCCCTTTTATACTTAGAATATGCATATTATTGATTAATCTATGTTAAAGTTTGCGTACTACCCAAATATTTCCTGTGTTTCTTGACATATTGCTTTCATATTGTGCATACTTGTTTACCAACATGACCCCAACCTATAAACAAGAGCAGACAACTGTATCAAGCATTTTGACAGAATTATGGCCCCTTTTATACTTAGAATATGCATGTTATTGATAAATCTATGTTAAAGTTTGACAAAACAACACATACCACAATGCACTCCACCCAAACCATCCCCCACGCCCCCCCCCCCCCATTTTGTTTCCTATTTTTGAAAGATCATCTATTAAATGATCACATACCCACATTATATACCTCCCTCTCCCCCCACCCCCCTCCCCCCCAAAAAAAATCAATTTTGTTTTCTTATTTTTGAAAGATCATCTATTAAATGGTCACACACTCACATTATACCCCCCTCTCCATGATGGCTTACGTTATACAGTCAAGCACTTGAATAGTTGAGCGCGCTGTCCTCTTACAGCTCTTGTTGTATTTGTTTTCTAGGTACACAATTTAAATTGAGGTTACAGTGGTTAATGTATGGTATCCTCTTTGTTCAGGTACAATGCCCCTTTCAAGAAGAAGATCCAGGAATGGGTAGGGAAGCTGTCCAACACCACAGACATTCTGGAGAACTGGCTCATAGTACAGAACCTCTGGGTCTACCTAGAGGCTGTCTTTGTTGGGGGAGATATTGCAAAACAACTACCACAGGTATAGGAAAGAAATTGAACATACACCATTTTAATGTCAAGCATGTTAAGTTCTGTTTAATTCATGCTTTCTTATAAGTTCATGAATGTTTTAATAAATTCTGACAAATAGTAACTGACAATCATTTTAATAAAAAAGATGTGTGAAAAATCAAGCTTTTAGAATTTTAACATTTTAAATGCATATTAAAAAAAGGAATGTACACTTGCATTGTAAAGAAAATAGAACTGTACCAAGCAGATGTTACTATTGTTAAAATAGCATTCAAGGTATGAATTCGGTCACATTTATCAGTCACACATTAACCTCCAAATCAGGAAGCCAAGAGGTTCCAGAACATAGACAAGTCCTGGATGAAGATCATGGTGCGCGCTCATGAGATCCCCAACGTGGTGCTGTGCTGTGTGTCTGATGAAACAATGGGCCAGTTGCTGCCACATCTTCTAGAACAGCTGGAGCTCTGTCAGAAATCTCTCACTGGGTGAGACATTAAGTTAACCAGTGTATTATTGCGAATTCCAGGGCTCGAAATTAACACTCGCAAAATGCGAGTAAAAAATACCGATTGCGAGTTAAGTTTTAAGCCACTAGTATTTTTTTGCGATTAAATAAATAGTGAAAACAAATGAGTAGGTATAATGCTGCTCGACGTCATGATCGCTAAGTCTTAGGTCAATTTATAGAACGCCCAATTATGTACCCTTGTGCGTAAGCGCGCACCTAGTATGTAGACTGGTATATACAGATACGCGGATGGTATTGGTACAAAGGAAGTGAAACAGTCGACTCTTCACACATGTTCATTGAAGCGAAAAATAACTTGTCACTATATTCCCACAGACGGAAATAACACAAAATATACATAATACAAAAGATAAAGCAAAGTTAACCGTTTAGTTAGAAAAACACGGATTTTAAATCCTTCTACGAAAACAGTGAATTAGTGGAAAAATAACTTAAAATAAGACTAAAACTTGTTGTAGATGAAGATGGTCAATCAACCTGATGTGGGCCCTTATGGTCCAAGGAACTGATATCTTTGTATGGTTGCAGAAATAAAATGTGTATACATGTTAAGTACTTTTATTTTGTTTAAATAGTACTAAACTAATGTCCAAGGTTTTATATGTTTCCATCAAAATTTGCGAGAATGTTTTTGATTTTGCGAGTTGGTATTAAAGCTGCTGGCAATTTTTTGCAAGTAGCAAAAAAAGTTAAATTGGAGCCCTGGAATTCATGTATCAAGAGTTTTATTTGAGCTTTTATTTGTGCCTACAAAAAAATTATGTGTTGTGGAAAACAAAGTTAGGTAGGGTTTGTTAAGATGGTGTTTTTTTTAGTTTTGTTCCCTCTCCTATTAGTGAAACCAATCTTGAATGTATATCCTGATAAGATTTGTGTGGTTAATGCCCATATATTAGCCAAAAGTTGTTTAAATTTGATTTTTTATGCTTCAAAAAGTGATAGGAAAAAATTCCCCCAAACAAACTAGACTTACCTTAAGTTGACATATGGTTGGAATTCTGTGAAGTCATATGAAAATTGGAGAGATCAAATGAGATGTGCACCAGCAGATCGATATATTGTCAGTCTTCAACAAGATTTCAAAAAAGTTATGTCCGTATCAAATGAATACAGATGACAATTTTTAAGTTCTCACCAAATTAAACAAAGGGTGGTGAGGGAGGGCATTTGATCCCTCCAGTTGTCAGTTAGGAACAGTTTAAGGTGTGTCCTCAGACACCAAAGAGGTCTTATTTACAACCGAAACCGACTTACAGGGTTGTTTCTTACTGTTCTGGACTTCTTTGTCTGCCATGATGTGTTAAATATACAGAGACCTGTTGAAAACTAACGTGCCGGATGTCGTAAACCGGTCACGTGTTAGACTGGTAAAAATTTCCGAACAAATTTTACAATAACAAGTTTCTTTTTATTGTTTCCGAAGAAAAATAATGAAATTCAGTAAAATTGTTTATGAAAAACAAAACAATTCCAATAATTGCTACTAATAGCAATAAAACTGACATGTGCGATACCGCAGTATAAACCGCAAACGAACTAATTCGTTACGGAAAATCGATCACGCCGAAGCGTCTGTACTCAACGAGTAGCTAAGTCGCACTGATAATATATCTATCAATAGCTCGAGCACATCTCATTTGAGCACAGAAGTTGTATGACGTAATAGAATTAAAGTTTTTTATTGGCAGTTTGAGGGGAAATATTAACAACATACACACTAGATTGTCAGATATATGTTCTTGTGATATATAATTGATTTTAAATAAATGCATAATCATATAAGAAATTATAAAGTTTTCCTTTCAATGCCTGCTGTTTTACTTAGGTTTGACAAGCATAATAATGTATTTCCTGAACACATTAAATAATATATGGTATGAAATGAGAATGAGAATCAAAATTTGTTTAAACATGCTTTTAAAAGACATTTAAACACTTCAAACATTACTAAAACATTTTAATTTATTTTAAAAGTTGTTTACTGACTGACAAATTTTGACAGAATCTATCATTTCTCCAAGATAGCTTAACATGATTGGTCAATCCAAAACAATTTTGCCAATCAAAATGTTCAAAATGTTATTTAAGGTATGAACACTCATGATCTATAGTTGAATTACACAGGGAACGCTGTGTAGACAACATATTATGAAAGTTAGGCATGCAGTAATACATCTCTTTTTTGCTCAAACATCAGTTAATATTGCAGGTACTTGGAAAAGAAGCGACTGGTGTTTCCAAGATTTTTCTTTGTGTCTGATCCTGCTCTCCTTGAGATATTGGGACAGGCCAGTGATTCACACACTATCCAGGTATATTAGACTAAAGAGTAATATTTAATCATATAGTCAGCTTAATGTTATGTGGGAACATTTGTCAACAAACTGTACAGTTAGGAAACACTTGTACTATGATTTCAGTTTTGAAATTTCATTTGCATCCTTATAGAATTATTAAAATGCACATTTTTACCTTGTTCCTTCATAATTTACTTGATAAATTTGAATCAAACTATGGATCCAAATTGGTCTTTCTTGCTCTACTGAATATAAATAATACACACATTTGTAAATCATTATCAATGAAGCAGAACATGCTTTATGTGTTTGTAGTCACACTTGCTGGGAGTGTTTGAAAATGTCAATGGGGTGCAGTTCCATGAGAAAGATTATGACAGAATCTTATCTGTCATCTCCAGAGAGGGGGAGAAAATAGTGGTTAGTAGCTCCTTAAAATTGATTAAGTTTCCATATGTTATAAAGTTTTGAAAATTATATTATCACATGCCATACTATGTTTCCCATGTAATATAACCATTAGGAATATTTTTATCTAACACATGTGTAATATACTTTTTATCCCCCGCCAACTGCGAAGGGATATTGTTTTGGCGTTGTCCGTCTTCGTCCATCTTTCCAAATGTCCGGAACTTTTGTGTCCGGAGCCATATCTTGGAAGTGCTTTGGCGGATTTCATTGAAACTTGGTATGAGTATATATATATTTAAGAGGATGATGCACGCTAAATGACATTGTACAACATCTGTTAATAAAGGAGTTATGGCCCTTTGTATCTTAAAAAATGCTTTTTTAGTGTCAAATATAACACTTTTGTGCCCAGAAGCATATAGGCGGGGGATATCAATTCAACGATTTTGCTTGTTAAGCATTTTCATTGGCTTATTATCCCCCGTCATAGGCAGAGGGATATTGTTTTGGCGTTGTCCGTCTGTCCGGAGCAATATATTGGAAGTGCTTTCGCAGATTTCATTGAAAATTGGTATGACTATATATATGGATAATAGGATGATGCACGCCAAATGGCATTGTACACCATCTGATAATAACAGAGTTATGGCCCTTTGTATTTTGAAAAAAATGTTTTTTGTGTGTCCAGAGCCATATCTTGGAAATGCTTTGGCGTATTTCATTGAAACTTGTTTTGAGTGTCCAGGAGCATATTGGCAGTGGATATCAATTCAACGAATTTGCTTGTTTTCGTTCAATTGACCAATGCATTTTTTTATTTTGCTGAAATGACGTCAAGAAATGGTAACAACATTCTGGATTGATAATTTTGTTTGGGCAAATATTTATTAGTCCCCTACCGGTTTCACCGGAGGGAATTATAGTTTGTGCTCCGTCTGTCTGTCCGTCCATCACACTTTTCTAGATCCTGCGATAACTTAAAAAGTTCTTAATATTTTTCATGAAACTTGATACGTGGATAGATGGCAATAGGGACATTATGCACATCATTTCATTTTGTTCCTATGGCAAAAATTATTGTTGCTATGGCAACAAATAGACTAGAAATACTGCTGAAAATGGTGGTTTTCTGGATCCTGCGATAACTTTAAAAGTTCTTATTACTTTTTATTAAAACTTGAAACATGGATAGATGACAATATGGACATTCTGGTTGCTATGGCAACAAATATATATATATTTTTAATCCGACAATGGTGGAGCCGGTAGGGGACTTTTATTGCTTGGCAATAGTCTTGTTTAATTTTCTCATTTAAAAGCATGTGATAAAAAAGATCTGACACTCGTCTTTTCATACCATATTTTATTAAACTCGCCCAGGAAATTCGTTAATAAGCTGGCCAAAGGCTTGCTTACTCACAAAATTCCTGAACTCGTTTAATAAAATATGGTATGATATGACAACTAGTGCCAGATCCTATATTTATGCCGACATAAAATGTGTACACATATGAATATGTCAACAATCTTTCAGCAGTGTAAATTTGTTATATTGCCCATGGAAGCCAAGCTCACAAAGGATAATCTGGGATGGCACTTAATGAACATAAGCCCAGTTTTCCCTTAGCAAGGCTAATGTTATGAGTAATTTTGTAGTTGGAGAATCCAGTGATAGCTAAAGGTAATGTGGAACTGTGGTTGGGAGAGCTTCTCAAGGAGAAGATGAAGTCCCTGCATGGTGTCATAAGAGATGCCTTCAGGACCATCAACAATGAGGGATTTGAACTGCTTGGATTTCTCAACAACTTCCCTGCACAGGTACTGTGTTTATAGTAATAATAATCAGAGTAGCAATAATAAGGTGGTTAAAAAGAATCAAAGTAAATTTTGTATAAAAGTAAGAATACAAACACACAAATAAAAATTGCTCACAAATATTCCAAAAAAAGCCATGCTCTGGGAAAACTGAGTAAAATGTTACCTATTTTTAAAGTATTGTCAAAAGTTAGCCTGTGCAGTATGCACACTTTATGACTCTTTACGCACATGTATTTATTTAAAATATGATATCTCTGTATTGAACTCTGTTCTACTCCCCATGTCTAGGTGGGACTGCTGGGTATTCAAATGATCTGGACGCGTGATGCGGAGGAAGCCCTCACTCAGGCCCGCACTGACAAAAAGATCATGCCGACCACCAACCAGCGCTTCCTTGACATCCTCAACAGGCTCATTGACCAGACCACACACGACCTTACCAAGGTGGAGAGAGTCAAGTATGAAACTCTCGTCACCATACACGTGCATCAGCGAGACATCTTTGATGATTTGGTATGTTGCTGTTTTGCCGTTTCACTTGTTTTCTTTTACTTTAACTTGTTGTCTAAGGAAAAACACCACCAGTTGAAAAAAAACACATTTTATATCCAAAACAAAACCATGTTGAATAGTTCTAAAAATAGCATGTTTTTACTGGTGTGAAATTCTTTTTTATTAGAGCATCAAAAATACATTTGAATATATTGAAGTATATTATCGGCTAAAACACGGTATTGGTGCTGCAAGTAGTCTCACTTACTCAAAAAAATGAAATTGCAGATACAGCATTTCCTTGTTGTTATTTTTAAAGCTCAAGGTATCCCCTACTCAAATCAAGTTGAATTTTATTTGATCATGCATGCATTATTTTTTTATATAACATTTTCATCCTATGGTATAATACAAGTTACAGACACTACACTATCATATAACATGCAAGAAAAACATAGCAGAACTATCAAACTTCAGATATTTTCACTTTAACATCAACTACAGGTTATAAACTGTTGAAATAAAGCAAAATACCAAAAGTGATTACTATCTTTAAAAAAAAATCAAAGCATTTATTAATCAGGTATCAGACCAAAAGAGAACCAAGCAAGAAACTTTTCTATAACTTTTATTATAGACCCACAAGATAGCTAATTAGGCATTTGTCTGAAACTGGGAAGTATATTCAAACACAATAAATCGAAACGATTGGTTTTGAAAAAGCATAAGTTTTCATAAAAGGTAGAATTGCATGCTCATAAGTTTGGTTACAGACACTACCAAAATATGTGATTCCAAAAACAGTTGCAGAATGGCATAAAGCATTAAAAATGCACTATTAAAGCAAGTTTACATAAAGACAGTGACTTGAACATTATATCAAATGATTTTTGATCTGTAAGAATTTTAGTTAAAACACATTTTTTGTGTACATGATCTGAGTTGGTTACAGACACTACACATGGGGTAACAATAGCTGTCCAGGAGACGTGTAGCTTGACAATTCTCAGTGCTGGGCACATACAAGTCAAAGAAGACTAATCTGACATTATGAGTTTGGCATCTCATATGAATTGGCACACCTGCATAGAGTTTCAAATTAATATAATCTAGAATTTCATTTTGCAGCAATAAGTATTACCAAATAATGTGTTGAAAACTTTCCAAACATTTCTGTGTAAAAAAAATGTAATTTTGCAAGCAGCAAATCAGTGATTTATTTATAACCCTTTGTTACTTTAGCCATCAAGATAATCACAGAGAAGTTTAAGCTTTAAGTAATGTTTGCCCTGATTTTGAATTTGCGAAGTCCACTTTCAATAATATCACTGGATCTTGTGCGCTATAAACAAGATGACATATATTGATTCCTGTAAACAGTCATCTCTTCCCGGCCAAATTTGCTTAACTTACAAAATAAATGTATTTCAATCTGATTTCTGTTCCAAAGCAAAAACTAATATGTCCTTTGATTCCATTCTTTTGCTCTAGCCTAGCAGCTACGAAGGCATATGCATAGTTGTATTTTAGCTTCTTATATTTTCGTTTGTTCTCCCAATGCTTAACCTTCATGCAGCCAAACCTAGTCTTATTTTATCTTTTCTTTTTTGCTTGATTTATCTTTGCTTCCTGAAACAAGAACGGAAACAAAATTCATTTTCCTTTCTTCAAAGTTTCTGCTACTAATTAAAGTATAAGAATGTAAATTTATATACATGTAGTGTAAAGCATACAGTGCGCATGTCTTCATTGATCCATTCATAAGCAAAGGAAATGATTAAATGCAGCCATTTGGATCAAAGTAAAAAACAGAAGTTACTTCAGACATGGTTAAAACTCATCAGCTTTAAAAATGATTTCATATGCTCTTTAATAGCATGAACAATAATAAGTTAAATGTGTAGGCATTGTAGAGTCTGTAACCATATGACCATCAAAACAAACTGTTTGAGATTGTGTCTGATCTCAGTAAATTCTCAAATGGTTTGATATTGTGTCTGATCTCAGTAAATTCTCAAATGGTTTTGTTTGGATTTACTGTTCTAATGATATTTAATGCAAAAATTGCATATTCTAGGAGATAATTGAAAAAATGCCAGTTTATAGAAAGCTACACTATGAAGACAATTTATTTACATTATTATGATAAATATTTCAAATTTCAGACAGAAAATGTCTAAATAATGCACCTTAGACATCAGCAATGTAATACAAAATACAATTTTGTTTCATTTTACTCATTATATAACAAAAAAGGTTTAAGGCTTACAGAAGGAAGTTAGTGGTTACAGACACTACGAATTTTAGCATAGCATAATCAAAATGGTAGATACATACCTGAGTCATTACAAGAGGTTTGTTCTTGTCTTCTCTCCATATTAAAGGATTGTATCATCGTAAAGAACACAGACATATTTAGATAAATCATTTTAGAAAAAGAAAATCAGGTTATATTGTTCCTAAATAAATTGTTCATAAAATAATTCCACAAGAATGCTTACAATATTTCATCCCAAGAGGTCTTGCATTACCTTTTTTTGCACATTAATCTATTGCACAATGTATGATGTAACATTCCAACATAAAAGATGGAACTTTCTCATGAGTAAAACAAAATATTTATGAGAAATAGAACAGGGATTTTTTTCCTTCATTTTTACACATTTTTGTAGTGTCTGTAACTTTTTCTAAGTAGTATTTTTTCAATAATGATAATATTTTAGCAAGGCAAATTTCAGCCAACTTAGAATGACATGAATACACATTAGCAAATGTAGTATTTATACTTTTGCATGGAAAAACTTCTAAACTAAAATTTCCACATAAAACTTTCAATGGTTACAGATACTACAGAATTTTAAATAAAAAGATTTACCAATGAACTATCATTATTGCTAAAGCCCCGGCTTATCTAGTAGTTTGAATGGGTTTTGTACTTATCCTAATACATAACTGAATTTTTTATGATAATACAAGTTTAATTTACTGAAATTTTGTACCAATAATTTGAGTATAACAATAAGTATATGTTTGAATTTTAGTGTTGAAACACAGGGCCCTCAATCTATCCTTTTTTTCCCCTTTTGGGGGGAAAAATTCCACATAAAAAAAATAATATTTTTTTTAATAGAAAGATGTGTCTCATGATTATTATATCTCAATTCTATTTCAATTTGATCTTTTCAAACATACTAAATCATGAAAAATGCAATGAATATAGTGCAAACATGTACAAATGAAATAATGAGAGAGTAAGTAAAAAAAATCCCCAAAAAAGGGAAACGCCGCAAAAATTCCCCCTCCTAAGGGCTGCGGACCCCTTCCCCCAAAGTAGTGTGAGGGCCCTGAAACAAAATCCCTGCTGGTAGTATATTACTTATAAAATCCATAATATTTTACCTTTTTCATTAATTCAAGCAGCAACTCGTACCGGATACAAGTCTGTGTAAGATTATTCCAATGTTTGCATCATTTGTTGCTGATATCAAGAGCATTTCTCATTTAAATCAATAGATTTTTTCAAGTGAGACTGCATAACGCTAAAAAAAGGCCATTTTTAGAGCATGTTTCAAGGTATATCTCAAGAACGTGTAGCACTAGCCTCTTGAAAGTGGACCTTTAGAATTAATTCCTATCTTGTATATTTTTTCTTAGCCATGGATATAACATAAACAAATGCAAATCAGCACCAATACCGTGTTTTAGCCGTATGCGTACTAATACCAACATGTATACCATGGACTTAAAGTTCATATCATGATGTCATCTTGATATTTTAGACCAAAATGCACATCAAATCACCAACAGACTTTGAGTGGTTGAAACAAGCCAGGTTTTACTTTAAAGAAGACACAGACCAATGCATTGTTCAGATTACTGATGTAGACTTCATCTACCAAAATGAATTTCTGGGTTGTACAGACAGACTTGTCATCACTCCTCTTACAGACAGGTAATTTTATTAAATATAAAGCTCATTTACTTTACCATTTTGCAGACTGCACCTTATGTTTAGACAATGATTTTTATGTTGCTTAACAACATCGAATAGCCATAGGTTATTCATTTTTATCGTCTACTTTAAATTGCAAACAATTATTAATAGAATAACGATCTTCACTTATTGGTATCACATGCAAGGACAGTAATCATTGATAACTGTCCAGTTGTGTTGTCTTCACATGCTCAGCAGAGTTGTCCGCAGCATTACTAACCAGTTACCTCTCAAATACATATGCATTTGTAGTCCCTTAGAAAATCAAATTATATAAAGACCTTTCATAACAGATCAAAATTTTTACGGTTTCATTTCCAACCTTAAGATACTGATCAGCAGCAAACAGTATTAAACTGAACATACTTCCATTTTCACTTTGTTTCTGAGCGAGGTTAAGCACAGTCTCCACTATAAATATGAGACTCTCTGAGAAAATGGGGCTAAATGCAGAGCTCCAGATAGGGTTCCCGGTCAATTAGTTTTCACTACAAGATTTGTTTTGCAGTTTGTTTTTTTTTCTCCAAAATTCATCATTTTCAATTAGTTTTTTCTTTAAATGAAAAATATATAATAACAAACTAAACTTTTAACTCCATCGACCTTTGCATGAGCTACTGTGTGCATACCAGTCCCATCTGGATTTAAAAGCCCTCTCTCACCCAGACAGACGCCACATTGTGTTTAATACAAGAAGAACATTCAAATGAATATTGGCATCTGAGCTTTCAATCTGTAACCAGAGAAAGTCATTTTTCCATGCCAAGATCTGTTTGTGCGTGATACTGTGATGTTTGGGTTTGGAGATCTTTGATTCCACCTCATCAACCGCTTTTGACACTATATAAGATAATAGACTGCTAACAATAGACTTTGGACTTAGTTCTCGCCGCTAAATGAAACCAAGTATACTTGGCGCTGTCGCAGAATGAAGTTTCTTTTGAACTTGTCCACACTTTGCAGCCGCCATGTTTAATTTTGTAAACAGAAAAGCGGAAATGGAAATGGGAATATTATTGGTTACAATCAACTAATTCACAGATCCGGTATTGGAAATCTCGTTATCATTTAACTTTCGCTGCGCAAAACTCGGAAATTCCATACGATCAAACAGCTGGTCATAATTCAGATCAGTCTGTCTCAATTCGTTTTGATAAGATGGATTTTGATTTTCTTTTCGTTTTTCTTAAAAAGATATATCGTAATAATGATAAAACGATGCTTATCTGGATCCAGCTCTGTTAATGCATGAGTGTAAAGTGTCATCCTAGATGAGCCTGTGCAGTCCCAACAGGCTAATCAGGGACCAAAATTTCCGCTTTTATTGTATTTATTCTTTAAAGGAATTCTTATGTCGTACTCAACTTTTTGCTCAAAGGCATTTATGATAAATTTTCGTAATACCGGTATTTCCCTTAAGAACAATTTAAGTTTCCAGTCGTTTCAAACCAGGGTGGTAAACTGAATATTTCGGGTACAGAAAACAAATAAAATTCGAAAAGCACATTGTCGGGTTTGTATGAAGACCATTGATGTCGGGGGTATAGGTGAAAGCGCTTTGAAAAGCCACGAGAAAGGGGAAACCCACAAAGAAAACATGAAATTGAGAAGCAAACAGGGTTCCTGCGATGTCTTTTTTGTGAACTATTGTTAAAACTGTTAAATCTAAAATAGACATAAACAACAACAGCCCATCTATGTCGAACCAGGAAGGCACAGCCACAGAGAGTGTGCAGATAGAAGATATTCAAATTCCAGGATCTTCCCAACCATCAGCAGCAGTATCAAACTTGCAGACATCCATAGGCAAATTCGTTACAAAAAATTATATGTTGAAAGCGGAAGTTTTGTGGGTATTGCATACCCTTTGCACACATCAATCCTTCAATTCCAATAAAAACATTACTAAGTTATTTCATGTTATGTTTTTATGCAAAGAAATTTTCTTGCCGAGACCGCAAGACAGCATATGTGGCTGTTTTTGGGCTAGCTGAACTTTACAAAACTTTACTTGATAGTTCTATAAGTGGACCGTACTCGGTGTCTTTTGATGAAAGTTTAAACAAGAAAGACCAATCCAAGCAAATGGATATCCATGTTCGGTTCTGGGAGGGAAGTCAAGTCATTACAAGATACTACACTTCTGAGTTTCTTGGTATGCTTTTGTGCAATTAATACTGTTCTCTATAATATGGTTGATAAGCACGATAAATTCTTGAAATCTAAATTATTTATATTATATTGTATTGCCTATTCAATGCCATTTAAATGCAGAAAATTCATCATGTGTCATGATTATGATTTATCAATGATTGCCTTAATGGTACAATTAGTTTGATTACAAACAAGAATTGTATATTTTAAATAAAATGAAGTTTTTCTTGAGCAATAGAAATACCAAACTGATGTCCAAGAAGGAGAGAATAGTCATTTTCTGGTCGCACAAACGTTTTGATGATTTTTTGTTCCATTTTTTGTGTGAGCCAAATGTTTAAAATTCAAATAAAAAATATAGCAAAAATAAATGGAGTACATCCTGTGTTATACGCTTAGGCGAAAAAGACAATTCCTGGATTTATTTTCTTAAAAATTTGTGTACCTATTTTTTAGGTCATGCCACATCCACTGATATGTTAGACCATTTCTGCAAGGCAGTGTTGTATTCCCTCAAGCCTGCTGAGATGATTCAGGTTTCCATGGATGGTCCAAATGTTAATTGGAAGTTTTATGATCTCACAGAAAATCAAAGTACTGACAGTACTGGTGTGACGATGCTTTTGAAGAGGATGGATATAAAACATCAATTTAAGTCTATCTATATCACCACAATTGTGTATGTTGATACGAACATTTGGGTACGATAAAAAATTTGGGTACGAAAATTTTGGGTACGAAAAAAAATTTGGTACGAAAAAATGTTTGCGTACGAAACATTTTGGGTACGAAAAAAAGTTTAGGGGTACGGGGAAGTAGTACCCGTGGGTAACTTGACCCATTGAGCGAAACTGGGAGGCGGGTCACATTCTTGTTCATTAAGTATGGGAATACCTTCATGATGATTCTCGAAAGTAGGTATGAGCACATAGCCAGACCATGTGAGCTCAATCGTATGAGCACTTGACTATCCGAGTTCGCCCACGAACATATGGATATGTTAACTAATAGCAAAATGACCTTATACATGTATATGCTGAAATCTAACAATCGAATGAAATATCAAACATGGTATGTACACTTAGGTGGTTGTGTAATTTCTGTTAGAATATCGTATTCAATATGTAAATTTTAAATGATTGTGCCCGCACTTGAGTTTGTTGCCTTGTTTGAGTCTATACGCGCCTAGGCTGCACCCAGTCTGTGTATTTGTGTTTTTCCAAGGTAATGAGTTACCTCCGCGCTGAGGCTGCATAATGTTGGGATCCGGAGTGTGTCCAGCACTCCTACCTAATAAGATTAGATTGACGACAGTTGGGACGAATTTTGAATGATAGCTGCAATTTCCAGCTATTTGTTTTGTACTGAATTACTTTTTAATTTTTTATATGGTTAAATGCTGCGGGGGGGGATGAGATTATCCGGAAAAAAAACACCTGTCCGGAATGGTGACCACAAAACAGACAAAATATAACATTGGGCCGGGAGCGGGAATCGAACCGGTGTCGTAAAGGTGAAAAAGCGAATGTCCTTACCACTGCGCTAGCGGGTCGGACTATTACTCAAAGAAATGTTGTTATATCTATATATATCATAGCTGTGCAGCGTTTACAATTTGCAGGTTCGAAATTGTTCGCATTCTTTAGTTTTGTGATCACGTAAAAAGTTTATATTACATGTTTTATTCGCAATTTATTTACTAAATCGAGAACAAATATCAAACAAAATAGAGAAAATATATAGTTGTTTCATTGGTCCATAAAAATGGATGTAAAATTACTAAATTTAAATTAACGTTCTGATACACTTATTGAATCTGTTTCCCCAGGATATGCTGTTCTATTAATATTTACCTTTATCAACACGAACGACAACTCTGCTAGGAGAATGTTATCAATGAAAATCAACGAGCAATCTCCTACGCAGTGGCGAATGCCAAGGGAAGTAACTAAAAAATCGAGTTATCTCAATCGGACTGGCTCGGTCTTTTACATAGGTTCCCATTGTGAAGATTTTTTTTACTGGTTATCAAACCTTAGACGACGCTGTTCCAGCATCATCAAAAATTAACCCGAGATCATCAAACAAAGCCAGTGAATGTCGGGTCATGCGGACTACATACGGTCCATAACAGCTTTAAGACGGAAACTAACATACGCTTCTCGGTCTTGAAAATGAAAATTTGGCCTTGAAAAGTGCTTGAATTTAAATTTGAGATTTCTGTTTGAACCATGATCTAGTTGAAGCCCATGTATTTTACCCTGTTTTCTCAAAGTGCGACTCATATGCTATGTATGTTGCAGATGCTACATCACTCTAGCCCAGGCCCTCGGCATGTCTATGGGAGGAGCCCCAGCCGGACCTGCGGGGACAGGCAAGACAGAGACCACTAAGGACATGGGGAAAGCACTGGGCAAATATGTGGTGGTCTTCAATTGCTCAGACCAAATGGATTTCAGGGGATTGGGCAGAATCTACAAAGGTAGAGACATTTTAAAATTAACTGTTATGTAAATGGTCTGAAAGTGTTAGATATACAGTATTATGATATATTCCTTAATTGAAAAAAGGACACTTAAGACAGTGTACATGTTAAGAAACTTGTCAACATTTCATGTATCTTTGTAGTTCTAAAAGAAAATACTAATTATCAAAATGCTTTCTCAAGAATTATTGTTTTTTCCATTCCTTATTTCCAAACATCAAATTGACTGTATATGCATTGCTTATCAAATTTTTACCTACATAACTATAATAGTATATTTTTTAATGTCATTTGTGTTACATCAAACACATCATAAATAAGGTCATTTTAGCCACGTTCTGGAAAAACTGTACTAAATGCTTGTGTAGAAAGTGTTGACCCAGGTTAGGCTTTGCACATGCTAATAAGGGATGACACTCCGCTTTTATGGTGTTTTTTATTCATTAAATTATAGAAAGGCGGAAAGTGATGTCCCAGATTAGCCTGTGATGACTGTACAGGCCAATCTGGGATTACACTTTACACACAGGCATATATTTTTTTCAGAACCTGGCTCATTTAATTAACTTTTGTTTGCAATTTGTCAGGTTTGGCCCAGTCCGGTTCTTGGGGTTGCTTTGATGAGTTCAACCGTATTGAGCTGCCAGTGCTGTCTGTGGCGGCCCAGCAGATCTACATAGTGCTCACGGCCAAGAAAGATCGCAAGAAGGAGTTTGTCTTCACTGATGGGGACCAGGTGGAACTCAATCCAGAGTTTGGGCTGTTCTTGACAATGGTAAGTTAACGTTTTGGGAGATTGGAAAATTTTCATTTTTTCATTTCAGTCTTTTTAAAGTTAAAAAACTACAATTGGCAAAAGAATCTGGTAATCTATAAATGATGTATGTTCAAACTATAATTGTACGTGGCAATCAATAGCAAGTAGATATTTTTCAATTTTGGAACAGCCAAGAGGGCTTAATTCAGATAATTTTCCTAAAACTCATTATATTTCTTTGCGTTGACTGTGAACCTTCTAAATTTTACTTAGACTTTTTTGTTATTCAGTTCAAATCTCTACATATTTCAGATGAGCACGTTTGTTAAGTTGGTAATAAAAATAATATTTACTATATTATATTTTGAAATAAAGGCAAACATTTCTATGCTCAGTTGTTTAAATTTTTACCGGCCTATTGATTTTAGCTGTAAAGAAACATAATATAGCACGGAAAGTGCTTATGAACCCTTTGTTTTTTATTATCATTTTTAGACTGATTTCTTCCATTCTTTTGTCAGAACCCAGGTTATGCTGGTCGACAGGAATTGCCAGAAAACCTGAAAGTGCAGTTCAGAACTGTGGCTATGATGGTTCCTGACAGACAGGTGAAAAAATTTCCACCAGATAATATGAAAGAGTTACAGAGAAGTAAAATGGTGTTTATGTAAATGTATAGTAGATTTTTAGCTCACCTGAGCGATAGCTCGGGGTGAGCTATTGTGATCACTCAGCGTCCGGCGTCTGTCCGTCTGTCTGTAAACAATTTGTAAACATCTTCTTCTACTAAACCATTGAGCCAATTTCAACTAAATTTCATGTGGAGCATCCCTAGGTCATGGGACAAAAGAATTGTTAAAAAAAATTTGATCACATAACCAAGATGGCCGCCATGACCATATATGGTAAAAACCTTAAAAAATCTTCTTGTCAGAAACCGCTCATCAGATTTTCAAAATTTTTCACAGGGATAACCTTTGAAGGCTCGCCTGAAAAATTTGTTCAAAGAAATTTGATTCGTCAAAAAACATGGCCGCAGGAGCTCGTTGAACTTTGCATGTTTATTCGTTTTTGCCTATTTTGTGAAAACTTTAAAAAATCTTCCACATTTTTTGTCCGATCCTTTCCAAATTTGCACAGTGTCTTTATATCAATGAGGACACGAACCCTACAAAAAATGAGCATTATTGGTCCATGAAGTACAGAATTACCTCCCCTTGAATTGAGAAAATGGTGTTTATGCAATAAATTTTTCATCCAATTCTTTCCAAACTTGTTTATATATCAGATTAAAGAGAATAAAATTTTCTTTATTATGGTTTTTCTTTCATGAAAATCCATAAAGGATAAGTGTTATTAATCGTTGCTTAATTAATGAACAATGCGAATTATCGGTATTGATTTTTTTCCTGACATGCCGTCCCAGATATTAACCGCTTTCATCTGTAGACTGTGCATCAATACATCGCCGTGTTATTGACCTGAAAAATTCATACGCAGTCGGCATACACACCGGTCATCGAGACAAATTACTGATGTGAAAACAAATCGTACATCGTAGAGGATTAAATAAACAATTTCATCTTATTAAAGATTAAAGATTGCTGCCGATTTAAATCAATTTGAGTACTTTTTGCGTATATTTGATGCCGAATGGGAAGGTGTGTTTAGACTTAAGTTGAGAAAAATGGCAACGAGATACTTGCCTGTTGGTAGCTAAAGAAACTTCAGCGTACAGTTTGTAATGGGTGGCCATTCCCAGCTGTAGTCTACGGGCGGGTAGTGAACTGGTTGAGAAAAGTGGAAGCTTGTGGAAAAGCGGTTTGAGAAGTTTGTAAGAAAACCCTGAATTATCAGTCTTGTGGGAAGAAGGCATTGCATCTCCACGCAGAGGGCCCTTATCACATAAAGAATATAAGAACCATCAAGACCAACCAGGTAGGTTTTTTTTTTTATATACTAACACCCCGAATTTGGTCGTATTTACTGTTGCTAAAGTTTACTGTTTAGGTTGTTTTGCATCAAAAATCGGCAAGATAGATCTAGCAAATTTGCCAATTTTTTTTTATTAATAACGTATGATTCATTGATTGTGAGCTTTTAAAACATTTTGACCTTTGAATAAAGCATAAATCAGGAAAAGAATTTTAACAGTAATTGAAAATACGATCAAATACCAGGGTTTTTTTTTACTAAGAAAGTGACGCCGATATTCGGCGTCTTCCCCTACCAGTATTTTTCCCCTAAAAATACCATTTCCCCTCCAAAAATATAATTTTTCACCAAAATATAATTTTTTACCCTCAAAGAAATGTTGTTTTTTTTTGGGAAGTCGACACTTATCCAATTTGTACAATGTACAACGATCTCGCTCTCTCTCTCCCGACGAACATTCAAATCTGGGAATCCCAGTGATTCTATATGTAGCTCTTATATTACGTCATGGAAACCGGGCAACTAATCGTATTAATCATGTGACTATTTTACTGGATTCCGGTCTTGCGCGAGAAGGGTGTTTCGTCAATTAATTACCGGAAACCAGTCGAATTTTCATCCGGGTTATGTGAAAGCCAAGATATAAACGTTAAAACAGAAAAAAGTCTCACAATTGGCGTTCATACATGAACAAAATAAAACGTTCGGACTCGGAAAATAATAATGCGTTGACGCATTTTTTAAGAATGAATCATCAAAAACCGTTGAAACCCATCAGGATTCGGAGGTACATGTAATCAACATCGATTAAAACTGTCGGATTATTGTGAAAGTGAAAGTAGACAATCGGCAGCTGACGCACCTTTCCCTTCCAATACTGTAGCAGATCTAGATCGTCAACCCATTCATCATGAAATTGAAATCAAAATATTGACATCGTTCCCCGGCCCCAGTTGAAAACATTTCCCATTATTAGATCTTCCCCTGCAACTTTATTTAGGACAGTCTTTGACTTTAATATCATACTAGTTCATGTGTTTAAGAACAAAAAGGGCAGAGACATGCCTCTTTTTCTAAAAAAAAACCTGAAGTCTGTAGGTGAGTTATAGACATTGAAATGAACAGTTTTTATTTTTTCCCCAAATATGTCTCTTTCGCGCTCGATTTTCCCCTTTTACCCAGCGTCCAGCGTCTTCCCCTTTTTCTAAAAAAAACCCCTGAATACGCCATTTTTGCTGACTGGGACAGGTCTTTTTTAGTTAAATAAAATGTTTTATTGTCCCCAATATATGAGCCCAGCAGCAAGAAATGTTGTTTTTTTTACTTTTTGTAAAACAAATATGGGCAACCTACCGTAATCCAAATTCGCCGACACCTTAATTCGACGATGTTCTATTTTTATCGATTAAATGGATGATTATTGTCTTGGAATCATTTCAAAGTAATACAGCCGAGTTTAAAATTATTATTTTGTGCTATTAAACATTCATTATTTCTTAAATTATTTGCTAAATATTGCTTCATGTAACCGTTACATCGTCAAATTTGGGTCACACCAGGATACAATTATTTAGCATTCAAACAACGATTGGGATAAAAACTAAGGGAACCCATGCTGAAATTTTCAATTTTAACTGTTTAGCAGAAGCCACCATACCCAATTTTCTTAGGTGTATGTGGAGGCTTCTGGCAGCATGATTCTGTGAATATAAATGGTGACATTTGATTCTGCATTAATTAAAAATGTATTATTGACTTTTTTAAAGTATGTGTGAAAAATATAATTTGTAACCACTGTTACAGGTTTTATCTGGTTCTTCAAAAGCAACACCTGCAGTCGAGTCCATGCCAGACAGAGGGTGCATGTGAATGAATTGCCTTTTGACTAAGTTTTGTGTGTTCCTTATCAAATACATGAAGATTTTTAAATATATGTGTTTTTAAATATATGTGTATGTTGTTTTTTTTAAGAAAATAGAATCACCAAAACAGGTACAGGCACCCTTTAAATGTGTCTAATCCAGGAGCTTCTGGGGGCCTCTGGCCCCCTTGTCCCCTGGATCCACCGAGGGCCCTGTGGCCCCCTGGCCCCCAGCTTTAAGTTCAGGATTTTCAAAATATCCAACTTTGACCCCTGCAAATGCTTTGCTAAAACTTTGGCTACAGTTTCTAAAATTTGGCTACACAAAATTCCATTTGGCTAAAATGTTGGCCACAGAAATTTTTGGGCAAGAGGAGCCCTGTTTGGATTGTATTTGGGTCATTTGAGGTCAGCAACTAGGCACTAGGTCAAATAATAGAAAAACCTTGTGTAGACTATAGAGGTCACAGTTTTCATCATATTTTATTGAAATATAGTCAGAATGTTTGTCTTGTTAAAATCTGGATTGGGATTGACTTTGGGTCATCTAGGGTCAAAAACTAGGTCAGATTAAAAAAACAAACTTTTGTAGACAGTAGAGGTCACAGTTTTCATTAAATCTTTATGAAATTTGGCCAGAATATTAATCTTGATGAAATCTGGGTTGGGATTGTATTAGGGTCATCTTGGGTCAAAAACTAGGTCAAATCATAGAAAAACTTTGTGAAGACAATAGAGGTCATAGTTTTCATATGATCTTAATGAAATATGGTCAGAATGTTTATCTTGATAATATCTGATTTTGGATCGTATATGGGTCATCTGGGGTCAAACATTAGGTCACCGGGCAAATTCTAGTAAAACCTTGTGTAGATGAAAGAGGTCACAGTTTTCATCACGTCTTAATGAAATTTTGTCAGAATGTATTAATTAATAAAATTTGGCTTGGGATTGTATATGGGTCTAATAAAATTTAAGTTCATGAAGCAAGGTTAGTCAGGTGAGCGATTCAGGGCCATCATGGCCCTCTTGTTTTAACTATATCCTTGTAGGGGGTTGGTTGGGGTTACAAGAGTCAAGAGTTTGTCAGACAGTCAGTCCGCATTAGTTTTGTGGAGTGAACCACTTCCACATTTAACAAGAATTTAAATTGAAACCATGCCCTTATCAGGGGTGTCAATTTTCCGGATTATTCCGGAAATCCGGATTTGAGCCGTCCAGGGTTGATTTTGAGGTGAATGTAAATCTGATGAGTTTGTTTAAGGCGGGTGTGGGTAGGAACAAAATTCTTTTAGTGCGGGATCATTTCAGAACGAATATTGTTATAGCATCGTCGGCATTCCGGACATTTGCGCTTGGTACCGATTTTATTTATTGATTTCTGATTGGTAAGCGGCTGGCACTGACATGAGCAGTAACTAAGTAAAGCACTGCAATATCATATTTTAAAACAATATGTTAATCAAATTATATATTGACTGCGTATTTGCTAGGTCACTGGTTACTGGTTTTCATTTTCTGCAGTCAAACGATATGCATATTTCATTTCATTTGCAAATGATGTATCACAACATGTTTTCGGACATTCGTTTTCGGATACGCTGGTTTGTCGATTTTACTTTAATTTCGAAGTTCTTAATATCATTTGTTTAGAATGACAAATACACCTGCGGTGTTACGGATGGTTTGGTTTATAATATTTCGCATTGTACTCACCAGAAATTGCACCTAGAAAGACTATAAAAAAAGAACAATAGGCTAGGGCTCAGGGGGGGTGGGGGCCTCTCTTCCCTTGTTCCTACGGCTTAATTTTCCGGATTTCAAATTTGGGACAATTGACACCCCTGCTTATCATAAAGTGTAGATGTATAGGACATGTTTCTTTCCCATTGATCCACATATGATATTCCTGAGTGATTATTCCCCACAAATAAATGCTGGAAGGTGGTATATAAAATTCATTATTTCAGTGGGTTTGTCTACGTTTGGTCCTCATAGTAATTAATTATTTTTTTAAGTTTGTGGAGCAAGCTTCTGCCATATTTAAAAAAAAATATGTCTTTAATGTGTAAATGTTCAGGACTTTTTCATGCTTAGTGATCCACACATCCCTTTTTATATCCTAGTGATCAACACTTTACTGATATCTATGTTCACATAAACAAACTGACAAAGCAGTGCAGGGATATTAGTAGCTGTAAGGTGACAAAGCTCTAGTTGAATTTAATATATTTTTACAGATCATTATGAGAGTGAAGCTTGCTTCTTGTGGTTTCCTGGAGAATGTCATTCTTGCCCAGAAATTCTACACTCTCTACAAATTGTGCGAAGAACAGCTTTCAAAACAGGCAGGACTTTATTTGTATCACCTCATATATATTTTATAAATGCATATACATTATAAATTGCTTTTTATGCCCCCAGATCGAATAATCCGGGGTATATTGTTTTTGGCCTGTCTGTCATTGTATGTGTGTGTCTGTGTGTCTGTCCCAGAACTTTAACATTGGTCATAACTTTTGCAATATTGAAGATATCAACTTGATTTTTGGCATGCATGTGTATCTTATGGAGCTGCACATTTTGAGTGGTGAAAGGTCAAGGTCAAAGCGGCGCAGTAGGGGGCATTGTGTTTCACAAACACAGCTCTTGTTAGTATTGGTCTTTTTTGTAGAGCTGCATCGATTCGATCTGATTCATCGAAAATCGATTCGAAATGCTTCGATTCGATTACAATACCAAACCTACCAAATTTGATTCGATTCTTTAACATATATACATATATATACATAGATATGTAAAGCACGCTGTATTCTGACTATTGATACGCGAAGGTGAATGTTTTATCTTTACCTGTAATTACGACCCGCGCGATTGGTTGCTTATTACTTTAGTCATCCAATCAATAAGCGCGTTACGGTCTACTTTCTGAAAAAGTGTCAAAATGGCTGAACAAGTTGTTGCAGACAAATTGAAATTATCAGATGCACCTAAGAAGCTAAAATCAAAAGTGTGGCAGTATTTTGGGTTTCGGGATGGTAGCCCTACCGATAAAGCAAAGTGTAAACTGTGCTTCACGGATGTGGCGTACCCAAAGTCCGGCTCAACCACATATCTAATGCAACATGTCAAATGCAAACTTAACATTGATTAAGCAAGACTAAGAGGTCGCATAAGTGCAACTACTGAAGTCGCTAGCCAGAAAAGTAGTTCTATTTCTGTTGGAATTTTGTTAAGTTTATTAGAGAATGTGATTTGTCCTACAGGTAACTGGTGATGCTGTCATGTCACAATGGTAGACATGCTTATTGCGGTTTTGGGTAAAAGTATAATAGTGATAGTACTACCATTCAACTGATTCCAGATACGTTCTTATGATTATTTATTTATTTTTTATATTATTGTGTAATCAACACAATCTTCTAGTCAGAAGTTTTTATATTATAATTCCTAATTTGCTTTTCTTTTTTATGTGTTTTATTGAAATCACATTTGAATAGAAATGTTAATTTTGAGGCATAAGGGTGAATATATTATAAAACTAGGTTTGAAGATGAATCGAATCGAAAAAATCGGTATCAGAGTGTCTGAAATCGAATTGAACTGTTGGTGAATCGTTGCAGCTCTTCTTTTTTGGGTTTTTATGCTCCCCCAAAAATTTTGGGGGGGAGCATATAGTTGCCGCTTTGTCTGTCCGTGCGTCCTTCCGTGCACAATTTTTGTCCGGGCTATTTCTCAACAATTCATGACCGGAATTCAATTAAACTTTATGGGAAGCTTCACTTCCAAGAGCAGATGTGCATATTATCAGTCGGTTCTGGTCGGATGATTTTTCACAGAGTTA
This sequence comes from Dreissena polymorpha, assembly GCF_020536995.1. NCBI lineage: Eukaryota > Metazoa > Mollusca > Bivalvia > Myida > Dreissenidae > Dreissena > Dreissena polymorpha. Next base: position 81,440,454 of record NC_068365.1, read on the forward strand.
TGGCCCTTTGAAATTTTCCATTAACTGTACATATAGTGCAATTCTTGTCCGGGCTATTTCTCAGCAGCTACTGGCCATAGGTCAGAAGAGCTTATGGGATGGCATGGTGTCTGTCTGTCTGTGTGTGTGTGTGTGCGTTAGACTTTCTCTTGTTTATCCGATAAAGTCCACATTTTTCATCCGATTCTTTTCAAACTTGTTCAGTGTGTTGATATTAATGAGGACTGGAAACCCTATTGAAAACGGGTTACATCAGAGTAAATTGTCCAGAATTATCTCCCCTTTAATTCGAGAAAATTGTGAAATAAGGCTTGTTTACGCAATGAAGTCCACAGTTTTCATCCAATCATTTCCCAACTTGCACAGTGTCTTTATCTGAATGATGATTTCAAACCCTATTGAAAATGAGCAATATCAGAGTTGTAAGTCCAGAATTATCTCCCCTTGAATTTGAGAAAAAAATGAAAATCTTTAACATTTTGCCATAACTTTTGCAATATTGAAGATAGCAACTTCATATTTGGCATGCATGTGTATCTCATGGAGCTGCACATTTTGAGTGGTGAAAGGTCAAGGTTATCCTTCAAGGTCAAAGGTCAAAAACAAAAAAAATCAAAGCGGCGCATAAGGGGACATAGTGTTTCCGACACACACATTTCTTGTTTGTTAACATATAAAGTTCTATCCTTTTGAAACTTCAACGGATGTTTTTTATCATCATTTGTCCAACTGATTGTTGAAAAGGAGCCATTTTAAGTTTAAGTTTTAGGTTTCTTCTTGTTTATGCGATGAATTTCCCATTTTGGGTCTGTTCGTTTAAAACTTACAGATTGTTCATACTATCAAGGGCTTGAGCCCTATTGATTCCAGCCAGTAGAGCGATTCAGGCCCTCATGGGCCTCTTGTTTAATTAATTGTCTTGCTCACTTCCCTTCTTTTTTAGGTGCACTATGACTTTGGTTTGCGTAACATCCTGTCAGTGCTGCGAACACTTGGTGCCAACAAGAGAGCCAGACCTACCGATACAGAGAGCACAATTGTCATGAGAGTTCTGCGAGACATGAACCTGTCCAAATTGGTATGTTTCTGTGTTCTATTTTAAACAACTATAGATTCTAAAAAAAACTGTTTTGCGTAGTTAAAAGTTTTAATTGGTATAGAGTTTATATGTTTTGTTTGTGTGTGTTTTTGTTGTTGCTAAATTAATTTGTTTTTGTTTTTTGTCCTCCAAGGGAGGCATATACTAATTGCATTGTGGGTACATCACTACACATCAACTTCTCGTTTGCAGCATATCTCAGACTAGTTTTATGTATAGTTCTTGCTTTTTTTACATAAAAACATTTAGATCATAATTTAACAATTCAAATGCACAATGTTTGATTAATTGTCAATGTAACTGAAACTGTTGTACTAGGTTGATGAGGATGAGCCATTGTTCATGTCACTGATTGCTGACTTGTTCCCTGGCATCACACTGGACTCGGCTACCTACGCTGAGCTGCAGGTGGCTATCTCCAACCAAGTGGATGCGGCAGGTCTCATCAACCATCCATCTTGGAATCTCAAACTTGTACAGGTAATAGTCATAATTTGTTTGCCCATCTTTCATGACTGTATTTATTTGTGCCTTGCTCAGGTAAAACTGGGCTTCATTCATGTGTGAAAAATGTCAGTCCAGATTAGTCTTTGCAGTCAGCACAGGCTAATCAGGACAACACTTTGCCTTTATGATTTTTGTTTTATGAAAGTCTCTTCTTAACAAAAATCAAGTCTAGGCACAAATTTTCGTCCCAGATAAGCCTGTGTGTGCATTAAACCCAGTTTCCCCAGAGTGAGACTGACATGTTCAGCCAGCTTTCATAATGTTTACAGATTTGATTTAGTGATTTTGTTACCTTGTTTGTTTCTTTTTATTTTTCATTGAAATCATCTTTCCAGACTCAATAATAACAACATGTGTGTTTCTGGTGAATATTATGTAAAGCACATGTAAGTCCATGCAAACATACTTATTATTTCTTTGATTTGAAAATATTTTTTATTCACCATGAAGTATGATTCATATATGCAAACTATGTACCGTACTCTATGTTTTCGGACACCCCCTTTTTAGCAAAAATAATTATTTTTCATGACTTAATTTTCGGACACACATTTAATTTCTCTAAGTTTTCTGACAGTATATTTTACAGCGCTATTTTACCAAATTTGGTTCCTGTTTTTGATATCTAATGACACTTCCATCATGGGTTTTACAACTAGATTAACATCATAAAACATGGCGAGTGCATGCATAAGGGCAACGGACCATTACATTTGCGTTATTGGGTAAATATATAACCTTATAAACTGGTATTAAACAATGGTTTCGCCCGATAGCATTAGCGTTATGACAATTACCAGGGGTAGTGCCAATAAACAGTTCAATAATCTACTGCAATGTTACTACCTCTTCTCAGTAAAATAACTTTGACTAATACTAAATGCTTCAAAGTGTGATGCACCCTATTGCAAGTTTTACTAACAATGGAAGGTGTTAGACAACAACTATCGGAAATGAACAAACAAAGAATTCATTGTTTGCTTTTTTATTGCGTTAATTACAGGTTCATACTAGCGAGTATCGGTACATCACATGCTCATCTTTAAACTCGTTGGTCCAAGTACAACCTTGTAGTAACTTTCTGTCAAATAAATTAAGCATTTAAAATTATTTAAAATGCAGTGCAATCATATATAACTGTAATTTATACTATATGGCATCATATTTTACAAGCGCATGCTATTACCGGTAGTCGTTGATACAATTGGCGCTATTTTCAGACACTTCAATTTTCGACTCTAAGTTTTCGGACACCTGTATTTTGTGAATATTTTTTGTATCTTAGTTTTCGGACACAAACAAAATTAATTATTTTTAAGGGTTCGAAAACATAGAGTTATTACGGTAATAGTACCTTTTTTTTTTGAGTGTTACTCTGGGAAAACCAGGCTTTATCTATGTGCGTTAAGTGATTTCCCAGATGATCCTGTTCGATCTGCACAGGCTAATTAGGAATGACACTTCTTTTTTGTTGTTGTTAAAAGGAAGTATATTTTCAGCTGAAATGTGTATAAGTAGAAAGTGTTGTCCCTGTGCAGCCTGTGAATATTAATCTGGGACAACACTAAACGCTCATGTAGCCTCATTTTCCCAGTTCAATGCGCTTGAATGACATGAATCAACTGAGTTATGCTATGGTCTTCATTCATATTGTAGCTGTATGAGACCCAGCGTGTGCGTCATGGAATGATGACCCTTGGCCCCAGTGGAGCAGGCAAGTCTTGCTGTATCAACGTGCTCATGAAGTCCATGAGTGACTGTGGGGCGCCTCACAGGGAGATGAGAATGAACCCAAAGGCAATCACTGCTCCGCAGATGTTTGGAAGACTGGATGTGACAACCAATGACTGGACGGATGGAATCTTCTCTACACTCTGGAGAAGGTCCTTGAAAGCAAAGAAAGGTCAGCTATACGGTTTTGCAATATTTATATGCAACTGAGGAAGACATATAGTAATACCTTCATCCGCCCTTCCTTCCATTTGTTATTATATCCCATTACTTATGTGTAGGAAAACTCGGGAATGTTGAAGAGATTTAAATGAAACTTCATATAATGATACAGTGCAGAGTACAATCCTCATTACTCTCTCGTAAGGATTTACTCATAAGGAGTATTGTCCGTTAAAGATATATTTTTTTGCAGAGCATTATTTCCTTAGTATTAAAGGTATTGAAATGAAACTTGGAGCACCTTGCAAAAGAACAACTCTTTTATCAGTGGTTGAAGTTATCCTCATTGGCTAATATTTATAGTCCTATTCATAAGTAAAGCATTAATAAGGAAGTAATGAAGGGATTCAAATGAAATGTCACATTATAATGAGAGCGCATAAATGGAAAGTGCAGAGTAAAAGAAACATAACTCTTTTGTCAGGATTAACAGAGCTATTTGCCCTTAAGTGAATGATCTTGTGTGAAGCATAACTCCTTTAGAATTTATTGGAAGTTATTTATTTGAATTTTGGTACATTGATAGAGCGGAATGACTGGAAGTTAAAAGTACACAATCCACAACTCTATAATTGAATTGCCCTTAGCCTCTTATGTGTACAGTCCCTTTCTTTGTTTGAAACTTAGAAACATTGAAGAAATGTATTGCAGAGTATTAAAAAATAAATGAAAATTGTTTGCAGTCCCAAAATTTGAAGGTCAATATCATACTTTTTGGTCAAAATAATACTCCTTGGCAATGTCTCTTTTATGTACAGCCCTTTTGTTTAACTAACACATAGCAAGCTGTAGGTTTTGTCCTTCGTGTGTATTTTTCAAGTCATCAACTGTTTGTTTTTTTAGATAAAACATGTTAGGGGACCATTGTTACAGTTAGACCATTTCAATCTGGATACTATATGGATACTATGATAAACAAGACTATTGCCAAGCAATATATGTCCCCTCCCGGCTGCACCATTGTCAGAAATATATTTATTTTTTTTTATATATTTGTTGCCATAGCAATCATAATTTTTGACGTATGAACAAAATGAAAGGACGTGCATAATGTCCTTATTGCCATCTATCCATGTTTCAAGATTAATGAAAAAATATGAAGAACTTTTAAAGTTCTCGCAGGATCCAGAAAAGTGTGACAGACAGACTGACAGACACACAGAGCGCAAACCATAAGTCCCCTCCGGTGAAACCGGTAGAGGACAATAAAAAATTATAAAAGCAAGGTTAGTGAATCTTGGTATATGGATTATTGGCTATATGGGGAATATGCATGTTGTTTGGTGTTGATGAAACTTGTTATGACGATAGAGGGCCATCTTAGGAGGACTATGCATGTTATTTAAGTTTTGTCTGTCCTGTCTGTCCTATTGCTTGTCCAAAAATTCTTGATGTTGCTATAACTCTAAAAGTACTTGAGGTATGTTGATGAAACTATGTATGTGGATCAAGGGCCATATGGTGAATATGTATATTATTTTGTTTTCCTATTTTTATGTCCCCCACCACTATAGTGGGGGACATATTGTTTTTGCCCTGTCTGTTGGTTTGGTCAAACTTTAACATTTGCCATAATTTTTGCAATATTGAAGATAGCAACTTCATACTTGGCATGCATGTGTATCTCATAGAGCTGCACATTTCGAGTGGTGGAAGGTCGAGGTCAAGGTCATCCTTCAAGGTCAAAGGTAAAAAAAAAGTCAAAGAAGGGGACATAGTGTTTCTGACAAACACATTTCTTGTTGGACTTTGTATGCATGTCACTAAAGTATATCCACCTTTGATGACAGGAGAAAAAAAATCAGTTGGAAAGGTCATCTAAAAAATTTACTTTTTATTTTAACACTTTGAAAAGTCTTGTTAACCTTCATTTTTTGATCTCACTTCTCTTATAATCAGGTAACCAGTAATACTCTATTATTTTAAGTTTTTGTTGTCCAACCCAGGTGAACACATCTGGATAGTTCTTGATGGACCAGTAGATGCCATCTGGATTGAGAACCTCAACTCAGTGCTTGATGACAACAAGACCCTCACCCTTGCCAATGGGGACCGTATCCCCATGGCACAGAACTGCAAGATCGTCTTTGAGGTGCACAACATTGACAACGCCTCCCCTGCCACTGTCTCCAGGAACGGCATGGTGTTCATGAGCAGCTCTGCCCTGGACTGGAGACCAATCCTGCAGGTACACACTTATAATATGAACCTCAGTGTCACTCCGGGAAAACTGGGCTTAATGCATGTGTTTAAAGTGTTGACCTTGATTATCCCGTGCAATTCACACAAGCTAATCTGGTAGGACACTTTACGTACATAAATTTAGGCCAGTTTTGCCAGAACTAAGCTCATTTGATCTTATCATCATTTACTCGTATTTGGTTCCTAAACCATATTTCCAGACAAAAAATTGCTTTGGCAGATAAGATGCTACTGCAAATTTCCATCATTGTCTTTATTTGAGCCATGGTTGTTTTCCTCTGTTATGAGATTAATTCTTCCTTCCATTTCAGTTGGAAACATTTGTTAAATTTTCACTCATGAAAATGGGTGTTTTTGAGAATACATACAAATAAGATAAACTAGATAATGATTAAAATTAGCTTCTGGTAACTAGAAATTACAGTTCAACCCCTACTTCTGGTCACCCCTCATCGCCGATCTGTGCTGCGACTGTCTATAAACACTATATAATGCATCCCTCTTTAGCGGTAACTCTGTTTCTCCGGCCAGCGGCCAGCAATTTTGCATCCCAAATGTTAAATTCCCCCCATATGAGTGGTCATGCGCGAGTAAGTCAGTCATGTACACTGGCAAAATTACACCGACACAACGGCAAAAAAATCGATACGTACTTCCAGTCTGCGGTTTAGGCTCTGCAGTACTAAAGCGTGATGTGTGATAAACATTTTGACAGCCAGTTTGCAAATTGCAATAAATTAGCGGCAGATTATCGGGTTATCGGGTTAAAGCAACATGCGACGGTTTGATCTTTTTGTTTCCGCCCATGCAAATATAATCTATAAGTACTGGAAAAGAGATTCTTAATTTATAATTTATTATTTGTAGCTGTTGAATCATACTATTTCAAGCACACATTTATGACAATTATTGGCTTATTAAAAGTTAAAAAGAACAACGCAACTTTTAACCAAAATCAACTGCTCTACATGTTCTCTGTGCTACAAAGTTTTTATCCAAAAATCAATACACGCACGCATGGGTATGACGTGACATTGTACATTGGTGCATAATTTTCGCGCTTTTGTCGAGACAAAGGAAATACATGAGGACTTTTTTGATGTTAGAATTTGTTAATGTCTCGTTAACATAAATCAATCGGGAGTGTGTTTCGGATTACAAATTATGATTCTCATTTGGGAATTTAACAAAACATTTATGTTTGTTTTATATTTACAATGATTTCAATATTAATTTTGATAAAACCATTTACGCGGCGAAATAAATGTTTTTATAATATTATGCATGAAAAGCACGATTACCAGTAGGATTAGGATTACACCAGCACCCGATTGTATAAACAGTTAAACCGGCGGTTAACCACATACCGGCGGTCAAAAGTCGGTAACTTGTTGGTTACTGGTCGGTAAGCGTTTGTATAAAATTGGGTAAGTTATACCGATCGGTTAAAACCCAGTTAAAACATACCCTGCTTCTCTAGGTGGGTAAGTACAAGTAACCGAGAGGTAACTTACACAAAATGGCGGAGTCGCGCGCCATTATAAAAGCTAACCATCGACAACCTTGGACATTTCGACAAGTAAACAGACAATTGCAGCGACTGACACTTTATTTGACTTAATTTATAGGGCAATACGTTTTCCGACTTCGGACAACGAATTTAAGGACGCGCAGAACGTGTTTTTTAATATAATGTTATGGATATGCCGTGTGTGATCCGATGCATCAATGGCGCCCATGTTAAAATCATTTCTCCGAAAACAGTAAACGACAAAAGTACAAACAAAAACCAAAACACGCTCGAACTAGTATCTTACCTTTAATAATCCTTTAAAATCCATAAATAACCCATTTAACTCAATAATTGACGATTTTGCATCTAGGGTCTTTAATAATTATTTTAGCATAGTTTAATAAAGACCCCAATGCCATCCTATTAGATCTACTATTTTCAAATGAGTTTATGAACTTGATAAACTTTCTTTTTCGTCACACGCTACGTCACGTACTATACATTACTGAACCGGAGCAGTTTAACAAATAATAGCCGTTGGTAAACTCGGTTACATTTGCAGATTTCTGCATACAAAAATATGTTTAAACTTACACAATGTTTTATTTGTCTATGGTAAATGCCCTTATTGTACACGAAAATAATTTAATATATAAGTAAACAAAGAATGAAAAACATTCCATTACACAACAGATAAATGAGTCGTTAATACCCGTGTAAAAAATGGGACATTCCGAATTCCAGTGTGGTGCTATTTTTATCATCTTATACTTTACACATCATTAGTCTAACATGAATTTAATCGAAAAGCAAATATTGCAGATTATTTATGAATAATGCGATATTTGTATGGCTTGTTGTACATTCTAAAAATGTCAAAAGTATATGCACGGATTATAAACAATGCACATTGCACAAAATAATGAAAATGTGATAAATTGACAATTGAAATGCGTCGATATACAGTGCATGTACGTGTGAAATAAGTCGCGTTTATAATAAATCGTCAAAAAGCCTCGCACTTTTCTTAATTTCAATATGCAATTATCGGACTACAGACAGAGTGATTTTCGGATGTAATTTTAAGTTAATGATACTCAGCGTTGTGCTTTGAATGTGTAAACATCGTTATTTGGCGAAAGATATTATTTTATAACGCAGTCATATAAAAACGGGTTATAAGCAAAATTAGAAGAATAGGCTAGCATGTTACGGCGACCATGAATATGTTACATCATTTAAAAAACAAGAAAATTAGGCGTCTTTGCAAGCACTCTCTCGCAGTTGGAAGCACCAGGGATTCCGCTAAATAAGGCAAATCCCGACAACATGATATTTTTTTCCCTGGTCTGTTCGTAAACATTTTGAAAAATTTGATGAACTCATAGTTAAAATGTAGTTAAAATGTACACTTTATGTACACTTTATTTTATTGTAAAAGCATTTGTAAATGAATTTGCTAAAAAAAATACATGACGCTGTTTATTTTGTTTGTTAACGAAATCGAAGCGTGACACTTTCGCGCGAAAATTACGTCATTAGAAAATGCATTGTGGGAATGTTTGGGGTAAATTTACCGTTGGTTAAATTCCACTATGCGCGGTTTAGTTACTTTGCGGTATTTCTTGTTTATACCATCGAGTTACCTTGACGGTTACAACGAATCATGAGAATGATTCTTTTTCATTGGCTTGATTCTGATGAGGATGATATTGATGATGATGATTAGAAAGATAAATAGAATATTTTTTTGAATGGAAATGTTGTTTTATAGCTGACTTTAGAAAGGAAGAAATAAAATTATTTTAAGTCTATACATTGTTTAGTACATGTACACATATTTACCATTTTGTTTATACAAAAAATGAACAGTTGGCCATGCACTGATCAACTCTAGACTCCTTATGACCCAGCCCCCTCTTAAAAGGCCACCCCGCTTAAGCAGCCAGTTTGGCCGTTTCCCTTGACTGGCTGCTTAAGAGGGGTTGGACTGTATGTTAATTTGATTCTTCTCCGGGAAAACAGGGCTTTATGCATGTGAATGAAGTGCCATCCGATATTAGCCTTTTCAGTCTGCACAGGGTAATAAAGGACCACACTTTCGCTTTTATGAAGTTTATTGTTTAAATGAAGACTTACAACAAAAATTCCGTTTAGGCGAAAAGTGTTGTCCCTGATTAGCCTGTGCAGACTTCATGTAAATTATACACAAGTTTCTTTTCCTATGAAGGGCTGGTTGAAGACTAGGACTATTCAGGAAGCTGATGTACTGTATGGATTCTTTGATCGCATGTTTGAAGATGTGTACAGATATGTGAACCTGAGTCTCATCAAGAAAATGGTTGTCCTGGAGTGTAACCAAATAAGACAGGTTGGTTTAATGTAGATTCTAATGAATGAGATGTCAATTTTTTTAGCTCAACTATATAATGGGTATGTTGTAGTGCGCAGTCTTGTGGCGGTCGTCAGCATTACATTTCTTACAAATCTAGAAGCCACATTTTTTATCCAATCTTGATGACATTTTGTCTGAAATTTTATCTAAACAATATCTAGGACAAGTTTGAATATGGGTCATGTGCGTTTAAAAAACTAGGTTACTAGGTCAAATCTTAGGAAACTTTGTTGTCCCCTACCAATTTCACTAGAGGGGACTTATGGTTTGGCTCTGTCTGTCTGTCTGTCAGTCTGTCAGTCACACTTTTCGTGATCCTGCGATAACTTTAAAAGTTCTTAATATTTGTTCATGAAACTTGAAACATGGATAGATGGCAATATGGACATTATGCACCTCATTTCATTTTGTTCCTACCTAAAAAATTCTGGTTGCTATGGCAACAAATAGACTAGAAATACTGCTGAAAATGGTGGTTTTCTGGATCCTGCGATAACTTAAAAAGTTTATAATATTTGTTCATGAATCTTGAAACATTGATAGATGGCAATATGGACATTATGCACGTCATTTCGTTTTGTTCCTACGTACAAAATTCTGGTTGCTATGGCAACAACGAAAAAAATCTGACAATGGTGGGATTTCTGACAATGGTGGAGTCGGTAGGGGACTATATTGCTTGGCAATAGTCTTGTTTCCATTTTCGAAGTCTCATTTATGAGTCATCTTGATCTAAACAAAATTTGAATCTTGATCATGACTGTATCCAAAATCTAGGAGGTCACAATGTCAAATCTTTAGAAAACCTTGTTCCCACTATAGTGGCAACAATTATTATATAATCTTGATAAAACTTAAGTCGGACTGTTTATTTTGAAAATATATAGGCCCAGTTAGTTCCTTGGCCTCATGCCTCAGAAAACTAGTACACTAGGTTGAACACATTTATGGAGTAGTCTCATGAATCTTGTTCAGCATGTTTATTTTTACATTATCTAGGCTGACAAATTATGCCACCCTTCAAAGAAGAGGGGGTATATTGTTTTGGTGGATGTTGGTGGGTCTGTCTGTAGACCAGTTTGTTTCCGATCAATAACTTGGGAACAGATTGACCAATTGGCTTGATACGTTCCATGTGCATTGGCCTTTGCCTGTAAATGACCCCTATTGAACTTGGGATTAAAGGTCAAGGTCACTGTCACACTTTGAGTGAATAAGAGTGAATATTTTTTCAGTTCAATAACTTGTGAACGGAGTGATCTATTGGCTTGATACTACCCATGTGCATTGGCGTTGGACAGTAGATTGCCCCTATTTAAATTGGGGTCTATAGGTTAAATGTCAAGGTCGCTTTCACACTAAGTGTGTTTCAGATCAATAACTTTTCTACTGATTGGCTTGATACTTCCCATGTGCATTGGCCTTGGTCAGTAGATGACCCCTATTGAAATAGGGGTCACTAGTTCAATGGTTGAGGTCATTCAATAGGGGTCACTAGTTCAAAGGTGACTGGTCAAGGTCACTGTGACACAAAAATGATTTTATGGTCAGTTTTGTTGCAAAAGATCCCGTGTCAAGGCCCTGTCTTTGGGTGGATGATTGGGGCATGTGTCACTGACTGGGGAGCTCTTATTTAATCTGGATCATATGAACGTCAAAAGGTGGTCACCTGGTCACATGTTAAATTCATGAATCTTGATAAAACTTGACAATATCTTGATGAAACTTTGATTCTGGTTCATGTTTAATTCCGTTAAGAAAGTGTTATCCCTGATTAGCCCGTGTCCAGTTTTCCAAGAACACATCTGGGTGTCTGTTGCAGGCCACTGACCTGTTGGAAGGGTTAATTCCCAAGCGTGATGACAAGAGCACGCTGCCTGCAGCACACCTGGAGAAGCTCTTCATATTTGCCCTCATGTGGAGCCTGGGTGCACTGCTTGAGCTGGAAGACAGGGCCAAAATGGAGAAGTTCATGGTGGAACATGAGAGCAATCTCTGCCTACCACCTGTCAGAAATGATGAGACCATTTTTGAATATCTTGTTGATGAAAAAGGTAAGCTATTTGAGGTCAATAGTTCTGTGTGTAGATGTGTTCAACCCAAAATGTTTTCATATGATCTCCACTTAATTACTCAAATATGCAAATGGGAAAAGAATAATGACCAAATTACACTAACAGTAACACAAACTCAGATATTTTGCAGTTATGGCCCTTCAGTTATCCTAAATTTGCCTTTTACAATATTTTACCGTTTTTTTTACTGTTCCCTTTCCCTGCGTCAAAATGTATATACAATTTATTCCAAACTTCATTATCTCAAAGATTCATTTTGACCAAGAGGTATAGCAAACAACTGATGCTCTGTAGGTGAATGGATCCACTGGAAGCAACGTGTAGAAGAGTATGTGTACCCAAGTGACAGTGTGCCAGAATTCTACAACATTCTTGTGCCCAATGTGGACAATGTCCGTAACAACTTCCTCATAGACACCATTGCTAAGCAATATAAGGTAATCTTTTTATGACTGTTTATTTATAATTCACACTTTCAAAGAACTAAGGACATATTTCTTGGTATTTATCAGTTGTGGTTCATTGCCTTGGAATGATCAATGCAAGCATTGATTGTTTAAGCCAGTTTAAAGTAGCCCCAAACCTTATGCTTGGTCCATAATAAATTTTAAGTGTGAATAAAAATTAACATCATAGCATCATAATTCAAAATAAATGGCAATAAAACAGGATACATTTAACTTTAATGATAATTTTAATTGGTAATAATTATGTATAGTTATATAATATAAGTATAATAAGTAGGTATAAATAAGTATAATTATGCTCCTTCAAACAAAGTTTGTGCAGGGTTATCCTTGAACCAATGTCAAGTAGTCAGCAATACAATTTTGATATTAAATTTAATAATACTCAAGTTTTGCATCTCCTTGAAATGCGCCATTGAAAAAAGTTTTGCATCTCCTTGAAATGCGCCATTGAAAAAGTATTTGTCATGTTCAATGACTGTTGTAGCTAGTTTAGCACAAACTAACTACAACAGTCATTGAACATGACAAATACTTTGGCAGGCTGTGTTGCTGATAGGAGAACAGGGTACAGCCAAGACTGTCATGATCAAGGGTAACATGGCCAAGTATGATCCTGACCTGCATCTCAGCAAGAGCTTTAACTTCTCCTCTGCATCCACACCAATGATGTTTCAGGTCTGTGAGCAGGGTAAACTAGCTAGGCCTCGTCTAAATATAGTTGATATTGCTTAAGATCAGAATGAGAGTGCGCCCTGGGAATATGGAGCTGAATGAATGTGCGTGTGAAGTGTTGTCCCAGATTAGCCTTTGCAGTCAAGACAGGCTAATCTGGGATGACACTTAATGCACATGCATTAAACCCCATGTTCCAAGAGCGAGGCTTAAATAATGAAACATCAGCTTGTAGTTTTGTTGCTTTTTCTGTTATATATAAAACATTAAAAATTGTGAGAAAAATCTAAACAATCATTTATGAAATATTACTCAGTATGTTTTTATGAATTTAAGTTGAGAGTAAGTTTGTTTTGTGATGCAAAAAAGCATAAAATATAGATACATGTTGCACTGAGCATGTTGCTTTCAGAGAACCATTGAGAGCTATGTAGACAAGCGCATGGGCAGCACCTATGGGCCACCTGGTGGACGCAGAATGACTGTGTTCATTGATGACATCAACATGCCCATCATCAATGCCTGGGGAGATCAGGTTGGTTTGGCAGTCAAATTTGTTAATAAGACTTTAAAAAAATGTTTTATTATCCCCCCTTTCAAAGAAAGGACACATTTCTAGTTATTTGGATAATGTTGAATTGTTGTATTGTTCTATAGGTGACAAATGAAATCACTCGCCAAATGATGGAGATGCATGGTATGTACAGTCTTGACAAGCCTGGGGACTTCATTTCTATAGTGGACCTCCAGTTCATAGCAGCCATGATTCACCCTGGTGGAGGAAGGAATGATATACCTGAGCGCTTGAAGAGACAATTCTGTATCTTCAACTGTACCCTTCCCTCAAACAACTCTATTGACAAAATCTTTGGTAGGTTTACCAGGGTTTTTCTTCTATTTAAAAAAGGCCCTAAAATGGACCTGATTCCAACAGACAAAACCCAAAACCGAAAATTGTAAAAAAAAAAAAAAAAAAAAAACGGAAAAAATTTACATATATTTATTTATTTATTTGCAAAAAAGTGTTATGTGATAATTATATCTCAATTTTATTTCACAACGAAGTATATAACTATAACTTATGATTTTGTGCTGATGTGTCAATATTGTTGATATAAAAATTCCAATTTGTCAATAAAACATTCCCAAATGTGCCATTTTATCTATATAAATAACCCAATTTGACCAGACCCTTTTCCCAAAATGGTTTGAAAAGACCCTGGTTCTATATTTGCGTCATTGGTTTCTTATTGCTCATTAGTCAACTAACTTGTAAGTAGAGATAGCATTTGAAAAAAGTAAGGACATTGATACACGGCATTCTGAGAAAAGGCAGAGGATTGTATTGCCCTTGATTTTGGAGAGCACAGCCCAATCAGTTTGTATTACTTTTTTGTGCAGATCCTAACTAAAAAGGTATGACAGAGATTCAAATGAAACTTCATACAATTACAGGAGGGAGGCATTGTGAGGTGGTGGAGCACTATAACACTTTCTTTGTTACTTATTGAGTTATTGACTTATATTTAGTTTTATTTTCCAAAGAAAAGCTAAATTTAAAACATTGATTTTCATAAAAATGCATGCATGAATAGAGAACATGAAGATTTTAATAATAAATGAAACTTTGCTGTTTTTTTTCTCCAAAATTTTAGTCAAAACAATACTTTGGGGACCAGTAGATTTTTAACAGGATTTCTCTCCTGATAATGTGTCTTGAGTTTCATTTTTCTAATATTTACCATTTTGACCAATGCCAATTTACAACAATCGATGCTTATGGCTATCCCCTATCCACTTGTATCTTCCAACCTAATTTTGACTTTAAACTGTTAAAATGGGTTATGTCTTGGTTGACTAGATTTACTGTAACATGTTAAATCTTGTAACTATGGCGTTTCACAAAAAAAATGTTAACAGTGCCAACCCTGGAATAAATAAATAAATACAAGAATTCGCTTACTTTGAACAGGCATAATAGGCTGTGGATACTTCTGTTCTTCAAGATTCAACGAGGATGTGGTGGGACTTGCCAGCCTGCTTGTCCCTGCTACAAGAGTTCTTTGGCAGGCCACCAAGGTAACCTCAACATGTAACTGATGATCATATCAAAACCATTTACAATCACTTGCTGAACAAGTGTTTTGATTGACAATTTTGTGATGACAGTAATGTTCATGTTAAGATACTTAGACATAAGCTGCTCTTTGAGGAAAGGGGACTTCATGCATGTGTATAAGGTGTCACCTAGATTATCTAATAAGGAACAACACATTCCACTTTTATGGAATTTTTCTTTTAAAGGAAGTCTTTTGTAAACAAAAATCCAGTCTAGACGGGAAATGTCGTCCTTGATGAGTGTATGCGGCTTTCACAGGCTAATCTGGGACAACACTTAACACACATGCATTATGTCATTTTTCCCAGAGCAAGACTCAAATGTTTTCTAGGTGAAGATGCTACCAACACCTTCCAAGTTTCACTATATCTTCAATCTGCGTGATCTATCTCGTATCTGGGAAGGCATGCTGAAGATCGCTGGAAATGAATGTCAGAATAAGAAGACCATGCTAGGACTCTGGAAGCATGAGTGTACCAGAGTCATTGCTGACAGGTACTGTTTTATGTTTACTTTCTTTGGGGAAAAGGAGACCCTTTTAATTCAATTTTTCCCCTTTGAATGGGGAATTATTTGTATGCTCCCACCATCTAATAATGTTGAGAGACATGTAGCAATTTGCCTGTATGTTCCTTTTTCAGTGCGTCTGTCTTTTTTTTTTTACTGTTTGTGGATTTTAAAAAAATCCAACATTTTGTCTCACATCAATTATGGTTACTAAAAATGTTTGATAGTTTCATAGATGATGTCTTTGAACAACACAACCTCTTCATCTGGCCTTATTTGACCTTGACATTGACCTTCTTTTGGACGTGAACTAATAGTTGGTTAACCCAAAATGACATGTGTTCATTAACATAAATATGTTACAAAGCTCTGATACGTGTATGGCTGTCATCTATCAACACTATATTATTAGGTATTGCCTGACAGCGACCTTGACATTGACCTACTGTGGATTTCCATTAAGGCCTATGCTTTTATTGAACACACCATTTTGCTTCAGATATTAGTATTTTTACATGTTTGTATTCTAATTTGTTATAAAACATTAATCAAATGCTTTAAAAAATTGCTGTATGGTATCTATAAGAAGTATATTGTGTACTTAAAAGCTTAACATTACATCCACATGAATTCAAACTTTTCTATTCAGATTTGTCATGTCTGTATTAAACTTGCGGTAAAGAAACCAGTGTATTTCTTTATCCCATATTTTCCGATGTGATATTGGTTCAAACAAACTCTGAGAGAAACATTATTCCCAACCAGGTTCACCAACTCAGATGACAAAAAGTGGTTTGAGAATGCCCTCACAAATGTGTGCCACAACATTATTGGAGAGCCTTACCTGACACACCTGCCCAGTGAGCCTTTCTTTGTGGACTTTCTCCGTGACGCTCCAGAACCAACTGGACAGGAGGCTGAGGACGCCGAACTGGAAGCTCCAAAGATCTATGAAGCTGTATGCAACACTTTAAACTTTAAGCTTACTTTATGAATTAGACCAATCCATAAAATATTCCATATAGGATACCACAGTATTCAACATGCACCTAAAAATTCAGTTGGTCATTGGTGAATTTTTTTTAGCAATTTCAATGCATCCGCTTTTAATGACACTTTTTTCAATGAAAATCATTAAGTAGAAACATTATGTACACTCAATGTGTTATTGCTGTATTGAGGAATTGAGGAGACTTGGTGTTAAAAAGATTGTTTGCACTATAATGAAATAAGCATACAGGTCTGTTCCAGTGCTTTGTGGATTTTAATGACTTTATCATTTTTTATACCTTGACCAAAGGTTATGTCACATGCAACAACCATGCTTCTTGTTGGGAGGTGAAGGTCCCTGTAAAAGGTCATGAATGTTCATTTCAACTCTGTAACTTTTTTATTTAGAGTAGTATTTTGATATTATTTAGGATTATTATTTCCCATATTGACCAGACATTGGGTCATGAATATCTCTCGTCCTCCCTGAAAGGCAAGGATTTTTGTCCAGTTCCTCACTCAGTTCAAAGAAACTAAAAACTAATTTGTTTGGTTTGTAGGTTGAAGACCTAGAGATGCTGAATGAAAGGTTAAAGATGTTTATGCAGCAATACAATGAAACAGTGCGTGGTGGAATCATGGATCTTGTGTTCTTCAAGGATGCCATGGTCCATCTTATAAAGGTAGGAAACCATTTCATTAAGAACAATTAAGGGTTTCCAATAAAAAAACATTCCAACAGCCCAAATAACCATCAATCAACTAGAACCATTTAACACTCAGCCAAGTTATCATAAAAACAAATATCCTTACCATAGAGATTGGTCTGAATTATTTTGGATTCAACGGTGTTAACACATTTTTTCTTTTATTTTACCTAGTTACCTAGTTTTTTACCTCACATAGCCTAGTTTCTAACTAGGCCAAGCTATAATTGGAACAAATTTCCAACCATATTTTATGAAGATTGGATAATCAATGTTGCCTTTAAAGTGTTAACAAGATAAATGTGTAAGAGGCTTCGCCAAACTATAATTAAAAAGCATTCACAAAAGCTCACCATGGGCATGTGCTCAAGTGAGCTAAAAAAAGCTATTAAAAAGAGATTTTGAAAGCTGTATAGCTTAAAAATAGATTTTTAGCTCACCTGATTGCTCAGGTGAGCTTATGTGATCGGTCTTCATGAAACTTTTTGTCATAATGTTTGTCTTAATGATATCTTGGTTGAGTTCAAAAGTGGTTCCAGTCCGTTGAAAAACATGGCGGCCAGTGGGCGGGGCAGTTTTTCACATTTGGCTACATTTCTTGTCCGATCTTCATGAAACTTAGATTTGTCCCAAAAATACCTCAATCGAGTTCGAAACTAGGTCATGCTGGGTTGAAAACTAGGTCACTAGGTCCAAAAAAAGAAGAACCTTGTTAACACTGTAGAAGTCACATTTCATGCCCAATCTTCATATAACTTTGTCAAAACGGTTGTCTTAATGATATCTTGGTTGAGTTTTAAAGTGGTTCCGGTCCGTTAAAAATATGGTTGCCAGTGGGAGGGGCAGTCTTCCTTATTTGGCTATAGAGAAACCTTGTAAACACTTGTAAAGGGCACATTTCTTGTCCAATCTTCATGAAACTTGGGTCAGAAGATTTGTCCCATTGATACCTTGTAAACACACTAGAGGCCATAGTTTTGTTCCAATAATGATGATACTTGACCTGGATGTTTTTCTTGATGATATCTATGCAAAGTTTGACATTGGGTCATTTGGAGTCAAATCTTGGTCAGGGGATCCAAATCTTACCAAAACCTTGTAAACACATGTAGAATTAGCATTACTTGCAAATGTTTGCATGCAAAAAAAAACATGCAAATAGACAGTACTCAATCAGAATTAATCATATGCTCACACTGCAAAAGTAAACAGAAGAGAACCAATCTAATATGCTCTTAAGTATTGAATTTTCAACTAAGCAATGAACAAGGCCTTGTAAAAAAAGGTGAGCAAACTAGGGCCATCTTGGCCCTCTTGTTAAAGGTTCAGTTGTCACCAGGAAAGTATGAAAGTCCCTTCTTTTCCTACCTTTTTATGCCCCTGGATCGAAAGATCGGGGGCATATTGTTTTTGGCCTGTCTGTCTGTCATTGTATGTGTGTGTCTCAAAACTTAAACCTTGGTTTAAGTTTGGTCATAACTTTTTGAATATTGAAGGCTATCTTCAATATTTGATATTTGGCATCCACGTGTATCTCATGAAGCTGCACATTTTGAGTGGTGAAAGATCAAGGTCATCCTTCAAGGTCAAAAGTAAAAAAATACAATCCAAGGGAAGTACTAAGCTTTAAAAGGAAGATCATTTCTAACCCTGCCAAATGATATATTGAAATTTTATTACAAAGCTGCGCGATAGAGGGCATTGTGTTTCTGACAAACACATCTCTTGTTATTTTTAAAAAAGTCCAACATTTTCCAAAATGTGCCTTCTTTGGCATCTTGACAGCTTGTCTACAACACTCCAAAATTGTAAAGAGAAATGTGTGAAAGCAGCTGGAAACACATATTTATATACTCGTAATGAAAAAAAAATTGCTTTGAATAAAATAAGCAAGAAGTATAATAATCATTAATAAAGAACTGGCTGCCATCCTAGTTGCTAAATTTGGATAATATATGCTTTAATACTTGACAATAATTTGTTCAATTTTCAAAAACAATTTGGACTTGCGCAGTCAGATTAAATTCGGTAGTAGTTCAAACATTGATTGTATCCAATATCAATTCATTTGATTGATCATGTATCTTCAGATCAGTCGTATCATTCGAACACCCCGTGGCAATGCTCTGCTAGTGGGTGTTGGTGGTTCAGGAAAGCAGTCTCTTACTCGCCTGGCCTCCTTCATTGCTAGCTATAAGATGTTCCAGATCACACTTAGCAGGTATGATCCTTATAAAAAAGTTAACTGCCTGTTTTATTGTAATATACAACTCAATAAAGCATTTAAATAAAGCAAACCTTTGTTTATAGTTTATTTGATAAGGTTGGCAGTCTTCAGCATTTGTCCTCCTGGAGCTATTAACCTGCTTTGGATAGTTTTATTATAATGACATACTATTATCTAAAATAACCAGAAAATGAATGACAACTAACATTTTGCTCTGTGAAAGATCAAGGTTACAATTCCAACTCAATTGATGTGAATATTTATTTCTACACTATAAACATTAACATGTTTGGGAGGATTTTTACATACTTGACATAGGACAACAACAAATCTAACAAGGACAAGTGAAAACTCACTTGAACTTGCCTTACAGGATGAGTGCCTTTAAATAAATTGTTGGGCCCAGATTAATATAAACCTCACCCTTGGAAAACCATGTTAAATGCTTGTGCTGAAAGTATCTGCCCAGATTAGCCCATGCCGTCTGCACAGGCTAATCAGGGAGCCCACTTACCACCTTAATTTAATGTTTTGCAAATAGAAATTTACTTGAGCCTAAAAATGCAATAAAAGAAGTAAGTATTGTCCCTGATTATCCTTTGCTAGTGTTTTCATTTCACCATTTCAGGAATGGGGCCAGGTCGCTTTAGATTGGGAAACATCACTGCATTTTGAATATAATTTTGAAATTAGTGTTGTTGTTTTTTTCAAACAAATGCTCCTAAATTGAGAATAAAAATTGTGTAATATTATATTTACTACAGTCTAATTAAAACGAGTGAAGTTTTTACAGGACAGAAGGTCCTGTAAACTGGGGAAAAAAATACATGTTTGCCCATGTTTGGCAGAGACTTGTTTGCTAACTGCACAGGCTGGTCTGGGACAACACTTTATGCACATGTATCAAGTCCCAGTCTCCCAGAAAGAGGTTTATATATTCATCTTCTTGTAGAACTTACGGTATCAACAACCTGATGGATGACCTCAAATACCTATATCGGGTGGCTGGAGCAGAGGGAAAAGGCATCACCTTCATCTTCACTGACAATGAAATCAAGGATGAATCATTCCTAGAGTACCTTAACAATGTGCTCAGTTCTGGAGAGGTGACTTTTATCAATAAATAAAAAATTAAATCAAGCTCTTTTAACAATTGATGCTCATTTGTTTTAAGATTTTCTTTCCTAATTTTGCTTTATTACATGCTTATCCGTTTAACAGATTGTGTAAAACTTTACTGACTATTTTTGACTGCCTATAATCCTTTGAAGCATATTACAGGGCTTTCCCGAAATCATTTTAGCCCTACGGTCCTGGGGTGCTTGAAGTCTCACTTAAAACATACAAAGGATTCCTTAAAATAATGTTTTGTTTATATTTCGCCAACAATTCCAGAATAATGCATATTTGACATTTTTGCTGTGAAAGCTTTTCTCTCGTTTCATAATTGTCTTCTTAGATACAGAAACAAGAACACCCACTCCAATGATCCAAGTGACTATGCTGACAATTTTGTATGAGACCTAAGCCTCAATCACTCACCATGAAGCACCGCCTCGCATGCAGAGTTTTTTGTTCATTACAGCAAAAGTAGCCAATTGAAATTTATGTTTACCCTGACTATGAAATAATGTTATGAATGAACAATCTTAACAGTGAGTATGCTTCTATTAGCAAGAATCATTACACATCTATCAATTTTTCAATAAAGACCATAAATTGAAAGGAGGTTATGTATTCACCCCTTGTGCCTTTATTATTATCCAACTTTATTTAATTTTATATCGGAAATTGCTGCAATCTAGTACCGTAAGTGTTGACTCTTTAAAATCATAGAATCAAATTTTACGAAAATATGCAGACATAAAAACTGCAGTATATGTATATCTTAAATAGACAAAACACACCAGATCATTTCTTTTATCCTGGGGTGGGGGGCTGTTGAAAGCCTTCCAAAAATATAACCTTCCAGGTACAGGGAACCTTAAAAACATCCTTGGGAAGGCCCTGCTCAGATAAGGATCATTTTTTGGTACATGTTGTTTTTAGCTCGTATGCATGTTCTGTGAATTTGTATGCTGATCTAAGTTTTCTTCTTTCTTCTGCTACTGCAGGTGTCAAACCTGTTTGCTAAAGATGAGCTGGATGAGATCACACAGGAGCTGATCGGTGCAATGAAGAAAGATTTCCCTCGGCGTCCACCTACCACTGAGAACCTCTATGACTACTTCATATCACGAGCTCGCAACAATCTTCACTGTGTGCTCTGCTTCTCGCCTGTATGAAGCCTTTATTAACTTAAAAATTGTACTGAAATTTTAGCAGTACACTGTAACTCCAATATAGCGCGGTCAATGGGGTCCAAGCCGCAAAACAGCGTTATAACGGATCCGCGTTATAGGTTTTGAGCTCATTTACTGCAGGGCGCTATAAAAAAACAGGTATAGAATAGCCTATTATATAGGTCATGTATATTGCCATGCTGTGTTGACGCAAATACATGCATATAAACCGAATCGTAGCGTTAACAGTATACATACCGCTTTTCTTATGTGCACATTTATCCGATAATCCATTAAAATTGCAACATCACTTAAACAAGGGCTGTTTGTGAAAACATGCATGCCCCCCATATGGGCTGTCCGTTGTAATGGCAGCCATTGTGTGAATACGTTTTTTGTCACTGTGACCTTGACCTTTGACCTAGTGACCTGAAAATCAATAGGGGTCATCTGCGAGTCATGATCAATGTACCTATGAAGTGTCATGATTCTAGGCTAAAGCGTTCTTGAATTATCATCCGAAAATCATTTTACTATTTCGGGTCACCGTGACCTTTGACCTTGTGACCTCAAAATCAATAGGGGTCATCTGCGAGTCATGATCAATCTACCTATCAAGTTTCATGATCCTTGGCATATGCGTTCTTGAGTTATCATCCGAAAACCATTTTACTATTTCGGATCACCTTGACCTTTGACCTAGTGACCTCGAAATCAATAGGGGTCATCTGCGAGTCATGATCAATCTACCCAAGAAGTTTCATGATCCTAGGCGTATGCATTCTTGAGTTATCATCCGGAAACCATTTTACTATTTCGGGTCACTTTGACCTAGTGACCTCAAAATCAATAGGGGTCATCTTCAAGTCATGATCAATCTACCCATGAAGTTTCATGATCCTAGGCGTATGCGTTCTTGAGTTATCATTCAAAAACCATTTTACTATTTCGGGTCACCTTGACCTTTGACCTAGTGACCTCAAAATCAATAGGGGTCATCTGCGAGTCATGATCAATGTACCTATGAAGTTTCATGATCCTAGGCCCAAGCGTTCTTGAGTTATCATCTGACAACCACCTGGTGGACGGACCGACCGACATGAGCAAAGCAATATACCCCCTCTTCTTCGAAGGGGGGCATAAGAATAATAATCTTGAACATTAATGACGATATATGTTTAAGAAATTCGTAAACACAACCGTACGCATATATGCCATTTTCAGAAGTGTTAAGAGTACAGTGCATTATGGGGCAGAGCTTTCATTGGATGAGCGACTTTAAATTTAGATTGAATGCAATACGACTCGTGTACAAAAAATTGTTTCATTGCGTCATACGCATGCAAAAAACGTGTTTCCCGGGGACTTTCTGATACCGCGCGAAAATGAAAGTGAAACTCTGTTAACAATTACCGGTACACTGCGTTTGCATGTAAATAAATCGTCTGCATTATTTAATTTCTTATACACGAACTGAAAGATTAAATGACATAATACTAGAATGATAATGAAATGACAGAAAAAGTTGTTTTATACAGTAGGCAGTATATTTCACAGCCGCTCATTTAATATAGTCAAACAGCAACCATATAAAATTAAGAATGTTTCAATCGTTTTGAATTACTTTAATTGTATAACTATCCCGCTTGCACTTAACTTATGGAAATTATCGCACTGAACCGCTCTGATGAGGAATACATGTAATAAACACTGACACGCGAGTTTTTCACACCTTTATTGACATTACACAACAGATTAACACCAATTAGCTGTCGGTGTTGTTTAACCTCGAGGCGATTATAATCGGTTCAACGGACGGTTGAATAAAGCAATCAACATGTGATTGCCGCCATCTTTGAATTGTCTGAAAATACATGAAGTTGCATATTACAGATTTGAATAAGAAATCAAATGGAAGGTTGGAGAAAAAATGGGATCCAAGCACCCTCCGCGTTATATTGGATTCAGTGTTATAACGGAGCGCGTTATATTGGAGTTACAGTGTATCTATTTAATGTTGTATTAAGTACCACTTTCATTGATTAGCAGTAATATATGGTGAAGTTCTGATTGTTAAATATGAACTTGAAACACTTCACACAACAAAAGATTAATACTGATCTTATTCAGTGCTTGGTAGTGTTTTTGTCATTAGCTCACCTGAGCGATAGCTCGAGGTGAGCTATTGTGATCACTCAGCGTCCGGCGTCCGTCCGTAAACAATTTGTAAACATCTTCTACTAAACCATTGAGCCAATTTCAACTAAATTTCATGTGGAGCATCCCTAGGTCATGGGACAAAAGAATTGTTAAAAAAAATTTGATCACATAACCAAGATGGCCGCCATGACCATATATGGTAAAAACCTTAAAAAATCTTCTTGTCAGAAACCGCTCATCAGATTTTCAAAAAATTTCACAGGGATGACCTTTGAGGGCTTCCCTGAAAAAGTTGTTCAAAGAAATTTGATTCGTCAAAAAACATGGCCGCAGGAGCTCGTTGAACTTTGCATGTTTATTCGTTTTTGCCTATTTTGTGAAAACTTTCAAAAATCTTCCACATTTTTTGTCCGATCCTTTCCAAATTTGCACAGTGTCTTTATATCAATGAGGACACAAACCCTACAAAAAATTAGCATTATTGGTCCATGAAGTACAGAATTACCTCCCCTTGAATTGAGAAAATGGTGTTTATGCAATAAAGTCCAAATTTTTCATCCAATTTTTTCCACACTTGGAAGGATTTAGTATGGTTCAAAAAAGGGAAACAACTACGTATTATGCATGTTCTTTTTATTACAGATTTGCCTCCCTTTAATTCATTCAAAATCTCATTTTACAGCAGAGATTCCAAATCTGACCTGTAAATGAGCCCCATATTTACTGCCGGTGCTATGTTACCTTTTCCCATTTGATCATTCTTAAGTATTGGTCTTGTAATGCTGCTACTGCTACTGCTACTGCTACTGCTACTACTACTACTACTACTACTACTACTACTACTACTACTACTACTACTACAACTACTTCTACTACTACTACTACTACTACTACTACTTCTACTACTACTACCACTACTACTACTACTACTACTACTTCTACTACTACTACTACTACTACTACTACTACTAGTACTACTACTACTAGTACTACTACCACCACCACCACCACCACCACGTCTACTATTACTACTTCTACTACTACTGCCACTACTACTAGTACTTTTACCACTACTACTACTACTACTACTACTACTACCACTACTACTACTACTACTACTACTACTTCTACTACTACTACAACTACTACTACTACTACTACTACTACTACTACAATTACTATTACTACTACTACTACTACTACTACTACTACTACTACTACTACTACACCACCACCACCACCATTCACAGTGACAAAAAACGTATTCACACAATAGCTGCTACTACAACTTATAGCCCATATAGGGGGGCATGCATGTTTTACAAACAGCCCTTGTTTCTATGGGATTTTAACCACAACTGTTCATGTTTATCTCCGACACATATTTTTAGGTCACCTGTCATGAAGTGACACGGTGAGCTTATGTGATCGTGTGATGTCCGGCGTCCGTTGTGCGTGCCTGCGTGTGTCCGTGCGTCCGTCCGTCAACAATTTGTTTGTGTAGACAGTAGAGGTCACAGTTTGCATCCAATCTTGATGAAATTTGGTTAAAATGTTTATCTTGATGAAATCTGGTTTGGGATTGTATTTGGGTCATGTGGGGTCAAAAACAAGGTCACTAGGTCAAATAATAGAACAACCTTCTGTAGACAATAGAGGTCACAGTTTTTTATCCAATCTTTATGAAATTTGGTCAGAATGTTTATCTTGATGAAATCTGGGTTGGGATTTTATTTGGGTCATCTGGGGTCAAAAACTAGGTCAAATAATAGAAAAACCTTGTGTAGACATTAGAGATCACAGTTTTCATCCAACCTTTATGAAATTTGGTCAGAATTCTTGATGAAATCTGGGTGGGATTGTATTTGGGTCATCTAGGGTAAAAATCTAGGTCAAATAAATAGAAAAACCTTGTGTTGACAATAGAGGTCACAGTTTTCATCCAATATTTATGAACTGTGGTCAGAATGTTTATCTTGATGAAATCTGGATTGGGATTGTATTTGGGTCATCTAGAGTCAGGAACTAGGTCACTGGGTCAAATCATAGAAAAACATTGTGTAGACAATAGAGGTCATAGTTTTCATCTGATCTTAATGATTCAGGTGAGCGATTCAGGGCCATCATGGCCCTCTTGTTTAATTTAAAGGTTCTACAGTTCCTAGATCTGTATGATGGATATAAATGAATCCCACTCTTAAGAATATGGGGTAAAGTACGGGTACTTAAAGTGTCTTCCCAGAAAACACTTTCCATCAAAACTGGATTTTTGACACAAAAAGTCTTCCTTCAAAAGAAAAATTCATACAAAGTGGAAAGTGTTGTCCCTAAGTAATCTGGATAATCTGGGAAGACAACGCACATTCATTAAACCATCTCTTCACAGAGCCATGCTCAAATGTATTTAATGTCATTATCAGGTGGGGGAAAAGTTCAGGAACCGTTCTCTCAAGTTCCCTGGCCTGATATCTGGCTGTACCATGGACTGGTTCAGTCGCTGGCCCAAGGATGCACTTATTGCCGTGTCCAATCATTTTCTCTCCACTTTCAATGTTGTCTGCTCAGACGAAATCAAGTCACAGCTTGTCAACACCATGGGAGTTGTGCACGACAATGTGGCTTTAACTTGCCAGAATTATTTCCAGAGGTAGGTTTTTGCTTCTTTGGTTTAAATCCAATGTATTGGTAAAGAAGAATATTGAAACTTGTATGTAATCATTGATCATTGATTTGTTAGAGGTATTTAAAACGGCAAATGCTTAAAGTGCAGTCCCAAATTAATCTTCACATGTAAAAAACAGTATAATTTGACACAACTCAATCTAATTTATTAACATGCAATAAATTATAATTAATAATCGGCGGACTGCAATGGCTTATCAGAGAAGACACTTTCTGCCTAACTGGATTTTTGCTGAAATAAAGCCTTTTTTTAACCAAAAAAACAACAATAAAAGCGGAAAGTGCACAGGCTAATTTGGGACAAACTTTATACACATGCATGAAATGAGGCTTATACCTTTTTTTCTAGGTTCCGTCGTCAAACACATGTTACCCCTAAATCCTACTTGTCGTTCTTGGATGGGTACATTGTCTTGTACAAACAGAAGTATGATGAGATTGGAGAGCTAGCAGCTCGCATGAACACAGGTCTTGAGAAACTGATAGAAGCAAGTGCCTCTGTAGACAAGCTCTCTAAGGAACTTGTCGTGAAAGAAAAAGACTTGGCAGTTGCAAATGTAAAAGCTGACAAGGTGAGCAATAGTGAATTCATTTTGAAAATAATTTAAATAACTTAAATAAGTACTTAAATTAAATGGTTTTCATAAACTTAGAATTATACTAGACAAAAACACCATTTGAATTGATTGTTATCACCCATATTTAAAAACATAAATTATTATGTTTAATTGCACAGTGACCCAACTGCACTACAAACATTTAAAATCAGTAAACCATGAAATCATTTTTGTACAAAACATGCAGATTTCAAAGATCTGTTTTTAACTGAATAATTGCCTTTCCCATTTGTTTGGTACTGTGGCTGAATCATTTGGCGCTCAGAAGTAAAGTGAGTAACTCTGTTTAGGTTTTAACTCTGTTTAGGTTTTATGCTGTTTGCTGCTTGTCAGTACCTGAGGGTTGGAAACTTCAATCTTGTAAGAAAGATTTGTTTTTTTCTTAGGGACTACACATGATTTAAAGTGTGTATGTGAGCAGTTAAGGGTAAATATGCTTGTTATCTGCAGGTGCTTGCAGAGGTGACAGCCAGTGCTACAGCAGCAGAGAAAGTGAAGGCAGAGGTACAGAAGGTGAAGGACAAGGCACAGCACATTGTGGACGATATCAATAAGGAGAAGTTGTACGCAGAGACCAAACTGGAGGCAGCCAAGCCTGCACTCATGGAGGCTGAAAGAGCTTTGCAGGTCTCACCTCAGTCTTTCTGTGTTATTGTTGCACAGAAAATTGAGTTTGTAATGTTGTGGAAATCCTGAATCCATGAAAATTTTCTTACATGAAGTTTTTTATAATATTATAATATAAAAAAAATATTTGTTACAATATTTATTTTTTGTAGTGAAACTCATTCGAGTAAAGCTACAGGAAAAATGCAGTCATAAGTCAAGATTTTGTTCCTCCAAAAATTGATTAAAATTATAGTCTCGACTTATGAGATCGTTCATGAAAAAAAATCGAGGAAAATCGATCCCCGCTTTGTGGCGGTAATGGTTGTTAAAGTTGTTGTTGTCATTAAAACTCGTTGATTTACAACGCAAATCGTCTAATTTGAACTAATGCAGATTTATTTTATCATATTTTCAACTTCGCTTTTGGTTTATTTTGATAATTTAATCCAAAGTTTAATGTTAGCAAATGTTTTTTTTACTGGAATTGTAAACAAAGAGTCAGTTTAAGTCTTCCGAAAATTTGAATTTGCACTCATGTGTGAATTCATAGTTTGACATCATCAAAGTAAAGCTGCTTCCTGTCTGAAGCCATAAAGCAACAAATTTCTAGCTGACAAAATTGGCTTCCTTTGTCTAGCAATCAATATGCCCAACCAATTGTGTGTTTGATCCTCAATGGCAATCTTCCAATTAAATAATAGCACTTGCATAGCGCCGCCTTCGAATCTTTTGCAGAGAATGGAGGTGGAGTTTAATGGTTAATTGAGCAAGTTTTTTACCAAGTTGAATTCCCATTTGCCGAAATTACTCGGCCTAAGCATCTAAACGACGAATACATTTATCGATGATTTTCCGAGAAATACCTATTAGTTCCGATTTCCAAACTTTCTGTACAGTTCCTAACTATGGCAGATGCTCGTGTTTACAAAATTCCTAAACACATAAATTGTAAATAATGGCACAGTGTTTTGTTGGATTAATTATAATAATTTTATTTTATGCTTTCCAGTGGTTTATAGAGAAATATCAGCGAATAAAACTGATAATTTCACTGTTTCTAACGAGTGAAAATTAAGTGATAATTATCAAAAAATTTCACTGTTTACTGTGAAATGATGTCATTTTTTTGACGAAATGACGTCATTATCCCAGCAAAATTCTTTAGTCAAACTCTTTAATAATATATATAAACTGTGAAAAAATCATAAAATAAACAGAAAATGTGTTGGATTCGGTGGAATATCGATTTTAATTCACTCGTGATCATAGAAAATAAATTTTTTTACTAGTGGATGTGCCAGTCGTAAAAATATTATTTTCTATGATCACTTGTGAATTAAATGATAAAATATCTAATTTGAAATCGGGGTTTGTTTAATATTATTAACATGTGTAACAATATAGTTGCGTCACAGACTCGGAAATAAATTTGATGGGGTCGCAATTTTACTGACACTGATTTTCCTATTGTCTGTAATTTTTACCTGACTTATAAGTGCACATACACAAAATGTCATATTTTCTAACTATTTTTATACCCCCGACGTAGGAGTGGGTAGACATGAGTTTTTACGGTAGATTTTAGCCAAACTATGAGAAAACTTGGCTTACTGTATGTGCTTAAAGTATCATCCCAGATAAGTCTGTGCAGTCCCCACATTCTAATCTTGGCCGATACTTTCCTTCTATACTGGACTTTTGATTACAAGAGACTTCCTTTCCTCAGAAAGTGTTGACCCTGGTAAACTTGTGCAGACTGCACTGGCTAATATGGGACTTTTTATGCACATGCATTATGCCCAGTTTTCTTAGGATCATATAGTTGTAAAAATGGTCGAGTGCTTCACTACAGTACTGCTATCCTCATGTTTTCTAGACCATAAAAGCGTCTGACATTGCCACAGTGAAGAAGCTGGGTAAACCGCCACATCTGATCATGCGCATCATGGACGCTGTTCTCATTCTGTTCCAAAAGAAGATAGACACAGTCACTGCTGATCCAGAGAAGCCTTGCCCTAAACCATCATGGAGTGAATCTCTCAAGGTTTTCTATATGAGTTTCCTACATGTACTCATTTAACCTTTGTTTAAATAAAAATTAACAACTTTTCGATGTTCACTTCCTAAATCTAGAAAGCAGGTTATTAATTTGCATCATCGTTTAGATGCATGCAAAAACTTAAAGTAAGATGGCACAATTTAAGAAGACTTCAACATGTATTACTTAAACTAGCATTTAATATTGTTCATTTTTTAAACTAACCGCAAAATAAAGTTTCACCTATGAACAATAGGCTGTTTAAAGACAAATGTGCACCTTTTTAGATTATCACACGATTCTTTTGTATTACTTCAGACCTAGAATATGTTACAGGTGCGCCGACTGTAATTTCTATAAGATGTCACACCTACTGTAATTTCCATAAGATGTCGGACACTCTTAATTTAAAAACCCTTATTTTAAGCCCAAATAATTATTTTGATAACTTTATTTTTTAACATCCACATTTTTATCCATTTATGCCCATAATTTTTTCCTTTTACATTTTATGTGACAGTCATATTCTAAAATATTTCCAACCTGTTTGTATTAATTTGGTGACACATCTTACATGTCATTTTTATAACCAGATGACAGTCATTAATTAAGGTAGCGCACCCCTAATTGGCACATATCCAAATATAATTTAATTAATTATTTTCCTAATCAGCATCATTTCACTGAACTACATGCAAATTTGTAGGTAGGCTTTCCATGCTTTAAAAAAAAATATACCGATTTTTTCAAAACCACCCTCACACTCAGCTTCTGTCCAGTTTATTTTCACCCCTGGGGTATATAAAAGTTTCATAATGCATTCAAATTTCCAAATATGGGCATGCAGTTGGTGTGTATAGATGCAGTAAAGGTGTTTAAAATTTAAACAAGATGAAATAAGTATTCTTTTACAGACATTTATTTTGTACAAATTTTTTATCTATGGAATAGCTCCATGAAATGTAAGTGATAACAGCCAAGTAAAAATTGGGTCGGTTAAAAACAAAGTGTCATAAAATTCAAAATAGTATCATTAAAGTTATATTTTAAACTAATTTTTTATAGAAACACTATATACAGCAAAAATACCAAGAAATAGACAGATTTACCGTTTACTTTTTGAAATAAAAATGCAACATGCATCATTTGTATTTTCAGCAGTAAATTACCCAATTTAGCCATATAACGTTTTAATTTTAAAAATTGAAGGATGTGCATACAAATTTCAATATATTTAACAATAAACACAGCTTATATGCTATATTAAATCAAATTACGTTAGAAAAGAAATAAAACGCGTCGCAAAAAGTATGCGATGTCGGCAGGATTCGAACCTGCGCGTGAAGATCCCAAAAGATTTCTAGTCCATCGCCTTAACCACTCTGCCACGACAACTTCACATCAGTGCAACCTTAAATTAGATATCCATAAGTTAACAGGTAAAAAGGCTCGTCAATCTTTGAAGTAATCGCTAAATCATATTTTTCAGATGATCATTGAAGATCGGCAATGATCGTAAAATAAATCGTGGGAAATCATTAGAGGTGCGCTACCTTAAGTGTACCATGTCATAAGCCTTATTGAGAAAATAACCATGTGCAATAAACAATCGTAACACATTCTGTGACATAGTAAATTAAAGAGCAGTATGATAAGTCCATAGCTTCAGTAAAAGTGTGTAGGATAAAGATCTCCCTGACTTGCGCAGTCCCTTTAAATTTGAGGGTGGCGGACAGCTCTGCAGTATTGGACAAAAGCTCTCTGGTGATTGAACTATCCTATTGAAACCTTTATTTTAGCTGATGAGTGGCTCAGGTTTCCTGCAGAGCTTGATCGCCTTTCCTAAGGACACGATCAATGGAGAGACAGTGGAGCTGCTGGAGCCATATCTCCGTATGGAGGACTATAACATGGAGACCGCCAAGAAAGTCTGCAGCAATGTTGCTGGACTGCTGTCCTGGTCTACTGCTATGGCCTTCTTCTATGGCATCAACAAGGAAGTGCTGCCACTTAAGGTACAAGAATAAAGAAACTTCAGTTGACATTTGTTCAATGTAACACTTTAGAGGTGATAGGTAAATGTGCCAATAATGCAGCTTAACTTGTCTGAAATTTCATCAGTCACAAAGCAGTTTTAAATAATTGACCACAAATGTTTACTATTTGGAAATGGTGTCTCATGTGTTACACTTTTTTCTCAAGCTTAATAGTGAGGGTCTCAGACATCAAGTAAAAACTGTAACTTCGCCATTGATTATGTTATTTGTAAATTATTTGTTATGTGTTCACCATGTGAGACGGTGTGGCACTCATAAATCCTCTGTCTCAAGCTTCAAGGTCAAAAGTCAAGTTTTAGCATTATACAGCTTACTAAGACTACAATTTCAGTACGCAATTAACATAACATTTTCCACAAATGTTAGTCATTTGCAGATGGTAAGATCTATCTCAGTATAGCAAAGGTCAATGTCACATGCTCTTAATATGTTGTCAAAAGGCATCCAAGTTTCATTTATTTTTTCATAAATGCTTTTTTTAAAGCCACATTTTTGTTACTTTTTAAACTATAGTCTATTGCTTTTTGTCTTCATCATCAGTAAACAATATTGGTTTGATATTATATATCTTGCCCAGTTATAGTCAGAATTGATTGCTCGGGAGTAACACGTAGACGTAATATTGACTACATGTTTGTTTACTTGTAGGCTAATTTAGCTGTTCAAGAGGCAAGATTAGGTGTAGCATCTGCTGAATTGAACAAAGCTCAAGGGCAGTTGGATGAAAAACAGAAAGAACTGGATGCAGTACAAGCATTGTATGATGCTGCAATGAAAGAAAAGCAGGTATGCAGGGCTAAAGGCCTTTAAGTCTTATGGGAGATCATAATGCTAATATCATGAAGAAAGAAACTATAATTTGTCTAAAATATCTTGGTTTTTGTTTAAAAAAAACACCTATTTATGTTTATGTACATTAAATAGTAACTTGGAACACATGTTATAATTTGTATGATGTTCAGAAATCTTCCTGAAAAATGCAAACAGACAACCATAATAATGTTAAAGCTTTTTCCCAAAGATGCGCTCATAATATAACAGTGTTAAGGGTAAGGTGCATGATCCATGAAAACGACAAAAATGTTGTTTTTCATGTGTATTATTATTAAAGTACAAACAAACAAGGCATGTTCAATATTCCATGTTTTGATTATCCCCTTCTCCATAAGCAGTCATTATGTATTCTTTGAATGTGTATTTAAGGAACTAATGGATGATGCCCAGTCTTGTAAGCGCAGGATGGTGGCTGCGTCTGCACTCATTGGTGGTTTGGCTGGAGAGAAAACTCGCTGGACTGAACAGAGCAAGCAGTTCAAGTCACAAATTGACAGGTTCTTTGGTTAATTTTCGATGTTACTTCATGCTTCATGTTCTAAGGAGAGATTGTGGGTGACATGAAACTTGTGTTGATTAGATTCTAGATAGCCAACTTTAAGCCATTTTGAATTTGTTAAATTTTGTAGAGGCAACAGTTTCCATACATACAAATATTTATACAGTCTACTCTCGTTATCTCGACATCGGATATGTCGATTTTCTTGATATGTCAAAGTAAGCTCAATGTCCAAACTTTTTCCTTCTTCATCTTTATAAATAAACTTCGCATATCAAGATTTTCGTTATGTCGAATAATTCGATATCTCGATATAACAATTTGTCCCGAGTCCTGATTTTACATGTATTAACTGTGGTCTCGAAGTGCGCATTACTGTCCCAGTGTCGGCAAAAATGATTTTTTTTTCTTTTAATACTCCCTGTTTCCGCTTGGCCTGGCTGCTTCCGATACTGTGTGGTAGATAATTGATCCGTTAATTGCATCAATGACCACACATGTGAAATGTCGTGAGCAATTAACAATTGAGTAAGGCCTGTCACTTTATAACCTGTGGATTTATTTTATCCTGTACAAACAATCGATTGAACTTTTCATTTCAAACTACACAATGTACAGTTCGGTATTCCGGAACGTGATTTACGCATGTTCAGATGAAAAACTTTTGATTGGACGTCAATTGCATCATAACTTTAAAAAGCAACATTACTGGATGTTAACTCGAAAGTTTAGAAAATGATAACCGCATGTGTTAATGCAATTCAGTTACACTTAAAACATCGTTTTATGCATTTAAATAGCTAATTAAATCGTGCCTCGTAAAAATGCATATATATCAGGAAAAAAATAGGGTAGTAGAGAGTATTATGCCACACGGTGACGGCTTTAGTTAGACCACTTAGCAGCTAGATATTAAAAAGAAGGTATATTTTCGTCTCATTTTTTCTTTGAAAACGCCTAATAGGATATCTCGAACTCTCGTTATCTTGATATTTTTTTCTTGTTCCCGCCGACTTCAAGATGACGAGAGTAGACTGTACTTGATGAGGTTTGGCATTAAATTTTCTATTACAAAGTTCAAATGGGTTACTTCATTATATGCAAAAAAGCTGTTAGTTGGACCTCTTATATGAATGCTTGTCCTTCAAAGTACATTTACATTAAATTTAGATGAAACTATTCAAACTTTATTTTCAAAAAAATATATTTTTTTTTGTCTGATTCAATATTTATTTAAACAAAATATATAATTGCCAACTTCTTATATAATGTGCAAAATGACTGACTGGTGGTCAGTTTGCATATATCTCGAGCATTAAAAATATTTCACATTTTGTATTCATTTCGTTTGAATGAAACTTCTCATGCTTCATATCCATAAGGAGTTGTAAGGCTAAACCTCTTTTTAACATGTGTGAAATTAATTTGAGGCTTATAAATCACATGAATTGATAGATTATTTGTACTTCAAACTCAGGTTTCTACTGTTGAAGAAAAGTCTTTTGGTAGAACATTTTTAACAGTTAAACACAACTTCATGTCTTACATTGCAATGTTTGCTCTTAATTT
This sequence comes from Dreissena polymorpha, assembly GCF_020536995.1. Lineage (NCBI taxonomy): Eukaryota > Metazoa > Mollusca > Bivalvia > Myida > Dreissenidae > Dreissena > Dreissena polymorpha. The sequence continues at coordinate 81,475,237 of NC_068365.1, forward strand.
ATGGGGACATTTAAGTATGTATAATAATAAGAACAAATGTAAATTTGCCAGTCATAAAGTTCTAACAAAACAAGGGTATTTATGTTTCGAAGTAATAATTACAAAACTGTTTGTCCAGTGTGTCTGAGAGATTTCTTGTATGTTACATCGTGATGCATCTCTTCTATCTGACAGGCTGGTAGGGGACGTGCTGCTGTGCACAGGTTTCCTGTCATACTCTGGGCCATTTAACCAGGAGTTCCGCAACAAGCTCATCTCCAACTGGCAGAAGGAAATGTTCAACAGGCGCATCCCATTCACCACAGATCTCAACCTGATCAATATGCTGGTGGACAACGCCACTGTAAGTGACCAGATGTTTCAGTTGTACTGTTTGAGCATTGTTGTGGAAAAAATCGGGCTTAATGCATGGGGCTAATTAGGTAAGACACTTTCCTCTTTTATGGATTTTTTGTTTACAGAAGTATCTTTTTAACGAGTTGGAAAGTGTTGTCCCTTCGTAGCCTGTGTAGATTGTACGGCCTTATCCTATATGACACATTACATTACATACATGCATTTAGCCCAGTTTTCGCAGAAAGAGGCTCATTTTTTCCAGGTGTCTTGAACTTCAGTTTGATTTAGAGAAAGTGAAAAACAAGTGAGCTATCAAATGTTTAATAAGGAGCCAATTTATGTAGTTTCAATTGACTTCAGTTGCTGTTGAGCCATAAGCATCATTCAAATGATTAATTTGTAAACACTGTCAAGAAACTCTCAGACATGGCAAAAGACCGTCTCACTTAGCATTCCAAACAAGCCTATGAGGAGATAAAATTCACAGGCCAGTTGTAAATTTCACAGGCCTCAAATATAAGCGTTTTACCCAGGTGGGCATTAAGCATGGTAAAGTAAATTCAAAAAGAGCATTTCAATGCATGGCTGATTCAAGAATGGCCAAAAAAGAGCTTATTTTTTCAGTGTGAGGATAATATTTTCACCTTTAAAAGCACATAATTTACACATTAATCCATACTAATTATGTGATGTCTGTTGTTAATTAGATTGTCATTTGTCATTGTTGCTGAATATCGTTATTTCGTTTTATTGTCCTTCATCTTGGATGCATGTTTTTTTGTGCAACACTATGTAAAATTGTATCTGTCAGTCTTTCTTCAAGACAACTTTAGACGCTTCGTTAACCTTTGGAATCATTCTCCGAATTTATCGATACTGCAGTTTGATACTGTTGATTTGTGGCTGGGAACGACATTTTAACAGGGTTCGCATAGACCTTGAAAAGTGCTTGAAAATCAAGGTTTATCTTGAAAAGTGCTTAAAAACGATCTGGAGTGCTTAAAAGTGCTTATTTTCAACCTTAGCCTTGAAAAGTGCTTGAATTTGGATGGAACAGTGCTTGAAAAACGGATAAAAATATTTAATTTCCATGAGTCGGAAGTCTTAGTTTTTTTCATGACTTATGATGGTTTTTACGATCTGTTCATACGGGCAGGTACTACAGTACAGCCAAAGCGGAACAAACGTATTTCGCGATCCGCGGCGGCAAGGCGAAACGAGTCGATGCCGCGTCAGTCGTTGAAGCCGCGTCAGTATGCGGCGGCAAGTCGCATTTCGCCGCGAAACTTCGCATCTATCCGCCGAGGCATGCCGCGGTCCGCGACATGATGCCGAGTCGATGCGCATCATAAAATAAAAAAAAATCTTTTTAAAATTATTAGTTACATGTAGTTAACAAATGTTTAAAGAACATTTATAATAGTAATTAAAATCATAATAAATTTATTGTGCGCGGATTGTATTAGCATATACATGTAAGCATAGTTAATGTGTCTGGCCAATTAATTTTGTTTCCCACCCGTAGTGTATGTATTTCACACATAAACAAGGTCACGTAATTATGTTTTCGCACATACAAGTGGTCAAGGCTCCAGCATATGGTGGATTTATAAATTAATTGCATGTTGATTTTGCTATTAAATTTAAGCTGAGAAAATTAGCAGTGTGAAGCCACATCAATAATCAAGACGGTGACGACGTTTTTGTTGTTTTGTTAATTATCAGCTTATTATAACTATTGTTTGAATATGCGTATATAAACACGTTTAATTTTGTTCATATTATACAGTTAATATCGCTACTAATTACCCGATAATCCCGTATATTCCAGTTTTAAAGCAAATGCTGGTAAATATTTACGATACACAAACATTCTCGATATTTCCTTAAGTATCAAATACATTTTGGCATTTGTTACTATTTATAGAGATGATGAAATAACGTCTAATCGGGGCGTTTTTTTTCCACTGAACATGCGATTTACGCCTGACGTGATGTTCATGTATTTATACACAACAAAATACACCCAAACTTTCCAAACGACGTTATACATGTCTGCATAATTTTCGCGCGCTTTTTATGAAACAAAGGATATTTTAGCACTGTTTATTTGACGCTAGAATTTGTCAAAGGTCGCGTTAGCATTAAAATTCGGTAGTGTGTTTCGGATTACAAATTTAATAATGATAATCGAACGAAACATTAACCGTTGCGCGTAATTAATTATACGCTACACATACATGTATGTACATGTAGGTGATTATCTTTTCACTCGATCCGCCGCGTACGTATGCGGCGGATTTACTCCGCGAAAGAACGCGAGGTTAACACAGACTCGGCATCGTTGCGCGGATCGATGCCGAGTGCCACGGCGATACGCCACGTGAACACACCATTTGGCCGCCGCGTACTAATAATCTGGCCGTGGCGTAGCCGCGGATTATGTTTGTGCCGCGTAAGCTGTACTGTAGATCAGTACGGGTTGGTACGGGTTTTAGAACGTAAGGGAGGCAACTACTACTTATCTTCCGCCAATTGGTCTACTTCGGTTTTTGTTGTACGCATTATGCCATTACGGTGCTGACAAGTTGAAATATGCCAGTGAATAAGTGCATTTTTCAGAAAGGGTGGCTTTTGAAGTACCCATGGGTTGTTGACAATGCCGATTCTAAAGTCAAAGCATCTTGTAAAGAACGCAGAACAGGTATAGAGATCGACAGTGTGGGGGGATCGGCTGGCTAAATGCAGTTAGTCTGTGAAGCAAATTCATTTGGTTAACCCAATTCATTCAGACGTACTGCAAAAGACAAAAGACAAAAAAGTTGCACTTGACTGATTGACAAATAAATTAGATGATACTGTGATGAAACTGCAATCTATTTGAATGAGTGCAGACTCTCAGTCTGAACATATACAGTACACTATTGCATCTACAACAGATTTTACATGTACATGTGTACCTGCTGTAGAAAATTACTTAATAAGTATAATTTTTACAAGCCTCAATTAATACATGGCATTTTATATTGCCGTTGCGAGATTCTGTACATTTGTAGTTTTCTATTTTTACATCAGAATTAATTTGTATCAGATGCATAATTGTCTTTAACATTTTGTAGCAGCTATATTATACCACTGGAATATCTGTTATGAACATTTAGATTACATAATGATATTCAATACAAATAACAGGTTTTTTTGTGTATGTGTAATGCCTTGGTCAATTATTATATCATAATGAAATATCTTACTTTTGATTAACAGTTGTTACTGTAGCAGGGTAGTGCAGACTGTTGAACTTCACATAGAATGTTAGGCAAGAAGAGACCAATTTAGCAAAAATATTGTCAGTATTGGCCACAGAATAATATACAGTTTTCAGAATGTCGGACTAAAAAAGTGCTTGAATTTGGATTTTTTCCCTTGAAAAGTGCTAAAAAAGTGCTTGAATTTCATTGGAGAAAATCTGTATGAATCTTAATGTAATAAATACTGACCTGCTATCCTATAGCTTTTACCTATCTGGTCAAAAAATGACTTTCAGTTAAGCATATATTATGAAAGTGCTATACTGAAAAATCAAAATCTGAAATTTGAGCATCGGATTCCTAAAATTGACAAAGTTATTTCATTTTTTGTATTTGCATGTCAGAAACACTGATTTGCGCGATTTTGTATGAAATGACGTTTCAATACAACAAAATGATGTTTTAATTCTTCCAGTATTAGTTCATGTTATGCTGATCAGTTTGTGTTGATAATTACTCAATTGTGTGTGTATGGCAATGACAGTCATTAAGTATGACTTGCATATAATTAATTGTATGATTATAAAGCATTAATTCTCATAGTTGCCATGGAAACAAAAAATGTTCTTTTTTTAAATGTATTGCAGTCATTGAAATTGAGATTTAAATCTACAAGCAAGTCGGGCTAGAACTATTGCATACATGCCATACGTCCCGGATTGTCCGGGACAGTCCCGGAAATGAAGAACTTGTCCCGCTGTCCCAGAAATCTGTTAAATGTCCCGGAATTTACAAAATCCATATATACATGTACCTTATCTTAGGCTTAACTGCACCTCGAATCTGTGTATATCTGCAGCGTCTCCATGACAATGCCTACCCGAATAGGCAGACTACGCTACGGGTCAAAATCGATCAATTAACAGGGGTCCTGTTATCATATAGATTGTCTCACGTTCGCGGTCAAACCGAAAAGGCGGCATTGTTCAATGTGGTTGTTAATTGACTTTAATCTACTACGTCATTATTTCCCGCTGCGTAAGGGCAAAGGATAGTTGTTCACACATCTAAAGTCCAACATCGCTGAGTTTAAAATTAAAAAGCAGTATGTATTGTGAATTGATTTGAGTTGACGATCTAACGGTAATGTATTGTTGTATTTTTTATTATATAAATGTTATAAATGAATAAAGGCGTATCAACAACTACGCGTTACACACCAGTCTTAATAACAATAACGCAGTGACGTCACCATCTATGTTTAGAACGCTTACACTGAAAACACGTGGCTTGTATCTAGTAACGGAAGTAGTAATGTTAAATTTGACGTTAATAGATCAAGTGTATTTCGGATAGGCTTTCGAACTTTTGCAATTAACGATGCGAAACAAAAAAAACGTACCAAAAATGCATATGTCTATAAATATCGCTACATTTTATACATGTCCCGGAAAATCGGCAAAAGTCCCGGACAATTTAACTCAATGTCCCGGAATTGGTCTGAAAAATTATGGCATGTATGACTATGGGAATTTGAACAAGCCCGAGTCAAATTTTATAGGCCCAAACATTTTTGTTAAAAATGCAGATAAACATAACATAAAACATCCAAAGAAGCATTCATTTATTCAATCTTTAGAATACAATACAAATCTCTTATTAATTTCATCCTCATCCAAGTTAGTTTCCTCGTCATCTGAGCCCGCCTCTTTCGGATCCTGAAATAAGAAGAAATTAATTTCACACACGGATTTCAATCAAATCACAATTATAAATATATACATTAAGTTTAGGTAAAAAATTAGCAGAAAGTTATCCCATATATCCATGTGAAAGAGAGAGCAAACCTGAACCACCCGAAAATATATAAGCAATTAAGTGCCAGGTTATTCTACAAAAAGCCAGTTGACAAATGCGTCAATCACAGTTACCTCAGATTTGCATTCCTCAACGACGTACTTGAGTGACAACTGTTCGGCCATTACTCTCTGTGTCCCGAACGCAACGCAAAACATTTATTTTACATAATAGTAATCCGGGAATCACAAAAACATGCGCTTTATGCGCAGTAATCCAATTATCGGCTGATTGCCCAGCACGTGTGCGCAGTGTGTTAAAACATAAGCGGCTGTTGATTTAAGCGGCTCAAAACTTTGTTTACAAATATTGAAAATGAAAGTGGAACTCGTTTTCTGTTTAATGAATTGTACAAGCACGTCGGGCTTGTATAATAGGGGTTTCCTACAAGCCCCAAAGAAAAAATACTAGTTTTTTGCTGTCTGACTAGTGCGAATTTCGACGACTGGTATTGTCATTTTAAAGAATTTAAGACACAAAATAACAAGAAAATATGTTCTGGATAGCTATTTAACATCACAATCTTGTTTGTAGTAAACTAAATGTATGCATATTGTAAGAAAAAAGTTGTGCATTCAGAAATAAAACATATTGTATAGCAACGGACTTGAAACTAAAACAAACGACTGCTCATGATACAATTTCATGATATAATTTTTGTTGAGCATCTATGCTGTCAAACATTTATTTATTAAGCACTTCTATTTTATTGAAAGATTGATAAAATTAATGAAAAATAATAGTTGCTATGAAAACAATAATTTGTAAATTGCATATATATGCTACCAACAATGTTCTTACATTAAAAATACTATTAATCTGATCATACTTGTAGAAAGGAAATAATATTTACTCATTTCATACGTAGAGGTACAAAACATGCTTTTTAACTAATACAAAATTAAAGCAACAAGCACTACATATTCAATGGCAAGCTGCACCATAGAACTTGAAACAACAAAATATGTTCGTTTACTGGTAAAAAAGAGCATACCTGTACACATTACATGAACATATACGTCTACACATGTTCAGGAAAACAGCTTATCATAAGTATCATGGGAAAACACAAATTTAAGAAAATTGACATTTGTTAAAGGGAGACTATACGATTTTGATATGCGTTAAAATGTAATACATTGATAAAAATATGTTACAATAACACAAAAAAAAATAGGAAAGAAAAATAATACATTGGAGACGAATTTTATAAAATGCAGCAAAGACAAATTAGCAACCCGAGCCGATTGTGACGAAGATATTTTTCATACACACTTTCCTACAATAACCGAAGCATTTGTCTTTTTATAAGGATCGGAGTTAGTGTTTGTGTGTTGCATGAATAGATATCGTTGCAGGAAATTAAAATGATCCATAAAACTTAATTTAGATTCACATCGTACATGCATGATGTACATGCTGGCGAATTCGATTGTACAGACATTTTTGATTTCAGAATTAAATATCTTGCTTTTTAAAATAGTTTTCTAAAAATGTCTTCCAGTTCAATAACACTATCGGCTTTGATGGATCATTTATGCGTTGTGGAATGTTATGCCCTGACCGAGAAGATGCTTTAACTGTATTAGCAATGTCCTCCATACATTCAGCATCTGATGTGCGCCACTTAATTTTCCACACACCAAAGTGCCAATTCGGTGTGAATTTGGTATGTCCAAGTAACATCATGCTTAATGAAACAGACTCACGCAGACCTGAAATGATGTCAAAAAAATTAGTATAAATTGTTTAATCCCTTTCACAATGTTACAACCATAAAAGATTCAATCCAATATGACTTATACATTTTGTAATTGATGGAAACAATCGACCAAAGTGCTTACCAAATATTATAAAAAGTACAATTGTCTCTTAACACTTCACATAATTATACATTGAATATGGTTATATTTTGCAGAAAAACAATGACTGTTTGATTACCTGTCAACACTCTCCGCAAACAATATCCAAGAATGGTGTTGTTTTTATTCTGCCCGACAGCATTGTCAAAGTGAATCTGCATAAAAACATTGCTTTTTTTAAATAAGTAATATAATTTTCAATTGAGATTATTGCTATGAAAACATTTATGAATGAATGGACACATAGTTATGTAATGTTCAGCAGCAAAATGTACTAATATTTTTTATTTTTTTTAATAAATAATTAAAATAAATAGAGTAACTTATGTACATAAAGTAACAATTATTACAAAAGCAAAGCTGTATAAATAAAGTTAACATTTCCAATGAAAAGAAAAACACAATATTTTTATAAATCTCAGAGTGTATATTTGAGCAAATAATTACCTCTGCACGTTTTTCTTCATTGCCAAAGTGACAAAAATAATGGTGCACCAAACTTGTGATACAATCGTTACCTTTCCCAGGCATTTCGGACTCTTCAATCAGATAGAATGCTTGTCTTCCTGTAATATAATTTAATGTACATTACAAGACCTTTTTGAAATGAAAACTGGAAATAAAGTGCTTTTATTACACCTGCATACAAGATTTTTCACTAAAACAATGTATAATACAATTACACTTTCATTGTTAAATTAAAATTACAAAAAAAACTTGTAATAATGCAGTATATCAACAGGTGTAAGTCTAATAGTAATGCAGCGATTGTTCCCTTCTTTATAAAGTACCCGTAAAAGGTACTTTCCCGATTGAAGAAAAACTACAAAAATTCCAATTTTGTTCCTAAAGTGCATTTATCTGATAGTTGACAAATAAAATGAGCACTTACACTGAACATTTCAAGCCAAAATGAATGTAAATCAATATTTGAGTTCATTTTTGCTTTTAATACAAATAATTAAGACAAAACTGATTCCCAATTGGTAAATTTCATGAAGCAAATTTTCCCAATTTCAGGTTTTTTCCCGCTAATTTTTCCCAATTGGTATGGTACAGGTACTTTTCCCAGTTGGGGAAGAAAAATCGCTGTAGTGCAATGTTATAACAATTACATATTGTGAAGATATTTTAAACCAAGCATAACCATAACATACCTGTTCCTTCAGCGCACATCCCAAACACATGGCACTTTCTTGGTGTGGCAAAGTAGATCTGTCCCACTTGCATAGCGTGATGAGGGTAGTGCACAGACTGGGCAAAATCCCATGAGAAGTGTTGTGTGGCATCTAGTTAACATGGTTCTGCAACTGTAAACAAAATTCGCCCAATTGAATTAAGTGAATTATAAAATGTATATACCTGTACATATTTTAATAGTTGTTTCCCAATATGTGCAGCACCATATAAATGAATGTTCAGCATTTAAGACATCACAACAAGGCAAATTTCATAAAGCGCTGTTTTGAAAACAATTCATCACTAATGTTGTATTATTTGGATAACTGATCAACTTGTGCAAGCTCATTTAAAAATACGTAATCAGTTTGTGACAATTCGTATGGAATGGTAGATTGTTGAGAATAAATGTCACTATTTTGGCATGTCATTCTTTTAAAAACTTCACGTAACTGTCATTGAATCACAAACCAAACGACATTTTTAGACAACTTTTGTGTTAAAATTCCAATTATCACGTACAATCACAAATTGTAAAGCCAACCCAATTATAACAGTGGCAATAAACACTAGATGTGCTTCAATGAATATTGAATACATTATTTGCAGAAGAATTTCCTATTGTTTGACAGAAATACAACCAAAAAAGAAAGCAAAACTAACCTTTTAAAACAAGGAAGTTTATCCAGTAAATGCTGCGGTCACACCGTGCCGTAGTGTACGACGGGTTATTAATCAGCTATTGGTTAAACTATACTAATGTTTTCGTTAAAAAACCTTAACATAATCACTCCTAAGTTAATTCTTTGATTGCTTCGGAAAATAAATAAAAGAAATCAGATAATCTTCGCAATAAATGCGTGTGAAAATTACACGAAAAAGTTGTCACGACTTTGTAACATTTTTTCTCGTTAACAACGTCAGCGCCAAAGGGGTCAAAGTCTCGTTCCCAGACACATTTCATGAAATTTGACGAGAATGACCTTTTTATTTCCGGAAATATCATGAACCGGTAATCACAAAATATAATTGTTGTAAAAACTGCAAGACGGTTACAATATTTGGAAGCAAAAATTACCGGACAGTAAGTCCGACGATATTGCATTTCCCCATGTCTGCACTCTACATTCAAGGGCTGTGTGCTATTTCAGGTTGGTGAATGGAACATTCAGGGTCTGCCAAATGATGACCTGTCTGTACAGAATGGTATTATCACTACCAAGGCCACCAGATACCCTCTGCTGATAGACCCACAGGGCCAGGGAAAGAACTGGATCAGGAATAGGGAAAAGGAACGTGAATTACAGGTAACAATCAATAAGTACACAAATGGGTTGCATTTATCTTGTTGGTTTGTTTGATTGTTCAACAGGTTGGCTCGGTGAGTTTGTAGGACTACTAATTAAAGGATTGCGAGTTCAATCCCCTGCCAGGCCACATACTTGTGCGAGGATTTTCTTCTTTTCTACTGCCTTTTTCGCTTCTTCATATTTATTAATTAGATAGTCAGTGATCTTCCGATATACAATCAACCAAAACAATTTGTTAGATTGAAAATGCAAGCATTTGTTTTTGACAAAATTCAGCATGCATGTTAAAATACTCTCTCTTTGCTACCTTTCATGTACACATTCCCTGTGCAGTTGACATCTCTAAACCACAAGTATTTCCGCTCCCACCTTGAGGATTCCTTGTCACTGGGTCGCCCATTGTTGATTGAGGATGTAATGGAGGAACTAGATCCAGCCTTGGATAACGTGCTCGAGAAAAACTTCATTAAGTCCGGATCTACATTCAAGGTATTTGTGCTGCACATTCATCAATGCTTAAAATTATAATGCATTCGTATATTTAATATTACCTGTTTAAAAAAACGACTGTCCAAGCAGGCTTGCTGCAGTGGGCAGACATAGTTAATATAATTGTCCATAGCATAACTTTGTCCAGTATGGATGGATTTGCAAATAACTTGCCTTTAGTCATCGGTATAATGGAGTTAGAACCACGTCCAAGTACAAGGGTAAAATTCAAGGTTAAATATCAATTTAAGGAAATTAGCACTTTATACTTTGTCTAGTTCATCCAGAATGGATTGATTTTAAAGCAGCTTGCAATAAGTGATAAGCATGATAAGACAGAATTTCCAGGGCAAAAACAAGGATCCAAGGTCACATGTAAAATTAAGGTAATTTATAATTCACAATTTGTTTGGAAAGTGTTGATTGGCATATAAAGTAATAGTAAAATGGTACTTAAGCTTTGCACTAGCTGGTTTTATCAATACCCCTATAATTTCACAAATAACATCTGGTGTGTAAAATTGTTCAGAATCTCATATCTACGAGAATAATGCCTTCCAAAATAAAAAAAATATGTTTATTAGCAAGCAATTACATGTCTTTTTGGAATGCCTGGTGTATGTAATACTATCCAAAAGAAAAAAAAGTGAATTAGCAAACAATTACATGTCTTTTTGGGATGCTCATTGTAAGTGATACTTAAAACTTGTTACATACTGAAATATTCTATTTGTGAGTTATTTTTTGCAGTTATACTGTGTTTTTTATTTATGCCCCCGAAGGTTTCGGGGGCATATAGTGATTGCACTGTTCGTCTGTCTGTTCGTCCGTCTGTCTGTCACACTTTTTTTTTAAATGCTCATAATTTCTATGTCGCTTCAGATGTAACCTTCATATTTGGTATGCAAGTGTATATAGACAAGGCCTTTCCACATGCACACACATTTTTACCCCTTTCACCTTGACCTTGAATTTAGGCGTTTAGGTTTCGAAATCTGCATATAGGTTTCATAAAATGCTCATAAGAAGTACCTTCATATTTGGTATGCATGTGTATATGAACAAGGCCTTTCCATACGCACTCAAATTGTAACCCCTTTCACCTTGACCTTGAACTTAGGGACCACGATTATATTCGAAATCTGCATTTAGGTTTTGAAAAAAGCTCATAACTTCTATGTCGCTTCAGATGTAACTTTCATATTTGGTATGCATGTGTATATGGATAAGGCCTTTCCATACGCACACAAATTTTTACCCCTTTCACCTTGACCTTGAACAAAGGGTCTGCATTTAGGTTTCGAAAAATGCTCATAAGAAGTACCTTCATATTTGGTATGCATGTGTATATGAACAAAGCCTTTCCATATGCACACAAATTTTAACCCCTTTGACCTTGAACTTAGAGTCCTCGTTTAGGTTTCGAAATCTGCGTTTAGGTAACCAAAAATGCTTAATACTTATATGTTGCTTCAGATGTTACCTTCATATTTGGTATGCATGTGTATATGGAAAAGACCTTACCAGACACACACAATTCTTGACCTCTGTGGCCATGACCTTGAAGTTAGGGTCGGCATTTAGGTTTTGAAAAGTTGTTCTGTCTTACATAACTATCAAAGCTTTTTTGGGGGCATATGTCATCCTATGGAGACAGCTTTTGTTTTATTGTTGAAATAAAAATTTAACTCGAAATACATGGGGCCCATTGATTTCTTAAAAAAACAACAACATGTGCAATAAATTCATAAAACTATTTCTGTTGTAGGTGAAAGTTGGTGACAAGGAATGTGACATAATGAAGGGTTTCTATTTATACATCACCACCAAGTTGGCCAACCCAGCATACACACCAGAGGTAACATTTCCTCTCTGGTAAATCTACCACAAGTTGTTTTTCCATGAGACCTGTTATGTTAAATGGTTACCATTCAAAATTAAGAAAATGTGCATCTTTAATAATCCTCTTAAACATTTTAATAAAGATGTTAATATTTATACCCCACAGCACAATTAAGTTGTATGTGGGGAATATTAGATTAAGGTTGTCTGTCTGTTGTTTTGTTTTCAGATTTTTTTGTCTCAAACATACCCAGAAAACTATGAGAGGTATCAACATTTTACTTCATAGCCAGAAAGATCTATTTGATGGGGCACAATGATCATTACTTTGCATCTATGTTTTGAGTTATTATCTTTTGTTAATTTATGAAATATTAAATGAGGAAGATATTGCAAACTGTACTTGGTATAAACTTCATGGGTATGTAGATCTCAATAATGGGAAGGGCAATTCCAAGCAAGACAATGACAGTTATAGTTAGATATTCATCTTATCTGTATAATTCTTTATTATTGTTTTAATAGGTGAGTGCCAGAACATCCATTATAGACTTTACAGTCACCATGAAGGGCCTGGAAGACCAACTGCTTGGCAGAGTTATACTCACAGAGAAACAGGTAACAATATCAGCTCCATTCTTGGACAACTGGGCTTAATGCATGTGTGTAAATTGCAGTCTCAGATTAGTCTGTGTAGGCGGAGTATGTTGTACCACATTAGCCTGTGTAAACTGCACAGGCTTATCTCGGACGACACTTCGCACATGCATTTAGCCAAGTTTTCCAAGAATGACGGTCTCATGGACCGATACATGTGAGTTGTATCCCTTGTGGAATATTTTTTTTCTTAAATGTTAATTGTTGTAATATTTATTATATTGATTAATGTAATCATAGTGAAAACTCATTTTATTTACTGTAAAACTGTTTTGTCCTAGCTTGTTATGGTTTATTATAGAAGAATTTTGCATTTAGGAATTAGAGGCTGAAAGAGTGAAGCTGATGGAGGATGTCACAGCTAACAAGCGCAAGATGAAACAACTGGAGGACAATCTGCTGTACAAACTCACCAGTACAAAGGTAAGCTGAACGCCACTTAAGATAGAATTCACACATTTCTAAGTTATTTGCTCATGAACATAACTTACAAACCTAGGTGGGGTATTGGTCACAATCGTGACAATGCTTTATTTTTGTTCCATATAGTATTGAACTATAGAAAAATATCAGTAAAGAAAAAAGGCAAGTCACTGCTTTTTGGTTCTCAGTTAATAGAGAATACTAGGTTAGTGCCGAATAAAGCAAAGTTTATTTTGCGAGGCTTAGAAAATCTGAACCACCAGCATAGGCGAGTGGTTCAGATTTTTGTGCCGAGCAAAATAAACTTTGCTTTATTCGGCACTGACAGTATTAGATTTATCCCATCAATTTTCTTAGTCGTAAATTATTTCTTTAAAAAAAGAATAGGAAAATCGAACTACACGGAAAATCCCAAAGTTATTTTAAGCAAACATTGTTTCATCATTTTAATCATGCCGAGCCTAATACATTACAAAAAGATCAGTAACTAACCTGTTTTTCTGTTTATCATACCTCTATGTCCCCGATTTTTAAGAAATAATGAAAAAAACACTTAACAACTGCGGCTTTAGCGTGAAAGAACATGCATTGTGTCGTATGACGTGTTAATAATGACGTCACGAGTACGCGCACTTAATATTTGTTAATAGTGTTTTTTTTGCTTTATGAGTTAAAAATATATTACATCTTGGTATCAAATTGTTTGTGTTGTTGAATCTGATTCGATTTTACTAAAAATGATTATAGTTGATTCCGAGTAATATGACCATTCTCCGCTGCGTGTGACAGCTATATTTCAGCACTGCCAAAATAGAGAAAAATTTATTCCACAGTGGTTTATTTCGACAATGCACGTCTGATGATGGGATAAAATATATCATATTAATGCAATAAACTGGTATTGAAACTGTGAAAAAAAGACTATGGCTCCTGTGAGATTGCCCAATATCATGTACATGATGGTTAAAGTGATATTATGGGCATCTAACAGTTTATAGGTGTCTATCGCAACCGTTGTTTATTTTGGGTGTTTTCACTTCATGTACACTTATATTTGTTAATGCAGCATTGAAATACTAAAACAATATCCCAGAAAGAGAAAAATAATGCATTTGAATATCACCCGTACTTTCGTTTTGACAACTGACGACAGAAATGATTCGATGTACGATGTGAGTCTAAATGTAGTTTTCATGCACATTCGTTCATACAACACAAAGACAAAATTTTGTTTTACGGATTATTTCGGCTTAGAGGACTGGGTGAGTCATGTAAAATATCGAATATGATATATATTTTTTATAAACAACTGGTAGCAAGATGAATTGCAGATAATTGGTCAGTAACCACATTTAAACAAACTCTTTTGACCTGTTAATTCTTTTCAGCTCAATTCAACAATGAAAAATGCCCATAATATCACTTTAAATTCATAACAAGCCAATGTGTTAAATTCTTATGCAATAAGTCCTTATATGGAAATGGAGACAATGTACAGGGTATTAATTGAATCCCTTTCAAGTGAAGATGTTACATGCTCTTACACCAAAAAATGAACAAATGTTCTATATGTAAAACATTTACCTGACAAATTTAGTTCAACAGGTTGACAAACAAGACATGTAAATTAGCTACAATAGTAACAACACATTTGACTTTGTGAACCTTCTTGAGTATCAATCTGGGAAAGTTGGGTTAAATGCATGTGCGTTAAGTTTCGTCCCAGTGTGCACAGGCTTTTCAGGGTTAACACTTACCGCCTAAAGTGGAATTTTTGCTAATAAGAGACTTCCTTTCAACAAAAATACCATACCATTGTTTCATCCCTGATAAGCCTGTGCTGACTTCACAGGTAATTTGGGACAAAACTTTACACACATGAATCAAACTGAGTTTTTCCAGAGCGCAGTTAACTTTGAATGGATCTAACTATTCTGTTTGCAGGGTTCCCTAGTGGATGATGAGTCCCTGATCACTGTACTGGCAGTAACCAAGGTGACTGCTGCAGAGGTCAGTGAAAAACTCACTGTAGCAGCAGAGACTGAAATCAAAATCAATGAGGCCAGAGAAGAATTTAGGCCAGGTAAAGGATTTTGTATAATACTAGTCTTCAAAAATTGCACTATTTTATTTTATTTTAATGTTTAACTTCATTCGCAAACCAATGGATAAGTCTGATGTCATTCAGCCACAGCTCGAGACGCTCTGTTAGCACTCATCAGAAATTCATGTAGTGTAATTTAAACGTTCTCAACTGTTTCTTTCTGGTTAACAATAATGTTACCATATTTACAAATGTATTTGAATTTTACTGTAAAACATAAAAGAGAATATTGGGGGGAAATAAATCTTTTGAGGAAAATTCTTGCTGTTTTTTTCTGACATTGAGGCTAAAGATTTTGTTCAAGGGGCAATTAAGATTTTTCTTGATAAAGGCGTGTGGCAGCTTTTGTCTCTGAAAAGGGTCATGCGTTGCTTCAAATGTTGAGCAGCACCGCGCCAAAAAGTCATGCCTGATACACTATAAATAAACTTCAATAACGCATTGTTTTGTTTCCATTGCAGTTGCTACAAGAGGAAGTATCCTGTATTTCTTGATGTGTGACATGACTATAGTCAACAGAATGTACCAGACATCATTGGTACAGTTCCTGGGAATATTTGATCTGTCCATGGCAAGGTAATGCTGTGTTATAAAGATACAGAAAGACCACTTAAATGTTTTAATATTACTTTGCCTATAGATTTGTTTTCTGTTTATCGGCATGTGTTGCATTATAGCAGTCTAAAATATTGCCATACTGTATATAACACATTTGAAAAAAAGACTTAAGGGTATGATTATAACAATTGTACTCTTTTTTAGTGGTTATACAGTTAAAATAGTCCAGTGTGTTTTTCAAAAGAACTGAACATTTAGCAAAAGCAATTTATACATACTGCATGCAAATCTTTGTTATTCAGATTTGTTTTTCTTGTACACTTCAAGTTTGATAAGAGTCTATTTGAAAACTAAGAGGTATCATCTTCAAACTGTATAGGTAGATAGATTTCTCAGTGCATACTAATAGACATAACAATAGGCATAACTCTTGCTTCCATTTTTGTATAGTTATTTCCATCTTTTTATACTGAAATTGTGTCCAGAACAAAACTTGAAATCTAACACAGGAATCAGCTCAAAATTGCATACAGTAGGTAAGCAGATCTAATTGAGGGGATGCGCAATGTACAAGAGCCAGAACTCTGTCTTACATATTTTAAATGATATTTCTTATGGTTGATTTATTGCATTGAAATTATGTATGGTATATTTTTCGGTGTAGCTGTATTAAGCCAGATTTTCACCTTACCTGACCTTTGTAAGTGTCCAATAGAATTCAAATAAAATTTCCCGCGGCTAGGTACAAATGAATACACTTTATTTATTCCATTAGCTGATTTGAGTATACCACCAGAACATTGGAAACATATCCGCGTCTTTGTAACACTGTTTTACCGCATGAAACAATTTTATCTCTAATGAAAAGGCTTAATAAATAGAACAGTTAAACACTCAATTCTCGACATCAATTCAGTTTGTGTGTGCACCTTGTTTTTCAGAGGATTGCCAGGGCAAAAGCGTTTATACTTAAAGGCTATGTTCTTATATTTAGTACTTACTTCCATATTCATGTTAACATGTAAAAGTATAAAGAGCAGTGGAAGCGAGGTCTCACTTTAATGCATTGCATTTTAACCTGCGAGATATCAGCCAGGGTCAATTCGTGTGTGAATGTCAGAGTTTATATACTGGTCATCACCGGAGTTTGCGGCCAGTAAAATAATCATTATATAATAAAGACGCTATCCGTGAACTAGGTGACATGGAATTTTCTTTAGACCAGAATATGTTAAATGAAGATATTCAGCAATATAATTATGGTATGTCAATAATAGATTCTTAATGTGTTTTTAACAATACAATGATAAAAATTATTTGTGATTAATTTAACAATAATTATTCCACCATATTGACTAATGTATAAAGCATGAGCGTGATGATTCTCAATACTGTTAATAATCGAATCAAATAGCAATGCCCAACAAACCACTAAAACAGGTTTGTTCGAAGAACGCGCCTATAAATACGGTTACTTCACGTGTGGCCGGTTGACTCATATGTTTTAATTTTACTTCCATTCTTCTTTTGGTTTTCTGTTTTGTATCTATAGGTTTATGACCAGCAATATGTAATAATGTAAAATAAGCTGCGAAAACTCGGCTTAACATCCCGTACTGCATGTGATGCAGCTAAGAACTGCTCAGAAAAAGACATTCCCTATCCTTGATCTCATTCATTGAACTATCAACGCCGTTTATCTTTTTTTTTTAAAGATATTTCTTGTTCAAACTATACAAGGTTTTAGCTTGAAATTTCATATGCAGATCTAAAAGAAGGTGAGTGGAAAAAAGCATAACTTCTGCTTTTATAATTTTACAGTTTTTGCCCTTGTGATTTTTTTATACAGGACATATCTTGACTATCATACCAGGAATCAAGAAAAAAAATCATTGAGAGAAACTTGCACTAATGGATAACAAGTTCTAAAACCTATACTAGCAATGACCACTGATAAAGAAGTAAGCTGGAGGTTGGACAGGAATATCTGGGGCATTACATTGACAGTTCTCGTTAATTCCAGATCTGACAAGAACCCTGTTCCTACAAAAAGGATACAAAACATCATTGACTACCTCACCTACGAGTCCTTCCGCTACACTTGTCGAGGACTGTATGAGTCACACAAGTTCCTGTTTGTACTTCTGATGACATTAAAGATTGACCTCCAACAGGGCAAAGTCAAACATGATGAATTTCAGACTTTCATCAAAGGTAAACTTAACTTTGTCCATGCCAGGCCTATTTCTTTTAACTTAATACCAGAAATTTTAAAAAGAATGAACAACCATGCTAAAATTTTGGGAATGAGTTACATAAACAACAATGTCATGAACCGGCATTTTAGATTTGATCTGTTTATTTGAAAGCAAGAACACAAGATTTACTTAAATATTTTTTATTTATATTTACTAAAATAATGTCAAATAATGATGAGAAATTGGGTGACATATTTGGGTTTTCTTTATATACGAAATATTGACAAGTATATCAGTGGCAAGTATGCATGACGGTCAAAAGATTAAATATTTGGATCTGGTGTATGTTTAAAAACAAAGGGAGAACGATGCTGTCGACACAAGCCTTAGGCTGTATTTGCATTATTTATTTGTATCACAATGCTGATTAGCGTGCACATACCCAGTCCTATGTTGTAATTCAGCCAATCAGAAATAAACACGCATAGAACACTGACCAATGGGATTCATAACAGAGTTTCATGAGGCAAATGTTAGAGGGGAATAGGGCAGTTAGCGTTTAGACTTGGAGGCGTACGGATCGAGAAAGATACGATCATGTAGCTATCAGACTGTATTTGTATAACCGGAAATATTAGTTAAGTCAGACATTAAATTGGACTAGAAACTGATACATGGCGTTGTTGAATATTTTATCCTACATTATGCAGAGAAACCAACATAAAAGAGAGGGACCGACTTGTCCCATGCGTTACCCGAGAAAATGGTAGTTAATGCAAATCTCGTCATCTTGGCAATTCGCGCATGACGAGATATCGAATGATAGGCTACACACTGGTAATTTAAGAGTAAAGAACATTGCTAGTAACTATGTGTCGTCTATGAACTATGAACGATTACGGGACACAGGACGTTAAATGGTGCTTGTGAACCAAGGCTTCGAACAAAGAAATACTTCCACTTACGATTACGAAGCCATGAAAAACAACGCAAAGAAACTCCGTTTCGGCAACTTCTGTAACCAGTAACAACGACCGTGAGCCGGGAACAACGACATCAGACCGCACATATTCTGCAACTTCCGGTGAGTGACTGTTTTATTTCCTAACGCTTGTATCAAAATGGCAAATCAAATGATCCCTGAGTTATTTCAAAATTTGAATGAACAAATTAAAGATGTTAAAACGGCCATAAGCACTCAGACTATTTCACAGGTTGTACAATCATTTGATGGAAATTCAAAAGAATTTAAAAATTGGATTAAAAATATAGAAAAATATGGAACGCTTACCAATTTAGATGAGAATAAATTAAAATTTGTTGCTTACCAATCTAGTAAAGGGCTTGTTAGTGATTACATACATCGTTTTTTGACTGTTGATCCGACAGGGACGTGGACAGATTTAAAGGAACAGCTTAAATTAAGATTTGCAGAAATTCAAGACCCACAATACGCTTTCTCATTATTAAAGACGACTAAACAAAAGACCGACGAAAATGTTCAAATATACGCTGAGCGACTTTTATCTCTTGCGACTGATGCATACGAAAATATTGAAGGTAATTTAGACTATATAGAAAAACAGTTAGTAGAAATTTTTATAGACGGATTATGGCACGATTATTTGAGACTTAAATTAATGCGCGAAAATCATGCAACCCTATCAAATGCTTTAAAAAGCGCTATACAGGAGCAAAGTGTCAGAGCTAGATTTGAGTTGCGATCACAGGTAAATAGACTTAATAACATTACGACCGATAATATTCAGACAGATATCGATTATACACTGTAACTCCAATATAAAGCGCTCCGTTATAACGCTGAATCCAATATAACGCGGAGGGTGCTTGGCACCCATTTTTTCTCCAACCTTCCATTTGATTTCTGATTCAAATCCGTATTATGCAACTTCATGTATTTTCAGACAATTCAAAGATGGCGGCAATCACAGTCATGTTGATTGCTTTATTCAACCGTCCGTTGAACCGATTATAATCGCCTCGAGGTTAAACAACACCGACAGCTAATTGGTGTTAATGTTGTGTAATGTCAATAAAGGTGTGAAAAACTCGCGTGTCAGTGTTTATTACATGTATTCCTCATCAGAGCGGTTCAGTGCGATAATTTCCATAAGTTAAGTGCAAGCGGGATAGTTATACAATTCAAGTAATTCAAAACGATTGAAACATTCTTACTTTGATATGGTTGCAGTTTGACTATATTAAATGAGCGGCTGTGAAATATACTGCCTACTGTATAAAACAACTTTTTCTGTCATTTCATTATCATTCTAGTATTATGTCATTTAATCTTTCAGTTCGTGTATAAGAAATTAAATAATGCAGACGATTTATTTACATGCGAACGCAGTGTACCGGCAATTGTTAACAGAGTTTCACTTTCATTTTCGCGCGGTTTCAGAAAGTCCCCAGGAAACACGTTTTTTGCATGCGTATGACGCAATAAAACAATTTTTTGTACATGAGTCGTGTTGCATTCAATCTAAATTTAAAGTCGCTCGTCCAATGAAAGCTCTGCCCCATAATGCACTGTACTCTTAACACTTCTGAAAATGGCATATATGCGTACGGTTGTGTTTACGAATTTCTTAAACATATATCGTCATTAATGTTCAAGATTATTATTTTTTAAGTGATGTTGCAATTTTATTGGATTATCGGATAAATGTGCACATAAGAAAAGCCGCTTGCGGTATGTATACTGTTATCGATACGATTCGGTTTATATGCATGTATTTGCGTCAACACAGCATGGCAATATACATGACCTATATTATAGGCTATTCTATACCTGTTTTTTTATAGCGCCCTGCAGTAAATGAGCTCAAAACCTATAACGCGGACCCGTTATAACGCTGTTTCGCGGCTTGGACCCCATTGACCGCGCTATATTGGAGTTACAGTGTATTAGGTCATCTATTGTTTGCACATATTGCAAGAAACATGGTCATTCTATTGAAATCTGTCGCCGTAGGCAACGCGAGATAAGTGCATATACGGTAGGGCGGAACGGTCATACGATAGATCGAAACGGTAACAGGCGCAAGAACGAATATGACAAAAATTGGAAAGATAAAATTGATTATTGGAATTGTGGTAAATAAGGACACTTTAGTAGAGAATGTACTTAAAGAAAAACGTACATTAATCGAAAAAACTAGAAAATTCTTACCAAAAAGGGGTCTATGGTAAGAAAAAGTCGAGACATATAATATCGCTTTGTGTGGTAGTCCAAATTCTTGTGTTATTTCAACAGGTGGGTTTCAATTTAGAAGCCTGATAGACAACGGTGCTGAAGTTAGCATCGTGAGTAAACGTATTTATGATATGTTAAAACAAAAACCCGCACTGATAATAAAAAAAGTAAATCTTAAGTCGGTAAATGGAAATTCATTACATGTCCACAGAAGTGTAAAATTGAGATTCAAAATAGGGAGCATATATAAAGAGCACATGTTTTTTGTAGTAAGTAACATAAATAGAAATGTTATTTTAGGAAGAGACTTTTTACAAGATAATGGTGTCCGTTTATACTTTGATTTAGGATGTTTGAGGATTGATAACTGTTATGTACCTCTAGAAGAAGATGTACACCTTTCAACGATAGTGAGATTAACTAGACATACTGTGTTAAAACCACAAACTGCATATAGACTCTTTGCTCAAGCTAAAAGAAACTGCATACGTTCAAATACAAATTATGAATTCAATGGAATAAGCAATTCTTTCTTTGATAATGAACCTGGTTCAACAATTGTTAATTCAGTAGTCAAGACAACGCGTGATAGACAATTTCCCATTTTAATTATTAACAATACGCACAAAACAATAAGGCTTAGACGACACTGTGCCATAGGGCGAATAAAATCGGTAAATGATAATGAAATATGCTCAGTACAAGAAGTTATCAAAAATAATCAGCCGAAATCAGGCTTATCTAGAGATGAAATCTTATCAGATTTACGTGTAGACGAAGATCAAAAAGAAAATATTCTACCGGTACTCTTAAAACACAGAACTCTCTTCGCAAGAAATAATTTAGAATTAACACAAACTTCAGCGATAGAATTTACCATAGATACAGGGGATCATCCGCCCATTAAATTGAAACCGTATCGAACACCATTAAACAATAAGGTATTCATAGATAAAGCCATCGACGAAATGCTAGCCGCAAACATAATAAGTCCATCAAGAAGTCCGTGGAGCTTCCCTATTGTTTTAGTAGATAAAAAGAAAAATAACCATGACTCAAACAAAGATAATAAAGACGAGAAAAGGTTTTGTGTTGATTTTAGACAATTAAACAAAATTACAAAACCAATTGCCTATCCGTTACCATTAATAGATGATATATTGGCGTTATTAGGTAAAAGTAAATATTTCACCAGTTTAGATTTGATATCGGGATATTGGCAAATACCTATAAAAGAAGAGGACAGAGAAAAAACGGCTTTTGCTTCGGGATTCAGGGGTCTATTTCAATTTAATGTTATGCCCTTCAGTGCCTCCTCTGCCGGCGCTATATTTCAAGAATTGGCTAATAAAGTACTCAAAGGTTGTGAGGGCTTCGCTGTGGCATATCTAGACGATATACTAATATTCTCACCTGACTTGCAATCTCACTTAGCGCACGTAAATACGGTACTACAGAGTCTCAGTAAACATAACCTTAAGCTTAAACTAGCAAAATGTCAATTCTTACAAAGAGAGACTAGATATCTAGGCTTCATCATAGATCAAAACGGTATAAGGCCGGATCCGTTAAAGGTAGAAGCGCTCCGACAATTCCCTAGGCCAAAGTGCGTGCGCGATGTACGATCTATCTTAGGTGCAGCGGGATTTTATAGGAGATTCTGTTGGTCGTATTCAGAAGTAGTCGAGCCTCTCATTAATCTCACAAGAAAGAATGTCCAATTTAAATGGTCAAAACAATGCGAAGATAGTTTCATACAATTAAAAGACTCATTTACGCAAATCCCTTATTTTTCATACCCTGATCCAAAAAAAGGTTATATATTGTATACTGATGCATCTGATAAATGCGTCCGAGCCTGTTTGACTCAAAAATGCGACAATAACGAGACCAGGGATTATGTGGGCGAAAAGCCGATATTTTTCATATCGCACAGATTAAGCCCCACGCAATGCAAATATAGTACAATTGAAAAAGAATGTTACAGCATATTTTCAGGGTTCGCACAGAGCTTGAAAAGTGCTTGAAAATGAGTCCTATGCTTGAAAAGCCCTTGAACAAAGGTTGGCCTTGAAAAAGTGCTTGAAAAGTGCTTATTTCATGTAAAAAAGCCTTGAAAATGTTTATTTCTGCTCAAAATTACTTTTATCATCGCTTTAATTATTAACTTAAATCGTTCTAAAGGGAAATATTTGAAAATTTATCATAAATTCCTTCGCGCAAAAAGTTGAGTACGAAATAAAAGCTTCGTATTGAGTACGAAATGTTATGTGTACACGTCACAGATTATGTGTACTACGTCAGAGGTTCTTCGTTGTGATCAATTTTCGCGAGTGAAAACGCAGCGATGGGTAAGTGTCGTTTCAAACCAGGGTGGTTAACCGAATATTCCTGGGTACAGAAAACAAATGACATTCGAAAAGCACATTGTCGAGAATGTATGAAGACCATTGATGTCCGGGGATGGGGGAAAGCGCTTTGAAAAGCCACAAGAAAGGGGAAACCCACACAGAAAACATGATATTGAGAATCAATGTGTTTGTTTGTAATAACTTTAAAAAGTAAATACATATGTGAGACTCATTGAGTTAAGGATGGATATTAAAACATGTATTTGTATGTAATTAAATAACATGTATGAGTTAATATGGAATAAGTTTAATGAGTTTGAGCAATTAAATGACATTTACTGTGTTAATCTGGTTTGAAAATGCATTTTTTTAAAGGAAACTAACGTACTGTTCTTGGCCTTGAAAATGAAAAATTGGCCTTAAAAAGTCCTTGAAAAGTGCTTGATTTAGGTTTGCGATTTCTGTTTGAACCATGATTTTACAGTCTAAGTAAATTGCACCATTATTTACACAATGCTGAATTTGTTATAAGGAGTGATCACAAGCCGCTTAAGTATTTACTGGAAAGTCCGATGCAAAACAAGAAAATACAATTATGGGCCTTAAGTATAGGGGGCTATAACTGCAAAATTGAATATATACCGGGGAAAAAGAATATTATTGCCGACTTTCTAAGCCAACCTCCAAAAACCAAAATAAAGAATAATCAATGCGATCAAACAGAACTAGAATAAGATATTAACGATAAACATTTTACGATTAATTCGCAAATAAATAAGACCAAACACGCGAAATTAACGTATTCGACTCCACAAACATTGACCACAAGCAAATAATTGATAATATTATTACCCCGCAGCCACTCCCAGTCGACAACACAGCGTCGAACGATAACATATCAGGGCTTAATATGCAAATAGAACAAGAAAAAGACCCTCATATATGATCCAGAATTCACTGTCCAGGAATTTCTGTTACATCTCAAAGAATCACATTTTACCTTAACTTCCTGCTGTTTGTGCATGTAGTTTCTTATTTCATGGATAAGTGCATTAAACTGGCGAATATCATCACTGGTAAATGTAATTACAGCTTTCCACGATCAGGGGAAAATCCACATAATGTGGTGAAAATGTGGACATTTTTTTAGATTTTTTTTGATAGTGCATAAATCGCGTTTAATGTTGCATCTTTATGCCGAGTTACGTCTTGAACAAAGTAAATAATCAATAAACAGATGGAACCCCTAAAGCATGCTTACAAAATAGAAGAGCCTCTGTAAACCATTTAAAAGAAAAATAGATTTTTAAATTGGTCCTTCGAGACGTAATTTTCGAGTCCAATTTGTTACGTCTTTAGAGATATAAGTTTTACACTTAAGTCTGTGTCTAATCAGTGCTTACAATGGTACGGTGTTGCCTTCAAAATACCTACAATCATCATCAGAATAAATCAATTTGGGGGGTAACGTTACATTTCCGCTATTTCTAAAAATAAAATCGGGCGACCTTTTGTGTCCAAAATGTTACGTCTCGAAAAATCATTTTTTTTACGATAACGCTGTTTACTTTCACATATCGGTTGCGCAAAGGCGCCGGAAAATAACTGCACACATTATTTGATGACGTAGAACGCATTCAACGAATTTGTGTACACAAAAGCTGACAACATGGCCGAATGGTGTCCAGTCATTACACCCCCTGGACGTTACACCCCTGGTCATTACACCCACCAAGCCTGGTCATTACACCCACCAAGCCTGGACATTACACCCACCAAGATGTAAACATAATTGATTAGGTTCCTAAGGTGTGATCACACCTACCATGGGGCACACTTCACTTGATTAATGGTGTTTCTGCTTTAATGTGTGTCCAATGGGGGTCTGTCCAAGTGTTTTTTATTGTTTGTTTGTCTGAATGTCTGTCTTATTGATGTGCAGTGTTAATTGGGAAATAACAATTTTTTGGTGTGAAAAACATTTATCTTTGATCTTTTCAAATAATTTGTTAATTATCAAAGTGTAATAATAACACCTAAAATTAAAGGAGTTTGTTCACACCATTATTATTAAAATTCATTTGAAGATGTTGTTGTTTGATTTTATGAATTCTAAAGAATATTGCATCTTTATGTCGTGGCAAAAGAATATCAAAACATCAAACGTAACAAAGTTAATAAGACAAATACTCAATGCAAATTGTTTTTACTCATTGTCCCCATATATACCAGAACAATTTTAGAGAATATCATACTATAGGTATATATTGTTACTCTGTCAAAATGCCCCCAAAACAAATATTTTGGTGTATTGATTCAAATTGTAAAAAAAAGCGTGTTAATAGTTCTGATTTTGCTGTTTCATGTGATAATTGTGGATTATGGCAGCATATTAGATGTGGTGATACTGGTAAGTCATTTTCTTCTTCCTATTATAAACATTCTAGATCATTTGAGCTCCATGACATCATGCGATTTTGGACCTTAGGGCATTTTCCGTTTTTATCAAATGGTCTTGTAACTGATAAATAATTTAAAACACCAACTTGGTTTAAGCTTATTAGCTGCCCCATTCTTGACCAATTTATTTTTGTTAATACTCATTTATAAACTTTAACCTACACAATTATATAACTTATATAATTATTAGTCTCTATAAAAACATATCCATTAATTTTAATAATTAGATAACTATTTGTTACATTTTAATCAACTACATCATGTGGAAAGTTTGGAATCCTAATAATACTTTCTTATTTTTACATAAATGAAATTCAATTTAATGGTCTTATGGACATTACTGGGTATAACTTGGTATCTGTGTTTTATCTGTTTATATAACTTATATAATTATTAGTCTCTATAAAAACATATCCATTAATTATTAGTAATTAGAAACTATTTGTTACATTTTAACAAACTACATCATGTGGAAAGTTTGGAATCCTAATTTAATACTTTCTTATTTTTACATAAATAAAATTCAATTTAATGGTCTTATGATTTACATTTTATTAACAAAAATATAATTTTTCTAAAAATATGATATGTAACAGAATGGTATTTATGCAGGAAAAATGAAATGGGTAGAGACATGAGGGATTATACATGTAATATATATTTTTGTTGTCATACAAATAATTAAGTTTATCTTATGTTGCATTAAGACTCATGCCCCAATTTAGTGTTTTAAATCATTGACACAGTTTTGTGTCATCATTTATGAAACACAGTTTGTAAAACTAACAGTAACACTGGGCCAAACACTGGGCCACTTAGATAAACATTGTACCTATTTGGGCCACATTAGGGCCAGACAAAGACCCTCTAACTGTTTATTAGGGGCCATAAAAGATACACAGACTATTGCTAATTAGGGCCCTCCCATAAACTGTGAAAACATGCTTTGATTGCTACAGTAAGTGACAGATTCCTGTTAATTGTGTTTCAATATAAAAAAGGATTTCTTCAATGATCCCTAATTATCAATTCTGACTTTAAATTTTAATGATATTATAATTAATAAAACAACTGTCACTTTAAAGTATGCAGTAAAATTTTATATATCATACTGTGACAATATGTTACTTCTATTTCAATATCTAACAAACTAACTGAAACCAACAGATATAGGATATTTTTATCCTCGCGCAGCGTGCAAACACAGAACCTCTCAGGAAACTTGTCAATTACATTGACTCAACCTGGATTCAGTCTTTGACCTTCCCAATACAGAGTTGGTGTATATACGGGTTACATGTCAGAACCAACAACGATGTGGAAGGCTTTCACACACGTTTGAATGGCGTTTCTGGTGGTAGATCACTGACATTCTACAAACTTGTACCTGCACTCAGAAAACAAGCACTGGAGGCTGAGTTGGACATTGACCAGCTGGTTGATAATAGTGTTGGCAGACGGCAAAGAAACCAGTATAGGGAATGTGACAGGAAGACTTTTGATGCCTGGAGAAAGTATGAGGCCAAAGAGATCAGTACATCGGGACTCTTGAGATTAGTGAGTAGGTTGTACGGTGCGGCTGAATATAAAGTATAGAAATTGTCTAGAATCGTGAAATCTCACTAGTAGGAAGTGTATATACTGTTTAAAGTGAAATGGGATTTCTTGGCAATATTATTTTAGTTTTGTTATTTCTGTCTGTATATTCCTGAAAAAAAGTATTAATGATTTAGATGCATATTATTACATTTTGGTGAAATAAAAAGAAATGTATAAATTTAAGATTGTGTTTTGTTTATTCTTAATATTTTTTTTATTTATCATTTTTTGAAATTTATTTTCAAAGTTTTTTCTGTCTGATTATTCTTGAAAAAATTATTTATGATTTAGATGCATATTATAACATTATGGTAACATAAAAATAAATGTATATGAATTAAGATTGTGTTTTGTTTATTCTAAATAATTATTGTATTTATCATTATTTTATTGTGTTTTCAAAGTTTTTTCTGTCTGTATATTCTTGAAAAAATTATTTATGATGTAGATGCATATTATTACATTATGGTGAAATAAAAATAAATGTATATGAATTAAGATTGTGTTTTGTTTATTCTAAATATTTATTTAATTTATCTTTATTTTTATTTCTTCAAGTTTTTTTGTCTGTATATTCTTGAAAAAAGTATTTATTATTTAGATGCATATTGTTACAGTCATTAAATAATTTGAGCAACCATTAATCTCATCAGTGTCATCTTACATGACAAATCCAATTAGTGGTTCATAAGTTGATAACACCTTTCTAATCTAATCAATATCTTGGTGGGTGTAATGTCCAGGCTTAGTGGGTGTAATGACCAGGCTTGGTGGGTGTAATGACCAGGGGTGTAACGTCCAGGGGGTGTAACGACTGGAAACCGGCCGAATCTTCGACACGAGTTCGGTAAGTGAAGAGAGTTACGTCTGAAATAACCTAACCTAGCCTTAAACATCCGAGTTTTTTTGTGAAACGACATGCCTTAGGTATCGTTTTATTGTTTTAAAGTAATTCGAATAGAATTATGATTTGACTTTGGTACGAAAATAAAATGCAAATGAATAAAGGACGACAGAACTGCAAGATTCAATGGCGATGTTCAAAATAGACGTCGTGTCCAAGTTACATCTTAGGAATGAAAATGCATTTAGTCGTCTTTGTTGTCTGCTACGACTTATATTTTCCCACATACTTGTGCCTGGATGGAAACAAATTAGAGATTACCCTGTTCCATGTTTTAAATTGTTATGTTTAACCAAATACAGTGTTTGAGCAAAAGATGTAACGTGGACTACATTTTCGACATAAAGGATGTAACTTGGACTACAATTAATTGGGAAACCCGTCGTGTCCTAGTTACATGCCATGTCTTATCAGAAGGCAATTTCTGATCATTTAATTGTTGGGAAGAAAATCATCATGACATTTTTAATCCATTCCATCCTGAGTTGTTTCCCTATTTATTTCATACAATAAATTAACTATACACTGTTCTAATTGAGTTTGCTTTCTAAGATGTAACATTGATGCAATGAGTTGTGTCTTTGTTACAGGGACTTTTTTGTTTTGGTGTCAAAATTACATCTTCAATGTGCACAAGTAATAGTTGTATGTGCATCAAAGTGTTATAAGTACTTTAAATGGTTGCAGTGCAGGTAAGTTCATACATTGATCAGCAATGCTTTTTCTTTTATCTGCATTTAACAAACACATGTTTTTCCTGATGTCTGTGCCAAGAGATGTAACTGGACACTAGCAATTGATGTCCATGTTACGTCTGATGCAGTGACCAGACCCAGCAGTTAGCCAGTGACCAGACCCAGCAGTTAGCCAGTGACCAGACCAAGCAGTTAGCCAGTGACCAGACCCAGCAGTATGCCAGTGACCAGACCCAGCAGTCAGCCAGTGACCAGACCCAGCAGTATGCCAGTATCCAGAAAACTTCATTAAGGTACATCTTTTCAATACATTTTTAAACAGTTTTTTTTAAGGATTCAGCACAAGACTATTTCAACTCAGAAGATAGAATAGTGTTGTGCCAAGTCCTCATAATTCATAGTCTTCGAAATATTTAATGGTTAGGATCACCAAGTCTACAGGTTTTAAATTATTTTGATACATTTTTTAAAAGTGCAATAGGGGTTGGTCAGAGGTTATGGTCGCTAAACTCTCGGGGCCCTCACAGTGCAGGTTTGTGTCTCGGTCGGGGCAAGATTTGGGATGCCTTCAACGTACCTGATGTACGTTTGTGGTCCTACCATACATACACATTGGTTCAAAACAAATAAACATAGACATATTCAGTGTTCATAAGTTTTATGTATGTATAAGTATGTGTTTTACGACAGGGAGCTCGAACAGTCTCTGTGTAAGCAGACCAAGAAGTCGGCCATTGACCAAACCGAGCAGCCATCCAGTGACCAGACAGCCAATGACCCGACCAAGCAGCCAGCCAGTGACCAGACAGAGCACATAGCCAGTGACCAGATGACTTCATTCAGGTACATCATTTTAATACTATTCTAATTAAGAAAATAGAATAGTGTTGTGACGAGTGATGGGGTTTACGTCGCTTTTTAACAGCTTCGGTCATATCATGGCGGTCAGTGCATCTACCATGCTTTCCTGGCTTTCTCACACCAGTACTTACACCACTTCTTTCCATATCGCTGACTTCATACTCACATAATCTAAGTATTGTAGGTGAGTGACATATTTTCATTGCCGGAAAGAAGTTCGAACCGACCGGATCTCGAACCGGATACTCAATAGTTAGTTTCACCAAAGCTACAATATTTAAGTTATGTTATTTAGGTTATGGTAGATATCATCTCGGGCTCTGACAGTGTGGGTTAGAGTCCAAGTCGGGGTAAGAACTTCTGTGTGGGATGCTTTCCACTTACCTGTGTTTGTGGTTCTACCATACATACACATTGTTTTAAAACATAAACATTCAAAAAGGTATTAGGTATGTATTTATAAGTATGTGTTATACCATAGGGAGCTTGAGCAGTCTCTGTGGAATTGGACTGAGCAGTCATCCAGCAACCAGTCAGAGCAGTCAGTCAGAAACCAGACAGAGCATTCTGATAGTGACCAACTCGAGCAGTTGGCGAGCAAGCAGACCAAGCAGTCAGCCAGTAACTATGTCGAGATGTTACCCAGTGATGAAACTGTAAAGAAGTTCAATGATGTGACCAGACAACCACCAAGCTCCAATACTGAACAGATAATCAGGTACATTTATATACTAGATTTATTATGCTTTAAGAAGTTTATTTTAATCTGATATTTTTTTTCCCAGTTTTTAAATTCAAGACAACTTGCAGGTCTCTCTCTCTCTCTTCCCCTAATTTAAGCATTGTAGTAAGCAGTTACTATACACTCAATATTGGAATACCCTTACCCAGGAAATGTATGTTCATGTATAAATGATCACTGTGATACATGTAGAACCTAATGAGTGTTTGAAAAGGTACTTGTCTTAATAAAAAATAATAGACTAAGGTGATAGATATAAATATTGTATTAAATCATTACCATAGGATTTGTGCTGGAGATTACATATTGATCAAACATGGTAGAAGTTTTCTTCCTGGTGTAGTGAGTAATCATTTTGTTGGGGTTAATCGTTAGTCCAGTTTATTGTTTCTGTTCCATTGTTTTCAAGTACTTCAACCCTTTGCAGTATAAAATGAAATTGAAAATGCCATGTGTGGATAGCATGAATCAGCCGGCTGATCTTGTTTCATGCTATTCACTACTAATCTTTATACTGGTATAATCTATATAGTGGTATGCAAAACAAAATTTGTTATGTCTATGAAATGTGTACCATTGGAACTGTTTTTTTTAAATTGAGTAGTAACATAAAAGATGGGTATATGCTGCAAAGGGTTAATGTCATTCACAGTTATTTTTAAGAATTCATTTTCTTTCTAGTTTGAAACTATATTGAACTGTCTTTGAAATTTGAAATCAATGTCTGGCAAACTTTTAATATGTTTGTATACATGTATATATTTAATAAATTTATAATTTGATTTTTGGAGATAATTCAGAATTTCAAATAAAGGTGTTTTTTTAATGAGACAATTTCTTGTTCCAAACCATAAACAACACTTAAGTACTGAAGTGAGCATTTAATAGGAAGCAGCTAAACATGCCATTGAATCAAGCAAGCATTTGTTTTAAAGCTAGAAACACCTTACTTGTTATAAGTAACAATAGTATAGAAGCTTTTGTTTTACTATATAAGCAGCAACTTTAACTCAATAGTTAACAACTAAACATGTATTACATTTTAGGTGGATGAATGGCCGTGGGTCATATTCTTCAAGAAATATAAAGATAATGCATGGGTTATGAA
Organism: Dreissena polymorpha; assembly: GCF_020536995.1. Lineage (NCBI taxonomy): Eukaryota > Metazoa > Mollusca > Bivalvia > Myida > Dreissenidae > Dreissena > Dreissena polymorpha. The sequence goes on from NC_068365.1 coordinate 81,507,237, forward strand.
TGAAATAAGGCATACCATCCTTGAATCAGATATCCAGAGAAAGTTGGAACCACCTAAAGTGTCCAAGCTAGGTCGTCGGCTACTTTACAGATTTGAAAGTAAGTTGAAGTATTTAATGTTACATTAAGTATGCATCAACTGTGACATGTACATTGTAAATGTACTGTGGCCTAATGGTTAAGGTGTCCGCCTTGGGACCGGGAGGTTGAAGGTTCGAGCCCAAGAGGGAGCGTTTGTCCAGGAAATGTTTCTTTTGGGACTTATTATAAAATGGCCAGTTCCTGAGCCGCGAGCTAGTTAAATTAATGGTTAGTGACTGAAATCCGTCTGGCATCTTGCCTAGTGATAGAAGTTGGGAGGTACTTGGTATAATCAGTTGGAAGTGTCTCATAAGCCAGACTGACTTACCCTTTTAATAGGGGTGACACTATAATAAACAAAACCTTTACCTACATACATTTGTTTTCTCAGATTTTGAAGCATTTCCCCCGTCTTTGACTTTATTTTGACTTCTTGTTTTGAATTTTAAAAATATGTAACTCATCCTATATTTCCAGGTTACAAGGAAGACAAGTGAAGCAGAGAGAGAGGGAGAAATACCATGTTTGCAGTTTAGAGTTTGCTGTTGTTTTAGTCTGTGAAAATCTCAGAATAAATAATATGTTAATTACTATCTGTCTCCTTAAAAGCTATTATTTTTTTATTACCCTGCAAGTTAAAATCCGTTTATCTGATTGGTCAATATGCACTGAATATAGTTTAATATTCCTTGTCATTCATATATTGATATAAAATCAGATTTGTGGTTTAATTTTTGAAGGTGTTTAGCCCCTTTTAAGTTCTGTAATGTGCTTAGTTTTTTATTTTGAAAAGTGAACCAATTAACTAACCAATTAGCTAACCAATTAGTTAACATTGTTTAATGCAGGTTGGAATTAATGCTGAAATATAGGAGCTTTCAGCATTTCTTTCAATCAGCATTAAACTACATACATGAAAAGGTGAAAATAGGATAAACTTCGGTTATCTCTTCGCAATTTGTCTGATTTCTTTGACATCGAGATAACGAGAGTCATTTTGTCGTCCAATGTTAGTCTCTGATTTCTAAAAACATGTCAGAATTGTCATTTATAATCAAGAATTATGAACTGCTATCGTTTTAAATGTTTCTAAGTAACTAGTCTTTCATTTGGAATCAAAGAAAGGAAAAACTTTTGATTATTTTAATGTTTTTTATTGAATAAATGTTCAATTTTTGTGTCCAGTTACATCTTCGATTAAAATTGCACATATTTTAATGTCATGGCACTTTGGAGTGGAAAATCTATGCTAGGAACATGAAGTTGTTGGTAATTCAAGAAAGGAATGAATCTCATTAGAACTGTTCATCTATTTCCAAAATTAAAGGCATAAAATTCCATCGAGTCCATGTTACATCTCCAAATTCAGGGAAAACAAAACATCATAATATAAGGGTACACATCTTAAATATGAATTTGACAATTTCACAGTACAACCGTCTTATTTCAATACAAATATTCACATCATTTTATTTTAAGTATCATGTTGTGAAAATCCTGGACACCAAACATTTTGAGATGTAACAGAAATTCCTGGACAACGAATTCTGGATCATATCTGAAATCAAAGCGAGATTAAGATTAGGGAAACAGAACAAGAATGAAGATGATAGATATATTACGGTTGATGGCATACTGTACTACATATCAAACGTAGATGAGGAACCTACTCTCAGGCTTTTTGTACCTAAACACCTGACTGGTTCAGTTGTCAAGCAATATCATGATGAAAACGGGCATCCTGGGTCTCAAAGGCTTTTTCAGACACTAAAAGAAATATTACTGGCCTAAAATGTTCAAAGAATTAAATGATTATGTATCAAAGTGCATTATATGTCAAAGTAGAAACTTAAAAGCAATTAAAGCTCCCATATCGTCGCATACCTCAATACCGCAGTTTCAGTTTTCAGTTGTTTCCATAGATATATGCGGGCCATATCCGAAAACGCTTTCTGGAAATAGATATATAATATGTTTCGTAGATCAATACTCGGGATACATAGAAGCGTTTCCGTCGCCGGATAAATCTTCTGATAGCGTAAAACACCTGTTAATGAACGAGATTTATTGCCGTCATAGTTGTCCTATAAGAATTATAACTGATAACGGAAAAGAATTCACTAGCACAGCGTTCACGGAAACATTAAAATCAATGAACATTGACCACGTAAAAACGACAATATATCATCCCGCGTCTAATGGCATGAACAAGCGTTCACATGGGACTATGAACAATATACTATCAAAACGGGTTCAAGAAAATGTACAACAATGGGACTTACATTTAAACATGTCTTTAGCGGCAATGAGATTTAGTACATCCGAGACTTCGAAGCACACACCGTTTTTCTTACTTTTTAATAGAGACCCTATTCTTCCAATAGACAACTTGTTAAAGCCTAGATGTAAATATCACGGTGAAGATTATCATAAAATAATATTAGAAGAACAACACAAATCATTTAAAAAGGTATGTGCCCAAATTCAAAAATCGAAACGTAGACAAGCTGATTATGTGAATAAAAATACGAAAGATATTAAATTCGAAATCAATGACCCCGTTTACTACAAAAACTTTCAACGTAAGAATAAATTAGACAGTAAATGGAGACCATATTATCGTATAATCGAACGAAAGTCGCCGTTAACATACGTAATAAAGAATCAGTTAGACAACTCAACTATTAAAGTTCACGCTGATCAAATAAGGCATGCAAATATCGATGAATGGCCAATGATAGATAAACCACTAGCGCGCCCGATTAGAAAAGCAAATTTAGCCTTTGCGGACGACACATTATCTTCTGATAGCGATTCAAATACGTCAGTACATGGGTTACCTGTAATTACGCAACAGACCCGACAGATTAGAGATAACACGGATGACGAGGAAAACATTCCGCTTGCTGAATTGCAAAAACATTTGAGAAACAAACAATTCGCGGATATACAGTCAAGCTCCAGTGAATCAGATACGATGCATTACAATAACAGTAATTCACAAAACTCACCTGTACGTAGGTTTGAAAATGATTCTTTGGATGATCAGATGCAAATTGACGCGGTAGCGTTAAAACACAAAAAAAACGAAAATTAACCAAAAAGACTTCACGTTCAAATAACGCCATGAAGAAAGCAATTTTCACGTGCCTTCAGACAATGGCCGAACACATGTAAATGAATGGACTACAAAATAAAGCGAGATAGATGTCGAGACTTAAAGACCCCAAATTTTTGTATATAGAGAAATATGTTTTGATTGCATATGTATTAGATATGTAAATCGATGATTATAGAGGACGGTATCGTCCGATTTTGATAATGTATCGTCATTAGCATTTACGGGTTTAGAATGAAATGAAAATGTCATACTTTAGTATACGGGTGAAATGCCAATTATCCGTGCGAAATAGCAACCAGCTCTGAAGCGTAATAAAACTTTTGGGAGATATTTATACAAACTAAGACCCGATTTAAGATTTATTTCAAGTATGAACACGAATACATTTACACCCAGGGTGGGGTAAATAAATTGAAAAGTTTAATACCATATGTTAAGATTAGGAAATTGAAGGATAATATAAATGACAGACATTTGATTAACGGAACAGGTCAACCTATCGACATATAGGATTGTTATTACGTCAATTATCGTCGTAGCGGTACATATGAAAGCGGTCAACCGAAAATCTTATTTGTACAGGCCATATAAAGTTTTATGTCACACCGAATAATGAAGTTTGAATAATTTATTGTGCAAATATGGTTTCATTTCCCCAATGTAATTCTATTATCGGGAACATCTGTTGGTATGGTCTTAGCTCTATATAAACAATTAGGCTCGTAGGTCAACGTTACTTCAAACTAATGAAATTTAAATAATTGATTATATAAGTGTGATTCCAATTTCCCAAGATTATCGCAGTGTTACGTTTCATATTAACAATGAGGTTTGTCCATAGATAACATCTGGTTATATGATCAAGTATGCTTAATGAAACGAGGTTTCCTGTTCCCAAAGTGATAATTGTGTATATATCTCAATCGGGTACAAACATGACAAAAAGACCACACCTGTCGCAACGGACGGTAAATACCCAATTCGTTTATCGATCTAATCCGATTGACCGACACTTTAGTATCGTATCAGACTAGTTTATGACAACGCACTTGACAACGACATTAACCAACGCTAGCTTATGCCCTGCAGCGCTCAAGTAAAAACCATTTTTGGCATATATAACATTTAAATATAGTTTGTAAATATCCTTAAAAGCAACGCACTGTATCTTTTATTAGTATGATGCAAAAGATACAACTATATTGCTATGATTCATTAAATTTTTGATACTGATCGTATATGTAGTTTGTTCTTTTTCATTTCTTCATAAGAATGACTACATTAAGACAAGGGATTTTGTTTGTAAAATTTTGTTCTCTAAGTAAATAAAACATAATAAAGCACAATGCATTTCATTGAATAGACAAACGCGTATAGTTTAAATAAAACCTAATAAATTTGCATCATGAGAATCGCGTTCCTTTAGCAAATTAATTTATATTTGGGTATATCTTATCATAAGTGTGATAAGTAATCTGAGTGCTAATATAGCAAATTCCATTAATATGTAAATAGAAGGCCCGTTTATCATTTCATGTAATTGACCCTATAAGATTTGCCAATGCGATACAAGTTAAGGAGAAAAACAGCACTCCTGACATCGTTGGCTTGGTTTGCCTGCAGCAACATGCGTTCATAACGCATTTGAGATCGTGATCAGATCTTAACGCCCCGACACACAAGACAAATATGTCATCGATATACAGATATCTTCGACGACGATGTATCCGTCGAGAAAAGATGACGTAACAGACGACTTCAATTAGGATCAACATTGTCGACATCGATCCCAATTGTGAATCAGCATCAGTACCATACAACGAGTGGATTGTTAATGGACATTTCACGCGTCGTCGAAAATTATTTTTAAAGATACGATGATATGAATGGACTTGATGAAAAATCGCGCGTACTTTGTACATATATTAGGTGAACATTTTTATCGTCTATGAACTTATATATATATATATGTGTTACCTTAATTACGTGTACATAAACAATAATTATAATACTACAGTCATGAATGCAGAACATTCTTCAGAACTATATATAATAAACGTTTGAAGTATTCTAAAGCGTGCGACAACCGAGGACCAACAGCTTCTCTGACTGACAATCATCGTCTTCATTCGGAAGCCGCTGTCTTCAATAGACTGCATGTTACCATCTACAACCAGATGTCACATACTCTCCAACCAGACGTCTCATCTCTTCACCCAGACGCCACATAGCCTCCAGCAAAGATGTCAAAAAGGGACAATATTCGTATTGGATTTCCCAAACCAGTGACACATTCCACTTCATTGTGATTGACATTGACTATTTAAATATTCCGACGTTTTATTATTTCAGCAGAAACATTCGTTAAAAATTTCATTAATAATTTGCAGATTTTCATCATATATATGTTTTAGTCACTGATGTTTTCATGTTTGCGTGTTTGATTTTTTCATCGTATGTGTTAATATGTTTTCGTTTACTTCCATACTTACATTCTTAAAGATTTTTCTGTATCCTAAAATACATAAAAATCAAATTGAGAGGATAAGTTGTGTCAAATAATGATGAGAAATTGGGTGACATATTTGGGTTTTCTTTATATACGAAATATTGACAAGTATATCAGTGGCAAGTATGCATGACGGTCAAAAGATTAAATATTTGGATCTGGTGTATGTTTAAAAACAAAGGGAGAACGATGCTGTCGACACAAGCCTTAGGCTGTATTTGCATTATTTATTTGTATCACAATGCTGATTAGCGTGCACATACCCAGTCCTATGTTGTAATTCAGCCAATCAGAAATAAACACGCATAGAACACTGACCAATGGGATTCATAACAGAGTTTCATGGGGCAAATGTTAGAGGGGAATAGGGCAGTTAGCGTTTAGACTTGGAGGCGTACGGATCGAGAAAGATACGATCATGTCTGACTGTATTTGTATAACCGAAAATATTAAGTATGTTAGACATTAAATTGGACTAGAAACTGATATATGGTGTTGTTGAATATTTTATCCTGTATTATGCAGAGAAACAAACATTAATAGAGAGGGACCGACTTGTCCCATGCGTGACACGAGAAAATGGTAGTTAATGCAAATCTCGTCATCTTGGCAATTCGCGCATGACGAGATATCGAATGATAAGATACACACCGGTAATTTAAGAGTAATGAACATTGTTAGTAACTATGTGTCGTCCATGAACTATGAACGATTACGGGACAATAAGATATTTCTTTTTGGGATTTGTATAACTAAACTGAATGCAAACTAAAGATGTTCTATAAGTTCTTTTATAACATTCAAAATGTTATTTTATTTCTAACAAATCCAAATGGACTGTCTGCATGGTTGTGTTGGTTAATATTTAACCTTCTAGCTTAAATATTCACTTTTATACGGAAAGGCTATTTGAGATTAACTAGCTCTCAATAAATGCTATAAGAAACTGGGGTTGCTCCCCCAAACTGCCTGTTCCGCTAGATGCTCATTCTGGGCTGCTACAGGTGGTGCTGCCCTGGACCTGAATGCGGTCACCCCCAAGCCTGCCAAGTGGATCTCAGACATGACCTGGCTCAACCTGGTGCAGCTCAGCTCCCTGGCCCAGTTTGCAGAGATCCTCAACCAGGTGACACGCAATGACAAGGGCTGGAGGGCCTGGTTTGACACGGACGCTCCAGAAGAAGAGATCATGCCTGACGGATATACAACTGCCCTGGACTCCTTCAAGAAACTCTTGCTTATACGGTATCAGCAATTAATTTGCAACAACTTCTTGACTTGAGTTTGCTATCTGAAGATTAGGCCCAATTGTGCACTTGTTGCTTCAAAGTGATCATATGTTGATATAAGATAAAAATCTAGGCGTTAATAAGACAATAATGAGCAATATGTTCACCTTTGGTCTCACAAGAAGTAATATTAAGTAAATATTTAAGGCAAGAAATGTTAAATGACTGCTAAGCAGCTAGTTAGTAGTATAGAGCACTCTCTTTCCTTGGCTAACCTCGTTTTTGATTATCCAATACATAATTGCATTTTGCACAAACTGAAAAGGCAAGTTAAAATAATTTAACTGACAGTTCATGTCTATGTACTATGTGTGCAGGAGCTGGTGTCCAGACAGGACAGTTCCACAGGCGCGCAAGTACATCAGTGACAGCATGGGGCCCAGGTACGCCGAGGCCGTGCTACTCAACCTTGAGGACACGTGGGCTGAGAGCATTACACGCACACCACTCATCTGCTTCCTGTCCATGGGATCGGACCCCACCAACCAGATTGAGGGACTCGGCAAGAAGAAACAACTCGGTTGGTACATGTGGCAAGGTTACAACAAATTAGCTCTGTTTGGGGAACGTGGGGCTTAATGCAGATGTGTCAGTGTCATACCAGATTGACCTGTGCAGTTTGGGCTAAATGAAGTCCTTTTTAAAGCAAAAATTCAGTTAAAGCGGAAAGTGATTTCCCTTATTAGCCTGTGCTGACTGCACAGGCTAGGCGGGGACAACACTTTAAGCACTTGTTTTAATGTCATAAATACACACCTGCTATCCCTAGCTATACCTTCTAGGAGGGTTAGCTTCTCCAGAAATCTTCAAGTGCCGGAATTCGGCCACCTCTCTAACTGAAAACAGATCAGGTTAAACATAGTACAATGTAACCTAACCGGGAATCAAGAACCGTAACTCGTCTTACTTTTTTGGAGAACGCCGTGCAGTTTGCCATTTTTCATCGGCTCTGAAATTTGGTTGTTTTTATTATATTCTGCGTCGTATATGGGTTTGAAATTGATGAATTAGATAATTTATCGTTTCTGCTTCATTCAGAAATCTTTTCTGGTATTATTTTGTTATTATTTAATTGATTTTCAACAATTTGCAGGGATTTTACATATGCTCATGAATTGAGCACGTGCATTTCGTGGCCTTTTTTGTCAACACGTATTGACTATATTGTACAGTATTTCTGCTTTGCTTTACTGTTTATTTCATTTATTTTGTTCAATTTAACTGTTCTCTTACATAGATTTCTTTCTTTTTAAGAATGAATATACAAATTTGAGGCTCTTGTGGACACATTAAGGCTTCGTGGGATTCCCACAAGACTTGTTTGTCTTGTATTAATTGTACCATTGAACATAAATGTTCTGTTTGCAGTGCTTGGGACGATGCGACGTGGCAGAGAGCAATCTGTTGCAGAACGTTTCTTAGCAGAAAACGGACAGATGAAACGTCATCAGATGAGAAATTCCCTGTGACTTTGCAGACTTGGGACAAGAAATTGCAGCATCAGTCACTGGGTTTAGGGCAAGATGGAGATCGTACTACGCTAACTTAGTTAGAAAGTCGATCAACATCAGACCATTTGGTGACAAACGTCAGCCGGTCTATGCCCGATGGCATTGGTAAAGGAATACGACCAATTCCGGACCATTTGGCAGCCGCCATACAGTCATTGCCTGGTGACAACACTGGTCATAGTATGCCCGGTACGTCACCGGGGACCGGTCCATGGAACCGGGGTCCGGTCACCGGCACGTACCGGGGACCGGTCCGGTCAACGGTCCATGACATCAGTCACAGGGGACCGGTCCGGTCACTGGTCTTCTATCAACATTGACTGGTCCGGTCACGGGTCAATACCACTGGTCACCAGGGACCTGTCCGGTCACCGGTCAATACTACCGGTCACCGGTCAAAACCATGGGTCACCAGGGACCGGTCTGGTCAACGGTCAATACTACCGGTCACCAGTCAATACCACCAGCCTAACCACAGGTTTCGGCTACGCTACCTATTCGAGTACCTCCTACTGCGACATCCTCTAATCCGGACACTTTATGGCTTCAAGATTCATATGGACAATTCGTTCCAGTCACAGACCTGTTTACTTCTACGGATTCGCCGTAGTAACTACGGATTATTTGGCTAAACTACGCACTACGGATTTGTACTGAAAAACTACGGATCCATCGATCAAAATGGTCAAATTTCAGTTTTTAATCGTACATGTACTTATGCATATTGTCTGTCTTTGCGGGTAATTTATCAATCATAATCATTTGGCGCTTGCGTAGTAATTAAAGAAACGTTAAAATTCAAGCTTTGCGGGGAACGAGTGCTGATCGAGCTTGTCGAGTCGTCACTGAACGACAACAGACTTAAGTATTGGTTCGCAAATTTAGCCGAATATATACGATTTTACGTTGCTATCCAGTATACACATCTCTCTCTCAATTGCGGAGAATACCGACGATAGTCGATGTATAGGGATTCAGCGCGCCTGTTTTTACACACGTCCAAGATGGCAGCAAGCAGACGAAGAATTGCGATTAACTGCGAAAATAAATAAATACCATTCAAATTAACAATGGATATCATTATGGTCATTAGGGAATGATGTAATGCCTGTGTCAATTTACGCAAAATACTACGTTTGAGATATATAAAAAAACAGCAACACATATTTATCAGAAATCTGCATCAATGTGCGTCACGGAAATGAGTGTTGGAAAATTGGAGTTTAGTCCACTCACAAAGTTAAAGCATTTATTATAATAAGATGAGTGTCGTTCGAAAATGGAAAGAGACAAACATGATTTGATTTTTATGTTAGTGGACCTGTGTTTACTCAGATTCATATGCATATTCTGCTTTATTATGTTTGTTGCGCTGTACAGTTTAATGAGATAGCAAAATTAGCATTAAACTGAGGTTGTCAAGTGCAAGATATTGAAAGGTAAACAAATAAAATATATTATTTTAACTCAATTTAATACATCATTAACACAACAAGAACACTAATGGGTGTGGTGTTTGTCAATGTTTGTTTGTTTTCCCCTTATGATATTTAATTTAAAAAAAAAAATACTGAATTAAATTAATAGCTACTCTTAAAAAGCTTATGATCAAATGGTGTATTTAAGAATCTATAGATTATTGCAAGTTTAATATGCATGTGGATGGATATAAACTAAATATTGTCTTCATTGTAAGAAGACATTAAAGCAGCACTTTATAATATAAAAATGCTGTCAAACATGCACTTAAAAACAATTTTAATTCTGTTACTTATAATCATATTTATAATGCTTAATGTTTCCCAATTTCATGGTTTATCACGCTATTTTTTCCAATTTCATGGTTTATCACGCTATAATTTTCTCAATCCAAATGGCACAGGCTGTAACAAATAAAAGCAAAAAAATCACTTAACATATTAAATTATTAGCAAGTAAATTCATCTTATGCTTTATGTACCGTTAAACTGATATGTGACCCAGTCATGGTGTTTTAATGCTCAAAATGATTAAAAGGTTAAAACTACTTACAACAGCCCAAAACTACTGAGAGATGCCCTCCATTCTACTGAGAAGCAATCGGTAGGGTTACAGGTCTGCAGTCAATCCTGATAATTCACCGTCATCTTCCGGTTTTAATTATCAGGGTGTTGATTCTGTTGATGGTCATTCATCATTACCAGATACTCGCAATCTGGTGCATGATAATCGTCCTAGTATTTCCACTTTGGTTTCCGCTGATTCTATGCACACAGCTGGTGTTGTAGACAATGAGGCCGATTCGGAGGTAGATCCCAATTATGACACTGATCATTATTTGTCATCAATTAATCAGATAAATGAACTGATATTTCAAACTCTTGGTGATGATTATTGCCCAAGACCTGTGGAGATGTCTACTAATTTGACGATCTATATTACGGAAAAATTAGTTCATACATTTGATCCCAACAGGCTTTCTAAGGCTTCGTCTCGCATTGATACACGCCTTCCTATTGGTTCTACTGTATTATCAGTTTTTCAATCGTTGGAATCAGCTAATAAGACCATTCCAAAACGAGGAGAACTGTAGAAGGTGCCTAAGGATTTATCTGATCCTAAACATAATGAACGTACTAGAAGCTACAAGCCTCCCGTACCAGATCCAACCTCCGGATTGGATTTTGCCAAATTACCGGTTCAGGATCCTGACATCAATAAGCTGTTGCTTAATATGCCTACTTCTTCAACTTTGGTTTCTGTTCCTTATTAAATGTTGGAACATTGGGAAGTGAGAGAACGCAGATCTCTATGTCTTACCAACCAGATAGATCTCATGCTAGCAACTATTTTGCAGTTGGTGTGTGATTGGTCAGACTTGGTTCCTGAAGAACTTCGTGATTTGTTAATTCATCTTTCACAAACGACATTGTCTCTTTCACATAATGCTGCTTCTTCAATGTCGGAGATGCTAAGGATTCGTAGAGATCTTATCCTTTCTTCTTTACCTAAAGATTTTCTATTAGAACCGGGTATAAATGCTCTCAGAACGGCACCTCTCTCATCAGGATTTCTTTTCGGTGGAAGGATTCATGACGCAATTTCAGCTGCCAAAGATGATCAACTTCATTGCTTTTTAGCTAGAAACAACTCTGGACAACTCCAAGGGGCCTTTAAGCGACCTGCTTCTAGACCAATGAATAATCCAGTAGTTAAGAAGGATAAGAGAAATAACCTTTTCTCTAAAAGGCCTTCCTTGAATCCTCTGTCAGTTCCTAACAAACAGTCTTCATTTAACAGACCTGTTTCTCAGAAATCTTCTGTTAAGAAATCTGGTAGGAAGAACAAGTCTCAGCCAGATTAGAGTTATTCCAGACCTTTTACCGGCAAGGGTGGACCGTCTTCTTATCAGCCCTAGGTACTTACCCTTTCTACCACCTTCTCCTCCGATGCCGGAAATACCAGTAGAGGCCAGACTTCTTCATTTTTCAAATCGTTGGCTTCGTATAACTTCGGACGCTTGTGTTCATTTGCTAGTTACAGAAGGCCTGACTTTTCCTTTCGAAAACAGACCTCCACTTTCTCGCGTCCGTGTAGGGCTGGTATCTCCACATCCACAGATTCCAGAGTCCATTCTCGGTCTCTTGGAAAAACAGGTGGTAGAAAGGGTAACAGACCCTTATTCTCCAGGATTTTACAGTCGTCTTTTTCTTGTTCAAAAGAAAAATGGTTCCTGGAGACCAGTAATAGACTTAAAAGTTTTCAACATGTATCTACTCAAACCAACTTTCAAGATGGAGACTCCTTCCTTCATAAGGAATTCCATCAAACCTCTTCACTGGGGGGTGTCCTTGGATCTGGAAGATGCATACTTCCATGTTCCTATACATCCCAACTACCGGAAGTACCTTCGTTTTGCATTTCGAGGCCAGGGATACCAGTTCCGAGCGATGCCTTTTGGGTTGGCAACAGCTCCTCTTATCTTTACCAAGCTTATGGCTGCAGTAGGAGCACATCTCCGATTTCACGGTATTCTGCTTCTTCAGTATTTTGACGACTGGCTGTTACCCCAGCTTGATCGTCAATTGCTTCTGCAACATCTGCAATTTTCTTGGAAGGAACTCCTATTATTAGGTCTCCTTTTAAATGCAGACAAATCCGACCTCATTCCATCTCAAGATTTCACTTTTGTGGGAATGAATTTCTTCACTCACATCAACAAGGTCAGGGTGTCTCGTCAACATATATCAGACTTTCTGCTGAAGGTCAATTAGGTTTTGTCCCAATCTCATATGACAGCTCAAGAGTTCCTATCTCTCAACGGTATCCTGAGCTCAGTAGCAGACTTTGTGCAATTAGGACGTCTGTTCCTTCGTCCTCTTCAGCATTACCTCTCAAATTGTTGGAAATGGTTTCCATACAATATGTTATTGCAGATTCCTATTCTTTCGAGTTAATACCACATCTTCAGTGTTGGCTAGACGAGGAGACTCTCTTGGCAGGAGTGCCCCTACTTCCTCCGCAACCGTCTTTGTATCTAATGACGGACTTGAGCATGGAAGGGTAGGGTGCTCATCTGGAACCACTCAGTCTGACAGTTTCGGGATTCTGGTCTCTTCAGGAGTCACATCAGCATATCAACAATCTAGAAATGCGAGCGGTATTTCAAGCTGTATCTCATTTCCAGTCACATGTGATGGTGTCAACAGACAACACATTAGTTGTGACTTACATTCAGGCACATGGGGGAACACATTCTCACTCCCTGTATCTGGAAACCAAGGAATTACTTGTTCTTTGCTAGACACTCAACATTTTTTTTCTGGCCAAATATATTCCAGGTCGTTTCAAGGCCCTGGCAGATTGGTTGTCTCGCAAACACCAATTACTTCCATCGGAGTGGACACTTCATCAGGAAGTGACTAATCAGATTTTTCTCATGTTCGGTTATCCTCTAGTCGACCTATTTGCAACCAGACACAATCACAGACTTCCTCTGTATGTGAGTCTGGTTTACGATCCAGCAGCGTGGGCAGTAGACGCGCTTTCGTTCGATTGGGACCAACTGGACGCTTACGCTTATCCCCCACCCATTCTGATTCCCCAAATATTGGCGAATATCAGGGGGAGTTTGTGTCGCATTCTCCTGATCGCCTCTTGGTGGCCCAGGAGATCGTGGTTCAACAATCTTCTCAGTCTCCTGTATGATTATCCCAGGACACTTCCTCACAGATCAGATCTTCTGTCTCAAAGAGGCAGACTGCATGCGGATCCAGCAATGTTCAAACTTACACATCTGGCCGTTATCAGGCAATCTCTGCAGAAGAAACGTTTTTTCTGTCAGGGCTTCAAACCCGGTTGCTTTTGCAAGGAGAAGATCCACCAGAGCAGTCTATGATGCTTGATGGAAACTATTCTCTAATTGGTGTATTCGAGGGAAAATTGATCCCCTCAATCCCTCTGCTAGACGCATAGCGAATTTCCTCATCTATCTTTTTGATGATAAGAAACTTTCTCTTAGGTCCATCAAAGGATATAGATCTATGATTTCACATACATTGGCTTTTACTAAATCATCACAAGTCTGTGCTGATCCAGCGATATCGGAACTGATTCGATCTATGGAACTTAAACGTCCTGTTTCTTGTACACTGGCACCTAAATGGGATTTGGCTTGTGTTCTTGATTCGCTTACTAAGGCTCCATCTGAATCTTGAGATCAAGCTTCTTTACAGTTTCTAACTTGTAAGACCGTTTTCCTTCTTACTATGGCTTCAGCCAAAAGGAGAAGTGAAATTCATGCTCTTTCTATCAAGGATGGTCATCTTCATTTTGATTTTTTCAGATGGATCTGTAACGTTGTTATGTCAACCAGGATTCCTTGCTAAAAATCAACTCCCCTCTATGGCTTCTAAACCCTTCAAAGTTCCAAGTCTTTCTAATACTTGTGGACAAGAAGATGATGATAGACTTCTTTGCCCGGTCAGGGCGCTGGATTTCTATCTTAAAAGAGTAAAGTCCATTCGACGTTCTTGCAAAAGACTTTTCATTTCGTTAAAAAGGGGGGATGTGTCTGCGGCATCTATTTCTCGCTGGGTAGCCTCGACTATTAAGAAAGCTTATTCATCTCTCATCTAGGGATTTATCCCTGTTTAAGATTAGACCGCATGAATTAAGAGCTTTTTCTGCTTTGTGGGCGTATATTAATAATGTTTCACTTTCTGAAGTGCTTCAAGCTGCTTTCTTGAGGAGTCCGACCACCTTTTCCTCTTTCTATCTTCGTTCTCTTGAGTGTCAACAAGACAATTTATATATGTTAGGTTCTCTTGTGGTTGCTCAAACAGTAGTTTCTTCCATGGCGTAATTGTGCTGGCGCTATCCGGAAACTGAAGTACAATACTGTACTAACGAAGTTTATCTTAGGACATATTTCTACTATCTCTGGCTGAAAAATCTGGATATGGGTTTTGCTGTGATGGGAAAATATAACGAGAACCTCCTGCTACAGCTACAAAATCAGCTTGGGATAGCAGGTATGTATTTATGACATTAAAACAAATTTTCTTAAAATAAAATTGATTTTAATTATTAAATACTTACCTGCTATCCGTAAGTCCCACCTTCCACCCCGCTCATCGTTTAGTATTTTCATAATGGCATGAAAAGTAAGATGAGTAATGGTTCTTGATTTCCGGTTAGGTTACATTGTACTAAGTTTAACCTGATCTGTTTTCAGGTAGAGAGATGGCTGAATTCCGGCACTTAAAGATTTCTGGAGAAGCTAACTCTCCTAGAAAGGTATAGCTAGGGATAGCAGGTAAGTATTTAATAATTAAAATGAATTTTATTTTAAGAAAATGTGTTTTCCCAGACCATGATTCAAATATATTGCAAAATGGAAAGAGTTTTAAATGACATAACAAGAGCACATTTAACATACACTGATGTCTGTTGTATGAAAATGCAATACAGTGTTATGATTAAATTACAGCATTTCTGTTACTGGCAATTGTGATATACCTTAACTATAACAAGTACGTATGTTTCAGAGTTCAGAGCTATATCGATGGGCCAGGGACAAGAAGTGCATGCCAGGAAGCTCATAACTGCTTTCATGCAAAGTGTAGGCCTACCTTTGTCATTCCTTACGCTGCTTATACTATTCATTCTCTCAAGTAACTAGAATTAGTATGACATTTTGTAGAAACTTTTATTTATTATGGAATGTAGTTATTTTTAAAAGTAAATTAATTGTGTACATTGTGTTACTGTTGTTTATTAGATGACTGGTAATAAATATAAAATGAACCATTATTTAAGCCTTCTTGTGGAAAATTGGGCTTAATGCATGTGTGTAAAGTATAATCTACAATTAGCCTGTGCATTCTTTACAGGCTAAACAGGGAAGACACTTGACGCTTTTTGGGCATTTTTTGGTTTAAAGAAAGTCTTCTAAATAGATATCTGTTATAGGCAGAAAGTGATGTCCCTGATAAGCTTGTGGGGACTGCTCAGACTAATTTAAGACGACACTTTGTGCACATGCATTAAGCCCCATTTTCACAGAGGCTCTTACAATGAACCTTTATGTACTTGCTGGTGTATATGCTGCTAGGGAGGCTGGGCACTTCTACAGAACTGTCACCTGGGTCTGAACTTCATGGATGAGTTACTGGACCTGCTGATGGAGACCCCCCAGATACATGACGACTTCCGTGTGTGGATAACCACTGAGCCACACAACCACTTCCCCATCAGTCTACTACAGGTGAACACTGTCATGTATTATGTTGAAATGTGCTTAACCCTTTACTGCTCAGAAACTCACTTTTACATGTGTGTAGTCCTTCAGAAAATCAAATTAAATTTAAGACCTTTCTTACTTTATTCAAGTTTAAAAGGCTTCATTTTCAGGCCTTAGGTTACTGATGAGCAGCAACCAGAATAAAACCTAGTTGCATATATAGCCTTTTTCATGTTGCTTCTAAGGGAAAGATGAATTTCTTAATCGTAACCTAGTCTACTTACATTTGCTAATACACTTGCAGGGGTGTGATTTTTCCGCAGATTTCCGCGGATCGGGTTGTCCCGGAGGTCACTTCTGAGATTCGCGTAAATTCGTTTTAAAAAATGTGGGGGAGAGGGGCTACCACCGATTCCGCGGACGTATTTCATAATCGGCCCGAAATATCCGCGACCTGTGAAATCTCTCCGCATTTTACACTAGTAGATTCTGCCTAAGCATTTTTAAAACGAGCGATATAATTGGCTGTCGTTTCCCAATCTTCCAATTAAAATCGTTTTCGTAAAATGCGCTCTGCTGATTTGTTTGCAAATGGCGCCGTTGTGAAGAGAAAATTAAGATTATTGAAATGACAAATAGCAATCGAATAAACGACTGACATCACCTAGTCTGATAAGAATAATGAAATGTGTTTGTCAAAAAAAAGACTACCTTTTAGATACAAACAACACATATTTTGTTAGAAAATGTGCCCACTGAATTTGTGTTACGGAAACCAGTGTTTGCAAATTGGAGTTTAGTCTACTCACGAAGTAAAACGATTAAGAAGAGTATCGTTCGAACATGGAAATAGACAAACATGATTTGATTTATATGTCTGTGGGTCTGTGTATAATCAGATTCATATGCATATTCTGCTTTATTATGTTTGTCACGCTGTTCAGTTAACTGAAATAGCGTTGAACTGAGTGAAGATGTGAAATGCAAGATATTGAAAGGTAAACAAATTAAATATATTAATTTAACTCAGTTAATACACCATTACACAAGAAGAACACCCAAGTGTGTTTGTTTATATTTAGTCCATTAACTTTAATTCAATACATTGAAAACTGCTGCTATTGATCACAATAAATTCTTACTTAACTGTTTACTTTGCATCCTCAGTATGTTAAATGTGATGTTTAACAGGTTTTTATAAAGAAATATTGTTATGAAGTTCAAGAAGTTATTTATTTTAATGTCTGTTTTCAGGTTTGTCATTGCGTTATGCGCGCCATTCGCGTAGTCAAAATCAGTCGACAGAATTTTCCTCCCCTCTGACTTTGCCTCAATCACACCCCTGACTTGTTAGAACTATTACTTCCATAACGGTATACAAGTTTAGCTGGCAATCTTTTGGACAAACATCATGCCAACAGCATGCACCAAGGCCTGTAGGATTTTTCCTGTTGTAAGCCTCCTGGGAAAATTTGGTTTCAGGCATGTGCGTAAAGTTTCATGCCAGATTAGCCTGTGCAGTCCACACAGGCTAATCAGGGTAACACTTTCTGCCAAAACTCGTTTTTGTTAAGGAGAGACTTCCTTTAAACCAAAAAATTCCATTAAAGCAGAAAGTGTCGTTCCTCATTAGCCTTTGTGGACTGCACATGCTTATATGGGATGACATTTTAGGTTCTTGCATTAAGCCCAGTTTTCGTAGAGTCCAATGTAATCCAGTGAGTATTTACTTTACTTCCAGTCCTCTCTGAAGTTCACCAATGAGCCTCCACAAGGTATCAAGGCGGGTCTGAAGAGAACATACGCTGGTATCAGTCAAGACTTCCTCGATGTGAACGCTATGCCCATGTGGAAGCCTCTCTTGTATGGTGTCTCTTTCCTGCACACTGTTGTACAGGTCAGACTATTCAAACCATGTGTACAATCATTTGCATGAGTGTATGTGAATAGACTTTGATATAATTAATTCAAGGCAAATTCTACTTCTGTATAAAGTTCTGATGCAGGTCTGTATCACAAACAATTATCGTTTGAACCAGCAGAAACAACGTTTGCTAAAAAGTATATTGACCTCACTGTACTGGTAATTGCTTTTTGGAAAATCTCTTTTGGGCCAGTAGCTGAATGATACACATATACTGTAGTGTTGTTGGTGTATGTCCTCTGTCAATTGTAAAGTGTGCATGTTTTGGGAGTAAAAGTAGTCCTTATGATTAAAAATATACACTTACAATACAGCTGTATGTTTTTTATTATCATAATACATTTCTTTATTTTTTTAAACATCTTAGTTCTGCAACCCCATTACCTTTTTTGCTGGCATAGCTTTTTTTGTTTGATTACTGTTTTTGTAATGGTCTTAAATGCAAAAATCTGAAATGACCATTTTGAATGTTAACTTTTAACTTCACGAAATAAAAATATTATATTACGGTAATGCTATTTTAGGAGCGTAGAAAGTTTGGGCCATTAGGTTGGAACATCCCCTACGAGTTCAACTCCTCTGACTGGCAGGCCAGTGTGCAGTTCTGTCAGAACCATATGGACGATATGGACATCAAAAAGGTTATAGAAAAATAGATAATGTGCCTAGATCTTGGAAAATGGGGCTTAATTCATGTGCTTAGTGTCCGGGATGATTATTTGACTTAACTGAATTTTTGCTAAGAAGAGACTTTCCTTAAACAAAAAATACCATAAAATTGAAAAATATTGTCCTTTATTAGCCTGTTCAGGCTAATATGAGACGACACTTTACGCACATGCATTAAGCCCCTTTTGTATGCTCCCCCAAAAAAATTTGGGGGAGCATATAGTCATCGCTTTGTCTGTCCGTGCGTGTGTCCGTCTGTCCGTGCACAATTTTTGTCCGGGCTATTTTTCAGCAATTAATGACCGGAATTCAATTAAACTTTATGGGAAGCTTCACTACCAAGCGGAGATGTGCATATTATCAGCCGGTTCTAGGTCGGATGATTTTTTCACAGAGTTATGGCCCTTTGAAATTTTCTATAACCTGTACATATAGTGCAATTCTTGTCTGGGCTATTTCTACCCAACTACTGACTGGAATTCAATGAAACTTTATTGGAAGCTTAACTACCTTAAGGAGATGCGCATGTTATTTGTGGGTTCTGGTTAGATGATTTATTTAGAGAGTTATGGCCCTTTTAAATTTTTAAGTTGCTAAACCATCCATCTTTTTATTTTGTCCAAAGTTATGCCCCTCAAGACGTTTCCTTTTATCTGCAATATAGTGCAATATTGTGACAAAAGAAACCTTTGGGGAGCTTCACCCGTCTCCGATGGTTTCTTGTTTAATATTAATTGTATTCATATACAAGTGTACCTTTTACACTTGAGGTCTTAAACTTAATTTTTCTGCTCTATAATTATCTATATAATTAAACAATTGCAGTCATATTTTTTTTCACCATTTGTGATGTCACTACTGTTAGGGTGTGTCCTGGGTGACTGTGCGCTACATGCTGGGAGAGGTGCAGTATGGAGGCAGGGTCACTGATGACTATGACAAGAGACTGCTCAATACATTTGGAAGGGTAGGCTGCAATTGATTGGCAGTTTCAATATTTGTACTGTCTATGGTTGTGATAATTTCATTAACTTACAACATCAATTCCTTATTTTGTGTTTATGGTATTTTAGACTATTGGCAGAGGCAATTTTTAGCATGATTAATTTTAAAGCATTTATCAAAATTAATAGCACAGACTAATCAGGGCAGAACTTTGCGCCCAAACTGGATTTTTGTTAAGAAAGCTTTCCTTTGAATGAAAAAATGCCATAAAGGCGGAAAATGTTTCCCTGATCAGTCTTTTCCCAGAATGAAGGTCATATTGTCTATCTTGCAGGTGTGGTTTGGGGACTTCATGTTTGAAGACAAGTTCCAGTTCTATGAAGGCTACAAGATTCCAAAGATCAAGACCTATGATCAGGTGATGCAGCATATCGAGCAGTTGCCTTTGGTGGACTCCCCTGAAGCATTTGGACTACACCCCAACGCTGATATCACGTAAGGGACCTACTTATGATAACCAGAATTTCCCAAATACAGGAAACACACATGCAGAAAGATTAGTTTTTTGTGCCAAAAAATCATACATATGTTCATTGTAAGGAAAAATGTAAAATATATGTGCCTCATTTTAGGAAAAGTGGGCTTAATGCATGCACATTAAGAGTCACTTTACCCACATGCAATAAGCCTGTGTAATTTGCTGAGCCTTATCAGGGATTACACTTTACCCACATGCAATAAGCCTATGTAATTTGCTTAGCCTTATCAGGGATTACACTTTACCCACATGCAATAAGCCTATGTAATTTGCTTAGCCTTATCAGGGATTACACTTTACCCACATGCAATAAGCCTGTGTAATTTGCTTAGCCTTATCAGGTATTACACTTTACGCACATGCAATAAGCCTATGTAATTTGCTTAGCCTTATCAGGGATTACACTTTACGCACATGCATTAAACCTTATTTTCCCAAAACATGGCTCTTATTTAGAGCCATTGAAAAATACACAGTTTTGCTTCTCATTTACTCTTTTTTGCCTCCAAATTGATGTAGTAATTCCAATTGAGTTTATGCACATAATTCTAAACTTGCATTAATATCAAGTAGAGCAAACTATTTATAAACATGCACTCAAATGACAAATTAAAAATCAAATGATGTTGGAATCATTGTTAATGTACAAACATATGTAATTTCCAATGAATTTAACATGCTTGTGTCTTATAACATATCTATCTTTGGGAATATTAGATTAAGTAATACCAGGTGTAATATGTGAAAGATTTAGACTGTACTTGTATGGCTTAAAGACTTCATGTAGAAAACAAGATGGTTCAAAATTCTATTTGTTTGTCTTATGAAAAACAACACAATTGTGTTACTTTTCTGGCAGCGTGTTTATATTGTGCAGACACTATAGGGTCATACTCTGTGCAATCAAAGAGAAGTGAGCCACGTTCTTGAAAATGGGCTTAATGCATGTGCTCAAATTGTCATCCCAGATTAGCCTTTGAAGTAAAACTGAATTTTCAGTAAGAAGAGACTTCCTTAAATTAAAAAGTAGCATAAAAGACTGAAGTGTTGTCCTTGATTAGCCTGTGCAGACTGCAGAGGCTTATCTGCTGCAACACTTTACGCATTTGCATTGCCACAGGTTCCAGACAAACATGGCCTCAAGTATCCTGGACACAGTTATGAGCATCCAACCCAAGGAGGGTGGGGGAGGGGCAGGAGAGACACGCGAGACTGTTGTCTTCAGAATGGCAGAGGATATGCTGGAGAAACTACCCGCAAACTACGTACCACATGAGGTATACCAGCAACATGCAAGTTTTCTCATCAGTTCAGAATAGTTTTTTAAATGGTTTATTTAAAAATACAAGAATTGTGTTTGCAAATTTAAAGCAGTTACAAGTTGTGTGTGTGTGTTTTTTGCACGAACTTATTGACATGATTGGTCAAGAAATGAATATAGTTCATTGGAAGTTATTAAGCATCTTAATAAGATATATATGGTGCAATGACCTGTGTGACAATGGCTCCTGATAATGAGTGGTAAACTATTCAGCAAACTGCACAATGTTAACTGTGTGAAAGGTAAGAATTATGTTGAGTTTTTCTTTTTAAACAAAAAAATAGAACAGCAAGAATCTAAAAAAAAATCAGTATATTACTCCTAAGAAAAAGGTTATTAAGGTAAATTGACAGTAATGTATAATGACTACATGTTCATGACAGGATTCACCTTGAAAAGCACAGTTTCTCACGTTCTGTATGTTTTGTTGTTATCAAGCGCACAAACAAGTGCAATATGCTATATAATTCAAATTCTTATTATATACAATAATTTGTATTTAAATTGTTGCAAATAACTTACAAACAGGAGAAACAAAATAACATTTTTTGTGTGATTATAATTTTAAAAGCAAACTTATGTAACTGATGTAAAGGAACTAGACAGGAAAGTCTCATTATTGATTGCTAGCTCTACTGGCCAAAGGCCGGAAGAGCTTATGTGATGGCGTGGTTTCCGTCGTCCTTGCGTGCGTGCGTGCATTAGACTTGTTCTTGTTTACGCGATTAAGTCCAGAGTTTTCATCAGATTCTTTTCAAACCTGTTCAGTGTCTTTATATTAATGAGGACTCGAATCCTATTGAAAATGGGTAACATCAGAGTAAAAAGTCCAGAATTATCTCCCCTTGAATTGAGAAAATTGTGAAATAAGGCTTGTTTACGCAATTAAGTCCACAGTTTTCATCCAATCATTTCCCAACTTGCACAGTGTCTTTTTCTGAATGATGAGTCAAACCCTATTGAAAATGAGCAATATTGGAGTTATAAGTCCAGAATTATCTCCCCTTGATTTTGAGAAAAAATAAAAATTCTGTTTTTTATGTGATAAAGTCCATAATTTTCATTCAATTCTTGGCAAACTTGCACAGTGTCTTTGTATCAATGAGGACTCAAACCCTTTTTTAAAAAGAGCAATATCGAAGCAATAAGTCCAGAATGACTTCCCCTTGAATATGAGAAAATTTTGAAATCCCGCTTGTTTGCGCAATTTATTCCACTGTTTTCATCCAATTATTTCCAAATGTGCACAATATCTTTATATCAATGAGGACTTGAACCAGATTGAATATAAGCAGTATCGGAGAAATAAGTACACAATAATCTCCCCTTGAATTTGAAAATTTCTCCTTGTTTGCGCGATTAAATACACAGTTTCCATCTTATTCTTTCCAAACTTGCACAGTGTTTATAGCAGTAGAGCGATTCAGGCCCTCATGGGCCTCTTGTTTTTCTAGGAAGCCATTTATCCAATGTTGTTTGTTTACCCTGGTAGGTGAAGGACCGACTGAAGAAGATGGGCCAGCTTCATCCACTGAACATCTTCCTCAAGCAGGAGATTGACCGCATGCAGAGGGTGATCACGATTGTCCGAGTCACCCTCAGTGACCTCAAACTGGCCATTGAAGGCACCATCATCATGTCTGAGGTACAGTGTTGATTATCATGTTGGTGGTGATGGTGTAAGCGTTAACATTTGAAGGGCGTTTAATTAAAACCTTTGTGAACATTTAATTGTGATAAAGATATCTGTTTAAGTGCATAGACTTGAAGATTCTAATAATGTATTGACATCAAATGCACAAAATATGGTTTATATAGATACGTAGGTTATTATCCCCCTCCATAGGCGGAGGGATATTGTTTTGGCGTTGTCCGTCTTTCCGTCCAACTTTCTGTCCGTCCGGCACTTTTGTGTCTGGAGCCATATCTTAGGAGTGCTTTGGCGGATTTCAATGAAACTTGGTATGAGTATATATATGGATAAGAGGATGATGTACGCCAAATGGCATTGTACACCATCTGTTAATAACAGAGTTATAGCCCTTTGTATCTTGGAAAAATGCTTTTTTGTGTCCGGAGCCATATCTTGGAGGTGCTGTGGCGGATTTCATTGACACTTGGTATGAGTATATATATATGGATAAGAGGATGATGCATGCCAAATGGCATTGTACATCATTGGATAATAAAGGAGTTATGGCCCTTGGTATCTTGAAAAATGCTTTTTTGAGTGTCACTTTTGTGTCTGGAGCCATATCTTAGAAGTGCTTTGGCGGATTTCAATGAAACTTGGTATGAGTATATATATGGATAAGAGGATGATGCACGCCTAATGGCATTGTACACCATCTGTTAATAACAGAGGAATGGCCCATTGTATCATGGAAAATTATTTTTTGTGTCTGGAGCCATATCTTGGAAGTGCTTTGGCGGATTTCATTGAAACTTGGTACGAGTATATATATGGATAAGAGGATGATGCACCCCAAATGGCTTTGTACACCATTGGATAATAAAGGAGTTATGGCCCTTTGTATCTTGAAAAAATGCTTTTTTGAGTGTCAAATATGACACTTTTGTATCCAGAAGCATATTGGCGGGGGATAACAATTCAACAAATTTGCTTGTTTATCAGAAACTTATGTTGTGAAATCAGATGATTATCTTGACTAAAGAAGTATATAGAGAATACTAGGTTAGCGTTGAATACAGAGAAGTTTATGTTGCGAGGCTTAGAACGCCGGAAGCGCGAGCCTTGGCGAGCGCTTTCGGTGTTCGAGCCGAGCAACATAAACTTCTCTGTATTCAACGCTAATCCTAGTATTCTATTTATCCCATTTGATTTTTTCAACGTGACATTTAACATAAATAGATCTAATAACCTTAACAATAATTTTAATTCAGTCATAAAAGCGCTTAAAATCTAACAAATGTAACCATGCGTAGTGATATACATGTATTTGTTCTGGTACGCAAAATAGTCTTTAAAAAATTCACACACAAACTGTAAAACAAGTAAAAAATATCACCATATGCCTACATTCAATTTTACGCAGTATGCGAATTTTAACACATTACGACCGCGAAAAGAAGATTTTACTTTACTATAATTCATTTTATTTTCGAAAGAAAATGATCAAATCCAATATGGCGGCGATTGCTCCTGACAAAATGCTGTCGATGTCAACATACATGTACACCATCGACGACCTAGTTCTGGCTACCATAACTTTATGTCGCTTTTTATGATTTTTGACTGGCGCGACTTTGTACAGGTCTTTCAATACTAAATAAACTGTACGCTGAAGTTTCTTTAGCTATCGAAGACCTTGACAATTTTGACGAGTAAACAGACAATTGCAGCGACTGACACTTTATTTGACAAAATATACAGGGCAATACGTTTTCCGACTTCGGACGAATTTAAGGACGCGCAGAACGTGTTTTTTATAAAATGTTATGGGTATGCCGTGTGTGATCCGATGCATCAATGGCGCCCATGTTAAAATCATTTCCCCGAGAACAGGGAACGACAAAAGTACAAACAAAAATCAAAACACGTAAGAACTAGTATCTTACCTTTAATTATCCTTTAAAATCCATCTAATAATCCATTTAACTCAATAATTGACGATTTTGCATCTAGGGTCTTTAATAATTATTTTAGCATAGTTAAATAAAGACCCTTATGCCATTCTATCACTTTATTCAAATGAGTTTATGAACGCGATAAACTTTCTTCTTCGTCACACGCTACGTCATGTACTCTACATTACTGCTGTTCAAATGAACCGGAGCAGTTTATCTAATAATAGCCGTTGGTAAACTCGGTTGCATTTGCAGATTTCTGCATACAAACATAATTATGTTTAAACTTGCACAATGTTTTATTTATCTATGGTAAATGCCCTTATTGTACGAGAAAATAATTTAATATATAAATACACAAAGAATGGAAAACATTCCAGTACACAACAGATAAATAAGTAGAAAATACCCGTGTACAAAATGGGACGTTCCCAATTCCAGTGTGGTGCTATTTTTACCATCTTATACTTTACACAGCTCTATGCCTAACGTGAATTAAATAGGAAAGCAAACATAGCAGATTATTCATGAACTGTGCGATATGTGTATGGCTTGTTGTACATTCTTAATATTTAAGTTAAATGTCAAAAGTATATGCTTTGGTTATAAGCAATGCACATTACACGAAATAAGGAAAATGTGATCAATTGACAATTCAGATATGTCGACATACAGTACATGTAGAAAAAATGTGAAATAAGTCGCGTTTATAATAAATCGTCAAAAAAATGAGGAAAATGACGCAACAAGTATGCCATTTTATGACGCCATCAATCAGCTGATTCATTATACGGATGGCGAAAAATTATGTCATATGACTAGTTTTAAAGGTTGAAGGTCGTATAATTTTGAAGCTTAAGTTTTGTCGACTTTGTTATAAATAAAAAAATAACAAAACAAAAATCGTGTAATTTCATATTTTATTTCAACATTTCTTTTGGTGAATATGTCAGATATATGTTTTTCTGCAAAATGTGCACATTTTCTTCTAATGGGTGACCTTAAAATTCGATCAATGAACCAAACAATATCGACCTAATTTTAGCGCATTTCGCATGACGTCATTTAAAAAGTAGTCCGTGCACGCGACAGGTATATTCCACAGTGTTGAATACAAGCAAGTATATCCCACAACGTGTTATACCGTCAATGTCGCGGTGAAAATGGGATAAAAAAATATGTTTAAATGTTGGTTTGTGGCACATACAGATGGTAGAAGAAAAATAGCTTGTGATTGGCTCAATCTCAAGCTGTTTCTTTACTAATTACACATAATAACAAGGTGTTAGCCTCGCTATGGGGAAAAAGATGCTTGATATAGGGGCCTGAAGTGTCATCATAGACAAACCTGTTCTGTCTGCACAGGCTAATTAGGGACAACACTTTGCTTTAATTGTATTTTCCATTTGAAAGAATTCTCTTCTAAGCGTTAATCCATTTTGGGCAGAAAGTGTCAATCCTATTATGCCTGTGCCAACTGCACAGGCTTATCTGGGATGACACTTAATATACATGCACTAAGCCCAGTTTTTTCAGATCAAGGCTTGTTTGTTTTCAGGACCTGCGTGACGCACTGGACAACATGTTTGATGCCAAGGTGCCCAGCCTGTGGAGGAAGGTGTCCTGGCAGTCTTCCACGCTGGGCTTCTGGTACACGGAGCTGCTAGAGAGGAATGAGCAGTTCAGTCGATGGGTGTTTGAAGGCAGGCCTTTTGTCTTCTGGATGACAGGGCTGTTTAATCCACAAGGTGACGCCTTTGGCTTTTGTTCTGAGAATAATTGAAGCAAAGAAATATGACACAGTTATATTACTATTAGGGATGGCAACGAATACCGATTTCGGTATTCGAATATTCGGTCACCCTTCCGAACGAATATTCGGATATTCGGTCAACATCTGTTGGAAAAAAGTCAACTTTGTTTACCGTACCATTACTCCATGAATTCTACTTTCGTTTTTACCGGAAGTTCACCGGAAGTGTTTAAATATTGACACAGCGTTGCCGTCGTTAATTCGAAGCTGATGTTGTTGATTACTTTTTATTGTTAAAATTGAATGACAAAAACTGTTTTTAAACTATTAATATCGTACATCAACAATAGAACGAGAAACAGAATGTTACATGACGACAAAATATTACATGACAAAACAGTTAGATCTACATATAATTAAAGCTGAACTTAAACGAATTACTTAGTATGTACATAGACACAACACACTTTGAACCTGTTTAACCGACTAAACAGTCAGTCTTTTAAAGTTGCCACGTTTAAAAGACACTTGGATCGGCGACTTCTTATCGGATGACGTCGTGAAATACGTCCAAGCAGCGAAAGGCGTAGGTGGCATTTTGCTTGGACAGATATTTACTTTATGCGTGTAGCAATTATAATATTTTCAATTAAATGAGGGTGAAATACCAAAAACATTTCTTTAAGTAAAATACCTGATTGAATATTGAGTAATTAATTAATGTTTGGACCATACGATACGCAAATACTCATAAGAGGTTGAGTAAATTATTTTCTAAAAGCTTTTTTTATTGGACAACGTGATTATAACCATACGATCTGTTTTGTTTTTCACACCAAATCGGCTCTTTCTTTACTCAATTAATCTTTGATCATTTTAAATGTAATTCGAGTTATTAGATCAATACGGGTCGGTGTTTTAATTTCCATACGGTCTTATTTGTTTTTACACAAAGTTGGCTTTTCCTTTACTCATTTAATCTTTGATGATTTTTAATGTAATTCGAGTCATTGGATCAAGTGCAGGTCGATGTTTTGATTGCCGACACGATTTGCACCTATCATAATTTTGACACAAAGTGTCTGGCTTTGTTAGCGGGATTTATGACCGGTATACTGTCATCACCATAGCGACGCATTAACGCGCCTACGGAATAAACATTATGACACGAGGAACAACTTTTTTGACAATGTTTGAAGCAAATTTTACGAATACAAAGTCTTTGAAATTACTCGATTTTTTATTTTTTCTTCCGAATATTCGATTCGGAAAACAGTATCCGAATATTCGGTCCGGGACCGAATATTCGGATATTCGGATATTCGTTGACATCCCTAATTACTATGATAGTTGACTTGCCAATGGGTCACATACTTTTGAAAATAATTTGCCACCATGAATTTTAACAATGGGTATGTGGGCGTCCTCTTTACAAAACCCCTTGCTCCTTCATCATACTGATGGCATTTCAAATAAATCTTCCTCTTAACAAATTAAGCTTCAATTTGATAAAACAGGACTTAGTGCATGTGATAAGTGTCATCTTAAATTATCCTGTCCAATCAGCACAGGCTAATCAGGGACAACACTGTCCATCTATATTGGATTTTTGATGAGGTAGGACTTCCTTAAACAAAAAATAATATAAGCAGAAAGTGTCCCTGATAAGCCTGTGTGGACTGCACAGGCAAACGTAGGGCACATGAATTAAGCCCATTTTTTTCAGAACAAGGCTAAATTGTTTTAAACTTTCACCATGATGAACCAAATGAGAAAGGCATGCGAGTGAAGTGATAAATCTGTGCTATCATCCCCAGGTTTCCTGACTGCCATGAGACAGGAGGTGACTCGCGCACACAAGGGCTGGGCGCTGGACTCAGTCACACTGCACAATGATGTACTGAAGCACAGCAAGGAGGACATTATGGGTGCCCCTTCAGAGGGAGTCTTCATCTACGGCCTATACCTGGACGGAGCCTCCTGGGACAGGCGCAACTGTCGCCTCACAGAGTCCAATCCCAAGGTGCTGTTCACTCTGCTACCTGTGGTTCACATGTACGCAGTCAACTCTACGGCCCCCAAGGACCCCCGCCTGTACCTGTGTCCTGTCTACAAGAAACCCCACAGGACTGATCTCACCTACATCACCTTCATTGTGCTGAAGACCACACAAAATCCTGACCACTGGATACTCAGGGGAGTGGCTGCACTCTGTGACATTAAATAAGCTCCTTGTTTATTTATGTGTACATGTTATCATATACATTCTAGTTATTTCATTGACATTATTTATTGGTAAATGTTGATTTTAAATACCTCATTTGTAAATTTAACTGTTCTTTACTGTTGAAGAAATAAAATGTCAAGTTCATGTTGCTTACGTGCGCATTCAGATTTAAATACGACAAAAAAAAAAAATATTGTAAGACTTGGTACCTTCACACAGAAATAATGATTAGCTTACAGTAAAATTGTTGTGTTCCTTGTTCATATCAAATTATATACTCCACACAGTACTAGATTTAATTCTGAAATGTTATGAAAATATGGAAAGCTTATATAATAAAATACACAAAATACACATAACTTTTTCCAAACCGTTCAACTTTTTTAAGCAAATAGTATTTAGAAGGAGGAACTTTTTAGACCTCTCAGACGCAGGACTTAAAGCATTAAATCCGAAAACTATGCCTTATCAAACTGATTTCAGTACTTATTATGTCAGGCTTTATAAGTTGATATTTGTATATAAAATACTGATATATGTTTTGAAAATTTTATACAAAGTTACAATATTATTAGAGCACATTTTGTGCGTTTGTTCAGGAAAATTTTCCAAAAATGCGTAACTAATGCTCTCAGTGCCCCAGGACTTATTGTCGGGATCATGTTTCAATTATTATAGCCATAATTCTGACTCTTTATTTTTCATATACTTCTGTGTGTAGGTATGAGCAAAACTCTTACAAGCTCCAAATGGATTGAAACTGTGGATAGAACTAGATATCATGGCAAACCATCTCACAATTTTGCTAGAATTACCAGTAAGGCCCTGTATTTTGCACATGGGTACCATTAAGTAAACAATCTCTGCCAAGCCCAACTCATCTTGCATTTCTTAAAGGATATTTACCAAACTTTCAAGACTGAACATAAGTTAACCTGCGCATGTTGTTATGCCTTTGTGATTTAATTATTTTGCGTGCAATTCAAGTCCTTTTATGACCCCTTCGTCGAAGGCAGCATACAGAAATTGCACTGCCAGTCCTTCACCCTGGATGTCTGTCCAAAAAATTCATATTATCAGCTATTACTTTGCAATAAATCATTAATGGATTTTAAAATAACTTGGCACAAATGTCAACAGTCGTCACAGGACGTGTTGCTTGATACACCTGCTTTTCAACTCCAAGGTCAAGGTAACATCAAAGGTCAAATTTTGCCCCAAAAATCTTGTAAACGATCTTAAGACCATGTGTTGGGTGTAAAGCCTGACTACCTCAAAGGTCAAGGTTACTTATATAAGTCACTAGTTACATTTGGCCATAAAACATCCTGAAATTTCCTGTCTCAGCAATAGCTTTGCAATATAGAGGTGGACTTGTAAATACCCAAGTCTCGATGTGATGTGTCGAAATTAGGATGCGGTGGCGGTAGAATGCAAGAATACAATGCGAGATTGTGATCAAATCGTGTTTTCCATAATTGTTTGCATAACGATTGTACGTAATGTCAGTCAACAAAACACCATTATGAAAACATACAATTACATTCGGCCACAACTGGGGTGAATGATATGTAGGAAAAATAAAAACAATTCTTGAGCATAAATTATTTTGGTACCTTCTAGTGAAGGTTTCTGATGTCAAATGAACATTATCCAGACCCTTTTTCTTCGCTTATAGAAAATAATTATGATTATCCCCAAGAATGTCATCTGTGTTCTTTCATGCTGAAGTGGTTTTCTGTCTAAATATGCTCATCAACTATCTACATGTTTATCTTTCTCTAAGTGATAACACCTTTGACAATACTGTTACACATGCCACACCTCGGCTGCTATTTTGACTAATGTGTTCATTGTAGTTGCATATATAACCATTAGTATACGGTTTAAATTGCATTTCAAAGTGTACGCTATCTAGCAATTTAAGTGCAAACATAGACTTCATACAGCTTTAAGGTCATAATTTCTGTAAAAGAAACTTCTGATTCTCAAAGTCATTGTGAATGACAGTCACTTTGAGATAAAAGTTCATCAATATTAGGAACAATTATTTTATAAGTACGACAATAAATAATGTAAAAAGCAACATCTTTTTTTATCTTTTTAATAACTATCAAGAGTTCATCTTGAAATTGTAAACAATAATTTTTCACAAACAAAAATTTTAAGCACACCTTAGTTACAGGAAAGCTTATTTCCTTTTATAATCTTTGAATTTTTACAGAAGTGTATTTCCTTAAATTGTTTTTGAAAATGTATAGACTTGTTAGCTATAACTTATAACCACATATAACAGTACATAAACCTTTAACGAAAATATCTTGTTTTTTCAAAAACACCACAAAACATGTACAGTTAACATAACTTTCCATTCTCTCAGTAAACACATCAATCTTAGTATGTCAGAAAACAAAACTCTCCTTATAATAGTCAACATGAAGTCTGTTTAGGGCATTTCTTGTACAGCTTTCACACATTTTGCCATGGTCTGTGATGCTCGACCAATAGAGTTTGTCATATAGAAATCCTTCAAGTTTAGCAAAGACGGTGTCAGTGGTTTTTCTTCCAATTTTCCAGATATGCCCTGAAAAGACAGAAGGGCAAAGTTTAAATACCAACCTTGTGCAATAAGTTATCAACGTTTAGTACAGTAAGAAGTATCCCATCATTCCCTTAAGAAGTAATACACATGAGCCACAGTCTGGGAAAACAGGGCTTAATGCGCCTGTGTAATGTGTACACATTAGTCTGTTCTGTGGGCACTGAATCATGGACAATAATTTCCGCTTTGATGGTCTTTTTCTGTAAAGGAATTTTCTTCTTAGTGAAAATTCAGTTTAGGCAAAATGTAATGTCCCAGATTAGCCTGTTCAGTTTTACAATATACGTATATGCATTAAACCCTGTTCTCCCACAGACAGACTCAACAAGGCTGCACAGAGGATAACATGAACACTTTTAAAGCCAATCTTTTACCTGCAATTACTGATGTAACTGACTGAAATGGTTGTTATTCAATCTGCAAAACAATTATTATTTTTTAAGTTCAAAACAAATAACCAGCATGTTGTGTGCTAGGTCAAGGTTCAAGTAATGTATTCACTTACAGCTGCAAGTTCCTGTGCCTGTTTGAAGTAGTTGGCATCCTCGGCTGCCCCGTACTGTACAAGATTGGGTGAGACGTCGTACAGGCGGTCTCTCACATCCTGAATACGATCATAGGGCAGGGCATTGCCTGTCATCTGTGGGAGAGATACAAATTACGTGTCAAGTGCACAATATTTCACTTAAGGCTCAAACAAAATGTATACTAGTGAACACAATTTTTTTTAGACAACACACTTTGTGTCCGATTTTCACACAAATGCTTTATTACGGACAATTTATATCATGAAAATGGTTTGCAATATAAATGATGATTAAAATAGCCCATGTTTGTGCAAGCAATTTTTTGTACACAATTTGAAGTTAGGTCTGTTACTAAAAAATCAAAGATTGTGTATTCCAAAAAAGAAGAAATCATAGCAATTGACAAAGATATGTTTTGAGTTTGTTAAATAAACATGTCTCATTCAAAAACATAAGTATACTGTCCACAATGTCCTCAACAAGCATGGTTATGATCACCAGTATACTGTCCACAATGTCCTCTACAAGCATGGTTATGATCACCAGTATACTGTCCACAATGTCCTCTACAAGCATGGTTATGATCACCAGTATACTGTCCACAATGTCCTCTACAAGCATGGTTATGATCAGCAGTATACTGTCCACAATGTCCCCTACAAGCATGGTTATGATCACCAGTATACTGTCCACAATGTCCTCAACAAGCATGGTTATGATCACCAGTATACTGTCCACAATGTCCTCTACAAGCATGGTTATGATCACCAGTATACTGTCCACAATGTCCTCAACCAGCATGGTTATGATCACCAGTATACTGTCCACAATGTCCTCTACAAGCATGGTTATGATCACAAGTATACTGTCCACAATGTCCTCTACAAGCATGGTTATGATTACCAGTATACTGTCCACAATGTCCCCTACAAGCATGGTTATGATCACCAGTATACTGTCCACAATGTCCTCAACAAGCATGGTTATGATCACCAGTATACTGTCCACAATGTCCTCAACAAGCATGGTTATGATCACCAGTATACTGTCCACAATGTCCTCAACAAGCATGGTTATGATCACCAGTATACTGTCCACAATGTCCTCAACAAGCATGGTTATGATCACCAGTATACTGTCCACAATGTCCTCTACAAGCATGGTTATGATCACCAGTATACTGTCCACAATGTCCTCTACAAGCATGGTTATGATCACAAGTATACTGTCCACAATGTCCTCTACAAGCATGGTTATGATCACCAGTATACTGTCCACAATGTCCCCTACAAGCATGGTTATGATCACCAGTATACTGTCCACAATGTCCTCAACAAGCATGGTTATGATCACCAGTATACTGTCCACAATGTCCTCAACCAGCATGGTTATGATCACCAGTATACTGTCCACAATGTCCTCTACAAGCATGGTTATGATCATCAGTATACTGTCCACAATGTCCTCAACAAGCATGGTTATGATTACCAGTATACTGTCCACAATGTCCTCAACAAGCATGGTTATGATCACCAGTATACTGTCCACAATGTCCTCAACAAGCATGCTTATGATCACCAGTATACTGTCCACAATGTCCTCAACAAGCCTGGTTATGATTACCAGTATACTGTCCACAATGTCCTCAACAAGCCTGATAATGATCACCAGTATACTGTCCACAATGTCCTCAACAAGCCTGGTTATGATTACCAGTATACTGTCCACAATGTCCTCAACAAGCATGGTTATGATCACCAGTATACTGTCCACAATGTCCTCAACAAGCATGTTTATGATCACCAGTATACTGTCCACAATGTCCTCAACAAGCATGGTTATGATCACCAGTATACTGTCCACAATGTCCTCAACAAGCATGGTTATGATCACCAGTATACTGTCCACAATGTCCCCTACAAGCATGGTTATGATCACCAGTATACTGTCCACAATGTCCTCAACAAGCATGGTTATGATCACCAGTATACTGTCCACAATGTCCTCAACCAGCATGGTTATGATCACCAGTATACTGTCCACAATGTCCTCTACAAGCATGGTTATGATCATCAGTATACTGTCCACAATGTCCTCAACAAGCATGGTTATGATCACCAGTATACTGTCCACAATGTCCTCAACAAGCATGGTTATGATCACCAGTATACTGTCCACAATGTCCTCAACAAGCATGCTTATGATCACCAGTATACTGTCCACAATGTCCTCAACAAGCCTGGTTATGATTACCAGTATACTGTCCACAATGTCCTAGACAAGCCTGATAATGATCACCAGTATACTGTCCACAATGTCCTCAACAAGCCTGGTTATGATTACCAGTATACTGTCCACAATGTCCTCAACAAGCATGGTTATGATCACCAGTATACTGTCCACAATGTCCTCAACAAGCATGGTTATGATCACCAGTATACTGTCCACAATGTCCTCAACAAGCATGGTTATGATCACCAGTATACTGTCCACAATGTCCTCAACAAGCATGGTTATGATCACCAGTATACTGTCCACAATGTCCTCAACAAGCATGGTTATGATCACCAGTATACTGTCCACAATGTCCTCTACAAGCATGGTTATGATCACCAGTATACTGTCCACAATGTCCTCTACAAGCATGGTTATGATCACCAGTATACTGTCCACAATGTCCTCAACAAGCCTGGTTATGATTACCAGTATACTGTCCATAATGTCCTCAACAAGCATGCTTATGATCACCAGTATACTGTCCACAATGTCCTCAACAAGCATGGTTATGATCACCAGTATACTGTCCACAATGTCCTCTACAAGCATGGTTATGATCACCAGTATACTGTCCACAATGTCCTCAACAAGCATGGTTATGATCACCAGTATACTGTCCACAATGTCCTCAACAAGCATGGTTATGATCACCAGTATACTGTCCACAATGTCCTCAACAAGCATGGTTATGATCACCAGTATACTGTCCACAATGTCCTCTACAAGCATGGTTATGATCACCAGTATACTGTCCACAATGTCCTCAACAAGCATGGTTATGATCACCAGTATACTGTCCACAATGTCCTCAACAAGCATGGTTATGATCACCAGTATACTGTCCACAATGTCCTCAACAAGCATGGTTATGATCACCAGTATACTGTCCACAATGTCCTCAACAAGCATGGTTATGATCACCAGTATACTGTCCACAATGTCCTCTACAAGCATTGTTATGATCACCAGTATACTGTCCACAATGTCCTCAACAAGCATGGTTATGATCACCAGATCATATGAGCCACGTTCTGGGAAAACTGGGCTTAATGCAGTAGCGTTTACATCAGATTTTCATTGGGAAGAAACCAAAAAATCCATTAACCCAGCCAGTGTTGTCCACACAGGCTAATCTTGGATGACACTTTACTCACATGCTTTATTAGATCAGTTTAACCATGTCAAGGCTTATATATCTCATTCACCTCTGAGAGAGCCCTGATGATTTTCCAGTCCTCCCTGGCCAACATAGGTGGTGTGACAGCAGTCTTGGTGTACTGTGCCCGCCCCTCCGTGTTCACATACGTGGCATCCTTCTCTGTGTACGCTGCCCCAGGCAGGATCACGTCGGCCATAGCAGCACCACGATCACCATGGTGACCTGAGTGGGACAATATATACCAGTATTTAATTATTTGTTTGAGGGGGGGGGGGGAGAATTTTTTTAAGTATAAAATGTGTTCTGCATAGGTTTATTTGTTCAAACAAAATTGTTCTCATAAGAATCACATAATCATACATATCAAGTAACAATGAAATATTAGGTCATGTAAAGGGAAACTTTATTCTGGCAGCAATTCTTTTATTCAGAAAAAAAAACACCCTCAATTCCGCCAGAAAAGCACATTTTACATGACCAACTTATCTTTATTTACCTGAGCTTATAACACTATATTATATAAGTAGAAAGTTAAACTCATTTGGCATTTCTTAACTAATCAGATTTGCAGCTTTGTGTAATATGATTAAATGTATCGCTGTGCAACAAAACCAGCATATAACAGCTGATGCATAAAAGCCCATAAGCACTTCAACATGAACGAATATTTTGTACAATATTTCTAAAAATAAAGTAAACATATACAAAATCAATCATCTTTTATCAAAAGCCCCAATTTTGACGCTAGATGTGCTCTCGTTACATAGATTTTACACGATACAAATGCTCGTTGTTTTTTTTGTGTCGCAATAAATTCCATGTGAATTTCCAACTACGATATCCGAACATTTACGAGCAAATGCGACATTAACTTTGGGCAGATTCAGAAGCACGAAGTAGTTCCCATAAATATGTCGTTCTTCCGACGCTGCTTAAAGCCAATCTCGCATTTCCTCGTAAATGTTCGGATATCGTGGCGGGAAATTTACATGGAAAATATTGTTGCACACAAAATAAACCCCAGCATTTTGTATCTTGTTAAATCTATGTTACCAGACCGCATCTAGCATCAAAATTTAAGCCATTTCTATAAGGAACAATGTTTTTTATGGGCAAACTTTATTTTACTAAATATTTTGTGAAACATTCGTTGATTTTGAGTATTTATGTTACTTACTATTTGAGCCTTGTTCTGTGACAATGGGATAAATGCATGTGAGTTAAGTGTTGTTATAGATTAGCGTGTGCAGTCTGCAATCAGGGAGGACAATTTTGGATTTTTAAGAGTTTTTCATTCAAATTAAGCCTCTTCTAAACTAAACTCTAAAGTTGAGGCAGAAAGTGTTGTCCCTGATTAGCCTGTGTGGAATCTAGGATGATACTTTATGCACATGCCCGTTTTCCCAGAGCAAGGGTCATGTATAAGTAACCCACAACTGACGTATAACTCTTTCACATAGCATCTCCTGCTCACACATACCCTGGTAGATGACAAAGCAGTCTTTGGGCAGCTGGTCTCGTGTGAGGGCCCCCTCGTCTGCCCCCAGCATGTAGAGTACGCTGGGTGGGTTGTTACGGATGTACTCCACACCAGCCTTATAGCCCAGGTCCAGAGCTGCCACCTGGCTGGCCACCTAGCAACAAAACCTTCAACACTGGGCAACATTTCAGGAATGCAAACAAGAACCAGGAAATCTGTTCTAAGCGGAACATCAATTGTGACCAAGTTTGGTGAGGATTGGATGAAAACTACTTGAATTAGAGAGTGGACAACATGGTGTGGTTTAAAAGATACCCCGTGACCTTGTTTTTGACCCAGCATGACCCATATTCAAACTTACCCTAGACATTATAAAGATACAACTTCTGACCAATTTTGGTGAAGATTGGATAAAAACTACTTGAATTAGAGAGCGGACAACATTGTGATGTTTAAAACGCACTAAGTGACCCCGTGACCTTGTTTTTGACCCGGCATGACCCATATTCAAACTTACCCTAGACATTATCAAGATACATCTTCTGACCAATTTTGGTGAAGATTGGATAAAAACTACTTGAATTAGAGAGCGGACAACATGGTGAGGTTTAAAACACACTAAGTGACCCTGTGACCTAGTTTTTGACCCGGCATGGCCCATGTTCAAACTTGTCCTGCACATCATCTAGTTACAACTTCTGACCAAGTGTGGTGAAGATCAGATTTAATTTACTTGAAATAGAGAGCGGACACCATGCTCAATGTGTAAAAGTACTAAGTGACCCTGTGACCTAGTTTTTGATCTGGCATGGCCCATGTTCTAACTTGGCCTTTAGAATATCTAGATAAAACTTCTGACCAAGTTTGGTGAAGATCGGATGAAAACTACTTGAATGAGAGAGAGGACACCATGCTGAATGTTAAAAAACGCACCAAGTGACCCCTTGACCTAGTTTTTGACCCGGCAAGGCCCATGTTCGAACTTGGCCTTAAGATCATCTAGATACAACTTCTGACCAAGTTTGGTGAAGATCGGATGAAAACTACTTAAATTAGAGAGCGGACAACATGCTGAATGTTTAAAATGCACTAAGTGACCCCGTGACCTAGTTTTTGACCCGGCAAGACCCATGTTCGAACCATGTAGATACAACTTCTGACCAAGTTTGATGAAAAACTACTTGAATTAGAGAGCGGACACTTAATACGGACCGACAGACAAGTTCACTCCTATATACCCCCCTAAACTTCGTTTGTGGGGATATAATGAATGGTATTTGTTAAACAGGTTCTTAAGGACCCTGACAATTGTGAAAAAGGGTCAGTAGAAATATATTGGGTTCTCTCCTAATATTTATTTACTGACCCTGTATAACATTAAACCAGGTCAGTAAGAAGCCAGGTAACTAATAATATGATACAGATGATATGTTTGTGAATAGCAGTTAAAAAATTATATAAAATGTTTTTTTAAAGTTGCGCTTAAAGCATGTGCACAAAGTGTTTTTTCAGAGAAGACATGTTCAGCCTAAACTGGAAGAGACTTCCTTTTAACCAAAGAACCATCAAATCCAAAAGTGTTGTATCTGATTAGCCTTCACAGACTAATCTTTGACAACAATTTACGCCCATGCAGTAAGCCCTGTTCTCCAAAGGTGCGCCCCATATATAAACCAAGACTGACCCTGTGAAGTACATTGAGGACCTTCCAGTCGTCTCCACAGGCTGACTGTACCCGGGCGTTCTGGGCCATGGTGGCTACAGCCCGGTGTATGGCGGCCCCATCTTTCCTTTGGAGAGCTGCACTGCCAACAACCACCATTGGGTTCTTAGCTTTTCCTAGTGTCTGAAAATGGAAGTAAAACTGTAAATTTTTTATAAAATTGAGCCGCGCTATCGGAAAATATGTGCGTAAAGTGTTGTCCCAAATTAGGCTGTGCAATCTGCACAGGCTTATCTGGGACAACACTGTAAACACATGCATTTAGCCCTGTTTTTCCACAGATCAGCCCAATTTAACTTAACATTCCTTAATAAAACACACAGAAGGAGGAATAGTATTTAAGGCTCAGTGCTATAGTAGGATATTCCAACTTTGGAAAAAGCATTTTTACAGTTCTACATTTAATCTATAACAAGGGACAAAATTGTCACAAAACCAGGTTTTCATTGTGAAAAAAAATCTGATAAAGGGAGAAAACTCAAACTGAACTTTTGAAATGAACAAACAAAATTAACCCCCTTTGTAATTTTTTTTTTTTTTTTAATCTATTTTTAGTCGTGGCGACCTTGACATTGGAGATATTGACGTGATTCTTTCGTGTGACACACCGTCCCATGATGGTGAACAAATGTGCCAAATGATTTTAAAATCTCACAATGAATGACATAGTTATGTCCAGGACAAGCTCATTTATGGCCATTTTTGACCTTTGAACTCAAAGTGTGACCTTGACCTTGGAGATATCGGCGTAATTATTTCGCGCGACACACCGTCCAATGATGGTGAACAAATGTGCCAAATGATTTTAAAATCTGACAATGAACGACATAGTTATGGCCCGGACAAGCTTGTTCCGCCCGCCCGCCAGCCAGCCAGCCCGCCCGCATTCGCCAATCTAATAACCAGTTTTTTCCTTCGGAAAACCTGGTTAAAAATCATTGCATAATTTTTGGGGAAGGACATTTTAATCATTTTGTTTCTGTCATTTCCTTGTATCTTAAAATTGACTAAAACCTCTGTGAATGGAAGTAGCAACAGAAAAATATAAAGCTTCGTAAATGATTGCACATATTTGAAAATAAAAATCTTGAAAAATGCATAAAAAAAAACTTTTACTTTCG
Source organism: Dreissena polymorpha (assembly GCF_020536995.1). Classification (NCBI taxonomy): domain Eukaryota; kingdom Metazoa; phylum Mollusca; class Bivalvia; order Myida; family Dreissenidae; genus Dreissena; species Dreissena polymorpha. The sequence goes on from NC_068365.1 coordinate 81,547,324, forward strand.
AAGCTACATAATAAACAATTTTCAGGAAAAACAAATGTATAAGGATCGTGCTCTGTGAAAAGGGGGTTTAATGCATGTGTGTAAAATGTTGCCCCAGATTAACCTGTGCAGTCCGCACAGGCTAATCAGGGATGACACCTTCCGCTTTTATGGTAGTTTTTCGTTTACAGAAATTCTCTTCTTAGCAAAAATCCAGTTTAGGCGAAGTGTCTTCCCTGATTAGCCGATGTGGACTGCACAGGCTAATCTGGGATGACTCTTTACTTCATGCATTAAACCCATTTTCACAGAGCAAAGCCCATTTGTTTTGGAGTTCTACATTAAAACATGTGTGAATTTTCAATACCTGAGCAAACGGGTGTTTCCCAGCTGCGATGTCTGCCAGTATCTTTGTGGAGTCCCCCAGGTGGTCATAATCGTATGTCAAGTCCACCCGTGTACCCACCACTGCTACAGTCAGCTCATTGTTGATCCAGCTGAAACACAGAAGATTTGAGCCACACTCTACGAAAACGGGGCTTAATTCATGTGGAAAGTATCGTCTCAGAATAGCACTCATTACATGCTAATCAGGGATGACACTTTCCACATAAAATGGATTTTGTTAAGAAGAGATTTCCTTTAAACAAGAGATTTACTTTAAACAAACAAAAAAACTAAATAACATTTATGCATAAATTTATTGTCCTGGGAAATGGTATTAACTGGGATAAATTCAAACGATCAAGATTATTAAAATACATGTATGAATAATTGATGTGGGATATCTAAATAATGAGGCAACGAATGGGAAAGTGGTATGTGTGACTAATGGTGCAATTGGTCACAACAAATCTCACCTCTTCCTGATTCTGGCATTGAAGAGAGGAGCCTCAAATCTCGGGTTGGTACCAACCAGCAGGATCAGATCAGCTCTCTCAACCCCCTGGATGCCTGTGTTCAGCAGGTAGTTGGAGCGCAGGTCAGTGCTGACAATACAAACATACACACATACCAACACGGGTTGCATAGGCTGAATTAGAACAATGTTATCAGAGGGGATTGTCACAGGTTGTGTTGAATAAATTAGCACAATGTTATCAGAGGAGATTGTCACAGGTTGTGTTGAATAAATTAGAACAATGTTATCAGAGGGGATTGTAAGTGTTTCTGATGCAATTTAATGACTAACTACTGTGAAACCATTTATTTTTTCGACAGCACAAAATTTCGTCATTTTTATAAAAATGACGATTTCGTCAGCACTTAAATTTGCCGATTTCTTATTTTGAATTTTAAAAAAATGCGTCAGTCAATATCCGATTTGTGTGTAATACATGTTCGCGATCAATCGCAGTTGCGAAAAATTGTGGTACGAATGCAGGAACACACTTGAGAATCACTGCAGGAGGTGGGGCCTGTTTGTCACATGCCAATTAACTAGTCTTTTGTTATCAAGGGACAGTAATGGACCCTCATAATATATGCCATTCACACGTTTGTTGTTATGATAAGCGGACAAGTGGGATCGAATAACCGTTAACGAGTGTTTGTAACAACAAAGCCAATTGCCAATTAGTCTTATTCTATTATTATAATTGCCATACTGATAACAATTTTATTAAAATGCTGTCAATACCGTTTTAAAACTGTTTGTGTTATATGAAAGAGGTTCCAGATTGTTAAGTGTTTTTTTTTCAAATAAAATGCTTTTTATTCTGATATCAACATTAAAATTATAAACTCTATGTGTGTGTTTGTTCTTAAAAAGTAAACTACCGTTATATAAATCAATAATGTCAATAATTTAAAAATAAATAAATTGATACATATAAAATAGTAATAAGTGTGGTTAAACGCAAACAATCAAACAACAAACAGCAATAAAAATAATCTTTATTTATTTGTGATAAATACGCATGTTGATCACACATCGTCATCTTTTCATTTGGTTTATTGTCTTTCATCGGCATTCGCTGCGTGATGGCTAATATGCAACACCCCTGAATAACACAATGCACCTAATGGGTAATAAAGTTATAAACAATTAGCGCTAATTCATTACCATTCTACATAAACGAAGTCAACGCATTCGATACAGCTGTACTGCACACGCGTTTTAAAGAAGTGTAACTTGTCAGTTAAGTACCTTGTGTAATCTACATCTCTTTGTGTCAAAACCAGATTAATCTTGATTACGAAACAGCAGTGAATGTGTGCATGGATTATGTTGGAATTTAATGCCTCATGTCTACGGTAAAGTTTTAAAATATTGTTCAACTTAGTGTTTATTTTTGTTCAAACATAGAGCATGATTGTTCGTTAGGATCTTAAATTCGTCGATCGGTCGACTGACGAAATTTATGAAAATTAATGCCTGACGATTAATAATGGTTTCACAGTATTGGCTTTAATGAATTTGATCATCACCCTTGGAAAACCTGGCTTAATGAATGTGCTTAAAGTGCCATCCCAGATACTGTGCTGTCCACACAGACTAATCAGCAAAGACGCTTTCCACCCAAACTGGACAAGTGAGACCCCTGTTTATGCTTACAAATTCATTAATTAAATTGCTTATGTGGCTGGTTGGGTAGAAAGTTCTTTCATTGGAGCATTGTTCTGGGATAAAATGGCTTAATGCAGGTGTCATTTGTCATCCCAGATTAGCCTGTGCAGTCCTGAGCTGTGAGAACACCACTGGCTAATCTAGGACAACACTTTACACACATGCCTTAAGCCAAGATTTTTCAGAACAATTCCTAAATAAAATACAAATGTGCCCTACCCAGCCCCATCCATAGGGAAGATCTCCTCAGTACATAAGGCCTCAGAGCCGAGCTTGTTGAGGTAGTCTTTGAGGGCCACCAGGACCTCAGCGTCCACCAGACCCCCCGCCACGCCTGCGACCTTCTCACCAGGTACCTGCACCAGCTGTTATGGAGGATAGATTTAGCTATATACCATTGTTCAATATATCAGTGATTTATATATTAACACGCTCTTGTAAAAAACATGCTTAATGCATGTGAATGGATTTTTGCTTCTTTCAAACAAAGCTCCATACAAGCGTAAAGTTTTGTCTGTGATTAGCCTGCAGACTGCACAGGCTAATATGGGATGATATTTCACAGGCTAATATGGGATGATATTTCACAGGCTAATATGGGATGATATTTCACAGGCTAGTATGGGATGATATTTCACAGGCTAATATGGGATGATATTTCACAGGCTAATATGGGATGATATTTCACAGGCTAATATGGGATGATATTTCACAGGCTAATACGGGATGATATTTCACAGGCTAATATGGGATGATATTTCACAGGCTAATATGGGATGATATTTCACAGGCTAATATGGGATGATATTTCACAGGCTAATATGGGATGATATTTCACAGGCTAATATGGGATGATATTTCACAGGCTAATATGGGATGATATTTCACAGGCTAATATGGGATGATATTTCACAGGCTAATATGGGATGATATTTCACAGGCTAATATGGGATGATATTTCACAGGCTAATATGGGATGATATTTCACAGGCTAATATGGGATGATATTTCACAGGCTAATATGGGATGATATTTCACAGGCTAATATGGGATGATATTTCACAGGCTAATATGGGATGATATTTCACAGGCTAATATGGGATGATATTTCACAGGCTAATATGGGATGATATTTCACAGGCTAATATGGGATAATATTTCACAGGCTAATATGGGATGATATTTCACAGGCTAATATGGGATGATATTTCACAGGCTAATATGGGATGATATTTCACAGGCTAATATGGGATGATATTTCACAGGCTAATATGGGATGATATTTCACAGGCTAATATGGGATAATATTTCACAGGCTAATATGGGATGATATTTCACAGGCTAATATGGGATGATATTTCACAGGCTAATATGGGATGATATTTCACAGGCTAATATGGGATGATATTTCACAGGCTAATATGGGATGATATTTTACGCACTTGCATTTAGCCCAGGCTTTTTGTATATGCAACTCATAGGTTGTTATATACTATGAAAACATGGCAGACAAGCAAGAGCAGTCTCTGGAAATAAAACTTGAAGCAATAAACAAACATGATCTAAATATTTCTACACAGTTTAACCCTGTACCTCTGAGAAATGCACTATCATGTGTTTGCAGTCAATTAGATAATCAAATTAAGTTAAAGACCTTTCTTACTAGATTCAAGTTTTAAGGCTTCATTTCCACCCATATGACACTGATGAGCAGCTTACAGCATGAAACCTAAGCAGACTGAGAGTTACATGTAGCCATTTTCACAAGAATACCTTCTGTGCGACCTTGACGAGAGCGGTCTCCCAGTCTGTCTGCTCCAGCTGGCCCGCTGCATTGCGCACAAAGGGAGCCGTGAGACGCTGTCTCTTCAGTCCGTCATAGGCAAACCTCGTTGCATCTGATATCCACTCCTCATTCACCGCCTAAAGGAGAAACAATCATTGATATATGTGGGGAGAAGAGGTTTATGACATGACTTGCCCAAAATGCAATTCCAATATTGGTCTTCATGCAACTTGCTTTCTCAAATATTTTCTGTTCAATACATCAATACAAACTCAAGTATCAGTGGCCTTGACCTTGACCTGGTAATCCCAAGATATGTCTCCATACATGCTGGCTTCATCCATCCATCAAGTTTTATCTAGACAGGTCAACACAACTAAAGTTATTGTCAAAAAACCCATCCACCAGCCATACCACAATGTATTAAGTCCACAGTCTAATCAGGGACAATACCTAACACACATGTATTAAGTCCACAGTCTAATCAGGGACAATACTTAACACACATGTATTAAGTCCTCATTACCCAGAGCAAGGCTCAATTATACAATACAGTGCAGCCTGTTAGAAAACTGTCACTTACATCATTAGTTCTTGGGAGGATTCTCAGTACTTCATTGGTGCGCGTGTTCACCACAATATTACTGCCGAGGGCATCCATCACGTCCACTGAGTCAATACGCCTAGAAAATGATCATCATCATCATTATAAGCTTATTGTTTTTAAATGATCAGATGTAACAAAGAACAAGAGAAGTGTTTGTCAGAAACACAATGCCCCCTATTGCGCCACTTTGCAGCCATATATTAGACCTTTACCTTGATGGATGACCTTGACCTTTCACCACTCAAAATGTGCAGCTCTATGAGATACATATGCATGCCAAATATCAAGTTGCTATCTTCAATAATGCAAAAGTTATTGCAAAACTTTAACCAAGGTTAAAGTTTTGGGACACACAATGAATGAATGAATGACAGACAGACAGGCCAATAACAATATGCCCCCGTATGGGGGCATAAAAAACATAAACAATTAAGAATTAGTCTTGTTTTTAAAAATGGGGCTTAATGCATGTGCATAAAGTGTTGTGTCAGATAAGCCTGTGCATTATGCAAAGGCTAATCAGGGACACCAATTTCTGTCTAAACTTAATTAATTCTTTAAGTCTTCCTTTCCTCCTCCAGTGTATTTTATTAAAAAGTCTTCCATGCTAATCTGGGAGGACACTTCCCACGCCTGCATTACACCCGTTTTTCCCTGGATGTGACTCAATTGATGGTGAATTCCAAGCATTAACAAGCAAATTTGTTTAATTGATATCCCCCGCAAAACTAGAGCTTTGTCACAGAAAAAAGCATTTTTTCAAGATACAAAGGGCCATAACTCCGTTATTAACAGATGGTGTACAATGCCATTTGGCATGCATCATCCACTTACCCATATATATACTCGTATTAAGTTTCAATGAAATCTGCCAAAGCACTTCAAAGATATGGCTGACGGAAGGACGGACAACGCCAAAACAATATCCCTCCGCCTTTGGCGCCGGATAATAATGGTTTCTTTTTAAAAACTGCAGCTTTCATGATTAGCCAATATGCATGTTAATATAAATGTAACTGGATTTTATAACATATAAAGAGTCCCACTGCCTACACAAATGGTCGCCAAATACAAAAGTTTTACAAAAGTGGCGATAAAAAAAATTATTTGCAAAAACGTGACGCAAACTTAATGAAATAACCCAGCCATCCCCCCTCCTCATCTTGTCTCCCAGGGCCTGGCAGTGAATGCTGAAGGCTTGGCTGTGAGTGCCCCCCCCCCCCTTACCTTGTCTCCCAGGGCCTGGCGGTGAATACTGAAGGCTTGACTGTGAGTGCCCCCCCCCCCTGTCACCTTGTCTCCAAGGGCCTGGCAGTGAATGCTGAAGGCTTGGCTGTGAGTGCCCCCCCCCTTACTTTGTCTCCCAGGGCCTGGCGGTGAATACTGGAGACTTGACTGTGAGTGCCCCCCCCCCCCCCGTCACCTTGTCTCCCAGGACCTGGCAGTGAATGCTGAAGGCTTGGCTGTGAGCGCCCCCCCCCCCCCCCACACACTCACCTTGTCTCCCAGGGCCTGGGAGTGAATGCTGAAGGTTTCGCTGTGAGTGCCCCCCCCCCCTTCACCTTGTCTCCCAGGGCCTGGCAGTGAATGCTGAATGTTTGGCTGTGAGTGCCCCCTGTCACCTTGTCTCCAAGGGCCTGGCAGTGAATGCTGAAGGCTTGGCTGTGAGTGCCCCCCTCCACACCTTGTCTCCCAGGGCCTGGCATTGAATGCTGAAGGTTTGGCTGTGAGTGCCCCCCCCCCCTCACCTTGTCTCCCAGGGCCTGGCAGTGAATGCTGAAGGTTTGGCTGTGAGTGCCCCCCCCCTCACCTTGTCTCCCAGGGCCTGGCCGTGAATGCTGAAGGCTAGGCTGTGAGTGCCCCCTCCCCTTACCTTGTCTCCCAGGGCCTGGCAGTGAATGCTAAAAGTTTGGCTGAGAGTGCCCCCCCCCCCTCACCTTGTCTCCCAGGGCCTGGCCGTGAATGCTGAAGGTTTGGCTGTGAGTGCCCCCACAGGACAGAGGTCTATGATGTTGCCGGACAGCTCAGATTTGAACATCTTCTCTACGTATGTGCCCACCTGCATGTCACCTCCGCGCCCGGTGGTACCCAGGTCATCCACGCCCGCCACCTCACTGGCAAACCTGCAACACAAATGGGTTGTACCTACTAGCAATAGGCCAATGAGTACAGCACAGAATTATGGGAATAGGACATTCAGGTTTTCATAAATCTGAATATAGTTTTCATTTAGTTTATGAAAGAAATTGTATCACTTGCCATACCTTGTTTACTACTTTATGACAATGTTCTTTAATTCTTTAATTTCACTAACTAAAGGATGCCAATTCAAAAGTATTCATGAAGGTGATCCGTTTCATGACGTTTCATATTCCCTGTTAACTTTGCTGGCAATCTTTAATGTTAGTATCTTTTTTCCTTTCACAAGTGTCAGCACTTTGACAGTGTTCAATTAACGACACTTCACGAAATCCTTAGTTCAATATTAATTTTGTTCAAATAGGTCATTTCACCAGAACTGGTGATCTTCCTTAACCATTAAGAAACTGATATTGCCATCTGATTTACATTCAAACTTGTTTCTAGCCTTTCAAACTTAAGTTTGATTTTAACTGTGATGTGGCGAGTGCTGTTCGTTCTTTCAATAATGAACCATGTTAACCACAACGGACAACAATTATTAACAAGAGCACCGCCTTGCTGGTGCAGACCGCTCATCTATTTTTCTTTTTAAAGGTGAAGGGAACTATCTCAATACTTAAATCAAAAAAGATGGATGGGCGGGGTGGTGAGGGGTGTATAGTGTGAGGGTGTGGTCATTTATTACATTATCTTCCAAAAATAAGAAAAAAACGAGAGCTGTCAGAGGACAGCGCGCTCGACTATTCGAGTGCTTGACATTATAACGTAAGCCATCATGGGGAAATTGTTCATATTCATTAATTTATTAGACGATCTTTCAAAAATAAAAAAATGAAAAACAATGAAACAAAAAATTTGGGGGGGGGTGAGAGGGGGTATAATGTGGGGTGTGGTCATTTATTAGACGATCTTAAAAAAAAAAATTGGGGGGTAGGGGGGGGTGAGAGGGGGGTATAATGTGGGGTGTGGTAATTTATTAGATGATGTTTAAAGAACAAACAAACAAAAAATTGGGGGGGGGGTAGGGGGGGTGGGGGTGAGAGGGGGGTATAATGTGGGGTGGGGTAATTTATTAGATGATGTTTAAAAAAAAAATATTGGGGGGGGGGGAGGTTGGGGGGGGGGGAGGGATTCTGGGTAGGGGCGTGAGGTATGGATTGGGTGGAATCCATTGTGGTATTCAGGTAAGTGTTGTTTTGTCAAAGTAATAATAAAATGTGATCATAACTAAAGAAGTCATGGCAATTTAAGCAAAATGTTCAATTATTTAAGTGTAAAAGGGGCCATAATTATGTAAAAATGCTTGATACAGTGGTCTGCTCTTGTTTATAGGTTGGGGTTATGTTGGTAAACAAGTATGCAAAATATAAAAGCAATATGTCAAAGGATATAGGAAATATTTGAGGTAGTACGCAAACTTTAACATAGATTTATCAACAATATGCATATTCTACGGTAAGTATAAAAGGGGCAATAATTATGACAAAATGCTTGATAGAGTTGTCTGCTCTTGTTTATAGGTTGGGGGTCATGTTGGTAAACAAGTATGCAAAATATGAAAGCAATATGTCAAGGGACAATGAAAAAAAAATTGGGGGTGGGGTGGGGTCATGGAGGGAGGGTATAGTGTGAGGGTGTGGTCATTTATAAGATGATCTTTCAAATAATAAATGGAAAAAAAATGTTGTTTTTTTTTTGGGGGGGGGGGGGGATTCGGGAAGGGGGAGGGGGGGTATGGGGGATGGTATGGGTGAAGTCTATTGTAGTATGTCATATGAGTTGTTCTGTCAAAGCATCAATCAAATCTGATCATAAATAACGAAGTCATGGCAATTTTTGTAAAATTTAATTATTTGACCTTAGTCCTGAGAGTCAAGGTCATTCAAAAGTCAAGGTAAAATTCAACTTGCCAGGTACAGTACCCTCATGATAGAATGAAAGTATTTGAAGTTTGAAAGCAATAGCCTTGATACTTTAGAAGTAAAAAGGATGTAAACACAAAATTTAAACATATATTCAAAGTTACTAAGTCAAAAAAGGGCCATAATTCCGTCAAAATGACAACCAGATTTATGCAACTTGTTCCGTACAGTCCCCTTTTGATAGTTAGTGAGTGTTCCAAGTCTGAAAGCAATAGCTATCATACTTTAGGAGTAAAGCTGCCCAAAACACAAAACTTAACGAAATTGTCAATTTTCTAAGTATAAAGGGGCCATAATTCTGTCAAAATGCCAGTCAGAGTTACATAACTTTGCCTGCACAGTCCCCTTATGATAGTAAGTAAGTGTCGCAAGTATGAAAGCAATAGCTTTGATACTTTAGGAATAAATTGAACCTAAACACAAAACTTTTCAATTTTCTAAGTATAAAAAGGGCACATAATTCTGTCAAAATGCACGCCAGAGTTATCTAACTATGCCTGCGCAGTCCCCTCATGATAGTAAGTAAGTGCACCAAGTTTGAATGCAATAGCTTTTAGGCTTTATGAGAAAAGTGGACCTAAACACAAAACTTAACCAAATTTTCAATTTAAGTATAAAAAGGGCACATAATTCTGTCAAAATGCATGCCAGAGTTATCTTACTTTGCCTGCTAGTCCCCTCATGATAGTAAGTAAGTGTACCAAGTTTGAATGCAATAGCTTTGATACTTTATGAGAAAAGTGGACCTAAACACAAAACTTAACCTGACGCCAACGCCGACGCAAAGGTGATGACAATAGCTCATAATTTTTTTTCCAAAAATAGATGAGCTAAAAGTATATCTAATGAAAACAAACGTATTCATTACAATAATGGTTGCTTTATCTCACTACTTCAAAGTACATAGTTGATACAAACAATGGTTATTTTTTTGACAACAAAAAACATAACAATTCTTTGAAATGTTAAAAAATCCAACATTAATTTTGTATCTAGGGACTTATCAATCATACATTCAAACATATTTGAATAAAGATACACAAATATTCAAATATGAGTTCAGGATTCCTGCCCTTCTCTTATTTAAAATAAACAACACATATTTTCAATATTTATTAGCGGCATTTTTTTTTTCATGACTTTAAACTATATTTAAAAAGTAAACTTCAATTAAATTTAAAAACAGTAAGTACATATTTTGACAAAAAAAAGGCTTTAATAGCCATTTTGAAGAGTTTGGAATAACTAAACGCAGTTTTTATTTAAAACTACATTTTGCAATATAAAAATAAGTCAGTCATACAAATTTACAAGTAATAAAGTTAAATTCAAGCCCTAGGTGGCACACCAGTTGATGAATGTGACATCCAGTTTTGATCTAATCTTATGGCTATGTATTTAGGAGCCCTTTCATACACAATAAAATAATTGGCAAGACAAGCGGTTGTTTTAACCTACAATGAACTTTAAATATAATTACGCACAAAATTCAATTGGCCCATGTAAACATTAATTTCAAGCCAACAACATGCTTCTCGCCCATGACATATGGCACATAAATATGATTATCATTTATGGCAATTTATCATATAAATTATTATTATGGATAACAATATCTATGTATTAAAAACATGCAAGATCAGACAGGATGAACTATTTATACAGCTAATATTGATGTACTTATATTATATAACATAACAGTGTCATTTTTTCAAATAATTGATCAGATTCTTAAATGTACATATAGATGATAGTGGTGACTACTGCACTAAGAAATAATACTGTAAAAAGTTGTGTATAAGGCGCACTTTTTTACCCCAAAATTTCATTTTAAAAACTTGATGCGCGTTATGCACAACTACAGCCATGCCAAAACATTTTTTCCCTGTCAGTTACCCAGTTGCGGTAATTCGTATCATTCTGTTTCCCGGTGTTTTATCTGTAACTATGTTAATAATAGTGTTATATTTACGATCTGAATAAGATGGACAAACATTATAAAGTTAACATAATTATTTTCTATCTTTTTCAGGTGCATACAGAGCATTGAAATCAAGTAAATTTGAATAAGAGAATGAAAAACAAGGAAGCCATTTTTATTTAAATGTTATTGTTTTCCCACAATATTATACCCTACTGTACTAGGGTTACACAATTTATTTGGAGACACTTGTCAATTTACAATAGTATGTCGGCAAGGTCTTTCCCGATATATTTATGATTATTTTTCTTCCTTTTCAAATGTGTTAATAAAATTGATGTTGTGTTTGTTTACATGTTTTCATACGTCTTGTCAAGATTGAGAATGTGGTTATCGAGCAATTTGCGTCACCTGTCAAGTTTTGTGTAGCTGGGCTATTATCAAAACATGCGAACCGGCAAACGGCTTCACTCCTCCATTGTTTGTTTATCGCCGGTAATGTCGTAATGGTGTTGAGAAGTTTGAGTCGTTAAAGTCTCCTGACAATTATAGACACTCGAAAAGAACGCAATGTAAATAAACGCGCGGTTGTGAATAAGTCATGCATGAATAACCACGTGACAATACCAATCGATAATGTCAGTTTCTTAGTTATAACTAATCCATCCGTTATGTGTACTCCTCCATGATAAAATCGTGGACAGTTACTTCGGAGACATATGATGAAAACCTTGATGGTATCCTCGTGGAAAGTGTGCATTTCATGCATAATTCATTTAAATCCAAACATTTATTTTTACGCATAATATGATTTAAAAAAACACACAAACTAGTTGTATCGTTATCGTCATTAAAATAATTAATAATTGAAGCAATAAAAGAACACAGATGATCAGCAATGTAAATATAACGATTTTCAGTAAGCCTGTGGTACGGAATTTTTCCCCCGATTTTTCGCTTCAAAAACTTTTTTCCCGATTTTTTAGCTTAAAAAAGTAGATGCGTGTTATACATAAATGCGCGTTATACACAGCATGTTACGGTATTTGTATCACAAATGCCAAAAATTATAATAGTTTTGATCATATCAGGACCTTTGTGTGATCTGATTGCTTATTGTTCTTTACCCAGTCTGACTAAATTCAAAAGTTATCTTTGCAAAATAATCTATAATACAATTGAACTACTATTGATAATTCTATAAAGAATGCATCCGGATTAACATGCTCTACATCGATCATTAGGCTTTAATGTTGAAATGAGTCCATTATTGGGGTAAACAAATTGTCAGGTCACAAACAACAAGCATTTGCCCCTATTAGTTTTTAATCAGGACACTTTTCTTCTGCTTAATGAATTCTTTTTATTAAGACCTTTAAGACCACCCGGGATGAAACATATTCTTTATAACACCCAAGTATAACAGTTCCGGTTTAAATGTAAACATATACAATAAAAATGAAATATATGAAATAAAAATAATCGCGAGTGATCTGAGCGAATGTGAGGTTTTCAATAAATGAAATATATTAATATGGACTTCACTGCAACTCCAATATATCACGGTCCGTTATATCGCGTTGTCCAATATATCGCGAATCGGCTATGGCTCCCAAAAATCTGATGAGCATAATCTCTAAATAACATGCTTTAAAATCTGAGGATTTGATGAGATAAAATCCGTTTCAAAGTTGTATTTTACCCTTTTTTCACCCCCCTTAATTTCTGTTTAATCCGACATTCATAATCCAGTTTTAACCAGATTGTTTGCTCTCATTGTACACCACTCTAGCACCTGTGTACTGCGATAAACAATAATCCAACTTGTCAAATATCACAGGTCAATTTGGGTGTTAACCATTCTCTATTGAATTTGCTTTGAACTGCCGAAACGCACCAGTAAACACATGAAGGTGTATACAATTATAACTGTAATTGTCACAAGTCAATACTGACCTATCTCAGCAATCTTTGCGCTTTAGATACAGTGTAAATTATTTGCTTTTAATTGAGAGGTGAATCATGTCTCTCAGTTTGTCAAACTTTCCATGCTTTTCATGAGGTGAATGACGTCATTTTGTTAATAGGTCTAATTTGTGCATGCTTTCTTGAACAATAACATTTGACAATGGTGTTTCGGATTACAAATTTAATTATATGCATTTCAAAATACTTACATGGAATAATGATTGGTGTTTTACCAATGAATAACATATGGATGTAACACACAAATCAATATGGTAAGTAAATAGTGTGTTTTGAGATTGACAAACTATGCTAATGCATAGATATACATGATGAATAACTTGACAATTTATATCGCGCTTCGGATATATCACGGTCGCGATCTTTGGATCCCTTCAACCGCGATATATTGGAGTTGCAGTGTATTACAAGAAAGCCAAGTAATGACATTTTGTTTAAACGTGCTTTAAATGGTAGTTCTCACTTGCAATACCCCCCGCTTTATTTTCGAGCGGGTGGGGTGCGATATTTTTCAAATCTTATAAAGATAAAAATAGCATTCACAAACTTATAAAAAAAACTGACAAACAAGCTAAATCCTTTCAGCTTAATACCCATTATGTTCAGTTAATTGGTCACGCTTGACCAGGTTTTACTACTTGAAAATTTTGAAGTCGCGACAATCTGAAGTAACCGTTAATCACTTGCACGGCCACGGGAAAAAACTGACATCTCACAACTTCAAAAGCGCATTATAATGAGTAAAAGGCAACACTCATCAACAGCGAGTGAAAGCAACACAGCCGATACAAGCCTCCTGGATTTACCTGTCTTCGAAACACCAAATTCAATTAAACAAAGCAAGCAAACCAAAAAAAGAGGTAAAAAATCGAAAATGGAACAAGACAAAACAAACCAAAAAAGTATGGCTGACTTTGTGAACAAAACCGCGACAGAAAAAACTGAATCCTCAATCGAAAAACGCCTCGATGAAATCTGTTCCAAACTGTCCAATGTGCTAACTAAAAATGACACCTCCTTAATAAAAAATATAATCAAGGAAACACTGGATGAAATTAAAGAAAAATTCCTTGGAAGTGTACTAAAAAAGCTTGAAATCATGGAAGGAAGCATTTTCGAACACAAAAATGAGCTAGATGCATTGAAAAAACAAGTTAACGATCAGAAAGTCGAGATAGAGGCCCATAAATTAAAGCAATGCAAAACAGAATATAGCCAAAGTTCCAGTCTCAACGATCTAGAGCAATACGGAAGACGAAACAGTATCCAGATTTCTGGCCTCTCAAATGACACTGACCAACAAGCATCAATGACCGTGGCCAATGAAACTATGAAAATGTTGAGTCAAAAGATTGGCCTTAAATTGGGAAGTACGGATGTTGACGTTGCCCATCGTCTTGGGAAATACATACCAAATAAAGGCCGACCAGTTATCGTCAAATTTGTCAGGCGGCAAAAAAAAATGAGGTCACGAAACGTGCCAAACTATTGAAAGGTACTGGCATTTATATAAACGAGGACCTCACAAAGACAAATGCAGAAGTTTTAGCTTCATTACGTCTGAAAGAACCCGAATTAGTGGAGAAGGCTTGGTCCCGCGACGGAAAGCTATTCGTGCGATACCGAGGACATGAGCGCAATGAGATAGTGTCATCTGACAAATACAGACTTTGGCTGTCAAAACCATGGCCAAACAGAAACCAGATGACACCCGGTACAACATATGCCCGCAAAGTGTCAGATGGAAGCAACCCAAGACCGGCCAACAGATCTTAAACCTTCGAACAGTTTCAATAACTCTGGTCCCGGATATAGCTCCTTTGTGCACCCATAGAAACGTTGTCGTGCAACTATTTCATAAACTGTTGTTTTTGTAACTGTACAACACACAGACAAACACACGCACGTACGCATGCACGCACGAAATGAACCTGGCACGAATGAAAAATAGTTACGTTTATTATACAAAAGTACATAATTATCTGATGTTGTAACATCTTATATTTGTCAATATAGCTATTCATGCTCATTTACACTTGATCCTAGATATTTTACACGTGCATTATTATAATACCACACATCTGTACACTGTTTTTATGTAATTGATATATATTTTAATATATAACGGATATGGCTCCTTTGAGCACCTGTTGTCTGCAACCCTTTTCATAAACTGCGTTTTTTTATAATTGTACAACACACACACAAATGCGCAAGCACCCATGCACGCACGCATTCACCGACATATCATTATATATACCTACATCCCCTACAAACACGCGAGCACAAACACACGCATGCACACATCACGTGCTTTACAACCACCGATTAACATAAAAACACATCCATTCATAAAAATATTAAAAATATGTTTATTATACAGTATAACATAATTATCTAATAATGTAAAATTGTATATTTGTTGATGTAGCTATGTTTATTATACAATAGTATACAATTATCTAAGGATGTAACATTTTATATTTGTCAATGTAGCTACTCATGCTTATTTATACTTGAACCTAGATATTTTACACGTGCATTGCTATAATTCCACATATCTGTACACTGTTTTTATGCCACCGATATATATTTAAATATGTAGCGTGTGGTGCTTATAATATATACCGAACGTTTGTGCTAAACATGCAGATATATGCAATCTGTAAATTAGATTTACTCCATAATACCACATCACCTCTGTTGTTATCTAACTACTCTCGTAAACATTTTTTAACCAAATACTACATTCCCATTAGAGTTACACGCTCATAATTTTGATAACTTAGTATAAACACATCCGGTAGTTAGTCTAGTTCACCTTTTTTTCGGAGCTAGATGAACTGACGGCCGGATACAGACGAAATTAAAGTATGAGATTTTCATTCCAAATGTAGATTACTTCTAACAAGCCTTTTTTTATTTAGTAACAAGGGACAAAATTGTCACAAAACCAGGTTTTCATTGTGAAAAAAAATCTGATAAAGGGAGACAACTCAAACTGAACTTTTTAAATGAACAAACAAAATTAACACCCTTTGTAAGTTTGTTTTAAAATAAATCTATTTTTAGTCGTGGCGACCTTGACATTGGAGATATTGACGTGATTCTTTTGTGCGACACACCGTCCCATGATGGTGAACAAATGTGCCAAATGATTTTAAAATATCATAATGAATGACATAGTTATAGCCCAGACAAGCTCATTTATGGCTATTTTTTACCTTTGAACTCAAAGTGTGACCTTGACATTGGAGATATCGACGTAATTATTTCGCGCGACACACCGTCCAATGATGGTGAACAAATGTGCCAAATGATTTTAAAATCTGACAATGAACGACATAGTTATGGCTTGGACAAGCTCATTTATGGCCATTTTTGACCTTTGAACTCAAAGTGTGACCTTGACCTTGGAGATATAGACGTAATTATTTCGCGCGACACACCGTCCAATGATGGTGAACAAATGTGCCAAATGATTTTAAAATCTGACAATGAACGACATAGTTATGGCCCGGACAAGCTTGTTCCGCCAGCCCGCCAGCCAGCCCGCCAGCCAGCCAGCCAGCCAGCCCGCCCGCATTCGCCAATCTAATAACCAGTTTTTTCCTTCGGAAAACCTGGTTAAAAAGTGTGAGTACCCGTTAGTAGATCTAAGCATATTTCGTTTTTCGTATATTTGGATCGACAAAGAGGCGGATGTACAAAATAACCTGTTAACCTGTTTTAATTTAGCATCTTTACCCGACGTTTTCGAGTGCGTTTCTTTATAGAGCATATGTCTCTTAATATTAACACATATTTTTGTAACTGCAATAACCATATTTAGTTATTATTGTTATTAAAGTTATCTACGCTTAATAAGTATGACAATGTACACAGACGGGCAAACCCACACGTACGGACGCACAAACACATACACGTACGGGCAACCACATAGCCCGCATGCCCAAAACTCACACGTTCGCGTGCACGAAAAGTTAAACCAGCATACGCACACACACAAACGAATGCACACACACACATGCGCGCATGCACACACACGAAAGCGCACTCACACGCACGCGGAAACACACGCGCTTACACACACGCAAGTACACTCACACACAAACGCACGAGCACACACAGGTAGGCACAAACGCGTGTGTGGATACACACGCGCTCACACACACACGCAAGTACACGCAAACACACGCACAAACACAAACTTGCGGACACACGCTCATGCCCGCACCAACACAACACACACACACAGCAAGCACGCACACACCCACATACCCACCCCCAACACACACCAGGTTACGTGTAACTTGTTAAATGTTGATGTCGATAATAACACATTGGTGGATCTACTCTTTTTACATTATTAAATGTAAACTTTATCATATTGAAACCAGGATACGAACATTTATAATGCTAAATATAAAATCGATTTCTTTTTATACGTAGAAAAAGAATTTCGCTATTCAGTGATTTATTTTCCAAAGAGTGATCATCCATTGCACGGTGTCATATATACTAATTGTTTGTTGTTGTTTTTTTTCCAGATCATTATCAAAATTTTACGATGTTGACAAAACAGTGATTATTCATCCCTGAACATAATATTCGTATTCCTTTTTGTACATATAACCTTTTTGTGTTGTTTTCTTTTTAATCTTGCATGTGTGTTTAGACGCGAAATTATCCCAAAGACGATAATGTTAAGAAAAACACAATGTATTTTTTATGAAATAGCTATTTTTGTAATTTGGATGGTGCTTTTCTGCGCACAGTGTACTTATCTGACCTTTATTTCTATTACACTAAAATTATCTTTTGAAGATATGAAAAAACAACAACTGTTTTTTAGAATTTACTGCCATACATTTTATGTCTCAGATCACTTTTATTACTCAATTAGTTTGAGTATTTCCAGTGTACGGAAATATGTTTTTTTCATGTCTCTATTGGAGGCCAGTCGTTTATTGTTTTTTTTCTCACTTTTGTTATTATTTCTTTTTACTTCCTCATTTCTATGGTATATTCATCTTTTTGTATCTCTAATCTTTGTTTCCTTTTTTTGTTTGTATGTATGGACATATGTCTTAAAATAGAAACCAACTGGACAAGCACACACAAATTATCATTTACATTACCCTCTACCGCTTTAAATATGTACTTTGAATGTAAAAGGGCTAAACAATAAAGACAAACGAATAAAAATCTTCAAATGGTTAGACGAAAAAAAAAATACTTTATGCCTACTACAAGAAAGTCACTTGACACACTCTTTAGCACAAATCTTAAAGGATGAATGGGACGGAGACATCTATCTTAGTGGACAACATACTAATAAACAAGGCATTGCTTTTTTGATTGTTAAAACAATACAGGGATCACAGTCGATAACTTAAACAAAATAATAATTGGCAGACTAGCAAGTATAGATATCAAAATACACGAAACACAATTAACATTAATCAACGTCTACGGTCCTAACATAGACGATGCCACATTTTACGAAACATTACAAACCTTCATAATTAATAACCAAGATAAAAATATAATAATCAGTGGTGATTTCAATACTGTCCTGAACCCATCAGTAGATAAAAAGAAGGGAAACCTTTATACTCATCCTAAAAATAGAAACTTTTTGAATAACATTATTGAAAACTACATTATGATAGACATCTGGCGTACAGTAAATCCAAAAGAAAGCAAATTCACCTGGCACTCAAACACAAAACAAACAATATTTTGTAGATTAGACTATTTTTCAATATCTGAGTCACTTTGCAACATTATTGACTCATGTAGCATTAAACCAGGATTTATGACAGACCACTCTCTAGTTGAACTTAAACTGCACAATATACAACCTGAAAGAGGCCCAGGATACTTTAAAATTAACAACAGCATCTTATTAGATACACAATACCAAACACAAATAAAACAGGAAATATTAAATACTGTTCAAAATAATAAAGACGCAAACCCAAACACCTTATGGGAAGTAATTAAAAGAAATATACGTAACACAACAATTAGATACACATCATTTAAACAAAAAGAAACACACAAACTTGAAACTGAAACCATCAAAACCATTGAAACACTTGAAAAACAATTGCATCAAACAAACACAAATGCTACCACCGACATTGAAAATGAAATAACAATAAAAAAACAAATATTAGATGGAATCTATCATACACATCTCAATGGAATAATACTAAGAGCGCGTGCACAGCATGTTGAACACAATGAAAAAAACACAAAATATTTCGCAAACATTGAAAAACGTAGAAGTGAACAAAAAACTGTACACAAATTAGTAGTCAATGGCAAAGATATAACAAACAGAACTCAAATACTAGAAGAACGTTTATTTTTCGAAACCCTCTATAAACGAAAAAATGTTGAAAATAACACCCTTTTTAAAAATACACATCACGCTTTAAACCAGGAGGAAAAACAACTGTGCGACGGATTGCTTAATGAATATGAATGTGGATTAGGCCTAAAAGAAATGCAAAATAACAAAAGCCCAGGATCTGATGGCATCACAATCGAATTTTATAAAATATTCTGGAATGATATAAAAACACATCTAATTAATTCACTTAACTATTCATTTAACAACGAAAACTTAACTACTCTACAAAAACAAGGTATTATATCACTTATTCCAAAACCTGGAAAAAACTTAGAATCGTTATCAAACTGGCGCCCGATTAGTTAACTAAACAATTATTATAAAATTGCAACTTAAAGTATAGCAAACAGAATTAAAAAAATATTACCATCAATCATTTCAAAATCTCAATCTGGTTTCATAAAAGGACGCTACATTGGTGAAAACGTTCGTCTTATCCAAGAATGCATCAACTATTTCAACAATTCAAATAATCCTGGTCTAATATTCTTTGCAGACTTTGAAAAGGCATTCCATTCGCTTGATCATTCATTAATGTTCTCTTGCTTAGAAAATATGAATTTTGGCGAAAGTCTCATTCAATGGGTCAAACTATTCTATACCGATATTAACAGTATAATCATAAACAATGGCTTCTTTTCAAACAGTTTTAACATCGAACGAGGGGTTCGACAAGGATGTCCACTCTCATCATCGCTATTTATTATCTGCATCGAGTATCTAGCACATCACATCCAATCAAATAAACACATAAAAGGCATATCACTAGAACCTGACAAAGAAATCAAACAATCCTTATTTGCCGACTATGCAACTTATTTTTTAAATGACAATTACGATTCTTTCCATAACCTAATGTACTGTGCTACGAGTAGGTAAATTAAAATAAAGTAATATTCAATATAAAAAAGAAATGAAATTTAATTGTACATCCGATGAAGCCACAACGTTAGGAATTACTTTCACAAATAATGAAAAGGATACAGTTCTTAAAAACATACTACCTAAATTACAGAATTTCAAAAACTGCTTAAAATCATGGCATCATCGTAAACTTACACTCATCGGAAAAAACACAGTATTGAAAACGTTTGCACTTCCTAAATTAATATATGTATTAACAGTTCTCCCAAATCAACCAAATGATGTTATTAACGATATAAAATCAGCAATATTTAATTTCATATGGGACGGTAAGCCTGATAAAATAAAAAGAACTCAGTTAATTCAATCTGTAGAAAATGGAGGTATCCAATTAACGAACATTGACTCATTCTTGAATGCAATCAAATGCAGCTGGGTTAAAGGATACCTAGATAATACCAATACGAGTAAATGGAAATTATTCTACCAGAAAATCCTAAAAAAATATGGTGACTCCTTACTCTTTGAATGTAACATCAGCAATACTATCTTACATGAAATTGCAAACGAAAACATATTTCTGTCTGATGTTCTATCAGCGTGGAGTGATGTCACTCATAACTTAGAAACCCAAACCAGCAGTAAAACAATTTTATGGAACAATAAAGACATAACTTCAAACAATAAGACGTTTTTCTATAAAGACTGGTTTGAATGAAGCATTAAATATGTCTACCAATTATATGACTACAGAATTAAGGATTTCTACTCTTTTGATAATATATGCTACATATACGGAATACCTTCAAATAATTTTCTGAAATACTACACACTAATCAAAAGCATACCCATACATATTAAATCTGAAATCAATACAAATAATACACAATGTACTCAAACAACATTTGTAGAAAACATACTTGGAAGAAAAAACAAAACAAATAAAATATTTTACACACTACAAATTAAAAACCCTACAGAAAACTCCAAAATCCAAAATAAATGGCAAGTCCTTTTTGGAGAAAATGAACTTAATTGGAAACACATATT
This sequence comes from Dreissena polymorpha, assembly GCF_020536995.1. NCBI lineage: Eukaryota > Metazoa > Mollusca > Bivalvia > Myida > Dreissenidae > Dreissena > Dreissena polymorpha. Next base: position 81,568,574 of record NC_068365.1, read on the forward strand.
TACCATGCCATATAAAGCAACTATTGAAAGCACACTGAGAAATTTTCAATATAAATACATCCATAGAATTATAGCTACAAATAAATATCTCTTTAAATGCAAATTATCTAACTCAAATCTGTGTGACTTCTGCAGTGAAAACATTGAAACTATAGAAGTATAACAGTTACCTCTCTGCAGAGGCTAACAGCCAATATATTTCATCCATAAGCCATTCTTTCACCAAGATCATTCCCCGGAAATCTTTCAAATCAATTATGTCAAGGAAAGTAATATGTTTTAAGAAATTATCACTTATTAAATGACTGCTGCAATGTACTTACACATTAAGGTTGTTATTAAATAACTAGATATTAGTGAATATATCTAAGCTTTTGGTGTCCATTTTTTTAATGAGAATGATATTATCACCTAACCCACCATGTAAAAATTCACCTGAGTACGACAGCCACTTTTGCAACTTCCCTTGACTGTCTGCTGTACACAAGTTGGACTGTATCTACACTTAATAATGTGTAAACAAAGTTCACTTTTCTATTGTAATAAGTAAGTCCACGAGACAGCCATATTTCTCTCTGACACTAATCATACCTTCCAGCGTTGATCTGGACCTTTATTTAAAGTGATTTGACTTATGTCCTCTGAACATTGTCTCCATGACAGTAACTTCTAATGAACATCCTTTCATGGTTATAGGTCATAACAAGTGGACACATAATTTTGACTTTCTGCACATCATATCAATCACTTCAAACTTTCAGGAAAATTTCATTAAACACTTCAAACTGTATAGGAGACCTGTATCAGACACAAAACTAAAGATGCTTTTGACCTTTCAGTATGACTTTGACCTTGAAGTATGACATTGACCTTGTCATGACTCCTCTGACCAATCCCTCATGCACATCATTTCATAACCTTAACATTTTGATGTTATGCTCATGAAATACATGACAAGGGTCAAAACAGAAACATCACCTATAAAAAGGTGTTAGGACAGATTAAGGAATAACTATAATGCCCTGTCCCGCTTTACGACCCCAGATTATAAATAATTTATAAATTACTGGTTAAGTCAGGAGTGACAGCTGGCTGTCTTATCTATAATTTAACATTGGATAGAACACTCATCTATTTTTATTTTTAAAGGTGTAGGGACCTATCTCAATTTCAATCACAAAGGAGGGAGGGCTGGAGTGGAGAGGGGTGTATAGTGTGGGGGTGTAGTCATTTATTACATTATCTTCCAAAAATGCAAAAAAAATAATATTTTTTTTTGGAATTTTTTTTGTTTAACTTTGACCTTGAAGGATAACCTTGATCTTGAACTTCAACCACTCAAAATGTGCAGCTTTATGAGAACGCCGCTTTGAAATATTATTTTTTTACCTTTGACCTTGAAGGATGACCTTGACCTTGAAGGATGACCTTGACCTTGAACTTCCACCACTCAAAATGTGCAGCTTCATGATAACGCCGCTTTGAATTTATTGTTGTTGTTTTTTACCTTGAAGGATGACCTTGACCTTAAACTTCCACCACTCAAAATGTGCAGCTTTATGATAACCCCGCTTTGATTTATTATTTTTTTGACCTTTGACCTTGAAGGATGACCTTGACCTTGAAGGATGACCTTGACCTTGAACTTCCACCACTCAAAATGTGTAGCTTCATGTTAACGCTGCTTTGAATTATTTTTTTGACCTTGAAGGATGACCTTGACCTTGAAGAATGACCTTGACCTTGAACTTAGGTAAGAGTTGTTTTGTCAAAGTATCAATTGAGCTAATCATAAATAAAGAAGTTATGGCAGTTTTTGCAAAATTTAATAATTTGACCTTGAGAGTCAAGGTCATTCAAAGGTCAAGGTAAAATTCAACTTACCAGGTACAGTACCCTCATGATAGCCTTGATACTTTAGAAGTAAAGTGGATCTAAACACAAAATGTAACCATATATTCAAAGTTACTAAGTAAAAAAAGGGCCATAATTTCATAAAAATGACAGCCAGAGTTATGCAACTTGTCCTTTACTGTCCCCTTATGATAGTTTGCGAGTGTTCCAAGTATGAAAGCAATATCTATGATACTTTAGGGGTAAAGTGGAACAAAACACAAAACTTAACCAAATTTTCAAGTATAAAGGGCCCATAATTCCGTCAAAATGCCAGTCAGAGTTACATAACTTTGCCTGCACAGTCCCCTTACTACAGTTAGTAAGTGTTGCAAGTATGAAAGCAATAGCTTTGATACTTTAGGAAAAAAGTGGACCTCAACACAAAACTTGACCAAATTTTCAATTTTCTAAGTATAAAAAGGGCACATAATTCTGTCAAATGTCAGTCAGAGTTACATAAATTTGCCTGCACAGTCCCCTTATGATAGTGAGTAAGTGTTGCAAGTATGAAAGAATTAGCTTTGATACTTAAGGAATAAAATGTACCTAAACACAAAACTTAACCAAAATTTTCAATTTTCTAAGTATAAAAAGGGCACATAATGCTGTCAAAATGCAAGCCAGAGTTATCTAACTTTGCCTGCCCAGTCCCCTCATGACAGTAAGTAAGTGTACCAAGTTTGAGTGCAATAGCATTGATACTTTATGAGAAAAGTGGACCTAAACGCAAAACTTAACCAGATGCCGACGCCGACACTGACGCCAAGGTCATGACAATAGCTCATAATTTTGTTTCAAAAAATAGATGAGCTAACAAAAATCCATTTAAAAAATGTTATCATGTGAGACCTATCCATTATTGACCGAATTCAAGCTATATTATTGATCAATAATTTTAAGATAGCTTTAATTCTATAATATCAACAACAAGATATGTGTTCGTCAGAAACACAATGCCCTCTACTGTGCCGCTTTGAAATAAAATTTCTATTTATCATTTGGCAGGTCAGACATCACTGACAACCAAGGCCTGTGGTTTATCAAAGAGATCATAGCCAGAGTTCATCATGTATCTATGGACATAAGTCCACAGGTATGTAATGGACCCTACCATTCACAAATTACTGGTAGTACAGGAAAGAAATGATAATTATATCATTAAAAAAAAAAACTTTGACAAATCAATCATTTGAGTTATAAATAATCAAAATAAAAAATCTGTACAGTAACTGTGCAAAGAACTAAAATTCTTGGTAAGGAAATATGTAATCTGAGATTTATAATTATATAAATTACTTCCCTTGAAAATAATTGTCTCTAACAAATCTCTATTTTTAGTAGCAAATAATTAAAAGCCACTACCGTGACTGTATATTCACCACTCAAAATGTGCAGCTCCATGAGATACATATGCATGCCAAATATCAAGTTGCTATGTTCAATATTGAATAATTATCTCCCTTTAAAGCTTATTACTTCCCTTGGATTTGTATTATTGACCTTAGACCTTGAAGCATGACCTTGACTTTTTACCACGATGTGTTGGTCAGAAACACAATGCCGCCTACTTCGCCGCTTTGATTTATTAAACAAGAGGGCCTAAAAGGCCCAAAGTCGCTCACCTGAGATAACAAGATATTATTTGGACAAATCTTCTGACCAAGTTTCACGAAGATCGGAAAATAAATGTGGCCTCTAGAGTGTTAACAAGGTTTTACTATAGCCATATAAGGAAAAATGCCCCACTCCCTGGCAGCCATGTTTTTCAACCAACCGGCATCATTTTTGAACTCGTCCAAGATATTATCGGGATAAATCTTCTGACCAAGTTTCATGAAGATCGGACAGTAAATGTGGCCTCTAGAGTGTTAACAAGATTTTACTATAGCCATATAAAGAAAAATGCCCTGCCCCTTGGAAGCCATTTTTTTCAAGCAAACATAATTATTTTCGAACTCATCTAAGATATCATTGAGACCAATCTTCTGACCAAATTTCATGAAGATTGGACAATAAATGTGGCCTCTAGAGTGTTAACAAGGTAGTACTATAGCCATATAAAGCCATATAAGGAAAAATGTCCCGCCCCTGGTGGCCATGTTTTGAAAGCAACCCAAACCATTTTCGAACTCATCCAAGATATCATTGGGACAAATCTTCTGACCAAGTTTCATGACGATCGGAAAATAAATGTGACCTCTAGAGTGTTAACAAGGTTTTACTATAGCCATATAAGAAAAATAGCCCCGCCCCCGTGGTGGCCATGTTTTTCAACCAACCGGCATCATTTTTGAAATCCTCCATGATATTATTGGGATGGATCTTCTGACCGAGTTTCATGAAAATCGGACTATAAATGTGGCCTCTAGAGTGTTAACAAGATTTTACTATAGCCTTATATAGCCATATAAGGAAAAATGCCCGCCCCTTGGCGGCCATGTTTTTCAAGCAAACGTAACCATTTTCGAACTCATCCAAGATATCATTAAGACAAATCTTCTGACCATATTTCATCAAGATAGGACAATAAATGTGGCCTCTAGAGTGTTAACAAGGTTTTACTCTATATAGCCATATAAGGAAAAATGCCCCGCCCCCTGGCAGCCATGTTTTTAAACCAACCGGCATCATTTTCAAACTAGTCCAAGATATCATTGGGATGAATCTTCTGACCAAGTTTCATGAAGATTGGACAATAAATGTGGCCTCTAGAGTGTTAACAAGATTTTACTATAGTCATATATTGCCATAAAAGGAAAACTGCCCCGCCCCTTGGCAGCCATGTTTTTCAAGCAAAGGTTACCATTTTTGAACTCATCCAAGATATCAGTGGGACAAATCTTCTGAGCAAGTTTCATAAAGATTGGAAAATAAATGTGGCCTCTAGAGTGTTAACAAGGTTTTACTATAGCCATATAAGGAAAAATGCCCCGCCCCCTGGCGACCATGTTTTTCAACCAACCGGCATCATTTTCGAACTTGTCCAAGATATTATTGGGATAAATCTTCTGAACAAGTTTCATGAAGATCAGACAATAACTGTGGCCTCTAGAGTGTTAAAAAGATTTTACTATAGCCATATATGGAAAAATGCCAAGGCCCCTTGGCAGCCATGTTTTTCAAGCAAACGTAACCATTTTCGAACTCATCCAAGATATCATTGAGACCAATTATCTGACCAAATTTCATGTACTGCACAACGCATGACGGACAAAAGGCGATCACAAAAGCTCACCATGAGCACGTTGTGCTCGGGTGAGCTAACAAAAATATATAATTTGGCAGGTCAGATAATTATCTCCATTTATTTCTTCCCTTGGATTTGTTTTTTCGACCCCGTGACCTATTTTTTGACCCGGCATGACCCATATTTAAACTTGACCTAGATATTGTCTAGATACAAATTCTGAACAAGTTTTTGTAAAGATCGGATGAAAACTATTTGAATTAGAGAGCGGACACAAAAAGTGTGACAGACTGACAGACAGACAGACTGACAGTTTGAAAACTATATACCCCCTTTTCTTCAAAAGGGGGGCATAAAAATAGCAACAAGAGCTCTGCTGTCCGAGACTGATGTCCCCAAAACAGGGCCTTGTCACAGTGACCTTGACCTTTGAACTTGTTACCCAAATTCCAATAAGGGTCATCTACTTCCCAAGGCCGATGCACATGTAAAGTATCCAGCCAATCAGTCAATTTGTGGATGCGTTATTGATTGGTAATGATTTTCTCACTTATTGTGACAGTGACCTTGACCTTTGACCCCAATTTCAATAGTGTTCATGTACTGTCCAGGCCAATGCACATGTGAAGTATCAAGCCTATTGGTCCATTCGTTGACGAGTAATTGATCAGAAACTATTTTCACACTTATTGTGACAGTCACTTTGACCTTTGACCTAGTGACCCCAATTTCTATAAAGGTCATCAACTGTACAAGGCCAATGCAAATGTGAAGTATCAAGCCAAGTGGTTATTTCGTTGACAAGTTATTATCGGAAACAATTTTCACACTTATTGTGACAGTGACCTTGACCTAGTAACCCCAATTTCAATAGGGAACATCTACTGTCCAAGGCCTATGCACATGAGAAAATCAAGCCAATCGGTCAATTTGTTGACAAGTTATTGATCAGAAACAAACTGGTCTACCGACAGACAAACAGACAGACTTACCAACATCCAGCATAACAATATGCACCCTCTTCTTCAAAGGAGGGGGGGGGAGCCATAAAAAATAAATTTAAGTATTTGTTACACATCTCTTATATGACAGTATAGAAATAGCATGAGTGTCATAAACCTGTTTTTTTAATGAAAAAAAAACACTGTCTTTTTAACTGATTTTAAAAACATATTTGTCGTAAGAATACAAAGCCTTATTAATTTATGGGAACAAAATTAAACATTTCATGTTCGACACTTATCATTAAAGAAAAAAAGGTACAAAAATATAACAATTTTTTACAATTAAACAAATGCATATTATATTTCTAAAAGCATGCTTGCATTGTTACACAACACTTTTACAAAAACAGCTATTGTTATTATTGTCACATATAACTTCACATTTCAAAAACAATTGTTGCAATGTAACACAGCATTATTAAACTAACAGCTATTATATGATAGTATTTTTTATCACTTGTAATAACACATATCAGGGATGACAATAATAAGCTATTTCACTTTGTACACCAGGATCTTGTTGTCTTGTCCCACAATAATGGAGGCAGTGCTGCTGTTGTAGCAGACTGACCATGGGTCCTGAAGCCCATCCCATACTGGAGCCAGAGTGGCAAGCTTCCTACTGCCCTCCCTGTCACATAAACATATATTGGGCATTGTAATTCAGGGTCCTTGAAGGTGGCAAGGACTGATCCATCCATGGTCAGGGTGAGGAGATTGTCATTGAAAGGGTCTGCGATGTACAACTTGTCACCTGTCAGACTCACAGCTAAACTCAGTGATTGCCAAACTGGTTTAAAAACTGCAAAACATAATAGATAATTACTATCTTTTGTAATAAGTGGTAGTGAAAATTACAAAACCATTGATTAAACATGTTTGTCTACAAAATAATGACTGAGGTTGAGTATGATATCTGATATGTTAACACTAATAGGACACTAATGTTCAAAACAATCAATGATGAAACTTGTTTAATCAGTTACATATGTTTGCTTTTAAAATTATAATCACACAAAAAATATAATTTTGTATTTACTGTTTGTACATGTGTAAGTTATTTGAAACCATTTATATACAAATTATTGTATATAATAATAATTTGAATTATATAGCAAATAACACTTTGTTTGTTCATTTGATAACAACAAAACATACAGAACATGTTTCTTTGAATAGACCTGTCATGTAGATGTAGTCCTTATACATTACTGTCAATTAGTGCTGCAACAATACACCAAAAACCATATGGCAATATATTGTCAGTTCAAAAACCCGTATTGCAATATATTGCAATATATTGCTAACTTGTACCAGAATAATAACTCGCCAGCTGATCACCAAAACCAACTTAATTACATGAACATAACCTTTGTATTGTATGTTCAGGTTCTAGTTATATATATTGGCAATTCTAGCCTTTTTTACAAAATGCTTTATAAACACAATTAACACTTTTTTGGCTTTACAAAGCATTTTGTTATGAAAGTTTTTTTATCATTATTACCTCTGTTTATAATAACATCAATTTACATTTTTATTATGTAATTGTGTTTTTTTTGTATTTCTACAGGCTTCATCTTAAATTGAACAGTATAAACATGCAAAAGCAGATCATGCGAACTCCCATGTAACAACGCTACTCCGTATAATAGACTTTTTAGATTGCTATTTTAACGGAACAATTTATTTTTACTCAACACCGATTTGTTTTGTTTACCTTGATATCATTATTTCTGATTATTTTGGATGGCTTTTCTGGACGAAATGTGGATAAATTTTGTAGAATTTTTGTACCGGTACGATGAAAATCGTTTCGCAATATAATATGCGCATTGCGTATTGCAATATATACCGATATACCAGTATATTGTTGCAGCACTACTGTCAATATACCTTAATTACCATTTTCAAGAGTAATATTGAAATTTTTCAAGTTTCTGGCAGTTGTAAAAATAACTACTATAAATGCTTGATCACTCTTTACAATACAGTTTTTGTTTAAAAAGAAAAATCCAACATAATTCTTACCTGTCACACAATTAACTTCATGCAGTTTGTTGAATAGTTTACCACTCTTTGAGTACTTGTACAATGCAGTTCCAGAGGTGACAAACAATGCACCCTGGTGGTGGGAAATACTGAAACATTTATGTTGTAACTTAAGCTTTCTGTCTGTCTCAAGATTGCTGTTGTTGATTTTTATAAACTGGACCTCTGAACCAACAGTAACACCAACCTCACTGGGTGTGATCTGGCACATGCCCCATGGCTCACCAGATACTTTACAGGATCTAACCAACTTGAACTGCTGGTTCAACAGCTTGACAGTTTCATTACCTTTGTCTGCAAGCAGGACCTGTCCATCAGGGAGAACAAGTATGTCTCTGATACTGCAATATTCGCCTTTAACGTCATACTCAGACTTTCCCTCCATCTTCATTACTTGGTCTGAAATTTCCAGAACTGTCGCTGTCTGCGTACTGTCTTCAATTCTCCAAAGACCTGACAATGTGGAAAGATACTGCACAATGTCTCTATTGGGTAGAAAAGTAATTGAAGATTTTACTTGAACAAAGTTAGTATACGTCTGATATTTTTCAAACAACTGTATTTTGTCTACGCATTTAATGCTAGTTAGTTAGATAAAGATAGTTCCAGCTTGCTTTTATCGCTTATGTGCTCTATGACATCTTTAAGTTGTTTTAGTTCATCACAAAAAGTGGCACATTTGTCAATATCACTTTTATGAGAGGCTTGCATTTTGTTAAGTGTATCTTTCATTTCCGTCAGTGTCTTCTTTTCAAGAATGTCTAAGGCTGCTATTATTTGTTCCCGAGTTTCCTGTATTTTGTGTAACTGCTTATCAAATGAACTTTGCAGAGAACGAAAGTTAGCCTCCTGGCTGTCTTGAAGCTTGTCTTGAAGCTCCTTCAGTTGTGCTAGAGTAGTTTGGATAGTAACTGATACTTGTTTGAGGTCTGTGGAGGTATTTTTTACCAAGTCTGATAAAAGCATGACAGCTTTGCATTGCCTGTAAGAAAACAGATTATTAAAACCAATAATTTATTAATGATTCAAAAAGTACTTATTTTTCACAGCATGATCAACATAAATCTGATAAACATTTCGTAAAAAAAATCATGATTATCAATATGAATTTGGATAATACTAAACAAATATGTTTTTATTTTGAACCATATCTTTAATCATAAGGCTCATACCCCAAAATACTGTTACAAATATTGTATAAATCAAGGCCAATATAATTCATTGTTTGATTGTATTCAAGAAATGTAAACACTTTAAATGTATTATTTCACTGAAATTAATGCAGGGCCATCTTACTGGTCCAGCTTACCCCTTAACTTAAGTTAACATATAAAATAAACAATTCAATTCAACCTGGAAAATGTCAAGCTTGGTCACTGGACTACTTGTTTTCAAAATCTATAGAAATCCCTGATTAGACTTTAATAATTACCTGTTTGAAAGGAAGGTTATAACTCTAACTTTTTTCATTTCACAACAAATGGCAGTTCTTAACAGAACATTTGTTATATTCATATTATTAACTTAATTTCAGATAAGTATTCAAGTTAATTTCAAGTAACTTTAAAACCACTTTGTGAATTAAACGTTTTATGACAACTATGATAAAGATACCTGTGATTAAGGAGAGCACACTTTCTGCAGAATAGCTGGGTATGGTCTTTGCAAAACATCTCCACCTTATCTTCTTTATGACCATCACATTTCAAAAGAAACTCTTCCACCTTCTTGGAAACTGGCCATTTCTTCATATCTCCCCTACCGTGAGGGGAATGTTTTGTAAACAACTGGCCATGCATGTTAATACATTTTGGGCAGTAAAACTTCTCACAAGATTCGCAATAATAATCGGCTGATTCCGAAACTTCCTGGTCTTCACAGGTCGAACACAAGAAGTCTTGAACCATGTCAGATTCTTTTTCAATGTTGGACTGCGGACAAGATGCCATTTGTTGCCTTTGATTTAACTCAAATAATGACGTATCTAACCTAATAGATTACTAAACAAAACAAAAACACCAATCTAGCTATTATTCACTGACTATCAACATGTAATGTCCAGCTTATAAGTCAAATAAAAATCTACTTAAAGTTTGTTTTCAAGCTTTATCTCCAGCAAACAAGGTATTTATGTAACCATTTATGTGACATGTATTATACCACACTAGCCCACCGCCTTTTAACAACTGGTTTATGTTTGCATTCCAAGTATCTGAACTTTAAATATGTATGCAATCAATAGAGCAACCAGGGTAACTTGAAAACATGGGTCTCAATAAGAATTATTGATCTGTGAACTACTTGAATATGTTACAAAGCCAATGTTGGAGTCAAAGTTTGAATGTTCCTTGTGAAATCAACAGGAGGGCCAAGATGGCCCTAGTTCGCTCACCTGAGAGTAGTCGGTTCAATCAATGTTTACCTAATGCCAAACTTGACGCATACATTGACCTGACAAACATCCTGGTCAAGTTTCATCATTATTGAACCAAAACTCTGGCGTATGGAGTGTTTTTGTTTTTGTGAGATTTAAAATGGTGACCTATATTTTGAGTTGACCCCCCTTACCAAACATCAAACTTTGCTTACAAAAATAAATATTATGACCAAGATTAATAAAATCTGAAACAAAATTGTGACCTCTAGAGTGTTTACAAGGATTTTGTATAATATAATGAAAATTAGGACAATCTAAGGGCAATAATTATGGCATTCATTATGTGATTTTGCTCATCATCAAACTTGACAAAGATCTTTCAGCAACTTTGATAAAGAATGCTTGAGAAATGTGAATGCTAGAGTGTTTGCAAACCAAATGTGGACAGACGGACAGCGGACAAAGACCAATCCTTAAACCCCACCTGAGCAATCAGGTGAGCTAAAAAGTGTGTTTCACCGATCTTAGCCATTTTCCAACTTGTCCAAGAAATCAATAAAACCAATGTATTGACTAAGTTTAACGATGATTAGGCAAAATATGTTACTTCGATAGTGTTCGATCACAAGGTTTCTCTCTATATAGTCACATAAGGAAAACTGCCCCACTCCCCTGGCGGCCATGTTTTTTCACCAATCTGGACCATTTTTGAACTCGTACGAGATATCAATAAAACCAATGTTTTGACCAACTTTCATGATGAGTGGGCAAAAATTGTGACTTCTAGAGTGTTTACAAGGTTTCTCTATAGCCAAATAAGGAAAACTGCCCCGCCCACTGGTGGCTATGTTTTTCAACAGACCGGAACCACTTTTGAACTCAACTAACATATCATAAAGACAAACATTTTGACAAAGTAACATGGAGATTGGGCATTAAATGTGACTTCTACAGTGTTAACAAGATTTTTCTTTTTTTTGACCTAGTGACCTAGTTTTTGACACAGCATGACACAGTTTCGAACTCGATCAAGAAATCATTGGGACAAATCTTCTGACCAAGTTTCATGAAGATCGGACTATAAATGCAGCCTCTAGAGTGTTTATGAACAAATGTGGACGGACGGAAGGACGACGGACAAAGACCGGTCACAAAAGCTCACCTGAGCTATCAGGTGAGCTAACAAAAATCATTTGTTACAATGTAATGTTAATAGTAAAATCAATAGATAACATATAAACTTTAAAAAAAATCTAATTACAAAGTAATGTTAATAGTAAAATTAATAGATAACATATAAACTTTAAAAAAATCAAACAACTAAAAAATATGAATAGGTATAGGCATTTAATATTTGTAAACCTCAGACAAAGGATAAATGGACTGCCATTCAAAAAATGAGGATGGTGCAAATTGAATTTAGTACCATACATAACAAAGTCTTGTAGGGTGAGCAAAAATCTCAAATATATTTAATACTGTTTGGTGTGTCCCGTATGTGTTTATAAAAAAAACTTTCTATTTTCAGATACCACAGTGTTGAGAGTAATCGGCTAATTATCACGCAGTTCAAGGTCCAAATCCCATGTGTACCAGGTTTTCATGTTTTAGATTTATTGAATTTTACATTCAATTTATTTGAATTCTGTTTGTTTGGGTTTTGCAACAAGTTATAAACAAGAGCACCGCCTTGCGGGTGCAGACCGCTCATCTATTTTCTTTTTAAAGGTGAAGGGACTCTCATTTTCAATCACAAAGGAGGGAGGGGTGGAGTGAAGAGGGGTGTATAGTGTGGGGGTGTGGACATTTATAACATTATCTTCCAAAAATGCGAAAAAAATGCAAATAAATATTTGTGTTTTTTTAACCGTTAAAAAAATAAAAAAATTGGGGGGGGGTGAGGTGGGGGGGGTATAGTGTGAGGGTGTGGTGGTAATTCGTGAGATGATCTTAAAAAAAAAAAAAAAAATTGGGGGGGGGGGCGATTCGGGTGGGGGGAGGGGGGGGGGGGGTGGGGGGATTCTTGGGTGCGATGGTTGGACGGTATATCAAACATAAAATAATTAAAATAAATAGTTGTGTTTTTTAACCGTTTAAAAAAAAAAAAAATTGGTGGGGGGGGTCGGGTGGGGGGGGGTATAGTGTGAGGGTGTGGTGGTCATTTGTGAGATGTTCTTAAAAAAAAAAATTAGGGGGGGGGGTTTGGGGGAGGGGGGGGGGGGCACGGGGGATGGTTTGGGTGGAGTCTATTGTGGTATGTCAGGTAAGAGTAGTTTTGTCAAAGTATCAATCAAATCTAATCATAAATAAAGAAGTTATGGCAATTTTAGCAAAATTTAATAATTTGACCTTGAGAGTCAAGGTCATTCAAAGGTCAAGGTAAAATTCGACTTGCAAGGTACAGTAACCTCATGATAGCATGAAAGTATTTGAAGTTTGAAAGCAATAGCCTTGATACTTAAGAAGTAAAGTGGATCGAAACACAAAGTTACTTAGTCAAAAAAGGGCCATAATTCCATAAAAATGACATCCAGAGTTATGCAACTTGTTATTTTACTGTACCCTTATGATAGTTTGCGAGTGTTCCAAGTATGAAAGCAATATCTATGATACTTTAGGGGTAAAGTGGACCAAAACACAAAACTTAAACAACTTTCAATTTTCTAAGTATAAAGGGCCCATAATTCCGTCCAAATGCCAGTCAGAGTTACATAACTTTGCCTGCACAGTCCCCTTATGATAGTAAATGAGTGTTGCAAGTATGAAAGCAATAGCTTTGATACTGTAGGAATAAAGTGGACCTAAACACAAAACTTAACCAAATTTTCAATTTTCTAAGTATAAAAAGGGCACATAATTCTGTCAAAATGCACGCCAGAGTTATCTAACTTTGCCTGCCCAGTCCCCTCATGATAGTAAGTAAGTGTACCAAGTTTGAATGCAATAGCATTGATACTTTCTGAACAAAATTGGACCTAAACGCAAAACTTAACCAAAATTTTCAATTTTCTAAGTATAAAAAGGGCACATAATTCAGTCAAAATGCACGCCAGAGTTATCTAACTTTGTCTGCCCAGTCCCCTCATGATAGTTAGTAAGTGTACCAAGTTTGAATGCAATAGCATTGATACTTTCTGAGAAAAGTGGACCTAAACGCAAAACTTAACCGGACGCCGACATCAAGGTGATGACAATAGCTCATTTTTTTTTTCAAAAAATAGATGAGCTAAAAAATTAAGCAGTTATCCTACTTTAGAAACTGGTTAATTAACCAGAGAACCCAGATATTTTGAAATGTTAATTACTCTTTCACAAGTGTTACATGGTACCTTTTAAAAAACGCAAGTAAATTTATGGTGGCTATATAATTATGTTGGCAACATAAATGGCCGTCAGGTTTGTGATACAAAAGTGTAACTTAACACAAATAATGTGTAACATATTACTTTATACATAGTACAATTGAACTCATATTTAATTTACCTCCATACAATCATGTTGATAAAAAATTACCAATTCATTAGAACTGTCACTGTCTAAAGTACCACCCGCATGTCACTTTGTCAGACCGCATTAACATTTTAGTTTAAGAACTGATTTTCCAAAAATGCAAGCTTTTAACCTATTAAGTTTAATCTTGATCCCTCATATTATAATTAAGTGAACATTAACAAGAGAGCCAAAGACCCTACAGCACTCAGCTGAGGTTCCAAGGAACATAACCATTCTGAGCAGGTATTGTTCACTAGGTTTCACAATAACCCAAATACCTGGTAGCTATCCTTTTCATTTTTAACAAAACACAGTAAATTTTTTACTCAGTCCACATATTGTAACAAAACAAATTAAACAGGGCCTTGACAAAACAGAATTAAACTGACCATAAATTTAATCTTATCATGTTACCTGCGACTGTGAGCATTATTTTGATATGAGCCCCCATCATCTGATTCACTTTTGTAAATTGACTGTTAACACTACTGGCCTCTAAGTGTGACCTTGACCAGACAGATTTAGCTATGGCATTTCTGTTGCACGCGACAAACCTTAAATCCAGGGATCATATTTTTTTCGGTTTTGTCGGTCCTAAACCGATTTGGGTCATGAAAGACCGATTGAAAATCCCAAACAGTCGGTCCGATTCTGTTTGCTAAAATTCCCATGTCATGAAATTGATTACACAGTGAACATGCTAACACACCCTAATGACATTCTTATCTCGATTAGGTGTGATAAACCATTCGCTACAGTCTCTAAACCTGTCAGGACCGGTTTATTGCACGTCAAACCAAGAATCAAAAACTTGTGAACAGCTGATTAAAGACGCATCCAAAAAGACGCGTCTGAAAGCACACGCTGTAACTATACAAAACATGCCGATACATTTTCCACCAGCGTAAAACTCCGGTTATATAATTATGAATGAAAGCCGCGGATCTGATCGACAGAACAGCGAAAGTTATTTTTTATGGGCGGAACTTCACATAAAATAGTACACAAGAAAATAATATACATTGTATAAATCTTTAGTAAAACCGTGCTAGAATCAAAATAATTCGTGTACTTTATACTTTGTTGTTTAATAACTCACGACCGGAAAATTAGATGCGTGGTTTCAAATGTTTCGCTTTCGTGATTAAATCCCTACGCATCTTGACTATCGGCCGTAGGTTATTTGACAACAAACTATAATGTACACGAATTATTTCTTAATTATTTGGTGTGTTATTGTCAGTAACCAACCTACGCACAGACATTTGTTTGGTTCAGTGCATGGTTGTAAGCTATTATCGAGTGGACAACAATTTAAAACATCGGTATAGACTTATAAAAAAGTCTGATACAACAGCACACGAAACAACAATCAAATAGCAAATGATAAAACCAGTTGAGAAAATTCGTTCCGTTTAAAAACAAGAGCACCGCCTTGCGGGTGCAGACCGCTCATCTATTTTTCTTTTTAAAGGTGAAGGGACCTATCTCAATTTCAATCACAAAGGAAGGAGGGGTGGAGTGGAGGGGGGTGTATAGTGTGGGGTGTGGTCATTTATTACATTTTCTTCCAAAAACATGACCCAACTTCAATTTCGGCCAAATCATCATTGGGCAAATCTTCTGATCAAGTTTTATGAAGATCAGACAATATCTGTTGCATCTACAGTGTTATTATGATAAGATGTTGACAAACAGACAAACACAAGGCCATCACAAGAGCTCACTATAAACAGGTTGTGCTGAGGTGGGCTAAAAAAGATCCGACATTTGTTGTGATCTCCAACCTTGATTTATTAAACTCATCCAGGAAATTTGCACATAAGCACGCCAAAGACTCACTCACTAACAAAATTTCTGACCTGGTTGTGTCCCATCCTATATCTTTAAAAAAGATGGGAAATCAGTAGCAATACTGAAAAGTTTCACCCATGCATTCTTCTATGTGGAAATCTTTTATAATAGGGGCCTTTGTCATAAATGTGGAAAATACTCCAGCATAGCAACGTCAAGACGATTTTTAAGTTTCAATTTAATAGCTCGAGACATGTGTTGACTAACAAACAGACTTACTCTTATTTATTATAATTTGTCTTCCTTTTTTTATTCTTGCTCATGATATGAAACTACATGTACAAGTTAGACTTTTTAAAGAGACTTTTTTTAGAAACTTCCTTCCAACAGATTGCAGGTGATATTTCAGTTCTTTTATTTTTCTTATATTTACTTTTATCCCTGAAATCTGTCAACTGAAAGAACAAGGTTGTCAACAATGATAGCAGAAATAAGAACAACTCCAAAAGCAACATCATCAGGAAATGTAAGCTAATCATTGAAAATAAGCATTATCTGAGTGCGTACACATACCTTATACATCTTGTACAGTGGATGCACCTTGTCATTATTGTTTTTATTAAAGGTCCGATATTTTTGTCTTCAACAGCTCTGAAAAAGGGGAGCAGAGCACATTGACACTGGCGGAGAAACGTCTGAGTTACAATATGGTTAAGCCTTGTTCTAGGAAGACTGGGATCAGTGGATAAAGATAAAGTGTTGTCCCGGATAAGGTCGTGCAATCGCAGAAATGTTCCATTTCTATGGTATTTGTTTATTAAATCAAGTCTATTCTTAGCAAAAATCCAATTAAGGCGGAAAATATTGTCCCCATTAACCAATGCTAACTGCTAGGCTTATCTGGGATACAACTTTACAAACATGCATTGAGCCCAATTTTCACAAAACAAGGTTCGGTTGTTTTGTGCAACATATCTGGTTTGCAACTTAACATAATGCACTAAAAGTCCCCAAAACGTTGCTATGACTCTTTATGAGATACCAGTTTAAAATCTCAATTAACCAAAAGCTTTATCAGTCATACAATAAACCTGCATTATGCTACTGGCTGTTTTTCTAATCCCGTATTACTATACAAGCCAGACTACTTTTTTCTACATATGACATCATAATTAAACAGCATAGTGGACTGTAATGTATCACCATAAACAAGATCAACATTTTTAGAAAATATGTATGAGTGTTTTTAATAAAAGAAAGAGTAAACTAGTTAATTGTTCCAAGAGAATGTTATCAAGTCTAATGTCTTACGTTTTCTAGTATTTTCCACTTAAAGCTCCACATCTTGTGTGACACAAGCCAAAATACTGACACTTTCTATTGGAACAAAGGCTGTTTGAAAAACATGCATGCCCCCCATATGGGCTCTCCGTTGTAGTGACATCCATTGCGTGAATATGTTTTTTGTCACTGTGACCTTGACCTTTGACCTAGTGACCTGAAAATCGATAGGGGTCATCTGCCAGTCATGATCAATGTACCTATGAAGTTTAATGATCCTAGCCATAAGCGTTCTTGAGTTATCATCCGGAAACCATTTTACTATTTCAGGTCACCGTAACCTTGACCATTAACCTAGTGACCTGAAAATCAATAGGGGTCATCTGCGAGTCATGATCTATCTACCTATCAAGTTTCATGATCCTAGGAATAAGCGTTCTTCAGTTATCATCCGGAAACCATTTTACTATTTCGGGTCACTGTGACCTTGACCTTTGACCTAGTGACCTGAAAATCAATAGGGGTCATCTGCGAGTCATGATCAATCTACCTATCAAGTTTCATGATCCTAGGCCTAAGCGTTCTGGAGTTATCATCCGGAAACCATTTTACTATTTTGGGTCACTGTGACCATGACCTTTGACCTTGTGACCTGAAAATCAATAGGGGTCATCTGCGAGTCATGATCAATCTACCTATCAAGTTTCATGATCCTAGGCCTAAGCGTTCTTGAGTTATCATCCGGAAACCATTTTACTATTTTGGGTCACCGTGACCTTGACCTTTGACCTAGTGACCTCAAAATCAAAAGGGGTCATCTGCGCGTCATGATCAATGTACCTATGAAGTTTGATGATCCTAGGCCCAAGCGTTCTTGAGTTATCATCCGAAACCACCTGGTGGACGGACCGACCGACAGACCGACATGAGCAAAGCAATATACCCCCTCTTCTTTGAAGGGGGGCATAATAAGTGAATAGTGTAATATTGGGTATGTATTGATTCTAACTTAAACAAATAAGAGCAGTGAATTACAATGTGAAAACTTCACTCAGCCACTGTCATTCCAAAGTGCATTCAACAAAGTACAAGGGAACTGATTAATTCATTATTTCTATGCATAAGTTGCCTATAGTTCATCCTGTACCAACCTCTTGCCACCATGCTCCATGTCTGTAAAGCGACTTCTGTCACTGCCAAATGCCATTGACTGATTCGTACATACCTCTTGCCCCCATGCTCCATGTCTGTAAAGCGACTTCTGTCACTGCCAAATGCCATGGACTGATTCGTACATACCTCTTGCCCCCATGCTACATGTCTGTAAAGCGACTTCTGTCACTGCCAAATGCCATGGACTGATTTGTACATACCTCTTGCCCCCATGCTCCATGTTTGTAAAGCGACTTCTATCACTGCCAAATGCCATGGATTGATCTGTACATACATCTTGCCCCCATGCTCAATGTCTGTAAAGCGACTTCTGTCACTGCCAAATGCCATGGACTGATTCGTACATACCTCTTGCCCCCATGCTCCATGTCTTTAAAGTGACTTCTGTCACTGCCAAATGCCATGGACTGATCTGTACATACCTCTTGCCCCAATGCTCCATGTCTGTAAAGCGACTTCTGTCACTGCCAAATGCCATTGACTGATTCGTACATACCTCTTGCCCCCATTCTCCATTTCTGGTAAGTGACTTCTGTCACTGCCAAATGCTATGGACTGATCTGTACATCCCTCTTGCCCCAATGCTCCATGTCTGTAAAGCGACTTCTGTCACTGCCAAATGCCATGGACTGATTCGTACATACCTCTTGCCCCCATGCTCCATGTCTGTAAAGCGACTTTTGTCACTGCCAAATGCCATGGACTGATCTGTACATACCTCTTGCCACCATGCTCCATGTCTGTAAAGCGACTTCTGTCACTTCCAAATGCCATGGACTGATCTGTACATACCTTTTGCCCCTATGCTCCATGTCTGTAAAGCGACTTCTGTCACTTCCAAATGCCATGGACTGATTCGTACATACCTTTTGCCCCCATGCTCCATGTCTGTAAAGCGACTTCTGTCACCTCCAAATGCCATGGACTGATCTGTACATACCTCTTGCCACCATGCTCCATGTCTGTAAAGCGACTTTTGTCACTTCCAAATGCCATGGACTGATTTGTACATACCTCTTGCCCCCATGCTCCATGTCTGTAAAGCGACTTCTGTCACTTCCAAATGCCATGGACTGATCCTGCAGGTCACACTCCCCTCCCTGGTAACACACACAAACATTTTTAAAAGAAGATGTTTGTTATCCCTTTTAATGATTGGATTTTTTTATAATACTAGAGTAATTTATAAACATATTTTTATCTGCTCTGCTTTGATAAAAGTTATAAAATGTTCATATATAATACAAGGATAATTCTTTTTTATCTTTAGATGATTTTGTGAAACGCTGCCCAGCTCTCTAGCAAGCTGCATGTCTTTGTTAGCC
Organism: Dreissena polymorpha; assembly: GCF_020536995.1. NCBI lineage: Eukaryota > Metazoa > Mollusca > Bivalvia > Myida > Dreissenidae > Dreissena > Dreissena polymorpha. The sequence continues at coordinate 81,588,155 of NC_068365.1, forward strand.
ACCTGAATGTAAAAGTTTGAAGAGGGGGTTCATACCTGGTCACAGATGGGACAGTCTAGGGGATGGTTCATCAAGAGGAACTCCATCACTCCCTCGCGTGCCTTCCTCGTCATCTCAGAGTCAGTCTTGATCTTCATTCCCTTCATCACCGGCATGGCGCAGGACGCGATCGGCTGTATATAGCACAAGTATGGAGGTAATTCTAACAAGATACTCAATGATTTATCTAAAGACACACTGGAATTATTGCAGTTAACTACGGATAACCAAACAAGAGAGATATAGCCCAAAGACAATCAACTCAGACTTCAAGTATATATAGCATATGTATATAGGTTATTCTAACAAAAACCACATGATTTCTCTATAGACTAAGGACTGAAATTATTGCACTAAATCCCAATAGACAAACAAGAGGGTCATAGGCCTTAGGAAACTCCCCTGATACTGGGAGCTAACCTGTTCTAAATAATTGAAATGTTTCAAAAAAAAGATTTCAAACAGGACCCAAGTTTCATGAGAACAAATGATCTGAGCAAGTTTCATTGAAAAATAAGACTTCTATAGTGTTCACAATAGCCAGATAAGTAAACTTGCATACCTGGTTGCCATGTTCTTCAACAGACTGCACCATTGCAAACGCTGCAGAAGTAACATTAAAACAAGAAGACCCCAGTGTGTGGCAAATTTTTACCCCAGTGGAATTATTTGAACTGATTTGATAGAGGACCACCATACGATATCATATGCCAAATATCAGAAATGAATGAGTTTTCATTACATACATATAGGAATACAAGTAACCCAAGGCAATTTTGACCAAAGGCCAAGATTTCATCATAATTGGTAGAGGACCACCACACTATAAAACATGCTGAATACCAAGCCCAGGGGTTAACTTGAAAAAACTTGGCAGTGGACCACTAGACACAAAATATTAATGACCTAACCCTTGTTGTTTCAAAAAAGATTTTTTAAATTTTCATTTTCAAAATCTACTTTCAGCCCTTACGGATCATTGGGAAAGTACTGTAACTGGCCAAATCCAAATTGGGAAACAAGAGGGCCAAGATGGCCCTACTTCGCTCACCTGAGAGGAGTCATTTTATTCAATCTTTACCAAACGTCAAACTTGACCTAGATATTGTCCAGACAAACATCCTGGTCAAGTTTCATTATTATTGAACCAAAACTCTGGCATATGGAGTGATTTTGTTTTTGTAAGATTTGACCTGGTGACCTATATTTTGAGTTGACCCCCCATACCAAACATCAAACTTTGCTTACAAAAATAAATATTATGACCAAGATTCATAAAATCTGAAACAAAATTGTGACCTCTAAAGTGTTCACAAGGATTTTGTATAATATAATGAAAATTTGGACAATCTAAAGGCAATAATTATGGCATTAATTATGTGATATATATAAAACCAATCTTTTAACCAAGTTTCATGATGATTGGGCAAAAAATGTGACTTCTAGAGTGTTCACAAGCTTTTTTTACTATATAAATATGAGAAAACTGCCCCCCCCCCCCCGGCAGCCATGTTATTTAACTGACCGGAACCATTTTCAAACTCAACTCTCATATCAAGGAAACAAATGTTCTGACCAAATTTCATGTAAATTGGGCCAAAAATGTGACTTCTAGAGTGTTCACATGTTATCACTATATACATAATGATATAGAGAAAAATGCCCCGCCCACTCGCGGCCATGTTTTTTTTACCGATCTTGACCATTTTCAAACTCGTCCGAGATATCAATAAAACCAATGTTTTGACCAAATTTCATGAAAATTGGGCCAAAAATGTGACTTCTAGAGTGTTCACATGTTTTCACTATATACATATAGAGAAAAATGCCCTGCCCACTGGCGGCCATGTTTATCACCGATCTGGACCATTTTCCAAATCGTCCGAGATATCAATAAAACCAATGTTTTGACCAACTTTCATGATGATTGGGCAAAAATTGTGACTTCTAGAGTGTTTACAAGGTTTCTCAATAGCCAAATAAGAAAAACTGCCCCTCCCCCCCTGGCAGCCATGTTATTCAACTGACCGGAACCATTTTCGAACTCAACTCTCATATCAAGGAAACAAATGTTCTGACCAAAATTCATGAAAATTGGGCCAAAAATGTGACTTCTAGAGTGTTCACATGTTTTCACTATAAACATATAGAGAAAAATGCCCCGCCCACTGGCGGCCATGTTTTTTCACCGATCTGGACCATTTTCGAACTCGTCCGAGATATTAATAAAACCAATGTTTTGACCAACTTTCATGATGATTGGGCAAAAATTGTGACTTCTAGAGTGTTTACAAGGTTTCTCTATAGCCAAATAAGGAAAACTGCCCTGCCCACTGGCGGCCATGTTTTTCAACCAACCGGAACCACTTTTGAACTCAACCAACATATCATTAAGACAAACATTTTCACAAAGTAACATGAAGATTGGGCATGAAATGTGACTTCTACAGTGTTTACAAGTTTTTTCTTTTTTTGACCTAGTGACCTAGTTTTTGACCCGGCATGACCCAGTTTCGAACTTGACCGAGATTTCATTGGGACAAAGCTTCTGACTAAGTTTCATGAAGATCGGACAATAAATGTGGCCTCAAGAGTGTTTACAAACAAATGTGGACGGACGGATGACGGACTGACGACGGACAAAGACTGGTCACAAAAGCTCACCTGAGCAATCAGGTGAGCTAAAATTTGCAAACAAAACAAGATGTGTTTGTGAAACACAATGTCCCCCTATATGACGTTTGACCTTGAAGGATGACCTTGACCTTGACCCTTCACCACTCAAAATGTGCAGCTCCATGAGATACACATGCATGTCAAATATAAAATTGCTAGCTTCAATATTGCAGAAGTTACATTACATGAGCAATTTTGACCCATATATTTGACCTAGAAGGATGACCTTGACCTTTCACCACTCAAAATGTGCAGCTCCATGAGATACACATGCATGCCAAATATCAAGTTGCTATCTTCAATATTGCAAAAGTATTCATAAAATAAGCGATTTGGGCCACATACCTCTGACCTTGAAGGATGACCTTGATCTTGACCTTTCACCACTCAAAATGTGCAGCTCCATAAGTTACACATGCATGCCAAATATCAAGTTGCTATCTTCAATATTGCAAAAGTATTCATAAAATAAGCGATTTGGGCCACATACATTTGACCTCTGACCTTGAAGGACAACCTTGACCTTGACCTTTCACCACTCAAAATGTGCAGCTCCATGAGATACACATGCATGCCAAATATCAAGTTGCTATCTTCAATATTGCAAAAGTATTCATAAAATGAGCGATTTTGGCCACATATATTTGACCTCTGACCTTGAAGGATGACCTTGACCTTTCACCACTCAAAATGTGCATCTCCATGAGATACACATGCATGCCAAATATCAAGTTGCTATATTCAATATAGCAAAAGTTATTGCATTTTGTTAAAGTTGGCGCAAACCAACCAACAGACCAACCTACAGACCAACCAACAGACAGGGCAAAAACAATATTTCCCCCACTACTATAGTGGGGGACATAAAAAGATGAAATTGGGAATTTGCGTCCTGAAGACTTCACATTGGGAAATTGGTGTATTTTATTTTTTGCTCTCAAATACTTTAACATTTATAACTTAGTATAGTCAGTTGTGAATATTATATTGACTTGGGTTCAGGCAATAGAGCTGCATAAAAAAAATAAATAAATGTTGCTTTTAATTTATATAAAAAAGAGAAAAAAAATATTTTGGGAAACCTTCAATTTGGGAAGTCTTTTGACTGCAATTGGCATTTTTTTAGTTTTTTCCCCAATTGGAAAAGTGACATTTTCCTGTACTATAAGAAAGAAAACAATCGCTGATTATAAACAAGCCTCGCTCTGGAAAAAGGTGTTTAATGCATATGTGTTACGCGTTGTTGCAAATAAGCCTGTGCAATCCTAACAGGATCACGTGGATAACAATTTCTGCATGAACTGGGTCTGTGCTATGAAGAGACAGCCTTTTGATGAAAATATCCACAAAAGCGGCAAGTGTCATCCCTCATTAGCCTTTGTGGACTGCAAACTTTACTCACATGCATTAAGCCCCTTTTTCTCAGAATGCTCATATATTTTAATCAATATTTGCCAACCTTGGGTGACTTTTCCACCTCCACGAGGCACATCCTGCAGTTGCCAGCGATGGAGAGTCTCTCATGGTAGCAGAAGCGTGGGATCTCTACACCAGCCTCGGCACACGCCTGGCAACAGTAACACACAGCTACATGTAGTTGACATTTGTTAGGGGAGGGGGATATAGAAATGGCATTGTCTATCTGTCCATCTGTCACAATATTTATTTTGGGCGGGGGATATCAATTCAACGAAATTGATTGTTACCATTTGTTTTGCTAGTGTGTTCTGGTACACATTTATGTATTCATAATGGTTTTCCTCCCTCACTACATAGAGAATGGCTTAAATATGTGAACAATTATAATAATAGATGAATGCTTGGGAGTAATATGGTTATGTAGTTTAATGTTGATTTCGGATAATTCTATCCAGATTTTCGAGTCAACTTTTAAAATTATAAGCAAAGAACTGATTACAAAAACTGAACTAGTTCTATATTGATCAAGGGACAATTCTAATAAAGGTTTCTGTGGCTTCCAGTAAAGTGATACAGAAAATCAACTGATTTCATATCAAAATATATTATCTTTCATTTAAGACTACAAATTTTTTAGGACTGCTCACCTGCAGTACGGTGGTACCAGGCTCAACTCACCTGCAGTATGGTGGTACCAGGCTCAACTAACCTGCAGTACGGTTGTACCAGGGTCAACTCACCTGCAGTATGGTGGTACCAGGCTCAACTCACCTGCAGTATGGTGGTACCAGGCTCAACTAACCTGCAGTACCGTGGTACCAGGGTCAACTCACCTGCAGTATGGTGGTACCAGGCTCAACTCACCTACAGTACGGTTGCACCAGGGTCAACTCACCTGCAGTATGGTCTTGCCAGGCTCAACTCACCTGCAGTACTGTGGTACCAGGCTCAACTCACCTGCAGTACGGTGGTACCAGACTCAACTCACCTGCAGTATGGTGGTACCAGGCTTCACTCACCTGCAGTATGGTGGTATCAGAATCAACTCACCTGCAGTATGGTGATACCAGGCTCAACTCACCTGCAGTATTCTGGTACCAGGCTCAACTCACATGCAGTATGGTGGTATCAGGCTCAACCTGCACATGCTTGTCATCCACAAACACCTTCAATCACCTGCAGTATGGTGGTACCAGGCTCAACTCACCTGCAGAATGGTGGTACCAGGCTTCACTCACCTGCAGTATTGTGGTATCAGACTCAACTCACCTGCAGTATGGTGGTATCAGGCTCAACCTGCACAGGCTTGTCATCCACAAACACCTTCAATCACCTGCAGTATGGTGGTACCAGGCTCAACTCACCTGCAGTATGGTGGTACCAGGCTTCACTCACCTGCAGTATTGTGGTATCAGACTCAACTCACCTGCAGTATGGTGGTATCAGGCTCAACCTGCACAGGCTTGTCATCCACAAACACCTTCAATCACCTGCAGTATGGTGGTACCAGGCTCAACTCACCTGCAGTATGGTGGTACCAGGCTTCACTCACCTGCAGTATTGTGGTACCAGGCTCAACTCACCTGCAGTATGGTGGTATCAGGCTCAACCTGCACAGGCTTGTCATCCACAAACACCTTCAATCACCTGCAGTATGGTGGTACCAGGCTCAACTCACCTGCAGTATGGTGGTATCAGACTCAACTCGCCTGCAGTATTGTGGTACCAGGCTCAACTCACCTGCAGTATAGTGGTACCAGGCTTCACTCACCTGCAGTATGGTGGTATCAGACTCAACTCACCTGCAGTATTGTGGTACCAGGCTCAACTCACCTGCAGTATGGTGGTACCAGGCTCAACTCACCTGCAGTATGGTGGTACCAGGCTCAACTCACCTGCAGTATTGTGGTACCAGGCTCAACTCACCTGCAGTATGGTGGTACCAGGCTCAACTCAACTGCAGTATTGTGGTACCAGGCTCAACTCACCTGCAGTATTGTGGTACCAGGCTCAACTCACCTGCAGTATTGTGGTACCAGGCTCAACCTGCACAGGCTTGTCATCCACAAACACCTCCACTTTTGCAGGGGCACCAGTAGAGCTGCATCGTGCTGAACATGAAAAAACCAGCCTTTTGATTTACCATATTGCTTTGTGCTGTCTTTGTTAAGCAGCTATGGCCCATTCGATTTGTGGAAAAACGAGTTACAAACTTTTCAAAATTGTGAAAAACTTTGCAAACTTTTCAAAATTGTAACAAGAGCTTGTCACAGTAGTGCCAAATCTCCGCCAATATGTGTTTGCTTGTATGACAACATTTGTTTAAGGGAGTAGAATAATATTTGTAAAACATGGCACCTGTATTCAAAAACTAAGGCCCAAAGAGTTATGGTTAATGTTCACAGCACTTCTCCTTGTTGCCATCTGTTTATATTTCTAGTTTCAAGTAAATCCCTTCAGTAGATATAGAGTTATGCTCCGGACAAAAATTTACTTTGAAATTAAATAAAGGGAGATAATTCAATAACTAAGGTAGATAGAGTTATGGTTCTTAGTCACTGCACTTCTCCTACTTGCCATCTGTTTGTATATCAAGTTTCAAGTAAATCCCATTCAGTAGATTTAGAGTTATGCTCTGGACAAAAATTTACTTTGAAATTAAATAAAGGCAGATAATTCAAAAACTAAGGAAGATAGAGTTATGGTTCTTAATCACTGCACTTCTCCTACATTTTGTACTTGCCATCTGTTTGTATTAAAAGTTCAAGTAAATCCCTTCAATAGATTTAGAGTTATGCTCCGGACAAAAATTTACTTTGAAATTAAATAAAGGGAGATAATATAAAAACTAAGGTAAATAGAGTTATGGTTCTTAGTCACTGCACTTCTCCTACTTGCCATCTATTTATATTTCAAGTAAATCCCTTCAGTGGATTTAGAGTTAAGCTCCAGACAAGAATTAAGTTTGAAATTATATAAAGGGAGATAATTCAAAAACTCAGGTATAAAGTTATGGTTCTTGGTCACCGCACTTCTCCTAGTTGCCATCTGTTTATATTCTAAAGAGCTCCAGATAACTTTTCTGAGTAATTGGCTAAATACCCACTACTTTTGAGTTCAATTGGGTATTTTCATTTTCAATTGGGTACAAACAAGTAGGTACCTACTTCTTTCATTGACAATTGGGTATTTTTGTATTAAAATTGGGTATTATCATTGTCTTAAATTCTCAAATGCTTACCTGAATGAGCTGGTTGAAATTCCATTCTTAATTTATTAGTTTCAGAGATCTTGTGTAATTATGTAGATGTATCCATAAAATACAGTCTTGATTAAAAAAAGCACAATTCTTTTTTCTAGCGAAATTTCTAGGTTTTTTTCCACTAGTTTTCTTACAATGTTAGCACGGTCAGCGCTTGCCTCCGACACAACATCATCAACAATTAGTTTTACTATATTTTAGCTTCTGACTTTGTTTTGCTCGCAGTTAAATAACTTAAAATTGAGTTTTTTGTGCCTGGGATACGATATTTCCCTTTTTACGGCTTTGCGGTTTCGACATTTCCAAAACAATAACACGTAGTTACATAGACGCAAGACGCTTTCTTCCGTACATATTATCGTGCTGAAGGTTACACTGAAAGCGCTTGGACGAAGCGGAAAGAATCCGGGTATTTCGGACCCGGGTATTTCCGGGACAGATTTACTCGTTACGCAGAGGACAAATACGATAATGCGTAATCGGCAATTTCAATTGGGTTTTGGTACGCAGAGTTTTATTTTTCTATTCGTAATCGGCAATTTTACATTGGGTATTTACGCAAATACGCACCTTATCTGTAGCTCTGATTCTAAGTTTAAAGTAAATACATTGAATAGATTTGGAGTTATGCTCTGGACGAAATTTTAGATGGACGCACAGATGGACGGAGACTATTACTATATCCCCTCCAAAATTTTTTCGGCGGGGATAAAAAATAAATTGTGACTCTCTGCAATTGTGACAACTAACAATGAAATTAACCATGGACTCTTCGGAAAAACACTTGTGCATAATAACTGTTATCGAACAGTAGTATTATAATAACTAATCCATGAAGCACACAATAAAATGAAGTATACATGTAATAGATTATGCTAAATTCAAAACCCCTTTAAATAGTGACATAGTGTTTCTATGACTTACCTAATGAAGCTAAGGCTTTGGTGGCCTTGCAGTTTCTTGCCAGTGGCCAAAGCCTCAACATCTTGCTTGATTTGACTAAGCTGAAATATACATTAAGATTTTGAGAGAGCAAGCAGGGAGCTGCTCCCTGTTCATTCTTGCCCCACCTCCTTCAGGACTGGTCAACACGCAAGGTCTGAAAATCTTTTGAAATTTCAGTCATTTATATTTAATGTCAAATGAAAGACAATGCTTATAAGCCTTCATGACAAGACTTAGTGTTTTACTCAGAAAATATTTGTATTCAGCCTATTATAACAAAATGTCACTGCACTTGTCACCAATGTGCCCTGCTCCTTTTTGCAGCACAATATTTTTATGAAATTAACCAATAACTTTATGCTTTACATGACTTTCTATCCTTCAGCAAGGGCCTTTCCCCCAAGAGAGGCCCCTTACCCAAAGATATTTTTTTAATGATGCAATTTCTCCACATATTTCAATCTTACTTTGGGAATTTTTTTCCCCTTTCTCAGTTTTGTCACCAATTTTTATATTGAAAATCAGGCCCTTTCCCCAAATCAAGAATACAGCCCTTCTTTACTATTGGTGGCAATTTACCATAGGCAAACTGTACTACATTCTTGACTTAAGTAACACATTTCCAGTCTGAGTGTCAAATAAAAAACAAACATTTTCCTCAATGTATTTTCTCCTGTGATTTGGGAAAATTATTACTGGCCAAAGTTTTGTTTTGACAGCCTATTGGATCAAGGTTTGTTGACTGCTTCAGGACTCGACATTAACGGTAGTCCGACTGTCCGGGACAACTAAATTTTTAGTCCGGACAAGTAAATAAAGAATTTGCTAGTCAGACAGGACAAGTGGTCTTTATAATTTAATTACTGAGACAAAAAAGCCTTTAAAATTTGAAACCCATTATTTATGTGGAGTTACCACAAAACTGTCGATTATATTTTGTTTACGTTTATACGACGAAGCGCGAGATATTCCGATATTTTCAATTGATACTACACCGTACTCAGGACTATAGATAAAAATTTCGTATCAATATGTTTTAAATGATTAAAAGAAATTTGTGCACAAAAACTATGAAAGATATTACAGATATTGACCTTATTGAGATAAGCAAGTACTGTTGCACACTTGAGGTTATGTTTTCATTTAATAAAACACAGAAACGTTCACATAAAAACAAACGCGAAGCTGTCAAACTTTGAATCGAGGGTATGATCTGTTTGTATAATTAAATTATATTACAAAATACCGAAATTTAAATTACAATAATTTGAAATAATGTTTAAAATGTATTTACGTTTTAAAATCAGTCGGGTTTTATTCGATATAAATATGACTTTGACTTGTTATTGGATTTTTTCCGCTACGCTGAATTCCAGTTTCAATACAAAATGGCGGAAGAAAATGTCGGCTCAGCCTTCGTGTCAAGTTCGGGTTAACTTAAGATGTAGACAACTATTTCTGCTAAACAAACAATAATTTTGGCATTAAAAGAAAGATCCATCTGTCAACTTTTCGTTCTACATTTTTTCGTACACAGAGCGAGGAAAAAGTTTAGGGTCGGCAGTAAAAAATAGGGTCGGTTGGGTCAACGGCTCCAGACATATTTTTATCTTTGGCCCTGCCTACACTTATGTTAACATGTATTTTGAACGATTAAAGTCTTTATGATTTGAGCATTTTGTATTTTTTCATTATTTTGCAAAGTACTGAGCAGAATAAGATATAATCGTCAGGACAAGTTGCTTTTTGGTCAGGACAAGTGAAATTTTGGTCTACATATCAGACCGGACAAGTGGCTTCAAAAGTTAATGTTGAGCCCTGTGCTTTTAACAATATTGAGTGGAATTTTGCAATCAGCCTTCAACATGTCAATCTGAGTTCTCATGGTACTTAAGAAATATTTTCACTTGTGTATAGAAACCTTCATAATTATATCAGATAAAAATTTCAAAAGCAAACAAATTTAAACAAGAGATTGCCAAGCAATATGGTCCACTACCAGTGAAACTCCACCATTGTCAGCATTTTTTTTTATTTGTTGCCATAGCAACCAGAATTCTTGACGTAGGAACAAAATGAATTGACGTGCATAATCTCCATATTGCCATCAGTCCATGTTTCAAGTTTCATGAAAAAATATGAAAAACTTTTAAAGTTATCGCAGGATCCAGAAAAGTGTGACGGACTGACAGACATACAGACCGATAGTCAGTGTGCAAACCATAAGTCCCCCCCCCCCCCCCCCCCGGTTTCACCAGTAGGGGACAATAAACTTGATTGGATAATAGCCTTTAAATGACGAAAATCCTTAAATTTAAACTGCAGTAGAAATAAAATCAACAACACTGACCACCTTTTTTTCATCAAGTAGATCCGGGGTAAATAGGTAATTTTTATTAGGTTAAACAGCACTTATATCAAATTAAACATGAATAAACAAAGATCTGACATAACATCTAAACTAACAATCAATAACTTATATAACAAATTTAAATATATAGAATTTAAATTTTTTTTTTATTTTAAGATATCAAATAAAATATATTTCACAGTTCTTATGATGATCTACTTGGTCGTTTCAACATTGAAAAAGACAAAAAACTGTTAGCACAAAAGTCAAACAGCTACCTCAAGAAAATGAATAGCGGTCTACTTGAGAAAAGTACAGACAGACAGCATCATGAACATCTTTATGAACTTGAGAGGTGCAATGAAACTATAAAAGGACTAAATTTGTTGTTAGAAGAGAAAGACTTCAAGATATGTGAATTGGTGGACAGTCATGTTACAGACAATACCTTTAATGTCAGTGCTCCAGCTAGGCCTAAATCGAAGGGCGCCGCGCCCTGCCCCCCCGAACCTCCGCCCTGCCCCCCCGAACCTCCGCCCTGCCCCCCCTTCCCCCCCCCCCCCCCCAAAAAAAAAAAAAATAATTTTTTTTTATTTTTTTTTTTACATATGATTATTCATAAATCTCTTATTACATTGTAATTACTTTAATCCTCATTGTAGACATTATATTTGAATGGTTTAATGATAATGGGAATAATACAATTATTTATAACATATAAATTAACATGCAATAGTAAGCATTCCAGAAACACCCGCGCGCTCGTACGTGCCCTTTTTACAAAATACTGCGCGTCGAAAGTGCCCTTTTGACAAAATACTGCGTGTCGAAAGTGCCCTTTTGACAAAAAAGCCCCCCTGCCCTTTTCAAATCCTAGCTGGAGCACTGAATGTTGAAACCAAGAAAGATAACATATATACAGATGATGTTTGTTTATGTGTTATTGAATTGGCTGGTCTAGAAGTTGCAGCGGAAAAAGTTATACCAGTTATTCAAGCTGTACTGAAACACCTAACAAAAATTGACTTGCCAAATCGTGACTTACCAAACGCAACAACTGCACAAACAATAATTGATGAAGGACATTATATTGCAAAAGTCTTTATTGCTGAGAAACTTGAAAACTCAAAAAATTGGGGACTGGGTCGTAATGGGACGACACGAAAAAAGCAGAAAGTTGTTGACACTGCTGTCACACTACACACAGGCGATAACATAAGTCTAGGATTCACCCGAATAGCCAGAGAGACAGCAGAGACTATTCAGCAAGTTACAGAGTCGCATCTCCAAGAACTTGCTGCAGTTAATGAAAGTGAAAACTATATAGTTGAGGCATTAGCTAAGTTGGCTTTCACGATGTCTGATAGAGCTGCGAATGAGAAGAAGGCAGATGAGCTATTAGATGAATGGAGATCTCAGATGTTAAGAACCTACAATGGTGAACATAGGGCCGTTGAACACTTCCATTGCATGGCTCATGTGCTACTTGGGCTCCATAATTACACAATGCCGGATCTGAAAGAGTTTGAAAAGTCATGGAGCAGCGACCATGGTCCTCTTGGACGTGATGCTATGCCATATTTTGCCAACTGGAAAAACGAGTCTGCTGTGAGTCGTACTGTCCGAACTGCCTCTGAAACATTTGGACCTGCTGGTGGCCATTTGGGAGTAAGAGATCGATGGGAGGCGTATTGTTGCGAAAAAGGACTGAAATCTCTGATCGGTAACTACAGGGACAACAGGTTCAATTGTTTATTTCAAACGTCAGCAGAGGTGTTTGTTCACAGAAAAGATTTCCTTCATGTTCTAAATAGTGTATCAAAGCCAAACATGAAAATCAAGGCAGTCAAGTCAGACCTGGAATCGGATGAGATATGTACACTCATTCAATGTTTAGGACTCTTCTACTTGAAGCTCACGGGACCATACTGTTATTTGATAACATGCGGAAAAGTCAGCTACCACAAACTGTGTACACATATTCAGAACATTGAAAAGTTCTTGGAAGACTGTGTGAAATGTCCTGAAAAGCTTCTTGACAAAACTGAACACTGGGCTTCTGAAGACACATTAGACATTTCAAAAAGTGTCAACAACTACAACCGCCTGGCCAGTGATCTATTCATCATTCAAGAAGGAAAACCATACTGATGAAAGTAATACCAGTGGTTGCAACTGCAATGTTAAAATGCGTAAGAAAACAACTTGTTGACTTTTTGGAAGACGGCCATGCAGTTTGGGAATCCTTCCAGTGACAAAGAACTGATCATTAGTGACTTTGCCCCAGTAACAAATCTTTCCTGTTAGCATCACTTCGGTGATTTGAATTCCAGCCAGAAGAGACGGCCCAATGCCTCCTATCACCACCATTCGTCCATCCAAATGATAAAACAAAACCGACGGCAAATGATGACCTGGCTTGGAAGTAAGGGTCCAACTGAAAGATCCAATTTAATGAAGGCAGCACGTAAGCGGGGCAAGACCTTGAGGTTACAGCACACGGAAAATGAAAACAAGGGCTGTTTGTAAAACATGCATGCCCCCCATATGGGCTCTCAGTTGTAGTGACAGCCATTTTGTAAATATGTTTTTTGTCACTGTGACCTTGACCTTTGACCTAGTGACCTGAAAATCAATAGGGGTCATTTGCGAGTCATGATCAATGTACCTATCAAGTTTCATGATCCTAGGCATAAGCGTTCTTGAGTTATAATCCGGAAACCATTTAACTATTTCGGGTCACCGTGACCTTGACCTTTGATGTAGTGACCTCAATATCAATAGGGGTCATCTGCCAGTCGTGATCAATGTACCAATCAAGTTTCGTGATCCTAGGCATAAGCGTTCTTGAGTTATCATCCGGAAACCATTTTACTATTTCGGGTCACAGTGACCTTGACCTTTGACCTAGTGACCTGAAAATCAATGGGGTCATTTGCTAGTCATGATTAATCTACCTATCAAGTTTCATGATCCTAGGCATAAGCAGGGCTCACGCAACTGGGCGACTCGGGTGATTATATCGCCGCGGCTTCCCTGTAATCGCCTTGATCAAAAGCACCGGCGATAACCACTTCGCCCTTAAATCTGGCAATTATCACATCCGCAGCGCTATCAAAGTTGCTTCTGTTTATTACAGAATACACGCCGACGTCAATCAACTGACCGAATCGACGAAACTCAGCCCCCTGGCGTAGTAAATTACCTATTGAAAATTGATAAGCAACCATTCACAGCGCTCGTCATACAGGTATTTGGCAGGGTTCTCTCCTGACTAATCAGAGCGTGGGTTACAAACTCCATTTCGGCTAATAGAAAACATGCCGACACCGGGCGAGACACTTTGTTAATTGATGACAATTATCGCATTCAATGTCCCCAAAACAATGTGGATTAAAAGAATGTCGGTCTCTATGTATTAATTGGTATCTGTTCTTGGTAGACAGGTATGTATATTTTATGCTCCTCGCCCGTATGGTCCGTTTTTCAAACCGTGAAAACTTGATTTTCGCGAGTAGTAGATGGCTTAAAATGGTCCAGGACGGGAAAAGATGAGTTGATGCCGACGAAAAGTGCGAACAATTAACGTATGTCCCCAATTATGACGAATCTTTATACTCATTATCTTGGTCATGATCATTCTGAATCGAGAACTCGGACTGTTAACACAAAATTGAAATCTGAAATGTCTCTAACGAGTTGGTTACAGGGCGATTCGCCCAAACCAAGTTCGATGAAACGTAAATTGTTTGAGATTGACTCTGATTCTAATTTGTGTGACATACCTAAAAGGAGTTTTTCTAAATCACTAAATCAGGCATCTTTTGACTGGTATGTTAAAGATAGTGAGGGACTTTGGCACTGTAAGTTGTGTCGAGATGCAAAATTTGACAATCGGTATGCTAAGGGTCATGAGATTCTTGCAAAAACCACAAATCATGGACGACATGCTGCATGTGAGTATATTTTACTATACTGTTTTGTTTCGCTTAAAGTGATATTATGCGCATATATCGAAAATAATACTTTAAGATACGCTGGCCGAAACGCTTGAAGTAATATTATGCGCATATAACAGTATATGCTATGTTTATAGGTGTCTATCGCAATCGGTGTTTATTTTTGGTGTTATCACTTCATATACACTTATATTTGTTAATGCAGCATCAACATACTTAAACAATATCCCGGAAAGAGAAAAATAATGCATTTAATATCAAGCGTACTTTCGTTTGACAACTGATCATGTACGATGTAAATTTAGTTTTAGTGCAGATTCGTTCATACGACACACGAACACTAACTCCGATCCTTATAAAAAAGATAGTTTCTCTCGGCTTAGAGGGCTGGGGCAGTAATGTGAAATATCGAATATAATACTTAGACGCTGGACCAAACGCTTGGAGTGATATTATGCGCATATAACAATATATACTATATGCTATGTTTATAGGTGTCTATCGCAACCGTAAATTTAGTTTTAGTGCAGATTTGTTCATACGACACAGGAACACGTAAAGAATATAATACTTTAAGATACTGGCCTAAACGCATAAAGCCCATTTTCGCATGACGCGGCTATGAAAGAGTGATTTAAATGTGTCGAAAAAAATCTAGGTAGAATAATTCCCGCGTCGTTGCGGTAATGTTTGTTAAAGTTGTTATTGTCATGCAAACTCGTTGATTTAATCCAATGTTTAATGTTAGCAAGTGTTTGTTTTTAATTGAATTGTAAACAAAGAGTCGGTTAAAGTCTTCGGAAAATTTGCACTCCGTGTGAATTGACAGTTTGACGTCATCAAAGGATAGCCGCTTCCTGTCTGAAGCAATAATGCGAAAAATTTCTCGCCGACAAAATTGGCTTCCTTTGTCTAGCAATCAACATGCCGAACTAATCGTGTGTTTGTTCCTCATTGGTAATCGTCCAATTAAATAATAGCACGTGCATAGCTCCGCCTTCTAATCTTTTCAGAGAACGGAGGTGGAGTTTAACGGTTAATTAAGTGTTTTGCGCAAGTTGAGTTCCGATGTGCCGAAATTATTATGGCGGACGCCCATGTTTACAAAATTCCTAAATGCATATATCGTAAATAACGACAGTGTTTTATTAGATTATTTATACTATTTTATCTACTTTAATATCGGGTTTGTTTAATATAATTAACATGTTAGACAATATTAATGTGTCAGACTCGGAAATAAATTTGATGGGGTCGCAATTTTACTGACGCTGATTTTCCTATTGTCTGTCATTTTACCCGAAATAAATCTTGAGAAGTCCTTGAAAGTCTGCAAGCTGTACTATAAGTAAAAAACTGCTTTTGTACTCAGTGATTTTTTTTGCTCAAATTTACAGCCGAATTTCGGCTGCTTCCCAATCGCAAAAATACACGTTTTTTCCCAAAATTCTGACCAAAATTTCCCAAAAAAAGCCCAACTTCCAAAAAAAAAACAAAAAAAAAAAAAAAATTGTTTTTTTTTTTTTTTTTTTTTAGAAAGAAGTCTCATATAACTTAATTATGATTTCTTAAATCTAGGTTTCAACTTTATTTTTTAAACATCTTACAAAATATATAACTTGAATTTAGTCATTTTTGTCCATAAATCATTCCCAAACTTGCCACTTTTATTGATTAAAAAAACAACAATTTGACCAGACTCCTTTTCTAGAAAACTCCCTGAACATGCACTTAAACACAATATCACTTCTGTTACTTATAATCCTATTTATAATGCTTAATTTTTCCCAATTTCATGGTTTATCGCGCTATTTTTCCCAATTTCACGGTTTATCGCGCTAATTTTCCCAATTCAAATGGCACAGGCTGTAACAAATTAAAGCAAAAAAAATCACTGGTACTGAGCTGAAGTGCTCAAATTCAAACATACATGTATATATTGAGTTTTATGCTTTGCTCTTGTGTCATATGTATGCACTGATACATTAGTGCTTATAAAACTGATTTTTCAACATTACTTTCTTATGTTTTTATGCTTATATTTTTGTCAGTAATAAATTTATTAAAAGGAATGATTTTATTACTTTAGTTCATACACATTAACAGGTTATGGTTCACAATGGTCCATCGGTAATCGCAAAAGATCCACTTCTCCCTAAAACTGCCCCACTTCTCCCTCTCCAAAGCTTAGGGAGAAGTGACTTCTCCCAAAAATTGGAGTCTAGCTTGAGCCCTGATAAGCGTTCTTGAATTATCATCCGGAAACCATTTTACTATTTCGGGGGTCACCGTGACCTTGACCTTTGACCTAGTGACCTGAAAATCAATAGGGGTCATCTGCGAGTCATGATCAATCTACCTATGAAGTTTCATGATCCTAGGCATATGCGTTCTTGAATTATCATCCGAAAATCATTTTACTATTTCGGGTCACCGTGACCTTGAACTTTGACCTAGTGACCTCAAAATCAATAGGGGTCATCTGCGAGTCATGATCAATCTACCCATGAAGTTTCATGATCCTAGGCGTATGCGTTCTTAGGTTATCATCCGGAAACCATTTTACTATTTCGGGTCACAGTGACCTTGACCTTTGACCTAGTGACCTCAAAATCATTAGGGGTCATCTGCGAGTCATGATCAATGTACCTATAAAGTTTCATGATTTTAGGCCCAAGCGTTCTTGATTTATCGTCTGACAACCACCTGGTGGACCGACCGACCGACCGACCGACCGACATGAGCAAAGCAATATACCCCCTCTTCTTCGAAGGGGGGGCATAAAAAGGTACTTCAAGACATCCATGAAAGTATGGTAATGGAGGAAGAATCCAAGAATACAATTAAGAAGCGAAAAAATTGTGTTCCAGAGCCAGAGGTGCAAAATAAAAAGCAAAAGCTAAGTACATTTGAACCTGTGGACATTCAAAACATAAATGATTATGTGGTAGTGGCATACCAAGATGGTTGGTACCCCGGTTGTGTAGAAAACATTACAGCAAGTTCAGACACAGTGACCGTGAAATTTCTTTCACCTAGTACAAAACCAGGATTTTTCCAATGGCCATCTAGAGAGGACAGACAAATAGTTCACAAACAGTTTGTCATCTACAGAAACTTTGTACCAGACCGTGTGTGTTCTGGCCGTCAGTGGTTCATAAAAGAACATGACAATATAGATGCTATATACAATAACTTCCATGCCACCTTTTTTTGTTGACATGAAACTTTGGAACTTGCTTTGTAGCTCAAATTCTTTTTGTAAATAAAACAAAATTATGTGCATGATGTTATAATGAACTGTTAATTTGCCAAAGATGATAATTAACTTTGTTTAATATGATTTTGACTGAAATTTATTGTTTTTATTATTGACATCTTGAAAAAATTATAAAAGTAAAATTTGTAATGATTTGTTTTTGTAATTACTTATTCAAGCACTGGAATATCAGTAGTTTTGAATACATGGACAGATTCCTCATGCCAAAATACATAAGGATACCAAATTTTATGAAATAACCATGTAAAATAAAAAAGTAATTGAAATATTTGTGGGGAAAATATTTTTACGGTGCCGCGATTTCGCGATTAACTTTTATCATTTATAGAGCGAAAAATTTCCAAGAAAACGTACAACTGTTCCAAAGTAAAATGATCATAACTTTTTTATTTTTTACGATATTTGAAAAAAACAAAAAAGTACTGAGTAATTAAAAGTTTATTCTTCCTCTATACAAATAACATATTTTCACAAACAGTTTGTCATCTACAGGAACTTTGTATCAGACTGTGTGTGTTCTGGCCGTCAGTGGTTCATAAAAGAACATGACAATATAGATACTATATACAATAACTTCCATGCCACCTTTTTTTGTTGACATGAAACTTTGGAACTTGCTTTGTAGCTCAAATTCTTTTTGTAAACAAAACAAAATTATGTGCATGATGTTATAATGAACTGTTAATTTGCCAAAGATGATAATTAACTTTGTTTAATATGATTTTGACTGAAATTTATTGTTTTTATCATTGACATCTTGAAAAAATTATAAAAGTAAAATTTGTAATGATTTGTTTTTGTAATTACTTATTCAAGCACTGGAATATCAGTAGTTTTGAATACATGAACAGATTCCTCATACCAAAATAAATAACGATACCAAATTTTATGAAATTACCATGTAAAATAAAAAAGTAATTGAAATATTTGTGGGGAAATTTTTTTTACGACGCCGCGATTTCGCGATTAAATTTTATCATTTATAAAGCGAAAAATTTCCAAGAAAACGTACAACTGTTCCAAAGTAAAATGATCATAACTTTTTCATTTTTTACGATATTTGAAAAAAACAAAAAGTACTGAGTAAGTTTATTCTTCCTCTTTACAAATAACATATTTTCAATCACTTCCTTCATATTTGAAAAATCTGCTGGGGTTGCTTATAGGTTAAACAGCACATATATCAAATTAAACATGAATAAACAAAGATCTGACATAACATCTAAACTAACAATCAATAACGTATATAACAAATTTAAATATATAGAATTTATGATATCAAATAAAATATATTTCACAGTTATTTTCAAGCACTGTCTGATTTTTCCTTTAAAACAATTAAACTATCAAAATTCAAATATTGTTAGATCTGAGCTTTAAGATATTTAATTACCAAAAAGCGATTCATACTGGCAGTAAGAGATGTTTTTTAACAGATTTGACAAGTAGGTCATGCAGGTTTGTTTATAAACAAAATCCAGAGGGTGTTTATGAAATACCTTAAGATAACACGACCTGCGATTTAACCAGGTTTGAGTACAGTCAAGTTACCATTACCGGATCAGTAGCGTAATTAAGTTGTTCTGGTGAAAAGCAATAAATGTTTTGAGACTTCTTTTACACCAGTTTGATTAAATATTACCTTTGCTTACTGATTCAGCACATAGTCTTATTTCAAAATGTATTTGTGATACCATTTTTTCGCCGCAGAGTTCATGCATTAATGGATCAGTTGTAGCAATAACGGATCACGTGATTGAAACCACTCAGGGGGGCATCTAACACATTTATTTGAACTGTGGAAACATGAAATGTGTTGTTTACAATGACCAAGTTACATTGACAGTTATAAATTATATTCATTTTTTTGTCATTATTTGTTCTCTATAAGTAATCTTGTATCCACACTTTACGCATGGTGTTCTTGTGTGAATTATCTGTTGAAATTCCTAAAGAGATCAAAAAGATATGGGCATCTAATAAACCATGTAAATTGTTTGAATCATATCTAATCATCGATATTGAACATGGAGCATAAATAAAACATTCAGATTAAGATAATTTATTGTAAGAATCGACAACATTTGCATATATTTTAATATAATATATTATAATTACGCATATTATATCGCTTGATCCGTTATTGCCCTAATTCTTCATTTCATTTAAGGTGTTGCAAAATCTTGAACACAAATCAAAACTGAAATGGACATTTGCAGGCAGAAAGGTTTCCAGTCAACTCGTACCTAAGTCAACTCGTACCCTAGTCAACTCGTACCCGATTTGGTCAACTCGTACTTTAGTCATTTTTCAGATTGGTCAACTCGTACCTTTTTAATTTTTGTTCTTTATGGAAACAAATTGCGATGGGTGTTTGCGTGCATTTGATGTTTTTTATGTTTATTGCAGGTACGAGTTGACCAAATAAAGTTATATTTTGGCATAGACTAACATAAATTGTATGGTTTTTTTACCAGGGTACGATATGACTAATTAAAGTATTTACCTAAGTATATATATATTATTCTTAATAATATGTCCAATATACAGGATTATATTATCTTAAAAATATATAGAAATAATTTATCTTTCAAAATATATATTTATTAACAACTATCATTATCGATGTTAAAAGAAAAAATCTTATGGTATGAATCAGTAAAATATTTGTTAACTTCTTCCATTGCATGATTTTTTATAAATATTACCAAATTGCAAAATAATTATCATCCATGTCGTTACACTTGTGTATTAGTTAATAAATTTTGTTGTTGTTGTTGATATATATGCCTTGAATTATGGTTCGTCTGAAAATTGAGTCCATGATTTAATCAATTAATCAACACCTAAAATACTTATTAACACCAACGTGACACAGGTCGTTAATATCGTAATTTACCTAATCTTCACCTTTGTTAAATATTGATTAACACATTACTTGACACGGGTCGTTAATATCTAAATCGATTTAATCTGCACCTTTGTAAAAATGAAGAACACCTTTGTATCCAAACTAACAACTAACCAATCAATTTAAAAAGATTAGGATTATTGTGTAAAACAAACGGATTTAATGAGTATTTAGATGTTTTAGCATTCTTCAATAAAATTATTAGATTTCCATGTAAATTTGAAACAACGGTCATGATATTCGAATAATTTGAACATTAAAATAAAAAGAATGCAAGTTATTGTCTCATGTGTTTTTATTTTGGCATTTATAAAACACTTAAATAACATATACATTTAACACAAAAAAAACACAATATATTTCACACAGGGTAACAAACAAACCATCTTATACAAATACTACATACATGTATTGAACACAAGAACTTTTATTAAAATTAATACAACTACCGACATAGATTATGTTCAGCAACAAAGTTTCACACTTAAAACAGAAACAGAACCACCACTTGTGTTCTGGGTTTTTCAACGTCTGTAGAGTTCACAACACGATTGGAGATAGCATCGACGATTTGAAGAGGTAGTTCCCCGCACCAACATTGGCCTGAAATAGAATAATATAAATTTGCAAACACAATATACCGACAATCGGAAATAAATATCAATATTCGCTTAAACTCATAACACACATTTCACTCGATGAATATGCGCCTAATTATCTTTATTTGATTAACATCCGAACTTCTTTCGACACATTCAAATTACACTTTTAAAGCCTCGTCATGTGAAAATGGGTCTTAAAGCGTTTCTCTTACTCTTAGTAACTCTTACTCTAACGTACATTTAGTCGTGTTACTATGTCAATTGCGGAAGAGAAACCTATCACCGAAGACGTAATATAATATATATATATCGCAGTGCCTTCCCCAGGAATTTGTTCAGGCGCCCCGGGGGTGGGTTCGGGAGGGGTGTCCCCTCCCTACGTAGATTTTTTTAAATTTAACGTGTCAATTCACGTTCTGTGGTGCGTTATAACTCAACGAAAAACAGCGTCAAAAGACGTCATTTGGTGCGCTATGACTCTTCAAAAAAAATCCCCCAGTCATTTAAACATATAATTTTTTATATTGTTTAATTGTTTTAAAACTTTTCCGCACAGATAGTAAAATCCCGACTCGAACGATTCCCCAATACATCCGTTTCAACCCGACTCTATTACTGTATACTTACTATTTTTCAAGTTTCTATTTATTACCCGATAATCCTGTTTATTCCGTTTTTATCAATCTCTTTCTGGTAAATATTTACGATAAAAGCTTTCAGTTATTTCTTTAACACAAACCTTGCCATTTTTTAAGTGACTATTTATAGATTTGATGAAATATTGCCTCTGAATATGCGTCAATCCCCTGACCTGTTGTGTGCTTGTTAAAACGCTCAATACACGCCATTTGTATGCAATAGACGCGACGTTGTACATGCTGCATAATTTTCGCGCTCTTTTTAATTGAGAAAAAGATTCGACACAAAATAAATTTGCACTCCTAATTTGAAGCAAAAATATTTAACGGTGCGGTAACATTTACATTCGGAAGTGTGTTTCGGATTAAAAACACGTTAACATCGACTTACGGTAATGGGTTTCGGATTACAAATTTAATTATTCCCATTTGACATTTCAACAAATATTAACCGTTGCGTTATAAATTCAACGATAATTTGTTTACACACTTTACGAGTCGAATAAATGTTTTGACTGAATTATGCATGAAAATCACGTTGTCCACGAGGATCACGGCCGGTTGCCGTCATCAGTCTTCTAACTATCGATTATCGGACGAAACATTTACAAGTGTGCGTAATTAATTCAACGAAAATTTGTTAAAAGCGCATTATGTGTCGAATAAATGTCAGAAAAACGAGGTTAATCAGTTCTATAAATGGACATGTTGAAATATACATGTACTGGAATTAAATAAATTGTTATCACATAATTGTAACCGCTATAATAATTAATTGTTTACCACTTGCAATTAATTTCTCGTATTAATTATGAGTCATAGGTAACACTTGTTTACAGTAAAAAGGTGTGATGATGATGCCCGAAACCGTCTTTAATGTTCTGTACTGTACTAATTACCGGTTTTATATTACTCAAATGGTACAACTACTTGCTAATCAAGCTGCGATAAACTCTTACTTCATGCCCGACGTCAATCAAAAATAATGGTCGATAGTTAACCCCGCCCTCATAAGCATTCGCGTAACCGATTGGACGATGAACTTCACAGTTTGACGACTGGAAAGTTACCAGATACATCCTTGTCAGCATTTAAATGACCGTGTAATGTGGCTAGAATAATCGATACGCGCGTCATGCTATTCTCTTATCAGTGGATTATCCATTACCCCATGTGGTGTTTATGGCGATTACTTGTGAAAGTAGGTACCGAGTGCTCTTTTAAAACAGGGAATATTGATACACTGATAGGGAAACCTTGATTTTTTTGGACAATCTCCACTTTCTTTTACTGAAGAATACACTAATCGGAAAATTTCAAGCGCCCCGGGGACTCTGATTTCGAAATTCAAGCGCCCCGGCAAGGGGCGCTTAAATGGCCTGGGGAAGACCCTGATATCGGTCATTTTGGTTTGCTTATACAATAAATGGTCTTTTTAATTGAAAAGGCAGACAAAATCGACTAAAGTTTTAATATAAATTGACGTTCTATCTCTCAATTTGGAGACCGTTTACATAATTTACGAAATTGGCCTTTAAGTTGCGCTGCTTACCATTTTAATATTTATATTATTAAATAATAATTATCTTATACCTTAATATTTTATTATAATTGAACATTTTCTTTGAGGCCAATTTCTAAAAAAATTAAAATATACTGCTCTGTTTCATTTACATAATTTATGTTTATTTACTTAATCATACGCTAATAATCATATTAAAAATCATATTAAAGATAATTTCTAAAAAATTAATAATAACAGTTCTGTTTTATAAACATGATTTATGCATGCATCAATATTTAGTATACTCTTTAGGATAATAGTTTCAACTTAATAATCATATTCTACATAACTAATTTCAATATGATTTAGTAATTGTTCTCAATGTTAACTATATTAGGTTAATACGACACTCATTGTCAATCAATCAATTAACACAGACCGTTATCTCTTTAATCTCTTAATTAATCGACATTGATCAATTAAGGCCAGTTGCTACAGTGTACTCACACAGCGCAATACACGCCAGAATTATTGGAAGTTGATCAGTTTAGTAAATTGAATATTGATGATGTTTTTATTGAGATTTAATTATGTTTATATGAATTTTAAATTTATTTGCCTATGCAGGGATCGACAAGATTACAATAAATTAGATAATCCGACAGACGGTGGTTATATATTGCTGAATGAAAGAACCATAAACAACGCAAGAAGTTACACTCAAAATCTCATAATCTTAATGATTATAATACACATATTAATGTACAAATAATTTATAAATTTAATATATACAGCTTATATATAAAATAATAAATGATACACTTTATATTGTGTACATTATAATTTAGACTTTACATACTCACCAGTTCCAAATAGTTTATTATAAATGATTATAGCTAGTAATAATGATAAAATAATAAAATAATAAAAACTGAATAGTTATATTTTATTGAGATGTTTTTATTATATACAATTGACAAATTAAATTAAACTAACCAGTTCCACAAAGCTGATGCTGCCAACGTTCACAAACATCGCGGACCCGATACCGTATATACGTATGTACTGACGCTATATATTATAAAGATGTAAATACCATCAGTTATAACAAAAAAAGGTTTGTATTCCTCAGTTTAAGCTTCTATAGAGGTCCGTTTCTCGAATGAAACTTATTAAAAAAATATAAAGGGATTACTTATCAGATTTACAGTGTCTGTGTTGCCATCTATCACATTCATCGCACATAATGGCCTTACACTCATCTGAAACAATATGTCCACAAACAACACAAACACAGTCCCTATCTCCCTCATCCACGATGAAGCAGATTAATTAAACAAAACACTTTTGAATTATAATCCACGATAAACAATAAATGAAAATAAGTCCAAGACACGAAACACAGAGTCCGTATTTAGTTTCAAGATATTAATGATTAATGATTAAAGCCAATCTGCGCGTGTTATTTTAGATGCACGACAAACAAATTGTTTAAAAAATCGCCGAAGGTCCTGTTGTCATAAAGGTGTTATTAGTCAACCACTTTATCAAACAAAACGCCGACAAACACGTCCTTTATAATTATACACGTGTGAAAAAATAATGAACTTGTCTACTTTAGAAAAAAAAACAACATTTTTTTATAACCTTTATCTATATTCATATCAAAAAAATATACAAAAACATATTTCATGTCTTTGATATATATAAATAATTTTTTTGAGGGTATGTGTTGACCAATTTGGGTACGAGTTGACTAGTGGGGGTACCAGTTGACCAAAAATCGGGTACGAGTTGACTAGCTCCCCAATTGTCCCGGCAGAAAGACTACTAAATGGCCTTTAAATTAATGCGTAAACTTCTTACTTTCCAACAGAGTTATAGCATGCAGTCGCGAAAAATGTTTAACCTCCATTTGGAAACGAGACGGAAGTCAACAAAGTGGTATATACATGTCAACAAAACATACCAAAATTTTTGACAAAGAGTAGCTCCGATTACGACTCAATCAATGCGTTTTTAAGAACAGGCCTTAAAGATGCAAAATATCATCTAAAAATGTCAACTATTTATCGCGATATGCAGTCTTGAACATCAAAGTGATCTACTATGGGTAATGATCTGGTATTGATAACTTGACTGTATAACACTTGCAAAGAGTATTTTAATGATTATATGATTGTAATCTGCTTCAATATGTTATTTATAAATAAATTCATGAATATGTAAATTTAAAATTTTCGCATACCTTAGTTTATCAGTTCATTCAATACAAATGTCAACGACTCAAGTAACTGTCATTAGGATTGCTCGTATTTAGTTATGCAATAGATGCACACTGCTTGTTAGTGATGGGTGGGGTATGAACAAGTATATCAGTTGCGTTTATTTAGAGGGGTGACCTGCATTGTCAATGATTTGCAATAAATATCTTTTTAATAACATATATTTCAACATATTTTATTGTACGATCAAATGCTTTAATTCAAAATAACAGCAATCTACAATAAAATAAATAATCACCTTCGCTATTTACCGGATGTCAACGGTACCGCGAAGTTCCACTCTAGGTCGAAATGGTCTCCGTTTTTGTTTCAACCCAAAGAAAAACCGGTATACATCTAACTTTAAAAAAAATTAAAAAATATTCAAAATAATTGTTAACAGCATTTAAATGTTTAATATTAAACAAAACACAACTCTGTTCTCAATATTTGGATATTGTTCGTTATTTGTTTGGCTTTCTATTTTTTTATAAATAATAATAATAATACTGAGTACTGTACTTATGATCAGGATTAACAACGAGTCATGAGTGACAGTTGAGCATGTGTCTGGGGAGCACAATAAGCGGAGTGACATATTTTCCGGAGCGTCAAATGTCCGCATATTCAAAAAATTACGATGAGGGACACATGTCCGGCTTGATCACTGCCTGCATTTTTGAACCACCTTTGCATCTCCCTTCTCGTCGTCGCGATTCATAATTATTGTTACATAAGGACGTAAAACCGATTTGAGATTGAGTTCAGTAAAATATAAAGTTATGTAAGGATAATGTGTAGGTATGCCTTTAGCATCGGTTGAATTGGGTGCTTATTATTTTACACTTCAAAAATAAAAGTTATGTTTTCCAGATATTTACCCTAATTTCCCCTGACATAATATTTAAGTAACGCATTCAAAAGATCGGTAAATAAACAATAAGTCAAGCGATCTCCATACTATCCAGCAATAATCCAATTTAAGACTTTACCTCCAAAACACCTGGCTGCGTGACAAATATGCTGAAATGTATGAAGATCCCACCCCTCCAAGAGAGAAGGAAGGCCAATAGACTGATCTTCTTCTATTAGATGGTTGAGGGGCTGGTACCAGCCCTGCCTAGCCAAGACATCCTTACCCCAGTCCGGCAATCTAAACGTAGAGTTTCCTCTAAGACTTTCTCAGACTTTAAAGCAGATAAAGTTTTGGAAAATTACTCAATCAAAAACTCTAAGTGTTTCACACCAATCAAAGGCAAAACCCCACTATGTAAGTACTCCTTTTTCCCTAAGACAATAATAGAGTGGAACAATCTGGAAGAAAGTGTAGTGCGCGCAAAGGCAGTTGGCAGTTTTAGGTCAACTGTCCTACAGTGGGACTAACCAACCTCTCTACCGTTGCGCCGACGCCGAAAGGCCCTGCAACGTATCTATCCAGATCCAGAATTTAACGATAACGCATTCAATAAAAATAAGACATTTCAACAATAAAAAATTATATACACGGGACAAAAGTAGAACGTGATTTTGTCGAATGATTCAGTTTTTCGCGTGTATCAGTTTTTGGTGACTCACGGTCATATTTATCTTATGAAACGATCGCGTTAAGGATTGTGTACGGGGTAGTGAAGGTCACTATTACTAAATAAACAGTATACACTGCTCAATATATCGAGATCATTTTTTAGATATTCATGGTAAAATGACGATATCAATCTGACACTGACCTATAATATATTAAAATGCTTAAAAAATTAAGTTATTAACCTACGTTCTTTAACCTATTAAACATATAAACGCGTATAAAAGTAATCTACTGAAGTGGCATAGTAAAACTCGTGCAACAAGTGGATGAAATTATATACAAATGTTAGTCGAACATAGCTCAGTTTTTATATGTTTTAGCATGCTTTAACATAAGATGTATATTACACATACATCTGATCTTATTCGGTGAAACATTATGTAAAATATATCAGTGATGATTAAATTATTTATACAAAATAAATAAATAAATATTTTTAAATACTTAGAGTTACAAAATGAAAATATTTTTGCCAACTCCAAAGTTTAAAAAACATAACATAACTGCGCTCTTTCGACATGTTTCACACTTAATATATATCAGAATTTGACATTGTTACAATAATATTTGTTCTGGGCTTCTATTGCTTGCTCATAATGCCAATTTCAGCTACATAAATGTCAAAACCTTGTTTAATTGAATCATTCTACGGGTGGATCATATGATGTCTCCGACAAATTAAATTGGCTTTAATTGTAATGATTGCTCTTTGTGGACCATTTGAATAGGATTTGCCATTTTAGTATAGTATAGTGGTGATGAAGGAAAAGTTTAATATTGCCACTACCCGTGCCGTCAATAAAAATAAAATAACTTTATACGACATTAATAAAAAAAATCATCGTGAAAATAATATTAATAAAATATCAGATGATATTTTTAGTTCATTATTTAAATTGTAAGTTAATTTAGGATCATATCAACACCCGAGAAGCATGCGATTGAAGACATAACATTCCAGAGTGATTCCTCGCCGAAATTTAGCTGTAAGCTCTTGTTAAGAAAAAAATGGGCATTATTTTGACCAATCTTACACGTGGTACGACTTTAAGTAAGGTCAGTCTATTTTGCGGACAAGTTCACGGTCACGGTCTTTTTACTGTCGCACCGGTTTGGGGAACACGTTGTTGAATTTTCTGCCAGCGATAATTATCAACTACAATGGGTTTCGGAGATTTGAAGTCGAAAACTGGGCTTAAGGCTCTCGATGACTACTTGGCCGACAAAAGTTACATCGAAGGGTAATGTAAACATTTTTAAATTAATAAATCTTAATGCTTAAAAAATGTGGTTTTCGTACCCACTATGTTTGGTAACAAAGTAGCGTTTCGACTTTCGTACTGATATCAAACTCAGTAAAAAGTAAGGGCATTTTTCGATAAAACAACACCGTTTGTGTTTTGATTTAATTTATAGTTTTATAGCAAACAAGTAAGTTAATTAATTCCTGCTGGCATAATGACCTGGTAGTGAATGTTTACAGATTCCAGCCCTCCCAGGCAGACACTGTGGTGTTCAAGGCCATGTCTGGAGCTCCTGGGGCTGAGTTCTTGCATGCCCTCCGCTGGTACAACCACATCAAGTCATATGCATCAGGTGTAGACAGGTAAGTTGAGCAAACTTCTGGGAAAACTTGGCATAATTCATGTGCGTAAAGTGTCATCCCAGATTACACTGTGCAGTCTACACAGGCTTAAAAGGGTTGACACTTACCACCTACACTTGACTTTTGTTGATAAGAGACTTCCTTGCAAATTTCAGAAAAGCCTGCTAAGACTGCATATTGAGGCTCACACAGTGGAGCATGTGTTTGTAGCTTTGAAATACTACATAGTTTCTTCTCATTTTGAAATGGAAGGTTGAAGAAAAACTGGGAGCCAAGACCCACCCGCATTGTATTGGATTCCGCGCTCAGGGCTTTTTTTCTTTCTTTGGGACCCGCCAAAAAACAACCCTTTCCCTCGGATTTTTTTCCCCTCAGCAAGTAAATTTTCCCCCAGACTTTAATTTTTTTCCCCTTAAAAAAAAACATTATTTTTTTTTTAACTGTAAATCACGGCCGTTAATCACGCGCGCCACCTTTTTTTTGAGATGCATTAATAAATGAGCCAATGCAACTTCCGAGGTTGCGCTCAGGCCCGGATGTTTTGAAATTTAACGGATAAGTTTACAGGGTGATTAGGTTTAATATGATTTTCAAGACATTTCGCAGTATTTTAACAAATCGGCCAATGTAGTGCGATTCAGCGATTATAAATTCATCTAAAAATGTACAGAAACATTCAATCACAACCCATTTGGAAACGTGAGGACCATTATTAGTTGTGGCATGGTAGAATTCGTAAATGCAAATCGATGTCTTTTGCCTGTGTGACGAGCAAATTCCCTGCCAATTAAATCGCTCATTACATAAAACGATTGCTTTGAACCTGTACAAGTTAATGCGTGCACAAAAACGTCGGCTTCTAGCCGATCTAATAGATAAATTTATATTTTTCAAAAAGAGATGGAGCCATTGCCAAGGAGGTGGCACTCAGATTAGGAGGTGGCACCAATGCGCATTTATAGCTAATTTGAAGTGAAATATTTTTTTGCTATGGTTTCTATTACGCTTACAGGACTTACATTATTTTTGTAAGTTGTCTACTTCAGCTCATTTGAGTTGTGCGTTTTAATTAGAAAAAGTAGTTTTCTAATGATGTATTGATGGATTTAAACGATCGTCTTTGTAATATAACAACATTTAACATGATTTATACAAATATGTGAACGGAAAAAGACCGAGCTATCTTCATTTTTTGGAGTTAATAGTTGGGAAAAACAACATAACTGAGCCTAATTAAGATTTGTTGACCTTGGTCTTTTAGTAAATTAAGCATTTGGATTAACGGCCACAAATCACAGTTTCAAGAAGAAGTGTTATCTTATACTTATTTCGTGAACTTTCATACTGTAAACAAATATTGATGTCGATGAATTATTTTGATAATATTGAACATTAAGTTATTGGTTTGATTGAGTATTACAAATTGTTGGTATACACCGTACAATATGTTTCATTCATGTTGGTGACTTCTTAATTGAGTTGATCACTTATATATTTAAAAAAAACTACATTATATTTATTACATATTAAGTTTATGTTCTGTAAAGATTTGGGCCTTCGTATGTACGTTGAAAAATAAATTTAATATAAAAAATATCATTATCTATCAAATCTGCGTCATGTGATAATGTCATTTCGATACGACTGTTAATTGATAACATCCTGCATTGGCGCCACCTCCTATCATTAGCGCCACCTCCTAAGCATTGGCTCCATCTCTTTTGGAAAACTGCAAAATTATCTACTACGTCGGCAAGAAGCCAATATTTTTGTGCATGCAGCATCTAATGTATGTTGTACGCAATCGTTTGATGCCGTTGGCGATTTAATTGGGTGGATATTTTCTCGTCACACATGAAAAACTCATCGGAATGCTTTTTAAACTCCACCATGCCACAGCTTATAAAGGTTCTCACGTTTTTAAATGGGTTGAGAATGCACGTGTCTGTACATTTTTTGACGACTCAATCTTCGCTGAATCGCACTACATTGCCCAATTTTAAAAATAATGCGAAATATGCAGTACAAACATATTAAACCTAATCACCCTGTAAAGTTGTCCATGAAATTTCAAAACATCCGGGCCTGAGCGCCACCTCGGAAGTTGCATTGGCTCATTTATTAATGCATCGCAAAAAAGAGGTGGCGCGCGTGATTAACGGCCGTGTAAATACATAATTTAACCTGATCCAGTGTAGAAAATATAACATATTGCATAATTAAATTATCTGTTGCCTTGAATTTGTTTTAAAAACAGCAAAATATGTTAAATTGATAATTTAAGACTTTCCTTATTTTCCCCAAAATCCGGCGTTTTGCGTGATTTTTTCCCCCCAAATCGGGCATTTCACGCAATTTTTTTCCCCTCATAAAAGGCCAGGCCTGTCCCCAAAATCAGATAAAAACCCCTGGCGTTATAACGGTGCACGTTATATTGGATACAGTGTATAT
Source organism: Dreissena polymorpha (assembly GCF_020536995.1). Classification (NCBI taxonomy): domain Eukaryota; kingdom Metazoa; phylum Mollusca; class Bivalvia; order Myida; family Dreissenidae; genus Dreissena; species Dreissena polymorpha. The sequence goes on from NC_068365.1 coordinate 81,619,646, forward strand.
GTCAGACAGTTAACTATTTAAACAAATAAACTTTAAATGTAAGTTTGCAATCAATTTCAGTATATGAACTGGATCAAATGATTTAACTTTGTATAAAGCATTGATTTTTGTTATGACTTGTGAGCAAAATTTCATGTTAACCAGCTCTTATATAACAATATGCAGTATACAAGTTATTAATTCAAATCCTTGTTCCAAATAGTCACTTATCCTTGAGAACAATAGGATTACATTACAAGACATAAATGTTCATAAAGTACTTAAGATTTCACTTAACATATGAGGACCAAAGATGGTAAATGATCATCAGTTTTATTTAAAGCTAATATGTGGGGCTAAATGCTAAAAGTTCACCTAAGCCATGTTGTATGCACACAGCTTACCTGGTGTTGCCAAGCCCCTGGCCCAGTACGGTGGTAGTGGCGGTGCTGCTGCCGCTGCTGATGATAACGAGGACAGTGACTTTGGTGACGATCTGTTCGGGGATGATGACGATGGAGATGATGAGGAGACCAAGAGAAGACTGGCTGAGTACGCTGCCAAGAAGGAGAAAAGTAGGCAACATATACCTTGGATTTTGTTTTCTGGCTGATCTGTGACAACAATGTCTGCCTAAACTGGAGTATTTCCTTATATGAGTCTTCATTTAAACAAAAAAATACCTATAAAAGGGACACAGCACACATGCATTAAGCCCAGTAATCCCAGAACTTTAAAATGTGTCTAACCCTTGTAAGACTTAAATTAAGCAATAGACTGTAAGATCCAAGGCAAATAATTAACATTTTAAATAAAAATAGGCTTAAAATGTTGCTTCTGTAGTTAACAATAAGTAAGGTATTGCAACTTTGAAGGAAAATTTTAAAAGAGCATTATTTTGTTCTTCTAAATTTTACTTACACAGATAACCGTGTTTTATCAAATACAGTTCCAAGTTGATAAATTCATATGCATACAAACAAATAGGCACTCACATACAGACATGTTAAACATTCTATGCAATTTTGTTTGGCGGTTGGGCACAAAAGCTGCATGTTATCTGAAGATTGTATAAGCTGAATTATTGTAAAAACACCACGATTTTTCCCAATCCAAAGGGACCCGGCCCCATTCCCCAAATGGTGAAAAAAAAAACCACTGCAATATGTAACACTTTGATTATAGAGCCGGTGCTGATTGCCAAGAGCTCCATCATTCTGGACGTGAAGCCGTGGGATGACGAGACCAACATGGAGGAACTCGAGGCCAAGGTCCGCTCTGTAAAGACCGACGGGCTCCTGTGGGGAACTAGTAGGTGGCTTTATTACATAGTTATACATGGAGGAACTCGAGGCCAAGGTCCGTTCATAAAGACCGACGGGTTCCTGTAGGGAACTAGTAATAGGATTTATTACATAGTAATAAATGGAGGATTTGGAGGCCTAGGTCCACTCTGTACAGACTGATGGGGTCCTGTGGGAAACTAGTAAGTGGATTTATTACATAGTAATACATGGAGGAACTGGAGGCCTAGGTCTGCTCTGTACAGACTGACGGGCTCCTGTGGGAAACTAGTAAGTGGATTTATTACATAGTAATACATGGAGGAACTGGAGGCCTAGGTCTGCTCTGTACAGACTGACGGGCACCTGTGGGGAACTAGTAATAGGATTTATTACATAGTAATAAATGGAGGATTTGGAAGCCTAGGTCCACTCTGTACAGACTGATGGGGTCCTGTGGGAAACTAGTAAGTGGATTTATTACATAGTAATACATGGAGGAACTGGAGGCCTAGGTCTGCTCTGTACAGACTGACGGGCACCTGTGGGAAACTAGTAAGTGGATTTATTACATAGTAATACATGGGGGAACTGGAGGCCTATGTCTGCTCTGTACAGACTGACGGGCACCTGTGGGAAACTAGTAAGTGGCTTTATTACATATAATAAATGGAGGAACTGGAGGCCTAGGTCCACTCTGTACAGACTGACAGGCACCTGTGGGGAACTAGTAAGAGGATTTATTACATAGTAATACATGGAGGAACTGGAGGCCAAGGTCTGCACTGTACAGACTGACGGGCATCTGTGGGAAACTAGTAAGTGGATTTATTACAAAGTAATACATGGGGGATTTGGAGGCCTAGGTCCACTCTGTACAGACTGACTGGCTCCTGTGGGGAACTAGTAGGAGGATTTATTACATAGTAATACATGGAGGAACTGGAGGCCTAGGTCTGCTCTGTACAGACTGACGGGCACCTGTGGGGAACTAGTAAGAGAATTTATTACATAGTAATACACGGAGGATTTGGAGGCCTAGGTCCACTCTGTACTGACTGATGGGCTCCTGTGGGAAACTAGTAAGTGGATTTATTACATAGTAATACATGGAGGAACTGGAGGCCTAGGTCTGCTCTGTACAGACTGACGGGCACCTGTGGGAAACTAGTAGGAGGATTTATTACATAGTAATACATGGAGGAACTCGAGGCCTAGGTCTGCTCTGTACAGACTGACGGGCACCTGTGGGGAACTAGTAAGAGAATTTATTACATAGTAATACATGGAGGATTTGGAGGCCTAGGTCCACTCTGTACAGACTGATGGGCTCCTGTGGGAAACTAGTAAGTGGATTTATTACATAGTAATACATGGAGGAACTGGAGGCCTAGGTCTGCTCTGTACAGACTGATGGGCTCCTGTGGGAAACTAGTAAGTGGATTTATTACATAGTAATACATGGGGGAACTGGAGGCCTAGGTCTGCTCTGTACAGACTGACGGGCACCTGTGGGGAACTAGTAAGAGAATTTATTACATAGTAATACATGGGGGAACTGGAGGCCTAGGTCTGCTCTGTACAGACTGACGGGCACCTGTGGGGAACTAGTAAGAGAATTTATTACATAGTAATACATGGGGGAACTGGAGGCCTAGGTCTGCTCTGTACAGACTGACGGGCATCTGTGGGAAACTAGTAAGTGGATTTATTACATAGTAATACATGGGGGAACTGGAGGCCTAGGTCTGCTCTGTACAGACTGACGGGTTCCTGTGGGAAACTAGTAAGAGGATTTATTACATAGTAATACAAAGCTCTGGTGTGACATTGTATATGAGCAATGCTATTGGAAAACTGGGCTTAATGCATATGCACAGTCTGCACAGGCTAATCTTGGATGACACTTTAAGCATATCTATTTTGTGTGGTTAAGAACATGGAGGCTTGCTCAACTGGTAGATTGCCATACTACAAATAAAGGTTTGGGGGGTTTGAATCCTGGCCCAGCAACGTCACTTGTTTCGTCTTGTCATTAAATCATTTTTACGGCCATTATCCCCCTCCTTTGACTAAAGTAGGACAGTTGTCATTTAGTGGCATGAGTATGTGTACGTAGTACTTAAAAACCTGCTGACCCAGGAAAAGTGTGAGTTTGTATACTGACCGCTGTAATATGACTGTAATACTGTTGATATGGCAAAAAAATCCAAGCAAATAACTATTTGGTAAAGATTTAAAAATGAAATACTGTGTTAAGTGTTTAATAAACACAAAAAATAAATGAAAATTATTAAATTTTGATTTTAAGACTTCTAAGTCAGTTTAGTTCAAGGTTCTTGACTTCTAATGGTTTTAACAGTAAATTTAAACACTAAAAAGCCCATAAACACTCAAAATCTACGAATATTTCGTACAATAGTAGGAAAAATTAAATTAACACATAAATAATCTTTGTTTCTTATAGCAATAGTTAAAATTTCAACGGCGAATGTGGTCTGGTAACATTGATTTAATGCGATACAAATGCTCGGTATTTTTTTGTGTCACAGTAAATTCAATGTGAATTTCCAGCTAGGCTATCCAAACTTTACAAGCGAACGTGAGATTGGCTTTGGGTAGATTTGGAAACATGAATGCCCGAAGCCAGTCTTGTGTTCGCCTGTAAATTTTCGGACATCTATGCAGGAAATTAATATGGAATATATTGTCGCACAAAAACAAAAATGAGCATTTTATATCTCGTTAATTCTATGTTACCTGACCCCATCTAGCGTTGAAATTATGGCTATTGCTATAAGGAACACTGATTTTTTATGGGTTAACTTTATGTGATGAAATATTTTGCGAAATATTCGTTGATTTTGAGTATCTATGTAACTTTAAAACTGTGTCAAGTCAACAATACCAAAGTGGTCACTGCTGTTCAGTTATGAATTTGTCTAATCAATTATCCTGTAGTTAATTGTTATAATGTATTTCACTGTAATGTGCCTCGTGTGATTGCAGGCAAACTGGTTGCTGTTGGTTACGGAATCAAGAAGCTGCAGATCAGCTGTGTTGTGGAGGATGACAAGGTATGTAGAACCACCGTAATGTGCTGCTGGGCTGGAATCTAATTGTATACCAGTATGCAAATTGACCCAATCCAAATCTTATAAGTGTATATTTTCCCCTAATGACTGCCTATAATTCCCAATTGAAGGATTCCAAGGAAAAAGAAATATTGTTAAAAAAATGTCAAAATTAAGTTCATTTCCCTATCGAGCTCAATAAAATTATCCTAAGTTCATAAATATTCAAACATTTTTTTTTTAGCTCACCTGAGCGATAGCTCGGGTGAGCTATTGTGATCACTCAGCGTCCGGCGTCCGTCCGTCCGTCTGTCTGTCTGTAAACAATTTGTAAACATCTTCTTCTACTAAACCATTGAGCCAATTTCAACTAAATTTCATGTGGAGCATCCCTAGGTCATGGGATAAAAGAATTGTTAAAAAAAATTTGATCACATAACCAAGATTGCCGCCATGACCATATATGGTAAAAACCTTAAAAAATCTTCTTGTCAGAAACCGCTCATCAGATTTTCAAAAAATTTCACAGGGATGACCTTTGAAGGCTCCCCTGAAAAAGTTGTTCAAAGAAATTTGATTCGTCAAAAAACATGGCCGCAGGAGCTCGTTGAACTTTGCATGTTTATTCGTTTTTGCCTATTTTGTGAAAACTTTCAAAAATCTTCCACATTTTTTGTCCGATCCTTTCCAAATTTGCACAGTGTCTTTATATCAATGAGGACACGAACCCTACAAAAAATGAGCATTATTGGTCCATGAAGTACAGAATTACCTCCCCTTGAATTGAGAAAATGGTGTTTATGCAATAAAGTCCAAATTTTTCATCCAATTCTTTCCAAACTTGTAAGGATTTAGCATGGTTCAAACAAGGGAAACAACTACGGTTTATGCATGTTCTTTTTATTACAGATTTGCCACCCTTTAATTCATTCAAAATCTCATTTTACAGCAGAGATTCCAAATCTGACCTGTAAATGAGCCCCATATTTACTGCCAGTGCTAGGTTACCTTTCCCATTTGATCATTCTTAAGTATTGGTCTTGTAATGCTGCTACTGCTTCTGCTACTGCTACTGCTACTACTACTACTACTACTACTACTACTACTACTACTACTACTACGACTACTACTACTTCTACTACTACTACGACTACTACTACGACTACGACTACCACTACTACTTCTACTACTACTACTACTACTACTACTACTACTACTACTTCTACTACTACTACTACTACTACTACTAGTACTACCACTACTACCACAACCACCACCACCACCACCACTATTACTACGGGGACCACTACTACTACTACTACTACTACTACCACTACTACTACTACTACTACTACTACTACTACTACTACTACTACTACTACTACTACTACTACTTCTACTACTACTACTACTACTACTACTACTTCTACTACTACTACTACTACCACCACTACTACTACTACTACTACTACTACTACTACTACTACTACTACTACTACTACCACTACTACTACTACTACACCACCACCACCACCATTCACAGTGACAAAAAACGTATTCACACAATGGCTGCTACTACAACTTATAGCCCATATAGGGGGGCATGCATGTTTTACAAACAGCCCTTGTTTCTATGGGATTTTAACCACAACTGTTCATGTTTATCTCCGACACATATTTTTAGGTCACCTGTCATGAAGTGACACGGTGAGCTTATGTGATCGTGTGATGTCCGGCGTCCGTTGTGCATGTCTGCGTGTGTCCGTGCGTCCGTCCGTCAACAATTTGTTTGTGTAGACAGAAGAGGTCACAGTTTGCATCCAATCTTGATGAAATTTGGTCAAAATGTTTATCTTGATGAAATCTGGTTTTGGATTGTATTTGGGTCATCTGGGGTCAAAAACAAGGTCACTAGGTCAAATAATAGAACAACCTTCTGTAGACAATAGAGGTCACAGTTTTCATCCAATCTTTATGAAATTTGGTCAGAATGTTTATCTTGATGAAATCTGGGTTAAGATTTTATTTGGGTCATCTGGGGTCAAAAACTAGGTCACTAGGTCAAATAATAGAAAAACCTTGTGTAGACATTAGAGATCACAGTTTTCATCCAACCTTTATGAAATTTGGTCAGAATTCTTGATGAAATCTGGGTGGGATTGTATTTGGGTCATCTGGGGTAAAAATCTAGGTCATATAAATAGAAAAACCTTGTGTTGACAATAGAGGTCACAGTTTTCATCCAATATTTATGAACTGTGGTCAGAATGTTTATCTTGATGAAATCTGGATTGGGATTGTATTTGGGTCATCTAGAGTCAGGAACTAGGTCACTAGGTCAAATCATAGAAAAACATTGTGTAGACAATAGAGGTCATAGTTTTCATCTGATCTTAATGAGTCAGGTTAGCGATTCAGGGCCATCATGGCCCTCTTGTCATTTTAAAAGTACTTCTGAGCAGAAAACAACAACACCAATTGCCCTTTTTAAGTCAAAACAACGCGATATATCCCAATTCAAAGTGCCCCAGTCCTATTCCTAAATTTGGGACAAAAACACTGTATGCACATGGCCTAACATAACCCAGAAATTCTCATGAAATTGGAAGTAATACACATTTTTGAATAATTATAAAGGCAATTTGACCCATTCGTAGTCGCCCTACAAATAAAATTTATTGACAGTGGCCTTTTCTTAAAGGATTCAAGTTTAAAAGGCTTCATTTCCATCCCTTAGATACTAAAACCTTAACAGACTGCGAGTTACTTGCAGGCTGTTCTGGTTTTATGCTGGTTGTTGATAGCTATTTTTACTTTGCTTCCATGTTTTTTATGCTCCCCCCAAAAATTTTGGGGGGAGCATATAGTCGCTGCTTCGTCTGTCCGTGCGGTTTTCTGTCTGTGCACAATTTTTGTCCTGGCTATTTCTCAGCAATTAATGACCGCAATTCAATTAAACTTTATGGGAAGCTTCACTACCAAGAGGAGATGTGCATATTATCAGCCGGTTCTGGTCGGATGATTTTTCACAGAGTTATGGCCCTTTGAAATTTTCTATAAACTGTACATATAGTGCAATTCTTGTCCCCCCAACTACTGACTGGAATTCAATGAAGCTTTATGGGAAGCTTAACTACCTTGAGGAGATGCGCATGTTATTTGTGGGTTGTGGTTAGATGATTTATTTAGAGAGTTATGGCCCTTTGAAATTTTTAAGTTGCTAAACCATCCATCGTATTATTTTGTACAAAGTTATGCACCTCAAGACGTTTCCTTTAATCTGAATATATAGTGCAATATTGTGACAAAAAAAACTTTGGGGGAGCATCACCCGTCTTCGACGGTTTCTTGTTTTTTCTTGCTAAGAGATGGCTCTTTAAAAAAAAAAAAATAATTTAGTAGTTCAAAGCTCACATGTTTACAATTAAAAGAAGTTTGTGAGTCAAATTTTAAAATTCTAAAAAGTTTGAGACTAAAATTTCACAATTTTGAACAGTTCAGGACTCATTTTTTCACAATTTTTCTTAAAATGAGAGAGAGAGAGAGGGGCAAGACTACTTTTCAAAGATTAGAAAAAATTCCTTGGCTTCTGAGTGGGAAAGATTAAATGGCTGACTGATCACTCTTTTGCCTGTTGCAGGTTGGCACAGACTTCCTGGAAGAGGAAATCACAGCCTTTGAATCCCACGTGCAGTCAGTGGATGTTGTAGCGTTCAACAAGATCTAAAGTGCTAATAAATTATTTTGCTGTAGTCTGTGTTGGTCTTTTTGTTGTGTGGTGTGCTGTAAGAATATCTTGGTCTCAGAAGTAAACATGATAGACCTGAGGGAAAATTATGATATAGTTAAAAAAAGGCTTTTATAAAAGCAGGACGTAACATTCCTATGGATTTCATACATTTTGAAAACACACTTATCCGACTCATTTAAAATCCAGATTTAGATGTGCATATTGTCGCGTTTGTGAAGTGGGTGTGTATTGAATTGTAGTGTACACACGCTGACTAAAATTAAATATAATTATTTGAATTCAACAGCATGGCATAGCAATGACGAAATCGTTGCGTTCTCACCAGCCATGCTGTAAATGTATTGCTTCAGTCAGGGGATTTAACGAATGCGCATTTATTTTGTACAAATACAAAGGTATTGATCCTTTTATTATTGAATTGCAGGTAGCCCTTAAAATAACTATGATTGTTTCCCTATAGGCTATAAGCGGCACAAAAAGCAATTGCTATACTGAAAGGGCTCATACTGATCCTACTTGGTTTGCACAAATTGCTCACTTCTGTCTGTTAACTTTTTTTTTCAGAACAAAATATAAAGTGATGCATTTATGTATTTCTTTAAATAAATAATGGCAATACATAATTTGATAGAGCTTTAATTTACAATAAACTTTTTGTATCACATCTTGCAAATATCGTATTGCACGTTCTATAGTTGGGCTCCCACGCTCGTGTGATCTTTCCCTACCCCGATTTGCCATGTGTAAGTGACCATGGTCTTTCACCGAGTTTTAATATAAAGAAGTGAAACTCCAGCTGCTGGAGCAGTATTGCATTCTCATTATATACAAAAAGTTGGTCCTATATTTAAGGCAAGTGACCAATTGCCTTAGGGCTTGGATACAAAGTGATGCTTGTCCATACGTTGGCACACGTTGCTTTGCATTTTGTTGCGATCAGTTCATGATAGGCATTTATTGGTGCCACGATGTTATACAATAACATAGGTCCTTAAGGAGTGTTTCGATCGCACATGATCATCATGACTGGATATCCTGCATTGTTGCGTTATGATACGATAAGATGCCTAATATTCAATGCGTTCCATGACAATTCGATAGGACTGTGGTTACGAAAAGATACGACATGACCTAAATAATATCAATACAACTCAATTGACTTCCCCTGCGCGGCCATATGACTGGTGTGTTCATTTGATATAAACTCCTTTATACGGCCATTATCCCCCTACATTTGCTTCAAGAACGGCAGTTGTCAGTTACTGGTTATAGGTACGTACACTAAGCACTAGTTAACTTACGCCGTTATATGAAGGAATGACGTTGAAAATGTATGAAAATCAAACCGACAAACACACAGCAGTAGCAAGTTTTCCGTGAACATGTATCATCTTTGAGAGGGCAATCGCAAGGTAAGCTCCCCTGTTTCACAGCCTGTAAAAGATCTATCTGCCGACATGGGAGAGAAATGTCTGCAGAAGCTACGAGCTTGTTATCGGTGGACTTGCTATTTCGTATCGGTCATTCATCAATTGCCGAAATATTTGTTTCTTTTACTGTTAAATAGGACCAACAATTACACCAAGTTGTGACTATTAAATTACCTGAATTCAAAACATTACTCATACAGCTTTTTGAAAATGCGTCATTTATCTGGACTTTTATCTTAATTTATATCAAAGCTTCACTCTGTACTAAGTCATTTGTAAGTAGGTTCTATACTTTGGGAGCGGCATGCGAAAATAACTCTGGCTGGCTTGTGCAGAGGTGGTTAACGCGCGTCATACCTGTCCGGTTTCAATTCCTCATTCCGATGCAAGTGGACTGGGTTTGTGTTGACCATAAGGGACAGATGAGGGTTTTACCCGAGTTCTTTGGTCCCTTAAAACAGCGAAGTACAACACTAACATTTGCATATTTATGTGAAAATTTAAAAGATAGAACGTGAAGCAATAAGTCTCTTTACACCTTTCTTTAGCCTATTCAGAAAATAAGGTAGGAGTTCTGGCATACAGCCTGGTCCCCACATGACATTAACTTCGGTCCTTACATGGAATGCACTCCGGTCCTCACATGGCACACACTCCGGATCTCGCATGGCATACGCTGCGGTTGTCACATGAAATACACTCCGGTCCTCACATGGCATACAATCCGGTTCTCACATAGCATATAATCCGGTCCTCATATGGTATTCACTCCGGTCCTCACATGACATGCAATCCGGTCCTCACATCGCATACGATCCGGTTATCACATGGCATACAATCCGGTACTCACGTGACATACGCTTTGGTCCTCACATGGCATACGCTTTGGTTGTTGTTGTTTTTGATTTTTATCGAGTGCACCGGGATTGTCTCCCATATGGCCATCGCCCCCAGAAAGACGTGTTAGTTGGTTACGGGGGATAGTGCAAGATACAGGAGACACCCAGTTCCAGAGGTGACCCTGGGTCTTTTAGTGCCCGGTGTATAGCACCTAGTACACTGCACCTCGGTTTAACGTCTCATGCGAAAGACGAGTTAGAAGGTTAGGTGCAGCGGGGGATCGAACCAGCGATCTCTGGATTGTGAAGCCAGTGTGTTACCACCAGACCACGGATCCGCTACATACGCTTTGGTCCTCACATGGCAAACGCTCTGGTCCTCACATGGCATATAATCCGGTCCTCACATGGTAAACAATCCGATTCTCACATGGCATAAAATCCGGTCCTCACATGGCATACAATCCGGTCCTCACGTGAAATACAATCCGGTTCTCACATGGCATACAGTGCGGTCCTCACATGGCATACAATCTGGTCATTACATGGTATACAATCCGGTTCTCACATGGCATACACTCCGGTCCTCTCATGGCATACAGTCCGGTTCTCACATGGCATACACTCCGGTCCTCTCATGGCATACAATCCGGTTCTCACATGGCGAACTCTCCAGTCCTCACATGGCATACAATTCGGTTCTCACATGGCATACACTCCAGTCCTCACATGGCATACATTCCGGTCATTACATGGCATACAATCCGGTTTTCACATGGCATACACTCCGGTCCTCACATGGCATACACTATGGTCCTCACATGGCATACAATCCGGTCTTCAAATGGCATGCAATCCGGTTCTCACATGGCATACATTACGGTTCACACATGACATACAATCCGGTCCTCACATGACATACAATCCGGTTCTCACATGGCATACACTCCAGTACTCACATGGCAAACATTCTGGTTCTCACATGGCATACACTCCGGTCCTCACATAATGAAGCCTTAAGCGCTGAAGTAGTACCCCCGCTCAAATGATCTCATACCATGCACATTAATGTATGTGTTCATCGTAATCTTACCTTCACAAAATTAACATTTCTATAAATATTATGAACTTGTTTAAAGTAACAATAAATGTATAATATTCAAAGTATGGCGATATGTAAAGAGAAATGTTTGTTTCCAATCCATTAATTAGTTCCGAGTCTTCTGACTTTCATATTGAGCGTCAGATTGTTCTAGAAATTGCTCTTGGCTCTATACAAAATCTTCGTAGACAAATATAAATGCCCTTTCTTGGATTTTTTATCTACAGAATCCGGTTATTCCCACATTCAATGCCGCTTACCACCGTTCGAGGTCGACACAAGTAAATTGATGCGATGCGTGATGTTACTTGTACGGCAGTCAACAGCGGTACCCGACACAACTCCGACATTTGGCACGACATGTTGCATCAAAAATTGAATACCTCTAGTCATTGTCGTGTTTCGTTAGTCTCTTTTAAGGCATGTCGGATCGTAAAAAAGGTTTCATGTTGGTTATTTTTAGCTCATCTATTTTTTGAAAAAAAATATGAGCTATTGTCATCACCTTGGCGTCGGCGTTGGCGTCCGGTTAAGTTTTGCGTTTAGGTCCACTTTTCTCAGAAAGTATCAATGCTATTGCATTCAAACTTGGTACACTTACTGACTATCATGAGGGGACTGGGCAGGCAAAGTTAGATAACTCTGGCGTGCATTTTGACAGAATTATGTGTCCTTTTTATACTTAGAAAATTGAAAATTTGGTTAAGTTTTGTGTTTAGGTCCACTTTATTCCTACAGTATCAAAGCTATTGCTTTCATACTTGCAACACTTATTAACTATCATAAGGGGACTGTGCAGGCAAAGTTATGTAACTCTGACTGGCATTTGGACGGAATTATGGACCCATTATACTTAGAAAATTGAAAATTTGGTTAAGTTTTGTGTTTTGGTCCACTTTACCCCTAAAGTATCATTGATATTGCTTTCATACTTGGAACACTCGCAAACTATCATAAGGGGACAGTAAAAGGACAAGTTGCATAACTCTGGTTGTCATTTTTACGGAATTATGGCCCTTTCTTGACTTAGTAAATTTGAATATATGGTTAAATTTTGTGTTTCGATCCACTTTACTTCTAAAGTATCAAGGCTATTGCTTTCAAACTTCAAATACTTTCATGCTATCATGAGGTTACTGTACCTGGCAAGTTGAATTTTACCCTGACCTTTGAATGACCTTGACTCTCAATGTAAAATTATTAAATTTTGCTAAAATTGCCATAATTTCTTTATTTATGATTAGTTTTGATTGATACTTTGACAAAACTACTCTTACCTGACATACCACAATAGACTCCACCCAAACCATCCCCCGTGCCCTCCCCCCCCCCCCCCCCCCGAATCCCCCCTAAATTGTTTTGTTTTTTAAGGTCATCTCACAAATGACCACCACACCCTCACACTATACCCCCCCCCCCCCCACCCCCCCCCCCCCAATTTTTTTTTTGAAACGGTTAAAAAACACAAATATTTATTTTTATTATTTTATTTTTGAAATACCGTCCAACCATCGCACCCAACAATCCCCCTCCCCCCGAATTTTTTTTGTTTGCATTTTTTTCGCATTTTTGGAAGATAATATAATAAATGTCCACACCCCCACACTATACACCCCTGTTCACTCCACCTCTTCCTCCTTGTGATTTAAATTGAGAGTCCCTTCACCTTTAAAAAGAAAATAGATGAGCGGTCTGCACCCGCAAGGCGGTGCTCTAGTTGTGAAAATTCATCACTTGAAAATAGCACAATTATCAATATGGTCGCATTCCTATTTGATACCAACTAACACAAAAAGCTTAAAACTGATTGTAAGAAGAATGTAAACGTTATATGCCTATCAAACATTCGAAGATTGATACGCTTCTGCAAGTGTACTACCAAGCAAACCATCAGAACTTTAATGTGGTATATTTCTGCAGTAGCGCTCTTGTGTGGTTGCGGGTTTGAACAACACCGAGACGACAATCCGCCAGAAAAAAATGTACTCGCCAAAAAAAAAACAAATATACCCGCCAAAACGACAAATATACCCGCCGGAACGTAAAACAATAGGTACTCTAGACTGTTAAAGTCAATAGTTCTTGTATACTTAAATGCTATCGAATTTAAGGTGAATGCATTTGTCGTTTGGTAATATGCACTTGTCATTCAGCCACATGCAGTTTTTATGAAGCAACTTGCAATTCACATTAAGCGACATTAATGGTTTAGTGGACATTTTCTTCAATAGTTCAACTTTCATAGTATAACAAACACACACCAAGTATATATTATACGGCGCTTGTTTAGATATTCAATATGCCGAAGCACCGGTTGCCACGTGGTACTATTTGCTACGAGGTACCATTTACTACGAGGAAATCTGAGTCCACACTCGCTTTGTGTAAATACAAAACCAAAAAAGTACATCTCATACCAAATTTTCTTTGGATTGATTGACCTTTGTAGATGTCAATCGGACCCGACTAATCACTATGTCTGATTACAACTCACGCGTCACGTTTTAAAGTTCATTTCATCTACATAAACAATGCCGCCGTCGACGCCGACGTGAACAAACGCTACGTCTACGACGGTTATGGCAACGATGACAAATGCGTAGATGTTATATACGTTAACTGACTGCGACGATTACTAGGTGACGTGACGTTCACAAATATGTCCTATTTGACGTTCACAAATATATCCTACGTGACGGTTATCTGTAATTAACAACACGAATGAAAAGTATAATAAACAAACGACTATCTTTCGTGTAGGATCTAAATACGTGGGCGTATAATAACATGTGATATTATTCAAATCACATAACATTGATTTCAACTGATACAAATAACACATCATTAAAATGAAAACTAAGTGGTTTTCCTTTACCCTTATTATAGAGTTAATTGGACGTTAATATTCACTCCAACTAAATGTATAAATTAATTTACCAAAGTAGCACTTTTAGAAAGAAAAAAAACAACATATTAGTACAAATATAACCATAGACAATGCCCTCTTATATCCCCCAAAATATATTTCGATAATCTGAGACCACGACCCTCTTGTTTCAGAGTCTTAATGTGTTATGAGGGCTTTGGGTGTCTTTCCTATCGGACGTAAAATAATGATAAAATAAAACCACGAAAATGGCATCGTTTGGAAATTTGGAGACTTCCGGGAAGGCCATCACCATATTCGGAGATTGCTTGTACACCACATAACGATTTGAAACACATGTTTTTTCCATCGAAACCTCAACGAATGGCTAAGTTTTAAATGTAACATTACAATAAAGCATAAGAGCTTCTCTCCCAACTTATCAAGCCTGGATTCTTAACACAAAGCGGATAGAGACCCCGCCAACATCCCGAAACACCGTTATGTCAAAGATCTATTAAGTCAAAGGGGGTAATCACGTGATAGTCGAGATGGCGACGTCCATACCGAGACGGTTATTTTTCGCCGTTTTATACCCTTTATTACTTATGTTTAGATTTTAAATGACGCTCACTTTCCAGACATATCAGTAACAAGAAATATCTTTAAAAAAAGATATACGGCGTTGATTGTGGTTGGAGTTGGTGAAAGGTAAAGGGTTCAATGAATGAGATCAAAGATAGCGAATGTCTTTTTCTGTGCAGTTCTTAGCTGTCACACGCAGTACGGGATGTTCGCGGATTTTTCGCGGCTTATTTTACATTATTACATATTGCTGGTCATAAACCTATAGATACAAAACAGAAAAACAAAAGAAGAATGGACGTGAAAGGTCAAAGGTAAAAATTTAAAAAACATAAATTTTCATAACTTTTTTTAATATTGAACACAGCAACTTAATATTTGGCATGCATGTATATCTCGCGGAGCTTCACATTTTGAGTGGTGAAAGGTCAAGGTCATCCTTCAATGTCAAAGGTCAAAAATAAACAAAAATATTTTTCATTTCTCCATTCAATCTCTTACTAACTTCTCGTGGAGCTGCACATTTTGAGTGGTGAAAGGTCAAGGTCAAGGTCAAAGGTCAAAAAATAAAACATATTAATTTTCATAACTTTTTATGCCCCCGGATCGAATGATCGGGGCATATTGTTTTTGGCCTGTCTGTCTGTCATTCTGTCCCAAACCTTTAACCGTACAGTTAAAGTTTTGCAATAACTTTTGAAATATTGAACATAGCAACTTGATATTAAGCATGCATGTGTATCTCATGGCGTATTAGGGGGCATTGTGTTTCCGACAAACACATCTCTTGTTCGTATCTAAATTTCGGACACGAACTTTTAAACAAACGAAAACGTTATTATTGGTGTGACTATATTTCGTTCCATTAAAAAAAATGTGCAACTGCGTCAACACGAGAATTAATATTTGTATATTTGTAAGTCACGCCCTGAATGGTTTGTTGTGTATTTTTTTAATGTATTTTTTGACATAATGTTTTCCTTGACCAGGGAAAACACGTAACCTGTACACATGTACACAAAAAGCTCAAACACTAAATAAAACATAATCACGACTCTGCCCCTAACGATTGAATTGCCAACTCGTTTAACTATCAGATAAAATAATTCACAAATAACATTTATAGATGCGTTTGATACATGATTCACTATACATTTGTTGTTTAATAAGCGACCAACACATTACAAACTTAGAATATTTTAATCATCCTGTCCTACTCACAAATTAACGGGATTCGTTTTTGTATTCATTCCAAAACTGTCAGTTATCAATCGGCCATTTCCGTATCACGTTGGGAGATGATGAATACGTATCAGTTATCAATCGGCCATTTCCGTATCACGTTGGGAGATGATGAATACGTATCATCTTTTGTTTAGTATCGGCATTATTAATAACAGTTTACCGCGGTATGAACAGGCTTCTTTTATTATTATGTAGTTTCAGAACAAATGTTAAATAACTGTAAAATACAATTATACAGAATTGGGTATGCCCAATGTATTTTCATACTTTGTTGTTGTTTTACTTTAATGTTTAGTTTTAGTCCGATAAAAGTAATATTGATGAGAATTTTTCTGATCGCAGATAATTGGAAGCTTAGATGTGTCAACAACCAGCTCGATCTTTGTGGTTACTGCTTAAATACTGAACACATTACACGCATTTAAAACTTGTTTAATTATATTAAGAAACAATTCAAAAAAGAAAAGCTATACATTAAAAATCGTGTTATTTCATTTCAAATGTCTAATTCAGACATCATGTATTTGCAAAATATTTTATACACATTGAATTATCGTGAAATAAACGAAGCTTTACTCGATTTGTATACACATACATTCATACCGATCATTTGTCTTACGCATCAACCTCGCTGTATGAAAAAAGTAAAAATTAAAAGGGACAAATATTAATAAAAGCTGCATCCTACTAGATTCATATGTTCTGTCGAAATTATTTTAATACTACACATTCTTGGACGTAATGGTGAAAATTGATTTTAAATGTTGTACATGTGAATTTCTAAAACGTGTTGATTCACTGACTCTTGATTAAGACGGTGTTATCAGATGAACATAGTACATACATACTGTTGAAGTTAAGACTTTAACACACAAGAAAGGTTAGTGCCTTGCATTATCCTTTCCCTTTTAGAAGCACGTGTATCGATATATCACTAGAAAGGATATCGCTTTACGTATACTTTAATGTTCTTACTGATTTAAAGAAAACACAGACTGTTTCGAGCTTATTTATGCGCATTGATTTATTGTATTGGTATAGGGCTTCTGATACTTCTGAAGGGCTTTATGTATACAATAGAAACAATGAGTTTAAGATCACCCCGTGAAGATAAGGCATTTGTGTGAGATAACACATTCTTAGAGTGTTTACTGATTAATTTAATTACTCGAAGATGTCTTACTTTTCGAAAAGGTTTGTGTTAATAGTAAAACGCAAAAATAACACAATTATACTCCGATCACAATTTAATTACACTTTAAAGTAGTTCGTACAACAATATCTTTTACTTTAAACATACTTTATTTCTAAAAAAATGACTTTGTACAAATATATACATTGGTCCATACATACATAATGGAAAAAGAGTTAGACCTGAAGTTCTTCAACATTATCGGGGGTCTTTCCCTTGCGATAGTTTTAACATGTTGTAATGGTGACAAACTTACAAATTGTATTCCGCAAGTTATTATTAAACAGAAATCATTCTAAGTTCTAATAACCGTTCGATCCTTAGAATAAGTTCATATTGAAACACAAGTAAAACATTTAAATGATAATCAAATTTTATTTGTCCTTGTTACACAGCGAATCGATGAATCAACATTTAATTACCATACAAATGTAACAGTTCAAATGTAATAATTCAAAGAATATTCATATAAAGCCACAAACAAAAGTACAGCAACATATCGAATATTCATACAAACTCGAAACATTTCATTACAAATTCAATAAATACAAATATACATCATTAAATTTACATTTAACACAAGTTTACCTTTATATATTTACAAAAGCACACAAAAACCTTAATCTCTCATCTGCAATGACTGAACTAAACAACTCTTAATTAATTACCATTCGCAATGATAAACCAATGTGCCTATAACTGAATAATCAATTACCATTAAACATGACATAAACATATAATCTATACATATACATTCTGTACAACTGGCTTATTTTTTAAATGATTTAAAGATCAAACGATGATAACTTGTCAATCATAAGGGTGGGAGGGATTAGGTCAATAAAAATTATTTTCTAGTAAATTTTTAAACGCTGTGATTTCATCTAAAACAAAAACAAGTATGAAAACTTCTTCACGGATACCGTGCGCACGAGATATTAAATCGACCAATCAGAAATAAGATGAGTGCATATCACCTGTCTAAAAATAGATAATCTTAGATAAAAATAGAATCTTTGACAACATGAACTTTTGTCAAGACAATTAAACATTTTAATCGTATTAAAATTAGCCAATTGTATTCCGCAAGTTATTATTAAACAGAAATCATTCTAAGTTCTAATAACCGTTCGATCCTTAGAATGAGTTCATATTGAAACACAAATAAAACATTTAAATGATAATCAAATTTTATTTGTCCTTGTTACACAGCGAATCGATGAATCAACATTTAATTACAATACAAATGTAACAGTTCAAATGTAATAATTCAAAGAATATTCATATAAAGCCCAACCATAGGCCAATTAGAAATAAACCCACATATAAAGACAACACATCAACTAAACAAAAATTGCATGCAAACAAATTTTTTTTTTTTTAAAACAGATAACAAAAACCAAATTATCTAATTAAGCGAAGCAAGAAACGAAACCATGCTCTGCGAAAGCACAATGCGTAACAAACACTAAAACAGTGCTTACCAGTTATTCTTGTAAACAGTGTATTAATAAACCACTACGCCTACATTCTGGAAATAGAAATATGAATACATTTGTACATATGATGTTAAAACATAATTCACAATTTTTCAGAAATAAAGCTAGCAATGTCAATCTTGTCTTCTAAAGACATATGCAAATATCTTTTATACGCGTCAGATGACCAGTCACCTAAAAGCTGAATTTTATCAGCTGATATATTTAATTTGAAAGCAAAAGAGGCAAAGCCTCTCCTAAAAGAATGATTCGAGTATGCTCTAGGATCGACATCACATTTAGCAAGTACTTCTCGAAGCTTTTTGAGATAAAGACTATATGTGACTGGTCTTCCTGACTTCAATATAAATAGAGGCGATCCAGGTCCAGCGGGAATCTTACTAACCATATTCTTAAAAGCTGCCACAGGACATAGCGGAGAGTTCATGACAACAACCAATGGTGTAACCAATACACGTTGTCCAAACTGAATAGTTTTTGTCCATTTCATAGAAACTAACAATTTATTCTTATCAATAGAAACATCCTCTCTTAATAAGAACCTTTTATGAAGTAAATCTTCAGTCGTTGTAGGTACCAAATTTGATTTTCTAGCTAACAGAAAAAATGCAAAAACAAACAAGCACCAATAAACAATGTAATTTATATCAGACTTATCTAAAGCTTAATAAATTTTTAGCAATAATTCTGGAGTGATAGGGCATGCTTGTTTAATTTTATGACATTTTATTCTCTAAATGCCTTTCAACGTAAGATTCAATATAAATTGATTAACTTTTTCTAAAGGGAAACCAAGAAGTTGATGCATGGTACGTACTCCACTGACGTAATTTCTAATTGATTCGACAGCTTTAAAAGATCTACTTAAAAATTGTACATATAACTGCAATTTAATTGTAGAAGCCGAAAGGAAAACTAACCCGAAATGGCAGCAAAACAAAAGAAAAGATTCCCACTGGATCCTCAAATTTTTCCTGGATCCCTCAGCATAAGCCCTTCTATTGGATGCCTTGAGGTCATCCCTCAGAACACGTAATTCTCTGTCTGAAACAAACATACATACATGTAATTAAGATTACTACCAATTATTTACAAATTCAAAGTCTTCTTTTCGAACAAAATGTTCATTCAATGCAATATCTTTTGTACAGTCTTTAAATAGATTGGCATGTCCCTCGTTTAAATGCCATCTAGACAGATAATCTGCTAATCTGTTATCAATGCCTGGAATATGTACAGCTTTAATTTCAAATTCATACAACGCTGCAAAAAAGGTTAATTCTCTTAAACACTTTTGCATAAACTGACATTTCGATTTTCCAGAATTTAAAACTAAACAAACAGCCATATTGTCACACTGTACCACAATTCTTCTGTTTTTAAATTTCATGTACCACAAGTGCACACACACCACAATTGATAACATTTCTAAAGCGCTTATGTGCAAGTTTTGATTGTGTATGGCTGTGGGGAAAATTGCATGAAAGTAATGTCCCTGTAGATATCCACCACAGCCACTTAAGCAAGCGTCACTAGAAAATATATCGTCAGGAGTAGACTATGTCTCTGTTGAAATGACTGAAATACCATTATATAATGGTAAAAATGTTTTCCACCAATTCAAATCCTGTTTCACATGAGATGGAATTATATGAGAATTAATCTCAGAGTTCACCACATATATCTCTCAAAGCCAATTCAGTAATCTGTTTATGTATACACGACTGGCTTTGACACAAGCTCCTACAAAATTAAGCTTGCCCAACAACTGTTGTACTTCTTTCAAAGAAGCAACTTCCTTAACTAACCACTCATCTACTAATAACAATATTTCCTGCAACCTATCAGCAGTTATTTCCATAGTCATTTTAACTGTATCAAACAAAACGCCTAAGAACACCATTTTAGTACAAGGTTCTACTGACTTATCTTTGGCTTCTTCTAACCCACACTTTTGTAATACTGTCTCTAAACACAAATAAGCAAATTTTGCATATTCTTTCCTCTCAGCCCCTGCAAAGTCATCAAGATAATTTAAAATTATCACACCAAGCTTTAACAAAATGTAAGCTACAGCGTTTGTTACTCTCTGACAAATATAAGCTGCAGATCTAAGACCCATTGATAACACAGTATCACAAAAAATATGTTTTTTATAAATAAATGATACTTAATTGTAATCTCCTGGACATATATTAATTTGACGATAAGCCCGTTTTAAATCTTTTTTAAACAGCAAACAACCTTTGCCTTTTGATTTAATCAAGCTACACATATCATCTATCTTAGGAAACATTAAATTTATAGTGTCCCCTAAATATTCTGATTTTGCTATACAATCATTCAATGCCTCACCTTTTGGGAAACTCAAATCTAAAATTATTCTTCTATTGTTAACATCTTTCTTGGGGACTGAATTTAAAGGTGATATCTTTAATTTGCTACTAAAAGGATTAGATCTAAACGGACCTTATATAGCATTATATTGCTTTTCTGTAGTCAAAAAATTTAACATTTGTTCTGGAAATTCATTGCAACCTTTATGATTAAAATATTTCCAAACAGGAAGTGTGTTTTCTAGTATGCTATCACATCCTACTGCACCAGTTGGAAAACCATATTTCAACAATTCACACACAGTTATGTCCGTATAATCTTGTAACATTGTCTGCATATAAGCTGTGTTAATTTTGAAATTTACTGGGATTTTGCATCCGATAAAATTATGTTTACCAGAAAGTTTTACTTTCTCATGAATCTCCACTTTTTCTTATGTTTCATTTACTGTGCCTTTTGTCCTGGTACAGATTTTACACGATTTAGAATGTGAACATAAATGCTTATTTATTGTTTTGTACATGATTTTGATTTAAAACAGAATTTTGGCAAGAAAGCGTCCAATATCTCATTTTCATCTTCGAACATCTGCGATACTTTTGTGAGTCACATCACTCGACTGGGGCATTCTGAGGAGCATTCTGGATGGGGTAATTTGGATTGATCATTTTGCCAGCAGGTCGCACAGATGTGTAAAGCATATCTCATTTTGCCTTTAACTACGGCGGTATGGTCCGTTTTATGCTGGCATTTGTTTCTTTGATATGAAGCACAAAACCAAACTGTGGACTCTTCTTTGAGTGGATTTTCAGCTTTTCTTGTCTTGAAATTAACATTAGAGTTCCGTTTTATGCTGCCATGACTTTTAATTAAGAATCTATTTAAAATAGCTATTTCTAGATATTGAAATTCGTCACTCCATTTCTTTTTTCCCACCTCAATTTCTCTCAATACTGCCGCGTAATAACATTTGAGACCTTCAAATTCATACGATGAACTTAGATAAAGAATTCGTTTGAGAAGTTCTAATCTCCCTTTTCTTTCAGTTCTATTTGTTTGTGAATCAGATATGATTTCCAACTCTCCAGCAATAATTAAATTGAGCTCTAGATCTTCGAACGATATATTTTTGCTGACAAATTCATATCGTAGATATGTATGAGGGTACCTTTGTGCGTATTTAACTTTATCCTGTGATTTTATTGCTATTCCTGATTTTTTTGCGTTTATCTTTTTTAATTCTGTGCACACTTTCCCTGTCAGATTCAGATTGGGATTCTTCATAAGAACTAGTTGAAAACTGTGCAGAAGAGGAAGATGAGCTATTAACTTCTTCACTAGAATCACTACTATCGGAATCTGATAACAACCCTAATGTAGAGATTTGTTTTTTAACAGTCTTTTTCAAATTGTTATTCTTTCTTAAGTCTTTGATGGTGAGTTTTTCTGCCTTATCTTTCTTAGTTTTAACATAAACAAAGTCATTCTGTAAAGAGTTTACTTTACCCTTCAGTGATTCCACTTTTGCCCTTTGTCTGTCTAGTTCCTTTTTCGTCTCCTGGAAGGCCCTTCTCCTGGTCAACTTTTCTTCCTCCTGCTTCAGCATTTCTAATTCTTCCTTCATCACCAGAAGTTGCTGTTCGTCTACTTCTTCGTCATCTGGCAACTGGAGGACGCCATATTGCTTGACTTCCGATCCCGCCATTATCTCTGAACTCTTTGTTTGGTTCGTCTCAATCCCTTCGAAGGCCCCTTCTTCTGTCTTTCCAGACGTGTGTAAAGATTTATAATCTTTTCTTCTTGTGTCCCTTTTTGATCGATTACTCATTATATACATTTAAAATAACATTTACATAGAGACTATGTTTGCTAGGGGAAGCAACTTTCCCCTTTAAATTATGTGGTTACACTACACTCAATTGTACTTTCATCGTTCTTTCCAATGTTTATAGAATTAATACGACAGAAATCTCTACTTGACAAAAGAATCCTGTTTACAACATTTCATCCAAATAAACCGAAGTCACAAACGATAACAATGACTTAGAACCACAATAAAAATTATTTTCTAGTAAATTTTTAAACGCTGTGATTTCATCTAAAACAAAAACAAGTATGAAAGCTTCTTCACGGATACCGTGCGCACGAGATATTAAATCGACCAATCAGAAATTAGATGAGTGCATATCACCTGTCTAAAAATAGATAATCTTAGATAAAAATAGAATCTTTGACAACATGACCTTTTGTCAAGACAATTAAACATTTTAATCGTATTAAAATTAGCCTAAAATAATAATGATGTCATTTACACAGTATACAATTGAGAATATAAATCGCAATAATTAAATGTATTATTTGATGACAACAGTACTACTAATAATAACAGTAGTTACCAATAACAGTAATAATAAAAGTAATAATAATAAATAATAATAATGATTAAATAGAAAATATACATAT
The DNA here is from genome assembly GCF_020536995.1 of Dreissena polymorpha. Lineage (NCBI taxonomy): Eukaryota > Metazoa > Mollusca > Bivalvia > Myida > Dreissenidae > Dreissena > Dreissena polymorpha. The sequence goes on from NC_068365.1 coordinate 81,643,291, forward strand.
ATATATATTATACAATAAAGGATATTAATAATGATAGTTATAATGATAGTAATTAGTCCTGACCAGCAAAATAAAAAAAATAGTTAGCTAAGTTATTAATCGCTTTGTCGTAATAATATATTTTTTAACTTCGTTAAAAATGATGGTGTTGTTTTCAGTATTTAGTGAAGGCTTACCACCAAGGAGCATCTCACAATTAAGGGGATGACAATATCAATATACATTTGAACCATTTAGTAGTATTATAAAGATTTACGCATAAGGTAAACTAATAACATGTCTAAACGCAGTGTTATAGTTTCACTGTCGCAATCTCGTTAGTACAAAGCATGGTTTAAATATAACAAGAGCATTCAAAATCACATACACACAACAAAATATGGCATAATAATCAAATACATAATGACGTGAATAAATACATAAATAGCATATATAATATGTTCTAACTTTTCCTAATAAATGTTTACTTCGTTTGTTTCGAAACTTTACCATATATCAATTCTATATTTCATAAATTATCACTGTTTCTGTTATTACTTATAACAGTATACGGATAAACAAATAATTCAGCAAGCATACCGTTTTTATAAAACAAATACGTAACGTTGGATTAGAATAATGTTGATTTTATGTGCAACACATTTACATATCATCTGTATCTTTATTGTTTTGTCTTGTTATTGATTGCAGATCTGTTCCGCCAGAATATTTTGATAAGAGCTTCCTAATTTTACAGAAAATCTTCACAAATGAATCGCGAAACACTTTACCCGACAATATATATATATATATGAAGAAGTTAACCCAGTTTTGAATTTCAGATATTACAAATCCGATGAATGTATATAAACTAAAACGAACAAAATCAGTTGGACTGTTCATCAATATAACGTCTGTGTCCGGATAGAGTGTATACCACAATAAAGCGAGCGTTAGTGGACATGAAGAAACACAAAGACTGAAGAAACTGAAATCAAAGTAATAGTTAACATCCTCTGTTCTTCTTTCTTTTTCTCAATAACTTGCTTGTCTTGCCATCGCTATACGGGTTTTATTTGTATTTTTTAGGCGTAAAATTATTGCTATATATGACGTTACGATTACAATTAAGGGTATTAACACAAGATAAAAAGCTTCAATATAAAACCAAACTGTTGACAAAATTTCTGTTGGATGACAAATCTGGACCTGTCTCGTTGGTGAAGTCTCAGCAATAGCACCAAATTTGTAGGGGCTTGTTACAGAAAATGAAAAAATAAACAACAAAACAAGTATGCTATTGATACGTTTAAGAACAAACCAAGATGCAAATTTTAATGGAAACCATACCGCACAGAATCGTTCAACTGTCCAAAAACAAGAACATAGTAAGAAAACACAGATAATGAAATAAGTACATATTGAAAAATACGATATAGCTCAGTGGTCCAATAAAAATTTATCGAGTCGATATAGCTGTATATAAAACGACATATATTTATTATGAAATCATTGACACCGAATACCAGAATGAACAAGGATGTTGTATTAAACGGTTTCATATGAACTATTAACACAATCGTACATGGGTTTGTTACAAAACCGGGGACATTCGTAATATAGTAAAAGTATTCTATTAAAAAGAGATATATTTTCGCTTCATATATGTTCTCTAGTCTAATTGATGTAAAACGATTTGTGAAGTTATCGCATAAGTAAGCGGTATCCAGTGAAACATTGGATGCACCAAGACATAAATGTGTCACATTCAAATATGTAGTCACCAACTATGGTGCGGATGATGCGGTGATATTAGAGTCTATAAAGAAGTTTGCAGAAGGTTCGGTCAAGTTGTCTTCTTTTTGCTCTGCATAAGCGGCAAGCACACTCAGTCCGACGACAACCAATAAAGTAACCATCCTTACTATAGATATGTCCGTCTCTGTAATAATAGAATATAAAGGTTGGTTGAAATAATATATGTTCATGGATACGCAATGTCTCGCGTATATTATTTACCATTTATTAGTTTTTAACAATTTCAAACATGTGCATTAAATAATTTTGCTATTAACCAAATTCGCCTAATTTTAAACCAGTTTCGTATTATAAATTGAGTGAATATTAATACTTAATAATATGTGTTCCACTAACATTATCATTCCTGTGAGTGTTTAATTGTGCAATATACATGTATTAAATGCGAACTTGTCTATTCTATAAATACATTACTTCATGTTTTTAGATACTGTCTTACGACTGAAAAACACAATACCAAAAACGTTATTCAAATGAAAGTTTCGACTTTGTAGATCGATTTGTTATACATTCAAAGTTTTCGTTAAAGCTTGTGTCACATATTTAGTTTGCATATGCAAATTACTACATATGTTTATAAATCTGAAATGTTTTATCAATAAACACAAGAAATACGCACATTTCATTCATATTTAAGTCACTAAAGTCGTTCTGAATGAACATGTGAACTTTTAAGTCGATATGATGCACTAGTATATTTAAAGCACCAAACAAACCGGACACACCTTTGCGTTTATAATACAGAACAACTTTTGCGTTAATTATATTGACAAGCCTTTGCGTCATCAAATCCAGTTTTCGTTTTGGTCAGGTTACAGCTTTTGGTGTATTTTTACCGATAAACTTAACGCCGGCTGTTTTGTTGTTGTTGTTGACGGTTTTAAATATATTAAGTTACTCGTGTTTCAAAGTTAAACTATACTCAAAACAGACGGGAGCAAAAAAAGCATCATAGAGCGAGGTAAGAGATACAAACTGGATTCATGGCCTGATGGTAACACATTGGTATCAAAAAGGCAGGGGCCGCAGTTTTGATCGATCGCTCAACTCTAAACTACAAAACACCGGGTCGTCCCTGAAACGGGGCATCTTATGTATCGCGTTCTACTCCCACCCCACAAGCCAGTCTTTTCCGGGGGTTGATGATCATATATGAAGTTTCAGGTTCAATCGATAAAAATCTACTCCTAATCTTGCAAAAATGAAAACATGCAATGGTGTGTTTTTGCGATTGAGGTTTTATACGATTTGCATAGAAATCAATTTACCGGGAACAATTTATTTGTCGGGTGCATAAGTACATCCGTTTGCATCCGTGAAGTTACTTTTCTTATATGGCACATCGTCGTCAGAAGGTTGTTACTTTTTAACAGCGCCCGTGTTGCAGAATTGAATGTCATAGATTGGGTTTGATATTGTCAAAATGTCGTTTTTTATTAACAAACGGTGTTTTTATGCAAAGGAAGAATACGGAGAGAAAAATTATCATGGTCAAACTTGTGTGACAATAATATCGTTAACCCTCACCTGAATGCAAATATATCAAATGTTCAAAAAACTGTCAATTTCAGTAATCCAATGTCGGCAATATTTACGACATCAACATTGAATTTTTGTTCATGCCTACTGTATCATTTATGACCATACCGCTGCCATTTTAGTTTCGCTTGTACCATTATGATTATTGTCCTATTTGCAATATAGTAACCATTATCATTTGAGGATACCTACTAAACACATAAACCAATAATTCCCGTGCAAACGAAATGGAGGTTTTGTTCTTATTCAATTAAATTAACATACTATTTTAAAGGAAAATAACATAGTATATTCTTTTTGACAAAACGTTCGTTTATGAAAGGATTTTTCTCATCTGCGCAAGTACGTATGGAACTTAGTCATTGATTGCGGTTTTACACATAGAGCTGGGATTGCACCAACACGAAATACTTGTCCGTTTTCCCAGGGCCCTATAAGTCAAGTCGCCGCGTTAAAAAGACAATTCGGAATAACCCAAAACGGAAACCTTCAATCTTTATTCAATACTTAACGCAAATAAAGAAGCACGTTCATGTTATTCTGAATTAATGATGATAATGATAATTACAGTCGCAATGAATGACCCGCTGTTTGCATACTCGAACATTCGATTAAAGCTCTTTGACACGTTCAGACAGGAACTAAGTGATATAGTATTGCTAAATGCAATTGAGGCCAATACACAATGGCCTTTGTATATGTCCGTGAAAATAGAAATTGACATCCTCTGTCAAAAAAAAATCGCGCAATAACATAAAATCTTTCTAAACTCCATTTTACCAGTGGCACACGACACATATACATATTTTTTAACACACGTGTGAGTAGTGCACTTTTATCGAGTACAATTTGATTCTAACGCATATGGTCATCGATCATAGAAGACTTGTTTGTTCTCTTTTTTGAAAACAGTCATACATTATACAAGAGAGTACACCTGATCGATAGTTACATGGTCAACATTGCTTCTCGTTTTAAGCCTATGCGAAAGGAGACTATATGTTATAGTTGCATGGATTCGAACCTGAAATCCCCGAAATGTAGAGGCACTGCTTTACTTATGCGACAAGATTTAATTAGATCAACACCAAGTCGCTCGGTGGAAGATAATAACCTGATGCAGCTCATACGTGGTGAGTAAAAATAGTTTTGAAAGAGTCTACCGACGCGCAGCAAATGCATTTTAACTTACGCCAACACCAGAGCACTTGTCGCGTCCCTAATAGACCTAAAACATTAAATAAATACAATAGTATATAAGAAATAGCACGAACCTGCTTGCTTTTCAGTGACCTCCCTCAGCTGCGTTCTGTCCTTTTTGTTGTCTTGTGGACTCTGATATAACGTAGTATGCATTTAGTGATCATCTGTACTTTTTATAAGCCAAACGAGCATAGCAAACCGAAGAGGCGGAGCGAAACGAGCACCTGTTTAGCAAATAAGATTCTAAGGATGTTGGCGTTAGACAACCGAAAATTTAGAGTGTCAAATCAGAAACACTTATTAGGGTAAATTATGTGACCGGAAATAAAATGCGTGTTGTTTGAGTCATATAATTGAAAGTTAAATTAGCAGATGGTAATTGAAATGAAATATTTACACTAATTCTGGCAGTATTGTGTTGTCATTCTTGTATATAAACACAAAGATTGCTCCCGGAACGGGCTACATGCTACTATACTGCCTGTTCAAATTTCTGTTTTTGACGTCTTATTTAAATTATCCTTTTTCATAGAATCAAACTGTATTTTGTCATCATCGGATAAATATATATGAACATAGTAAATAAAGCAAATGTTAATACAATGAACGCTATTTAGAAATGTCGGTGTTAATGGCTACTCACAGCTAATGTTATTTTGTTAATATGCCTTCCCGAAAATATCTCAAATTTGTATTGTAATTGAATTGTTTTGTATAGATTTATTGTTTATTACGTATTGTGTACACATTACTCAAATGAATGTGTTTGAACACTCCATTTAATAGTTCCCCTTTGTATCTTGCATCATAGTAACAATATCTAACACTACTATTATCTGTTTACATTATGGATGATATAACTGAGCACAACTTGAACCGGACAATATTGTTAGAACTCGTTTTGTTACGTTGCCCTTATTGTATACCTTGTATACTTTGGTGTAACATAAAAAGTTGTTCTGTTCTGTTCTGTTCTGTTCTTTTCTGTCAACCAATTTTTGTTGTAAGCTGTGTTTAAAATTGTCTGTTAAATTAGATTTACCTACCAAACATAAAATTTGATATTGATTCTTAATAAATCAATATAATCTGCTTTGTTATTTCTGAACCGATCAAAGATCTTTCAGGGCTGCCACTTAACTTGAAAAGTCAGGGAAATTTGATTATTTTTTCAATGTCAGAAAAGTCAGGGAATTTAAAAAAATGGTCAGTGAAAAATGAAATGTCAGAAAAGTCAGGGAAAAATTAAATTTTGGGTCGATGAATATCTTCTTTTCTGTCAACCAATTTTTGTTGTAAGCTGTGTTTAAAATTGTCTGTTAAATTAGATTAACCTACCAAACATAAAATTTGATATTGATTCTTAATAAATCAATATAATTTGCTTTGTTATTTCTGAACCGATCAAAGATCTTTCAGGGTTGCCACTTAACTTGAAAAGTCAGGGAAATTAGAAAAAAATTTCAATGTCAGAAAAGTCAGGGATTTAAAAAAAATGGTCAGTGAAAAATGAAATGTCAGAAAAGTCAGGGAAAAATTAAATTTTGGGTCGATGAATAAGTTATGTAGTGGCTATGTCAGTCTTCAGGTATCACTTGTTTTAGTAGATTCAACAATTTATATTTTATTTGAAATATTTTGACTATTTCTATGTACATAAAACATTAACATGTTTAAAGCATGTTCAAAAATGTAAATTTATCTATTTGTATGCCCCCGAAGGAGGGCATATAGTGATCGGACCGTCCGTCCGTCTGTCTGTCTTTCCGTCACACTTTGCATTTAGGTTTCGCATTTAGGTTTCGAAAATGCTCATAACTTCTATATCGCTTCAGATAGCAACTTGATGTTTGGCATGCATGTGTATCTCATGGAGCTGCACATTTTGAGTGATGAAATTTCAAGGTCAAAGTCATCTTTCAAGGTCATACTTCAAGGTCATCCTTCAAGGTCAAAGGTCAAATATATGGCTTCAAAGCGGCGCAGAAGGGGCATTGTGTTTCTGACAAACACATCTCTCGTTTATCTTTGATTAAATTGTAGTATCCTTGAAGGCTGAAAGGCTTTGCAACACTTGCCCCCAGAGCTGAATAATTCTTTATTTTATGCTTTGCAGGATCATTAGAGATGACAGCATGAAAGAGCTTTGCTTATTTATTTCAGTTTTCAAGAAGACCTGCTTCTGCTCCTAACTGCATGATTTTCATGTATTAACCTACCATAAATCACAGATCACAAATTGATTTTCTCTTTTAATTTCAGATTTTATATAATGTACACATAGATATACATATTATCAGCATGAGTAAACCGACATTATTTAATGATTGTTGGCCCAAAGATCCTGAGTTGTCATCATGGGCTGGCAATAATTCTAAAAATGAAAATATTTACAAATATATTAATTTCTATTTACATTTTTAATTACCCATACTCATATGTATTCACCTATGCTTGTGTCTAGATGTTAAAATATGATCATAGTATGTAATGGATATTGCATATGGACAAAATTTTGTGTCATAGGTGTTGTGCTACTACCGTATTGCAAAAACTAACATCACAAGTATCTACCTATAGAAGTATGTTTTGTTCATAGATTTTAAGACATAATCATATTATGTGGTGGTTGTACATGCATAACTTTTTTTGCCCCCTTCGCAGAAGAGGGGGTTTATTGTTTTGCACATGTCGGTCGGTTGGTCGGTCGGTCGGTTGGTCGGTCGGTCGGTCCGTCCACCAGATGGTTTCCGGATGATAACTCAAGAACCTTTAGGCCTATGATCATGAAACTTCATAGGTACATTGATCATGACTTGCAGATGACCCCTATTGATTTTCATGTCACTAGGTCAAAGGTCAAGGTCACAGTGGCTCGAAATAGTAAAATGGTTTCCGGATGATAACTCAAGAATGCTTACGCCTAGGATCATGAAACTTCATAGGTACATTGATCATGACTGGCAGATGACCCCTATTGATTTTCAGGTCACTAGGTCAAAGGTCTAGGTCACAGAGACTCGAAATAGTAAAATGGTTTCCGGATGATAACTCAAGAATGCTTGCGCATAGGATCATGAAACTTCATAGGTACATTGATCATGACTGGCAGATGACCCCTATTGATTTTCAGGTCACTAGATCAAAGGTCAAGGTCAAAGTGACTCGAAACAGTAAAATGGTTTCCGGATGATAACTCAAGAATGCTTACGCCGAGGATCATGAAACTTCATAGGTACATTGAGAATGACTGGCAGATGACCCATATTGATTTTCAGGTCACTAGGTCAAAGTCAATGTCACAGTGACTCTAAATAGTAAAATGGTTTCCGGATGATAACTCAAGAATGCTTACGCCTAGGATCATGAAACTTCATAGGTACATTGATCATGACTGGCAGATGACCCTTATTGATTTTTCAGGTCACTAAATCAAAGGTCAAGGTCACAATTACTCTAAATAGTAAAATGGTTTCCGGATGATAACTCAAGAATGCTTACGCCTAGGATCATGAAACTTCATAGGTACATTGATCATGACTGGCAGATATCCACTCTTAATTTTCAGGTCACTAGGTCAAAGGTCAAGGTCACAGTGACTCGAAATAGTAAAATGGTTTCCTGATGATAACTCAAGGGTACTAAGGCCAAGGATCATGAAACGTCATAGGTACATTGGTCATGACTCGCAGATGACCCCTATTGATTTTCAGGTCACTAGGTCAAATGTCAAGGTCACAGTGACAAAAAACGTATTCACACAATGGCTGCCACTACAACTGACAGCCCATATGGGGGGCATGCATGTTTTGCAAACAACCCTTGTTTATCTTTGGTTTTGTGGTATTTACTATATAGCCTTGCATCATGCATAGTTTAGTGTACAAGAAGTACTGCTTTGTTATTTGTTAACTATTTTATGTCTAAGAATAAAATAAACAATAAATGGATGGATTTGGTAGGCTGTATGGGGAGGAGGAGGCCGAATATGTCGCGAAATTAGTCAGTGAAAACCAAGATTTGGTCAGCGAAAAGTGAGTGAAAAGTCAGGGAATTTTATTCCATCAGGTTGGTGGCAACCATGTCTTTAGTTGTGATTGGACTTCTCATTATGCATAAATATTATTTATGGAAAATGTGACATTAGGAATGTAATTCATAAATAACTTTAAAACATATCAATGCTTCACAATTTCTTCTTGCACTGATTCAAAATAAAGAAATATGTATTCAAAGAGTAGTTAAATAATTGCCTAATTGATCTGACTATGAATTCCTTATTATGTAAATTATTGTAAAAAAAACTTCAAGAACTCATGCTCATCTCAAAATGTATATAGAGAGTGCTTATAATTAATCGTAGGATCACTTTATAAAGTTATGCATATATTAAACAACGTTTAATGACACATGTAATGTTTAAAGCGTGAATTACCAAAATAAGAATACACGTGTACAACAGTACAGTATGGATGAAAGCTTATAATCGTGCCGGCTCAATGTTTCTGATCTTTGCTTTCATATTAAAGCCATCAAATTCAAATGTCTGTAGTTTGAGAAAAGCAACAACACCTGTTTCTTGTAAGGAAACAGGTTTAAAAGCTAAAACAATCAAATGTTCATTTCGACTTTTTAGCCGAAAGTCCAATTCTTTTATCCGTTTGTCAAAGAATCCCTTTAATGCTTATCGGCTGTCACGCGTACCACATTTGTAGCAAACGGTCACATTGATCCTAAACGAAACACATCTTTTATTGTATCAGCAAATCGGCTGCTTATAAGTTATCAATATCACAGACATTTACAGTTGCTGACGATTCATCTGTAAACGGAGTTAGTAAAGAATTGGGTGTGAAACTAGGCGTGACAAAATTCTTGCCATGTAAACTGGGAAAATTCAAAAAAATATTCCCAATACTATACGCAAACGCATCTCGATATGTGTTAATAACATTTGAACGTCACATTTATATCATGGTCATGAATTCAGTCATGCATGTAACCGTCTAATATTTTTTCTATGCGGTATTGTTTGATTTTTTTATGTTGCCTTAATCAATACATAAACAACACAGAACGTTGCGCCAAATAACGTTTACGTTATCAATAAAAACGTAACGGTATCTGATTATGCCATGCTGAATAGTAATTTACAATTCACGTATCTTGAATTAATCTTAATTCGTTATTTTGTGATAATACTTAATTTATTTTAATAATATAACAAACAACAGGCTAATGATAGTGTCATGTTAGATGTGTGAGTAAACTATTATTAAATAACTTGACGTAAGCAATATCGTAAGTAACGTGCCTTTATACAGTATAATAACCTACTGTCCAAAATAAATATTCAGAAAAAACACCATCAGATTCGTAAGCACATAAACATTATTAACATAGAACCGTACATATATTATAGCAGCACGTGCACGCAATAACTGTTAGTAAGGGATGCGTGTTATAATACTATACACTAAATACACTCCATTTTATTTAGCAGTATATCAATATAATTGTGTACAGTTAATTGCACACATTCTCTTTGAACTCCATTGACAATCTCGTGATATCAAACGTAACCCATTGGAGAGGGTTGTTAATTAATTTGACGAAGAAGACTTATGGTAATGTGGCGTCTTTTGCTGCATTAGACAGAAACACTTTGCATATTAACATGCCGTGAACAGTTATCTCATTATTCATACTAATGTTGTTCTTAAATATGACCCAACAGCCCCCAACTACAAGTGAGTTGGTTCCGATATATATACATGTAGTCTAACTAAAGCTTCTTAAAACGTTTGCAATTACTACGCATGATACTCGTATTTTATAGCATACCCAATGCATCTCATTATCCAGTTTTACCTTTTGTGTAAACCATTGTTTATGATTGGAGTTTCGGTTCCTTGACATTAATCAATGACCGCATTGAATGATCAGGTTTCTTTTCTACTGGTGCAACTAAATGTTCACTTTGCGTATATTTTGTAGAGTAGACGAAAGGAAAACACCTACACCGTTTGCATGTATTGTATTTATTAAGAACATATACATGGTTTACATTATAGTATATACTGAAATTTGAATATCGTAAACTTTTAAGTTCTGATATTATTATAAACATGTTTGTGGAATAATCAATGAGCCTAAATACACAAAGCATATGACTACATGCATGCTTTAAAACGGACGCAGTAAACTATGGCGGCGCGATGACCCGAACACTGTTCAATATGTTTTCAACCAGTTTGATTATGCATATAAGCGTGCTCTGTGAAAAGGGGGCTTAATGCATGTGCGTCAAGTGTCATCCCATATTAGCCTGTGCATTCCGCAACAAGATTTTTGCTACGAAGAGACTTTCTTTAAAAGAAAAATATAAAAAGTCGAAATCAACATTGTATAATTATCGATAACAAACACGTTTTCGCGTTCTACAGACACTCGAAACTGGTGGCTTCAATAGGCAAGTCATATTAAATGAAAGAAAACATCGAGCAGGTACGATTACCGGTATACTTTTATATGCACACTATACTGTTTACACTTGTATTCATATTTTGGTAATTTACTCGCACTTATCTTTAAATACTTTGTGTCTCGCGTGTGCTAAATATATGCATACCTTAATAAAGTGATCATTGGATTTATTGTAAAACCTCTGAATACATTTTGAGATGTGCATTGGTACAAGCACGTTTTTCTGCAATCATGATGTACATAGTAAGGAATTATTGATCAGATCAATTAGGCAAATATTTAACTAATCTTTAAATATATTTTTCTTCAATATGAATCAGTGCACGAAGAAATAGTCAAGCAGTTTAATGGTGTAAAGTTATTTCTGAAACTCAAATATATTAATGACGCACATTAACAAAATAACATTACGCATACTGAGACACACTGCCAATTACAAAAGAGGATAAGTGATCTGTTCAGAAATCGAAAGGCAGATTAAATTCCTAATTGTATGCTGGTAATGTTTGTTGGGTTAAGCGTAATTTACACAGACGTTTTCATAGCTTACATCAATAAATGTTGGTGAACGAAAACGACAAAAACATTTCCCGAATGATGTTTAATATTTCGTAACAATTAGCATCGGCTAAATTAACTTCCCATTGCATGACTCAACAACCAGGTATTTTATTTCCGGTCACATACACATGTATTTGACTGACTTTAGAAGAGTAACTGTTTATCTGGCATCAAAAGAAGTGATTTTTCAAGTACTAGTTTCTGATTTTACACTCGTAATCGGCCGTTGGCTAACGCCCGCATCTTAAGAATCTTATTGGCTGGACAGATGCTCGTTTTGCTTCGCTAGCTCCTATGGAACGCCTTGACTGTCTTATAATACCAAAAACTTGTGATATTACGTCAATCTGACTCTGCATGAATGCCTGTAACCATTATATATATGCATAATCACAATATATAAATACATAATTTGAATATATACATATAAAGCATTAATATATATAGATAAAATGTAAAAATATACAGATACAAATGTATTATACACAGATAATCTTCCATTATATAAAGGCATTTCTTCTTTATATGAAGGCAAAATATCTTTATATGAATGTCTGTAACCATTATATGTATGCATAATTATAATATATAAATACATAATTTGAATATATACAGATAAAGCATTAATATATAAAGATAAAATTTTCTTATATATAGACAACATGTAAAAATATACAGATACAAATGTATTATACACAGATAATCTTCCATTATATAAAGGTATTACTTCTTTATATGAAGGCAAAAGATCTTTATATGAACATAAATCGTTATGCAATAATTATAAAAGATCCTTATATATACATAAAACATTGAGAGATACAGATAAAATTGTATTATATATATGTATTATACCTCGATACATAGATATTATGTATTGATATGAAGATATATGTATTTTAATTTTCTTATATGAAGTTTAGACATTAATATACGAAGCTATTCGTTATTTATGTATTGGTCACTCATCATTATATAAAGTGCTTTCCTCATTATAATACTACTACTAAAGAGTGAATTTTACAAGCCAAATATTTTGCACGCACCGGAAAATTGCGCGGTAATCTACGGGAAACACTCTTTTCCATTTTCCTGATTCCATTGGCTGTTTCGATTGGCTGTTTCGGCTATGAAAAAATAGTTGTATGGCCATAGACGAGAAAGAGCGGTTATGGAAGAGAAAGACCGGTTATAGAACATTTAGTTTTAGAAAGACGTCGGAGGACTAAAATATAAAAAGTAAATAGTAATAACATAAATTTCATTCTTAAATACGAATGAAATTATATGTACTGGTACTAGTCTTCTATCTGCAATGGTAAAATATGGATGTGTATGGTGTACTTAATATATAAATAAACTACATGTATGGTTTATATGATTAATGTACATCGATAATAAATATGTAATCAGGCAACTTGATAGTGCGCGTGCATGTGATGAGCGCTACTGCAAGTCGACTATGGCCACAGTAAATAACTATTAAAATGACAACATTGCTCATTTCTTCAAGTCGACTATGGCCACAGTGAATGACTCTGAAAATGAAACAATTTTTCGTTACTGCAAGTCAAATATAGCTACAGTAAATGACTCTTAAAATGTCACCACTGTTCATTAATGAAAGTCGACTATGACCACAGCAAATGACTCTTAAAATGACACAATTGTTCATTATTGCAAGTAGATTATGGCCACAGTTAATCACTCTTAAAATGACACCATCGTTCATTACTGAAAGTCGACTATGGTCACAGCAAATGGCTTTTAAAATATCCCCATCGTTCATTACTGCAAGTCGACTATGGCCACAGTAAATTACTCTTAAAAAGACACCATTTTTCATTACTGCAAGTCGACTATGGCCACAGTAAATGACTCTTTAAATGACACCTACGTCAAATACTACAAGTCGACTATGGCCACAATAAATGAATCTTAAAATTACACCATTGTTCATTACTGTAAGTTGACTATGGCCACAGTAAATAACTCTTAAAATGACACCATTGTTCATTACTGCAAGTCGACTATGGCCACAGTAAATGACTGTTAAATAACACCATCGTTCATTTCTAAAAGTCGACTATGGCCACAGTAAATTACTCTTAAAATGTCACCACTGTTCATTACTGCAAGTCGAATATGGCCACAGTAAATGACTCTTAAAATGACACCATCGTACATTACTGCAAGTTGACTATGGTCACAGTAAATGACTCTTAAAATGTCACCACTGTGCATTATTGCAAGTCGACTATGGCCACAGTAAATTACTCTTTAAATGACACCTACGTCCAATACTACAAGTCGACTATGGCCACAGTAAATGAATCTTAAAATTACACCATTGTTCATTACTGTAAGTTGACTATGGCCACAGTAAATGACTCTTAAAAAGACACCATTTTTCATTACTGCAAGTCGACTATGGCCACAGTAAATGACTCTTTAAATGACACCTACGTCCAATACTACAAGTCGACTATGGCCACAGTAAATGAATCTTAAAATTACACCATTGTTCATTACTGTAAGTTGACTATGGCCACAGTAAATGACTCTTAAAATGACACCATTGTTCATTACTGCAAGTCGACTATGGCCACAGTAAATGACTGTTAAAATAACACCATCGTTCATTTCTAAAACTCGACTATGGCCACAGTAAATGACTCTTAAAAGACACCATCGTTCATTACTGAAAGTCGACTATGGCCACAGTAAATTACTCTTAAAATGTCACCACTGTTCATTACTGCAAGTCGAATATGGCAACAGTAAATGACTCTTAAAATGACACCATCGTACATTACTGCAAGTCGACTATGGCCACAGTAAATGACTCTTAAAATGTCACCACTGTTCATTTCTGCAAGTCGACTATGGCCACAGTAAATGATTCTTAAAATGACACCATTGTTCATTACTGCTAGTCAACTATGGCCGCAATAAAAGACTCTTAAAATGACAACATCGTTCATTACTAAAAGTCGACTATGGCCACAGTAAATGACTTTTAAAATGACACCATCGTTCATTTCTGCAATTCGACTATGGCCACAGTAAATGACTCTTAAAATAACGCCATCGTTCATTACTAAAAATCGACTATGGCCACAGTAAATGACTCTTAAAATGACACCATCGTTCATTACTAAAAGTCGACTATGGCCACAGTAAATGACTCTTAAAATGACACCATCGTAGAGTACTGCAAGTCGACTATGGCCACAGTAAATGACTCTTAAAATGACAACATCGTTCATTACTGCAAGTCGACTATGGCCTTAGTAAAAGACTCTTAAAATGACATCATCGTTCATTACTAAAAGTCGACTATGGCCACAGCAAATGACTCTTAAAATGACACCATCGTTCATTACATACAGTCGACTATGGCCACAGTAAATGACTCTTAAAATAACATCATCGTTCATTACTGAAATTCGACTATGGCCACAGTAAATGACTCTCAAAATGAGACCATCGTTCATTACTGCAAGTCGACTATGGCCACTGAAAATTACTCTTAAAATGATACCATCGTTCATTACTGCAATTCGACTATGGCCACAGTAAATGACTCTTAAAATGACACACCCGTTCAATACTGGAAATCGACTATGGCCACAGTAAATGACTCTTAAAATGTTACCACTGTTCAGTACTGCAATTCGACTATGGCCTCAGTAAATGAATCTTAAAATGACACCATCGTTCGTTACTTAAAGTGGACTATGACCACAGTAAATGACTCTTAAAATGACACCATCGTTCATTACTACAAGTCGACTATGGCCACAGTAAATGACTCGTAAAATGAAACCATCGTTCATTACTGCAAGTCGACTATGGCCACAGTATATGACTCTTAAAATGACACCATCGTTCATTACTGCAAGTCGACTATGGCCACAGTAAATGGCCCTTAAAATGACACCATCGTTCATTCCTAAAAGTCGACTATGGCAACAATAAATGACTCTTAAAATAACACTATCGTTCATCACTGAAAGTCGACTATGGCCACAGTAAATGACTTTTAAAACTACACCATCGTTCATTACTGCAATTCGACTATGGCCACAGTAAATGACTCTTAAAATAACACCATTGTTCATTACTAAAGGTCGACTATGGCCACAGTAAATGACTCTTAAAATGACACCATCGTTCATTACTGGAAGTCGACTATGGCCACAGTAAATGACTCTTAAAATGACACCATCGTTCATTACTGCAATTCGACTATGGCCACAGTAAATGACTCTTATAATAACACCGCTGGTCATTACTAAAAGTCGACTATGGCTACAGTAAATGACTCTTAAAAGGACACAATCGTTCATTTCATAAAGTCGATAATGGCCACAGTAAATGACTCTTAAAATGTCACCACTGTTCATTACTGCAAGTCGACTATGGCCACAGTAAATGACTCTTAAAATGACACCATCGTACATTACTGCAAGTCGACTATGGCCACAGAAAATGACTCTTAAAATATCACCACTGTTCATTACTGCAAGTCGACTATGGCCACAGTAAATGACTCTTAAAATGACACCATCGTTCATCACTGCTAGTCGACTATGGCCACAGTAAATTCCTCTTAAAATGAAACCATCGTTCATTACTAAAAGTCGACTATGTCCACAGTAAAGGACTCTTAAAATAACACCTTCGTTCATTACTGAAATTCGACTATGGCCACTGTAAAAGACTCTCAAAATGAGACCATCGTTCATTACTGCAAGTCGACTATGGCCACAGAAAATTACTCTTAAAATGATACCATCGTTCATTACTGCAATTCGACTATGGCCACAGTAAATGACTCTTAAAATAACACCAACGTTCATTACTGAAAGTCGACTATGACCACAGTAAATGACTCTTATAATAACACCGTTGGTCAATACTAAAAGTCGACTATGGCTAAAGTAAATGACTCTTAAAAAGACACAATCGTTCATTTCTGAAAGTCGACTATGGCCACAGTAAATGACTCTTAAAATGTCACCACTGTTCATTACTGCAAGTCGACTATGGCCACAGTAAATGACTCTTAAAATGACACCATCGTACATTACTGCAAGTCGACTATGGCCACAGTAAATGACTCTTAACATATCACCACCGTTTATTACTGCAAGTCGACTATGGCCACAGTAAATGACTCTTAAAATGACACCATCGTTCATTACTGCTAGTCGACTATGGACACAGTAAATGCCTCTTAAAATGACACCATCGTTCATTACTAAAAGTCGACTATGTCCGCAGTAAAGGACTCTTAAAATAACACCATCGTTCATTTCTGCAATTCGACTATTGCCACAGTAAATGACTCTTAAAATAACCCCATCGTTCATTACTTACAGTATACTATGGCCACAGTAAATTACTCTTAAAATATCACCACTGTTCATTACTGGAATTCGACTATAGCCACAGTAAATTACTCTTAAAATGTCACCACTGTTCATTACTGGAATTCGACTATGGCCACAGTAAATGACTCTTAAAATGACACCATCGTTCATTACTTACAGTCGACTATGGCCACAGTAAATTACTCTTAAAATGTCACCACTGTTCATTACTGGAATTCGACTATGGCCACAGTAAATTACTCTTAAAATGTCACCACTGTTCATTACTGCCAGTCGACAATGGCCACAGTAAAAGACTCTTAAAATGACATCATCGTTCATTATTGCAAGTCGACTATGGCCACAGTAAATGACCCTTAAAATGACACCATCGTTCATTACTGCAAGTCGACAATGGTCACAGTAAATGACTCTTAAAATGACACCATTGTTCATTACTGCAAGTCGACTATGGCCACAGTAAATGACTCTTAAAATGACACCATTTTTTATTACTGGAAGTCGACTATGGCCACAGTAAATGACTTTTTAAATGACACTATCGTCCATGACTGCAAGTCGACTATGGCCACAGTAAATGAATCTTAAAATGACACCATTGCTCATAACTGCAAGTCGACTATGGCCACAGTAAATTACTCTTAAAATGACATCACCGGTAATTACTTCCAGTCGACTATGGCCACAGTAAATGACTCTTAAAATGTTACCATTGTTCATTACTGGAAGTCGAATATGGCCACAGTAAATGACAATTAAAATATCACAATTGTCCATTACTGCAAGTCGACTATGGCCACAGTAAATGAATCTTAAAATTACACCACCGTTCATTACAGGAAGTCGACTATGGTCACAGTAAATGACTCTTAAAATGTCACCACTGTTCATTACTGCAAGTCGACTATGGCCACAGTAAATGACTCTTAAAATGACACCATCGTACATTACTGCAAGTCGACTATGTCCACAGGAAATGACTCTTAAAATATCACCACTGTTCATTACTGCAAGTCGACTATGGCCACAGTAAATGACTCTTAAAATGACGCCATCGTTCATTACTGCTAGTCGACTATGGCAACAGTCAATGCCTCTTAAAATGACACCAACGTTCATTACTAAAAGTCGACTATGTCCACAGTAAAGGACTCTTAAAATAACACCATCGTTCATTACTGCAATTCGACTATGGCCACAGTAAATGACTCTTAAAATAACACCATCGTTCACTACTTAAAGTCGACTATGGCCACAGTAAATGACTCTTAAAATGACACCATTGTTCATTACTACAAGTCGACAATGGTTACAGTAAATGACTCTTAAAATGACACCATTGTTCATTACTGCAAGTCGACTATGGCCACAGTAAATGACTCTTAAAATGACACCATTTTTTATTACTGGAAGTCGACTATGGCCACAGTAAATGACTTTTTAAATGATACTATTGTCCATGACTGCAAGTCGACTATGACCACAGTAAATGAATCTTAAAATGACACCATTGCTCATAACTGCAAGTTGACTATGGCCACAGTAAATGATTCTTAAAATGACATCACCGGTAATTACTTCCAGTCGACTATGGCCACAGTAAATGACTCTTAAAATGTTACCATTGTTCATTACTGGAAGTCGAATATGGCAACAGTAAATGACAATTAAAATATCACAATCGTCCATTACTGCAAGTCGTCTATGGCCACAGTAAATGACTCTTAAAATTACACCACCGTTCATTACAGGAAATCGACTATGGTCACAGTAAATGACTCTTAAAATGTCACCACTGTTCATTACTGCAAGTCGACTATGGCCACAGTAAATGACTCCTAAAATGACACCATCGTTCATTACTGCAAGTCGACTATGGCCACAGTAAATGACTCTTTAAATGACACCATCGTTCATTACTGCAAGTCCACTATGGCCACAGTAAATGCTATCTAGGTCCCTGTGGCATACAAAACGTGCTTTTCCATTGTCACTTCGACGGTGGAAGACAGGTGAGCAATGGTTTCATAGGGTTTCTACATGTTCTAGTGGTTACAATATTGTAAAAGAAAGTCATATATATTTTACTCTCCATTAGATCACATAAGTTCATAGGAATTTGGTCGAAGTTCTATCGCCATTTCATTCCGATCTTTTTTATATATATTTCAGTGACGTTTTGTGGTTGCAAAACCATTGCAAATTTATTACAAACGTAGACGCGGCACCAAAAGTTCCATCGGATATGGATTTTGCGTCTTCACGTTAGAGGTATTAATTCATACATTACTCTCCGTTGCATGCCTATTGATTATCATATTCAAATATTAATGCACAATTTCATTAACGTATTGTCATACTCTTGAAACAGTGTACATGCTATAATCATTTGGTTCTTTTTTATCAGTTTTTTCCTCGTGTAATTCAGGCACTGACTGTCGTGGAGAAAAACATCCAAGATACCTTTTCAGAAAACGGGTAAGTTGTAATTGTCATTAATAAGGTAGCTTTTCTGCAATTAAACTCAAGGCACTGATATACTAAGCTTCTTCAAAATGCGTACAAAAACTGACTTTAACAGCAGAAAAGCTTTGTAAACGGCGTAGTATTCGAACTCGGTCTTGCCACCGAAACCTATGTGTGACGGTGTTGTGGAATTGGTCTTGATGCGTCTGTTACTTGCCCAAAGTCAAGAGCTACTTCGAATTCTATGAGCTCCGAACGAAATAGATAAACTCTATATGAGAAATTCGTAAAGACCAAAGTATAGCAATGATCCGGTTGCATTACGAACAGGCACTTAGTACAGTACAATGCATAGCAATGGCAACTGTATATTGCATAAGCGCTTGGGATTCAAAATACCAATTATATTGAAAGCTATCTGTGTTCCCTTATTTATATAACCACTTTATATTTAGAATAAGAGCCGAAATATTTTGAATCAATGAACGATAAAAGTCGAGGTTCGATTGTAAAGAAAAAATATGTGTTATTCGCTTATTCACAATATCTCCTGACAAACGGTACCATACACAATGTAAAACTTTCCCTTTCTTTGATTTCATACAAATTTCACAAAACATGGGAAATTGATTGCTTACTTAAACTGTCAATAATGACGACATTTACAGGAACCACCCTTTGGTAACGAAAAGCTGAAATCAGCTTTCAAGAAGAACAAAAGGTATTTCGTATTATTTTTTTTTATTGAGTATTGATTTTTTTCATGAACTATTCCAGTCTGCCATAACATAATTATTTGGCCGTTTACAAGGGATTTAGAAAGTGAAAAATAAACATAATCTTGCATATGACCGATTTTGTAAAGGTTAAAAATTTGTATGTAGAAAGATATACATCTAAGGTCGTGCTCGATCAAGACTGCCATCAACATTTGTTAAAAACTTAACTTAAACTTATAATAATTAAAACCAATACCATTTCTATATTGAATTACAGACTAGTGGTTTCATCGTATACAGAATCCGTCCTCGTCAAGGAAGCGTGTTCAGTGATCATGCAAGAGGTATAGAGTATGGTCTTTGATTATTTTTAGTAACAAGTATTATCTTACAATAATATATACGTTTTCAAAACATGATTTTATTTATAAGAGTGCGTAACATTTTGTTCATTTTGTGCACAACCACATTTCATTCACGAAAGTATAAACTTGCGCTGTGTTTGTGTAAATTTAATTCGTCAAATGTAAATATTTTAAATGTTAATGGGAAGAACAAAGTCTTAAAATGTACAATATCTCCATATAACATGCCTGTTAGACTGTCAATAGACATAGAATTCCGTTTTATTTTTTACGCGGTTTTTAAAGGCGAGTCCAAACAATATAAATAGTAAAGGCAAAAGTTTAAAGTTATATAATTAATTGAAAAAAGTATATCGGTTTCGAACGTCATACAATAATTATTTTCTTCTTTGGTGTCAAAGTAAACTACATATTCGTACAGAAAATATTTCACAGTACATGTATGTAAAATTTGTTAAATATTCTCATGATCGTTTGTTTCAAATCATAAAACTGCAGGCGACTGGATGTAGTTATAAAGAGGCCACAGAGGCTCTGCAACGAACGGTGGCCAAATGTATTTTCACAGCATATAGCTTGGCAACAACTCACCGTATGTATTGTCCATATCATTAATACTACAATGATCAGTTTTGTAAAAAAAATATAGCAGTCATATTAGGTTTTTCGTTTTCTTTTCGTATAAATGTCATAGAAATTTCATTCGGATTTACATTTTACAAAATGGTTTAAAGAGATATCTGTAACGTGTTTTAGCATAACCAAGCCATTAATACAATTACTAGTCACAGGCAATTTATGATTAGTAAAAGTTTATCGTATCATCGAAATAAAACAATTACTTATAAGTGTCTTCGTAGCCTTTGACACTTTAAAAGTTTGACTTGTTATGTAACTTGATGTGTTTTTAGTTCATTTTCACAAAAATTTTGGGTTTTTTAATGCAGGCTCGAGCATAAAAGAATATTGGTCAAGCGCCCTAGCGGATAGACGTAAGTAAAACACGGAACATAAATTTTACAGATAATCCTAGTCAATATGTCGTACCAGATTGGATTTTGTTGCAATCTATTTCAAAGGTAAAGCCTGGTGAACACAAAGACACTAACATCCTGCAGAAAAGTTCAACATGGCTGACAACACCGTACGGTCGGAAGATGTGTAAGGACAAAATGGGATCGTTGCATTACAGACACCGGTTTACTGTTAACTGTTGAGTTATCGATCCGGACAGAACTTAAGTGTACACCACTGCAGTATGATGACATTTAAGTTTTATAGACTTTCAAGCATTAGTTACTGTCACACAGCTCCGGACATTGAAAGTGGAAGGACGGAGAACCACACAGAAACAATATCGGCGAATGATGATGCATATTTGTTTTAAGTTTCGTGAAATAGGTACTGTGAAACAGCTCCGGACGTACAACCTTCCTGAATTTCAATCTATTAAGGGGTAATAAATTAATTACGCGTGCACCGCAGTATGACTGAACACATTCATATTAAGTTTAATGAAATTTAATAAATAATTATTGATAAACACCTCCGGACATCGCCAAAATAATATTCCTTCACTGTCTTAGAGGGGTAAAAAGCCATCATAATGGAGGTGTCATTTTGTCTACTTACAAGAGTTGGTGCATCCGGATTAAATGCGTATTCTACATGCAATAATAAATGCATGCAAAAATAAATATCTTTCTTGCAACAAGCGTAAATCTACTGCAAATCTTAGCAAAACATTTGCAAACGTATGTGCGTGTGTATAGTGACGCAATCATACGTTTTTCCATAGATAATTTGTTTCTTAATGACAATATGTTTGTATTGGATTAATAAAATACCTGGATATTATATGAATATATCAGTTTCTGTTCCGAATCGCCACCCTGCTTCTTTCTAGCAGCACCATGTACCTTTTGGGATCCAAGATCTTACCCTGTATTATACAGACGTACGTGGTCCTTTATTCATGGCAGGTGATGAATTGCCAAAACAGAACGGCACAAAACGAAACAAAATACAAAAAGAGTACAATAAAGCCGGTGTCACCGCTTTGGAACGGTCAATGTTAACAACTGGGGTTTAAACAGGTTAATGAGCGCTCAAACTCATACGTGAATCATGAATATTCATTATACATACAAGTGTAAAATATAGTACTCTTACATTGTATTATATTTATGGCTATATGGTTGATAAGAGCGCCTATGTCTTTTGAATAAATGCTTATAATGGGATAAGAGCGCCTTTGTCTTTTCATTAAATCTCGTTCTAATTTCCGTATTTATTGCCTATATGGATGATAAAAGAGACTATTTGTTTTAACAAAATGTCGTTCATATTTCCGTGTTAATGCTTATCAAGGGAAAAGGGCGCCTATGTATATTGACTAAATCTTGTTCATATTTCCGTATTAATGGCTATATGGCGGATAAGAGCGCCTATGTGGTTTGCCTAAATCTCGTTCACAATTTTGTATTAATGCTTATAATGGCATAAGAGCGCCTTTGTCTTAATACAAAATCTCGTTCACATTTTCATATTAATGCTTAAAAATAGATAATTGGGGTTATTTACTGTGGCCATAGTCGACTTTCAGTAATGAACGATGGTGTCATTTTAAGAGTCATTTACTGTGGCCATAGTCGACTTGCAGTAATGAACGATGGTGTCATTTTAAGAGTCATTTACTGTGGCCATAGTCGACTTTCAGTAATTAACTATGGTGTCATTTTAAGATTCATTTACTGTGGCCATAGTCGACTTACAGTAATGAACGATGGTGTCATTTTAAGAGTCAGTTACTATGGCCATAGTCGACTTGCAGTAATGAACAGTGGTGACATTTTAAGAGTCATTTACTGTGGCCATAGTCGACTTCCTGTAATGAACGGTGGTGTTATTTTAAGAGTCATTTACTGTGGCCATAGTCGGCTTGCAGTAATGAACGATGGTGTCATTTTAAGAGTCATTAACTGTGGCCATAGTCGACTTGCAGTAATGAACGATGGTTCCATTTTAAGATTCATTTACTGTGGCCATAGTCGACTTCCAGTAATGAACGATGGTGTTATTTTAAGAGTCATTTACGGTGGCCATAGTCGACTTGCAGTAATGAACGATGGTTCCATTTTAAGAGTCATTTACTGTGGCCATAATCGAATTGCAGTAATGAACATTGTGTCATTTTAAGAGTCATTTACTGTGGCCATAGTCGACTTCCAGTAATGAACGGTTGTTTCATTTTAAGAGTCATTTACTGTGGCCATAGTCGACTTGCAGTAATGAACGATGGTGTCATTTTAAGAGTCATTTACTGTGGCCATAGTCGACTTTCAGTAATGAACGATGGCGTCATTTTAAGAGTCATTTACTGTGGCCATAGTCGACTTGTAGTAATGAACGATGGGTGTCATTTTAAGAGTCATTTACTGTGGCCATAGTCGACTTTTAGTAATGAACGATGGTGTCATTTTAAAAGTCATTTACTGTGGCCATAGTCGACTTTGAGTAATGAACGATGGTGTTATATTAAGAGTCATTTACTGTGGCCATAGTTGACTTGCAGTAATGAGCGATGGTGTCATTTTAGGAGTCATTTACTGTGGCCATAGTCGACTTTCAGTAATGAGCAGTAGTGCCATTTTTAGAGTCATTTACTGTGGCCACAGTCGACTTGCAGTAATGAACGATGGTGTCATTTTAAGAGTCATTTACTGTGGCCATAGTCGACTTCCAGTAATGAACGATGGTGTTATTTTAAGAGTCATTTACGGTGGCCATAGTCGACTTGCAGTAATGAACGATGGTTCCATTTTAAGAGTCATTTACTGTGGCCATAGTCGACTTGCAGTAATGAACAGTGGTGTCATTTTAAGAGTCATTTACTGTGGCCATATTCGACTTGCAGTAATGAACGGTGGTTTCATTTTAAGAGTCATTTTCTGGGGCCATAGTCGACTTGCAGTAATGAACGATGGTGTCATTTTAAGAGTCATTTACTGTGGCCATAGTCGACTTGCAGTAATGAGCAGTAGTGACATTTTAAGAGTGATTTACTGTGGCCATAGTCGACTTGCAGTAATGAACGGTGGTGTCATTTTAATAGTCATTTACTGTGGCCATAGTCGAATCGAAGTAATGAACGATGGTGTCATTTTAAGAGTCATTTACTGTGGCCATAGTCGGCTTGCAGTAATGAACGATGGTCTTATTTTAAGTGTCATTTACTGTGGCCATAGTCGACTTTCAGTTATGAACGATGGTGTTATTATAAGAGTCATTTACCGTGGCCATAGTCGACTTTTCGTATTGAACGATGGTGTCATTTTAAGAGTCATTTACTGTGGCCATAGTCAACCTTTAGTAATAAACGATGGTGTTATTTTAAGAGTCATTTACTGTGGCCATAGGCGACTTTTAGTATTGAACGATGGTGTCATTTTAAGAGTCATTTACTGTGGCCATAGTCGACCTTTAGTAATGAACGATGGTGTTATTTTAAGGGTCATTTACTGTGGCCATAGTCGACTTGCAGTAATGAACGATGGTGTCATTTTAAGAGTGATTAACTGTGGCTATAGTCGACTTGCAGTAATGGACGATGGTGTCATTTTAAGAGTCATTTACTGTGACCATAGTCGCATTGAAGTAATGAACGATGGTGTCATTTTAAGAGTGATTTACTGAGGCCATAGTCGACTTGCAGTAATGAACGATGGTGTCATTTTAAGAGTCATTTACTGTGGCCAAAGTCGACTTGCAGTAATGAGCAGTGGGGACATTTTAAGAGCCATTTACTGTGGCCATAGTCGACTGCCAGTAATGAACGGTGGTGTTATTTTAAGAGTCATTTACTGTGGCCATAGTCGAATTGAAGTAATGAATAATGGTGTCATTTTAAGAGTCATTTACTGTGGCCATAGTCGGCTTGCAGTAATGAACGATGGACTTATTTTTAGTGTCAATTACTGTGGCCATAGTCGACTTTCAGTTATGAACGATGGTGTTATTATAAGAGTCATTTACCGTGGCCATAGTCGACTTTTAGTATTGAACGATGGTGTCATTTAAAGAGTCATTTACTGTGGCCATAGTCAACATTTAGTAATAAACGATGGTGTTATTTTAAGAGTCATTTACTGTGGCCATAGTCGACTTGCAGTAATGAACGATGGTGTCATTTTAAGAGTCATTTGCTGTGGCCATAGTCGACTTGCAGTAATGAACGATGGTCTTATTTTAAGAGTCATATACTGTGGCCATAGTCGACTTCCAGTAATAATCGATGGTGTCATTTTAAGTGTCATTTACTTTGGCCATAGTCGACTTTCAATAATGAACGATGCTGTCATTTTAAGAGTCATTTACTGTGGCCATTGTCGACTTGTAGTAATGAACGATGGGTGTCATTTTAAGAGTCATTTACTGTGGCCATAGTCGACTTGTAGTAATTAACGATGGGTGTCATTTTAAGAGTCATTTAGTGTGGCCATAGTCGACTTTTAGTAATGAACGATGGTGTTATTTTAAGAGTCATTTACTGTGGCCATAGTCGACTTTGAGTAATGAACGATGGTGTTATTTTAAGAGTCATTTACTGTGGCCATAGTTGACTTGCAGTAATGAACGATGGTGTCATTTTAAGAGTCATTTTCTGTGGCCATATTCGACTTGCAGTAATGAACGATTGTCTCATTTTAAGAGTCATTTACTGTGGCCATAGTCGACTTTCAGAAATGAACGATGGTGCGATTTTCAGTGTTATTTACTGTGGCCATATTCGACTTTTAGTAAAGACTATAGACTATTTATAGTCAAGAACAATAATTCGATTTTATAATAATCTTTAGTGGTAAAGGATGAGGTGTGCTAACGAATGCAATTTGAAATATTATTTTCTCACGCCGTGGCTAGACTTCTAAAAGGAAAGAACTAAAAAATAGACTATTTGTTTTAAATGTTTTAGTCCGTCGGTACCGTACATATTACGAACAAACGTATTCGCTTTTAAATGTAACAAATCTTTTGAGCAACATGCACAAACTATTTAGCGTTGAACTGTTTTGCTGAATAAAAAAAATGTTGCGTAATTTGGTTTTTCACTGCCTTTTTGCAGACAATGGAAAAGAGACATTTCAGACAATGGAAAAGAGACGTTCCCGTAATCTACAGTCTACGTCTACAACATGGCAGACGACGCCGTAAGGAGTGTTTTGCATTCAATTGGTTTACATTCACTGTATCAAAATTTTATGAGTCAAAAAATAGATTCTATTGAGATTTGTAAATCGTTAGAAGATAACCAGTTAACAAATTTAGGTCTGGTGACCATTGGTGAAAGAATTAAGTTTAAAAATGCAGTGCAGCATTGGCAATCCATGCCCATCATGCCCATGGCTGAGAGCGATACGGCCGCATCTGGATCTAGGATCTCGACAGGTACACTTTTCTAATATATTTTATTAAATGTTTATTTGGTTATTCAGTACAGTGTCATTGTTTTTCCTGTCTGTCGTTAGCAAATCCACATGCCAATGCAAACCAATGAACAAGTCACAAGGCCATTTGAAGTCAAGTTAACAGCAAAATATAAATGTTTTTCCTTTGAAACTTTGATTTATTTTGTTAAACTGGACTATTTTAATCAAAATTATGGTTGTGCCATCTTAGATATATATAGTTCAAATAATGATTAATTTACGATCGTTTTCCTATTGCAAATTGTTTTTCAAATTTTATTTCAGTTCTTCCTGTTTAATCTTTGCTAACACATGCAATTATCATTAGTTACATGTAAAGACCACCATTACCCCTTTAAAGTGTGCGAATTATGTCAGAATATCACTTTGTAGATCTTTAAAATAGATATTGTTAACAAAATACACATTGTTTTTGTTTCTTACTCTTAAATATAAAATTACTTCGGATGAAAAGATACTTATGTGCAGGTTCTAATCTTTTGCTAAAATCAGTTAACAGCGGTTTTTTTCCCCAATTGTGAATTTTTGCGTCGTTAAATCTTCAAATTGGGAAAAAAACAAGTCGCAAAATCAATAAATTGGGAAAAAAATCGAGTTGCAAAATTGATGAATTGGGAATCGTTAAAATGCATTTTATCTATCATTAGGGGGTACATGTATATTCTGCATCACAAAGCATTTTAAGCTCTAGGTTTTAACAGAAAAACTACTAGTGATGATATTTTGACAATCATAACATGTCATGTGAAAATTGTTGTCGCGAAATGCCAGTAATTTACCAGACATCATGGTGGGGCTGATACTTGACTCCCTGACCTGTAGACTCCCTAGAGCATGGCGATGGGACTGATAAACTTGGGTTAATGGCCTTATTAATTAGTTCAAATGGGGTTAGATGTTTACATTTCCAAGCTCTCTCTTAATTGTAATCAGAGAACATGTCAATTCTGTATCTCTTTGATTTATGACAGACACCAGATACTTTAGAAATTCTCGGGTTTTTAGGGATTTTAGAGTTAGTTGCAATAAGACCAGCAAGAAGTAAACATCAGTTGCAATAAGACCAGCAAGAAGTAAATATCAGTTGCAATAAGACCAGCAAGAAGTAAACATCAGTTGCATTTAGACCAGCAATAAGGAAAGAACTTAATATTAAGTGTTAAAGTAAAAATAGCTTATTTTGGAATATTATGAAACTTGTGGTTAAATAGAAAATAAAATATGATCAAGAATATTATCAAAGTGTTGTGTTGTAAATGAACTCAATGTGGTGATTTAATTGTATATAGTCCA
Source organism: Dreissena polymorpha (assembly GCF_020536995.1). NCBI lineage: Eukaryota > Metazoa > Mollusca > Bivalvia > Myida > Dreissenidae > Dreissena > Dreissena polymorpha. Next base: position 81,671,607 of record NC_068365.1, read on the forward strand.
AACATTTATAATAATAGAACACTTGGAAATCCTCACCACAATTGTGTAATTGCCACTTCAGTAGGAATGTGCCTGTCAATAGATTTTTTTTTAATGATTATCACTGGGGTTGCATAAAAAATGATATTAATAATTGTGTTTAAGCCCTTAAAAGTCTCACAAGCCCTGGAAAGTAATTTTTGTGTTAACATTTTCAGTGATATCAATTAATAACAATTTAAAATAATAATAAGGAATTATCAAATTATATGTTTAATTCTAAACAGGTGATAATCAGATCAAAGTCAAACTAATCTCTCCTCACAGTGACACAGGCACAAAGTTACATTTAACTAAAAGCAATCGCTCAAACTCTATTAACAGCTGGTAATTGTTTCTTTCTTTAATCGTTTCCGGTAGTATTTGGCGTTAATTGACTCATTATGATGTCCATTTAAGATTTTTTTTTGATGAAATTGCTGATAAAAATTAGTGTTGATAAAGTTTATTTATGTAAGGAAGACTGATTTATGTAACGATGAAATTCTTTCACGGGAAAAAGATATTTTCAGCGAACATAAAAGGCACTGGCCATTGGGAAAGGCACTGAGGATCGTTGGGAACGGTAGATATGGAGATTGGGAAAAGTCCGGTGCTAAAATTGGGAAGCCTCCGGTAGGCTTTGGGAAAGGTACCGTTCCCCGGTACTAGTTAAAGAAGGAAAAAAAATGCTGGTTAACAAAAAGGACTACACAATTGAAATCTTTCTGAAATGTAAAATATTAATAAACACACATGGCAAAATAAAAAAATTCATCTTAAATCGACAGGATATTCTTGGCATATTAATTTCATCCAAATGCAATCCCATACCTGCCATATGTCCCGGATCGGAAATCTGGCAAATGTGTTGCACACAGTCCTTGTTTGAGTGTATACATGTACAGTGAATGTAAATCAAATCAGCACTGAACTACCTAATAGACAAAAAGCATAACCAGGGACGTATAGGCATTACCAATAAGGCGCATTTTGCTTGTTTTACAAAATTTTATCTGTAAAAGTATCGTTTACGGTAAAGATCACCTTATTTTACAACTACGCGCTACATAATTTTCATACAAAAGTAAAGATCTACTACAAAGTTTTTATGTGGCAGTTGATACGCCCACGTGTTTCCTGCAGACCATGTGACCATGTACACAAAAGCAACTTCGCAACCTTTTTCTAACACCAACAACATGTGGCTTGTATCTAGTAATGAAAGTAGTAATGCTTAATTTGACGTTAATAGATCTACAGACTAGTGTATTTCCGATAGGCGTTTGGACTTATTGTTTGTGTATTGATCTCATGGATGTTAATTTTTGTTTATTATAGGTAAGTTACATGTGAAATTTACCTAATTACATAGCTTGGATATCGCGAAAAAAATGCGTACCAAAAGTGCATATATCGTACATGTATGTCTATATATCGCTATATGTATACATGTCCCGGTAATTTGAAGTCAAAGTCCCAGATTTGGTCTGAAAATTTATGGCAGGAATGCCAATCCTATGTATAGATAAACAAGTTATTTATAAACGACCAATGACGTAACACTATGCAGCTTTCAATAAACACAGTGCAATATGGCTACAATCGGAATCCAAACAGTGATAGTGTTTTCATATCTAGAATAGCATAACTTGTAAGTTTTGACTAATGCAATAGTTGTAATTCGGAACTCGGTCCAGTCTGGGTTTTTAGCTCCACTGGCCAGAGGCCAGCGGGGCTTATGTCATGGTCCTGTGTCCGTCGTGCGTGCGTCAGTGCGTGCGTGCGTTAACTTTTCCTTAAAACATCTTCTCCTAAAGTACTGGTCCAATTCTGATGAAATTTCTCAGGAATGTTCCTGGGGTGAACCTCTTTCAAATTTGTTCAAATTATGCCCCTGGGGTCAAATTTGACCCTTCCCCGGGGGTCACAAAAATGAAAATTTGCTTATAGAAGGCCTATTTTGTGAAAACTTAAAAAATCTTTTCGTCCATAACCATTGGGCCTAGGGCTATCAAATTTGGTATGTAGAGACATCTAATAGTCCTCTACCAAATTTCTTCAAATTATGCTACTGGGGTCAAATTTGACCCTGCCCCGGGGGTCACAAAATTGAACATATGCTTATATAAGGCCTATTTTGTGAAAACTTTCAAAATTTCTCGTCCATAACCATTGGGCCTAGGTCTATCAAATTTGGTATGTAGAGACATCTAATAGTCCTCTACCAAATTTCTTCAAATTATGCCCCTGGGGTCAAATTTGACCCTGCCCCGGGGGTCACAAAATTGAACATATGCTTATATAAGGCCTATTTTGTGAAAACTTTCAAAATCATTCGTCCATAACCATTGGGCCTAGGGCTATCAAATTTGGTATGTAGAGACATCTAATAGTCCTCTATCAAATTTTTTCAAATTATGCCCCTGGGGTCAAATTTGATCCTGCCCCGGGGGTCACAAAATTGAACATATGCTTATATAAGGCCTATTGTGTGAAAACTTTCAAAATCTTATCGTCCATAACCATTTAGCCTAGGGCTATCAAATTTGGTATGTAGAGACATCTAATAGTCCTCTACCAAATTTCTTCAAATTATGCCCCTGGGGTAAAATTTGACCCGGCCCCGGGGGTCACAAAATTGAACATATGCTTATATAAGGCCTATTTTGTGAAAACTTTCAAAATCTTCCAGTCCATAACCATTGGGCCTAGGGCTATTAAATTTGGTATGTATAGACATCTAATAATCCTCTACCAAATTTCTTCAAATTATGCCCCTGGGGTCAAATTTGACCCTGCCCCGGGGGTCACAAAATTGAACATATGCTTATATAAGGCCTATTTTGTGAAAACTTTCAAAATTTTCGTCCATAACCATTGGGCCTAGGGCTACCAAATTGAGTATGTAGAGACATCTTATAGTCCTCTACCAAATTTCTTCAAATTATGCCCCTGGGGTCAAATTTGACCCTGCCCCGGGGGTCACAAAATTGAACATATGCTTATATAGGGTCTATTTTGTGAAAACTTTACAAATTCCTGTCCATAACCATTGGGCATAGGGCTACCAAATTTGGTATGTAGTGACATCTTATAGTCCTCTACCAAGTTTTTTCAAATTATGTCCCTGGGGTCAAGTTTGACCCTGCCCCGAGGGTCACAAAATTGAACATATGCTTATATAAGGCCTATTTTGTGAAAACTTTAAAAATCTTTCTGTCCATAACTGTATGGCATAGGGCTACCAAATTTGGTATGTAGTGACATGTAATAGTTCTCTTCTTAGTTTGTTCAAACTATGCCCCTGGGGTCAAATTCGAAACTGCCCCGGGGGTCACAAAATTGAATATAAGCTTATAAAGGTCTTATTTTTTGAAAACTTTAAAATCTACTTGTCCATAAACATTGGGCCTAGGGCTACCAAATTTGGTATGTAGTGACATCTTATAGTCCTCTACCAAGTTTGTTCAAATTATGCCCCTGGGGTCAAATTGACCCTGTCCCGAGGGTCACAAAATTGAACATATGCTTATATAAGGCCTATTGTGGGAAAACTTTAAAAATCTTTTTGTCCATAACCGTATGGCATAGGGCTACCAAATTTGGTATGTAGTGACATGTAATAGTTCTCTTCTTAGTTTGTTCAAATTATGCCCCTGGGGTCAAATTTGAAACATATTAACAGGTTTGGTGACGTAATTATGTCATTGCATTATTATACAATTGTGTGTAGGCCTGGGCATACAGTTTTAATGGAAGTTTGTCAACGGAAATACAAAGACATTTACTTTATCGTATATATATTAAACTATTCACATGTATTGGTAATAATAAAGACAAGTACCAAACAACAAAAACATAAATATCCTCAGTCCATTCGTAGTACTAGAACTAATATATTGATTCATATAAGTTGGTTATTTATATGTCAATGTATATAGCCCTATTGCGATGTTTTTCCTTAAATGTCATCTAAAAAAATAGAAGAAAATTATTTGCTCAAGACCATGCGCGCGCTAAGAAATCGGAAAAAACAACAGTGCGCGAGTTCCGAATGAAATCTTTTATTAAGAAATCTCGTCCATGAGGATTCCGGGTTGTTATATGAATTTGCAGACTTTAAAGACGAGTTTGAAAAAAAAATCACCTGCGGTCCAAAACTAGGTCACTAGGACTGGTCAAATCTTAGAAAAGCTTTTTGACACCCTAGAAGTGACATTTTTTACCTAATCTTTATGAAACTTAGTAAGAATGTGATTCTCATTGAAGTTTCAAATGAGTTTGAAAATGTGTCATCCAGGGTTAAAAACTAGGTCACTAGGTCAAATCTTAGGAAAGATTGTTTTTACCCTAGAGGCAACATGTTTGACCCAATCTTAATAAAATTTGTTCAGAACATACATGTGCCATATTGAAATAATATGGCACATGTTAATATTGACAAAAATATTATAATATTGACAAAAATATGTTGACTCAATCCTCAGGTGAACAATAAAGGGCCATCATGGCCGTCTTGTTATAAGATATTTTTTTTTACATATTATTTTGGCTTTTATTATATAATTTGGAAAATTGCCTACAAATTAGGAAAACATATTGAGTCATATTTTGCATTGGGAATCAGTAAGATATTCTGACCCACAGAATCTCTAGAAAAAGGCCTGTAGAGCTTCTCTGCACAACTGCTCATTTGTGTGTGTTTTTCATTTGGCTAACACAATGAATATCTCAGTGCTGCAACAGTTTAACATTTACCAAATTATTTTAGTATTATGTATATCTTCAGGTGGAAGACGAGGTGCTGTAAATCTTGGGAGCATATTAAGGTTTGCCACTGGTACAGAGGAGGAACCTGCCTTGGGCTTTGCTCTTCAGCCTTCCATTCAATTTATGGAAAGTGCTAATTTCCTGCCCACTGCAAATACCTGCATAAACAGAATGAATTTATCATTGCCAGATGAAAGTAATCCACTACCACTGCAAGAGGAACTGTTCAATTTGTTTGATCTAGCATTTTGTAACACATTCTTTGGTTTAGAATAAAAAATGACATTCACATATAATTATACCCCCATTACCATTGGTAATAGAGGCTATATAGGAGTCACTCTGTCGGTCAGTCGGGCTGTCACAAAATTTCATCCAATCTTCACCAAACTTGGTCACAAGTTGTATCTAGATGATGTCTAGGTCAAGTTTGAATATGGGTCATGCCAGGTCAAAAACTAGGTCACGGGTCACTTACTGCGTTTTAAACCGAAAGTTTGTCCGGACCATAACCATGTCATTTATCATTAGATTTCAAAATCACTTGGTACATTTGTTCACCATCATAGGACGGTGTGTCATGCAATAGAAGGACGTCGATGTCTCCAAGGTCAAGGTTACACTTTGAATTCAAAGGTCAAGTCGGTCGGTCTGTCTGTCCCAAAAATTTCATCTGATCTTCACCAAACTTGGTCAGAAGTTGTATCTAGATGTTGTCAAGGTCAAGTTTGAATATGGGTCATGCCGGGTCAAAAACTAGGTCACAGGTCACTAACTGCGTTTTAAACTGAAAGTTTGTCTGGACCATAAGTTCATAACCATATCATTTATCATTAGATTTTAAAATGACTTGGTACATTTGTTCACCATAAGTGGACAGTGTGTCATGCAAAAGAATTAAGTCGATATCTCCGATGTCAAGGTCACTCTTGGAGTTCAAAATTCAAAAAAGGCCATAAATGAGCTTGTCCATGCCATAACTATGTCATTCATTGTAAGATTTGAAAATGACTCCCTACATTAATTTTGTTCACAGTCATTGGACGGCATGTCATGCAAAAGAATTCAAGAGTTCAAAGGTCAAAATGGCCATAAAAGACAATGGCATAATCATTCTTCCAAATCGCCATAAATCAGCTTCTCTTGTTTTGTGAAGACAGCGTGCAAAATATTCAATGTCACTGCAGCATTTTGGGTTATATGTCACGTCTGTGACAAAGCTCTAGTTGTGTATATGTATGTAGTAAAAAATGTTTTGAATGTAGTATGTGAGTTATATTGGTGTAATCAACATTTACTTTGTGAACCCTCAAGAGGCCAACCTTTTTTTGCAATCTTGAAACTTGGTCAGCACATTTGTCCCCATAACATTATTACCTCTCCTGAGCACTATAGCCCCTATGTAGAGCTTATGTGATAGTCCTTTGTTTTTTGTGCATATAGTCCTTTTTTTTTGTGCATCGTCAATATATGCCATGTGAACGCTAGAGTCTACATTTTTGTCCGATCTAAATGAAACTTGGTCAGATAATTAGTCCCAATGATATCTGGACTCGGTTTGAAATTGGGTCATTAAGATGTCAAACACTAGGTCAAAAAAGAAAAACCATGTGAACACTAGAGGTCAAATTTGATGCCTAATCTTCATGTAATTTTGTAATAATGTTTTTTTTAATGATAGGTTCATTGTTGGTTGAGCATGAAAATAAGCCTTTTTTCCATGAACATTTACAAATTTTACTGTATTGTAGTGTACACATTGTGTAAAGTATATCAATTCTTTGAATTTGCTTATTAGCATGTTGTTAATTATGTCTTATTTACATGCAATACATTTTGCTTGTTTACATTGTAAATGTGATGTTCATTTAAGTGTTGTCTGGGCTTGTTTCCTTCTTTTGCAGCAGCAAAGTATATTGACCCTTTTACCCAAGAAAAACTATGCTGTTTACCTTCAAATTTACTTTTAAAAACCATATTATCTCCTCAGTGGTAACTTTTCCTCATATTTAACATTTTGACCATTTCCCCAAATCAAAATCATAAAAATGACGTGTAATTTGGTTTTGTTCCTAATGGTATGTAACCCCATGTTTTTGTCATATTTTTGTGATATCTTTTTCATTGTTTAAAAGTTTTTTTTCACAAATTGTTACTTATGAGCTATTGTGACCTGTCTTTGTTGGTCGTCCTGTATCTTGTGTCAACCTATTTACTTAAACGACATCTCCTCCTTACCAGCTGGTCCAATATTAATTAAACTTGGCAAGAATGTTCCTTGCATGAAGCTCTTTTAAAGTTTTTCAAACAAAAGCATTCCATGAATAACTCTGGCTCTTGTTGCCATGGCAAGCGAAAGGAAAAACTTTAAAAAATCTCATCTGTTTTACCCCCACTACCATTGGTGGGGGGGGGGGCTATATAGGAATCACTTTGTCTGTCTGTCCCAAAACTTTGTCCGGACCATAACTTTGTCATTAATCGTAATATTTTAAAATGACTTGGTTAATTTGTGCACCATTATGGGACGGTGCATCATGCAAAAGAAGTATGTCAATATCTCCAAGTTCACGGACACACTTTGAGTTGGAAGGTCAATATGCCCATAGACGAGTTTTTCTGGGCCATTACTATGTCATTTGTTGTGAGATTTTTAAATCATCTGGCAGGTTTGTTCACCATCATTACACGGTGTGTGATGCGAAAAAATTATGTCCATATCACCAAGGTCAAGGTCACATTTTCAGTTCAAAGGTCATATATGGCCATAAACTGACCTTGTCTGGGCCATAACTATGTCATTCCTTGTGAGATTTGTGAATGACTCAGTGCATTTGTTCACCATCATTGAACAGTATGTCAGGTGAAAGACCAACACCGATATCTCCAAGGTCAAGGTCACACTTGCATGATAATAAATTATTCTTTAAAATAAAATAAAATTAGTTTCTCTTACTTTGTGAAAACAACGGGTTAAATATTCAGTGTCAATGTGGCATGTAGGGGAATTAGTTAGTTCTTCTTGTCTGAGTTATTGTCCTTTAAAGATTCCTATGTTATTACATGTTGTTAAGCGCAAGTTCTCTGAGCCTTACACATGTTCCATTTTTCAGCCACTGTTGTAGGTGTATTGCCAAAATTAGAGACAAAGCACATTCAGGGAGCATAACCTTTGTGGTCTGTGACAGCGACTTGTACTTGTAATTGCTTAGCATGAATGGCAATCTTTTGAGACAAGACCATATGGTGCAGGTAAAGACGTAATTAATGAGCTAAAGGTATAGTTCTAGCAATAACATGTTGCCCGTGTCCGTTTGAATGACTTCATGTGATATTTCTTTTGTACAACTTTGTGAAAGTATGCACACGAGCTGCGTTCATGTAATTGAGAATCTTATTAAATGTTTAGTTATTTGAGGTTAGTCTGTGTTACTTCATTTAGAAGCAAAATGAAAATGCCCAAGGAAATTATAGACAGCCAGCATGAGATATGTAATTATCCCCCGCCAGAGGCGGAGGGATATTGTTTTGGCGTTGTCTGTCCGTCCGTCCGGAACACTTGTGTCCGGAGCAATATCTTGGAAGTGCTTTGGCGGATTTCATTAAAACTTGGTATGAGTATATATATGGATAAGACGATGCACGCCAAATGGCATTGTACACCATCTGTTAATAACGGAGTAATGGCCCTTTGTATCTTGAAAAAATGCTTTTTACTATAGGCACTTTTGTGTCCGGAGCCATATCTTGGAAGTGCTTTGGCGGATTTCATTGAAACTTGGTATGAGTATATATATGGATAAGACGATGATGCACGCCAAATGGCATTGCACAACATCTGTTAATAACGGAGTTATAGCCCTTTGTATCTTGAAAAAATGCTTTTTACTATAGGCACTTTTGTGTCCGGAGCCATCTCTTGGAAGTGCTTTGGCGGATTTCATTGAAACTTGGTATGAGTATATATATGGATAAGACGATGATGCACGCCAAATGGCATTGTACAACATCTGTTAATAATGGAGTAATGGCCCTTTGTATAGTAGTACGTCATCCGTCCGATTTGCACCCATCCTTGAACAAAATATATGTTGCGGGGGATATCAATTCTACGAATTTGCTTGTTCTTCTTGAATCTTGCTCGATTCCTGTATGTACAGTGGGAATAGTTTGTGCAGGTATGTTTGATTATACTGTTTTCTTCATGTTCATACTGTGTGTTTGTATGTGAACACAGTACATGCTATGTAAGTAGTTCTATGTGTTATTATGTTCTTGTAACTAGATATGAAAACAAAATGATAAGCTGCATGAAACTTTTATTTACAAATTCAAAATAATCTCAATTGACCAACTGTAAATACATAATAGAGTGATTGAAATAATGTATCATATTTCTTTATTTTTTATTGCATTAGTGTAGGTTTTTTGCTAAATTATTTATATACAGCAACTTTCCTTGAGCCAGTAAATATCATTGGGGATTATTTCTTAGTAATTTTATATTTAGTTTTATTTTTTCAAATAAATATAGAGATAGGAGATAACTTTGTTAACAATGGAGCCAAACATTTTTAAATGAAAGTGCTTTATTACTGTTTTGATTCCTATATTTTAGTTGTTTTCCATGTATGTTTTGTTTTATTTAAGAAAATTTGTTTTATTTGTAATTGAAAGTAAATAAAATAACCTGAGCAAAGTATGCTCATGAAACGCTTGTGTTGTTGCCTTAATTATGTCCAGCGTGTATGTAAACGTATTAGCTTCTGTCCACTCTAGATCTCAATGACACACTTTTGCCTCCAGCGAACTTTGCTGGAACATATATCCCAATATCTCGGCTGAGTGTAAAACTTGGTCATGGGGGTCATAAACTAGGTCATTAGCTCAAATTGACTGGGTTATGTGGACGGGCTTGTTAACACTCTTGTACTCAACCTTGTTCCAAGCAAAGCTCATTTCAAATCCCTGCCATCATAAGCTATTTAACTTATGACAGCAGAATGGTTACTTTATCAACCGACATGTTAGTAATGTTTACTGTTTTGAGGAGTAATAAGTACATTAACTTATTATCCCCCGCCAGAGGCGGAGGGATATTGTTTTGGCGTTGTCCGTCCATCCTTCCTTCCGGCTGTCCGTCCGGCACTTTTGTGTCCAGAGCCATATCTTGGAAGTGCTTTGTTGGATTTCATTGAAACTTGGTATGAGTATATATATAGATAAGAGGATGATGCACGCCAAATGGCATTATACACCATCTGTTAATAACGGAGTTATGGCCCTTTGTATCTTGAAAAAATGCTTTTTACTATAGGCACTTTTGTGTCCGGAGCCATATCTTGGAAGTGCTTTGGTGGATTTCATTGTAACTTGGTATGAGTATATATATGGATAAGAGGATGATGCACGCCAAATGGCATTGTACACCATCTGTTAATAACGGAGTTATGCCCCTTGGTATCTTGAAAAAATGCTTTTTACTATAAGCTTAGAGCTTTATCTCCATTAACACATGAGCCAGAGCCATGAAACTTGCCATAGTTGTTATCCCCCGCCAAAGGTGGAGGGATATTGTTTTGGCGTTGTCCGTCCATCCATCCGTCCGTCCGGCACTTGTGTGTTCAGAGCCATATCTTGGAAGTGCTTTGACGGATTTCTTTGAAACTTGGTATGAGTATATATATAAATAAGAGGATGATGCAAGCCAAATGGCATTGTACACCATCTGTTAATAACAGAGTTATGGCCCTTTGTATCTTGAAAAAAGCTTTTTTCTGTGACAAAGCTCTTATTTGGCGGGGGATATCAATTCAACGAATTTGCTTGTTGCACTAAGAAGCAGCTGAACTCCGTTATATGATTGAAATGGTGTTGACAAAAATAACACCGTATTTCCTCATTCACATCAACCCTCTTGACCTACAGTAGTTCATAAACGAGGAAATGAATGTAACAAACCATAAATATGATTATTTTTGTTATGCTTGTTAGTCATCAAATGGTGCAACCTTGAGGTATACATTAGTGGCGAAAAGTAGGTCACATACATTGAAGTGTGCTGGGTAAATGTCAGTTCCGACGGACGAACAGGCATGTCTCTGGGGCGGAACAATTGAAACAATTGACTAGCGTAATATTCCGTATTATCACGTGGTCAGTTTAATGAAAACTAGCCAATAAAAACGCTTAAAGGTATATTACACATGTTTATTATAAAACTATTCGTAATGGCTGTATAATATGGGGAAGCAAGGTATAGCATGTGATAAAAATAATGTGCAGGCGGAGTATGCTGAATTTGCACCTCCGTCATCATAAAATTGCTCATTCTCAATTAATATTGAAAATGAAAATGTTACGTTGATAGCGCAAATGAAGGAAGTGCATTTGTATCTTGAAGTATAGATTTTAATACACTATAATAACCATAATTAAGTACAAAATATTATAAAAATGAATACTTGCGTTTTAGTAGATTTAATTAAGTCAATTTACATATCGGGGACTAAATAAATTGCTTTGATAATTGAAACGTATGTTGGTATAGATGTCACGAAAACACTTTCTGCAAAGGTTAAACGTCTATGAACAGGCCCCTTAAACTTCGCTTGGAAATCATAAAGCAGCTTGTAAAAATCGAGCAATCAATTGTGTTGTCATTCACTTAATATCTGTTTAGCTGTCAAAAAGATGTCTATGCCGTGATTGTTTGACCTCCAGTTTTGAGGACATAGCTCGTGGAGCCGTCGCATCCGGTTTTCTTCAACACTAATTTGAAGAGATGATAATACTGGCCTGTTGTCCAGGGACTCCATATCCTCATCAGACGAAGATTCTGTACGAGTGTTTGGAAGAATATCATCAACATGTGCTGATGGGTTGTCCATCATACCGGCCGTGTAAAGCCGCATTGGTGTTGAGTTCACTGTTCGTATTCGATGGTGATTCCATGCACCTTGCCAGGTGTTTAACCTTTCATTTATCTTTGAAATAAATACGTAATGAAGTGCAAACAAGTCTATTTCATTTAAAATGTCAAGCCGGCTATTGTCCTCTAAAAAGTAAAATAAGTCATAAAAATAACTCAAGACTCCGTCATACACGTCCCTCCACAATCGTTCAATACGTTGATTGTGTGTACTTTTACCAGTGAGCATACTTCCACGTCCTGTCCCGCGAGCATTTATCATGAAGTCGGCAACCTTCATATTTTCACGGCCTTGATCTGATCTGACCCGGTCAGGAACTCCAAATTTCGAAACACCATCTCTGAAGCAATGCAAAACCGTCTCCGCTTTGTTGTTGTCCGTGCATCTAAGATATGTAACTAAACGACTGAAACCATCAATGCCGCCTATTATAACAAAATGCCATCGAATTAATTTATGGTTGCTGTCAATGTGCCATAAACAATTTGGAGCTGAAACGTTGTAAATGCGACGTCGTAATCGCCTTCTTTTTCGTGCACGAATTCCATCTTCGTCTAGGTGTTTTAGACACTGACGAAGCCTGAAACGTTGAACCTGTATAAGAAATAATACTTTATGTTGGTTTTATGCAAAAATGAATATGCTTTAATTTACTTCTACATTTTGCCAAGTGCCTTATAAACAATAGAATTTTCTATGAAAAAAATCTAACAAAATTCTTATTTTTAATAGATTAAAGCGATAGCCGTTTCAGGTATGATTGTTTGGCACAAATCAAACTGTACTCTAAAACTAGTCTTAACAATTTAGTTAGTTTTCAATTGTTTGACAATACTTTATTGGAATCTGCACGGACAAATGTATCTGTTTATTTATAGACTGTCTACTAAAATCAATCAACAATGTACCGTATACGCCTTCAATTATAAAAAGATCTAGTTATGCATAGTAAAATCATGGTACCTTAATTCCTTTTTGAAGTAAAACTTTTCGCAGCATTTCTTCTCCACACCTAGGAAATTCAGTGATGGTCGTGGCAACAACAATGTTTAGTTCTTCTTCATCAATTTCTGTAAATGCGAGCTTTGACAAGCCAAATTGACCCATCTTCCGGAATAAGGTACTTTCAGAAACCCCAAGTGCAATACTAGTGTCCTTCACTGAATATCCGGCTTCGAACAATGTTTCAATCATGATACTTGAAATTTCAAAACGTATATTCCGACACCGTGTACTATCATTATTATGTGCCCACGGATTACTCCGGTAACAAACACATTCAACACGCAATTTCATGATAGTTGTTTTGTCATTTACACCCAAGCAATTAAAGTCGTACAGTGACATAAGTGATATGATGTCCGGTGTTATCTTCTCCTGTCTGAAGCGCCGTATCACTCCTTCTTCCACTCCAAGTCGCTCAAGTATCAAATCCATATCCATTGTTGTAAAATGATGCAGAACAAATTGTCTTCCGTGTGTAATAAAAGCTTCGTATATAAAATGTTATCGTTAATGATTTTTAACGTATTTTTCAAATTTTATCTGCATAAAAAGACGATATGTGTTTATATAATTACGATTTATGTTTATATAAAGGTCTTTTGCCTTTATATAAAGAAGTAATGCCTTTATATTATGGAAGTTTATTATATCTTTATATATTAATGCTTTATCTGTGTATATTCAAATTATGTATTTATATATTGTGATTATGCATATATATAAAGGTTACAGGCATTCATATAAAGATATTTTGCCTTCATATAAAGAAGAAATACCTTTATATAATGGAAGATTATCTGTGTATAATACATTAATATCTGTATAATTTTACATTTTATCTATATATAAGAAAATTATATCTTTATATATTAAAGTTTTATCTGTATATATTCAAATTATGTATTTATATATTGTGATTATGCATATATATAATGGTTACAGGCATTCATGCAGAGTCAGATTGACGTAATATCACAAGTTTTGGTATTATAAGACAGTCAAGGCGTTCCATAAGCTCCGCCTCTTCGGTTTACTATGCTCCTTTGGCTTATACAAAAGTACAGATGATCAATTAGAGCATCCTATGTTATATCTGAGTCCACAAGACAACCAAAAGGACAGACCGGAGCTGAGGGAAGGTCAATGAAAAGCCAGCAGGTACGTGTTCTTTTTTATATATACTCTTGTCTATACTATGTACTAAACATTATAAATTCTTTATAAAAAGTTTTTCAAGATATCAAACATCATTTTGTATGTATATTTTAATGTGCTGCTTAACTTAAAAAGTTAATGTTAAAATAATATTCTTGTACATGTGTGTTCAGCTTGCTCCAGTCTATTTATATATGAATAAAAATTCAAAATGCCAGTCAGAGTTACATAACTTTGCCTGCACAGTCCCCTTATGATAGTTAGTAAGTGTTGCAAGTATGAAAGCAATAGCTTTGATACTTTAGGAATAAAGTGGACCTAAACACAAAACTTAACCAAATTTTCTATTTTCTAAGTATAAAAAGGGCACATAATTCCGTCAAAATGCCAGAGTTACATAACTTTGCCTGCACAGTCCCCTTATAATAGTTAGTAAGTGTTGCAAGTATGAAAGCAATAGCTTTGGTACTTAAGGAATAAAATGGACCTAAACACAAAACTTAACCAAAATTTGCAATTTTCTAAGTATAAAAGGGCGCATGATTCCGTCAAAATGCAAGCCAGAGTTATCTAACTTTGCCTGCCCAGTCCCCTCATGATAGTAAGTGAGTGTACCAAGTTTGAATGCAATAGCATTGATACTTTATGAGAAAAGTGGACCTAAACGCAAAACTTAACCGGACGCCGATGCCGACGCTGACGCCGACGCCAAGGTGATGACAATAGCTCATTTTTTTTTTTCAAAAAATAGATAAGCTAAGAATGAATTAATGTCATTTGGCCTCCATAAACGTGATCTAAAATTCTTCTGTAAAACAATAGAAACTGTAAACAAATGATGGTAAAGCATTAAAAAACAGTTCGGGCATTTAATATGATATCAATATTGAAATCAATTTGTGTACAGTTACTTTCTGTTTTTTAATTATCTATGTTTTACAGTTAAGTATATTTCAAATAATTCACGTATAGCCTTAACGCATGTTCCAATTTTACATATCTTGAACAAAGTGGTTAAAATATTAAATAACTAAGTTCTCTTCATTTTTTCATATCAAGAAGAAGTAGAACGTTTAAATATTTGCACTATGTTTATGGTTTTCATCCTCCAATATTTTTATGAAAGTTAATAACAAAATTATTGTTTTCATCATCTGTATATTTAAATCTAGCAAAACACGAACACTATATTATTTTTTGTTTCTTTAATATTTGTAAAAAAAATATCTTTATTGTGTATAACTTATTAATTAAATTCATGTTTGTATGTATTTAATCTTTACGCGATCAATATGATATTTAAATATTCGTATTTGTACTCACGTTGACATAATGCTTTGTATAACTATTTTGTAAATGACAAAAAATGTAAAGTTTACGTCAATAAAACATTCTGTCTCTGTCTGTCTGTCTGTCTGTCTGTCTGTCTGTCTGTCTGTCTGTCTGTCTGTCTGTCTGTCTGTCTGTCTGTCTGTCTGTCTGTCTGTCTGTCTGTCTGTCTGTCTGTCTGTCCGTCCGTCCGTCCGTCCGTCCGTCAGTCCGTCCGTCCGTCCGTCCGTCCGTCCGTCCGTCTGTCTGTCTGTCTGTGTGTCTGTCTGTCTGTCTGTCTGTCTGTCTGTCATTGAATACAGTGGAAATCTGATTAAATTACTTTATTATTTATCAAAAGCGAATCCCATTTTCTTAATGTCATGGTGTTACATCTCGCGCACAATTAGCCCAGTGTGTGTGTAAATAATACGGCGATTAATCAACTGCACTAACCCACTCTACAGTTTAATACACCGTTTTTGATGACAAAATAATATATTTATGATATTCTTACCAAAGAAATATATCTTGATACTTGAAGTCTGGTTATCCCGTGAACATTTGCAACTTTGCTATAAAAGTCACTTTTGGCTAGGTATCTCAATGCCACTTACATATGAAAAATTAACAATACTATTTGTGCCAAATTACAATAAACTGATACCCATAAAATATTTGTAAAACGCTATTGGCTAAACAATCAATATTAGAATTGATTATGGATTATTGATATTTAAACAAGTATTTACTTACATTATGCTATGCTTATAGATGAATATTAACAATGAACGTTAACTTTTACCCATATTTACAAGAATCACCATAGATCACTCGTCGAGTTTATATGATAAACCTTCCACTTGTAAGGAAATAAGCCATGTAACAAATACAAGTTGGATAAATTGTCCAAGGTGCAACTCATAACGACAATCGGTACGAACATGGTGAAATTCCTTGTATGCACAACTTCAATCCGCAATATGTCTTCTATTAAGTCGTACACATAGACAATTGCTCGTAAAAGTCTATATCTTTCGACGCTTTCCGAATCTATTCAATCATCTATTGGTAATATTCTTTTGTTATAAATTCGAGGCAAACGTGCGCGTCTCCGAAATATCGGAACATACGCCGCCATATTAACGAAAAAGAACTGAGTAAACAATCGTTCAAGCAAACGTATCTTTACGTGCAAACATAAGTAAACGATTTTGTTTATGTAACATTGCTACTACTCTTTCGTTTTGCACTTGCGAACGATTTATGAACGTATATCTATGAAACAACCCATTGAAGGTAATTCTGTATCAAGCTTTTGCGCAAATCTTTACGAGTCTTTGTAAAGTATTAATAAGTGTGAATAAAATGCACTCGAAGCATTATTTGTGTATTTAACAAACATATGAATTTTCCTCTACGAGATTATTCCCTGCAGAAAACTCGTTTTCAATTCTTTGTTCGCTGATCTCATTGACACATGTCTAGTACAATCATGGCCACAATAATGTGCTTACTTACCAATTGAATCTTCTCTAGAGAATATGTTAAAATATTTATGATAAATATAAGTTATAAAGTAATCAAATTGCGGTATAAATGTGTGCTCGGTAATGAACGCTATAACTACATTCAGTATGTCTAAAAGATTCCTGCAATGAAAATGCGGAATTCACACCTAATCGTTCGGGTCAATTAAGCAGTATCAAATACAGTGTTATTATAATTGATACAATTGTATCTTTGTATTCCGTTCTACTTTTTATGTCCCCTAGTCTATACTGGGAGACATATTGTTTTTGCCCTGTCTGTTTGTTGGTTTGTTTGCGTAAAACTTTAACATTGGCCATAACGTTTGCAATATTGAAGATAGCAACTTGATATTTGGGATGCATGTGTATCTCATGGAGCTGCACATTTTGAGTGATGAAAGGTCAAGGTCAATGTCATCCTTCAAGGTCAAAGGTCAAATATATGGGGGGACATAGTGTTTCACAAACACATCTTGTTGATAATATTCTGGATAACAAGAATCATGTCATTTAAATCAAACGTCCATATCATTCATTTATAAACGTACAACAACAAAAGGTAACTACCCTGTCGGTTTGTGCAATGGAGCGTGTTGGAGCCCGATTTTTAGTCAAAGTCTGCATGTGCCTCGTGCATGAGAGTTGCCTTTAGTCTGCAAACATACGGGCGTCACTTTTGTCGTTCTGGTTTGTTTGCTTCTTATTATACTGTAGCTGGACATGGTAATCTCAGAGTTTATGCGGAGTTGCAAGTGCGGTGTTTTGGTTCAAGGCGTTTGAGTGCTTTAGAGTAGTGGTGTCTTCTTCACATGCGTAGCATAGCTTTCGCGAGCTTTGTCCGAGAGGGATCAAACTTGCGTTGTTATCCCTGCCACACGTGTTGTATTTGTTATTTCTATGTTAGGTTTTGCGATTGCAGAGCTCATCATTCCCTTTCAGCGTGAATAGTTTTGCTGTTGATTTTGAGCTTAAGGTTCCGTGAACTATTACGAATGACGTTAGTTCGATTAACATGTCTCCCTGTTTCTGGTCTAGCAAGGTTGTATTTTTTTTTCAAGTAATGCTTTTGTATAATGGGTATATACGTATTTGGACACCTCCTCAGTGTTGCATGTATACACACGTGAATCGTTACAATCTTCGCTTTTGCGAAAATAATTGTTTTCGACTATTTCATGTCCCATTTACAAATGCATTGACAGTAAAAAAAGTATATGGCAATTTGTTGCCAATCGACGAGGATTTCCTATTTTTAAGTGTGGCAGTCAGGTGGTATTATTATCATTCACCCAACCTTACATGGAAGTTGCTTAAATTTGAACATTTTTTTTTTTGGAAAAAAGTTGTGTAAGCCTTGGAATATACAGCTAATGAGAAGGGCCCTTGGTGTCCTGTGTAATCTGTTGTTTTTTCGAAATTGAACGTAGTTTTCTTGGGGACTCAAATTTCCATGATCTAATAAGTAAATACTATTTTACCTCATTTAAATTAACATAAACAACCAAATGTTTGAAATCGGCCGTTTATAGCAGTTATTTAATATCAACTAGGTGTTATGTCTCTAAAGCATTTTGCGCAAAGGCGATAAGCATTTGAATCTTGCTCCATTTTATTTCGTCTTGACTTAAAAGGAGGCAGTTGTCTTGCTCTTGTTTGCTTCAAACCATTGAAAAGTTCAATAGAAATTAATTTGAAATATGATCTCCTGTATTGCTTTTAATTTGATTAGCGATGCAATGATATTTAATTTGTGTGTAAAAATATCTGTTTTATAAATAACTCTGGGCCAAATGTGAAGATGTAAGTCAAATTATTTGCATTAAACATTAATATGTATCTTTAATTTGTTATGTGTCGCACTTTTCAGCTATTTGATTCCTTGCCATAAGCAAAAGGCCACGCGCTTTTATATGCTTTGTCTCCTACTGGTGATGCAGTCGTTTTTCTTTTTTATTTTCGGTTTGTCCTGTTTTGTGTAGCAAATAAGTTTAATTCACTTGTTATGGAATGTATTATGTATATTAGTTAATAAAATGTATTTACACCGCAATAATTTAGGCTTGACAGTATCAAAATAATACACATCTAACACACAATTCAAAATGAAAGAGTTGCATTTTCGGTAGTGTTAACACAGGCGCGACTTCATGACTTCATGTACATTTTACGTCTTTTCAATTTTATGATCTGTTTGATATTCTCTCTCTCGATAAATGTAGAAGTTGTGTATAACAATGTATTTGAAGATGTTGTTTCGTGATAGTTTTGCGTTTATTTAACATAAGTATGGCTTATTTTATCTTTGACATTTTACATGGTAAATCATATTTATAATTTGAAGAAACTGATAATGTTTTCATACACGTAGGGGTCTTGGCATTCGATAAAATAATCAGCTGTAGAATATGATTATACATGGTATTGGTGAATATCCCAATATAAACAAGTCTCATGCCCTTTAGTAAAAAAATTTGAACATAAATAATCCCATGTTGATTAACATATATTTGTTAAAACACGACTTTCTTAAACTGTACATCATCTTTCTGATTAAGGTTTTATTTTTAAGACACTTTTTGCGATTTATGCAATGGAAGAGCATGTTTATCATACATAACAACTGTCTCTTTGAATACAGCTTCAGAGTGTTTCCGTTCTTTAAAAACTCGTTTAATGGAAATTTGCGTGTCAGGGGGTCCTTCTAGAAACTGTTAACAGATTAATGCACAGAGAACGTTTTGATTTACTCGTAACGCATGTCAATATAAAGCTTAAATTAAACGTAAAAAACATTTGAAGTCATATCATTTAACATTTATTAGAAAATTGCTTTTGTTGTAGGAAATATGTTGTCGGCATGTGTTTCGTGTTTTGCTAGACAACTGCACTACAAAGTTCCTCTGTTAAGTTAATTCCTTCATGGGCTTACAGAGTGAACAACTTATATGTAGACTTTGAGACAATCAGACGTTTGCGTATGGTGGTATCCCCTGGTACTCATAGTAGTTAAGCGTCTGAATATAATTGTAACAGATCTTCAAGAACATTATGATACTGAGCGAGTAGTTTGTTTTTGTTATAAATGGCCGTAGCAGTACTTAAATGATGCCAAATAATAGTTGCGTGAACAGCAATCAATTACAGGCACACCTTGTTTATCAAGATATCAGGGTCTAACATCTCAAACTAAATTAGAAGTGATAAAAACATTATTTGTGCATCAATTGTTTTAAACGTTATGTGTATATCTATTGATTTAAACGGGTCGTGTGTATCAATAAATTCAAACGTTATAATATCAATTTATTAAAACGTAATATGTGTATCAATTGATTCAAAAGTCACATGTGTTTCAATTGATTCAAACGTATGTATCAATTGATTCAAACGGCATGTGTGTATTTATTGATATAAACATAATCTGCGTATCATTTAATTTTAACGTATTCATGCAAAAACTGATTCAAACAATGTGTTCATTAATTGGTTTTAACGTTTTGGTTGTATCCATGGATTTAAACGTTAGGTGCGCATACATAGATTCAAACCTTATCTATGATTCATTGATTAAACTGTATGTGTGCATCCCTTTTAACAATGTATGTGTATATATTGATTTAAACGTTATGTGTGTTAGTTGTGTCTGTTTTTGCGCTGTTCAGCTTAATAGTCAGTCTTAGCAAGCGGCGTCTACTGAGTTGAGTACTGGTGTTTATGCTCGTTTAAGATGAGACCATTTGACGTGCACATAAAATCAACGTGAACGAGTAATTAGAATCTATTATAACTTAGTGTATAACATAAGGGCCTCACATTAAACAACTTAATTAATTTATTTAATGATAAAAATAATGATTGTGTACATTAAATACAAATATATCATCAAAAGCCTAGTGCGGAACCTCTCGGCACACATTGGCATGTTCAACTTGGGTGCCAACACTTGCAGAATATAAAAGCTGCTAAAAGTACCGTCAACCACGAATGACGAAAAAAGAAAAGTTCTAAAATACCGTATTTTTTTACAATTATTAGTTTATATTGATTAAAATATCACGACTGGTATATTACATTTCTTGAAAAAAGTTGTTTAGTTTTCATATTTTCAGTATATTCGGTATTAATAAATTTTACTGGGTACCGGTACCAGGTAACTACCAGTTAACGCCAGTTGATTGATCAACATCGTCACGTGGTAAACCCAGGAATGCAAATTGTGCATGCGTTGTGAATTTTATATATTTTATATATAAAATGATCAATCTACTTGCGTTATTTATCGTTTGTATATCGTTATGTCACCTATTTTCGCGATGTACTTTCGATTTCACATCGCGAAATGTTATTACCGAATATACTGAAAATATGAATTATTTTCAAGTAATGTAATATACTAGTCGTGATATTTTAATCAATATAAACTAATAATTGTAAAAAAATACGGTATTTTACAACTTTTCTTTTCTTCGTCGTCGTGGTTGACGGTACCTTTAAAGGTTCGTTTGTACGGTTTTTGAAGTCTCAAAGATGTCTTCATTCAACTCTATCGCAGTTTGTTCTATCTTTCTGCGCATGTTGCCTCGGCGGGTGTTGGACAGGCGATTTTCTGGTCGCAGATAGCGATATCTATTATTCTATAACAATGCAATGCATTATGTTGTTGTTGTAAAAAGAGCTTCATTTATATTTATAAATTTATAGGGGTTTCTTCACCACATTTGCCATAATATTAATCTTTTAGTAATTGATAAAAATAATTTATGATTAAAAAAGTCTAAATGGAGACCGGATTTCATTTTGTTATCCATGTGAGTAATTAGGGCGACACTACATATTTATATTGTTTGCGAATTAAGTGAGACTGCACGATTTTTATATGTGTTGAATTGTAATATATTGATAAAAATATGTTACAATAAAACAAAATAGGCAAGAAAAATGATACATTGAAGACGAATTTCATAAAATGCAGCAAAGGCAAATTAGAGCCGATTGTGACGAAGATATTTCGTACATATTTTCCTACAATAACCGAAGCATTCAACTTTTTATTAGGATCGGTGTGAGTGTGTGTGTGCCGTTTGAATAGATATCGTTGACGGAAATTAAAATGATCAGTAAAACAAAATTGTGTCTTTGTGTCGTATGAACGAACCTGCACTAAAACTAAATTTAGATTCACATTGTACATGCATGATATACATGCTTGCGAAATCGACTGAACAGACATTTTCGATTTCATAATTAAATATCTGGCTTATTTCGCATTTTCGAAACATGCTCTTCTTAACTTTTATTCTAATTTATATTGAAATAAATGTATAATAAGTTTTTTTTACACATTTTATATAAATTCATAAATATTTGACAAAATCGTGCAGTCTCCCTTTAACATATTTGCGAATATGCTTTATATATAAAGATTTTGTTTAAAATTTAATATTTTATAACATTTATAGCAAAAGAAATCCATTAATAGCATGATTATTTCTCTTCATTTCACTTCTATGCATACACTATAATATCATAATTGGCATACGTTTGCAAACGGTCATCGATCGCAATTATTGTGTTGTACTCGCATATGTGTCTATCTATGGACAAACTACGCACGAACAATGTAAGTAAAACAAATTAAACAAATCTGATTTTTTTATATTTAATCACGAGTTTTTATGATAACGTATGTTTCCAACGTCCACAATACTATTACTATGTAATGTGTTTAAAATTGTAGTCATTTTTACCGTCATATAATTTGTAACCAACAAAGTTTGAACTCGATTACATGAACGATCAGGGTTACTTTATTGATGACGGTATTGCAGCGGGGTAAAATGGAAAGTGTCGTAAGCTCAAAGGCAACTGGAGACGTTTCTTGAAAAATTATATTATTTTATATAAATTTTATTTCTTTAAAATATGTTTTATTAACGTGCTACGCTATATATCGTGGTAAATAGACAATACATTTTAAAAAAGAGGAAATATGTATTTTTTAAAAAGTCTGCATTAAGATTCAATTCAGTTAAAGCGGCAACTAAATAACATAAACATCGTTTGAGCAAACTGTTAAAACTTAAAAAAGGATGGGGATTTTCCAAATCAAGTTGCACCTTAATTAATATTAACTATGGAAGATATGGTAAAGCAGAGCATTGTGTCTCTAAACCGACTATTGCCGACTGACATTTGCAAAGGGTCGAACGTACTTAATGCATCAGTAGGTGCTAAGCAAGACGTTAATGTCGTTGCAGACAATATGTATATAATATATATTCACAAAATAATCAAAGTTAAGTCATTTTGATAATTTAATTAATTAAAGCGATTAAGTGATTTCAACAGGAATACAAATAAAATATATTATTTTTTCGCGTTTTAATTTGTTCCTGTGCACCGGCGTTAAGTTCTTTTATCCGATTTAATATTGAATAATTTTAACTGACCAAACGAATGTCACCGTTATCTCCATGTCTACGTTGTAGATCCTATACAGAAACATTGAATTTTTACACGACTTGTGAAAAACAATCCACCAAATTAAGATCATATGTAATAGTACAATATCAATAAAATCTCGCACAAATCCAATTATTTCATAACGTTCGCCACTTGATTCGTGTCAGAGTCATATAGGGGACCAAAACGTCATAGGAAATCTGGCTAACAATTATCATTATTTCTACATAATTGGAATTCATCTAGCGAATGCATGGCATTTAGCGACGAGATGGAATAGCCATAACACAAAATATGGAACAGTAACAATGAGAAAACTACAACCACGAAACTTCCTGAAACTATTGAATTAAATCTTCTTATTCAAGCTGATATGAACAGAAGAGTGGTAAATTAAAGTTAAATGAACGATGTTTCATATCAATTTGGTGTTTACACACTGACGTAGTGTCTTGTTGCTTTTGGTCAGATAGCAGTCTGTACGTATAATACGCACTACTTGGGCATTGAAGAGATGAAATAACCATAAAGAGTTCACGAATTTACTGAAGAACTTGAATCAACGTTCCAGTAAATGTAATCCAAGCGAGATCACCATCTTCATATACCTGATATCTGGAGTACTGATCGTTCATTAACACCCATACGTGCTCATTCGTGGTCAGTTTCACAGAGCTGGAGGCCGATGTACATGAGTGGGACTGATGTTCGGACTGATAGGTAGCTGTAAGACGCTCATTGACGCTCATGTTTTCACTGCCCTTTTCCAAGAAAAAGTTTATGTTACTACCAGAGAAAGAGCAGATTTGGGCAGTAAAATAGTATATCCCGTTCACAGGAGCTGTGAAATGTCCAGTGCTTGCGTTATATGCATTCCCTTCGTTGAAGATCACGGTTCCAAATGCATTGACACGATTTGCCAAAACATTGAGTCCGTGGGCGTTGAAGACTATTACATGGCCTGTAATATAACATCGATAGTTTATTCCAATGTTAAACGTGTCTTTTATAAGAAATACATTACTAGTATGTAGCCACACACTCTACTTATGTCACAGATACTAAATCACATGTGGTTAATTATGCACATTTGTGGACGTTAGGATAAATATGAATGTGCATTTTTTAAGTTTTATAATGAAGGAGAAAAATGGATTTAAATAAACAAACAAGCGAAACTGATAAAAAGTTCATATTCAACTAATATCGTAACAAACAATTTGTTAACATGATACCTACAGAGCTCTGGAAGGAATTACTCACATAAATCTTGAATTGTACCCCTTTGTAAATAATGTATAAGCAAGAGAACTGTTCACTTGGGATATACATGGATTAGTTCATACATTCTTTTATTTATAAAATCATTTAATAAATTTATTTACAACACTGTTCTGTTTGGAATAGTATAGAATAACAATACTAGCAGAACAACGTTACTAAAAATAGTTTGCCTCCCAAAGGAATCGAACCAGGGAATTCTCGATGTGAACCCGTATCTTGTTTTTATTCTAGACAAAATTCTCGCAGCTTTACGCACATACTCGAACTATTGCAGCTTTACGCACATACTTGAATTATCGCGGCTTTATGCACATACTCGATTGATCGCTGTACGCACATACTCGAAGCCCGTTTGGCTTTACGCAAATAATCGAAATAAGGCGATATAATATAAAGTTAATTTTGGGTTTAAAACCTTAATATAAACGATCAATGTCGCACTTCTATAATTCCGCCTTTTCGATATGATTGTCCTAATTTGAGATCAATGTGCTTTGTGAAAGGTTAACTGGAGACATTTGCAGCATGAAGCAATTTAAGCAAGGTCAATGAAACTGAAACACCACGTTTCACCAAAATGATAATACAAAATTTATTTATAGCCTCGTTCAAGGGCTACAAAAATCAGCACGTTTTAAGAATTCAAATATATTTGCACTTGATGAAGATTTATTATTTCAAAAAGATAAACGTACTAAAAAGCACGATATGCTGTGCTCTGGCAGTGTTCAATTGTACGCACAGAAAACAGCAACGCAAAGAAATGGGGATGCGAACCAATCCTGCTCCACAAACTTCAGTGTTACTTATAAACATTTAATGAAAATCAATGTTTGTAATATTATTTGATAAAATATATTTTGTTTAGTACATTTATTAGAATGTTAATTACGCTTTGTTTTTGCATCATTCAAGTCAAGTTTTGGTAAATTTATATGTTTTTTAGACGTAACATGTACATACAATCGTTCGAGAAATGTTTACTTAATAAACATTTAATTTATTTGCCGGTAGTATATTGCTTGTGGTTTAGTAAAGATAAACGTTGTCCATAAATACTTCTTGCATATTGCAGATTGGCTCGAACTAATGAGTTGTATTTTACAAACGCCCTTAAAGCGGTCACTAAAATGTGGTTATTCTTCTAAACGAATAAAACCAAGGTAAGTTTATGTTGTTTCGTCGTTTGACATAGTAATAATAAAATAAATAATGTTAACGGTACCTTTTGTTGAGTGTGTGTCTTGTTTTTTCAATGTGACATTTGAGAAAACCCGCAAGTTTGCAAAATAACTACCCTTACACTTTCAACATTTCCACATTTAAAGCGATGCTTATAAGGCTAACATTCTGAGTTGCAGGCAGGAAGTCAACTACAAAGGTCGAACGTAAGGGACTCATTTGTGCAATGTAATTGAAAATAAAACTCACCCTAACTGATGTAAAAGAATTTGTTATTTCGAATTTCAATATTTTTGCCAAGATTTGGTTGGTTTGTGTTTCAATTTTCTAGATATGACTGCTGATGGTTACTTTAAAAAAATATTTTATTGATTTTTCACTGGAGCTTTTTGGATCCAATGTTTACATTTATCAATATAAAGCATTTTCAAACTCGTTTTCCAGCATTTATAAAACATGCCAAAATCTGTTAAAAGGCCCCTTTAACAAACACTACTGTACGTTGCTATATAATTAGTACCGTGCGATTTTCCCTTGGGTTTTAGCGTTACTGCAATTAGCAGCATGTGGAGCGTAGCAGCTTGGTTAAGCTTGACAATAATGCTATCATTTACAGTGTTGATGTTTGGTAGTCATTTAGTGAACTTCCAATGGAAATACTATATTTTACGCTCGCATAAACTTGATTTTACACGTTTAGCTACATTCTGAGGACTAAAATACACGTTTAGTTAGGAATCTTGATAGTTGCCCTCACAAGTGTCGATGGACTTCACATTAACTTGATCATAAACTGTTACTTACATGATGTGTTGACACAGATATCAAAGTCTTCAGCGTTTCCTTCACAACTCTTTCCGTATAGAGTTGGACTCGGGTTGCTACAGCTCCTTTGCCTCAGCATTTTGCCCACTCCACACGTGACGGAACACCCCTGCCACGGATCCCAACTCGACCAGCCACCATCTTAGTTAAATTATGAATTGTGTGATTAATACTGGATTAATCTAGTTGACTGTTTCAAATTTTACACCGAATTTGCATTATCATACAATTCAAATTGGATACACACCCCTGACGCTGCAGGGGCATATTGAATATTCACTTGATTCACCGACGCAATAGTCCCCAGACCGGTCTGGTTTTGGATTAGTGCAGGTTCTTGTCTTCTTTCTTAGCCCCACTTCACACGTAACTGAGCAACCTGACCACGTAGACCAATCTGACCAGTTGCCGTGTACTTGAAAAGAACATATTTTACAAGTAGATGCGTTAGTTGCACAATGTCAGAAAATTATTTCAGATAATATATCGATGTAAAATGTGGTTAAAATTGTTTTCATAACACCCTTATCGCCATTGGTTTTTATTAGCTCAACGTAGAACAAAATTAAATTGTTACCTAGATGGAATTCACAATGAAAGTCATAATAAAAACACAATGCATATTCATACCCGGACAAAGCTGGTTCACACACATTTTTGACTCCGAGGCCAGCCCATTGCAGTCGAGTCCGTTGTTGGCAGGAGCCGGGTTTGAGCAGGTCCTTGTTCGAATCTGAGTGCCGTTACTGCAGGTAACACTGCATGTCGTCCAGGCGGTCCAAGTTGCCCAGTTGCCATCAACTGTGTCGATATAATAGAAATGTTTTTTTATTTCCTTAAATTCTTAATATATATTTTAACATTTCACAAATAAGACGAATATCTTTTATAATTATACTAAAGACTTTAACCTCATATTAAAATATGCGCTTCATAGATCTATATCATCACGAAAAATTGTTACTTATAAATAATATTTGGCATAAAATATTCTTACCGAGCTGACAGAGTCCGCAAAACTTTGGACATATCGTTTTGGCGTGATGAACATCTGCACAGACGTTTAGGATGGAGTTGAGACGGGCACAGTCCAGGGTTTCGTCATCGATGCACGATGTTGCTAGAATAACATATTCAATCTATAAACGCGTAAATAAATATAGGGATATTGATAAAATATGGAATCACCTTTGCTTATCGTACGATAAACCTTACGATTTTAATATCGGGGTTTTATTCTGATGGTGGGCTCGAAAGGCATATTTAAACTATCATTACCGGTAATTGTATCATATTGCCACCTATTTAATATTAATATTGTTTTTATGTTCAAAATGTCTACTAATGTTAAATTGAATTAGCTCCTAACAATAACAATGAATTCTTTGCACATCTGAGCTGATTATAGTCAGATTAGCATATGTATTTTTCATAAAAGTTGGATAACGCGTTCTTTTACAGGAAACTATACATGCGCCTTTACTATGCATACGTTTTCTGTGTGCACACAGCTGCTCATTGCAGAGATTACTGCCGCAACATTCATGACATGAGTACTGCTGCCTGGTCTGGATGGAGCGACCGATGATACCGTTGGGGTCAACGGCCACTGAACTGCACAACTACAAATGTAAACATTTCATATAAGTCGGGGTAGGGTTTGAGCATGCATTTTATAGCTGAAACGTCTCAGGTGTCTCGTGATACATCCACATGTTTGTCACCTACTTATTTTACTTGCGTTGCATAGTTAAACTATGACACGCAAATTGTAAAGAATATTATCGGGTCGACCAGTCACGTTGGTCTTTTTGTTTCTTTATGTCGTGCCAATATTGATTGCAACGCCGTTCGATTTTTTATAGACAGATAGACTGTTAAGAGGTATAGCTTAATGAATTGAAAAATGTCAATGTTAGTTAAACATATATGAACATATGTTCTGGTATTATTTGATTTGAGACTCTTATAGTTATATTTATCTTACTTTTTAAATATATATATCTCACTCATATTATTTTACAAATTGTGACAATTTATAGTAAAGGCATGTTTGAAACTTGATTTGGTTTTTATGTCATGGGAATAATATAATATTTTTTGTTTTACAGGATATATTGTTATGTAAATAATAATGTAGGATTTATTGTTTTTTGTATGGTATCAAACATTAACATGATATGGAAATTGACATAAGCGTCATAATATTAAAAATAAATTAATATCATTATTTTTGTTAATTACTAATTAATTTATGTTTCGAAAATAACTTAAACAATATATATTGTTTCAAAATTGCAAAGCATTTTTTTTATAAATTATGAATGCAAAGTTTAAATGAATTATTTGAATACATGTATATTATTATGATCGTATTCTGGTATTATTTCAGAGATATAAATAGACATATAAGGCAATAACTACGACTGCATTATAAGTAGCGATAAACGCATGAAGCGAATCTAAGAACATATGAACACACCTCTCATCTATCCTGGAGTTAATAGTACACCAGTAGGGCACTAAAGAAAGTACACCTGACAACTACATGACTGCAAATAAAAAACTATATGTGATCATTTGTCATCGGCACGAACTATATGACTACCTTCAAGGTCAAGGTTCAACTCTGAGGTCATCTTAAAATAAAACTGTTCATCTCTTTAATACCAATAACTGTATTGAAGGAATTTAAATGTCTTTAGAATTCGTTTTGAGCTTTATGATTCGGCGTGGCACGTAGAAGAACCATTTAAGCTTACATTCACATTCTATTTTATGTTACGAAGTAAACTTCAGACTTCATCAGATCTTTTTTAATTGTTAAACTGCTGAAGTAGATTTTACACGCACACGCATCAAATCGCTACCGTTAAGATAATACTCCGAGATAAACTAACAAATTGCAGCATTTGCGTCTGCGTCAAAGTGGCAGGTGGGGCCTTTATCAAAGTTCTCAATAGCTACATTAAAAGATTTTTTTCAAGTATTCAATTAAATTTAAATTCAAACAAACTATTGTCATTGTATATATCATTTACAGTCGAAATAAAAATATAATATGACATATAAAATGATATTTTAAAAAATATTTGAGAAAGGAAAGGCGGAATGGAAAACGAGTTTGAAACAAACGAGTTGATTGTAATCAAAGTAATTACCTGATTGTTCTGACAACCCATGTTGTAAAGTACTTCGTTGCCGGAATGGAGCGCTTGCAAATAGCATGACTATTGGCGAGAAGAATATTAAATAAGGTTAATTTCGTAATACCGCCATTAAGTATTGACCGTTTTCCTAAAAAGAGTCGTGGTATGGTATATAGACAGAGCAGTATATCATCTATTTAAATATCGCTTAATGCAGCTCGACAGACTATTTCGATGTTAGTATTACAGAGAAGACATAGAATAAGAATACAAACCGTTTTTATTATAAATACAATGAATTTTGGGGAAAAACAACAGAAAATTTAGATACGTAATTCAGAGTTTAGGAACGGTGAAATGTTTATATATCAGTATAACTATGCAAATACAATATCAGTTACTTACCATTCTTGTTAATAATTCGAATGAAACTAACCTCACTATATGAACATTGACTTGTGTTTGTACACGCCCGTGGGTCAGTGATATTTAGACAACTGAAGCATTCAAGGCATTCTGAAATAAAAGTTTAGAAGCTTTTATAATCATGTATTCATCAAGTAAGAGTCTGTTTATATATAGATTTGCGTTTGAACGTCCTTCCCTCCGAATCCTGTGTCTCTCATACCACCAACAATATTCGCCAGGTGGAAGAGTTTGAACTTAAAGGAGACATTCTTCGTCATAGTTATTTGAAATGTTGTTATACCTATTTATCTTGGGATAATTATATGCATCAGGAACATTGACTCTCCATCGAATAGCTCAACTTTTTATGTTTTAAGAAATTATATAATTGTATTATTGTCTTAATCATGACACTATGTAACATACCTGATACTTCAACGACACACAGTATTCCCGCAATAATCAAGGGACCTGTAAGTGGAAACAAATCTGTTGATATAATAGCTCTTACGTCTGGCATTTATAACTCTATAAACGTATATATAAACGTGACTTACATAATAAATTCATTCTCGTTTTGACGGAGTTGCAGAGAGTTTTAAAATTGAACGCAATTTATAGTCACAACGGTTATCGGAATTACGGAACATGCCGTGCATACTGTGTCATCTGGTTTGCTGATGACAAAATAAGCTCAGCAAAGTCACGACTGACCTTAACACACACAGGCTTGCGATTCAGTCAGTAAAGGTAAGTCGAATCGACACGAAATGTTGTATGAAATGTACTGTTTAATTCTGTACTTACTCAAAACGAGTGTAGACTTCTCGTAGCAATTGGTACTTAAAACCAAATGGTACCTCGCAGCAAATGATGCTGACCAGAAGATCATGAAACAGTTCTACATGCATATTTGAACAGGCGCCGTATAAAATACACATTAATTATTCACCAGTTTGTTTGTTGCACTTTGAAAGTTGCACTATGAAAGAAAATGTCCAAAAGTCCATTTATGTCGCTCGATGTGAATTGCAAGTTGCTAAATAAAACTGAATGTTGTGGGGGGGACTGTTGCATATTATTGACAAAATTAATGCATTCATTTAAGTATCAATTGCATTTTACTAAATGATACTTGCATGTGGCTTAATTACAATTTCTTATTTCTGAATAACCATTGAGTGCTGCTAATTACTGAGTCGTCTTTCGCACTGTGTTAACTTGTTAGTTTTTTTAACCTTCTGCAACTTCTGTGCGTCTTTGTTTTGCTTCTTTAAAGGGATCTTTTCACGCTTTGGTAAATTGACAAAATTGAAAAAAGTTGTTTCAGATTCGTAAGTTTTCGTTTTAGTTATGATATTTGTGAGGAAACAGTAATACTGAACATTAACCATGCTCTAATATAGCCATTATATGCATCTTTTGACGATTTTAAAACCTAAAAATTATAAAGCGTTGCAACGCGAAACAATTGAATAATTTGGAGAGTTCTGTTTTTGTCGTTAAATTTTGTGAAACTACGAAGATTGCTTATATAAGGTATAAAATACGTCAATAATGTGTACTCGGCGGAATAGCTCAGTAGGCTAAAAAGCGTTTTTACTTCAGGACTCTGGCAGGACTCCAGGGGTCACTGGTTCGAAACCTGCTCCGGGCAATGTTCTTTTCCTTTTTTAAATTTTTTTCTTGATTTTTTACTGGGGCTTTTATGATCCAATGTTTACATTTATCAATATAAAGCATTTAATGAATAAGTTAAAAAAAATGCCAAAATCTGTGAAAAGGCCCCTTTAAATCAATTACTGTCACAGATCCTCAATACGACAACACGGTTGTACAACGAGAGATATGTATCGTTTTATCCCGACAAGAACAAACTTATACAAGCCTCTGATTTATTGGTGTGGCGTGATGACAGGTCATTAGTACCTTGTACCTTGTATTCTGGTGGATGTTTGTGCTCGTCAAACATACGAAAGCGCTAATGCAGAATTCTGCCACCTTAATATCAAGTCAAATGTACACATCAGTAGGGCCAAACAAAAGAACCTGCTCAACTCGAATTGCTCTATGTTAGGTTTACAGGACATACTATACACTTCTTGGGGCATTGTTACGTGAATAAAATGAAGTCAATTAAATGTGCCTAGTAGTTTTTCACACAAAAATAGAACGCAATTTATAGCGACACGGGTTATCGGAGTCACCCCAACTTGCCGTGAAGTCTGTGTCATCGGTGGTGCAGATGACAAAATAAACGTAGCCAAGTCACGAGCGTGATCAACAATTCGGGCTTTATGTTAAACAGAATTAAACAATCGAAAAGTGAGGGTTCATCATCACAGCAGCCATGGCACCCACTAGAATGCTTGTTTGAACTTAATTTTCTGTCTTGTTATTCGCATTACTTTGATGTGCAAGCAATCGACAACAAGATTTTGCAAAATAAAAACACAACACAAAGACGCTTTGAAGTTGCAAGTTGTTTGTGCCGAATATCACATTATGCAATTGCTATTAAGCTTACTGATTTAGTTATCAAGCAACATGCATTGACCGGCGAACATTCCTAGACCTGCAGTATGCTGTAATCAAAACTAAAATAAAATTCACAATGACAGAAGTTGGTTGCAACGTGCAATACAGCTGATGTGACGCTCGGGCAAATATCGTGTATTAGACTTTCAACCTCGTTAATTGAGATATTGACATTGCTATAAAATAACTAATTAACTTAGTGTATATGGCCATCATCTTGGGACGATGTGTCATGCGTAAAACCCAGCTCTGCATATCAGTCATGATCCCACTTTTAAAACGGTGGTCCATAATTATTTCTTTAAAGAATTGTTACCCATTAAAAGCTGATTAGTTTATAGTTTTTTTTTCCATGTATCCATTGTTGCACACTTATTTTTGGTAAAATGCAACGTTGTTACACTTACAATAAGTAAGATCTTTTCTTAAATTAGATAGTGTTCTAGTTGAGGTTATCATTTGTTCAAATTGCCGAACCCTATCTACGGTCAAGCAAGAACGAAATTTAAACGTCTACGTGTTCTACAAATAGTTTGATAGATAGAAACATGTAAACCTTCACGTTCATTTTTTTATTTTCAAATAAGCTATTTTGATATTGGTTCTATTATTGCATTGTTCAATTTTCTACACATTTTTTAACATTTATTTTTATGAATGATTGTACATAATATTATCCGTCGTACATAACGGTTTGTGTACTGTTGTTGCAGGTGTCTGTATTTCAATAGATCGATTAACTCATTATATGGATAGAGGGCCGAATTGGGCGAATGGACGTTGTTTCAGTTTATTTTTGTCGGATTAAATAATGTTGTTGCTATGCTAACATAAATAAGGGCAAACTATAATCTGGAATGCACAGCACCAAAAAAACTAAAGATGTTTTTATTAACTCGGTAAGTGGATAGATGGTCGTATGGCCTTGATATCGAGTTTTGTCAGACCAAAATCGTGGTTGCTATAGCTACAGAAGTATTTGAAAACCCAACGCTGCACCATGTCATATTAAAAGTGAGTGTGCCATGTAATGAAACTTATGGAGATCCTGTGTCACTACATTATATCCTGTGTGAGTTATTGACACTACATTATATACTGTGGAGGATAGGTTATTATATACTTTGGAGATAAGTTGTCACAACATTATATACAGTGAAAGATATACTCGTCTAATGAAGTCTTAAAAGTAACGAGTATTGAGCAGATAACGGTTAATATGGCAAAAGTGAACTTAAATGGCAAACATGACATAAAAAATACCGCGTGCATGTAACTGGTACAATATCGCTTAGTTCAATTGGTTTAATTTCGATGCAGCATAAGACACCGAACCCATGAAGTTTCTCATCAATTAATCATGATACAAAAGTTCTCTAACCTTATCCCCCACGATTGATCAAGAAGCACAACGTATGTGAGTAATCGTAGGTTCCAAAGTATAACTACTAACAACAATACATTAATTGTAGTTATTATTTTTATTTAAATATCTGTCTAGTCCTACATTGTCAACAATATCAATGAAATTATGCGTCAAGATACAAAAATAAGAAAGGTGAATACAAAATAAAACAATGAAGTTCTTAACAACTCATTGGTTAATTACAGGGTAAATGAACACATGATTGTATAGCACATACAAATGTTACCAAAACACAGGCTACAAATAAATGTACAGCACAAATAAATGTTATCAGAAACATATGTTTTTACTCTGTTAGTGGGATGCCATTCAATGAGTGTTGTAAGCCCATACGATGTGATCATCTTAAGCTAAATAACAAACAGGTATGTTTATTTACAGAGCATGCTTTATACCTTAGGTACATGCACCATTATTTAAATATAGCATGTATGCCCATTCCATAACAATATCTGAACAAAGATACAAAAAGCAGCAATAAATATTTAATTAAAAGCCATCCATTAAGCAAAACTTAAGATACACAGACCAGAATTTTCTGGTGATAGATGTCACTGCAATACAATTCCTCAGACATATAATATTTTTATTGTATTAAGGTACATATTTTTCAACAAATTAAAGTATGTGTATCTATTAACCAATTTACCAAATAATAATGACATCTTGCATTTTAAATTCACATGTTCCCATACGTACTCTTTAACAAGGTACACAAATGTATTCACATGTTCCCATACGTACTCTTTAACAAGGTACACAAATGTATTCACATGTTCCCATACGTACTCTTTAACAAGGTACACAAATGTATTCACATGTTCCCATACGTACTCTTTAACAAGGTACACAAATGTATTCACATGTTCCCATACGTACTCTTTAACAAGGTACACAAATGTATTCACATGTTCCCAAACAACTCTTTAACAAGGTACACAAATGTATTCACATGTTCCCATACGTACTCTTTAACAAGGTACACAAATGTATTCACATGTTCCCATACGTACTCTTTAACAAGGTACACAAATGTATTCACATGTTCCCATACGTACTCTTTAACAAGGTACACAAATGTATTCACATGTTCCCATACGTACTCTTTAACAAGGTACACAAATGTATTCACATGTTCCCATACGTACTCTTTAACAAGGTACACAAATGTATTCACATGTTCCCATACGTACTCTTTAACAAGGTTCACAAATGTATTCACATGTTCCCATACGTACTCTTTAACAAGGTACACAAATGTATTCACATGTTCCCCTACGTACTCTTTAACAAGGTACACAAATGTATTCACATGTTCCCATACGTACTCTTTAAACAAGGTACACAAATGTATTCACATGTTCCCATACGTACTCTTTAACAAGGTACACAAATGTATTCACATGTTCCCATACGTACTCTTTAACAAGGTACACAAATGTATTCACATGTTCCCATACGTACTCTTTAACAAGGTACACAAATGTATTCACATGTTCCCATACGTACTCTTTAACAAGGTACACAAATGTATTCACATGTTCCCATACGTACTCTTTAACAAGGTACACAAATGTATTCACATGTTCCCATACGTACTCTTTAACAAGGTACACAAATGTATTCACATGTTCCCATACGTACTCTTTAACAAGGTACACAAATGTATTCACATGTTCCCATACGTACTCTTTAACAAGGTACACAAATGTATTCACATGTTCCCATACGTACTCTTTAACAAGGTACACAAATGTATTCACATGTTCCCATACGTACTCTTTAACAAGGTACACAAATGTATTCACAACAATCATAACAGTAAATGTTTTTGTATTAATAAATATTTGCAGAATAGACAGTTTACGAAAACATATTCTAAAATACAAGATATCATTAAATTAACAAGCAAAAATCCAATTAAATAGCAATAACAAAAGAAAATATGGCCAATATATCTCTCATGATACAAATCATAAAAATGCATTGGGACTGTCAGTTTGAACATAACTTAAAAGCATATGTGCACAACAGGCAATCGATTTTTACACATTTCATTATGACATTATAAACAAAGTTTTGGTCATCTAACATAATAAACTTTATGAGAAAATCCATAAGCACATAAACATTGCAACAAGTTGTAAAAACATAAAAAAAACATTTTTTTCTTGAAAAATTGTGCAAATATATTTAAGTGGTTCATCCAAGTAAATGAAAAAGACAACTTGTACAACAAAAAGTATGATTGCAGTCACATTGTTACATATATTTCAGCTTTGTTTCGGGTAAGCTGTTGTTCCCAACTCAGGGACGACACTTTCTGCTTTCATGGTATTTTTGGTTGAAAGGAAGTAATTTCATATAAAAAATCCAGTTTGGGTGGAAAGTTTCGTCGCTGATTAGCCTATGCAGACTGCACAGGCTAATCTTGGACTACACTTTACACTCATCGTTTTCGAAGCAAGTAGCTCATTGTTGGAAAAAGAATGCTGATCCAGTGCACTTAACCAGGTTTGAAACACAACCGGAGTACATGATACTCTGTTCACTGACGGAAATTGTTCCTGGAAGACTTGGTCGTATGAACAGTGTGATAATGACAGATTATTTACACCATCTTATAAGCACATTTATTTATATTTGAGACGATAATCTTATCAAGAAAAAAGTAACCAATCCAAATAAGTTACGGTTTCATGGTAATAAGAATTACTTCTTATGGCAGTAGCATCCGAGCAACCAATAAAATGAAATTCAAAAATGAAGTTTAAACAGTAATATGATATACTTATTAAAATGATTGATAGCTGTAAAATCTTTTATAACGGAAAGCACACAAAGAAACTGTTTCAGAAAATATACAACACAAAAATAGTGTATTTGGCATTTTGTTAAATAGCTTAGGTAAACAATTTCCCAAGCATGATAATTCAAATGCACTGTATAAAAACTTCTATTGATGAACCATATGCAAAACTATTTCAGAATTCAGATTTGTTTCAAAGAAACACTTGAGATTCATGTAAAAAGGGAAAATTTGCACATTTATTATATTTGAGACCATATCCTGGCAAGAAAAAAACGCAAATAAATAAAGGGTTCAGTTTAAAACTATAGTTTTTGTCCAAAAAATGTTTAACGAATACAATAGTTTTAAAATTAGCCCATGATGTAAGATGCGCTAATAAATATACATGTTCTATCATAGTATGAGCATGATATGAAAAGATGGGTTTCATTTAATTATGCGAGAATCTCATCAATTAACTCATTAATTACCCATACAAACCTTGTTTAACCACAACTAATTTCAACTTTGAAGTCTTTTTTAAAATGAGGTGAAATGGGATTAAACAATATTGGTGACATTTCAACATGAAGATCAACTGTATAAACAGACTATATAGATGGCCATGAATAATGTCTTTTGACTAGGCCAGAGGCAGTGAGGCTTACATTATAACAAAATACATGATATTCACAATGCAAAAATATTTCTATAAATACTAGAACACCATTTGCTATCTTTGTAACTAGCAGTCACAGATGTCCACAGTATGGGGTTCTATTGCACTAAACCTATTCACTAACAAGGAATCCCTTTCAGTGGCAACCTCATCACAGTTTGTGTCTTTTGAACTGTAACTCTGACTCAGAGGCCGATTGCCCTTGCTTGAATGCCGCAAGTTTTTCCTATGATTTCTATTCTTGTGATTGTCCAAAGGAGATATCTCTTCCAAGCTTCTGTCAATACACTGACCACTTTCTGTTTGATCTCGGTCTATTTCACCCAAAGGCTTGGGATTTGGCAAAATACCATTTGGTAATTCAGGTAGCGGGTGCTTTGAATGTTCACTTGTGAATGACTCGTCCCCGTCATTTATGAAACGACCCTCGCTCGCTTCACGCAGCTGCTGATCAAGCGTGTCGACAGACTCGTCACAGATGTCATTAGAAATGTCCAACTCAGAGTTGACAAGAGTGTTTGTTTCTGAGTTCATACTCGAGGACTGGCAGTCGTGGGAGGAGTTTTTCAAAGTCTCCAGAGTGCTCGTTCCTGACGTGACGTTACTACACGTGCCTGCCCTTGATCCCTCATTAGTCAGTAGGATTGGGCTTCGTTCATAGCACCCCGCATCGATTCTAGGAACTCCATCCAGAAGTTTCTGCAAGTCATTATCCATGGGATTATAGCTTGCTCCACCATATTTACCAGCTGGAACCAATTTGATCTGGTTGGGACCAGTCCTTATCACTGCGCTGAATGAAGGTGGAGACGCAGAACCAGACCGTGAATGGTTCCGAGAAACATCCTCGATGCTAAACCTTTCCGGGTCATGTTCACTTCCATACCCAGAACTTTTCTCGTAACCACTGCGAGAATTGTTTGTCCCATTGTTTGAGCTACACTCACCGTTTTGGCTTCCTAGAGGGGTATCACTGTTATCCCTGCCACTAAGTTTTTGTCCATAGTTGAAAATGCTTCTTATATTAATCGGATTCATAGGTGGGGGTATGTTAATATGAGGTAATGGGGACTCGATGTCGTCCAAACAAAAATTCCCAACATTGCTATTATTCTTGTGCAGCACATACTTGCTCCACTGACTGCCCAGCAGTGGCCGTAGAGCCGTGCATGTGCTGCCACTCGTGATGGAGTTTGGGCTTTGTGGGTCCTGACTACTCGTAGGGTAGTGCCTGTCATCCGTGGAACTGGACCTCACATCTTCCGAAGTCGACGGCGAAATCACAACCGGTGGGTCATCGGGCGACGGAGATAAGTCTATAGTATTGCGATCGATGGTTTGTAACAGCTGATCCAGATTCCGCATCCGCAACACACGGGACTTTGGCGGCGAGGTGATATTCTGCATCCACATATTTGGTCTCTGAGTGAGGTTTGAGAGAGGACGATCATAGCCGGTGAACTTGCGAGGTGGCGAAGGAGACCGATTCTGCAGACCCAGATTGCTGAATGGCGGTGGCAACATAAAATCAAAGCTGGAAGACTCAATCATGTTATCGAGTGACTTCCCCTGCTGGTCAAACGTTCCAAAGATGTCCTGGATCTCTCCCGCCTCAGTGTCCTCCTCGTCAATCTCGTCGTACGGACCCACGCTGTCTCCCTCTCCGTTGCCAGACGAGGTGGCCGTGTTGGACTCACTGCTGCGTCGGTCGTTCTCATACTTCATAGCACTGAAGGCACCTTTGAGGATTCCCTTTTCCGGTTTTGCACTGTTTGGGTCTGATATAATGACGGGCGGGTGAGGTAATTCCACATCACTGTCCTCTGCTGACTTATTTCCTTTCTTACCTTTCTTGCCTTTCTTTCTTTTTGTTTTCTCATCTCTACAAGAAGAAAAAACAACAACATTGATTTTTACTACAATATATAATATATTGTAACGTAATAATAAAATTTTGATAAAATATTCAGACATCACACATGTTTTAAACGTCGATAGTGACTTATTATTGAACAGATAGGATTTTGTTTGTCCCCATGCCTTAATAACTTTTATCAATCACACCTCATCTTTAACTGACTGAACTTTTCCTTCTTAAGCTACACATTTCTCCATGTATATGACCTACTTCCATTTGGTATTTCAAGGTATATCAATATATTCAAATGCTGTAAAAGTTACAGTACATTGTAGTAAGGTCCTTTTGAAAATATTGTATAAACTTGGAAAGTGCTTGTGTTAATGAGCAAAAAAAAATTCAATTAACATGTATTCAACTTGTGTGCGTCTATATTTCATCCCATTATGCTGCAAATCTTGTTTTTGGTTATGTGGTCAGGATATGGGAACAAAGTATAGCAGCTACAAACGATTATTATAAGTCACAGAAAACAATAACTTTAATGAAGATAAGGTCAGTTCATTTATAAATGATCATTAAATTTTGGGATTTTTTTTTTCCAAAATGATCAAGTTTGAATTAGAAAGTAACAAGAGATGTGTTTGTCAGACACACAATGCCCCCTACTGCCCCGCTTTGAAATAAAATTTCTATTTATCATTTGGCAGGTATAGAAATCATCTCCCTTTAAAGCTTATTACTTCCCTTGGATTTTGTCCAATCCAATCATGGGGGGAAGAGGGGGCTGTAGACAGTCAAAAATGACCAAGTCAGACATCACTGACAACCAAGGCCTGTGGTTTATCAAAGAGATCATAGCCAGAGTTCATCATGTATCTATGGACATAAGTCCACATGGATGTAATGAACCCTACCATTCACAAATTAGTACAGGAAAGAAATGATAATTATATCATTTAAAAAAAAAACTTTGGCAAATTAAATCATTTGAGTTATAAATAATCAAAATAAAAAATCTGTACAGTAACTGTGAAAAGAACTTAAATTCTTGGTAAGGAAATATATAATCTGAGATTTATAATTATATTAATTACTTCCCTTGAAAATCATTGTCTCTAACAAATCTCTATTTTTAGTAGCAAATAATTAAAAGCCACTACCGTGACTGTAGATTCACCACTCAAAATGTGCAGCTCCATGAGATACACATGCATGCCAAATATCAAGTTGCTAAGTTCAATATTGAATAATTATCTCCCTTTAAAGATTATAATTTTCCTTGGATTTGTATTTTTGACCTTAGACCTTGAAGGATGACCTTGACCTTTTACCACGATGTGTTTGTCAGAAACACAATGCAGCCTACTGCGCCGCTTTGATTTATTTAACAAAAATATATAATTTGGCAGGTCAGATAATTACAGTCCACTCTCGTTATCTCGACATCGGATATCTCGATATTCTCGATATGTCGAAGTAAGCTCAATGTCCCATTTTTTTTCCTTCTTTATCTATATGAATAAACATCGCTTATCTCGATTTTCGTTATGTCGAATAATTCGATATGTCGATATTAAATTTTGTCCCGAGTCCCGATTTAACATGTATTTACTGTGATTTATCTCGAAGTGCGAATAACTTTACCAGTGTCGGCAAAAGGTGAGAAACTTTTTCTTTGATACTTCACCGTCCCGCTTCGCCCAGCTGCTCCCGATACTGTGCGGTAGGAAATTAATCCGTTAATTGCATCAATTATCACACGTGTGTAATGTCGTTAGCCATTAACACTTGATTAAGGCCTGTCACTTTAAGTGTCACTTTAACATCAATTAACTGCAATTAATACACAGCCTGCCGAAAGGCCGAAAGACTAATTGTTTTTACAAACAACATTCCAAAATGCATTGAGTTATATTTTTACGTATATATACCGTCGTTTACTCGACAGTTTAGAAAAATTATAACTGCATGTTTTCATGCAATTCTGTAATACTTTTAAGCGTCATTTTAAGCATTTAAATAGCAAAATTAATCGTGCCTCGTAAAACGCGTATATATCAGGAAGAGAGTATTATGCCACACGGTGACGGCTTTAGTTAGATCACTTAGCAGGTATTAAGATGTTAAAAACAAGGTAAATTTTCGTCTCATTTTTTCTTTGAAAACGCCTAATCGGATATCTCGAACTCTCGTTATCTCGATATTTTTTCTTGTTCCCGCCGACTTCGAGATAACGAGAGTGGACTGTATGTCCATTTAAAGCTTATTACTTTCCTTGGATTTGTTTTTTCAACCCGTTCACCTAGTTTTTGACCCAGCATGACCCATATTGGAACTTGACCTAGATATTGTCTAGATACAACTTCTGACAAAGTTTCGTAAAGATCGAATGAAAACTATTTGAATTAGAGAGCGGACACGAAAAGTGTGACAGACAGACTTCTTCTTCGAAAGGGTACATAAAATGACATCATGACAATGATAACAAAAACAGATAAGTTTATAACCTGTAAAGGGAAATGTTACCAGAACTGATGAGCGTGTTGCATGATCAATGGAAGGGAAACAAATGTGACGAGTTTGTTACCTGTACAAGGACATGCAATCACACTTGATGAGTTTGTTACCTGTACAAGGACATGCAATCACACTTGATGAGTTTTATATCTGTATAACTACATACAACCCAACTTGATGAGTGTTGTACCTGTATGAGGGCAGGGAACCAAACTTGATGAGTTTGTTGGCTGACTCTACCTCCCCTTCCTCACAGTGATGGATGAACTTCTTCTTCTTTTTTGAAGTCTTTGGGCTACGTCGTCTGCAAAGAGAATAAATAGCATGGTATGCTATAATATAATCTTTTAATACCTATATTAAACTCCAATTTATTTGAAATGCTGGCAATTCTTTACCTAATAATTAGACTAAAGTGATTTGGAAAAAAGTAGTAGGTAGTACCTACCTGTTTTCTATACTAGTCCCCAATGACTTAAAGGACAGTTGAACAAACCTTGTGAGTTCTAGCTATAAAAGCAATGGTATGTTTCAGTATGACCTTAGTTCTAGCCATGCTCACCTATAGCAGAGGAAAGAGACTCCAAGCAACAATGCCAGCCCTCCAACCACACCTGCCAGGATGATCATCATCCACTTTGTGTCCATCCAGCTGTTTTCTTTTGCTGAAACACACACATACGTTCATTGTTTAGTATTACAGAAAAGATAAAGTTGTTGATTGATCACAAATATATATGTGATGTGCCCAATTCATAAAGACTGTGTCCATTACAGGAATCCATGGGAATGAAATGTCTTGCAAATTTTGAATAACAAATTAGCTGTGCTCTGTAAAAGGGGGGCTTTATGCATGTGGATGAAGTGTTGTCGCGCATTATCCTGTGCAGTCAGCACAGGCTAATCAGAAATGACACTTTCCGCCTAAACTAGATTTTTGCTAAGAATAGACTTTCTTTAAACGAAAAATATCATAAAAACAGAGAGTGTTGTCCCTGGTTAGCCCGTGCAACAGGCATTAAACCCCCTTTTCACAGAGCGAGGCATAAATATAAACCATTGATGGGGTAAGTGAAACAGCAGTAACACAAGCCCTAGAGAAGTTTCAT
Source organism: Dreissena polymorpha (assembly GCF_020536995.1). NCBI lineage: Eukaryota > Metazoa > Mollusca > Bivalvia > Myida > Dreissenidae > Dreissena > Dreissena polymorpha. The sequence goes on from NC_068365.1 coordinate 81,714,561, forward strand.
TATTACAGTACTGTCAAGGATATAAAGTCCACACAAGCCCAAAAGAAGTTTCATTATTACAGTACTTTCAAGGATATAAAGTCCACACAAGCCCTAGAGAAATTTCATTATTACAGTACTTTCAAGGATATAAAGTCCACACAAGCCCTAGAGAAGCTTCATTATTACAATACTTTCAAGGATATAAAGTCCACACAAGCCCTAAAGAAGTTTCATTATTACAGTACTTTCAAGGATATAAAGTCCACACAAGCCCTAGAGAAGCTTCATTATTACAGTACTTTCAAGGATATAAAGTCCACACAAGCCCTAGAGAAGCTTCATTATTACAGTACTTTCAAGGATATAAAGTCCACACAAGCCCTAGAGAAGCTTCATTATTACAGTACTTTCAAGGATATAAAGTCCACACAAGCCCTAGAGAAGCTTCATTATTACAGTACTTTCAAGGATATAAAGTCACATAAGCCCTAGAGAAAATTCATTATTACAGTACTTTCAAGGATATAAAGTCACACAAGCCCTAGAGAAGTTTCATTATTACAGTACTTTCAAGAATATAAAGTCTACACAAGCCCTAGAGAAGCTTCATTATTACAGTACTTTCAAGGATATAAAGTCCACACAAGCCCTAGAGAAGTTTCATTATTACAGTACTTTCAAGGATATAAAGTTTAACCCTAGAGAAGTTTCATTATTACAGTACTTTCAAGGATATAAAGTTCGACCCTAGAGAAGTTTCATTATTACAGTACTTTCAAGGATATAAAGTCCAACCATACAACAAGCATTTGAGCCTAGTTCTGGGAAAACGTGGTGAAATACTTTAACCTTCTGTCAAATTTTTCATTTTAGGAAGTGTCTGTTCTAGATAAAATCCAGTCGAGGCTGAAAGTGTCGTTCCTGATTAGCCTGTGTGGACTGCACAGGCTTATCTGGGATGACACTGAACACAAAACAGTTTAGGGTTGTCCCAGAGCGAGGCTCAAATGTAAGTGGCAAAACAACTCATCTATAATTCATTTCCTGCCTAAAAGAATTCCTTAGAAGTAAAAATACCAAGAAAGATAAAAGTGCAGTCCAAGCTAGGATACTCTCCACAAGCTGATCTGAATAATCACTTGAAGAAAACACTTCATTGTAAATGTACCAAAAAGAACCCTACCTTGCACAACTGCAGATGAAGACATGTCAGTAGTGACTGCATAAAGAACCCTACCTTGTACAACTGCAGATGATGACATGTCAGTAGTGACTGCATAAAGAACCCTACCTTGTACAACTGCAGATGATGACATGTCAGTGGTGACTTTATAAAGAACTCTACCTTGAACAACTGCAGATGATGACATGTTAGTAGTGACTGCATAAAGAACTCTACCTTGCACAACTGCAGATGATGAAATGTCAGTAGTGACTTCATAAAGAACTCTACCTTGTACAACTGCAGATGATGACATGTCAGTGGTGACTTCATAAAGAACTCTACCTTGCACAACTGCAGAATAAAGAACTGTACCTTGCACAACTGCAGATGATGACATGTCAGTAGTGACTGCATGGGGAGGTGAGGTGAAGGTCACATTAAGAGGCATGACCCTGACTTTCTCTGCACTGGTTGTCGTGACAACGGTAGTAGTGTGCAAGGAGTGGAGGGACAGGGCAGGGCGGGGGGCCTTCAGCCGCACACTACAGTCAGGCCCTGCCCAAATGGGGTCACAGAAACACGTGTCATCCTTTGTGCACACCTGGAAATATTATGTATGCTCGGAGGAAAACAGGGCTTAATGCATTTGCATGAAGTGATGTCCCAGGGGCTAAACTTTCTGCTTATTATATTTTTTGTTTAAAGGAAGTCTCTTCATAGTAAAAATCCTGTTAAAGCAGAAAGTGTTAAGATGATTAGCCTGTGCATACCGTATGTTTCCTTATTGACGCTCATGCCCTAATAGATGCGCAGGCCGTCTTATCTGGGGTTCATCGGAATTAATCGGGACCATAAGATAAGATTTATGTAGCCCATAATCCATTGAAGAGTGGCCCATAACATCTGAAAACATCGTTTTTGCGGCCATTTTCTTTGCAACACGGTACGCCGATGACGCCAACTGTATGGTAATGAGCGTTCGGGCGTATTGTTTGTCACACTATAAATACTTATCAACTAGACGCAGTGAAGGCCCAAAATACCGGGTCAAACTGGATTTAATGGTGAGCGTCTCTTAATGGGGAAATATCAAAGTCAATGAAAAATAAAATGGGATCCACAGCTGATCTGCGTTAAATTGGACATCGCAATGTAGTGGGTCTGCAGCAGACAATGTCATACGATTGGTTTAACAATGTTGTAAGCCGCACGTAATGAAAATGTTACACTGTTCAAATGTGAGGAATAGGTAATAGTGGTTGGATTTAACGCGCAGGGGACTTGAAAAACACGCACAGTGCGCGTCAATAAGGACATATACGGTAGATTAAATGTTTGAATGACATTAAAGGGACCATAAACAGTGATTGACCAAAAATGAAAAGTTTTAAAATACAGTATTTTTTTAACATTATTACATTATATTGATTAAAATATCACTACTGGTATATTACTTTACTTGAAAAAAGTTTGTTATGTTTTCATATTTTCAGTATATTCTGTAATAAATTTTACTGGGTACAGGCACCAGGTAACTACCAATTAACTATAAATAACGCAAGTAGATTGATCATGATAGTCATGTGGTAAATCCAGGAATGCAAATTGGGCATGCATAGTGAATTGTATATATTTTATATATAAAATGATCATTCTACTTTTGTTATTTATAGTGTGTATATCGTTATTTCACCTATTTTCGTTGTGTACTTTCGATTTCACATCGCCAAATTTTATTACCGAATATACTGAAAATATGAACTTTTTTCAAGTTATGTAATATACCAGTTGTGATATTTTAATAAATATAAACTAATTATTGTAAAAAAAACAACGTATTTTATAACTTCTTTTTTCGTCAACTGGGATGACAGTCCGTTTAAAAACCTAAATTAGTTTTAAAATATTCATCTGGTCATTAAAGCTTAAAATTTTTAAAATGCCAATATAATTATATATTCATCAAACAAGTTGTGCTTTCTGGATTCATTAATACTTGACGACTCTAAAAAATTACTTGACCCATTTGCATTGAACTTGACATCAAAAGTTAAAACAAGAAGACATACATTTTTATTAAAGAAACTATTAAAATATTCATTAATTATTCAATTTCATTTCATTATTCAATTTGCACATAATTTTGCAATTATAATGACTTTTAAGCCAAATCATACATATGTATGATGTTTGTTTGGTAGTGTTATCAAAAGTCTTACCCCACGCCCCAAGCAGGTGGCCCCCTGTGACATTCCTGGACACTGCAGGGGCTGCAGGTTGGTAAGGGCCACACACTTCCTGTTCATGCACACACGCTCCTCGCCACACCTGGTGCCATCCAGCACGATACCCAGGTTGGGGAGGTCCAGGGTCGACGGTCCATGCACCGTTCTATAACACAGGTCAATGAGCAAATACGTTAACCCTTTACCACTTAGATACGTATTTTGACGTTTTTGTAGTCCCTTAAAAAGTTTTATTTAAGGGGTGTTGCTGCAGTTTTGCTGATTTTTTTCCATCTAATAACTTTTGCTCAAAATTTATATTTGAGTAATACATACTAACATTATATGAAAAATGAAATAAAAACATAGGGTCACCAGCCTTGTTTTGATTTTATTCACCATTATATAACATGTACTTTTTCATTAGAACTGAAAAATCTCTAATTGCATAAAAATGATTAATAACCTATGAAATTGGCAACATGTAGACATTATATAAGCTAAGATATATCATATACCATTTTATTAAACCACAAACTACCAAAAAAATGGAGAACACAAGTTAAATTTTAAGAAATGTTATTTTTATAATTTTTATGTCACCCCAATGTCAATTTTTACTATTTAAACCACAAAAATGGAATTAAAAAAAGTACTATCTAATAACTTTTTGCGAAACTGCTCAAATATGTTCATCTATGTATTGTTATTATAAAACAAAAATAAAAAAGGGGGGTCACCGCACTTTTAACAGAAGTTTTTTTGTTTAACTATCCCTACCGTCTATGTCAAATTTCATAAAATACAGCAATAAGGCGAAACACAAGTACCGGTACATAGACTGTAAGAGATATGCATAAACATTATTGATTGTTTACAATCTTAATTGGGATCACAACAGTTTCCAAAAAAAAACCACAACACTAATTCAATATTTAATAACAAACATAAGACCATACAGTATCAAACTCAACCTTAATCATCAATAACAGGGACTTGTTGTCAAATTTCGGCATGTTTTGAAGTTTGTGATTAAATGCTTTTAATTGATTAATGTAAACAACAGGACTAAAGAGCTCCAGGAAAAAAAACAAGAATGAAATAAAAAAAGAAAAAAAATGTTAACTGCACCTCGGATCGAACCACTGAGTACCTATTATGAACCTACTCGGTCATTAATTTGTGATGATTCTGATAACAAAACTATTGGGTTGTGAGAATAGCATCGGTGTTGCTATAAATATATCCTCGGTTAAATAAACTGCCGCAACACCCCTTAATTGAAGACCTTTCTTACTAGATTCAAGTCTTAAAGGCTTCATTTCCAACTCTTAGATACTGATGAGCAGCAAACAGCATAAAACCTGAACAGGCTGCAGTCACTTTGGTTTTATGCTGTTTGCACATTTATTTAAAAAAAAATTGCAGTCAGTTGGATGATTCACATATTAGAAAGATGTCTACAAAATTAGTCAATCTAAGAATGTGTAAAGCTGTATTTTAACATATTATTACATAATATATTGATACACTTGTATAACCAGATGAATGCCTGGATTGTATATGTTCATTATTTACATCACTGATTTTTCAACACAATCATTCTAATCTCTGACATATATGTCTGATAGTCATAATAAATTGAGCATTCTTTTGGTAAAATGGGGCTTTATACATGTGCTAAAGTATCGCCCAAGATGAGCCTGTGAAGTGTGCACAGGCTAATGAGGGGGAACACTTTTCACCCAAAATGTATTTTGATTTAGAAGTAACTTCTTTAAAAAGAAAAATTACATCAAAGCGGAAAGTGTCTTTAATGATTAGGCAGTGACAACTGCACAGGCTAATCTGGGACAACACTAAGCATATGGCTTAAGCTCAGTGTTCCCAGATAGAGATTCAGTTCAAGGTCCTCCTATATGTGTCCTTACTTGCATTCATATTCATGTCCATTAGATGAGAAAGTGGTCTTGGAAGAGTCCTTATCCGGCCCATACAGCGGCTGCTTGAGTCCACCAGAGCAGTGTAACAGGCCGCACTGGATGTCCCTAGAGAAACAAGGGACAAAACATCATTGACAATATAAGGACTCAACTTTGAATCAACGATGAAGTACCTTTATCACCTATTGCTTTCTTTGAAAAATTGTTCTAGAATGTCAGATCTTTATTTACAATGACCAAAAATATAAGCAACAACATCAAAATGAACAATTTGTTATGGAGAATAGGCAAATCTGGGTTTTGAACAACATTTTAACACCTTCCCAGCAATTTTTAAAGAATAAATGATAATTCCTCTAAAAAATCATTATCATAACCACATACATTTTGCTGGAAGATCACAAACAGAATGGATTTAATAAATTGTACACCAATATAAATGCGATTTAAATCTGTAGAAGTGCATACAAAAGTTATTTGATAAATATTTAATTCGGCCGTGCTCTGTTAATGCAGGGGTTTGATGCATGTGCTTAAAGAGTCGTCCCAAATCAGCCTGTGCAGTCCACAAAAACTAAAAATAGCTAATCAGGGAAGACACTTTCCACCTTAACTTGATTTTCCAGCGAGTTCCTTTAAAAAGAAAATACCATACAAGTGTAAAGTGTAGTCACTGATAAGCCTATGTTGACTGCACAGGCTAATCGGGGATGACACTTTACGCACATACATTAAACCCCTTTTCAAAGAGCACGGCCCAATTACAACTTAGGATCTGAGAGGTATACTTACTCAGGCAGACACTTGGCATAAGAGCCGGTGCTGTTCTCCTTGCCACAATGGCCGTTAAAGTTCCCAGTAGGGTTGAACCTCTCATAGCACTGGCCATCTGCCTTCAGTGCGTCTGTGGAGACATGTATATAAGGTTGATCTAATCTACATTATACTTATACAGGTAACAATTATATAGGTCTTTTGATGTAGGTCAAATTAATATAGGTTATAATAATATAGGTCTAATAAATATGGTTCATAGTAATATAGGTCAAAATCATATAGGTCAGACTAATATAGGTAATACTTATATAGGACAATATGTAAGTCATATTCCTACAGGTCATACGCATAGGTCATATTAAAATGAGACATATAAATACAGGTCATATTGATATAGGACATTTGAATATAGGTCATATTAATTAAGTCATACCAATATTGGTTTAGTCATATTAGTTATAATATTAATATAGGTCATATTAATATAGGTAATACAAATACAGCTCATATTAATATAGATCATAGTTACTCATATACAATATATTCATTAAAGGTCATACTTATATATGTATTGATCATATATATGATTCTCATACAGGTCATACTTATATAGGTCAAACTTATAGAGGCCATACTCATATGATTACAGACATATAGGTCATATTGATAAATGTTATACATGATACATAGATCAATCTTGTACGATTGCGAATAATTACAGTCTCAGCTGAACATCATCATGGCTTAAATGTCATATGATTTATGTTATGTGAAATACTATGGTGTTGAAACGAATGGAAATGACATGTAAAATTGGACGTTGAACCAAATGAAAATAACAGGAAAAACAGAATAAAAAGGTTGGTGATAATAATGAAAAAAAATCATGCACAATTATTATCCTTCCAATATACTCCTCTTTCCTTTTCTATTCTACACTAACTTGTGTATTCTGTATGTGAGAATTCACAAGTTTCTGCAATTTTCTGCCTCGTTTAAAAAAAACTTAGCTTACTGCATGTGCGTTTAGTGTTGTCCCAGATAAGCCTATGCAATTTGTACAGATTTAACAGCCAAAACGCTTTCCAACTTAACTAGATATTATTAAAGAGGATCCGTCCTTTAAACGAAAATAAAAAATAAGCGGAAAACCTCGCCACTGATTTATATGTGCAGACTGAACTGGCTAATCTGAGAAAACCTCGCCACTGATTTATATGTGCAAGACTGAACTGGCTTATCTGAGAAAACACTTTACGCACATGGCTTGAGCCCAGTTTTTCCAGGCTTCGTCTAGCCCCATTTGCCCAGCATGCATCCCATGTCATGAGCCTTACCTGAGCCCCAGATGTGCTGACACTGCTTGTCTAGTGTGGGACACACTCCCCCCATGCAGTAGCCTGTGTTGTTATTACACGTGTGACCGTCCTTTGCATAGTTGTTGGCAGGGCACTGAAACACAGAAGTTGTTATACATACAATGGAACATTTAAACCAGGTTGACAGCTTGAGATACATGCAATGACAATTCATGTTGCTATGATAGTTATATGGTCCATTTCTTTAGGTAATTGTGCGTAAACATTTTTTATCACATACACATCTTTTAACAGAATAATTCAAGTATACTGTTATAACTCTAAGTATTCGAACACTTAATTATAATTTTTACCTGTCTTAAAATTTAGATACTAAAAATATTTTAAAATTACAGCTGTCCAAAAATTTAGCGACAAAAAATAAGGTGTCCAAAACTTTTTATAATATTGAAATAAATGCAATTAATCGATGCTCAATAATTTTTTTGTCATTAACTCTTCTTTTTCTGCTTAAAAAAATAAATACAACTTTACAGCTTTGCTAACTCTTGCCTGAAATGATATAGAACAATAACGTAAAAACAGAAAACATTCTGCTTCCTTAATAGGACGACATTGCCTTAAATGCTGTTGGGTGAATCAATAACTTTCTACCGGTATACATGGTTATTTACCCAATTCCACAAATGTAATGGTCCATTGCCCTCAGGCATAAATCTGCAAGATTTTATGGCCTTAATCCTGTTGTAAAAATCCATGATCGAAGTGTCGCAAGATAAGCAAAAACAAGGCTGAAGTCTGTAGAAAAGCGCGGTAAAATAAAAAGACATTAATTATGGACGGAAACATGTAACTCCAAAAATTTAGAGTCACGAAAAATAATTATTTTCGCTAAAAAGCGGTTGTTAAAAAACTTAGAATGTCCGAAAACTGAGGAAAAACAGAAGTGTATTCTATACAAACATACATTTCCATTAGATGGCACAATATTTGCAATGCCAATCACAGTACAATGTTGAGCCTACCTCTCCGTCCCGCCCCGTACAGAACTCAGGCACATCACAGTCTGTGGACCTCTCACGACACACATAGTCTGTGGCCAGGTACTGCAATGGCAAGGTGCAACTTTATAGTCACGGTCATGTTGCTTCAAAGGGAATTTATGTATGTGTTGCACAACATAAATCATGTTTTACATATTGTAAATTTACAATTTATTTTAATAAACTGTTTCCTATTGAAAATCCAAACATAGTATTACATAATATCGTGTGAATGCAACTAAAGCATCTTAATCCATATACATCGTTTATTGTTTAAAACAAATTTTATTCAATGACCTAACTACTATGTTCAATCTTTTTATACTGAACCATGGAATGGTAAAAAAACACAGAACAAGAGTTCCGCGGTCGGAGATGACCGCATTGAAGCCGGATTTTTGATTTGTTTTTGTCAATGCAATACTTAAATTACTGAAATATTGTTCAAAGGTCAAAATGAAATGTAAGTACTTTTCAAGGCATGAGCAAACCTTGTGTTATGTTTTGAATGCATATAACAATTTTAACATTTTAACATTGAAGGTCACAGTGACCTTGACCTTCAAATGAATGACATTGAAATGAGCAGTGGTGATCTTCTAGTACTGGCCAACCTTTATGTCAAGTTTGAAGACTCTAGGTACAAGCATACCAAAGTTATAACATGGAATAAGAACTTTAACATTTTTACCTACCAAAGTTATAAGAACTTTAACATTTTTACATTCAAGGTCACAGTGACCTTGACCTTAGAATGAATGACCTTGAAATGACCAGTGGTCATCTAAGTGTGCTTGCAAACCTTCATGTCAAGTTTGAAGACTCTATGTCCAAGCATACCAAAGTTATAACAATTTTAACATTTTAACATTTAAGGTCACAGTGACCTTGACCTTCAAATGAATGACATTGAAATGACCAGTGGTCATCTTCTAGTACTGGCCAATCTTTATTTCAAGTTTGAAGACTCTAGGTACAAGCATACCAAAGTTATAACATGAAATAAGAACTTTAACATTTTTACATTCAAGGTCACAGTGACCTTGACCTTCAAATGAATGACCTTGAAATGTCCAGTGGTTACTTACTAGTTCTGGCCAACCTTCATGTCAAGTTTCAAGACTCTAGGTCCAAGCATACCAAAGTTATAACAACTTTAACATTTTTACATTCAAGGTCACAGTGACCTTGACCTTCAAATGAATGACCTTGAAATGTCCAGTGGTTACTTACTAGTTCTGGCCAACCTTCATGTCAAGTTTCAAGACTCTAGGTCCAAGCATACCAAAGTTATAACAACTTTAACATTTTTATATTGAAGGTCACAGTGACCTTCACCTTCAAATGAATGACCTTGAAATGACCAGTGGTCATCTGTTAATCCTGGCCAACCTTCATGTCAAGTTTGAAGACTCTAGGTCCAAGCATACCAAAGTTATACCATGAAATAAGAACTTTAACATTTTTACATTCAAGGTCACAGTGACCTTGACCTTCAAATGAATGACCTTGAAATGACCAGTGGTTACTAACTAGTTATGGCCAACCTTCATGTCAAGTTTCAAGACTCTAGGTCCAAGCATACCAAAGTTATAACAACTTTAACATTTTTTATATTGAAGGTCACAGTGACCTTGACCTTCAAATGAATGACCTTGAAATGACCAGTGGTCATCTGTTAATCCTGGCCAACCTTCATGTCAAGTTTGAAGACTCTAGGTCCAAGCATACCAAAGTTATACCATGAAATAAGAACTTTAACATTTTCGAGCACGCCGCCACCCCCGCCCGCCCGCCCGCCCCCCCCGCCCGCCCGACAACATCAATCTATAAGCCGAGATTTTTTCGAAAAAAATCCGGCTAAAAACAACATAATTATGACTTGAGACAGAAATTTGACTCAACAAGCAAATTCATTGAATTGATATCCCCCGCCAATATTCTTCTGGACACAAAAGTGTTATATTTGACACTCAAAAAAAGCATTTTTATGCCCCCGGATCGAAAGATCGGGGGTATATTGTTTTTGGCCTGTCTGTCATTGTATGTGTATGTGTGTCCCAAAACTTTAACCAAAACTTTAACCTTGGTCATAACTTTTGCAATATTGAAGATAGCATTTTTGGCATGCATGTGTATCTCATGGAGCTGCACATTTTGAGTGGTGAAAGGTCAAGGTCATCCTTCAAGGTCAAAAATCAAATTTATGGCTTCAAAGCGGCGCAATAGGGGGCATTGTGTTTCTGACAAACACATCTCATGTTTCAAGATACAAAGGGCCATAACTCCGTTATTAACAGATGGTGTACAATGCCATTTGGCATTCCTCAACCTCTCATTCATATACATACCCATTCCAAGTTTCAATGAAATCCGCCAAAGCACTTCCAAGATATGGATCCGGATACACAAAAAAAAGCATTTTTTCAAGATAAAAAGGGCCATTACTCCGTTATTAACAGATGGTGTACAATGCCATTTGGCGTGCATCATTCTCTTATCCATATATATACTCATACCAAGTTTAAATGAAATCCCCCAAAGCACTTCCAAGATATGAATCCGGACGGACGGACTGAAAGACGGACAACGCCGAAACAATATCCCTCCGCCTATGGGGGGGGGGGGGGGGGGGGGATAAAAAGTGCCACAAAGTGCAGACTGCTGTTACTTACTGAGCAGTTATGGCAGCATGCCCCTGTACGACACTGGGCCCAGTATTTCAGCAGACAGGTGCCCGGGTCACAGCAGGGGTCAGAGAGGGCACACTCCTACAAACATCAAGGATGGGAAACATAATGGGAATTATTCATAATTAACACAGAGACCGTATATAATTAAGTTACAAAATAATAACTTATTAAAGCTAAAAAAAGGCAAGCAATAATTGTTAATAAAGTGTGGCAAGAAAAAAACAACAACAATATTTGTAATGTATATTTTGAAGTCTTAAACACTTTTTTTTTAAATCATTTACGGTTGAATCACAAAACATTTTATAGAAATTACATGTCAAAACAAATTGACAGTTTTGTCCTTGAAGATATATTTTACTTTAAACAAAGCCTCATATATAATTGATGTTTGAGTCTATATGAGCATCCTTTTTGGAAAATAGGGCTAAATGCATGTGTGAATGTGCCATTGAAGATAAGACTGTCAGGTCTGCCCAGACTAATCAGGGTGACATTTCCCGCCTAAAACAAATTTTCCGTAAGTAGAGACTTCCTTTGAACAAAAAATTCCATAAGTGCAACATCTTTAGCACGCATTGAGCCCAGTTTTCTCAGAACTTGGCTCATATAGTGGAATCTAACCTCTGGTGATCCACAGTCACACTCCTCCCCTCTCTCTACATATTTGTTGCCACACGTCTGCTGGAACTTGGGCTGCAGTGTAGAATATAACCAACTGATCAGCAAAATGTCTGTCATTCAATTACTTGTACAGTTAATCTTTTCAATGTACCATTCTAATGAACTACAAATGCGTCAAAATACATATCTAAGTGGTAAAGGGTTATGAGCAGATATTCTGGCATATGGCTTACCTGAGGGTCCAAGGTGAGACAGTTAGCAATGCCCATGTTGAGGGAGATGTCCCAGTGCATGGCTTACCTGAGGGTCCAAGGTGAGACAGTTAGCAATGCCCATGTTGAGGGAGATGTCCCAGTCCATGGCTTACCTGAGGGTCCAAGGTGAGACAGTTAGCGATGCCCATGTTGAGGGAGATGTCCCAGTGCATGGCTTACCTGAGGGTCCAAGGTGAGACAGTTAGCAATGCCCATGTTGAGGGAGATGTCCCAGTCCATGGCTTACCTGAGGGTCCAAGGTGAGACAGTTAGCGATGCCCATATTGAGGGAGATGTCCCAGTCCATGGCTTACCTGAGGGTCCAAGGTGAGACAGTTAGCAATGCCCATGTTGAGGGAGATGTCCCAGTCCATGGCTTACCTGAGGGTCCAAGGTGAGACAGTTAGCTATGCCCATGTTGAGGGAGATGTCCCAGTCCATGACTTACCTGAGGGTCCAAGGTGAGACAGTTAGCTATGCCCATGTTGAGGGAGATGTCCCAGTCCTTGTAGCTACAGCGGGAAAACATCCGCGAGTGAAGATCTGGGGTACCTCTGAAATATCAGTGAATAACATCAACCTGAAACTTGATTGAGTCACACCCTAGAAAATCCAGTCTAGGCAGAAAGTGTCGTCTCTGATAAGCCTAAAACTAAAAAGAAAAATAACTTTTTGTAGCTCAAGAATAAGAAAGACTTACTTACACATGGTAAATACCAGGAATGACCAGGTCATTTTAAGGCAAATAAAATCAACATTCATAAACAATTATTTTCATGCTAAGGTATTAAAATACTAGGAGCAGGGGTGTGATTGAGGTGAAGTCCGAGGGGAAGAAAATTCTGTACACTGATTTTTACTATGCGATTCACATGCATAATGCAATGACAAAGGTTAAACCAGACATTTAAATAAACACCTTCTTAAACTTAGTAACAAAATTTATTTATGAAAACTTTTAAAACTTCACATTTAACATATTAGTATTAAGTATTATGCAAGGTAAACAGTGATCAACAATAATATGTGATCCAATCCCTGTGAACAATGACGACCAGCTTTCCTTTGAGCTCAATGTCTTTACCTGTGAAATATGGAAAACATTGTAACAATGTTCAACTAGCGACACTTTACCACAGGATCCGTAGTTCAAGATTTGTTAACATGGATGCCGTACCAGGACAGTCGATCTTCCATACCCATTCTGAATGTGCTATTGCTTTCTGATTTATATCCAATTTGTTTCTAACCATTCCCATTTAAATTTGCTTTTCACTTATGTGTGAATCTCCAAGATTTTGTGAGATTTGTTTTTTCTTTCAGTAATTCTAATTTTCACTTTACAAAAGCGCCCTTTGCACACAAATCAACAAAGAAATACCAAACACATTTTGAAAGGTCAATTTTAATTGGAAGATTGGGAAACAACACCCAATGACAATGCTCGTTACAAAAATGCTTAGGCAAAATATATCTATGTAATATGCAGAGAGCTTTCCCAGGCCGCGGATATCTCGGGCCGCTTATGAAATTCGTCCATGGAATTGGTCTAAGCCCCCTCCCCACTGTTTTTAATGAATTTTCGCGAATGTAAGAAATTACCCCCCGGGACTACCTGAATGGCTGAGATCCGCAAATCTGCAGAAAAATCACACCCCGTAAGAGGAAGAAAACAGTTTAATATGTTACATAAAAAGGACACAATGAGCCTTAAGCTCAAAAAATTGGGCTTATTGCAAAAGGGTAGTGTCCTCCCAGATCAGCGTTTGCAGTCCGCACTGGCTAATCAGTGATGACACTTTCCACTTTTATGACATTTTTCATTTAAAGAAAGTCCCTTCTAAACCGAAATCCAGTCAGGGCTGAAAATGTTGTCCCAGATAAGATTGTGCGGACTGCAAAGGCTAATCAGGAACAATAATTAAAACACATGTATTAAGCCCAGTTTTCACAGAACAAGGCTTAAACAGTTTTAGAGCATTGTTACCAGTCACTTACAGAACTTCAGTGGACATGATGCAGCCAAACTCATCCTTGCAATCACAGCCCCCTGGAACAGAGGCAAACATGGTAACAACACAAACTCATCCTTGCAATCACAGCCCACTGTAACAGAGGCAAACATGGTAACAACACAAACTCATCCTTGCAATCACAGCCCCCTGGAACAGAGGCAAACATGGTAACAACACAAACTCATCCTTGCAATCTCAGCCCCCTGTAACAGAGGCAAACATGGTAACAACACAAACTCATCCTTGCAATCACAGCCCCCTGGAACAGAGGCAAACATGGTAACAACACAAACTCATCCTTGCAATCACAGCCCCCTGGAACAGAGGCAAACATGGTAACAACACAAACTCATCCTTGCAATCACAGCCCCCTGGAACAGAGGCAAACAAGGTAACAACACAAACTCATCCTTGCAATCACAGCCCCCTGGAACAGAGGCAAACATGGTTACAACACCTATAGAGTAAAAAGTAACCTCGTAATAAAAAACATCCGTGATTACTACATTTATTTTTTTTAGCCAACAACAGTGTTGTTGTTGTGTTATGCTTGAAAAAGAGACTGATAACTTATATGGAAAAAATAGTATTCCTGTTCCTGACTAAGAAAAGTCCACTTCACTACAAATACATTTAATACATGTACAAAATAGATAATATAATTCTTGCATGCACATTTGAGACTCGCTCTGGGAAAATGAAGCTGAATGCAGATGCGTAGTGTGGTCCCAGATTGCAGTGTATAGGAGATAATAAGGGACAACACTTTCCACTTAACATGATGCGTAGGCTTGTCCCAGATTGCAGTGTATAGAAGATAATAAGGGACAACACTTTCCACTTAACATGATTTTACAAAGAAGAGACTAAGTTGAAACAAAAATTACCATAAAAGCGGAAAGTGTTGTCCCTGCTGGACCTGTGTGAAGGGCACAGGCTAACTGGGGACAACTTTCGCACACTTGCATGAAGCACTGGTTACAAATAACACTGCACATTTTAAATCAGATAAATTAGAAAAAACATGGATAGATAGCATGCAAACACAGGTTGATTCCATGTACAAATCAAGCTTGTATTAGAAAACATTACAATATTGAATACAACATTTTTACAATAAATACATCGAGAAGTCAACATTATTAATCAAGGTAAATGCATGCTATATACCTTGCTAACTGTTTTTACACAACATTCATGTTCCCTTACAGTGATCTTAGCCTTGAGATCAGTGAAAAAGTTTTTTATGCAACATCTTCATAGGATTTTTATTTGTGTCAAATTTGTTTTGTAACCATGTGCTCTTTGGAAAGGGGGATAATGCATGTGAGTAAAGTGTCGTCCCAGATTAGCCTGTGCAGTCTCCACAGGCTAATTAGGGCCAACACTTTCCGCCTAAACTGGATTTTTGCTAAGATACTTTCTTTAGAAAATATCATCAAAGCAGAAAGTGTCGTCCCAGATTAGCCTGTGCAGTCCTCACTGGCTAACACTTTACGCACATGCATTAAACCCCCTCTTCACAGAGCATGGCTCATATTTTTTTCATTTGATGTCTGTTTTCATACATAACAAATACAAAAGTCAAGTGTCCTTGACCTTAAAGCTATGACATGATTTTTGTGTGTGGTGTTGACAAGATGATCAATGATGGCACATTTATGTTGAAATCCCATAATGCATGATAAAGGTATAGGCTGTATTCAATCATCTACATACACTATATCCTTATCAGGAATATTATAAAGTGTCCACTGTGACATATACCTTTACCTTGAAGAGAGAAGCTTGGTTTTACCTGCCACACACTGTGACATATACCTTTACCTTGAAGAGAGAAGCTTGGTTTTACCTGCCACACTCTAAAGTGTCCACTGTGACATATACCTTTACCTTGAAGAGAGCAGCTTGGTTTTACCTGCCACACTCTAAAGTGTCCACTGTGACATATACCTTTACCTTGAAGAGAGAAGCTTGGTTTTACCTGCCACACACAGTGCTGATACGATGATCAGTCATGCTGATTTATTTAATTAATATTTTATTAATAATGTATCATTTAATTATTTAACTTTATTTATTTAATCCATCTATGCAGAGTATCCCCCCCCCCACACACATGACCTGATTAAACACTTAATTCCCTTAGGCTATTACCATGACAGGGGCCAATGAAACAAGACTATTGCCAAGCAATATAATGTCCCCTACCATCTCCACCATTGTCAGATTTTTGTATTTGTTGCCATAGCAACCAGAATTTTTGACGTGGGAACAAAATGAATGACTTTGAAAGTTATCGCAGGATCCAGAAAAGTGTGACGGAAAGACAGACAGACAGACACACAGACAGACACACACACAGACAGACACACACACACAGAGCGCAAACCATTAAGTCCCCTCCTGTGAAACCGGTAGGGGACAAAAACAAACCTTGTAGTGTGAAGTAGAAGTTGGTGCATTGCATTGAAATGATGAATAAAAGATGCAGTGCAGGTGAATAAAGACAAGCAGTCAAAGCTGCAG
This sequence comes from Dreissena polymorpha, assembly GCF_020536995.1. Lineage (NCBI taxonomy): Eukaryota > Metazoa > Mollusca > Bivalvia > Myida > Dreissenidae > Dreissena > Dreissena polymorpha. Next base: position 81,731,130 of record NC_068365.1, read on the forward strand.
AAAACCGAAGGAGTGCACACACAATTGAAGAAATTAAGATGCTTAAGCATGATCTTCCTATATGTGCCACACTCTGTGTAAACATGACTTGATGCATGTGCCTCACTCTGTGTAAACATGACTTGATGCATGTGCATTTAGTAATGTACCAGATCAGCCTGTGAAGTCGTCATAAGGGACGACACTTTCCGTCTAGACTTGATTTTTGTTAAGAAGAAACTTCCTTTAATATAAAAGTGGAAGGTGTCTTCCCTAATAAGCTTGTGCTGACTCAACCTGCAAATCTGGTTAACACTTTATGCACTAGCATTAAGTCCTGTTTTCTAAGAGTGCAGATAATTGTTTTTTAAGTTTCAAAATATTGTTCTCATTGACAATTTTTTATATTATTTTACCAGCTTTAAGAAGGCTTTGTAGATGGTTAATCACTGTATTTGCTATAAAAATCATAACATCATCATTCATATGATTGCACCTGTAAAACTGTGAGTGGGTCTTTGACCCTGGCAGTGCTTATTGATCAAGTCAATTAGTGCTCAGGTAATATTGGAAGACACAGAACAACAGATTCTGAACACACAACAGAGAGTACAGCTTTGACATGTACCTTCATGATACAAATTTCTCCATTTCGCTGGAAGGTTGATTAAAGAGAAAATATACAAACAGGTTATATATTGTTAATTATCTATTACCCTTTACCACTCAGTTACACATTTGAAGTCCCTAAGAATATCAAATTTAATTTAAGACCTTTCTTGCTAGATTAAAGTTTTAAAGGTTGCATTTCTAAACATAAGGGACTGATGAGTTACTAGCAGGCTGTTATGGTTTTATGCTGGTTACATATAACCATGTGTTTTATGCTGGTTACATATAACCATGTTCAATGTTTTATGCTGGTTACATATAACCATGTTCAATGTTTTATGCTGGTTACATATAACCATGTTCAATGTTTTATGCTGGTTACATATAACCATGTTCAATTTGCTTCTGAGCAGGAAAGGGTTATTCACTATAATAAGGTAATACAAATACTACATGCAATTTGGTCAGTCTAATTTGAACTAGCAGGCATCTAGAAAGGGTTAGTTTCAACAATTTTATTTAAGCTTGATTTTAATAAAAGCCTAGAACTACATTTGTTTCCTGGGAACCAGTACTTGGATGTCTCTAAAAATATACTTGGAATGCCCCGTTTTGAGATCGAACCAAGGACCTCCTATTCACAAGAAAAACACCATTATTTTTGTATTACACCACTATCTAAGGAGGGATAAAAGCTAACTAATTTTACAGTTAGTTGTTTTAATTCACAGCACATAAACTAGACTACTTATAACACTGTGATATTGTATTTTGTCAAGTTGGGATAAGACGTCAAACTGAGAATAGACATCCATTTGGTGACTTTTTCACCCAAATTTTGTGTCTCATGTTCAATGTATTTTTAAACTGTGATCTTGTATGCATGGACTCAGTTTCATTTTTAAGGGATCTTTTTTAAAACCATTCAATACAGTTGTGTAGTGAAATTAATGTAAATTATACTATTCTATATGCATGTGTTTATTTTATTAATAGACTTTTTAAAAACTAATTATAAATTAAAACAAAACCTGCATATATATCTGTGCTGAAAAAAACAATGTTCTCATGTCTTTTTCCATCTTCACACAGTAGTGCGTTTTTGTTAATTATAAGAAAAATATAAGTATTTTTTTAATGATTATAATCCAACTTTTAAATTTGTTCAACATATGGGCCTTCCCTCCCTGTTTAAGGGCCCCCATGCCGAGGCGCTTGACGTTAAACATGGACATATCCAAGGCTCCTAGAAATGGCGTAGCACTTATATTGTACTGTCATAGAGGTGTTACACGCTTACAGCTGCAAAGTACATTATTCTCACCTACAGTTTACACAATTTTTTGTACATGTAAGATATGAAAAGAGCTATTTTTTTAATCTTTTTATTGTTCCATGCATTTAAAGCGAGCTTGTAGCAACAGACCAAGGGTCATAACTAAATATAGACTAGAGGGTCTGATAAACACCTAGGGAAGGCCCTGCAATATAAACTGGCATATGTTTTGAAATTGTTTGCACCAAGGTTAGCGATAGGACATCCATTTTGCCACATCTTCTACCAGGCCAGACCTTAGCCAGGCTACATGCAACACACTACCTGACCAGACCTTAGTTTCCATGGATACCTGGGTAGAGGTTACTCACCATCTTCATCATGCTTGATGCCCAGGTTATGTCCAATCATGTGGGACAGGATGGTGGCGCCCTGCTGAATCTGCAGGTAGCTGGGGTTCTGGGAGTGAATAATGACAAACTAAACAAATGAGAATCACTCAGGGAAAATGGGGCTTAAGGCATGTGCTTGAATTGTCCACCCAGAATTAGTCTGTGACACTTTACAAACATGCATTAAGCCCTATTTTAAAGAATACATGGTTGGTGCCGAGATGTAGAAAGTTTATCTGGTGAGGCTTAGAAAAAGAAAATAGGGCGAGCTTTAGCGAGCCATTTTCTTTTTCCGGCCGAACCAGATAAACTTTCTCCATCTCGGCACCAACCATCATCTCGGCACCAACCATGTATTCTATTTATCCTGCTTCATTTAAAATTATGCCGCTAACACATTTTATCAAAGAAAAATGATTAATTAAGATAATAAATTAATTATTCTGGTCAGCTCCTACATGTACACAAACATTCCTTACGACCGAATTACTACCGATTATGTCACGTAAAAATAGTTCCACATTTAACTGGTCCTTTTAATACTTTCCTATTGAAATTATGAGAAGAAATAAAAAATGAATCGAGAATGTGATATTTTTATTGTTGGAAATCGAAAACAATGTGCAACAGCAAAACAAAAACTGATTTTTATTTGTTATCATGTGTCACAGCATGCGTAGGAATACACTACTTCCTGTTGACCGGAGATAGGAAAATTTATTCGACCCTGCTTTATTTGGTCAATGTTTGCAACAGAGGCAGGATAAAAGTATTTACTACAAAACTGTTTTTAATCACTTGCATGAACTTTGTTTAAGATGTTTGTAAGCATTTTAAGCCTTTTGTACATAACTTGTAAAAAGCATTTATTTATAAACTAACATTTATTACTTCCATGTAGATGTTTGGGTTTGGGTAATATTGACTTATTCCATCACTTCCTGGGCTAATGAAATGGTTCATGAAACATTTTCTAGTAAATGAAACTTACAATGTGCTCTTTTTGTGTTTACTTGATGAACATATTTACACATCACCAAAAAATAAAGCCTATGCATGAATGTTACGCTACAACGTACCCAGTTAATGCCTCCTGCCCTGGAAGTACACACAGAGTCAGGCACCGCCATTCCTACTGATGTACTCTCAAACCGACGACGACTGAAACAATAAAGCTGCCTTGTGGGAAAACTGGGCTTAATGCAAGTGCTTATATTGTCAACACTTTCTGGCTAAAGTGGATTTTCGTTTAGAACTAACTTCCTTTAAAGGAAAAAGTTCATTAAATTAAAAAGTGTTGTCCCTGATTAGCCTGTGCTGACTTCAAAGGCTAAATTCGGATGACACTTAATGCACATCCATTAAGCCCTGATTTGCCATAACGAGCATTTTAGTGCCAATCTTCTTGCTTTAGAAATTTGAAACAGCATTTTATGCAGTCTAACTAACAGAGAGACCCAGGCTTTCATGCCGTTATCAGACAACAGAAAAGCAATTTCAGGATTTTGCATGAACAGTCCACAAATAAAAACTTATTAAATATAACTCTTTAAGTTACACTATAAGAAAAAAATCATTCCAATGTATAAAAATTTACTTTGTAAGATATTATTGAAATAAAATTGAGATATAATAATCATTAAACTCTTCTTTTAAATATAATAAAAGATCAAGTTGGAATTTTATTCAAATAGGAAATATTTTGACCCCTTTGCTTTGGCAGTGGGGTCCCTTTAACAGACCCATTGATACAGCTTAACAGGGCTCCAATATATGCCTGTGGGGTACAACAAAATATCTGCTACAAATGCATAGACTCACGTGAGGAGATGTGCAGTGTGATACTCCGCGTCACGTAGGTGGATGTCCTGGAACTTCATGAAGTTCTCTAGGGTCTCTCTAAGCCTCTCTGTGACAGGGATACGGTTCCTCGTGTTCCAGAACTCCACATAGGACAGTGCTACATCCACGTTCAACTCTTCATAGTACTGCATAGGGAACGAATAATACAATTAATATTGAATACATTTTTACTGTATTTAGTAGAAATTCAGTTGTATAATAGTGCTTACTTAAACTAACAATCACACATTTTCTCGCCTCTTAGATAGACATTAAGAATATGTCATGTTACAAATAGGTTTCAAGGTCATATTCCTTTTTTTATATGCAATCTTATCTTTATTTTTTGTATATTTACAATTGTAGGAAAAATAAATCCCTTTTCTAAACATTTTTTGGAGCATAAATGTGCACTTAATATTTATGACATACGTGAAGTTTCAATTTATATTGCTTCACAAATCAGTTGTTTGCTCAACAACCTTACAACATTTTATGTGGACTGAAAGACCAAACGACGACAGTGACTACAATAGACCTTCTCTCAAAGTGTGTTTGTGAGTGTAGACCAAACGACGACAGTGACTACAATAGACCTTCTCTCAAAGTGTGTTTGTGAGTGTAGACCAAACAACGACAGTGACTACAATAGACCTTCTCTCAAAGTGTGTGTGTGACAGTGACTACAATAGACCTTCTCTCAAAGTGTGTGTGTGAGTGTAAAAGTAAGCCTTGCTCTGGGAATATCACACTCAATTCATGAGCGGAAAGTGTCATCCCAGATGAGGAATTACACTTTCCACTTGTATGGATTTTTTGTTAAAAGGAAGTCCCTTCAAAACTAAAATCCAGAGTTGGCAGAAAGTGTAGTCCCTGATTAGCCTGTGTGGACTGCGCTGGCATATCTGGGAGGACACTTAACACAAATGGATTAAGTCTCGTTATAACAGAGTGAGGCACATTTACTATACTCAATCTCACCATGTCCACAATGTTTGCAGTGAGCGCTGCATACTGCAGCATGTCTACTCACCATGTCCGCAATGTTTGCAGTGAGCGCCACATACTGCAGCATGACTACTCACCATGTCCACAATGTTTGCAGTGAGCGCCACATACTGCAGCATGACTACTCACCATGTCCACAATGTTTGCAGTGAGCGCCACATACTGCAGCATGACTACCCACCATGTCCACAATGTTTGCAGTGAGCGCCGCATACTGCAACATGTCTACTCACCATGTCCAAAATGTTTGCAGTGAGCGCTGCATACTGCAACATGTCTACTCGCCATGTCCAAAATGTTTGCAGTGAGGGCTGCATACTACAGCATGTCTACTCACCATGTCCAAAATGTTTGCAGTGAGGGCTGCATACTACAGCATGTTTACTCACCATGTCCACAATGTTTGCAGTGAGCGCCACATACTGCAGCATGGCTACTCACCATGTCCACAATGTTTGCAGTGAGCGCTGCATACTGCAACATGTCTACTCACCATGTCCAAAATGTTTGCAGTGAGGGCTGCATACTACAGCATGTTTACTCACCATGTCCACAATGTTTGCATTGAGCGCTGCATACTGCAGCATGTCTACTCACCATGTCCACAATGTTTGCAGTGAGCGCTGCATACTGCAGCATGTCTACTCACCATGTCCACAATGTTTGCAGTGAGCGCTGCATATTGCAGCATGTCTACTCACCATGTCCACAATGTTTGCAGTGAGCGCTGCATACTGCAGCATGTCTACTCACCATGTCCACAATGTTTGCAGTGAGCGCTGCATATTGCAGCATGTCTACTCACCATGTCCACAATGTTTGCAGTGAGCGCTGCATACTGCAGCATGTCCTGCACTGTGAGGTTCAGGCTCCAGTACATTGAGTTGTCCAGCACCAGCGCCAGCTTCAGGAATTTGTTGGTCACCAGGGGCGAGTCACTCTCCGGATTCTGCTTCTGGTAACAATAGGAGCCATGTATGAGAAAACTGGGCCTAATGCAGGTGCGTCAAGTGTTGTCCCAGATTGGGCTGTGCAGTTCGCACAGGCTTATTGTGGGACAACACTTTCTGCTCTTATGGAACTTTTTGTTTAAAGGAAGTCTCTTCTGAAAAGAAAATCCAGTCTAGGCAGAAAGCGTTGTCCGTGATTAGCTTGTGCGAACCACACAGGCTAGTTTGAGATAACACTTTACACACATGCATAAAGACAAAATTTCCCAGAACACAGCTAAAAAATTTAAGGACAGTTGCTTTTTTGCACATTCTGATAAGCCCTTGTGGTATTCAAGATGATAACTACAATGCAAAGCATTTATGTAAGTGTTTAGTGTATAATGAAACAAACCAAACAATATACAATTTTATGAAGTTTAAGTATATAAATATAAATTTTCTAGGGACCTCATTTATTATTAAAATCAAAGTAAATAAATAGTTTTCCCTCAGATTAATCAGTAATAGTATGGCAGAGTTACACACTGATGGTGTAAATAACTTGGAACACAACAAAGGATGCATAAAATACATGAAACTTTACACATCAATATTTTTAATAAAACAAGCGATGTGTTTGTGAAACACTATGTCCCCATATATTTGACCTTAAAGGATGACCTTGCCTTGACCTTTCCCCACTCAAAATGTGCAGCTCCATGAGATACACATGCATGCCAAATATCAAGTTGCTATCTCCAATATTGCAAGTGTACATTAAATGAGCGATTTTGACCCATATATTTGACCGATGACCTTGAAGGATGACCTTGACCTTTCACCACTCAAAATGTGCAGCTCCATGAGATACACATGTATGACAAATATGAAGTTGCTATCTTCAATATTGCAAAAGTTATGGCCAATGTTGAAGTTGGCTTCCCTTTTATGAGCTGAACAAAATACCAGCTCATGAGCAAACAACTGATTTGTGAAGCGATATAAATTAAAACTCCACGTATGTCATACAGTGTAAATATTAAATGCACATATATTCTGCAAAAAAAAGCACACTATAGTGGTGGGGGACATAAAAAAACAACATAAAATCCTAATACTGATTTTTATTAAAAAATGAGAACACAAACTTAATTCAATATTGTTAAAAGTTATGAATACTGTCGACATCTTACCCGCTTGTGGTTGAGGTATTTCAATTTGCTGATGTAGTCATTTTTGTGCAGCTCATGAAAGGGAAGCCACTTGCCCTGACTGTTTCCACAACTTTCCACCTCTGAGTTACTTCCCTTGTATATCATGTGCGGCCATTCCTCCTGAAATTATAACAACGAATAAAAGCACACCATTGAGATATTATTTTATCCCTTTTCCACTGCAAGTGGAGGCAATTGCCATAATCATGAATTGACTATTATGTGAAGGTCTGCAGCTGCTATTACTGTCCTCCATTTTGTTCTTTACATAATTATGTATAATTCACAGTCTAACCTTCCAGTGGTCATCTGGATTAAGAGGCCAGTCTAGATTCCTCTGAATCAGTAGTTATAACACCTGAATTGAATGTTCCACTGCTGTAAGGCAGCCAGCAACAAGCAGCAAGTATATTTCACAATGAAAGCCTTTTTTCACCATGTAAGGCCACGACTTTTATATTTCTTGGTTTACAAAACCGCCGACCCTAATTTTTGGAAAATGGAAAAAAAAATAAAATCGGAAAATCGTCTTTTTTTTAAATATTTTATTCCCGACCGCACTTCAAAATGAGCGAAATGAGAAAAAAAACGATCCGGTTTGAGTACGGTTGCGAATAAAATCAAGTAAGTACAATCAACGATTGGTTCACATATATTGCAGAGATCGGGATATTTTTCAATGTGACACATTATGTACCAGTCCTTTTATGGGCACTTCTCAAAATTTATTTCGGGTAAAAATTACAGACAATAAGAAAATCAGCGTCAGTCAAATGTCGACCCCATCAAAATTTATTTCCGTGTCTGTGACGCAACTATATTGTTTAACATGTTAATTATATTAAACAAACCCGATAGTATTTGATAATAAGTATAAATAATCCAATAAAACACTGCCATTATTTACGATATATGTGTTTAGGAATTTTGTAAACACGTCCGCCATAGTTTATAGGAACTGTACAGAAAGTTTGGAAATCGGAACAAATCGGTATATCTCGGAAAATCATTGATAAATGTATTTGTCGTTTCAATGCTTAGGGCCGAGTAATTTCGGCAAATCGGAACTCAACTTGTGTAAAACACTAGCTCAATTAACCGTTAAACTCCGCCTCCGTTCTCTGCAAAAGATTCGAAGGCGGAGCTATGCACGTGCTTTTATTAAATTGGAGGATTGCAATTGAGAAACAAACACACGATTGGTTCGGCATGTTGATTGCTAGACAAAGGAAGCCAATTTTTTCGGCGCGAAATTTGTCGCTTTATTGCTTCCGACAGAAAGCGGCTTTCCTTTGATGACGTCAAACTGTCAATTCACACAGACTGCACATTTTCGGAAGACTTTAACTGACTCCTTGTTTACAATTCCAGTAAAAAAAACACTTGCTAACATTAAACTTTGGATTAAATTATCAAAATAAAGCAAAAGCGAAGTTGACAAATATGATTAAATTAATTCGCGTCAGTTCAAATAAGACGTTTTTACGTTGTAAATCAACGAGTTTTCATGACAACAACAACTTTGACAAACATTACCGCGACGACGCATGGATCGATCTACCTCGATTTTTTTTTTCATGTACGATCTCATAAGTCGAGTAAGAGCAAACACATACCGGGTAATTTGTGTATGAGTAGTTTATCTTATATAAGATTTATGCAACGGGCATCGCATTGCGTAATGGTGCGCATCCAATTATGGAAATGAAGTGCAGTTTTTCGTTTTAATGGGAGAAGAACGCATGTCATGTAATGGAGTGTTTAAAATTGCCTGATGTTACATAAGGTGCTGTTAGGACTCATTTCATTTGAAGATATAGATGTGTTTCATTGCATAATTTGATTTTTTGTCTCTGTGTTAAGGTTATAAAAGATATGTTGTCTTTGTTCTGATGTTATTAGCATTAACTTTTTTTTCCAATGATGTTTTTTTTTTCGACCGCCCGATGGACCATTTTCAAAATAATTTTTGTAAACCAATACAAAAAAAAGTCGTGGCCTAAAGTGTTCAAGAAACAGTCATTTCAAGGTGTGAAAATTCATCATTGAAATTGATGAGGGTTGCGTGTGTCTAAGCATTTATTGTGCAAGGGGATAAAATACACTGATTGCTGTAGCCGCCATTGAAAGATGTTGCCTTCTCTGAGAAATAAACATGTAATATTAGGGTGTTGAGAAAGTTTGTTTTACATTGTATATAAAAATCTTTATACTAAAATATATCGGAGAAAGTTGCATGTTTTAAATAATTCTCACTAATTTGGTTATTTCAAATTAGAACTTTAAGGTACATGTACAGTAGTAATTATATACATAAATACCGATTTGACAAGAACATTTTGTAATCTTTCTTTAATAGAGTTCTCTAGATGCAAGTGGATGAACACATTACAGATTAATAACATTTCTTTATTAACCAGGGGTGTGATTGAGGCAAAGTCAGAGGGGAGGAAAATTCTGTTGACTGATTTTGACTACACGAATGGCGCGCATAACGCAATGACAAACATAAAAACAGACATTAAAATAAACAACTTTTTGAACTTCATAACAATATTTCTTTATAAAAACCTGTTAAACTTCACATTAATCATACTGAGGATGCAAAGTAAACAGTTAAGTAAGTATTTATTGTGATCAATAGCAGCAGTTTTTCAATGTATTGAATGACAGTTAATAGACTAAATATAAACAAACACACTTGAGTGTTCTTCTGGTGTTAATGATGTATTAACTGAGTTAAATTAATATATTTAATTTGTTTACCTTTCAATATCTTGCATTTCACATCTTCACTCAGTTCAAAGCTATTTCAGTTAACTGAACAGTGTGACAAACATAATAAAGCAGAATATGCATATGAATCTGATTATACACAAGCCCACAGACATAAAAAAAACCAAATCATGTTTGTCTATTTCCATGTTCGAACGATACTCTCTAAATTGTTTTACTTCGCGAGTAGACTACACTCCAATTTGCAAACACTGGTTTCCGTGACACAAATTCAGTGGGCACATTTCTTAACAAAATATGTGTTGCTTGTTTCTAAAACGTAGTCTTTTTTTTGACAAACACATTTCATTATTCCTATCAGACTAGGTGATGTCAGTCGTTTATTTGATTGCTATTTGTTATTTCAATAATCTTAATTTTCTCTTCACAACGGCGCCATTTGCAAACAAATCACAAAACACATTTTAAGAACACGATTTTAATTGGAAGATTGGGAAACGACAGCCAATTATATGGCTCGTTTTAAAAATGCTTAGGCAGAATCTACCAGTGTAAAATGCGGAGAGATTTCGCGGGCCACGGATATTTCGGGCCGCTTATGAAATACGTCCGCGGAATCGGTGGTAGCCCCTCTCCCCCACATTTTTTTAAACGAATTTACGCAAATCTCAGAAGTGACATCCGGGACAACCCGATCCGCGGAAATCATTTAAGACAGGACATGATTGTGATGAATTTATCAGTGTTGTTGCTTTTGGTGTTTATTTAAGCCACCTGACTTAATAGGCTACTTTGACCACTTCCATAGACCAGCCATAGTAACACAGAATGCCAAGCCCAATTCAAGTATTTGTTTTATTTGATAAAGAAAACTTAAAAATCTTCTGTTCAAATTCATTCATCACTTACCCCTGCAACCCCTCCTTCCATCGGATGAATCAGGTAGGTCTCATTGTTCATCTGTATGACACCCCTGAAAATAGAGAATGCCAGAATTATAGGTTCACCCTGCTTAATCCACTGAAAGTAGCTTCAATACTGATGGTCTATGAAATCTACAAAGACAACATAAAGTCAGCACATGAGCCCGAGTCTGAAACAAAACATGTGCATTAAGTGCTATCCGAGATAAGCCTGTCGAGTCTGCACAAGCTAATGAGGGACATCACTTTTGGCTTTTATGGTACTTTTCATGTAAAAAAAGTCTCAGTCTGGGCTAAAATAGTCGTCCTTAATTAGCCTGTGCAGACTGCATCAAATCCCGTTTTACCAGAAAGAGCTGAAGGTACCCTTGCTATATTTTGTTTTATTATATACCTGTTTAATGCTTTTGACAAAATACAGGTTGTATCAATCGTTGAAATAAAAAATCCCGTATTACGCTACTCGCTGTTTCCAATTCCGTATTACCATACTAGCCGGACAACTTGGACACATTTAATGACGTCACATTTCACGCACCGAAAATAGAAATATTTTATATTCCGAAATATATTACGAAGTACATCGTGTGACGTCATTTCTGTGACAAAACACAATAGTTTTATCTAAACTCTGTAAGGACATGTCGGACATGGTGTTTTTTAACAGTAAACTCTGTGTTAAAAACGTATTTTGGAGTGTGTGTTTACCATGCATAAATGTATATTTCGATAGGAATACAATAAAATAGTGTGGTTTGAACTAAGTTTCGATAAAGACATGGAAGATAGAAGTGGAAGTGCATATCGTTTAAACGTTTTTGTTATAAACATCGGATTAAAGTTGTCAACTTTATTGTTTTAAAAATTGGATTAATGATGGCATTAAGGTAAGCGTGTCGGAAACCTGTGTTTTCCCGGTTCAAATGTTAACACGTTAATTTACATAAATTGTACTGTGAAACCATTATTATTCGTCCGACATTAATTTTCGCCTTTTTCGTCCTTCGACCGATGGACTAATTCAAGATCCTAACGAACAATCATGTCCCATATTTGAAACAAATAAGACTGAATTACCGTAGGCATGAGGCATTTAAATCCAGCGTAATCCACGCATATACACAGGGCTCGAAATTAACACTCGCACACTCGCAAAATGCGAGAAAAAAAGATTGCAAGGTACGTTATAAGCCACTAGTATTTTTGCAAATAAAGAAATAGTGAAAAAAAACGAGTTATATTGCTTAATGCGTTCGAAGGCGTGAACGCTAAACCGTTAGTCAATTTTTTGAACGTCCGAATGCCCATATGCGGAGGCGCGCACCTTGTTTGTTGACTGGTATACTTATAATACAGATACACAGATGGTATTGATACAAAGAACATGAAAAGTCGACTATTCACACTCAAGTTAAATCCGGTTTTGACACAAAGGGGTGTTCATTATACAGTGTACTGACAACTGACATTTCCTGTAAAACGCGAATGCAATAAGGCTGTATCGAATGCGTCGACTTCGTTTAGGTATAATAGTGTTGATTAGCGCTAATTGTTAAAAACTTTATTACCCATTGTGTGTATTGTGTTTTTCAGGGGTGTTGCAGATTATACAGCCTACACGCGGCGTATCCGAATTAAAGACAATACTATTAAACCCAATTAAAATATGACGATGTGTGATCAACACCTGACTGAAATATATTCTGCGCTTTGTTACAAATTAATAAAGAACATTTTGATTTGTGTTTGGTTGTTTGGTTTTAACTGCATCTACTATTTTTTAGCGTATTACATGTATTACAAACAAATCGGACGTTGTTTTTTTTCCAAACCAGAAATGGACGAATTTAAGAGCGGACGAAATAGTCATTTTTATGAAAAGGGCGAAATTTTGTGCCGACGAAAATAAATGGTTTCACAGTATTCATACGCGTCTTAAATAAACTATGGCGTACCGTTTTAGTCATTGTTTTGTCAGTTTGTTTAAGTAAACAATACATTTGTTAACTGTTTTCGTTAGTTGTTGTATATAATAAAAGGAATATTACGCTAGTCAATTGTTCCAAGAGTTTGTATCACTCTCGTGGCTTGTGCTATTTCGCATCACACTCGAGGCTCCGCCTCTCGTGTGATACGTCATTACACAAGCCACTCGAGTGATACAAACTCTTGGAACAATTGACAAGTGTAATATTCCGTATGTATGTGACTATTAAATAGCATGTGCATTTCGACGTTTAAGACATAACATAAGGACCTTAAGTGTGCTCCACAACTCCTACCATACATGCTTTTTGAATGCCGAAGCTTGGACATTTTATTAAACCATAACCACTTAGATACATATTTTGATGCATTTGTAGTCCCTGAGAAAGTTACATTTTATTAAAGACCTTTCTTTAAGTTACTAGATTCACATTTTAAGGCTTCATTTTCAAACCTTAGATACTGATGAGCAGCAAGCAGCATAAAACCTGAACAGACTGCGAGTTACTCACAGGCTGTTCTACGGTAGTTTTATGCTGGTTGCACATAGTAATTTTTACTTTGCTTCTGAGGGGGAAAGTTAATTAAACACCTGCATGCCACAAAAACATAGAATGCTACCACAATGTGTTGGGCTTCAACAAAAAACATGATGCTCCCATCTACTTGCAAAAACATTATACAAGACCCAGTTCTGGTTCAATAAATAGATAACTGGACAAACAATGTCTGCATTGGCAGAAATTATACAATGAATAATTACATACAAAGTATAGGCCAGGAGAATATTGACATGTATACTTCTATCACTATCAAGTTTCTTTTCTAATTCCTAGCCCACATCAATAATACACAAGACAGTCTGAATATTTCTTGCAGCGCAAACCAAATAACTGACTTTTATGTGGCATTTATAACTAGTATGTGACCTTCTGCCAAACCTTTTTGCAAAACATTGACAGGCTAATAGACAGACACATTTTGGCATGGTGTTAAGACGCAATAACAAACAGATAAGCTTTTATCTTATTTAATAATTGTTTTATCATTTTGTATGGAGCTTTTACTGAACTCTTTCCTGTGGAACTCCTTATTTTCGGTCTTACAGTTAATCATATGACGGTGTGATGCTGCTATTTTGTTTGGCGATACATGGTTCCAAATGTAAATTGTTGTTTAAAAAACATTGTTTTCAGTAATATTGAAGAAAATATTTTTTGTTGTTCTGTTAGGGTGTAAGGAATGTTTGTTCACAGATTAACAAAAAAATCATTTCCCATCTTTAGCGTTCTGTTACACTTAATTGCTACATTAATTTTAACAATAAGGACTGCACATAATAATAATATTTAGTAAGGGCTGAAATACACAATTCCAAAACAAAAACTAATTTAGTATAATTTAGAAACATGAAAAATTATTTGTTCAATACTTGTTAATGGTGGTTCCAGTTAAATCTCTGTGCAGAGGTTGATAGGTTACCGCACCTTTGACCAAAGAGGTTGATAGGTTACCGCACCTTTGACCAAAGAGGTTGCCCTGCCATTTTTAGTCTTGCTCAATCCTTAATCTACAGGCGACATTTATTGCTAAATCTTAATTGGGCGAATTTTATCGAAATGATATCTGATGAAACTAACTACTCAGAACATTTGAGCCGTGTTCTGAGAAAACAGGGCTTGCATGTGCGTTAAGTGTCATCCCAGATTAGCCTGTGCAGTCCGCACAGGCTAATCAGGGATGACACTTTCCGCTTTTATGTTTTTTTTTGTTTCAAGGAAGTCCCTTATTACCGAAAATCAAGTTAAGGTGAACACCGCTCAGGTGAGTGCCCTAGGGCCTGTGGCTCTCTTGTTTAACCCATTTATGCCAAGTGGACTCTCCCATCCTTCTAAATTGGATCAATTTATTTCCAAAATTATGTCTAGTATATATTTATTTCTATATTTAGAATATTTCTTACAGAAATTCCTTTAAGCAAACAGCGCATCATGCGGCGTCTCATCTGGGTCTACGCTGTTTGCCAAGGCCTTTTTTCTAGACACTAGGCATAAATGGGTTAATAAGCTTCCAAAATCTTTCCACTAATTTCTTATTTTCTTCATGGCACAAGAGACATACATATTTTTCAAAATTTTTAGTTTATTCTTGATCTGGTTGAGCTATTTCCTGTTTGAATGTTCTAATTCTCGATAATATTGCGATAACTACCTGATAAGCTTTTGGCTTTGCACTCCCATGAGGTGAGAACATTGAAAAACATTTTATGTGAAAGAATTTCTTGCTGAATTTTTAAAGCTTTATTTTTTTTCCCTTGATTGATATTGTCAGTAGGGATGGGCACCTGCTAATCTGTGCCTGTCTTCCTGCTATTAAACATGCTTTGAAATATAGCGCAAAATATAGTGGTGGATAGCCAAGATTTAAATCTTAATGGTACATACTCTACAATCCGTGAATGATTTTTATGTGCTGGCATTTTAAATTACCCTACTGTTTTTTTTCCTCACTTGTTCATTTTCCAACAATTGCTTGGTAGATATAACATAAGCATACATGGTGCTCGTATCTTTATTTAAAATCTGGCTGGAATATTGCGTCTTATTTAAAGCTTGCTAGAATATTGCCTGAACATATAAATAATGAGTATACTGATTGATATTTAAATACCATTGCTCATAATGGTCATCCAAACATGAACATATTGATATCTGTTAATGTTGTATGTATCAGTAACCAATAAGAACCAAATCAGACTTCAACAAGAACTCTTTGAGTCAGATGCAGAATGACAGGTTTTCTGTCTTTAACAAAACCAAGTAACTTGTACAACAAAGTTGAAAAACTTGAAGCATATCAAATATCATAAAATAAATTATTAAATCAAGTGTGCATTCACATTTTATAGTTCCTGGTATTAAATCAAGTGTGCATTCACATTTTATAGTTCCTGGTATTAAATCAAGTGTGCATTCACATTTTATAGTTCCTGGTATTAAATCAAGTGTGCATTCACATTTTATAGTTCCTGGACGTAGTGTGCATTCATATTTTATAGTTCCTGGACGTAGTGTGCATTCATATTTTATAGTTCCTGGACGTAGTGTGCATTCATATTTTATAGTTCCTGGACGTAGTGTGCATTAATATTTTATAGTTCCTGGACGTAGTGTGCATTCATATTTTATAGTTCCTGGACGTAGTGTGCATTCATATTTTATAGTTCCTGGACGTATAGATTTTGCACTGTTTTTAAGTGACTAAACATCATTAAATTTGCTTTATTGGCATGTAAGAATTCACAAAGATTATTGTCCAATCAACTTTATGACTCAGAAACATATTATTTTAACTATTAGTAACACTGAATGCTTCCTTCAATAGCCTTCAATCTCCTGACAAACTGACAGCCTTCGGGACCATAATAGTTGTATGTTTTGCTGAAGAGTTCTGTCTAGAATTACTTTCAGGAAACTGTAACTGACAAGGGCTGTGCAAATGTCACGGAGTTAATTGGTATTAAATAAACCTGGAATAAAAATATTTATTTTCAGTATTGGTTGGGTTGGAGATCATACCTGTTGAATGATTGATTTGCAAGAGAAGAGGAAATGTCTGATCTCTAATGGCCATGTAGCATGACAGGGTGTTTTGTAGAATTTGATTTTTTATTGATCTGATGGTTTCTTCATTTGTATAACACACATGGATTGCATAAGGAATACAAAGACAAACAGCTGTGTATGTCCAGATTATTAACTTTCATAATAAAACATATGACTAAGTGCCATGCACAGAGAAATATGATATTTACAGTTTTAGCACATTATTAAGAAATGTGTAGTGAAAATATTGAACAAGTAAAACAACTTATATGTAATAGAAACATTGATAACAGAAGAAATGTAATGATTATAGTAGCTTGTTATAATTACCAATGAGAAAAATGAGCATCGGCTTTAGCATTATTCTACTTTCAAGTGATGATAAACAATGGAAAAGTAATTATTAAATTAAATTTATTGTAAATTAAACTTTCTTGAGGTGTACATCAAGGTTCACTACTTCACCTTTCTCTCTGTGAAAAAGCATTTTAGTGAAATAAGATCCCTTGGAAAATAAGAAAAAATCTGAAGAAAAAATTCCGTTATATTATAACACATTCATACATGGGAGTAAGAGACAAGAATAATATGGTGTTTTTGTTTCCATAATTTAAAAAATTCGTACTATATTTCTTCTGTAACATTTACACGATACAATGCCCCCTGACATGTTGTCATTTGCAAATTACTTGGGGAATTGTTGTCAACCAGGACAGAATCTTTGAGATTATTACAGCTGATCTGTGAAAAGGGAGTTAAATGCAAGTGCGAAAAGTGTCGTCCCAGATTAGCCTGTGCAGTCTGCACAGGCTAATCAGGGACAACACTTTCCGCCTTAACTAGACTTTCCCTAAGAACTAAGAAGTCTTCCTTTAAACAGAAAATATCATACAAGCGGAAAGTGTCATCCCTGATGAGCCTCTGCTGACTGCACAGGCTAATCTGGAACGACACTTCAAGCACATGCATTAAACCCCTTTTTCACAGAGCCCGGCCCATTTGTATTCATCTGAACACCCTGAAATCAGTCTCAGATGTTCACAAGCATGCTGGGAAATTTGTCGTCAGCTGGGAAATTTGTCGTCTGCTAAAATGTCGTCTGCTGAATTTCTAAAATTAGCCTTTTCTTTGATTTTTTTTCCAAAGAATACTATCAGAATAGCAAACAGTTTGGATCCTGATGAGACGCCACATTCTATGGCGTCTCATTTGGATCCAAAGATTATTACAGCTGATCTGTGAAAAGGGAGTTAAATGCAAGTGCGAAAAGTGTCGTCCCAGATCAGGGACAACACTTTACGCCTTAACTAGACTTTCCCTAAGAACTAAGAAGTCTTCCTTTAAACAGAAAATATCATACAAGCGGAAAGTGTCATCCCTGATGAGCCTCTGCTGACTGCACAGGCTAATCTGGAACGACACTTCAAGCACATGCATTAAACCCCTTTTTCACAGAGCCCCGCCCATTTGTATTCTTCTGAACACCCTGAAATCAGTCTCAGATGTTCACAAGCATGCTGGGAAATTTGTCGTCTGCTGGGAAATTTGTCGTCTGCTAAAATGTCGTCTGCTGAATTTCTAAAATTAGCATTTTCTTTGATTTTTTTTCCAAAGAATACTATCAGAATAGCAAACAGTTTGGATCCTGATGAGACGCCACATTCTATGGCGTCTCATTTGGATCCAAACTGTTTGCAAAGGCCTTCAAAATTCGGTTCCAGCACTGAAAGAGTTAATATGTTTTGATGTCAGTAAGTGAGAGAGAAATCTATTGAATGAGTCAGGGCCGTTTATTGCATGTTAAATGATTTATGTACAGCACTGCTGCTAAGAAAACTAGAATTGTAAGATTTTTTCTGAGCAGATATTTAGCAGAATGCTTTACTAATCAATAAAAAAGAAATGATGAAAAAACATTATTGGTGTTAGAGTGTTACAATTTCTTATAGTCAATGTACATTAGTTTGTATATGTTCACATTGTACCAGTGTGTTCTGTACCTTGTAATGTAACCAAGCTCAGCAAAATCAATGATCTGTTAGATAACTAAAAAGCTGCCAAAATTTACTGAATATTTTGTCTAAGCACAAGCGGAAAACATTCTTGCCAAGTGAAATGTGAAATAATGCTGACAAAAGTATAAGAACAAATTAGCCATTAGCTTTTAGCTATAAAAACAACAAACAAGTAACCCCTAGGGTTGGACAAACTTTGAACCCATGGGATTGATTTGAAAAAAAGTAAGTAGAGGACCATCATAATTATGTTGTCGCACATCAAGTATTAAACACCTAACCCTTGTGGTTTCATATATTTTTAATTGTTATAGTTATATACTTTAAACTTTTAAACTCAGTAATATGTCTACCCACTCATAAGTTGAAGGATATAAATATGGTATGACAATTTGCTGTTATGTGTTTGTTAACTTTTTAAATCAGGTAAAAATTACAAAGAAAATGGGAAAATGAAAATCAGCATCAGTAAAATTGTGAATCCGTCAATTTCATTCACATGGCACAACTATCTTATCAAGCATTTCAATTGTATAAAATAATTCAGATATTATGAATAATAATAATGTAGTTAAATATCTCATAACCTTGCAATTACTAGTAATAATCTAAAGAAAAAAACTGTTGACATTATAATTAGACTTTGGACTTGAGTAAGTGTCCAAAGAATTATACTCCCGAGACTATTTGATTTCCATAAAGATGAATGTAGAAATAGCTGATTACAAATGTGCTGCGCTCTGTGAAGGGGGTCTAAAGCATGTGCGTAAAGTGTCATCCCAGATTAGAATGTGCAGTCCTCACAGGCTAATCAGGTACAACACTTTCCGCCTAAACTAGAATTTTCTAACAAGAGACTCTTTAAAATAATATTATCATTAAAGCAGAAAGTGTCGTCCCTGATTAGCCTGTGCGGACTGCATAGGATAATCTAGGACGACACTTTACACACATGCATTAAACCCCCTTTTCACAGAGCACTGCCCATATCTAGCCAAACTAATGTATTATCTACCCAATAAACAAAGAAAGTAATCAAGAAAACACTTCAGCTTATCAAGGATTAAAATTATTTTTTTTAATGATTTGGAGGTTGCGAAAAAAAACTTTCTATGATTTACATGAAGACCTCTTTGTTTTTGATTTTGATAAATACAACAAAATCTCATTTGAAACAAAACATTCAAATATGTTTAGTTTATTTAGGCATTTGATGATCTTAAAAGTCAATAATTGCAAACCCTTTCATGAAGACATCAATTGTATAAGAACAAAATTAAACTGAGATAACCAGAATGTCTGAAAAATAAACAAAGGAAATAAGAATAATTAGCAGAATTGCCAGCTCATGGCCATGAGCAAATTCTCTCATTCAATGCTTTTTCATGGTGAAATTGTCATTAAATGCTGTCTTCATTTAGCATCTTTTAAAAATGGAAATGGCAAATGAGTCATTTACAGTCAAGATGTGAACATCTTGGTGAAAAATCTTGGTAATGAATTGTATAACATTATCAATCCATTATAAAAATGTAGAATTAATATTAGAATGCAGATACTTTTTCTAATGGTAATATTGGAAATGCTTTGCGTTAATAAAATTCATAAGAAAGTCACAGTGATGAAGTTGCAGCTTTATGATTTCAGAACACAGGTACTAAAGGGCATTCAAATGAGTGAAAATAATAATTAAACAACATTTCTGTCAATACACATAATGCCAGTTGAGTCTTTCGAGATAATGAATCAAATATGTATTTCACACAGCCAGTTGAATAATGCAAGGATGTTAAGTGTTGTCCCAGATTAGCCTGTGCTGTCTCCACAGGCTTATCAGGGACAACAGTTTCTGTAAAAAAAACTTGATTGTTGCAATAGAGACTTCCTTAAAACAAAAAAAGACCATAAAAGCAGAAAGTGATATCCCTGGTTAGCCTGTGAGGATTGCACAGGCTAATCTGGGATGACAATTGAAGCATATGCATTAAGTCCTGTTTTCACAGAGCAAGTCTCAGCTGTTTTTATTTTACACTGTATGTTGCTGAAAGCATCAAGATGACACGTGTGGACACCACATTGAAACATGGTACTTTATATGGTTTCCTTTACTCTGTAGTGACTCACCAGAGAGATTTTACTGGTGATTTGATCCACAATTACTCTGATGTGAGAGCAATATTGATTTCTCTTAAAGCAGATGGCTACTGATGCAGGCACACAGCATTTGTAACTCTTCCCATCATATCAAAATTAATGCAAGATTAAAATGCCAGTAGCAATTTGCTGATTAGCTTTACAAAGATTTCTTTTTCGAATTGAATTCACTTTATCAATATGAAACAGCCATCACAGCTATTAATGTTATAATAATATTCATTCTTGATATTAACTGGAAACAGAATGTTCTTTTTCTTTTCTTTTTTGCAATTGATGGATAATTCCTCACAAATTATCAATTTAGGTAATGCTTATTTAACTTTGATACTTTTTACAATATTCCTTCATTCTAGGAAAACTGGACTTCATGCATGTGCATAGTGTTGTCCAAGATAGCCTGTCTGCACAGGCTAATCAGGGACAGCACTTTATGCTTAAGTGGTATTTTTTCATTTAAAGTGAGAGTTTTGGAAGCATAACTCCAGTTCAGGCGGAAAGTAATGTACATGAATCTGATGATTATCCTGTCCCCACATCACAATATCAGCTTACCGTATTCCCTGACAGGTGGACACGGCCACTGCGGACCACTCATCCCTCCTCACAGTGCCCCACACATCACAATATCAGCTTACCGTATTCCCTGACATGTGGACACAGCCACTGCGGACCACTCATCTCTCCTCACAGTGCCCCACACATCACAATATCAGCTTACTGTATTCCCTGACATGTGGACACAGCCACTGCGGACCACTCATCCCTCCTCACAGTGCCCCACACATCACAATATCAGCTTACCGTATTCCCTGACATGTGGACATGGCCACTGCGGACCACTCATTCCTCCTCACAGTGCCCCACACATCACAATATCAGCTTACCGTATTCCCTGACATGTGGACACGGCCACTGCTGACCACTCATCTCTCCTCACAGTGCCCCACACATCACAATATCAGCTTACTGTATTCCCTGACATGTGGACACAGCCACTGCGGACCACTCATCCCTCCTCACAGTGCCCCACACATCACAATATCAGCTTACTGTATTCCCTGACAGGTGGACACAGCCACTGCGGACCACTCATCTCTCCTCACAGTGCCCCACACATCACAATATCAGCTTACCGTATTCTCTGACAGGTAGACACAGCCACTGCGGACCACTCATCCCTCCTCACAGTGCCCCACATATCACAATATCAGCTTACCGTATTCCCTGACATGTGGACACGGCCACTGCGGACCACTCATCTCTCCTCACAGTGCCCCACACATCACAATATCAGCTTACCGTATTCCCTGACATGTGGACACGGCCACTGCCGACCACTCATCCCTCCTCACAGTGCCCTGGTAGTAGCAGTGCTCCACCGTCTGAAACACATAACATGTAATATAAATATGAGCCAAGTTCTCGGAAAACCAGGCTGAATTCATATGTGTTAAAAATTGTCCCAGATAAGCCTGTGCAGTCTGCAAAGGTTGATCAGGGAAAACACTTTTCGCTCAACCAAATTTGTTTTGTTCAAAGGAAGTCTCTTCTAGATGAAAAACTAATCTAGGCAGAAAGGGTCATTCATGATTGGCCTGTACAGACTGCTTGGGATAATCAAGGTCTGCACATTACGCACAAGCATGGCTATGCGACTACTTGGGCTTATAAAGGATGACATTTAACACACATACATGGCTATACGACTACATGGGCTTAAAAAGGATGACACTTTACACGCATGCATGGCTATACGACTACTTGGGCTTATAAAGGATGACACTTTACACACATGCATGTCTATACGACTACTTGGGCTTATAAAGGATGACACTTTACACACATGCATGGCTATACAACTACTTGGGCTTATAAAGGATGACACTTTACACACATGCATGTCCAGGGGTGTGATTGAGGCAAAGTCAGAGGGGAGGAAAATTCTGTTGACTGATTTTGACTACGCGAATGGCGCGCATTACGCAATGACAAACCTAAATACAGACATTAAAATAAACAACTTTTTGAACTTCATAACAATATTTCTTTATAAAAACCTGTTAAACTTCACATTTAACATACTGAGGATGCAAAGTAAACAGTTAAGTATTTATTGTGATCAATAGCAGCAGTTTTTCAATGTATTGAATTACAGTTAATAGACTAAATATAAACAAACACACTTGAGTGTTCTTCTGGTGTTAATGATGTATTAACTGAGTTAAATTAATATATTTAATTTGTTTACCTTTCAATATCTTGCTTTTCACATCTTCACTCAGTTCAAAGCTATTTCAGTTAACTGAACAGCGTGACAAACATAATAAAGCAGAATATGCATATGAATCTGATTATACACAGACCCACAGACATATAAATCAAATCATGTTTGTCTATTTCCATGTTCGAACGATACTCTTCTGAATTGTTTTACTTCGCGAGTAGACTAAACTCCAATTTGCAAACACTGGTTTCCGTGACACAAATTCAGTGGGCACATTTCTTAACAAAATATGTGTTGCTTGGATCTAAAACGTAGTCTTTTTTTTTTGACAAACACATTTCATTATTCCTATCAGACTAGGTGATGTCAGTCGTTTATTCGATAGCTATTTGTTATTTCAATAATCTTAATTTTCTCTTCACAACGGCGCCATTTGCAAACAAATCAGCTACGTGCATTTAAAGAACACGATTTTAATTGGAAGATTGGGAAACGACAGCCAATTATATGGCTCGTTTTAAAAATGCTTAGGCAGATTCTACCAGTGTAAAATGCGGTGAGATTTCGCAGGCCGCGGATATTTCGGGCCGCTTATGAAATACGTCCGCGGAATCGGTGGTAGCCCCTCTCCCCCACATTTTTTAAAACGAATTTACGCAAATCTCAGAAGTGACATCCGGGACAACCCGATCCGCGGAAATCCGCGGATCCACGGAAAAATCACACCCCTGATGTCTATACGACTACTTGAGCTTATAAAGGATGACACTTTACACACATGCATGGCTATACGACTACTTGGGCTTATAAAGGATGACACTTTACACACATGCATGGCTATACGACTACTTGGGCTTATAAAGGATGACACTTACACACATGCATGTCTATACGACTACTTGGGCTTATAAAGGATGACACTTTACATACATGCATGGCTATACGACTACTTGGGCTTATAAAGGATGACACTTTACAGACATGCATGGCTATACGACTACTTGGGCTTATAAAGGATGACACTTTACATACATGCATGGCTATAGGACTACATGGGCTTATAAAGGATGACACTTTACACACATGCATGGCTATACGACTACTTGGGCTTATAAAGGATGACACTTTACACACATGCATGGCTATACGACTACTTGGGCTTATAAAGGATGACACTTACACACATGCATGGCTATACGACTACTTGGGCTTATAAAGGATGACACTTTACACACATGCATGGCTATACGACTACTTGGGCTTATAAAGGATGACACTTTACACACATGCATGGCTATACGACTACTTGAGCTTATAAAGGATGACACTTTACACATATGCATGGCTATACGACTACTTGGGCTTATAAAGGATGACACTTTACACACATGCATGGCTATACGACTACTTGGGCTTATAAAGGATGACACTTTACACACATGCATGGCTATACGACTACTTGAGCTTATAAAGGATGACACTTTACACACATGCATGTCTATACGACTACTTGAGCTTATAAAGGATGACACTTTACACACATGCATGGCTGTACGACTACTTGGGCTTATAAAGGATGACACTTTACACACATGCATGTCTATACGACTACTTGGGCTTATAAAGGATGACACTTTACATACATGCATGGCTATACGACTACTTGGGCTTATAAAGGATGACACTTTACACACATGCATGGCTATACGACTACTTGAGCTTATAAAGGATGACACTTTACACGCATGCATGGCTATACGACTACATGGGCTTATAAAGGATGACACTTTACACACATTCATGGCTATACGACTACTTGAGCTTATAAAGGATGACACTTTACACGCATGCATGGCTATACGACTACTTGGGCTTATAAAGGATGACACTTTACACACATGCATGGCTATACGACTACTTGGGCTTATAAAGGATGACACTTACACACATGCATGGCTTTACGACTACTTGGGCTTATAAAGGATGACACTTACACACATGCATGGCTATACGACTACTTGGGCTTATAAAGGATGACACTTTACACACATGCATGGCTATACGACTACTTGAGCTTATAAAGGATGACACTTTACACACATGCATGGCTGTACGACTACTTGGGCTTATAAAGGATGACACTTTACACACATGCATGGCTATACGACTACTTGGGCTTATAAAGGATGACACTTTACACACATGCATGGCTATACGACTACTTGGGCTTATAAAGGATGACACTTTACACACATGCATGGCTATACGACTACTTGGGCTTATAAAGGATGACACTTTACACACATTCATTACTATACAACTACTTGGGCTTATAAAGGATGACACTTTACACACATGCATGGCTATAGGACTACATGGGCTTATAAAGGATGACACTTTACACACATTCATGGCTATACGACTACTTGGGCTTATAAAGGATGACACTTTACACACACACATGGCTATACGACTACTTGGGCTTATAAAGGATGACACTTTCAGGGGTGTCAATTGCCCAAAATCTAAAATCCTGAAAATAGGCCTTACATGTGGGGGCCAGTGCCAAAAGAGGGTTAATAATTCATTTAATTATGTTAAATGTGTTAACAATATGTCAAATTAAAATAATTTGTGTTTAAAATGACATTTTGTGACAAAAATCTTTAAATACCAGAACAAAAATTCTCAAATTTTTATCAATATCAAAGCAGTTTTTGAGGGCCTAAATCCTGAATTCAGGAATAATCCTGAACTTTGACACCTATGCACTTTACACACATGCATGGCTATACGACTACTTGGGCTTATAAAGGATGACACTTTACACACATGCATGGCTATACGCAGGGATCATATTTTTTTTCGGTTTTGTCGGTCCTAGACCGATTGGGGTCATGAAAGACCGATTGAAAATCACAATCAGTCGGTCCGATTCTTGTTGCTATTAAAATTCCCATGTCATGAAATCGAATACACAGTGTACATGTTTACACACCCTAATGACATTCTTATCTCAATTAGGTGTTATAAACCATTCGCTGCAGTCTCTAAACCGGTCAGGACCGGTTTATTGCACGTCAGACCAAGAATAAAAAACTTGTGAACAGCGGATTAAAGACGCATCCGAAAAGACGCGTCTGAATGCACGCGCTGTTACTAAACAAAACATGCCGATACATTTCCCACCAGCGTTATAATGAGGTAATATAATTATGAATGAAAGTCGCGGATCTGATCGACAGAACAGCCGAAAGTTATTTTTATGGGCGGAACTTCAAATAAAATAGTACACAAGAAAAATAATATACATTGAATAAATCTTTAGTAAAACCGTGTTAGAATCGAAATAATTCGTGTACTTTATACTTTGTTGTTGAATAACTCACGACCGGAAAATTAGATGCGTGGTTTCAAATGCTTCGCTCTCGTAAATCCCTACGCATCTAAACCATCGGACGTGGGTTATTTGACAACAAATTATTTCTTAATTATTTGGTATGTTGTTGTCAGTAGCCAACCTACGCACAGACATTTGTTTGGTTCAGTGCATGTTTGTAAGATATTATCGAATTGACAACAATTTTAAACATCGGTATAGACTTACACAGATTAATAATATTGACAACGATGAAAAAAGTCTGATAAAACAGCACACGCAACAACAATGAAATACCAAATGATAAAACCAGTTGAGAAAACTCATTCCATTTAAAATAAAATGCCTAAGGGAATTTTACTTGCTCATGTATTATACCACCTTCATGAATGGCAAAATCAATGGTATATATTTTAACGTAATTTGTTATGATTTCGGATACACATTTTCGGATACTTTTCCCCATTTATATCCGACCGATTGATGTTGCGGGAAAATATGATCCCTGGCTATACGACTACTTGGGCTTATAAAGGATGACACTTTACAGACATGCATGGCTATACGACTACTTGGGCTTATAAAGGATGACACTTTACACACATGCATGGCTATACGACTACCTGGGCTTATAAAGGATGACACTTTACACACATGCATGGCTTTACGACTACTTGGGCTTATAAAGGATGACACTTTACACACACACATGGCTATACGACTACTTGGGCTTATAAAGGATGACACTTTACACACATGCATGTCTATACGACTACTTTGGCTTATAAAGGATGACACTTTACACACATGCATGGCTTTACGACTACTTGGGCTTATAAAGGATGACACTTTACACACATGCATGGCTATACGACTACTTGGGCCTATAAAGGATGACACTTTACACACATTCATAGTTTTCCCAGAGTGAAGCTCATATATGTACAAAAAAAATATTTGTTTAAACATAACGTGGAAGCCTATTCTATTATTGAGTCAGATCCTCCAACATAACGTGGAAGCCTATTCTATTATTGAGTCAGATCCTCAAACATATAGTGGAAGCCTATTCTATTATTGAGTCAGATCCTCCAACATATAGTGGAAGCCTATTCTATTATTGAGTCAGATCCTCAAACATATAGTGGAAGCCTATTCTATTATTGAGTCAGATCCTCAAACATATAGTGGAAGCCTATTCTATTATTGAGTCAGATCCTCAAACATATAGTGGAAGCCTATTCTATTATTGAGTTAGATCCTCCATCTACTGTCAATAATCATTACATTCCATAAAATTTACAGCATGATAATCAATTTGTTTTTATGATTTTTTATTAAGACTGCAAATCAAACAGACAAAAATAAACAAACAAAAACTTAAATGCAGCCACAACCCAGCCAATCATCCAATGAACATTTTGTCTTAAAGTACTTTATGTTATACCTTAATTAAAAAAAAAGTACCACAATAAAGTGCTCACCAGAATTGGAAGTGCACTATTTGTAGAAGACTTGTCCTGATGTTTCTTTACACTTTGTGACCCATATTAAAAAATAACCTTGATTTTTTCAAGATAAACATGCTAAACATGTTTTATCAAGATCGAGTTCAATATGGCTTCTAGAAATGCAATATAGTTTTCAAAGATTTTACCTAGTAACATATTTTTTGTACACACATGGCCCAGTTTTGCACCTGGCCTAGATAAGTTTTGAACCTGACTTAAAAAAAAATTGAACCTGACCTAGATAAGTTTAGAACCTGACCTAGATAAGTTTAGAACCTGACCTAGATATCGTCAAGATAGTTCTGCAAAAGTTTCATCACCATTTGGTCATAAATGTGACTTCTAGAAACGTTGCAAGGTTAACACATATATGATCACCCATATTTTACGATACTGCGATGCTAATGCATTGCAGCAGATAAATATTATGGTGTTTGTATTTGTAAGAAGTATCTTTTGGGTAAACTAAAATCATAAGAAATAAAACAAATTTCTTGTTTCCTCTTCATATTTCAGCAATTAATTTAAGCATCTTTGATGTTCAAAGCTAGCAAACCGGTAACGGTAATTGCTTTTTTGGCAGTTACAAAAAGTATATACTTGTTCCCCAGATCTAAATTCTGGGAGAACAGGCTGGAAAAACAATCACAAATATCTGTGCTTCATCAATCACTAAAAATTGGCACTGTCATAGCTAATCTGTTTTAAATCTCTTCAAAAGTATTTATCCAACACATATCTTAACAAATGTTCAATTTTTTTGGGGCAATTAAGTTTTATTCCCTCAACCACTTGTCTATTTTATGATAAGAGAATAATAATTTAAAGTTAACAATTTTTGTATCACTTGATCTATCAAGTAATGTAAGTGTGTATTTAAGTGCTAGTGCTAATACCTTCAAATTCTTTAATACATAAAGTAATCAAGTTGATGAGAACTGTAAAGATGCTATACACACAAAATATCAAACAGACACAATACCAGTAAATATCTGAATGTAATAGGCATGCAGGATATAATTATTAGACAAACATAACATTAAACTGCCCCCCCCCCCCCCCATTAGTAAAGGCAAAAAGTAAAACTACTGACCAGTTATAGAAGACAAGAAATATATTTAAAAAAGATAAACGGCGTTGATAGTTCAATGAATGAGATCAATGATAGCGAATGTCTTTTTCTGTGCAGTTCATAGCTGCATCACACGCAGTAAGGGATGTTACGCGGAGTTTTCGCGGCTTATTTTACATTATAACATATTGCTGGTCATAAACCTTTAGATACAAAACAGAAAACCAAAAGAAGAATGGAAGTTAAATTAAAACATACGAGTCAACCGGCCACACGCGAAGTATCCGTATTTATAGGCGCGTTCTTCGAACAAACCTGTTTTAGTGGTTTGTCCGGCATTGCTATATGATTCGATTATTAACAGTTTTGAGAATCATCGCGCTCATGCTTAATACAATAGTCAATATGGTGGAATAATTATTGTTAAATTAATCTAAAATAATATTTATCATTGTATTGTTGAAAACACATTAATAATCTATTATTGACATATCATAATTATATTGCTGAATATCTTCATTTAACATATTTCTGGTCTAAAGAAAATTCCAGATCACCTAGTTCACGGATAGAGTCTTTATTATATAACGATTATTTTACTGGCTGCGAACTCCGGTGATGAACTGTATATAAACTCTGACTTTCACACACTGGCCGCGAATTGACCCGAAACCTCGCTGGTTGAAATGCAATGCATAGCCTTTAGTATAAACGCTTTTGCGCTGGTAATTCTCCGAAAATAAAAGGTGTACGCACAAACTGTATTTATGTCGAGAATTGATTGTAAAACTGTTCTATCTATTGAGCCTTTTCATTAGAGATAATATTGTTTCATGCAGTAAAACAGTGTTACAATAACGCGGATATGTTTCCAATGTTCTGGTGTTATACTCAAATCAGCCAATGGAATAAATGAAGTATATTCATTCGTACCTAGCCGCGGGAAATTTTATTTGAATATTATTGGACACTTACAAAGGTCAGGTCAGGTGAAAAGCTGGCTTAATACAGCTTACGCCGAAAAAACAAATCATCTTACAATGCCAAACTTGACTGCGATGTGAAACAGTATACTACATCAATTACCTTTTTGGTAAGAGGTATTCAATCAATAACAAAACTATGTTCATCAGAATTATCATTTTTACAACAACATTGTTTTTTAATACCACTGGCCCAACCTTTTGTAAAAGGTATTCAATCAATAACAAAAATATGTTCATCAAAGTTATCATTATTACAACAAAATTGGTGTTAAATACCACTGATCCAACCGGATGCAATAATTCCACTCTAAGCTTTATGTAACCCAAAGGGTTGGTGAGAGTTGCAATGCGTCATCTTTTGTCCAAAGGTGCAAAATTTGATCACCACTGAAAATGCTAAGGAACACTGATACTTCAAAAACTTATCAGTCTTTACCGTTTAAAGCTCAAACTCATGCAAATGGTACTATTAAATCAAGAAATAATTGCTTTTTATTTACTTTGTTATTTTTCAGCACGCTCTATCCACGGTTGGGAAACGGTCGCAATGTTGCCGACAAAAAGTGTTGCTACCGGTAAGGTCGCAGTACATCAATCTTTTGCACATCGTAATATTTGATGTAACCTAAGTTGATAACTATGTCGAACAGGTGCCAAATATTTACACTGTTCCAAATTTCAAAATTAAAATGTAAGCAAGATTAGAGTGTTGAAACGTTGTCATGTTTTTAAACCTTAATTACTGATGAGCAGCAAACAGCATAAAACCTGAACAGACTGCGAGTTACTTGCAGGCTGCTCTGGTTTTATGCTGGTTGCAAAAGCCATTTTCATTTTGCTTCTTATGGGGGGAAAGGCTAAACACTAGCACCAGAGCACAAAACTTACTCCAAGAAACATCAAAATAGGAAGATTTAAAACAAGCAATTATGTTTTATTGTTCATAAACCAGATGCCAACTATTATTACATGGTACTGAGGCATTGTTGAGGATGCCAAGCTATCAGGAGGCAAAGACCCATGAAATATCAGAGAGTAGAGTGTGGATTTCAGCATACTTGGGAAAGATTTAGTGGGAAATAACATGGTGGGCTTAATGCATGTGTGTAAAGTGCACTTTCCACTTATATGCATATATTTGTGTAAGTCTCTTCAAAAACAAAAATTTAGTCTCTGCAGAACCTATTTTCCCTGATAAGCCTGTGCAAGTTATAAGTAATATTGCGGCACCCTTCTTTTTCATCCTGGTAAAATATCCCTCACAAAAATGAACTAAAATTGTAACAATGGTGCTATACAGCAAGGAACAACATGGCATTAGGTTCTACATCAGATTGCCTTTCTTCAGTTGCATGTGTTGTTGATAAATGGTGGGTGTAGGCAAACAATTTACAATGAAATCAAAGACACATCATCTGTCTGTTGAACCAAGAATAAAAGAGATAGCTGAAAGGCTCCAGGTCTCCAATATCAAGGAAACATGACTTGAGGGGAAACCTGCAATCACAAGAGCAACAAATAGTCTCTTAGATCACAGCAGGCCTGTTATGTCTGTGTTAGCTGGCAGGGATTATTCCGCTAGGAATTGTGATTGATGATCGCTGGGTATTCAGTGCGGTGCAGCAGGAAAAATACAACAGCATGCTAACTATGAAGTTTGCTGGTTTGATCTCCGAGTTAACAGCATTCCTGATTCTAGCTTTTCAAAGTGTGTTTTGTAATACAGATTGAAAAAGATTGCTTAAAAGATTTTAGCTATTCTTTTGAGATCATTTTTACAGTTTTATTATCCAATTTAGTGGTATGTGCTATTGAAAATATTATTTGATTAGTTTAAACCTATTTATTTCAGCTTGATTGCATCAACAGCCAAAGGCTAATTGAAATACTTTCAAGTTTATTTCCTGGGTAGAACCAGTACTTGTTGTCTTTGAGGGAGATCTAAAAAACACTCTCAACAGTGGGATTGAACCCTTGACCTCCCCATGGCTAGGCTGACACCATATCTGCTACACCATTGAACCCATGACCTCCCTGTGGCTAGGCTGACACCATATCTGCTACACCATTTCATCCTCATGAATGCTATTAAATAATCTTTGTAATAGTATTTAATTTTTAAATTATCTTAAGAATTTTAGTTCAGAACAAACAAAAAATCTTCATTTATTGTTTCGATAGACATTCCAGCAAGTCATCCTTGTCTTATGCATATTTCACAAGGTATTAAACCCTAATACTTTGAATTGACAGTTCAAAGGCAGGGATTCCAATCATTTTATGTTAATAGTAATTTAACTGGACCTCCCTTAATGGAAGTACTGTATTATCCCTCTTACAATTGCAATATAGCATGTGTTACGCATTGTAGGTGTATCTTAATTCTTATGGGCTGTATGTTCATTTACAACATTGTTTTTTCTTATACTATAACTACCATAGTTTTGCTGTAAACATTATTTGAGTCGGGCTCTGTGAAAATGGGGTTTATTGCATGTGCGTAAAGTGTCATCCCAGATTAGCCTGTGCAGTCCACACAGGCTAATCAGGGACAACACTTTCCACCTTAATGGGATTTTTGCTAAGAAGAGACTTTCTTTAAACAAAAATATTATAAAAGCGGAAAGTGTCATCCCTGATTAGCCTGAGCTACTTTAAATAAAAAAACAGCAACATAAAATCAGAAAGAATCGTCCCTTATGAGCCTGTTTGTACTGCACAGGCTACTCCGGGATGACACTTTATGCACATCAATTAAACACCGTGTTCCCTGATCAAGGCTCATTTGGTATATTTTTGTATAAGATGTTCTGAGGGTTCTGAGAAAACTGGGCATAATGCACTTGCAGTCCGCACATGCTAATCAGGGATGACACTTTCTGCCTTAATGGGATTTTTGCTCAGAAGAGACTTCATTACACAGCAAGCTTTTTGTAACAATTAGTTTTTTCCCTTAGAACTATTTTGTCAATTAGTTTTTTACAATTTGATCAAAACATACATATATTTCTGGATCAAATTAGCGCTTCATTTTTGGATATTGGTAATTCTCAGCAATTCTTATTCCAATTAAGTCATTATAAATTCACGCTGACAATGGTTGTTTTTGGATATAAGTACTTATTGTGCATTGACAAATGGATGATGGAGTCATTTGTTTGAACCAGTTTCAACACTCCTGCCTTTCAGTCTCAGAGCTCACCTACATTGCCAAACCCTCTCCATCAACAACAAACCAGTAGAAATCACAATGTTGTTAGTTTTTGAGACACGGAATCGCAGCAGTGTTTTGAGCCTAGTATTTGAGAATCTGTCACCACCTGCGCTATTTAATGTGATAGTATACTCTTTACAATGTCTTTTCCTGGGGGTTTGGGTCTCGTAATGATTTGTAAAATATTGGGCGCGCACGCCGTTTATGAAAGTTTCCAAACCCGACCGAGTTTAACAGAGAAGCTTTTCCCGAACTTATTTCGGCGGAAGTAACTTTATATTTACACCAGCCTAAAACGGTGTCTATATGAACTAACTGAAAATATTACAGCCGCACTTAAAGGTTACAATACACTAATTATCATTAAACGCGGTACAGCGGAAAACAGAATAACTTAAACGACAAAGAATAGATTTTAATTTGTTTTCCATTTGCACTATCGTTTTCTGTACGATTGATTTTTAATTTCAATTTGTTTTCTGTAGAATACAAATCGTAAAAACGATAAAACAAACCTTATCTGTTGCCCTGGACTGCACAGACTAATCTGGAATGAGCTTTTACGCACATGCATTATGCCCAGTTTTCTCAGAACATGATTCATTTTAACAAAATTAATGCAATTCTAACAAGAAATATCTTTAAAAAAGATATACGGCGTTGATTGTGGTCGATGTTTATGAACGATCAAAAGTTATCTCTATGAGATAAAAAGTAGCGGATGCCTTTTTTCTGCGCAGTTCTTAGCTACATCATAAGCAAATCAATTACGGGGTGTTGCGCCAGATTTCGTGGCTTATTTTGCTTTATGTGATATTATTACTCAGATATCTATATTTACATAATAGTAAAACACAAGAAACATGAAAATAAACGAGTGCATATAGGTCAGCCGGCAATACTCGAATCTTATTTAATTGCATAATTATAGTATAGTGAATTATTGTGCTCTTGCTTAATAAACTGGTCTAAATGGATAAATATTTCTAGTTAATTTTATCAAAATTGGCCCTTATCATGGTTGAAACCATATTAAAAATCGATGATTGACATACCACAATAATATTGCCGAATATCTTTATTTAGTATCTCTCTGATCAAAACAGACTTCAAGTGCACAAAGTTTACGAGACGGCGTTTATATAAAGATTTCTGCAACTGACCGCAAACTGACCTTGATACCTTGCGGATTGGAATGCAATGCATTATAGTCACTACGTTATTGTCAGTAAGACCGGTGTAACACAATGATCGCAACCCCTTCTGCGAACTCCGGTGATGAACTGTATATAAACTCTGACTTTCACAAATGGCCGCGACTTGACCCGAAACCTCGCGGGTTGAAATGCAATGCAAGTAAGTACTAAATATGACAACATAGCCTTTAGTATAAACGCTTTTGCGCTGGTAATTCTCTGAAAATAAAAGGTGAACGCACAAACTGTATTTATGCCGAAAATTGATTGAAAAACTGTTCTATCTATTGAGCCTTTTCATTAGAGATAAAATTGTTTCATGCAGAAAAACAGTGTTACAAAGACGCGGATATGTTTCCAATGTTCTGGTGTTATACTCAAATCAGCCAATGGAATAAATGAAGTGTATTCATTCGTACCTAGCCGCGGGAAATTTTATTTGAGTATTATTGGACACTTACAAAGGTCAAGTCAGGGTGAAAAGCTGGCTTAATACAGCTTACGCCGAAAAAGAAGAGGCAAAATCGTTTTTCTGAAATTTGTCTGAATCATGAATACCTTGTAGCTACCACAAATCTTGACTATTCCATTACATTCTGTGAGTGAAAAGCTCTATTAATAAGGCTTGGCTTAAGAGCTAATTTTCTTTGCTCATCCACATAACCAAAATGACTCCTAGTCCTAGGTATTAAAATCCATGTGTTTGAAATTAACAATACTTCTTCTTTCATCTCATTCATTCTCAATATTTTGTATATAGTGCATTTGTATAAAGCAAGAGAGCCTATACTGTGAAACCATTTGATTTTGTCGGCATGAAATATTGTCTTTTATCAAAAAATGACTATTTTGTTGGCACTGCTGTTCGCGGATTTCTAGTCTGTTCAGGCTTTATGATGTTTGCTGCTCATCAGTATCTAAAGGTTGGAAATGAAGCCTTTAAAACATGATTCTATTAAAAAATAATTAATTTTATTAGATTTTCTAATGGACTACAAATGCATCAAAGTGCGTTTATAAGGGGTTAAGGTTTAAATTCGTCAATCAGCCTACTGATGAAATAACCCAAAATTAATGTCTGGCGAGTTATAATGGTGTCAGAGTATGCCCCGGGTATAATGGTGTCAGAGTATGCCCCGGGTATAATGGTGTCAGAGTATGCCCCAGGTATAATGGTGTCAGAGTATGCCCCGGGTATAATGGTGTCGGAGTATGCCCCGGGTGTAATGGTGTCAGAGTATGCCCCGGGTATAATGGTGTCAGAGTATGCCACGGGTATAATGGTGTCAGAGTATTCCCTGGGTCTTTCACCAGAGACATGAGAAGCAAAATTGGTAAGGTTAGGAAAATATCAATTAAAAGAATCGATGTGTACTTTAAAACATGAGTTGAGTGTTTATTATAATAATTAAGAAATCATATAAAGTTGTATATCAGATAATCATTGATTTAGAGTATCAATATTTTTATGGACAGTCATGGGTGAAACATTATTGGAAATACATTACGGGAACCGTGTACTTAAACAAACGCCACTCGCCGCGGTGTTCATCTCACTGTGTTCGTTTACCAAATGAGGTGTTCAGATCAAATATCGCGGGGGCCGTTTTCCATAAGGCGAAAACCGTAAATCACCGCGGACCCATAATACCTACCACGGTGTTCATCGTGTTCTCTAAAAATAAAAAAATTGAACATTAACGTATATGTTTGAACTTTCTATTTAAAGATTTGATGAAATAAGCGTCCAATCGGGACAAGGATATTCCAACATACGCAAATCACTTAACGTTGTAAGCGCGCATCGTGTACAGTTCATGTTCTGTTAAAAATTGTAGCCGTAAATAAATACATGTATATGCCCATGATATTTTCGTGTCCAGTTTTTGTCTTGACAAAAAGCGCGCAAAAATAGGCGTGGTGTATTAATTAATACACAAAAAACTGCGAAGAGCAGACAACAATCAACATTGTAAAAGCTTCGTACCTCTAGTGAATTTAAGTATCAGGGTATCTCGCAAATTATTTGGAATTGACATTCCCTCAGCCAAAAATAAAAGGCAACAAGGGACAAAATTGTCACAAAACCAGGTTTTCATTGTGAAGAAAAAATCTGATAAAGGGAGAAAACTCAAACTGAACTTTTGAAAAGAACAAACAAAATTAACCCCCTTTGTAAGTTTGTTTTTAAAAAAAATCTATTTTTAGTCGTGGCGACCTTGACATTGGAGATATTGACGTGATTCTTTCGTGCGACACACCGTCCCATGATGGTGAACAAATGTGCCAAATGATTTTAAAATCTCACAATGAATGACATAGTTATGGCCAGGACAAGCTCATTTATGGCCATTTTTGACCTTTGAACTCAAAGTGTGACCTTGACCTTGGAGATATCGACGTAATTATTTCGCGCGACACACCGTCCAATGATGGTGAACAAATGTGCCAAATGATTTTAAAATCTGACAATGAACAACATAGTTATGGCCCGGACAAGCTTGTTCCACCCGCCAGCCAGCCAGCCAGCCAGCCAGCCAGCCAGCCAGCCAGCCAGCCAGCCAGCCAGCCAGCCAGCCAGCCAGCCAGCCAGCCAGCCCGCCCGCATTCGCCAATCTAATAACCAGTTTTTTCCTTCGGAAAACCTGGTTAATAAAAATGCTGTGTCATTATCATCTTTGAGTTCGTTCAATATTGCAACAATTATTGTACTGT
Organism: Dreissena polymorpha; assembly: GCF_020536995.1. Lineage (NCBI taxonomy): Eukaryota > Metazoa > Mollusca > Bivalvia > Myida > Dreissenidae > Dreissena > Dreissena polymorpha. The sequence continues at coordinate 81,768,104 of NC_068365.1, forward strand.
ATATGATTGCACACAAAGTGACGTGTACAGTTCATGAATATTCTTTTACAACGACCAATTAACAGCTTCATCTATATTAAGATTTCATTCAACATGTATAAGTCATTTTCTGAAAATCCGGAGAAAGTTAAAGCGATTTTCGAAAACAAACCAACGTTTTTAAATTTAATTTGTCATAATTATTTATAGTTTGTGTCGTCTATGTACGTTTGTTTGGTTCTTATTTGTTTTAAGCAAATCTTATGAAAATAAATATCATAATTGTTAATGTTTAAAGCATGTCCCGTTTCCAAGATCATATACGAAAATTACTTCGATTAATTACTGACATGTTCAATCATTGTTTTGACAGACGACACGTGCTTATCTAAAGCAGGTATGTGTATTAACAATAATAATACACATACCTGTCTAAAGTTTGTGTTTCGTAATACATAGAATATTGGATTTTGGGTGCTTGATTGGGAAATAAAACAAAGATGCAGTCAGCAGTTTTCTATAGGCCTCTTGTACTGACCAACATAATAATTAATAGTGCACATGCTTACATCTATTTAACATTTAGGGATAAGAAACACGAGTTCTATACACTTCGGAAGAAAGTCATCGCGGTGATCACGGGTGTTCCCGTGTGTTTCCCGTTAACGATAGCGTGCAATCGCAGCGATTTAGGGTGTTCACTAAACACAGCGGTCAGTAGCGTGTCCGCCCCCCGCGAAATGTCACCCATCAGGAAAAGTGAACACTGCGGACAGGCGTTTTTGTTTAAGTGCACGGTGCCTGTTCTGTACCTACTTGCCCATATAAAGTCATTTCTTGTCCCCAGCCTTGTTCTATTTCAGAGTTGCCCATGTACAATATTCTGTATTTCCCAAGTATTTCAAGACAAAGACACATGCCCTGTCAAGTTGACGTTTTTTTAAAGTTTTTTTCCCCAGCTTTTTTGTGTTTTTCATGTGAAAAATGCACTTGCCCTGTCATTCTAGCATTTTAAGAATTGTAAACCTCTGCTAGGAATTGTTCAATAGGGGCATTAAATTGTTATATATCTATTAATTTTTTTAGCTACATATTAGAGTTAGTTATTGCAGTAATAATTATTTCTATTTCCAATGTGAAGGAATTAAAGCATGTGATTGTTAACCTGAGTGATTTGATGACAAGCATTGGAACAAATATTTAATATTTGTCATAATTGATAATTGTTGCATATGAAATTTTACAGTTTGCAGTTGTGTGCACTGCCCTCACCTTGGTTACGATCTCCCTCTGCGACTTCTCATCTTGAAAGTACTTCACCTGGATACCCGCAGAAAACAGCTTACTGAAACACAAACATGGACGGTCATTGGTGAATACAAATGAGCCCCATTCTGTGAAAACAGGGTTTATTCATGTACGTAAAAAGTCATCCTAGATTAGCCTCTGCCTAGGCATAGGCTACTCAGGGACTACACTTCTCTGCCTAGGCATAGGCTACTCAGGGACTACACTTCTCTGCCAAGGCATAGGCTACTCAGGGACTACACTCTGCCTAGGCATAGGCTACTCAGGGACTACACTCTGCCTAGGCATAGGCTACTCAGGGACTACACTTCTCTGCCTAGGCATAGGCTACTCAGGGACTACACTTCTCTGCCAAGGCATAGGCTACTCAGGGACAACACTTCTCTGCCAAGGCATAGGCTACTCAGGGACTACACTCTGCCTAGGCATAGGTTACTCAGGGACTACACTCTGCCTAGGCATAGGCTACTCAGGGACTACACTCTGCCTAGGCATAGGCTACTCAGGGACAACACTTCTCTGCCTAGGCATAGGCTACTCAGGGACTACACTCTGCCTAGGCATAGGCTACTCAGGGACTACACTTCTCTGCCTAGGCATAGGCTACTCAGGGACTACACTTCTCTGCCTAGGCATAGGCTACTCAGGGACTACACTTCTCTGCCTAGGCATAGGCTACTCAGGGACAACACTTCTCTGCCTAGGCATAGGCTACTCAGGGACTACACTCTGCCTAGGCATAGGCTACTCAGGGACTACACTTCTCTGCCTAGGCATAGGCTACTCAGGGACTACACTTCTCTGCCAAGGCATAGGCTACTCAGGGACTACACTCTGCCTAGGCATAGGCTACTCAGGGACTACACTTCTCTGCCTAGGCATAGGCTACTCAGGGACTACACTTCTCTGCCAAGGCATAGGCTACTCAGGGACTACACTCTGCCTAGGCATAGGCTACTCAGGGACTACACTTCTCTGCCTAGGCATAGGCTACTCAGGGACTACACTTCTCTGCCTAGGCATAGGCTACTCAGGGACTACACTCTGCCTAGGCATAGGCTACTCAGGGACTACACTTCTTTGCCAAGGCATAGGCTACTCAGGGACTACACTCTGCCTAGGCATAGGCTACTCAGGGACTACACTCTGCCTAGGCATAGGCTACTCAGGGACTACACTTCTCTGCCAAGGCATAGGCTACTCAGGGACTACACTCTGCCTAGGCATAGGCTACTCAGGGACTACACTTCTCTGCCTAGGCATAGGCTACTCAGGGACTACACTTTTTTACCTAAACTAGATTTTTGCTTAGAGGATTTACTTCTTTTTAACAAAAAGTTCCATTCAAACGCAAAGTGTCATCCCTGCTTAGCCTGTATTGACTGCACAGGCTAGTCTGGAATGACACATTGCGCAAATGCATTAGACCCCGTTTTGCTAGAGCACGGCTTATATCCATGAACTGCATGAATCAACAAGATGTGTTTGTGAAACACAATGTCCCCCTATATGATGTTTGACCTTGTAGGATGACCTTGACATTGTGAAGGATGACCTTGACCTTGACCTTTCACCACTCAAAATGTGCAGCTCCATGAGATACACATGCATGCCAAATATCAAGTTGCTATATTCAATATTGCAAAAGTATTCATAAAATAAGCGATTTGGGCCACATATATTTGATCTCTGACCTTGAAGGATGACCTTGACCTTGACCTGTCACCACTCATAATGTGCAGCTCCATGACATGCACATGCATGCCAAATATCAAGTTGCTATCTTCAATATTGCAAAAGTATTTATAAAATAAGCGATTAGGGCCACATTTATTTGACCTCTGACCTTGAAGGATGACCTTGACCTTGACCTTTCACCACTCAAAATGTGCAGCTCCATGAGATACACATGCATGCCAAATATCAAGTTGCTATCATCAATATTGCAAAAGTATTCATAAAATGAGCGATTTTGGCCACATATATTTGACCTCTGACCTTGAAGGATGACCTTGACCTTTCACCACTCAAAATGTGCAGCTTCATGAGATACACATGCATGCCAAATATGAAGTTGCTATCTTCAATATAGCAAAAGTTATTGAAAAATGTTAAAGTTGGCGCAAACAGACAGACCAACAGACAGACCAACAGACAAGGCAAAAACAATATGTCCCCCACTACTATAGTGGGGGACATAAAAAGGTGCATCATAAATGCATCAATACAATACAATTTCAAATCAAATAACAATATATACTATAGATTTTTCATATTTCTTTTAATGACAACAAGCACATGTCACATATCATAATATACATCACATCACAATTTTCATAGTAATAGAGATATTTTAATACAGCGCATTTTTAACAACATGATGAATGGCATGTAAAATACAAGCATACATTTCATTCACAAAATACATTGTTTTGCTGCTTTACTGCTTGCTGGCATCGACGGCATGAGTGTGATCTGAAAATATAAAAAAATAATACATAGTCAATCTGCATATATACATATAGTTAGACTATAGCATTTCAAAGTAATTTCAAATAAAAATTCCTCTCATCTTCAAAATCTTACCTTTAGACTTTGCATGTTTCGTCACCGAGTCTTTTTTTAGGATACTGCAACCTACAGTGAACGTGTTGGAATTCTGCGCCTTAATGCATAGGTCACAGTACATTGATTTTGATTCATTCTCAAAGCGAAGCCAATTATTATCAACTTTCCATGACTCTTGGAATGCTCTAGTTTTTTGTGTTTTAATTATTGTGTTTGTTTGTTCAGACTCATTTTCGTCGATTTAAGGTTAAAGAAGTCATGTTAGCGACTGTACGGACAAAGTGGTTACTTCCATTTATATAGTAGACGACATACAGTACACTCCACGCGTTTTCCCCAAAAAACGCGCTCCCTCCGCGGGTTTTTTTCTGCTTGCGAGTGTTCACGCGGCGTTGGAAGAGCGAGGTGAACTCGATAAAACGCTCGGCGTTACGCCGCATTCGCTAATTCCCGCGGCGTGTATTACTTTAGGCTAGTCGGTAAATGCTGACACTTTCCGTTCTTATCAGTGATCGCCGCGCAACGCCGCGTTAGCAGTGTGCTACTGGGCATGCCAAAAAATAAAAACATTGTTATAATTAATTGTTTAAACACTGTAGTACATGTATAAAAAAGATAATTGTATAGAAAATTAATACGTATAAAAATTATGTTTTTTAATTCACAGGTACGTCTACAATATGAATTAGTCTTATATAATACATTTGACAAATTAATATTTAAATCATGACACATATGACACAAGAATAAATGTTTCGTAAAATTTTCAAATGAGAATAATAATTCGTAATCCGAAACACACTACGATTTTTAATTGTTAACACGACGTTTACAAATGCTTCCAATATACAGTCATGTATATTTCCAGACAAAAGCGCGCGAAAATTATGCTGCAATGTACAAGGTCAAGGTACAATGTATACTCCTGCAAAGCGTGCGTGTATTGATTTTTTTTTATACAAACTTTGTAGCGCAGAGAACATTGAATTTTCTTGATTTCGGTTAAAAGTTTCTTTGGTATTTATTAACGAAATTATATCGCGAATAAGTTAATATTTCCTCTTTAATAATTTCAAATCGAACACGCCGAATCTTTATCGTTACGGTATTTTAGTAGAGTAATTATTTTAACACTAATTGTATAGTAAACTGATTAAAGAAGACATCTGGGCGGAACTGGATTTTAAGTGTTTGACGTTATGAAAACACGCAAAGATTGTCTACTGACCTATTGTGTAGACTGCTGTCTGCGGTGTTTTGACAAAAGGGATTAACATGTGTGAATGTCACTCTGCCGATTTGGTCCATAATTACTGATAAACATTGTTTAGAATGTCGACGCAACAAGAATACAACTGTGAATATTAAATGCAATTATCATCTCAATAGTTACCACCTTTTAGCAATCAATGGAATAACCTACAGTACACTCCACGCGTTTTCCCCAATTTCCCTCCATACTCCGCGGGTTTCGACCTGGAGGGAGATTAAGAAAATCCCGCTATACGCGGCGTTTGCATGATTTTGGACGCGGCGGTTAACGATCGGCAAAACTGATAAACCGACGCGGCGGCCCTCGGCGGCCCTCGGCGTTGGCAACGCGGGGGAAACTCCGCGTTTTACGAGATAACGATCAATTTAATTTTGTTTGACTTCCTGATTTTCAAATAAAATTACATTTATTACAAGTACATACATGTACATGTAGTATAATATTTACAATTAAAAAAAACAAACAAGATAGATCGATCCCGACGTGGTTGTAGAAGTAGTTGTGGTTGTATAGAAAACTCGTTGATTTACGACACACAAAACGTCGTCTTTTAACTAATACTTACCAATTAATATAAACACAGTTTGCAACATTGTTTTTATTTTGATAATTTAATCCAAAGTTTTCATGTTAGCAGGTGATTTTCTATAATGAACATGTATACAAATGACCAAGGACCCTAAAAATCTCGCAAATCTGTGTGAATTGACAGTTTGACGTAATCAAAGAAAAGCCGCTTCCTGTCTAAAGGCATAACTTACTCAAGTAAACACGTTCAACGAATGCATAAGGAATGGTTTTAATTGTCGGAACAAAGTCTATTCTCTGCTCGCTAATGCATTGATTTTCTCTTTGTTTGTAGGTTATTCCATTGGTTGCTAAAAGGTGGTAACTATTGAGTTGATAATTGCATTTAATATTCACAGTTGTATTCTTGTTGCGTCGACATTCTAAACAATGTTTACCAGTAATTATGGACCAAATCGGCAGAGTGACATTCACACATGTTAATCCCTTTTGTCAAAACACCGAATACAGCAGTCTACACAATAGGTCAGTAGACAAGCTTTGCGTGTTTTCATAACGTCAAACACTTAAAATCCAGTTCCGCCCAGATGTCTTCTGTAATCAGTTTACAGTACAATTAGTGTTGAAATAATTACTCTACTAAAATACCGTAACGATAAAGATTCGGCGTGTTCGATTTGAAATTATTTTAGAGGAAATATCAACTTATTCGCGATATAATTTCGTTAATAAATACCAAAGAAACTTTTAACCGGAATCAACAATGTTCTCTGCGCTACAAAGTTTGTATAAAAAAATTCAATACACGCACGCTTTGCAGGAGTATACATTGTACCTTGACCTTGTACATTGCAGCATAATTTTCGCGCGCTTTTGTCGGGAAATATACATGACTGTATATTGGAAGCATTTGTAAACGTCGTGTTAACAATTAAAAATCGCAGTGTGTTTCGGATTACTAATTATTATTCTCATTTGGAAATTTTACGGAACATTTATTCTTGTGTCGTATGTGTTATGATTTAAATATTAATTTGTCAAATGTATTATATTAGACTAATTCATATTGTAGACGTACCTGTGAATTAAAAAACATAATTTTTATACGTATTAATTTTCTATACAATTATCTTTTTATACATGTACTACAGTATTTAAACAATTTATTATAACAATGTTTTTATTTTTTGGCATGCCCAGTAGCACACTGCTAACGCGGCGTTGCGCGGCGATCACTGATAAGAACGGAAGGTGTCTGCATTTACCGACTAGTCTAAAGTAATACACGCCGCGGGAATTAGCGAACGCGGCGTAACGCCGAGCGTTTTATCGAGTTCACCTAGCTCTTCCAACGCCGCGTGAACACTCGCTAGCAGAAAAAACCCGCGGAGGGAGCGCGTTTTTTGGGGAAAACGCGTGGAGTGTACTGTACAAACAAAGAGAAAGTCAATACATTAGCGAGCAGAGAATTGACTTTGTTCCGACAATTAAAACCATTCCTTATGCATTCGTTGAACGTGTTTACTTGAGTAAGTTATTCCTGTAGACAGGAAGCGGCTTTTCTTTGATTACGTCAAACTGTCAATTCACACAGATTTGCGAGATCATTTGTATAATGTTCAGTATAGAAAATCACCTGCTAACATGAAAACTTTGGATTAAATTATCAAAATAAAAACAATGTTGCAAACTGTGTATATATATTAATTGGTAAGTATTAGTTAAAAGACGACGTTTTGTGTGTCGTAAATCAACGAGTTTTCTATACAACAACAACTACTTCTACAACCACGTCGGGATCGATCTATCTTGGTTGTTATTTTTAATTGTAAATATTATACTACATGTACATGTATGTACTTGTAAAAAATGTAATTTTATTTGAAAATCAGGAAGTCAAACAAAATTAAATTGATCGTTATCTCGTAAAACGCGGAGTTTCCCCCGCGTTGCCAACGCCGAGGGCCGCCGCTTCGGCTTATCAGTTTTGCCGATCGTTAACCGCCGCGTCCAAAATCATGCAAACGCCGCGTATAGCGGGATTTTCTTAATCTCCCTCCAGGTCGAAACCCGCGGAGTATGGAGGGAAATTGGGGAAAACGCGTGAAGTGTACTGTAAATTAGTCTTCCTATGCGTTACAAAATTCATAACTTTAATTAAATTTTAATTGCAATTAAACCGCGCGTGTTTTTCACGTTTTCCTTTGATTAAAATACGCCGCTGTTAGTTATCATAGTGTGTGAGTAAAACGATCAAATTAATTAATTAACACCTTTTCATTTCAATCGAAAATCAGCAGAAAGTTGTAACATCAACGACATAGAACTAATTACTTAATTATAACTCTTTAATTTAGATCGATAGTCAGCTTGGAAATAATTAATTTATTGTCACGCTTATTTTAATTTTTAATCTTATAATACGACATTTGCGACCATCCGCTATTTTGTTTGCAGACGACAATATTAACTGTGTATTCATAGCTCCACCCATTTTTACGTTTCATTCGACAACGTCATTTCATGTGTAAGCCAGCTCAGTTTTGATTGGCCAGCTACCATGTGCACTTCAATAACAATAAGGTCAAGCGATGTCTCGATACAGGTGCAGACCGGTTTTCGTTCACTGTTCAAATTGCGAATACTTTCATTGAAACAAAGAGAAAAATATAGAAAACCAGTTTCGGGTTTAAATGGCGGCTGTTTTCAATGAAATTTTACGAGATTTTAGCATTTTCGCAAATCTGATTTTTCTTGAGCCAAATTCTCAATATTTTCGCAAATGGCTCAAGTGGCGAACGACAGCGCGAGCCCTGTATCATCCCCAATTTATGTTTTCCAAAAAGTTAATTCCTTGTTTCATAAGCATCTTGTTATGAAATGTTCAAATTTTCCTTAGAAAATAATTCAACCAACAACAACAACAAACATGGGTTAATATACATGTAGTATTAAAAAATTATATCTTAAGGTCCTCTTTTACTACTGTAACAGCTGTTCTCAGATGTTCTATTGGGGGCTTAAGATAACCAAACTGTTCACTATGACCATAAGTTGGGCAACAAATTATGGAAAGTTAGCTGGCACAGATGGGGAGGCTTTGTTTGCCACTCTGTGAAATGATGCAACTGCCATGCACAACAAGAAAATAATCAATATGTCTGTACACTTCGAAAATCAAAGTGGTTACAGACTGCACACTGATGATTTAATGTTTGAAGAAGCGAACAACAGTATGGTTGAATGGTTGTCAAATGTAGAATTTGGGGAGAAGCTGTAATTGTTGTATGTACTCAACATTTACCTATCAGATATTATAGTTCATTTATAAGCCTGTCATGGCTGTGAAGCACGTGGTTCATAGATTGTCCCAATCAGTCCAACATGACATAATATGGTGTGTCATCAGCCTGTGAAACCATACATGTAGCACATCATGCCCAGGCAACCATAGCAGGCTACCGGTACCCACTATTTATGTCACATCAGGGCTTAGATCTGTCTGTGTTGATTTTGAAGATTAACTCTTAATGCTGCATTTCTTGCTCAGATAAAATCTCTGTTTTTCTTGATTTATTTAGACAATTTTAATCACATTGTGTTCTTATCTCAAGATTTGTTGCCTATGTTTTAATAAAGTGTTAGCAAACAGAGAAATCATTACAGGTATCGAGATGAAGTGGGGATTAGAAATTAGGGGATAATGCTACATTTTAATTAGATTCAAGTACACATAAGTGGGCCTTCAAAATGGAAATCTCTGGAAATCGAAGTATGCAACAAACATTTCAACTGACAAAGTATTGTACACACACAACAGGGAGAAACTGTTTCATAACAGGCAACTCTGAAATGTTCAAATCCATATGTTTGGTATTTTGCCAAGACTCTTAAGTCTTGGGGGAAGAATTACCTCATAAACTCTCAGACAAACGCCTGGAAAACATATTACCAATAAAAACTCTGGCTTCGCTCATTTTTTAAACAATATCTTCTCCCAAAAATTCCAAATAACTTGCTTGTAAAATATGAAGAGCTCTTGTGTGTATTAGGACTTCCTCCATCATTCAATCAGTCTCAGACATTTAGTATATTATAACCTCAACCCAGTGAAAGGGCATTTATGTAATTGTTAATTGTCTTCCATTATTTTTAAACAAAACACTTAAATAAAAGAGTGTTTTTTAATTTCAAGCATTATTTGTTGTTATCATGTTAGAAATATTGAATGCAGTTTAATCAAATAATCAAAGATAAAAGTATCAATAGAAAGTTAATGTAATTATTCAGGTATATGACTCACAATAGATCTAGCAAAAGTCGAGAAATCAATATCAATTATTTAGTGTTCATGACTTTCATTCTATGATCACAATAATAACACACATATCGTGGCATACATGTATTAAACCAATTAATGAAAAACTGAAAAACATGAAAGTGACAGAAGAAAACCTGTTAACTTGAAAATGAAAGGGAATGGGAATATTCTACTTAAAAGAAAATAAGTGACAAATAATTGAAGTATCTAATTTCTTTTTAAGTTTACAGCAAGTGCATAATTTCTGTGTAATTGAAACAGGATAATTACTAGATAGGGCTCACCTTGCAAAATTTGATATCTCAATGTTTGACAAGAGTGTTTACTTGGGTAAAAGACTGCACATACATGTACAAGACAATGTGCATTCAACTAAAGTGCGATTACAGAACATCAAAGAAATCCTATTGTATCAATTGCATGTTTAACACATAAAATAAAGTGCACCTTAAAAAGCATTATAAACGAAATTACAGGATAAGGCAAGGTAATGGAGTATTTGACAAATATTTAAAATGCCCTTTCCACACTCCAAATTCACACAGATCTGTGAATACTCAACACCTTCTTAAAATGAAAGAAATAAAAAATTATTTACATAGAAAATGAGCTGAAAAGTAGTGCATTTCAACGTCATGCCTGAAATTATTACAGTAAAATTCAAATCACAAATTCGCAACTTAACAAAATAATAATAACACCTGGATCTGGCAAGTAAAAATGTCTTTGATGCGAGAGTATTTTAGATTCTATACAAAAAGAGCCTTGCTCAGGGAAAATGGGGCTTAATGCTCGTGCCAAAACAGTAATCCTAGATGAGCCTGTGCAGTCTGCACAGGCTAATCAGGGATGACACTTTCTGTCTAAGCTGGATTTTCGCTAAAAATATACTTCCTTTAAATGAAAACACATATAAAAGCAGAAAGAGTCACCCCTGATAAGCCTGTCCTGCTACACAGGCATCTGGGACAACATGTCCTGCTACACAGGCATCTGGGACAACATGTCCTGCTACACAGGCATCTGGGACAACATGTCCTGCTACACAGGCATCTGGGACAACATGTCCTGCTACACAGGCATCTGGGACAACATGTCCTGCTACACAGGCATCTGGGACAACATGTCCTGCTACACAGGCATCTGGGACAACATGTCCTGCTACACAGGCATCTGAGACAACATGTCCTGCTACACAGGCATCTGGGACAACATGTCCTGCTACACAGGCATCTGGGACAACATGTCCTGCTACACAGGCATCTGGGACAACACTTTATGAACACGCAGCCTGTCCTGCTACACAGGCATCTGGGACAACACTTTATGCACACGCATTCAGACCAGTTTTCTGAGAATAAGGCTCAAATCTTAAGTCTGCGGGATTACAAACATTACATTTAAATGACAAAGTATGGGGGCAGATAAGAATGTTTTGTCAGCAAATGCTGTAAATTACATAATTATATTAATGAACTATTTTATTTTCAGCATGAAAAACAGAAAACAAATACCCACAATGAACTGTTTTATCAATTATTTAAAACTGAAGATTCAAATTGAAAGAGAAATTGCCCTAAACAATGATACACTTTATATATTTGAACAAAAATGGAAACACATTAAAATTGCATAAACAAGTCTAGTATGCTTTCTACCCATTTTATGCAACCCATTCTTATTCATAACTATTATATTGTTTTTCTTTTTTTTCTCAAAAAACACCTATCACAAACAACCAAAGAAATACATACATATTAAACTTTTTTTAACCAAAAGGAAACCACAAGGTAAAAAAATATATATTAGCATATATTGTATAACATGTTTTGAACATTATTGCTGCTACATGGTATCACTTTGTTTTATGACCAAATACATGTATACATTGTATGTGTTATATTGAATAAAAAAAAGAAAATAATGTTTTGTCATTTTGGAAATACAAATAACAAGTGATGGCATTTCTAATAGCAACTTACTCATTTCTCTGTAATTTTAACTTGTGCTTCTTTTTGTCAATAACTATCTGAAATGTCACTTGCTCTGCATGCTCATAGATTCCCTGTAAAAAAAAGATAGGATGAAAAGTATGAACTCTACAAATAAGAACAACGAATTGAAATAAATGGCAATTCATCCTATTCTACTATCCAAAATGATATGAAATCACTGGAACTATGGTTGTTGTGTTGTAGTGGAAATAAAGGCCCTCCTATTGTTGGGGAGGTTATTGGCTAATTACTCCAAAAGTATTACCCAGACCTGTCTGGATTGACATCCAGAATATATTCTATGAAGGAAATAGACTCAAGATTGTCTCAAAAGACATTTATGCATATAATCTTAAATAAGAGGTTGAAAAATCACCCCACACCCCCACAAACACTGCTTTGTCACCTCTAGTCAAGGGAAAACATCCCCAGAAAGTGCGGGTCATTGGTCATGGTGATGACATAATTTAATTTAAATCTAAAGAAATGTAGAAATAGTTTGCTCTACAAAGTGATAACAGTTTATGCTTACAAACTATAAACAAAATATCATCCAGACAAACTTTAAGAGCGACTCCAATATGTCTTAATGCATGTGCCTAAAATGACTTGTCTCAGATAAGCCTGTGCACTCCACATAGGCAAATCAGGGCTGACACTTTCTGCCTAACTAAACTTTCATTAGGAAGAGACTTTTTTTCAACAACAAAAATCCATAAAAGCAGAATTCGCATCCATGATTAGCCTGAGCGGACTTCACTGGCTAGTCTGAGACAACACTTAATGCACATGCATGAAACCCGGTTTTCTGAGAACAGGCTCTAATAAAGAGAAGAACACAAGAGCAACACATCACAAGTTCAGTGCTCACATGGTGAGGAAGCTGTCGTTCACGCGTGTCCACTGGTTCCAGGCTCTGTCGCACGACCTGCTTGGGGTTCACGATGTGGAACGGTTTGGGAACCGTGCTAAACAGGAACTGGTTGAACGGGTGCTTCCGCAGCAGGCTTGACACATCTAACTCTGAAAACAGACATATGGTGTATATGTAGAAAAAAATCTCTTGAGCTTGGAACTTGAATCAGGGATGACACTTGACTTAAATTTCCACCTTAACTTTTTTTTGTTTAGAACAGACTTCCAGTAAACGAAAAATTCCATTAAAAGCAAAAAGTATTGGCTTTGAAAGTATGTTTTTACTGCAAGATTATGACATTAAACTTAAAATGAATATAAAACTATGCATTGCATGTCATTTTGAAAATTAGGAGTCACACAAATTATCCCCCCCCACCCTGTACTTGAAATGTTTAAGGATCATTTGTACATGTATTTGTTTCTGCATAGTTGTTAAATAGTTTGCAAATGTTGCTTTGCAAAAACTTATTAAGGGACATACAAAATAGAATATGTATGACATAAAAAAAAGTTTCTTGGTTACATGAATAGGAGCCAAAATAATGCACTGTGATTATTTGAGAACACTTCAAAATACTTGCATCAAAAAGCGGACATCAGAACCTTCAATAGAAATCCCTAACACAGTTTTATGGTATATGGGTAAATCATTTATGGGATGCAATCCCTAACACAGTTTTATGGTATATGGGTAAATCATTTATGGGATGCAATCCCTAACACAGTTTTATGGTATATGGGTAAATCATTTATGGGATGCAATCCCTAACACAGTTTTATGGTATATGGGTAAATCATTTATGGGATGCAATCCCTAACACAGTTTTATGGTATATGGGTAAATCATTTATGGGATGCAATCCCTAACACAGTTTTATGGTATATGGGTAAATCATTTATGGGATGCAATCCCTAACACAGTTTTTTGGTTTATGGGTAAATCATTTATGGGATGCAATCCCTAACACAGTTTTATGGTATATGGGTAAATCATTTATGGGATGCAATCCCTAACCCAGTTTTATGGTATATGGGTAAATCATTTATGGGATGCAATCCCTAACACAGTTTTATGGTATACAGGGCTTTCCTTTGACCCGAGCTCCCGGGTTTTGACGCTTGAAAATTACAGAATACCCTAGTTTGACTCTTGAGAAAATTACGTCATGCGTCACATTTGACCCGTGGATGTACCGACTTGCGTCAAAGAGATCAAAAGTTATTAAGAGTAATCGATAATTGGCTTGGGGCGGAGTATCTTTTGGTAGATGCTAACCTATATCGCCCGTTTGAAGCACAAGTCCGCCCATTAGGCGGAGTTTTGCCCATTGAGAAATCTAATAATGACCAATTAAAACACTGCTGGTTCGATGACGCGTGTATCAACGTTCCATTATTTATCTGAGCGTTTGTTATCAGCTGTTTGCAGAAACGACATGTATTCAACCCACCAAAACAGAATGGACTCACCCGCGTCAGTTTTAATAATATCCAATATATAATTATAACATCCCTATCCACAATATTTTGAGAAATACTTCCACAATATGTCAGAATGTATTTCCAATGCTGAATACAGTGTACCCAACACTGTTTTATTCCATGTTTGCTCCGTTCAAAGACGCGCGAAAGTTATGCTGGCATAATTATGTACTGTCTACAAAGTAAATTTACATGCTTTGCATCAGAGTTGCTAATAATAACCATAGAACTGGTATAACTGACCGTGTGGCAAAGTGACAAATTTGGATGCTGCATCTGCTAATTGATTACAACATAGGTGTAATAATTGACCATTTGAGACGGCATAGAAAATTGGCGTGTTTGTCGCACGTCCTCGGTAAAGATGGCACATGAAATAATTAAATCCGGATTTGAGCCGTCCAGGGTCGATTTTGAGATGATAGGAAATCCAATTAGTTAGTTTAAGGAGGTATTTTGATGGTCAACGGCTGGCACTGACATGAGAAGTAACTGACGAAACATCTTTTTGTTTTGTTTTAAAACATCTTCGCTACTTTCCCAAAACCGTACCATTCTACGAACGTTGCTATAGTTGTCCGCCAACTATAAATTATCTATTAGCAAAGTAAAGCACTGCAATATCATACTTAAAACAATATGTCCACCGAATTATATACTAATTGCGTATTTGCTAGGTTACTTATTACTGCCTTTCATTTTCTGCAGACAAACAAAACACATATTTTATTTCATTCGCAAACGACGTATCTCTACCCGTTTTCGGATACAGTATGGTTCGTCGATTTTAATTTATTTCCAACGGTCTTTATAACATTTTTTATAGAATGACAAATACACATGCGGTGTTACGGATGGTCTGATTGATAAAATTTTGCATTGTACTCGCAAGAAATTGCACATAGAAAGAAAATAAAGAATAACAATAAGCAAGGGCTGGAGGGGCTCTGCCCTCTATTCCCTTTATCCTACGGTCTCTGAATCTCTGCTTAATTTTCCGTATTTCAAATTTGGGACAATTGACACCCCTGATATATATTACATGTATGTCACTACAAGTGCGAGTGTATTTTTCACAATGTTGGTCACAATGTATGTTTGCATTATCTCTTATATTGACTGGAATATATTAAGAAATAAATGTTTAGATATTTGTAAATTTGTTGCTTTATATATATATATATATCTCAGTAATTCGCTTTAAGTACAAAAGATCATTGACTCTCCTGCGTTATTATTATGACTCATACAAATTTGATTTTGACTCTTGAAAATTTGGTCCCAAGAGTCATTGACTCTTGAGATTGGAGGTCTAAGGAAAGCCCTGGTATATGGGTAAATCATTTATGGGATGCAATCCCTAACACAGTTTTATGGTATATGGGTAAATCATTTATGGGATGCAATCCCTAACACAGTTTTATGGTATATGGGTAAATCATTTATGGGATGCAATCCCTAACACAGTTTTATGGTATATGGGTAAATCATTTATGGGATGCAATCCCTAACACAGTTTTATGGTATATGGGTAAATCATTTATGGGATGCAATCCCTAACACAGTTTTATGGTATATGGGTAAATCATTTATGGGATGCAATCCCTAACACAGTTTTATGGTATATGGGTAAATCATTTATGGGATGCAATCCCTAACACAGTTTTATGGTACATGTATATGGGTAAATCATTTATGGGATGCAATCCCTAACACAGTTTTATGGTATATGGGTAAATCATTTATGGGATGCAATCCCTAACACAGTTTTATGGTATATGGGTAAATCATTTATGGGATGCAATTCCTAACACAGTTTTATGGTATATGGGTAAATCATTTATGGGATGCAATTTTATAAGAGGATGTCACCTTGAATAAAATGTGTCATATTCAATGAATTCACAATAGATTTCAATAGAAGCAACAAATGTTCACAGGTGGTGGAACCAGGGAACAATGTCACACAGCAGTTTTCCTCACCACTTTGGAAATGGTACCAGTACCAGTCAAATTGTGAATATTAGCTTTGTTTCATCCAAATTGGGAAAATGATTAATTATGCTGAAAACTTCATTAAACATGTACAAATAATGAGTTGCACATAATCATCAATGTGGTTAGTGATTTTACAGCAAAATCCTGTTTCTATTAACACTAAACAATGAGTTTTTTCAACTAAACATTCTTTCAACTGAAGCTTTGCTTCAGTGTATCGACTGTCTAAATCGGGACTGTGGGCCTCAGGTTCTGTAGGATAACCTTCCTCTGACTGAACCAGGCTTGCGTCAGTAGACTTGACAGTCGATGAAATGTTGCTATAATAAAAATCGGACAAGTATGCACTGGACTCAATGTTTGATACATAATCGCAAATTTTATAGGCAGAATTGTATAAATGCACAAATGATAACCAGTACCAGTAGCTCTAATTTGTTTGACTGTTTTCATTTTACACCGAAATTGGGGACACAGTACTAATCATAATTTAGCCATACATGTATACTTACCAGCTGTATGATTGAGTCACATCTAAAACTGAATACACTGAGAATAACTTTATAAGTCAATAACAGAAATGCAAAAGCATTTAATTCTTCATCAAATCCTTTACTAATTGGACAGGTAATAATCAATAGTTGTCACTAACATTTAACAAGGGCTGAACAAATTAGCAGTGTTTTCATTGCCTCTACAGGAAACCCACATTAACCCATCTTGGCACTCAAGTGCATGTCACTCTGATATTACAAACACCTTACAAGCTGGGTCAGACCTCACATCGATCCTATTGATTTCTGAGCCATTCATGTTTGAGTCATCTCACATTCTACAAAATGATACAATCATGCAACTAAATAATGTGTGCTGAAACATGTGCCAGGGAGGAGCATATAATTTCCGTTGTTAAATGGATTCAGAAAATAGTTCTGCTAATGCAAATAAAATAATTGTATCGTCAGCACTTCAGATGAAAGGGCTAGAGATGGCTCTTCAGAACTAGAGAATTATAGGAACTCTATCTAATGACAGCAAAACAATTGCATTTTTAATAATGAGAAATGTAATAATACAAAAAGTTTCAGTGGTTTTTTAAGGACTTAAGTCTTTTGTAACATTTGAAAAAAAATTCTTCTAGAGATTAATGTGATATTATGGGGCAATTACAGCAAAACATCTATGTCTGCCATGTTAATATTATTCCATTTTTCTTTAAGATGCAATTCACTGAATCAAATTCACCAAGCTAACAAACATAAAAGTTAGAATGATTACACTTCTGCCAAACCAGTCTCAAGATACCATTTGGCAGATGCTACCACTACCATGTCATGTTTTCAGCCAATCTGACTGTTGCTCTCTCAGAAACTGCCTAATCGTGTAAACTTAATAGTGATCAATTAATGGTTTAACTGTGTCATCACGATTGTCAAGGGGAATGTCAACATTATTCCTCACAAAAGATAGCAACAAACACTTATGTTGCCAGATACAATTTTTACAAGATTAGCACATGCAGGAAGGGTTTGGTCATTTTCAGTGTGCAACTATAGTATGGATACAGGCATCATCAAGTATATACAGCAGTTTAATGCTTGATCCACTGAGTGTTGGGTCTGAGAGATGACAGTATCTTGTAAATCATGGTAACAGGCAATTCAAGATTAGTCCCAGAAGAATCAATAGCAGCAAACTAAGATACAGGGTAATTGGTGGGAGAGAAATCAAGGCCAACAGGGAAGGGGGATGATAGAGCAGGAGCTTTATTTGCATGGACAAGTGTGGACACTTGCAGGGCCCTCAATCCATTTTAGGGGAAGCGGGTCGATACCCTCATGAGGGGGAATTTTTGCAGTGTTTTCCATTTTGGGGGATTTTTTACTTACTGACTCTCATTATTACATTTGTACATGTTTGCACTATATTCATTTCTTTTTTCAGGGTTTTTTCTGCCTATTTTGGGAAAAGGAGTGTGACCACATTGGGAATTTTTTATCGACATAATTGGCCATTTTGGGAATTTTTGCTTCGATGAAACGGCTCATTTGGAAAAATTTTGGGAATTTATCATGCTTAAATAATTCAGTGGTTTAACAAATAAATTTGTTTTTATTTGTTATTTTGTCTTCTTTATATAAACAGATGCAATATTGGGCATGTTCAATGTTTATTCAAGTACTGCAGTTTTGTTTTTCAGTTACAGTTACTCTCTGAGATAAGAACTGTACAGTCAAAACCTTATAGCAGATATTTGTGACCAAAACAAACACTGGTTAGTCACACATATTATAAGACACTTCATTCTTAAAAAAAAAAAAAAAAAAAAATTTTTTTTTTTTGGAAATTGGGAATGTTTTTTATAATTTCTGTTTGGGATCGGGTCCATTTGCTTTAGGAGTGCCTCTGTTTTCCGGAGGCGCAGACAGTGCTGAAAACCCCTGTTTTTCATAATTTAGTATGTTTGACAAGACTTAATTGAAATAGAATTGAGATATAATAATCACGAGACACCTCTTTCTATAAATTTTTTTTTTTTCTTTTATAGAAAGATAATTTTAGGGGGGAAAAGGGGGAAAAAAACTTTTGATGCGGGGGACTGCGGCCCAAATTTGGCCGCAGATTTGATAGATTGAGGGTCCTAACTTGGCACGGACTGATGGCAACCCTTGGCATGAACCAATGGGGGCACTGGAACAACTGTTCTGGTTTTATGCTGTTTGCACATGAAGGTTTCAGTTTGCTTCTGAGTGGGTAAGGGTTATTCTGATACAAACATGCACAAATTGTTGGTTTCCTACGAGCTGTTGTAGTGCTCATCAGATAACAGCAGTAATGTTGTAGTTTCATTTTCAACTACAATAAAAGCCAACAAAAAATCACCATGACATCATCGAAATTGAAATACACCAAACTTATACTTGCCATAACATTTCCGACCAAGAGATTTTTATGAAAATTCGATTTTGTGTCTTGCCGCTGGACAAACCTCCCAAAACCCGCGAAACATATGGCATGCATGGCCTTCATTTTATTACAATACATACAGTGTTTTTTCCACCCTTTTGGGAATGGGGCCTGGTGCCATTTGATTGGGAAAAATTGCTGCCTTTTGACTAAAATTGAGAAATTAGTTTTGTGGTTGCTTTGCTTACAAATGCTTTTACATTTAGAATAAGTGTTTTGAACAAAATAGTGAAAATACTTAGTGCTGACTTAGATAACTTTGACGTAAATGTTACCAAAATCACCAGTATATAATTTTTCTCACACAATTTGTGTTGTTTGCATAGTATTTCACTTCAGTAATGCAAAACAATATTTTCAGGGTAGTTAACAAACATTCAGAAACAAATAAACCAATGGCTGAAGTATTTAAACCTCAGCAAATTTCAATCAATTAAACGCCTAACATTCAATTATATTTGAAATCCCTGAATTTCCTTTACCATACAGGGCATTCACTAGTAAATAGTATACTACTGCTACTTAAATCCCATTTTAGTATTGGGGAAATCTAAGGCAATCCAGAAGACACCGTACACTGAATAATTGATACAGTTAATTAATTGATTGTTTACATAATGAATTTGTAATTGCCCTGCAGGGCAAATACTGGTAATCAAAACCCTGAGAAATCTGTGCACATATTTTGCTGTCTGCCGCACTGTTCATCCAATCTTACTATAATTTGTTGAGAATAGGAGCCTTCTCTCTTGTTTATAAACAAGTGCTAAAAATACCTGTTTCAGGCTTTTTCCTGGCATATCTACAGGTCCGTTTAAAGCTCCATGTACTATTCCCAAAGTCAGATATGGTAAAAAATCTCCATTTTTTTTTTTAAATAGTGTAATATTATAATTATATGTCAATTTTATTTTAATTGATCTAACAAAGTATACAGCTATAATTAATATGATTGTGTTCTTATAATTTAAATCATTGTAAAAATGTCACATGAAAATAGTTTTTCCCAAATTACCGGTAGTGGACTGTTGGTGAAAATTTTTCCAAACCTGAAGTTGCATTTATCACATATTATTAAGCATGTTTGGCAATGGCAGGGCCCTCGTTTGGCTCTTTTTACCGCCGAATATCGGCGGTTTCCCCCATGAAAAAGTATACCCTTTTCCCCTATTTCAGCTAAAAATTCCCCCATGAATTTTTTTTAAAAACTTTTTTTACCTATGTTGCCAGCTGGTATCGTGCTACTAACCTTTGATTAAATGTATATATATGTAAATCACATTAAAATATAGCAATTTGAGGTGTTGAATGGTTGGTGAAAAGATGTTCTAAAATTCCCCTTTTCGCCCAAAACAATGCGAAATTCCCCCCTCTAAGGGCCCCGGCCCCAATCCCTCAAAGTGTAGAGGGCCCTGAATGGTTCCACTTGGATCAAATTAATTTATATTGTGCATGATGTTTCACCAAGCATGTACAGTTATCTTACCTATTTCAGGTACATGTACCATTTATGTTTTATTGTGCACCTCTGTCGGTTGCATTGAAACAATGATTAATGTACATGTACAACTTTTAAATGCAATTAATTTAATCAAATGTGAGAATAAACATAACCATTCCTACTGAATTTCAAAGCTCAAATGACCCACTGTCATCATGAATTATATTTTGCTTCCCTAGGTAACAGTTTTGCATGACAGTAAACAGGGCTTTTTATAACTTCTCAAAATTGGAAGTTGTAAGTACCGGAAATACAATTTTGAAAGTTTCAACACATATTGACATAATTATGGAAGTTTGGAAAGTATTAAGTATGATATGAACAAAACAAATTTCACAGATTCAACCTCTGCTCTTAATTAAAGTAAAGCTTTAATTTTATTTATATTGTTCACTCAATAAACTGGTGTTACTGTTAAGACACATTGTAGACTTTTAATTGCGATCAAAGCTTGCACAAAGGGACATTAGTCAACGTTTAAATTTCAAAGTGTTGGATACAGTCGATCGGGTAGTTCCGGATCTCGGGTAATTCCGAATCAACTCTATGATTTTAATTAAAATATTAGTCTTAAAGATATTGACATATAAATATAACTGTGATTTTTGGAAAATGTGATCGATTTCAAGCAATAACAAAGTTTTGCTTCTTATTTCAACGGTGTTTTCATTGAAAATCACGATTTGGTAACTATCACAGTCGTGTCATTTTACCGTCGCACCGTCTATCTATAACACGCGTCAACAATTGAAAGACGATTTAGAAGCACATTTCCTTGGTAAATGCTTGTACATTTGGTATGAATTTGTTTATTTATTATTATTTTTTAATTCCTGTGAGTGATTTTAGTATATGTTAATGATTATTGGAAATAAAGCATGGAACTTGCACCTCGTGTACATGTCAGTTGCGGATCAGCTGATTGGGGAAAATCTCAAAACAGTTGTTTATTGTTTAAATACTGTGTTTGTAATATTTTAAAGCTCTAGCCACCACAAAAGTTTGTGTATATATATGAAATGAAAAGTGCCTAGTTTCTCATAAATTTGACATATTGTTTCATTGGAATTATTTAATTATAATACTATTTTGTGACTTCAATGTCGAGAAATACAGAGAATAAGATTGACTTTTGTTTATTCTGTCTGTCTGTCTGCCCCAAAACTGTAACCTTAATTGCTCATAAAATGAAACTTTACGGACCTGGTTCTCCAAACTTTACATGTTCATGTATCTGATTAAGATCTAATATGCAAACCAGTTATGAGGCATTAGGTCTAAGTCACAAGGTCAAGGCTAACACATACAGTAAGCATTTGTTGCATGCATCATGGTTTGTTTTTATGTTTATGTGTGTAGTAATAAGTTATAATATTTAAAGGTATAATAGCGGAGTAATAAAAAACCAGCGGAGTGCTAAAAACTGTACTATAGAAAAATATATAGATTAATAAATAATGGTAAGATGTAGTGCTGGAAGGAGATTGGTAATATTTTAAATATTTATCCTATTTTTAATGTGTATTTATGCTGTGATTTTGCATTTCAGATAATAGTCAAGTTGGACTGATGGGTCCTAAAAAGCACGGGTGCTCTGCACAGTCATTGGCAAAGAGGCTGAAGCGGATACTTTTATATATTTTTCATTATTGTGATCCTATTATTGTTAAATGTTGTCATAATATGTTAATATTTACCAAAAATTTAACTTGATACATTGTATCTAGTTTTGTTTTCCATTTCTTTACCATTTTTATCCCAAAGGTACTGGTTTATGTTAAAAAATTTTTGGATACTTTTATTACATTATTTTACATTATTGTGATCGTATTATTGTTACATGTTATCATTCTATGTTATTTACCAAGAAAGTAACTTGATATCTAGTATTGTTTTCCATTTCTTTAGCAAATTTATTCCAGAGGTACTGGTTTATTGTAATAATTTTATGGATACTTATATATATTTTTACATTATTTTGATCCAATTATTAGCAAATGCAATCCAGAGGTACTTGTTTATGTTCAGTTGTCATTTTTATGCCCCCGGATCGAATGATCGGGGGCATATTGGTTTTGGCCTGTCTGTCTGTCATTCCTGTCCCAAAACTTAAATCTTAGTTAAAGTTTTGCGATAACTTTTGCAATATTTAAGATAGAAACTTGATATTTGGCATGCATGTGTATTTCACGGAGCTGCACATTTGAGTGGTGAAAGGTCAAGGTCATCGTTTCATTGTTCAAGGTAACAAAAAATCCAAGGGAAGTTATAAGCTTTAAAGGGAGATAATTATCTGTACCTGCCAAATGATCAAAAAAATCAAAGCGGCGCAATAGGGGGCATTGAGTTCCTGACAAACACATCTCTTAGTTATAAATACATTTATATAAAGTTCTGTATTTTTAGGGACCTTAGTTATAAAAATATTTTCTAGTCATACATAAAATGTTCTAGTTATAAGCATATATTATGTCGTATTTTCATACATTTTTTTTACATTATTGTGATTCTAATTGTGTTCAATGTTATCATACTATGTTATTTCCCCAAGAAAAATTGCTTGTATTGAGTATTTGTGTTTGTTTTATATAACCCAATAATACAGAGAAATCCATTTCAAATCAAAACATAAATACTTTCAAACAGATTTATTCGTCTTGTGTACAGACACACACCCTATAATGTTTTTAAATTGTCAGACAGTTGTTAAACTGAAACAAACGAACCTATTTGATGTTTATTTAATACATGCATCATTTGTTTTGACAGTCAAAATAATTTTTGACAGTCAAAATAAGTTTCGAGATGCTCCCTGACCTACATCTTCCAAATAGTCCGAGTGATCCGAAATTACCGCACTCGATTCGGAACTAGCCGACTTGATGCAAGTGAATAAGTTCAAATTGGAATCAAAAATGTACTAGTAAGTATTACTATTTTAATATGGCCTGAAAGATGAAATATTTGCCTCAACAATCCATGTATTTTGAAAGCAATTGCTTTCTTTTAAAAATTTAACACCATTATTTACGCTAGTGATCCGGAACTACCCGACCGACTGTATTGGTATTTTTTACAGTTCATGGCTTCAATTTTGGATGTCATGTAACAAAACCTGTGAGCAAGTAATAGTTAATTGCAAAATTACCATGAATGAAAGTCCTCAGCAGTTCCCAAACCAGGATTTAATACGGCAAGGTGAAAAATTTCCATAAAGGGCGAGTGAGAAAGCGCTTGACTTGTTAAGAATGTATTTATGTGAAGTAGTTATGTGAAGTACAAATGATGGCAAAGCAAAATAAGGGATAGAACAATTAAGTGACAAACACCATAAAACGAGGTTTTCATAGTTTTAAATATAAATCAAATGTAATTAAAATATGTGCAATATTAATGTTTCGATATGTCCAACGTCGCAAAGTAAGGTCTGCAGTAAGTCACACAAATTTAGTAAATGTGAAGATAAAAGTCAGCAAATTTTACTGTTTGTGTGTATATCAAACAACAAACGGACATATTATGTGTCACGAACAAGAATCAAACACTTTCGTCTTTCGCTTTGTTTACATTCTAAGTACAAAAATAGTGCTACAAAAATTTTGAAAGGGTTACATTGATCGTTACAAATTATTCCGTTGAACAAACTCCACACTATGATGAATCTTTTAAGTTGTTCCTAATCCCATTTTAAGTTAGTTTCGACGATAACTCCAACATTTTTTACGTTTACAATCACTCACACACTCGCGTTCGTGAAGTGACTAACTTCAAAGAAGCCGCTGATCCGTGCAAGATAATTGACCTTGGTAAAATCCAATACAAGAATCTTGCCGCCGAATAGTACTGCGGGCTAGATTCCACTAAAATAATCAGATATTGCAGGCGAAAAACAATGTCACGGTTAAAGATTTTTTACGTGTCGTCATGCAACGCATTAAACATTTACATTTATTGGCTAATTTTTATAGGATTAAAATGTTTAATTTTCATGACAAAAGTTCATGCTGTGCGAGATTCTATTATTAGAATGGTGATATGAACTCACCAATATCTGCTTGGTCAATTTTGATATCTCATGCGCACGAGATCCGCAAAGAATGTTATTATTTGTTTTTGTAAAAGATGAACACACAGCATTGTTAAAATAAACTAGAGAATTAATTTTATTATATTATTAGAGTATTGCATGCTTTGCTAGTGCTAAGCATTACTATAACAAACGCCATTTTCCTTAAATTACGAAAACCTAATATTGTTTGGCTACCGCGTAAATATTAAATTTAGGGTGCAGTGAGAAAAGATGACGTCATAGCAATTGTTCAAGCATGCATGAATAAAAGTACCGTTATGAGGAATACTTTACTTATCTTAGTAGACTAGGGCTGAATTGTCGCGCCACATTCTAACTGTTACTGAGTATATGTTTTCATTTTATGAAACACAATCACAAACACACTAGCCCATGAATATATTCAGAGTTCAAGCATATAACTATGTGTATAAATATCCGGTTAATGTTGGGGCTTTGCACATTGTGAATTGTAATAGATACTGCATGTTGTTTTTTTCTTCCTATTATCTTATTTATCTTGTGAAGAGTGATTCATTAAATGTAAAATGTATTATGTTTTGTAAATTATGCAAATACCATAGTATTATTCATATGCTGACTGTTTCTTCTTTGGTAAAAGTGACACTTCTTGCAATTTTCCAAAGAAGAAGACAACATATTTATATCCATCCCTTAATTGTATATTATATAACTACTTGACTATGCATTGTGTGGAAGGTCCATACGGAGGCTGCGTTTTATGAGTACCAAGAGTTTTGTCACAGCACTCCTACCTAATTAACCTACCCGACTCTCAAATCTTGGAATTAATTTAGAATTATTTTGAAGTTTAGCTGAATTTATTATTTACTGAAAGGCATACAATTTTGGTGTGGTTTGTGTGGTGAGGAGAAGCCAGAGTACCCAGAGGAATATCCAACCTGTCCGGGTATGGTGGGGATTGAACCTGGATTACCTATGTGAGAAGTGTGTTATCAACAGGTCGCCGTTGTGTAGTGGACATGTGTCCGCCTTCTAGGAGGTCATGAGTTCGATCCCCAGTGTGGGAGCGTTCTTATGATCTCCCCAAACGACTGTACTGGTTTACCCAGGCCAAAAACTATTTGAATAGTCAAATGGCGCCAATGCTCCAGAGGATAATGGTATAAGACGGTAACGAATTATAAAGTACAGTATGGTAGGTTTTTATTAGGCACACGCTTTTACCAATTTTCGACGATTTTTACAACATAAAGATTTTGCGTATGTCAAACATCAACTACACAGTATTTGTTTAATGTGATTCCAACGAGTTCCTACGTATGAAGACAAAGTAAGCTTAATTTAAAAGGTAAAGCATTGTGTGGTTATTATTTGCATGTTGCAATCGAATGACATCAGATCAATTATGCATTTGTGTAAGGAATTATATGCATAATATTCGGACATGCTGACCGAAACTTGTATTCGAGGGAAAACACATTAGTCTTACAAGAAGATTGTATGCGCGAAGATGAATACTTTGTTTAAATCTCAAATTAAAACAATTAGAGATATTGCTGAGCTGTCGTTGTTGTAATGATCTGATAGTATGGTAAATACCAACTCTCTTTTGTAGTGCAATTTTATTGTCCCCTACCTGCTACCCTGTGAACCAGAGGGGACTTATTGTTTTCGCTCTGTGTGTTAGTCGGTCTGTCAGTCTGTCAGTCCATCACACATTTCTGTATCCCTGGGATAATTTTAAAAGTTCTTCATTTTTTTTTCATGAAACTTGAAACATGGACAGATGGCAATATGGAGATTATGCAATTCATGTTGTTCCTACGTCAAAAATTATGGTTTGCTATGGCAACAAATTAAAAAAAATACTGCCTACGGGTGGAGTTACACCGGTAGGGGCAATATTGCTTGGCAATCTCTTGTTTTATATGGGTCGGCATTTCATGGGATGTCTCATTGCACTTAAATAATTTATGTTAAAACAAAATACAAATTTTAACTAACAGTTTTTGTATCAACATGTTTTACATTTCCACATGTCAGGGCTGGACAATAGTTTCAATACATCAACCCCCAGCTACTGACTCTCCAGGTGTGTACATATGTACAAATAAAAGCTCACGGCATTCAAGAAGAACTAGCATATATGTTCTATACACACAAAAATTCTCGTAGACACTGGTTAGTAAACTTGTTAAATGAACCAGACCTGACAAATATTACTTAAACCAGTTTTATGAACTGAAAATTCTTATAACCATTGAAAACCCTATATTCTTCTTATTTGGCATTGATTCTTGATTTTGATGGTACTTTTAACATTTTTGATTTTTTTTATTTGTACCTGTATTAATTACACAAATTGTGATTTAACCAGTTATGTTAAGTGTCTTTTTATCTTCTTGTAAATATTACGCATTTAAATATTTAATCAAATATATATCAGAGCTCCAGATAAGGATCGTAATTTCGTAATTACAAATTATTTTCAAGTCACAGTGAGCCGAAGGTGAATGTTAAGAAAGACATTATAGAAAAGATCTTATACGATGTTGTATGTTCAGTTGCCGACACAGTAGGAAAGCTATATAAAAAAACGCGACCCGACAGGTCCAAACTTTAACAAAAAAACAAACATTGAACAGAGTGGAAGGGACAATTCCCGTGGCTTATCGTTGAAAAGAGTGAAGGGTAGACCCGTTTTAATTGTGTGAATATGTAAAAAGTCATCAAAGGCATGCAATCTAAGCACAGTTTGGGCATATGAACAATAAAACTTGGCAATTTTTTTTTTATTACAAATTAAATTATACGCATTTGAAAATACTTGAATGGAATAATGTTTTGTGTTACATGTAAACCAATGAATAACATATAGATATACCACATACTTCAATAAGGTAGGTAAATAGCGTGTTTTGAGATTGCCAAACTATGCTAATGCATATAAAAACATGCATGAATAACCTGACAATTTTTATCGCGCGCCAGATATATCAGTCACGATCGTTGGACCCCTTCAACAGTGCTATATTGGAGTTGCAGTGTGAATACAAGTTTTAAGACAAACTTTTCATGCAACTGGACACAGCACTAGCTTGTTATAGGAACAAAAAGGACATAATGGTGGACTTTTAAATAAGATTACTGCTATATAGATTGAGTTTAAGTACACCTTTCTGTCCTGATGACATTCACATATATAGAAATATATGTTTATAACAGTTAAACACAGTTGTTATGTCTTGTTATAAAAATTCCCCCATTTACAAGAAATTCCCCCTCCTAAGGGCTGCGGACCCCTTCCCCCAAAGTAGTGTGAGGGGGCTGGCTGCCAGAACCAGGAAAGTCTTAGAGGTTACCTCTTCCCATTTTCTCATTCCTGACTGTTGTTTTAATGGGCCATTTAACTGCAGCAGCATAGTTAAATGGCACATGGCAATTAATCAATGCATCATCTTTGAACAATTTCAAGAAGTCTAATTGCTCCGATTGTCCATTTCAATTTTAAACTTTGCACAACCTGTAATTTATTGACCGGCCATTCTGAAAATCTAATTGATTTAAATGGCCACTTGTTTTTCGCATATTGACAGATTGTTTGGCCACTTTTCTAAAACTTTCGCATTTGGCGACAAATGCAAATGGCAGCGGGAGCCCTAACATGCTTGCAATTGCGTTAAGGTTGTTTCAATTACATATGATGACAATATTACATGATAAATTTGTGTTGGTCTTCATATTGGATGACAAAATGTACTTGTCAAATACTGTAAAACCATTAAATTTCGTGTGGTACGAATTTTCGTGGATTTCGTTGGTCCACTGAACCACGAATTCAAGTATCAACGATTATTTATACATTTTTAATCCTAAATCGGTCATTTCCGAATGTCGTTTCTGACATTTTTTAGTGTTGTCAGTTATCCGAGATATTTGTTTTTGTAATAGTTACTTCACTTCAGTAGTTCACATTACACTATATCTATCAGTTTTTCTTTTTTTTATTCATCATCGTTAATGTACGTTTTATAAATCATGAAATAAAGATAATAAATAGCATTACCATTGTGAAGAAAAACAAATTTCTTTTACGTGACGTCATACAATTAACAGTTTGCAGATTTATCATATATGTAAATATGCGCAAATTAAATTTAAAAGAGACATAACCGTTTTTCACACATGTATTTTGGGGACCTTATTAGGCAAGTGTTTTAACTAGTGGACCGATTGCGCTGAAAAGTGCAAATATTGTCAAAACAACATCGATGGCAATTAGCGAGCTGGGACCCACAAGTGCGCCGCTTTATCGCTCTTATCGACAATTATCGGCAACACTTTCATGCTTTCATTAACCTCAAGTCTTGCTGTCAACACAGAAAAGCAGATTATGCTTCTTTATACTCTGGTTGTTTTAATAAAAGTATAATTATTATGACGGTCAGTCGTCCCCGAAAATTTGAAATCCACGAAATTACGTGTCAACAAATTAGTTGTTTTTCATTAAACCACGAAATTTTATACCAACAAATTCTATACGTTTACAGTAGATGTAATTAACATTTCTTTATGCATTGTTATGGCTAAGAAGTTTTAAGCAGACCTATCTTGGCCACGCAGTAGATAATCTAACATCTATAGAGAAGACCAGTTCATTTTGTTGTTTAAGTGGTAATACAGCATCAACCCTTTTATAACGGCCGACTTTGTTATGTCCTTGGTACGTTTTTAGTTAATTGGAGAGTAGTATATGGATTTGGAAACCTTGTGTTAACAACTAAATAAAGACGTGAGAACAATTCAGCGAGTTTTTAACCAGGTTTTCCGAAGGAAAAAACTGGTTATTAGATTGGCGAATGCGGGCGGGCTGGCTGGCGGGCGGGCGGAACAAGCTTGTCCAGGCCATAACTATGTCGTTCATTGTCAGATTTTAAATCATTTGGCACATTTGTTCACCATCATTGGACGGTGTGTCGCGCGAAATAATTACGTCGATATCTCCAAGGTCAAGGTCACACTTTGAGTTCAAAGGTCAAAAATGGCCATAAATGAGCTTGTCCTGGCCATAACTATGTCATTCATTGTGAGATTTTAAATCATTTGGCACATTTGTTCACCATCATGGGACGGTGTGTCGCACGAAAGAATCACGTCAATATCTCCAATGTCAAGGTCGCCACGACTAAAAATATTTTTTTAAAAACAAACTTACAAAGGGGGTTAATTTTGTTTGTTCATTTCAAAAGTTCAGTTTGAGTTTTCTCCCTTTATCAGATTTTTTTTTCACAATAAAAACCTGGTTTTGTGACAATTTTGTCCCTTGTTGTGTTTGCATTATTATTCGACATCTTATAACAATTAATTATGAATCCACATGTTCAAATAAAGTAGGTAAGGTTATCAGTTATCTTTAGCTCTTTTAGCTGAGTCAAATGGACCTTGACACATTATAAAAAGAATTGATATCCATTAATATTTGTATGCAAACACCAACTGAAACAAAACACTTGTAAAGCATTGCATATTTAGTATTGCATGCATTAAGACTTGAATGATATATGATAAGGTTTTTTTTAAATTGTAGAAAATGTAGAAAATTCTGTCTCAGAAATAATTTAATATTTTTGTCTGCAGAATGCTAAAGGACTTCAGTCAGCACCCCTTGCACCCGTATGCTGGACAGGAATTGCACATGGAGTCACCCCAGGGAGCAGCTATGATGGATATGATGCCAAACCCATATGCCTCACAAGTAATACTGAACTGTTGTATGATGCCAAACCCATATGCCTCACAAGTAATACTGAACTGTTGTATGATGCCAAACCCATATGCCTCACAAGTAATACTGAACTGTTGTATGATGCCAAACCCATATGCCTCACAAGTAATACTAAACTGTTGTATGATGCCAAACCCATATGCCTCATAAGTAATACGAAACTGTTGTATGATTTTTAGCTCGGCTGTTATCGGAGAAAACCCGAGGTATTGTCATAGCCAGCTCGTCGTCTGCCTTCTGCCGTAGGCAACATGCTAAAACCTTAACATTGGCTCTAAAATCAAAGTGCTTCCACCTACAACTTTGAAGTTTAATATGTAGATGCACCTTGATGAGTTCTACACGCCACACCCATTTTTGGGTCACTAGTCAAAGGTCAAGGTCACTGTGACCTCTAATATAAAACTTTAAAATAGACTCTAAAGTCAAAGTACTTCCACCTACAACTTTGAAACTTCATATGTAGATGCACCTTGATGAGTTCTACACGCCACACCCATTTCTGGGTCACTGGGTCAAAGGTCAAGGTCTTTGTGAACTCTAATATAAAACTTTAACATAGGCTCTAAAATCAAAGTGCTTCCACCTACAACTTTGAAACTTCATATGTAGATGCACCTTGATGAGTTCTACACGCCACACCCAGTTTTGGGTCACTAGGTCAAAGGTCAAGGTCAATGTGACCTCTAAAAAAAAAAAAATTACAAAATTCTGACAAGCTTTCGCAGCCGAGCGTGGCATCCGTTATGTGGTGCTCTTGTTATGTAATACAGTGATTGGGTAATGCATTTGAATACTTAAATTTAAGAATTGGATAAATATTGCTGCAAGTTGCTTAAGTTGTTGTTGGCTTCATCTTACTATGATAAAATTGATGTTTGTTACTTATATTTGAGCCACACTTTGGGAAATTGGGGCTTAATGCGTGTGCCTTAGTGTCGTCAAAGATTAGCCTTTGCAGTCCACCTAGAGACAATGTTTCTTTATGCATTCCTTACCTATATTACAGGCCCTGTTTCCGGGAGGTGAAGCGTCTGCCCTGCAGAGCCAGGAATACCGAGAGCTACACAGCTTCATGGTGGATGGTGGCGACAGATTCGGGGTTTCCTGCCTGTGCTTTGACACCCAGGAGCTCTTGTGGATGGGAACCAAGGGGTTAGTTTTGTTTTCTGCTGTAAACATGAACCCTTTACCACTCAGATAGCCTTTGACACGTTTGTAGCCCATTAGAAAATTAAAATTAATTTAAGACTTTTTTTTACTAGATTCAAGGTTTAAAAACCTTCATTTCCAACCCTAAGATACAGGAATACAATATTCAGATGTTAATTTAAGTATGGAGAATAGTGGCCATCTTCATAACTCTTCAGGGCCATGTCACATCCTATTATGGTCCCCACCTGCAGAAGTACACATCATTCCAAGTGCACAGGGACGACATTCGACAGATGGCGCCACTGAAGGATCGTGGGATACTATGTCTCACTCAGAGCAGTCTTAAGCTGAGCAACAGACGAGGTCTCACCCAGTTTGTGTTCACGTAAGCACTCATAAATACTGCAGGAGACGAGGTCTCACCCAGTTTGTGTTCACGTAAGCACTCATATATCCTGCAGAAGACGAGGTCTCACCCAGTTTGTGTTCACGTAAGCACTCATAAATACTGCAGGAGACGAGGTCTCACCCAGTTTGTGTTCACGTAAGCACTCATAAATACTGCAGTAGACGAGGTCTCACCCAGTATGTGTTCACGTAAGCACTCATATATACTGCAGGAGACGAGGTCTCACCCAGTAGGTGTTCACGTAAGCACTCATATATACTGCAGGAGACGAGGTCTCACCCAGTTTGTGTTCACGTAAGCACTCATATATCCTGCAGGTGTATACTATTTTTGTTAGTGGTTGTTTTAAAAGGGCTGTATGTTATTTTTATTTTAAACCTTTATATTTTAGTGTTACTTGCATAGAAAATGAAAGAGTTATTGAGATGCTCATAAGTCCGTTTCCTGGGTAGAAACTACCTTATATAATGATTTTGTAAAGGTCCACTGTTTTTTATGACTTGTATTCTTTGATTTAAAACATGTTCTTCGTATGATTAAACATCATTACATTCTGATAAAATGCAAGTGTCAGAAATTAAGAGTCTTTAATATGTATGTACAACAGGACGTGCGAAAAATGAGTGGTCAAAAATAATTATTTTTGAATACAAATAAGGGTGTAACAATTATCAGAAAAGAGTACCCCAAAACCTTTGTTAATGTTTTGCAAACATACTAGCTTGAAACTGGTAATATGGATCACCAAAACTGCAGTACTAGCTTTTGAAACATATTAAAACTACAGTACTAGCTTTTGAAACATATCAAAACTACAGTAACTAGTACGTTTTGAAACATATCAAACTACAGTACTGCTTTTGAAACATATCGAAACTACAGTACTAGCTTTTGAAACATATCGAAACTACAGTACTAGCTTTTGAAACATATCGAAACGTACAGTCTAGCTTTTTGAAACATATCAAACTACAGTGTAAACTAAGCTAGCTTTGAAACATATCAAAACTACAGTACTAGCTTTTGAAACATATCAAAACTACAGT